>NC_084462.1:174790236-176013570 GCF_027409185.1 Cynocephalus volans
AGACGACAGCGTAGGTGGAGGCTCTGATGGGAAAGCTCCCACGAATCTGGGGCACTGAGGGGCTGCACCTTCAGTGGAAGGAGAAAGGAGGAATAAAACTGCCTCCAGGGAAGGGAGGCAAGGAGATTCGAGGTCTTGTCTCAGCACTGCAGGAAGGGAGGGAAACAGAAACTCTTCCCTGAGAATTTGAACCACAGACCAGGGCTCCCCAACGCTGGCGGTCTAAGTTTACGCAATCAGTGTGGTCCAGAGGAAACAAAACAAAACACGACCCACAAGCAGAGTTTTGATTTAAAGAAATCTCAGGCGGGTGTTGTCCTTGGTGAGAGAGGGAAGTAAACCCAAATCCTCACTGGAAGAACTAAACTGTAATAAGACAGCCAAATTCCAGAGAAGTGAAAATGTGAGAAATTATGAGTCTTAAAACCCATGAAATATGGTCAAGTAAATAAAATGCTACTCAGGTTGCTCACCCTCTGGGTCTATATACCAAGAACCCACAATATGCAATTCATGGGAGGTATCTGCTCTCTGTTCCTGCAAACTGGCACTGCTTCCACCCAGGCAAGTGGAAGCATTTCCCAATCTGTTCCTCAACTAAAACTCTGTTTCAGATCGGGCCGCACCACTTTCCTGGGCCAGTGCAGGAACTTATTTGACTCACCACCCAACTGCAACTTGAAAAGCAATCACATTTCACGCGCCTGAGCACTGCAGGCAAGCACATCCGGGGGCACTGAGCCAGCAAGTGCGTAGGTGGCTGCAAATTTAATAAATCTTAATTATTCTGTTTATACAAACAAGCAGGCTGAAGCCATTGACGTAGCTGTAGCTTTCAATGACTTGGGGCGTGCAGAGAGAAAAAAAGTGTGGAGAAATAACTGCTCATAAATAATTAGCTTTGGGGCAGGCTTTTTTCTTCCATTGGGCTAAAAATAATATATGGAATGTTTTTAAGTTGGCAAGATTACAACTTCTGAAGACAGCACCTATTTTCTACCTGTCAGGCCTGTGTATGTGCATACGTGCACGTGTGTGCATGGCCATATATGCGCTTGTGCACACCCCCACCAGTGGAAATCACCGGGACAACCAAGCCAGAGAAGCTTTCCTTCAGAAAAGTCCCCCTGCTCTCTGTACTCTCAGAAAGAAAAGCAGGGACAGTGTCTGCAGAAGGCTTCAGGTCCTCATTTACATGGCAATTGAGAACCTATTAGTGGGCCGAGCCCGTGGCGCACTTGGTAGAGAACCTACTATGTGCCCATTATTACAACAGGACCTCTGCCTACCGTTAGCTCAGGGTGACTGTAGGACTCACCAAGGGTCACACGCACTAATGGTAGAGGCTGGATTCAAACTTAGACTGTAAAGTGCTAGTTTTTAAATTGTGGTCCCCAGACCAGCAGCATCAGCATCAGCATCACCTAGGAATGTGTTAGAAATGCAGATTCCTGGGCCCCCCTAAACCTGATGAACGAGAAGCTTGTGCTTCAACAAGCTGTCCTATAAATGAGCCAGGTGGCCTTTGTACATTGGCCCCTAAGTTACTTACTTCTTCACAGCAGGCTGAGACCCATTAGCTCGAAAGCCAGCCAGCACCAAAGTCGAATTTTTACACATCCGATTGTTTTGAACAGAGACCAAGTAAGCAGACTTTTTTAGCCACTTAGAGCCTTCCCACTTTGCATAGCCCACAAAACTGCACCCAGCACCCGCTAGCCATAGGTAAGATAAACGTCGGGGGCTACAAAGACCCCAGGCAGCTGCTGGTCTTCAGAGCCCCTGACCAGAGGCTCCCGATGTCAGCAACAATGCCAAGCAATGTCAACTAGACACGGGAGCTCTCTCTGATTCCGTTCTCTCCACCCAATCAGGAGGGACAGTCTACAAAGACAGGTCACTGCTCTTTTGTTCACTAATGTATCCCAAGTGCCCAATGCAGAGCTTGGCACAGTCAGCACTCAGTAAATATTAGTGCAATGCCTGAATGAATGAACAACAGCGAGGCAGCAAATGAACAGCACAGCTGTGAACACACCTCATTCACACGTCAGTTACAGGCTGTGGGGACCTGAGCCTGCAATGACAGGCTGGTGTCACCTACTCAAAAACACTTAGTGAGCACTTACTATGTGCTAGGCACCATGGCCAGAAACCAGGGGACCTAGACGTGACTCCCACATGTACTCTGGCCTGGGGGTTGCCTACGTGGAGGTTCCCAACCAGTGAGGGGCTTAAAATGCAGGAGCTAGAGGCAGCCTGGACACCTGGTCCTGGGCCCCACATCTACCAGCAAGAGCTTCCAAGCCAGGCTGTGTGGGCTTCCTGCCCTCTCCTAATGCACTTCTCTATTCCACGAGGAGGCTCTTGGTTATTCTAAATGAGGGGGCAAAACCAGGGCTTAAGCGATCAGATCCACTTCCACTTACAACAGTTCACATGATCTTCAAAATTAGTTCATGAAGTAAATAAAATCAGCATTAATTGTTCCATTTTACAGATGGGGAAAGTGAGCCCCAAGAGACAAAGCAACTTGCTCAAGGCCACAAAGCTGGTTGATGTTGGGCCCAGAGCACAGCCTTGATCTCGTGATTGTCCTGCCCATTCTACAGGTCACCCTCTCTCCTGCAGGTGCCAAACATGACACCAGTCAAAGAGCAGGAAGAAATCCTGGTATGTGAAGCATCTGAGAAACACAAATTCCATGGAATGAGAGAACTCAAGAAACTCAAGAGCTCTATGGACCAGAACATGCTGGAGGCTTGTCATTATGGGCCAATGCTTGGCAGGAAAACAAGCGTGTTACCTTGGAAATGGTGGCACTGGGGACGTCAACTTACATTTGGCTTTTGCAGAAGTGGGGAGGCCCTCCAGGCCCCAGGGAAGCCTTCTCCAAGGCACAGTGTGGGTAGTTAAAATGTGGGCTTGGGGGGCAGAGGCCAGAGACCCCGCAGGAGCTGCTGCCTTCAAGGAACAAGTGACATCAATCTTGCCATTTATTTTTCCTCATGCTTAAAGTTGAGATAATAATGCCTCCTGGGGGTCAGTGGGAGGGTCGGATGAGATGCCCTAACCACACAGCGGGTGGCCAATACGCAGCAGAGACAGCAGCAACCATGCTGCTATTGCTGGCGCTTTGGCCTACGGACACCACGGAAGTGGCTCTGAGTACATCCACTGGGTGCAAGAGAAACCACCAGCCTGATAGAATGCAAAAGGCACAAACGACCCCCCTCTTTTGTCCCCTACTGAGCCCTGTAAATCCCTCTACACCAGGGTGGCCACGTGGTCCAGTTTGCCTGGAACGGTCCAGGTTTCCTGGGACGGTCCTGGTTTACACGTGTTGTCACTCTGTACTTGTTAGGAGCACCCTTGTTCACTGCCCAGCATGTCCTGATTTGGTAAGATAGATTCCAGGGTCACAGCGGAGCTCTCTGCACACCTCTGGCAGCCTTCCCCCAAGCCTGGGGCTTCCTGAGAGCCAGGACCCCAGGGCCCCACACCGTGCAGCCCAAAGATTCCCCATAAATCTTCCTCACAGAACCTTCCAGAAAGCCCAGGAGTCCTGCCCCAGTGTCACAGGCCCACCAACCCTCCATGCGCCCTGCCCTCTAGCCGTGTGCAGCAGACGGCAGACACCATACCTTTTGGAATCCAGTCAGCTCCCCTGGAGAACTCTGTGTCTGTTATTTTAGAAAAGAAGAGGGAAAAAAAAAAAAAAAAAAAAAAAGAGTGAAACTTAAATCCCAATGGAGCCTGTAATGGAATATTCATTTTGTCAGGGGAGTGTTTCTTTAAAACTTCTGGTCATCTGGACAGTCTGAGCCAGCAGGTGATTCGATTTAATGAGCTTTTTAACACACTTCAGACCCAGGTGGGATTCGGTCTGGGAAGGCCTTGGCTGTGCCGTGGGCAACTGGCTGGGGCTGGGCTGACACCTAGTGGCTGACACGGCTGTTTCGGGGCCAGGAAAGCCTGCAGCGCCCCAACTCCATATCCGGGGTCTGAGGGCTGAAAGGGCCCTTGGACGCTCTCACCACCCTCCTCCTTGGACTTAGGAAACTTAATCTCTGTGCCTCAGTTTCCTCATCGGTTCACAGGGAACAACATCAGTATCTCCTTTATAGGGTTGTTATGAGGACATAGCATTTAATACAGGTTTTTACTATTATTAGTTTAGTCATTATTGTTATTATCTTGTGGGAGGAGACACGGGGGCCACAAAAGGGAAGGTCCTTGCTCAAAGTCATGCAGCAAGTTAGTACAGGAGTGGGGCCAGACCCTAGGGCTCCTGCTGCCCAACCGGGTGCTGCCCCCCATCACACCTATGACACAGGGGTGCGTGGGCATGCCGGCTCTGCCCTGACCAGCTGTGTGACCTTGGGCAAGGTTTTAGCTTCTCAGAGTCCTAGCTCCCCCTCTGGAAACGGGAGATACAATTACCCTCGCAGACGTAGCTGCAAGGACTGGATGGGGTGATGTGCGCAAATCTCTCAGCGTGACAGGTGGCCAGTTACCCTGACACATTAACTGGGAGCTCACTGCTGTTGTTACTAGGACTCCAGCCTCACCAGGTGGTAGGATGGCCAAGTGACATCACACAAGTCAAACACCCAGGACCGTGTGTCTCCCTCACCTCTCTCCAAGTGGTCACTTCTGCCTGGTGTGTGGAGGCACAGGGCAGAATGGATGTGGGCCAAGCTCTGTCTCCCCAGAGTCCGGGCCCAGCCATGATCCCTTCCCTGGGGCCTGGGGCCTGCACACCCTTAGCACCTACCAGCAGGTGACTGGAGTCCTTGAGCTTGGACTTGTACAGCATCCACCGGTAGCGCAGATCTTCCAGCTCATCCGAGGTCCCTCTTGCTGGCCTGAGACGGAGGAGGTTCTCAAAGAGATGCTGACCTTCTGGTACCCGAGCCTCCAGCTCCTGGGTGAAAAGACAGAGTCATGATGCAGCTTCCAAATGGCCCAGACAGCCCCACCTGGCTACTAGGAACGGCCCAATCAAATTTCACTTGACACAGAGGCATGCAGACAGGAGGCAGACGAAACTAATAAAGTGAGAATCCCATCTCTGCAAATTCAAGCCAAGGCCCAGCAATTGCTGTCTGGAATGTTATGGAATAGCCTCCTGCAATGAAAGAGCAGCTGGACTGCTGGCCTCCTATGGTCACTTCCAACTCTGACTTCCTAGGACCAAGTCCCCCAGAGGGCTTGACATAAAAGTTCCATAATTATAAAAGCTATCACAGTTGAACATCTTTCCACTAGCATTTTTGAGATTGGCAGAGTAGTATTGGGATCAGGCAGATTTTTCTATCAAAATATAGTACTGTGTTCCCCTAGGATGGCACCTTCCATTCTAAGGACTCCTGAGAGGTGGTGTGCCGTGGGGGTAGGAGCAGGGCTCTAAGTCCTGGAGCCTGGGTTTAAATCCTGGCTTTGAATCTTGGCCGTTCCCCATCCTGCTAGCTGTGCAATATGGGACTATTTGCTTAGCTTCTAGATGTGAGCTGTGCAAGACCAGAATGTGGGCTGCACAAGAGCAAGGGGGTTTAAGTTCAGAAACTAAAAGTCATTTCTGAGATGGCTGGAGTTGGGTGGCGGTGGCAGTGGGGAATGGGAGGAATAGCCAAATATGAGGTAGGAGAGGTAGGCAGGGAAGACTTCCTGGTAATGTTCAACTATAGTATTGGAACCAGACCTTACACTGAGGACAAAATCTTAAAAACATTTTAATGGCATCAAAGGGTTAACAAAAGAGTGAGGCATATCAGGCCAAAATTTGGGAAAGGATCAGAACTCAGACCTAAGCCCAGTGTTAAAGCCTGCTTTTGCCCTTAGGATATTTGCCAATCTGGAAGAAATAGTTGTGAAAGAAAGATCCGTGCTTTTGGCAGCCTCATAGGGGTAGAGAAATGAAGGTCAAAGTCTGGGCTCTGCAGAGGTAGAGACTCTGATAAACCACCTCCCCCCACTCCCCCATAGCTGAGACTCCTAAAGCCTTCACTCTCAGAGTAAAGGTAAACCAGAAGTAAAGTTGAACCTTGTGTGGACTTGCAGCCCAGCTCCAAGTCATCTTAGTGGTCCAGGGAACCTCAAGACTTGGACTTGGATTCAGTGCTCCCAGAATGATAAAGCCCTCACTTGCCTGGTGATAGTAAACAATCCTCCCTTGAGGAAGAGATTATCCTAAATCTCAAATGAGTCTTACACGTATTTTGTCAAACACAGTGTTCAGCACACAATCAAGGCAGCCACACACACATACAAGACACCAAGAACAAGAACAGGCAGAAATAATACACAACAGAAACATTTCTAAAATGTCTTGAGATACTGGAATTATTAGATACTCTCTGTTAAAACAGCTATGTTTACTGTGTTCAAAGAATTAAAAGACAAGCTTAAAAATTTCAGCAAGGATCTGGAAGGTATTAAAAGTGAGATAGCAGATTGTTAAAAGAGCCAAACATAATTTCTAGAATTGGATAGATACCACAACAAAAGTTAAGAACTCAATAGGCATAGGTAATAGCAAATGAGAAACAGCTAAAGAGGGAATTAGTCAACTGGAAGATGGGTTGGAAAAACTATCCAGAATGCAACATGAAGATACAAAAAGATAAAAATACACAAGAGAAGGTAAGAGGCATAAAGCACACAGTGAGGAGAAATAACATGTTTAAACAACATCACAGAAGGAGAGGAGAAAGGGAACAAGGCAGAGGCAATATTTTAAGAAATAATTGTCAGAGAATTTTCCAGAAAGACCCTAGAACACAGATTCAGGAGTTCAAATAAATCCCAAGCAGGATAAATAAAAAGAAATCCAAACCCTAACACAGTGAAATGGGAGAAAAATCGGGAAAAAGAGAGGTAGGCTGGGGCCTGGTTGAGAGAGGCCTTGTGTGATAAACTCGGGGGTTTTAACTCCATGCGGACAGGTTTTCATTAGGGGAAGGATAAGGTGATATTTGTGATTCCAAAAGGTCATTCTGGCTGTGGAATGAGCCATTACCTGGATGGGGGCCTAAAGGGCAGACAGGAGACCAGCTGGGAGGTTATTAACATAATCAAGGTCAAAAATGGTAAGTTCCTCAAAACAGTGGGAGTAAAAGGGGACAGAAACAAAAAATACTGAGGAGGCAGAATCAAGGTGGGTTTGGTGACTAATTAGATATGGGAGTGAAGAAGAGGTGCTGCAGATAGATTGCAAAAGTGGCCATGACTCCTCTGTATCTGCTTTTCCAAACGACATCCATGCCCTCTGCAATATGACTTTGCAGTCCCTCCCATCAAGGAGGGGACTGCATTTTCCTTCCCCTTGAATCTGGGCTGACCTTGTGACTTTTTGTCTAACAGAAAGCAGGGGAATTAATGTTATGACAGTTCCTACTCTGGGACTCAAAAAGCCTTGCCCACTCCCACTGGCTCTCTTAGACCTTGCCTCTGCTATAAGAAGTCCAGGCTGTCCCACAGGAGGATAAGAGAGGTGGGGTTCACGTCATTGTCACCCAGTCACTCTCATCTCCAACAGCCTGCCAACTCCCAGAAGCAGAATACCCAGCTGACCCACAACTGACAGCAGACAGATAAGGGAGCCCAGCCAAGACCAGAGACCCTGCCCAGCTGACCTCAGCCTAAATCTCCAACCTTCAGTATCATGATTTAAATAAATAGTTGTTTTAAGCTACAAACTGTTGAGGTGGTTTGTTATGCAGCAGTAGCGAACTGATAAAAGAATCAAGTGATTACTGGTGATATTTTCCAAGTGGAGAAATACAGAAATAGGCTGAATGAATGAATGCCAGGAAAAGTTCTTCTAAGATATTTGAGCCAAAAAAGTTTTAAAACTATTATTTATGCACAAGTGAGAATAACTCATGAACTACGTATATGCTCCTCTTTTCGAAGAACTCCCTGGTAGAAATACATCTTTGAGTGCAAACCCTATGGGCAAGGGACCTTTCCTTGGGAACAAACCTGCAGTTTCATTCCTCTGGTCCTCAAGTCCTCGGCTGTGCCAGTTCTCGCTGAGATGATTCTAACCAGCTTGGAATTTTCCACCTGCAACCACTGCTCAAAGTTCCTCAGGAGCTGGGAAAAATCTTCTTGGTTGCCTTCTTCTTCCTGGAGCAGATTTGCCTGCAGGAATGTGCATGATCAAAGCATCAGAGGTGAAGAGGACCCACTGGCCATGTGTCCTAGGGATTCTACCCGAGGCAGAGGGGACAAGGACAGGATCCCCAAAAGGTGAGGGGAGAGGCCTGGGGGTATGAGGAATGAATCTCTACTCAATGTGGCCCATTTACAAGAGCATTTCTCAGTCTCATCTGCCTGGTCCCCAAATGGAAGCCACCATCATCCTTTACCAGGATGTCTATACGGTGGTCCCACCCTTCCACCACTCTTGTCCCCCTCCAGCTCCATGGCCAGAGTGATCTGTCTGAAATGCAAGTCGGCTCAGCTAAGTCCTTCTCATACACTGGTGGTTTCTCACACCTCCTCGACGAGGCCTGAGAACCTCAGGCCCAGCTCCGCCTGCCTCTGCAGCTGGGCTGCCTTCCCCAGCAGACACGTCCCGGCCCCTCGGACGTGTGCCCTCTCCCCCTCTGGGTCTTTCCGTGCACCGTGCCTCTCTCCTCTCCTCTCCTCCACTCCCACTCAGCCATGAGGATTCAGCTGACGTTTCATTTCTCCCAAGAGGGCTTCCCTGCCCTGGAACTGGGTCACGACCACTCTGCCGCAGGCTCCCACGGCATCGGGCCCTCTGCCAACGTGCACCATGCTTTTCATAAACCCTTCTTTAATGGCCTGTGGGTCCCACTTCCTCGCTCCCCAAACTGCTCCGAGGCCCACAGCACGAGCACATCCTGGGAGCTTGACAGAAGGCAGAATCACGGGCCCCCCAGGCCTACGGGATCAGAACCCGCATTTTAATACAAGGCCAGCTGCATGGTACAGAAGAAAAGCTCTGTGCAGGATTCTAAGTTCTCTGAGAGTCAGAAGGGTTATTCACAGCTGTATCCCAGCTCCAAGCCCAGTCACCGGAGAATAGTAACACTTAGATGTGTTTCGGATGAGTGAATGAAGGAACAAATGGGAGAATGAATAATTTGACATATTGTTTTTGAAGAACAAGGAATAACTTATTTTTCAACATGGCTGGAGCTTTTTAAAGGCAGTAATGGGAAGTAATGGATGATATAATGTAGCTAGCTTTCTTTTTTAAAAAAGAATACAGCTACAGTGCAAAAATATACCCATCTTGTGTGATTTCAGTTTGCAATATGGGACCAGAAGGAAGTTTTCAACCCTGATACTCTCCTCCCTATTGGAGCTGCTGCTAATGGCTCAGAGAGTACCTGTGTGGCCAAGAGATGCCCACGACCTTCCCTGGTGGCATGGCTTGCAGAGTCTGGGATCTCTGGGGCCCTCTGTACCATGGGCACAAGTACTCCTCAGACCACAGCAGGAGGAGGCTCAAACAAGACAGGATTTGGCCAACTCCTTAGAGCTGTGCATGGGGCCCTGGGCAAGGAGGGGGCTATGCTGGAGACCCCCCACCCCATCACTTGACTTGGGATCTGGCCCTTTTCCTGAAGCCCCACTGGACAGACCCACCTGGAGATGATGCCTGGGAATAGGATCTGTGGCGTTGATGAGAAACCCAGACTTCGGGATGTTGTTGGTGAAAAACATTTTCTTTCCTGAATCCACTTCTGTCCTCTGCAGCTGCCAGTTTCTGATGAGGCTGAGAAGACACACTCAGCCCAGTCAGTGCAGTGATGTGGTGGGGACTCACCCGATCACAGAGAAATAATAAAACTGGGGCATCAAGGGTGCGAGTAATAAAACTGGGGCATCAAGGGTGCGAGGAAACGTATGGTTTTCACCACTGATCACAGTCAGTTCCTACCCTTCAGGTGTGTCAGAATGTTCCCGAGGCACGCTCATGTCCAGTTTCTTACTTTAAACCCACATTACCATGTCACGAGGGGCGTAGAACCATAGATGCAGATGAGGAAACTGAGGCTCAAGCCAGAATGGGCCAGAGGCTAAATAACTCCCAAGCCAGGGGTGTTTCCTGGCTCCTCCTGCCCCTGTTTGAATGGCCAACTGGGCCAAAGTGCAGAGATGCCTGGAGGCACCTGGCGCCATGCCTGTGATGGGAAGGGGGTGTCATCTGAGACAAGGCCAGGGCCAGGGAGGCCCTCTCACCTCAGCAGGCTTTCCTCCAGCAGCTTCAGGGCCCTCCAGGACTCCACCAGCTCCTGCAGCTCCTCCTGGACCACAGCTGCCCCTTCCGGAGAAGACTTCTCCATCACCAGCTGGCCGCGCGCTTCGATTAGGGGCAGGTGGGCCTCCTTGGCTGGGAATTCAGCCACCAGCCTCTGAAGGACACACACACACACACACAGTAAGGTCCCAGGGTGGGGGGACGTCTGTGCTCCCCAGTGTGGGAGCTTTGGCCTGTTGAGGATGCTTTTTGGGGATGCAGGGGAGGAGATCACCATCTTACCTCGATCTCGACCTCTCGGGACTCTGCATCCCACGGGCCCGTGTCTCCCCCAAGTGACTCCAGTTTCTGCGTGGCCATGGTGATCCACTGCCTCAGCTCCAGCAGCTGGTGGCTAAAGGTACAGTGCTCCCGCACACGCTGCTGACACCCATCCACGAGGTCCTGCAGCACAGCCCAGGGGGCCCAGGGTGTCCAGAGCTCTGATCAAGACCCCAGGAGCCATCCCAACCCTGCAGGACTCCCAGATCTACCCGAGTCCCCAGAGCTCCCCATCCAGCAGGAACACCAGAGCCTGGTCCTCCCTTCTGCATGACACAAGGAGATTATCCTGGGAAGATCAACTCTGGTTTAAAATATCTCTAAGCTTATCTTACTTTTATGGAAATACCAAGTCTAGAGAGGGTAGGGGTTGAGCTCTGGTCCACTGCTGATGTGGAGTAACCTGTCATGACCACTTGGGAAAACCACGGGTCCGTATCTACTAAAATGGAACACGGGGGCACCTTACTTTAGCCATCTCATCCTGGCTGTGTACCCAATAGAAATGTGAACTTATCTTCCCCAAAGGGCATGTGTGTGTTGTTACTAGTAATAGTCCCAAACTGGAACTACCCAAGTACCCACTGAGAGTAGAACAGACAAACAGACGGTGGTACATCCACATGACGGAAGAACTGTGAATCCTACAGACTGGCAGTGAGAGGGAGCAACCTGTAACCACATGCCATGGTGCGGATGCGTTTACAGCCACCATGTGAACAGCCAGAAGCCAGACATGAGAGAAAACATTCTGTCCAATTCTATCCAAATGACGTGTAAAATCAGGTGAACTCAATCTATGCTGCTACAAGCCTGAGGCCAGGGTTACCCTGGAGGGTCAGGACTGGTGGGTATGACCGTGGGGACAGAAGGCGCTTGGGGAGGCTAGTATTGTTCTTTGCTTTAGATGGGTACTGGTAACATGAATGCATTTAATTTAAAAATATTCACTGAGCTGTACACTTAGATGTTTACTTTTCTGTATATAATTATGTTTCAATAAAAAGTTTTTCAAAATGGTCTTGTTTTTTGCTCCCTCCCTGGGTACTGTTTTCTGGGCCAATCTGTTGCTCAGCAATGAGGCTGGGGCCTTGTTCTTCTCTGTCTTCAGAAAAGGTGGGCACTGTACCCAGAAGGGGAGCCATTCGCCATCCTCCTGGTCCCCCAGCCTGGGACCCTCTGAGCACCTCCCACCACGAGCCAGTCAGACCCCAGTGCCTGCCGTGCCCAGTCTCCATTCCCACTGTGTCCCCCAGCTCAGGTCCTCACAACACTGATGGACCCCCACAGGCCCTGCCTTCCTGCACCCCACAAACACTGGCCAAAGCCAGACCCATGCTAGAGACTGGGGACACAGAGAGGGTGTACTGCATCTGTCCACGACAGACCGCCAACAGTGGCCCAAAAAGTTCCCTAAGGCTCCTCTTCTCTGAACTCGCACCAGCACTGTCCCCTCCTGGCCCCTGGGAACCAACACCAGACCAAACACCCTCAATGGCTCCCTGTTGCCCAGAGATGTGGTCTCCCACATGGATACATGCCCCAGGGGGACATAAAGATGGTCCGGCTGTGGGGCAAGGACGCATTAGAACTCATTAGTTCTAACAAACACTGAGTACCAAAATAACAAAAGAGGGGCAATTTCTCTTTAAAGAACTATGTAAACAATAAATACACAAGTACGATAGAACTGGAATATCACCATTCTGGAACTCCTAATGATGCTCGGTTAATGCTGCTGCTTCTTATAATGATTAGCCTGGCTCATCATTTGCATGCAGGTGTTAAAGCCGACTTTTGCTGCTTCTGTTGGCTTCTGTGGGTTCCCCAAGGGTGGGGACAGTGTTTCCTATTTCTCTATTCCCCCGCCTCAACCTGACACCACTAGCTGCTAGTTTATGAAATGGAATCAAATGAACTCATCCAGACCTCATGCGTCTCTTAGACCTCTTATTGGTCTCTGTAGGTGGTGGAGCATTTCCTGGAAGCTCATGGGGACATTTTGGTTGTTGCGATAAGATGGGGTGGGGGCGATACCAGCAGATACAGTTAGAGGATGGCTGCTCCCGTCCCACCCCAGGGAGGACAGTCCGACGGTGCAGAACCTCCCCATGTCCAACAAGACCTCCTCATGTCCTACCAGCATCTACAGCAGTGAAAAGCCTGATCCACATGACCTGGGCTTAGCAAACACAAAGAGGTTTTGCAGTTTAACAGACATGCTATTTCTCCAGGAATGTGCCCACTGTATGAATTGAGGGAAGACTGCCCTGTGGCTGGATCAGAATTTTATCAAGGATTGTTCACTTTTCAGAAAACTACATCACTAGAGGCACTGCTGGCATTTGTGGCTGTTATGCAAGTTCTGACCTTCTTAAGTCTTGAGTGTGGCCATCTGGAAGTACTTATATGTTGATGGACACTGTTTTATTATAATTACTTTCCTTTTATTTCTCTTTCTATTATAAAAATTTCTATTTTAGACATTTCTAAATTGTCTGTGTGGGTAACTTATATTATCTATGAATTTTAGGACTGTAAAGAGGATGTTAGGAATATGCATTATTAAAATAGGGAGTGCAGGGTAGCATAGTATGGAGACCTGCCTTAGACTGAGTTTTCTTGAGGTGTGGCTGCCAGAGACCCAGCTATGCACTCCTCGAGGCTTGTTACAAAGTCAGACCCAGGACTCCATCTCAGTCAGCGTCAGAGGACGGCCTGGAGTCTGTGCTTCAATGTGTCCTCAGGCCAACGTGGAAGGTGCCTCCAGTCCCATTCCTGCCACGCCAAGTGGGAACCAGTCCTGGGCGAACACCAGAAAGATCTCTGGCGGCCACTAGAGGGCACTGCACACGAAGCTCTGCAGCCTCCTGGACTCTGTGCACATGGCTGAATACACGGCCTACTGTGTGCTGGGCATTTGTTAGGCCACAGCAGTCTGTTCTATTCTTTTGCCTCATGGACTTTATCACTCTATGACATTCTACATTTACTAGTTTGCTTGCTGATTAATTGTCCATCTACCCAACTAGAACCTAATCCCAGGAGAGCGGAGGCCTTGGCTGTCTTGCTCAAGTTGCCTTTATGCTTCGGGCCTGAACACTGCCTGACATACAGGAGGTGCTCAATAATTGCTGCATGAACAAGGAAGAGGAGTAAAGGAGAAAGAAAAAAAAAAGAAGTTGGAAGGAATGGAGAAAGGAAAGAGGGAGAAAGGCCCCAGGAGTGTAGGAGTCCAGGGGCCAGGACTCTGTTGCAGCACGGGCCCTCCCGCCGGCCCCTTACCTCCAGAGACCTCTGCAGGGCCTGGTGGTCGGAGGAAAGCTGGTCCATTTTGCGCTGATGGTTGGGATTCCCCTGGATGAGGGGCTTCACAGCCTCCATCTGTGCCCCCAGGTCCAACACCTCCTCTTGCAGCCCCTGCAGCAGAGAAAGGAACAGGTGGGCTGTCCTTTCTGCCTCTGCATCTGGGGAGCAGACCAGGGCAGGAGGGCTCTGAGTAGGAGAGCCTGGGGTGGGAGGACTCCCCAGGACAGTGGGGATCTCCCACACCAGCAGCCACACCATATGGCTGGTCTTATGAGCCCACTCTCAGGGCTGGTGAGATTTTAAAAATCAGACAAAAATATTCTGTGACATTGTGAAAATAAACTCTGCTAAAGACCAGACAACACCTTGGGGGACAAACTCACACATGAAATCTGACTTGATGACCACCTCGCATAAAGAATCACATCCCAATTTTTGCTTTAAAGCATAAAATGTACCATTTTTAACATCTTCTAGAAAACACTCTGAATTCATCTATAAGCTGTGCTTGCGTTTTAAAAAGATAATTCTCAGGGCCGGCCTGTGGCTCACTTGGGAGAGTGTGGTACTGATAACACCAAGGCCATGGGTTCGGATCCCTGTATAGGGATGGCTGGTTAGCTCACTCGGGAGAGCGTGGTGCTGACAGCACCAAGTGAAGGGTTAAGATTCCTTTACCGGTCATCTTTAAGAGAAAAAAAAAAGTTCTCATATCACATGCATTTTAAAAACCAGCAAGCTCCTTATCCAGCCAACTATTATCAATGATAAGCCTATTTATAGTCTACATGTGTTTTAAAACATTCATTCTCAATCCCAAAATTGATCTATCTAACTGAAGGCCCCTGGACTCATTAGGAATACTTAGCAAAGCAATTTAAAAAACAAATACCAATGTTTCACATTGGAAGGGAGGAATAAACAAAAAGATAGCTTATCATTTTGTCAGGCTCAAAAATCAGCAGTTTAGGGGGTGCTAAAGATCCTGCTGAAGCCAGGAACCATCAGATAAATACTTATAAGCAGAGATTCTATTAAGACAGAAGGTCAGATCTCAAGCAAGAATCTAAGTCTCTGGCTCTAGCCAGCTGCTGCTTTACTGGTTACTGCTGGAGGAGGAGAGCCACTTTTAGGTGCAGCTGAGCACCTGAGCAAGGGTGACTCAGGCCCCACAGACCCCCTACCTGCAACCTCAAGAGATGGGCTTGTTTTCCAGGAAGGTCCCGCTGAAGCCCATTCTCAGCTTGGACCTTGACTTGGAGGTCCAAAAGTTTCCTCTGCAGGGGTTCGAAAGCAGCTCCAAAGTCTTTGTGCTGAGCAAGGAGGCTCTGCAGAGACACAGAAGGAGCAGCATGCAACTTCAGAGCTTTTCTCACAAACACTTTGTTGTAAGATCTGACCCTTGCAACCAGGCTGCTCTTTTCCTGACCAGCTCATCCTCATGCAGGTGCCGCCCCCTCCAGGAAGACTTCCCTGAGCCCTGATGGAGTTGTGTGTCTCTCCTTACAGCCACCACAATGTCCTCACATAACACTATTCTAGAGGGCTGGCAAACTACAACCCCCCAGAACCCCTGCCAAATCCCACCAGAGGCATGTTTTTTTTTTTTTTGAGGCATGTTTTTATGAATAAAGTTTTATTGGAACACAGACATGCACATTCATTTACAGCTGCTTTCCCATTACAGTGGCCAAGTTGAGTAGCTGTAACATAAACAAACACTAAAATCTTCACTCTCTGGCCCTTCACAGAGACGGTTTGCCAACCCTCATCCTAGAAGAGCACTTTGATGTCTCCCGTAATTGCCTATGTGTTTGTATCCAGTGAGCATGGAGGGTGAGGACCTCGGCTTCCTTTCTTTGTCTCCCCAGCTCCCAGAACCCTGCCAGGGCCTGCTGATGGAGGCAGCAGGGCACAGTAGGTGGGATCGTGGACGTGCAGTCAGGCAGCATGGGCTGAGTCCTGGCTCTGCCACCTGTGGACCATGAGCCACTTACTTGACCATCCTGCCTCAGTATCCTCATCTGTAAAACTGGGAAAATAAAAGTACCTCCCTCACAGTTACTTGGGTTAGATAAGATCAAGGCTATTCTGAATCTCTTAGCAAGGGTCTGACCCATGGCGGGTGCCCCATAGATCATAGCTATCATCATCATCAGATGCTCAGCAAACATTTGTCACATAGAAGAATATGCTGTTCACACATGCCAGGCTATGTCTTTGATTGAGTGTACTCATTTATGAGTGAGTCTCTAATAATACTGGCTGCCAGCTCTATGGTGGTTTGAAGTTTACAAGCTCTTTTATCTGTGTTTTCATGTTTGGCCCTCCCCCAGCTCTCTGCGGAAGACAGTTCAGTTCGACCTCAGAGTAGAGAGACGATTTGGGACAGGGTTTGGGGTAGGAGATGCAGACAGGTGGCTGGCTAGGGGACCAGTTAAAAGGATCGTTTAAGAATCCTGCTCGGTTTATACATGAGGAGCCCGAGACTGTGGGGACAATGGGATTCACCCAGGCTACACAGTGGCAAGTGGGGGAGCTGAGATCAAGACACAGAGCCACCAGCCTCCCTGGGAGGGTGGCCCCAGCCCTGCATCCAGGCTCACGTGTGGAGCTGACGCCAGTGATACTCACCTGCAGTTTGCTTTTCCGCTGCAGAAGGCTGTTGTGCAGCAGGTCTCTGTCCCTCACAGAGCTGGCCACCTGCTCCAGGAGGGCCGTGGCTCTCTCCTGGCCAAAGATGCCAACCAGCATGTCTTTCTTCAGCTGCAGCACTGCCAGCTGCTCCTTCAGGCGGGAGCTCTCCGCCAGGGCCGCCTACGACAAGAGACAAGGCTCCCGTGACCCGCAGAGCATGCCAGGCAGGACAAAGCTCGGAAACGGAGCCAGGAGCACACCTGTCCTGGGTGCAGCTGTGCGGGAAGCTGCGCCTTTGTGCCGGTGCCCAAGTAGGCAGCAAAGACAGGTAGAAACATGAGCTGGCAGGAAGGCGTCGGGGAGGCCCTGAATTTCAGGGTCGACTTTGATTCCTCTCTCACCCCCCACATCCATCTTGTTACCAAGCCTGAGTAACAATTCTGCCTCCTACCTGTCTCGGAGTTCTGTCTCCTCTCCTTGCCACTGACTGGCACACTCCCAGCCTCGCTCACCTGGACCACACAGACCTTGACATCCTGCTGCCCCCCAGAATTGACCCTCCACCTGGCAGCCGAACCCAAATCTAACAAGCTTGATCCTCTGCTCAATCAATGGTTCCCCCATCACCCACAGCAGCGGGACTCCCCCTCAGGCAATGCTTTGGCCATTTTGACAGGGACTATGGCCCATGGGAGCACGATAAGAGGGAATTCAGGAAAGCTTCCCAGAGGAGGTGACTCCTCAGTGGAATCCTGATGTGTAGGAGCTTGCCAGGTGAAGAGGGGACCTAAAGGGGACTCAGATGCTTCATATAATGGCACTGGCTCCCACACAGCCTGAACTCTACACAGCCCAGGTCCCACCTCCTCCGGGAAACCTACACATTCCCAGCCTACACTCCCTCTTTTTGCACTAAAGCCCTGCAACTCTGAACAGGCTGTGCCAAGCCTCCGTCTCCTGCTGACTTTTATAGGTAAGCAACTCTTGCTTCTCTAACTGAGGATCTAGAGTGCTGGAAGCCAGAGGTTTTGTCTTCAACTGGCCACAGTTCTTCCACTGTATACCTGGTGATGTTACTGAGGACCCACGCTCAGATTTACGACAGTGAGCGAGGCATGCAACTGGGAGAAGAAGAAAGATCCAGCCCAGGTAGGGAACTGCGAGCCCAAAAAGGCAAAGTTTTGGGCCGAGCCCGTGGCGCACTCGGGAGAGTGCAGCGCTGGGAGTGCAGCGACGCTCCTGCCGTGGGTTCGGATCCTATATAGGAATGGCCGGTGCACTCACTGGCTGAGTGCCGGTCACGAAAAAGACAAAAATAAATAAATAAAAAATAAAAATTAAAAAAAAAAAAAAGGCAAAGTTTGACAAGGTGCTGCGGGTGTTCAGGGCAGAGGTGGAAACTCCTGGTTGGGGAAATCAGGGAGGACTCCGTGGAGGAGGCGGCATTGACCACAGTCCTTGGAGCACAGAGAATGTTCCTGGAGGAGTAGCAGTATACACATGAAGGCATTTAATTTGTGATCGGCCACACAGAGATCAAGCCTCTCACTGTAGGGGAGTCACCTTCACTCCCTTTCTACTAAGTCCAGACACAATATCACTGGAGTTAAGAATTTAGGCTGGGGAGTTGCAATCACAAGTTTGGATTATGTGCTAGCTGGGAGGCCTCAGGCAGTTCTGAGCCTCGGTTTCTCCCTTTGTAAAATAGGCATAATCACATTCCAGCTCATGGGACTATTAGAGGCTTAAATGAAACGATGCCCATATGGCATTTAACACAGGGCTTGACCCACAGTGAACACACAATAAAAGACAGCACTTCTCAGCTATTATTATTTAATCAGCTGTGATGGGTTGAATTGTGTCTCCCCAAAAAGATATGCTGAAGTCTTAACAGTCCCCATCCTGGTACATCAGAATGTGATCTTACTGTGCTGTCAACAGCAAGAAAAAAAAGTGCTCAGAATGTGATCTTATTGGAAAATAGGGTTTTTACACAGTTAATTAAGTCAAAATGAGGTCATGAGGGTGGGCCTTAATCCCGCATGACTGGCGTCCTTATAAAAAGAGGAGATTTGAACACACACATGCACAGAGGGGAAATGATGTCAAGACACACAAGAGAAGTCAGCCACGGGATGACAGAGATGGGGACTGGACGATGAATCTATAAGCCAGTGAACGCCAAGGATTGCTGGCGAACACCAGCAACTGGAAGAGGCAGTGAAGGATTCTCCCCAAGAGTTTTCAGAGGGACCGTGGGCCTGCTGACACCTTGGTTTTGGACTTCGGGCCTCCAGAACTGTGAGACAATAAACTTCTGTGGTTTTAAGCCACCCAGTTTTGGTAGTCTGTTATAGCAGCTTCAAGAACTAGAACTCTAGCCACACCCAACTTTTGGGGCTCAATACTCTAGTTCTGGAGGAATCTTGCAGATCCACAGGTCACTCTGAAGCTAAATGCAGGAGCTGAGTCAAGAAAAGACAGGGCTGGCAGTTTGAGCCCTGGCCTGTGAAATCCATCCCTCTAGTCAGGCGGGTGAAGGTGATGCAGGACATGCTCTCAAACAGCAAGGGGGATCCAAACACAAACCAACCACCGTCCCGGCCCTGCCTGTTCCAGCCGCTGCTCCCGTGCAGGGAATCCTGGGCCACACTCTAGGAACAGTACTTCTCCCTACTGCTTTGCAGAGGTCCCGGTTTGCTATCAGCCCCAGTGGGAAGAACAAGATGGAAATGCAATCGTAGTTCAGTGGGGAAAGCACCTGCTGTGGAGTCACACAAACCTGGGTCAAGGCCGGGCCCTGCCACTCAACGTCTGTGTGACCTTGAGCAAGTGGCTTCCCCTCTCTGGACTTGGTTTTCTCAACTGTCGAGTGACAGTAATAAAATCAGTTCTTCCTGCCTCACAAAGCTGTTTCCAGGACCCAGTGTGAAAACAGGAATGAGAACGTTAGACAAGAGTCTGGAGCCCACTCACTGGCCCCAGCGCTGCCTCTCTTGAGCTGCGTGACCTTGAACAAGCACCTTACTTCTCCCTGGCTCTGATCCCTCATCTGCAAAGTGAGGAGGATGATGGAAGATATGAAAACAAAAATTTGTGTACATCGATATCCAATATGTATTAATTAAGACAATGGAAAACCGGAAACAACCTAAATCTCTAATTGTAGATACATTCAATCATGGCATACTCCAGAAACGGAATATTACACAGCCATTGAAAATGGTCAATTTTATTTTGACGATTTTAAGTGATGCTGAGAAAAAGACCAAATGTGTAAAATGAAAATATCAGATATACAATTCCAAATATACAAAAATTGTAATTAATTAACTAAATCTTCTGTCTATGGGTGACCATATCTTACGGAAATGTCCAGATGGATTTCATCAGATGTAAAGACTAGATTTGGGATTTTCTGACCTAAAATTGAGGTTTGTGGCATACATTAAACTCTCTTTGGGGAGCCTTGAGGAGTACCTCCAAAAGATGGACCATGATCTTCTGGAGCATGGGAGTGGGTGAAGGGGCTCCCTGGACCCTTGGAAGGAAGGGCCATGCCCTGCAGCTTAAAATCTATGAAGAGAGAAAACAAATTCTTGTTCCAACGTGAGCCCCAAGTGGAAAACCACAAGGGTAGAGGCTCCAAAATGCAGGCCCTGGTCTATGGCAGACTCAAGGGTGAGTAGGGGCTAACCCTGGTTAAGGATTCTCCCGGGGACACCAAGCTGAACAGAAAAAGTGATAGAGAAAGTGTCCCCAACACGTTAACAGTGCTCCCATGGCTTGTGGGATGTGGGTGCTTTTTGCTTCCTTCTTCACAAATCTTTGCTTTCTCCAAGCAGGTATGTCTTTTATAGTCGGAATGAAAGTTAACATAAAACAGGGGCTTACACCTGACACTTCTGTGTCTCTTCCCACTCTATGTGTCCGAGAATCTCCAGACACAAAAATCTTTATGAGCTTCAGAGTTCAACAATACTGTAAGGCGGTATTTCTAGGCAAATCAGAGCTTCCGTGTGGACGGGCATCGTGGGGACACTGTCGGCCACCCATCCCACAGCCATTCCCCCTCCTCTGTCCCCAAACCACCAGCATTTAGTTAGGGCAGCCAAGTGCCCAGTTCCAGGGTTATAAATATGGTTGGTACAAGCCGGTGAGGGTAGTCCCATCCTCCTCAGCTGATGAATGGTCCAGGATGGTCATATGACCTTGTCCAAACAATGAGGTGTAAGGGACATGTGCCAGGCTGGAAGGATCTGCCACTCTGCTGAAAGGTGGAAGTGGCGATGGAGAGAGCCTTTTGCCCTGTGCAATTCTCTCCTGCACCAGGCGGTGCTGTTCCTGGGAGCTCACGTGTTTGCAGCAGTGGAAACCATTCTGGGGCCATGAGGGGAGACATGGCTTAGACCTAGCAAGAGCCTGGGTCCTGGATGACACTGTTGAGCTGTCAGGTCAGCCCAGGGACTGCCTGAGTGGCTCTGTTTTTTGTAGCCATAGTAAAGGTAATGGCCTGATACTCTACTTTCTCACGGAACCACTGCATTTCCACCAGAGGATTGCCTAGAGCAGGGTCCAGGTAGGGAAGGGTCAGATTGGGGCCCTGGGGTTACACCAGCAGCAGCAGGCTTCACCTTCTGCCCAAGAACTGAGGATGACCTTTGTCCCTGATAACAAGCAAGGACCAACATTTTCTGGGCACTTAAGACTCACCACACAGTGTGCAATGAGCTCTACTCAGACATCTGGAAGGCCCAGAAACAGCCTTTCCCTGGAAGAGTGGCCAAAATGTTGTGCTTGGCCCAAAGTCTCCTCCAGCCACACCAGGCAGCCCTCCTGGCAGGATCACGGTTACCTCGATCTGGGGCAGGAAGGTGTGAATGGAGGAGGGCAGGTCTGGCAGGCTGGCGGTGACATCCAGGAGCCTCTGGGCCAGGGCCCTCCATAGCTGCAGATCCTGCAGAGGCCGCTGGAAACGCTGCCACAGCACCATGCCTGTGGAATTGCGCAGCCTGGCACTCTTCCCTTTCATGCTGCAAGGACCGTGGAGGGGAGACACCGAGAGAGGAGAGAAGGTGGGCTCAGTCAGGGGGGTGAGGCCTCTGCCCGGACCCCCAGGGAGCTCAGCCTGTGCTGCTCCAAGGGTGGGCTTTTTCCTGTCCCATAGAATTCTGGGAGTGTCTATGACAACAGACAAGATGTAATGGAAGAGACGATGGTTGATATGATATGAAAAGACATCGGCCATAGGCCTCGGGTCTTTGGGCTCCCTGGGACCTGTAGGCTCTCATATAAATTAGATACATAAGCGTCCTCTGGTTCTGGAGTGGGTATAAAGAGGTGGGAGTTTGGAGTCAGACAGACCAGCTGTGTGACCTTAAGTGGCTTAACATCACTGAGCCTCAGTTTCCTCACCTGGAAAATGGGCGACACAGTGCCCCCTCCTAGAGTCTCTGTAGGTATTAGATAGGTAAAAGTCGCAGGGAGACTTTTTCCAATAATGGAAGACTAGTTAATTCAGATGAGCCCTCCCAAAGAGGACAAAAAAAAAAAAAAATGCTTGAAAATTTTAAAAAATAAAATATAACAAAAATAAAATGAAATATAATAAAATATATAATAAATATATAATATAAATTATATATTTTATAATATAAAATATAAATGCGAGTCTAATACCCAAAGCTACTTTGACCCTGAGGGCATTTGCCAATCTGGAATAAATAGCTGTAAAACTGAGCTAGGCTTTTTGGCAGCCTCTCAGAGGAAAGGTTCACCAATGGCGTCGGATTCTGACAGCCGCACCCCACGTTGGGCTGGGACCTCAAAAGTCTACCCCTTAGGGTAAAAGTGCACCACAAATAAGCCAGTCCTCAGACTGGTGACCCAGCTTCATGACCAGGGAGCCAAAGCCTCGAAGATGAATTACGGAGCCCCTAGACAGGTACTGCCTGCCCCTGGCACTGAGCAGAAGCAAGCAAAACCTTTTCTTGATTAAGATATCATCATCCTAGGCCTGAGTAATGCCTATAAATAAGTTTTCCAATGTAATGTCCAGCACCCGGTCATAGCTAACCAGCACCTGATACCTCAATACGAGAGGCTAGAGGAAAAGGAAGCCCCTTGGCCCCTCGGCCCCACTGTCTGCTTTGTGCACAGGAAAATCAATGCTCCCCTCACTCCCCACCAGCATAGCATCCCACAGGGGATCCAGGCCACTGTCCCAACTTTACTAGTGCGGGGCCTGAGCACACTGTGGGTTGAGAGACACACAGCAAGGGTGGGCGCTCCCTAAGTGCATTCTGAAGGGACCCTTGCATCAGGTAGATGTGTGAGATGGGCTATAGCTGCACGGATAGCTGTGCTACATTCAAAATACCTCTGAGGCTCACATAGGGAAAACAGGTACAAATTCCAATTTACACTTGGCTCCGTTCCACAGAGGAAGGCCATTTGGTCTGCTGCTCTTTGCTGGATTAGGAAAGCGGAGGCCCTGCTGTGCCTGAGCCCATGGGCTGGGGGGCGGGGGCAGGCAGAGGCTGGTCTGAAGATGGCTCAAATGTTTGTCTCAGCATCATTGGAAGGCAAGGGAATGTGGTTTGTCTATTGAAAAGCCTTCCTTTGGGCCATTACACCTCCCAGTAAAGTCTGCACAGAAAGACTTGATGGAAATGGGGGAATAAACCACTTGGCATGGAAGAAAGCAAAGTTCAGGCTGCTTTCTGGGAGCAAAATGCAAAATAGTCAAAAGGGAACAGTGCCCAAGTCAAGTGAGACCTGTATTGGCCAGTCATTGAGAGGGGCGAGAATTACTTAAGAGCTACCAGGCTGCAAGAGAAAGCAAGCCCACCTTCTGGAGGTGGAAAGTGAGGGGTGCAGGCACACCCCTGAGTCCCGCCCGCCTGCCCCCCTCAGCCTGCCCAGGCACCTCTGATAGTCCTGGAGGGCAGCGACAACACTGTCAGAGAGTGGCTGCAGGTCATGGGGAAAGACGAGGAGCTCCTTCAGCTGGGTCTGCAGCCGGTCCACCCGAGGCTCCTCCGAGGCCAGCACTGCCCGCGCCACCTGCAGCACATGAGGACATCCCAGGGGGAGGGTGAGGCTCCTCAATGGGATAGGGGTGTGCAGGGCTGAGTGTGACCAGTGTGGGTGGGACAGGCTAGGAGAGACTGTCACCAAGGGCCGGGACCAGGAGCCCTACCCTCAAGTTCAGCCTCTACTGTCCCACATCCAACTCTGTGACCTGGAATTTTACTGTCGTCGAGCTGCAGTTTCACTCTTTATTATCACCTACCTTAAAACATTGTTGTGATGAGGACCAGCACCTAATAATCCAACAAACTAATATTTAGGGATCACTGACACCACGCGGAGAGCTCTGGGTGTTCCATTCATTTAAGCCTTGCAACAATGCTGGAAGGTTCGTCTCCGTGTCCCCACGTTATGCACAAGGAAACTCAGTCTAAGAGTTTTCTGATGGTTGCAGAGCCGTTAAATGGCAGACCTGCTATCAGAGCCAGGTCTGTTCAGCACCAAAGGAAACAATGCATCCAGTGTTTTGTGAATCCTGTTACTGTTGTCAGCAGGCCTGGGAGACATTTGTCGTCGCTGGTCCAGAATCACTTCACTTCGCTGTGTTTACACACTTTAGACACAGCCTTTTCCTGCTCTCCTGGGAAGTTCAGTTTAACCTTGGTTGGCAGGAATCCCAGCCCCTTGCTGGGCTCATGCTCAGTGGGATGCAGAGTGGGTAGTGAAACGTGCTTGGCACTTGGCATAACACAGAGCCGGCCTGGAAACCCACCTCTACCTTCTCCTGGCTGTGCAGCTTTAGGCTGTTCCCTTACTGATAAAAGGGGGCCTCTCCCACCAACCACATAGGTCGTGTGATATTGACAAGGCACTTGGTATAGAGCAGGGGCCCAGAGATGGTCCCCCGACCCCCTCAGCTCCCTCAACTCCAGGAGATGGCCTTGTGCTGCTGCCCTTTGTGATAATGCCAACCTCTGCTCACAGGGAGCTGGCGCAGCTCCAGTTAGACTTTGTGTGGGGTGACCACAGGAGAACAGGGACCAGAGTTGTAAGCTCAAGGGAGAAAGCTCAGATAGAGGGACTTTAGGGAAGCGCTAGAGCAATAGGGACCACTGTGTCGGCAGCAGGACATAGACAGAATCTGCCCAGACAGCCTTGTCCATCCTCAAAACTATTCCTGGCAATATTCAATTAGTTAGCACATGTAATGACATCTATACAAGTTTTCATAGATGAAGGCACGATTGGTTTGTATGAACTGGCAGCTTGTAAGCCCTTTGAAGAAGCTTCGCTCATCAGTGCCCAGGACAGCTGGCTGACCTGCAGGGACTTGGCTGAGGCAGGGCAGGGGAGCAGAGACTGAGCAGAACCATGGGCTCCCTCCGGGGAGAAGCCTGTCCAGACCGTGGGTGCATGATAGGAAAACTGCTCTCTACCTTTCACCTGCTCTGCCAAGCCAAAGGTGCTTGCAGCCCAAACCAGAGTGGCTGCCTGGACAACACACCTGGCCTGGTCCCTGGGCACCCACCCGCTCCAGGAGGGCTGGGTTGGAGCAGCCCAGGTGTCTGCGCCTTTCTGTATAACATATAATAAGACACATCAGCAGTAACTACGTGAATGCTAGTTCATGAACAAAGGTCTTTAGTAATAGATTCTGAAATTCCCTTTCATTGATTCCTGCTTAGTCGTGACTTGATCATAATTGAGGTAAGATGAATGGGGGGTAAGGGGCAGATGGTGGGCAAGGAGACCCTGTGGGAAAGGTTTCCTAAAATGCAGCCAGGGACAGGAAGTGTCTGCTGTTTCCCTAAAAGTCCCTGAGATAGAAAGTGGCATGGCTCTGTAGGTCCTACCCTTTCACCCCATCCCTCATATGGAACTCATGGTAACAGCCAGTAGTTTTTGAGCACTGACTTTTTGGCAGGTGCTATTCTAAGCACTTTTCCTGTTTTCACATGTTCAAAGGGAACACGTGAGGTCCCATTATCATCTCCATTTTACATATAACTGAGGTTAAAGTAATTCTCCCAGAGCTTTCTGGTTAGTGAGGAGAGGAACCAGGACTTGTACCCAGGCAGTCTGGTCCCACGTCTCCACCCTTAACCACTGTACCACACCACCTCCAGCTCATGCTGAAGTGGACGATCCTAGAGGGGAAACCATTCCCTTTGCAAGAAGATGGTCACTGCGGTGTCATCTGTCTGCTACAGGACTGAATGAAAAGAGAGCTACCTGCGAAAATATTTTTGCATATGGCCACAGATTAGAAAGGAGAGAAAAAATAGAACAATGGTGGCACGGTGGAGGTGGGATCTGGGATGATTTTTCTTTTAGGTATTTCCTCTATGGGATCGTGATATTGAGTTAACAACCAATAAAGACAGGTGCGAGGGAGGCTCATCCATCTTCATTTAAAAACTCTCTTTGTCAACAAGTGTATGTGAAGGGGGGGGTCCTCGTGTCTGGGTCTGGAGCCCACCCTGCCCTCCCCACCGTGGGCACCCGGGCCTCCCCAGGACCCACTGCATTTATTCCTCGTCATCTCTACACTGAGAGCTTTCCCTTCTGATCCGGCGTTCTCTGCTCCACACTGAGGAAGTCCACCTCTCATCCCACCCTTGGGCAGGGAAATAGCTTCCAGGCCCAAACCTGGCTGCCCAATCCATTTCTGGCCTTATTGAATCACCGACTCACCACGTGACCCAGGGCATGGGGGGGGGGAATCTCCAGGCCTCAGTTTTCTCATCCAGAAAATGGGGATAAACACCAACTTGTCAACTACCCCCTCAGGGAACTTAGATACTGAAGATCCGGGAAAACCAGAGTGAGCGTGCTTAAGGCTTAGCATGGTTCTCCCATCACACAGAGGAGATCTGAGTGGCAACAACATCCCAAGGCACAGACAGCACCTGGACTGCTCTGTGGCTTGGCCAAACACTGCTTACCGAGTAGTGTCTCCAGTGGGCCACCAGCTCGTCCTCAGTCTCAGCCTTCGCTGCAGGCTCCAGGCCTTCCTGGGCCAGCCTCTGAAGGACCTTCCTGAACTCTCCGAGCTCAGCCTCCAGCTGCCTGATCTGCTGCTCACAGGCTCCCTTGGACTTGAGCAGCCCCCGCAGCCGCCCCTCCTCTTCCTCCCAGATGACTTGCAGCTTCTCCAGAACTTTCTGCATCTCCTCCAGTTCTCTGGTGATCTTCTCCGCACCCAAAGGAGAGGTGTTTTGAATGACGCCCACGGATTGCTCCTCCAGCCTCTTCAAAGACTCCTTACCCCTGGGAAAGTCTTTGGCTATAGCCTGAAGTGTGTGTGTGTGTATGGGGGGGGCGGGGTGAGGGAGAAAAACAAGAGGAGAAAAAGAAAACATTGCCACATTTTCGGAGCAGACCTGGGAATGTCATTCGGAACACTAATTCCTAGATTCCTGGGTTAGGGCCAGAGGGGCTTTCCCCAAGGTGGACTGTCTGCCTTAAGTCATGTTGACTCGCAACAAGAGAAACTTATTCCCTCCCCAAGTGTTTTTCAAGCCATTGATTAAGTCAAGGAGAAAGTCTCTGTTGGGTGCTTCTCTGTTTTTAACACTTTTTGACATTTGTTAATCTTTCTTTTTAATAGAGAGCTAGAGCGCGCCTCAGGCTTGGAGCCTTCAGCTGGCAACACTATGACGTCAAATAGAACCAAATGGCTCCGTTTGGTTTCATCGTGTTTATTTGTGTGCTCATCTGCGAGTTACGAATGAGTACTGGTTTTCCATTTATGACGGTGTTATGTTTACTTTCTAAATAAATGTTCATCAGTTTTTAAAAAGTGAGTCAATTTAAATACAAACCTTAAAGAAGTAGTACAGGTGCTGCCCAGTTGTGGCAAAAATTACAAAGCGGTTCTTGAATTACTGGGGATGATGTGTCTACTCATTTTACTGAGGTCATGCAGCAAGTGAGAAAGGCCAGAGAAGGCTCAGCTTCTCCTGACTGCAGGCCTGATGCCTGCCCCAGAGTTTGCCACCCTCACCACCACTGACATTTGGGCTGGATAATTCTGTGTTGTGGGGCTGTCCTGTGCATTGCAGATGTTTAGCAGCAGCCCTGGCCTCCACCCACTAGATGCCAGAAGTATCATCTACCCCCAGCGGTAACAGACAAAAATGTATCCAGATGTTGCCAAGTGCTCCCCGTTTGAGACCCACTGGTCTAGACCATGATGCTGTAGTCTCGGGTTTCCAAATGCCCCACGGGCTTGGAGAAATCCATAAAGAAGCCGAGGACGCAGCATCTTGTACTAGATTCCAGGCTTCTCCCATGGCATGCAGCACTGTCCTACTAGATGAACTGTAACACAGAACCTGCCATATGTGATCGAGCGCTCCCTCAGTGGACCTCTTGGGCAGAGGGGGTTACCTGCAGTGCAGAGAGGCGGTGCGTGGTGGGCAGCTGGCAGTCCCGCCCCAGGCAGCCATTCACTTTCTCCACCAGCGCCTTCAGCCACAGCTGGAACTCGTCTACGTCTGCCTGGTACTGCTCATGCTCCCGGGCCACCTGCTCCAGCATGTCTACCCGGTCCTGTGCGAGGGGGCAGAATCAGCAGCCATGAGGATCCCTGGCCCGGGCTGACCCTGGCCTTTGAGGCCAGAAAACCTGCAGCTGGAGTGTGTGTGTGCATGCGTGCGTGCGTGCGTGCGTGTGTGTGTGTGTGTGTGTGTGTTTTGAGGTCAGGGGATGCAACAACCTTCAGCCCTTTCACTGGACACAAAGGGACCCCAGATGCCCTGTTCTACCTTATTAGCAATATGCCAAGAAACTCTTGGCTTTAGAGACCAAAGCACGTTGGCACTGGTCCCGTCAACTATACAGCTGGTTTTCTTTTCTGCTGTGTCCTAGTGATGGCTTGGGACTGGGCGTGGTAATAGCAATAACGACACAACACTACTACTACTACATAGCACTCATTTTGAGCACTCACCGAGGTGCTGGGCACTGCTCTAAGAACTTCACATCTGTGATCTCCTTGAACTCTCCTGACCACCCCATGAGATGGTACCATTATTATCCCAGTTTGACACGAGGACACTGAGGCATAGAGAGGTGAAGTGACTTGCCCAAGGTCACCTGGCTAGGAAAGTGCCAAGATTCCAGCCTGGGAGGCAAGGCTGGGCCGACAGGCATTTCTAGCTCCATTACCCAACAGTGTCTATGGGGTATGTGAATAAACAGCAGTCTGCGCCCATGTCCCCAGGAGTATGGTGATATTCACTGCATAGGTTGGAATCAACTCTATTTTCAGCCAATTCCACCAAAGGCCAAACCACACAGGGGCAAGATGATATCCTGAGGGTGGCTGACACTTGAGGAAATGACAGTATCCCTACTTGTCAGGTCTGCTGTGCTCCTAGAGACTCACACCCTTTTCAAAACACCTTTTTCAAAACACACCCTGATCACAGTGCTGTGTCCTTAAACCCCTCTGTGGCTCCCCATTGCCCCCAGGCTCAAACCCAACCCCAAATCCTCACATTCAGGGCAGGTCCCCCCAGATGAGGTTCTGTGTTCCAGAGGGCAAGACCCTGGGCTTGGGAGCCCACTGTCTGCGGCTTGAACCCTGGCCCCACCTTGGGGCATGTAATTAACCCTGCTGTGCCCAAGGCTCCCCGTGTGATGGTGTGGTTTATCACAACACCGTCTCCTTGGAGTGCAGAGAGATGAAATGAGTCAGAGCTTGCACCACCCCCAGAACAGTACCTGGCAGCTGGAAGCCTTGTTAACTGTGCCCATTGTTGACTGTCTCCTGCTCTTCTCTGTCACACCCATCTGTGGGACCCACCTGGCAGTGCTAACCACCAGTCCTCTCCTTTTTCTGAAGCTTTGCCCACTGCCCCAGACTGAATTAACAGCTTTCCCTCCGAGTTCCCAAAACACTAGGATGCAACCCTATTACAGCACTTGTCTATGGCGTTGTCACCTCTTGGGGAACCAAGAGGTGCCTATGGGCAAAGCTGCCCTTGCTGATTTCATCTTCCAGGGTCTAGCTCAGGGCAGACTCTGTGCATAATTTCAGGGGAGTGTTCAAAAAAGCCAAGGACAGGGACAGGGGAGGCTGTCATGTAATCGACACCTGTCTGTGCCCAGAATTTGACAAGCATTACATTATCTCACACTAGCAACAGTCACAAAGCCCTCCCACTCTGCAAATGTCCAACTGGAGTTGCAAGGCCAAGGAACCCTTGTAGGTTCTTACAGATGAGATTCAAAGGACAAATGGTGAACTCCACAGTTGCTGCTCTAGCACGGGGTTGGCAGATGTTTCTGTTAAGACTTTGCCTGCTGTGTGGTTTCTGTCACAACTACTCAACCACTTCTGTGTTACTTACATTGTAGCACATAACCTGTCACAGACAATGCATAAAGAATAGCTGGGTTCCAGTAAAATTTTAATTATGGACACTGACATTTGGATTTCACATCGTTTCCACACATCAAGAAACATTCAGCTTTTCACTTTCCCCCAACCATTTAAAAATGTCAAAGCCATTCTTAGCTCACTGGTCATACAAACACAGGGCGGGGGCTGGATTTGGGGTGTGGACTGTAGTCTGCTGACCTCAGCTCTTCACCAGGGGGCAAGGCCATGTCCAGGAGGCCCTGACCATCGATGAGCTAAGTCAAAAGTTGTCCATTAGGAAGAGTGGACAGGCACGTGGATTGGAAAACTGCCCTGGCTATTACACGTGCCTTCCCCTCCTGTAAGAAGCTTCTTACTAGATCTAGAAATACTAACTCATTTAAACTTTTGCAACAACCATCACAAGTAGGGGAAAATGTCCCCACTTTACAGATGGGGAAGCCAAGGCTTAAGACCAAGCCCTTCAGTGAAGAGCTGAGAAGTTCTCTCAAAACACGGGTGGTGCTGTTTGAATCTGAAAGTGGACCCAGAGACAGGTACCATCCCCTCGGGTGTCCTACCCGTGGCCCTGAGATGGTGCTGGAGCCTCGACAAGTTCCCCGGCTGGCTCTCCTCCCATGGGCCTATTTGCATCTGTCACAATCCCCCAAGCTTCCTCCATCCTTAGGAATGGCTCATGTACAAAACAAAGCAGATCAGGAATAACAAGCAGAGACCGAGTGCCGGGCCCCCAGTTGGTGGCAACGGTGATAAATGTGGTCGGAAAGTGAACTCTCCCATGAAAGTGCCAGCGGGTGGCTTGGAGCGTGTGAACAATGAGGTGCTGGCACTGGCGAGGCCCAAGAGTCAGTAAATGTCTGTGTGGTGGGGAGCAGGTGCCCAGGGCAGCGCGGCCGGGCAGGCGGGGATCCAGACGAGGCTGGTGCCAGACATAACAGCCACAGAGCGCAGGCCAGCTGTGGCCGGGCCCGCCGCGACGGAAGGTGATGGGGTGACGAATGGATCGCGCCCAACCTCCTCGTGAGACCAACAATTAACCCACCTGTGGCCAGGTGGTGTTGCCAGGAAGGTCAAAACCCAACCAATTAACGAGGGCAGTGAGGATTTATGCCTCGGCCAAGGGCAGCACAACGACTGTGGTTCATGGCCGAGATGCCAGACAAACACACCTTCCTCAAGGGCCACCTCCACAAGCTGGAGAATGAGACGCTACCATTTTCCTGGCCCTTTGGAAAACGGAATCCGTGGATTACAAACAAGCCAGACACTCGTGACAACCAGGCTGCTCTGTCTGTGCCGTGCTTCCAATGCTTTGGGTTGACAGTGTGCTCTTGGTCACCCTAGGCTTAGTCTGTCTCCCTAATCCAGAATCTCTCTCCAGAGGGTGGTCGCAAAGGCTACAGTCCAGAGGGGACCCCACAGTCCCATCCCCATCAACACCAGAGCCCTTGCAAATTTGACATGTTAGACATCAAAAATGGGTTTTTACAGGTGAAACAGGGGCCTGTTAACCAGCTTGAGGAATGTTAGAAATGGGGTCCTGTTGGTGAAAATAGAGGCACTAATACATACTACACTGCAGAGACCCCCCCCAGCCTGAGGCTGGGCCTGGACTGGGAGACACAGGACTGAGCCTTAAAAGGCCTTTGCCCTGGTGCCGGGGTAAGCGGACTGCCTTGAAAGAGCCTTTTATGCAAGGTGAGGTCTTCACCTGGTGCACAGAGCAGGTGACCAGGAGGCATCAGGGCCAAGGATCTTCAGTTCTACTGGACATGCAGAGCTCCCACCTGCTTGGGGTGAAACCAGTCTCCCCTTTTGTCCAGGGCTGGAAGGCTGGGGTATGCCCAGGAAGCTGGTGTCTCAGAGCTGTCTCGCATTTTGCTGATAAGGACCTTGGGGTGAGGAAGTCAAGCCTCTTGCCTTGGGTAAGGCAACGGTTCGCTCCTGTCAGCAGCTTCTCAGTCTCCTGAAGGTCAAGGAATCTTATGGAAACTATGGCTCCTCACCCCAGAGAAAGGCACCCTCAAACAACATTATGAAGATAACTTCAGAGGGGCCGGAGGGGCCTTCCCCTGTGCCCCCCACCCTCCACCTCTCAGTCTTCCCCACAGCCAGCTCTGGGAGAGATGAGCAGACATCTCCACGGTGTTCCACATCCCCCACCCAGGAGCTAAATGTGCCTCCTGTGAGAAAGACAGAGTTCCCAAGCCTCTGGGGTCCAGGAAGAGAAAACCAAGGTCATGAACTTCAATCAACAGCTGAAAAGTCACACTGAATCCACTGCTCCATGCAAGATCCAGTCACACACAAACACCTGCACCCCATTTTCAAGATGGGTTCAGAACTGACCAGGTCATCTTGCAACTCTAGGGTTTCCACCAGGGGGATGTCTCCCCCCTCCATCTACTTTATAAGAAGGCTGGGGGATGAAATGAAGTCAGAGACATGAAGAGGCTTAGAAAAGACAGCACTCGATGATAGGAGTTGTGATTTCTACTTTTTTTTTTTATCATGTGAGGGGAGAGTCCCCTGGAAGGACATGTGACTCTTTGAGGTGATCATTTCTGCATCTGGGCCAGAATTGGAGGTCCCCAGGACCCCTGGCATCCACCCTCCACACATGCACACATGCACTCACATGCACACACACGCACACACTAGCCACTTTCCATTTCCTCTCCTCCGCCCCCTGCACCAGGGGCTCTCTGTTGATTGGCACGAGCACCTGTTTCCTGCAAAGTCACAACAAGGAAGGCCTGGGGCCAGGCAAGCTTCCTGTTCAGGCCCAAGTGGTAGACCTGGAAAATCGCTGCTCAGCCTGCCCTTGCCACTCAGGACTTGGCAGAGCCAGACAGGGCCATCTGACTACATTGGCAAGAGCCAAACCCTGTGCCCGCCTTGCCCAGCCATTCTGGGCCCTGTGCAGCTGCCCCGGGAACCTCCTGCTGCTCCCCTCTGGGCCCTGGGGGCAGGGCAGGGGTTGCTCACCTTCAAGCTGCAAGGGTGGAGTTCTAATTCATTCAGTAAATAGTTCCCAGCAACTGCTGCGTGTCAGACACGTGGCTGTTGCTATTTATTCTCACAGCTTACGGAGAGTAGAGGTCGTCCTCTATATTGAGGAAATGCCTGCCAGTTTCCAAGAGTTTGCACGTAACTCATTCAGCCCCCACTACCTGGTTACAGGTAGGGTGAACTCCCCTGACACCACACGGCTGGGAAGCAGCAGAGCCCGGCCTTGGACCTGGGTCCTTTCTCAAGCATTCAGGGGCCAGAGTCTTGTTCCTGATGGATTCCCTGTCTCTGCTTATGATAGAACTTATTTCCCTCAAATTGTGAGCAAGAAGAACCCAGAAGACTTCCAGTTCCAGCACTACGGTGGACAGGACAACCTGAATACCTTTCTATGACAGAGAGCCCGGAATGTTGGATAAAATATAACAAGCGTTGTTTAGATGCAGACCCACATCACACTGAGATGAAGGATGCCCCATGGGCCAGAAGTACAGATGCTGTGGAAACCAGCCTGTTAAACACACACGTGTGCCTGAAGGTCTTGGTTACTAAAACCTTCGATTTAATGCTCAGGCTGGAGTAGGGGGCAAGACTTTGAGCCCAGAGGAAGCAGAGACCACTGCAAAAAGGCAGAACCCTCAAGTGGCTGCTCCTGAACCCCACTCCCACTCCCCAGCAAAGGGTGAACTAGAAGAAAATCTTTCCACAAACACAATACAAAAGGAAGCTTATGTGTTTTAGCTTGGGTTTAAAACAAAACAAATAAAACCGGTCACCTTTCAGAATATGGAGCCAGGTGCCTGTTGCACAGTCTTGGCTTGGTGCGCATTTAGAGTTCCCACTTGATTCAGGACCCCCAAGCTAATGCACTGACTTAAAAATAGGAATCACGAAGGTAAATTCCTAGGAGAGCCTTGCTAAAGGAAACACTAGGCCACTGTACAGGCAGGTCCCACCATGGGGTTCTGCCCTGCTTAGGATGAGCTCACAGCTCAAAATTACAAAGCCCCCAAGCAAACAAGCCACCGTGTCAGAAGACACAAAAGACAGTAACATCAGACCCTGGAACTTCAGCTACTCGAACAATCTGATGGAGACTGTAAAATATGTATGCTTAGAATGATTGCAAATATAATCTGTATCTGGGAGAAATGTAAAATTTTTCAGGCAAAAAGAACAAAATTGGGGAAAAAAAGGGTAGACATAATAAAGAACCAAACAGAATTTCTTTTTTCTTTTTTTTTTTTTTTGTGACTGGTAAGGGGATCGCAACCCTTGGCTTGGTGACACCCGCACCGCGCTCAGCCAGTGAGCGCACCGGCCATCCCTATATAGGATCCGAACCCGCGGCCTTGGCGCCCCCAGCGCCGCTGCGCTCCCAGCGCCACACTCAACCGAGTGAGCCACGGGGTCGGCCCCCAAATAGAAGTTCTTAAAAAATAATTGTACTTAATAACTCAATGGCTGGCCTGCAGCTCACTTGGGAGAGTGCGGTGCTGATGACACCAAGGCCACAGGTTCGGATCCCTATGTAGGGATGGCCAGTCAAGCTCACTTGGGAGAGTGTGGTGCTGACAACACCAAGTCAAGGGTTAAGACCCCCTTACCGGTCATCTTTAAAAAACAAAACAACAACAACAAAAAACTCGATGAACTGCTTCAAACGCAAGGCACGAATGAAATGAGGGAAAGCAGACAGGAGTGGGCAAGGGGCCGGGGAGGGCAAGAGGGCAGTGGGTAGAGGCCAGAGGAGCAGGACCAAAGGCGGGAGAAGAAGGGCAGGAGGGGGAAGGGAGGGAGACAGAGAAGAGACGAGAGGAGGGAAGCCATTTGGGTGAAAACAGATGTCACAGTCTAGCAGTCAGTTGGTCAATGTGCCGATATATGTATTAAGCACTGAGCAACGCTGGGCGTATGGATGGTAGATAACAGGTGGATGGATGGGAGGGGGGAAGGGTGGGTGGATGGGCAGCTGGAAGATTGGTTGATGGGTGGTTTGGTGGTGGGTGGATGGGTGGTGATGGTAGACAGCAGATAGTGAGAAGGTAGGTGGGTAAAGGGGTAGACAGCAGGGAGATGGATGAATGAATGGGTGGGTGAGGAGGTGGGTGGGCTGATGGGCAGGGAGATGAGTGGGTAAGTGGCTGAAGAGAGGATGAGGTCGGTGGGGAGGTGGAAGGATGAGTGAGTAAACATGTGGAGAGGAGGGTAGGTGGATGGGTAGATGGTTGGGTAGGTAAGTGGACGGGGTGGTGAGTGAATGGGAGATTGGTAGTTTAGTGGGGAGGTATGTGGGTGAGGAGGCAGATGGACAGGAGGGTGGGCAGGTGGATGGATGGTGGCTGGGCGAATAGATAGTTAGTGGGCAGACCAGTGGCTGGGTGGGTAGACAGGTGAATAAACGAATGCGTAGGTGAAGATGGAGCCCACCAAGCCTCACCTGGGCTTTGGCCTTCACCGCGTCATACTGGGCCTTCATCCTCTTCTGGGCATCTTCGTCCACACTGGGGTCCCCAATCCTGTTGAAGAGGGAGGCCGCCTCCTCGAGCAGCCGGTCCAGGAGCGTGGCCTGGTTGTCCACATTGTGCAGCAGCACCTGGGCATGGCTCAGCTGCCACTGCTTCTCCTTCAGGCCCAGCTGCAGCTCCACGTGGGGCTCCAGCATGACTGTCATCTTCTGGAACCAGCGGTAGAACTCGTCGCGGGCCAGCAGGTACTCGCTCCAGTGCAGCCACACCCACTCGATGCGGCTGTGGGCACAGAGGGGGCTGTAAGGGACCCAGCTCCTGGGCAGAGAGGCCATGCACTGCCCCCTCCCCAACACTGGGGCTATGTGACAGGGGCACAGTGATGCCCTTTCTAGTCTCAGAGTCACCAGGACAGCTTGTTGACACTCCAGATTCTGGGCCCTCCCTTAGTCCTACTGGATAAGACCCTCCTGTCCTGTAAACCAGCTCCAGGGTGAGGCTAAGGATCAGGGTGGCTCAGATTCCAGGTGCACTCTGAGAACCCCCAGCCTTGGCGATGCAGCTTGGGGAGCCCTTAGCTGCCAGCACCCCAAATTCAGTCCCCGAACTCCCACTATCAACGCACAAATATCCCCAATCATGACTCTCAGGCACTGGGAGTCTGAACACAGTTGCCCCAGGCCCTTACACAAGCGTGCCCACTAATATTCAGGAGAAGGCTGTCACTGGGAAGGGGTCTGATCATCTGCAGAGGACAATTGTATCTGTGAGCTTGTTACCACTCAGTGGGGACAGAAGGCTGGGGGTCCATGTGTGGAGTGCCATGAACTCACAGCATAACCCTGCCTCTTCACCCACCTCAGTTTCCCCATCTGCAACATGCAGATGGCTCTACCTCTCCAGCCAACATCAAGCCATTTTGCTTGGACTTTCAAGTGAAAGGGTTTGAAAAGCAGAAAGCATGGTGCAAAGTCCTTCCCATCTCCACTCACATTCCTGTTCTGTAGACGTGAGAGCGTGCACAGCTCCTGTTTACTGACGGCCTACTCTGTGCCAAGCACTTGCCTAGCTTTCGGCATTTGCTATCTCCTTCCATCCTCATAATGACCTTCAGGGAGCACTTAATTGTCCAAATGAGGAGCTGGAAGCTCAGAGAGGTCAAGTAACATTCCCAGGGCCACACAGGACATGACCATCAGGGCAAGGGTCAATGCTGAGTCTGTCTGAGTCTCTGTTCCCCTCCCCTGCCCCAACCACCACCCGTCTCCCTGGCGCAGGCAGAGACTCTGGGCTAAAGTGCTAGCAGGGCTGCTGGAGGATGCAGGCATGGTACGTCTGTTAGGAATTGTTGGCCAAACACGATGGCTCCCGGTGTCTATTATCATTAGGCTCAATTATAATTAGAAAGAGACAGGCAGGGCTGGCCCAAATCCTAAGAGAACATCCTGTTCCCAGGAATCCCAGGGCTGAAGAAATGTCCCTTGGGCAGAGGTCCCAGGCCAGCATGGTGGTGGGCAAGAAGTGTCAGCAGAAGCTGCTGACAAAGGCCTGGTGATGTCCCCAGCCTTGGTCACCCTACCTGTGACAGTGAGTCATATAGGTGACTGTTTCCTCCCACTGGGCCTTGATGTCCCTCAGCCGGGCCAGGATCTCGAGCTTCTGATCCTCATGGCAGCACGCCAAGAGGGCTTCAGCAGCCCGCAGCGCCAGTTCCACCTTCAGGTGCCCCTCGGGCTCCAGCTGGCAGATTCTCTGTCATGGACACACAAGCCAGTTTCCAGGGTTAGCCAAAATGCAAACAGGCACAGCCCTGGGAGGACAGTGGTGAGGCCCAAGGAGCCAGGACATGGAGGCCAGAGAAGCTGGGGTTCAGTCATAGCCCTGCACCCCTTCCTCTGTGCCCCCGGGCAACCTGCTAAGGGTCTGAGGGTGGGAGGTGGGAGCCACAGAGATGAGCAGGACCCACCTGGTGCTGTCCAATGAGAATGAGTCCCCTCGCTTCCCCCGCTGGCCCATTTCTAGCGTGTAAACTCAGACAAACTTCATTCTCTCCTTGGACTTGGATTTCTCATTCGTAAAAAAGAGGTATGAATAGTATCTACCTTTCAGATTCTTTTTTAGGATTAAATGAGAAAATGCCTATAAGGTGCATGTCACCATGTGCACAACGTGAGAATCTGCCTCTCGGGTGGACTGCGGGGAGCCGGCCTCACCCGGGCTCCAGCTAAGGCTCTGGAAGCGTCTCTGCTCCTGCAGTTTGCACCAAGGCCTCGCTACGGCAGCTTTTCCCACCAGTGACCAGGCGCAGTAGGAACACTAAGGCAGGCCCATTCCTGGGTGACTTTAACTCAAGGACACCCACGGCCTTGCCGAACTCCCTCCTCACCACAGGGCAGCCGAGATGCTCCCCAGCCTTTCTCCCTCCTGCTCTCCTGGCCTTGGGGCAGACCTGCATCCCTCTGACCTCAGCTCTTCTGGCTCCCCACCTTCCAGGCTCCCTCCCTCCCCACCTTCTCTTGTGGGCAGTTCCCCTAATAAATGCCTGCACCTTTAATTTCATCTCGGTGCCAGCTTCTTGGAGGACCAAGACTAACACACGATGTCTAGAAAACTGTAAGTCTCCAATTAATGTTAGCTATTGTTATTATTAATTGTTATTATCCCAGTTCACTGGCAGCTAAAGCTTGGTGTCTATAATCAAATATGACTGGACACCAATTCTAGGGCCACTCCCTACTACCTGCATAACCTTTGTCACGGGACTTAAATACTCTCAGCCTATGAAATGGGGAAGAGTGGTTATGCCGCCAGGGTTAGAGTCAGCAGCGTTCAGTAACTCCGGGAGAGCTGTCGCACATGGCCCGGCCCATGCCACGTTCTCAGTCACTGATTGCCCACTCTAATTAGTATCACTTACTTACCTTCAGATCTCACAGCACCATGTGCCTGAAGCTCAAGCTCAGACCCCCAGCCCGTCTCCCTGGGGACTGGCGGTCAATTTTCTCAGACTGATGTCCCAGTGGCCTGGTTGTCTCTGACCCTTCTCTGTGGATGGGGTGGGGGAGGGGCTCCTGCCATCTCAAAAGCTACCCTACTGACAGCTGTGTGACCCCAGGCAGGTCCCTCAGCTACTCTGGTCTCCCTTTCTCATCCTAAGACAGCGATCCCTGCTTTGTCTCCCTCAGAGGCATTATCGTATTAACTTTAACAATATATTAATTAAAACATGGATATAAGTTGATGTACTTTGTAAACTGTAAAGTGATTATGTAGATCCTCTCCCCATGTGTGCAAATGGACAACGGTCCCAATCCTTTTTGTTACTCCATAGGATAAAAATCAACGATGATGACGATGACGATGGTGACAATGATGATGATGATAGTGCAGAGGGACTCCCCTCCTGCATGTGTTGTCGAAGAGTAACATTAAACAGGCTCCTTCCGCAGGCTCTTTGTGTGCACACGGGCGGGTGGGGGAGCAGGCAGAGTGAAGAGTGGGGAGATTCCCCGAGAGAGGGGTGGGGACTTTTTTGGCCAAGTAGCAGGATGTGGCAGGGCCCAGCTGCAGCAAGCACCCAGACAGGGACCCTGAGCCCTTCTCGGCAGCAAGCTGCAATGTGGAAAACTAAAGCGCCACAGTGGCTAGTGTGGGCTGAAGATCCGAGGGCCACTGTGGAATGTTCTGGACTGAGTATGACTACCCACCCCCACCTGGGATATTTCATACCACTCAGGAGCAGGGCCCCACAATGTGGCTGAGGGTGAATTTCTTGCCATCCAGGGAGAGACTTAATTTGATTAAAAATAACAATAATAATAATAATAACAACTAAGGATATGATATTTTGACTCTCAGAGTTGTGAAGGAGACTTCCTATGCCCCAAGCTAGCAAGAGGGACATTGTGGTAATTCCAGTCTTACAAACGAGGTGCTGGGACCCACAGAGACCAATCTCTCTTCGCAGAGAGATTCTCTGCAGCAGTCAGAGAAACCTCCCTCCCATCTGCTGCCCAACTTAAGCTGGGGGGGAAGCCAGCCGTATAAGTCAAGAGAGCCAACAACTATGGAGAAGAAGTGAAATTCAGTCTCTCTTTGCCACACTCAGCAGGAGCCAGCCGGGCCTGGAAAGTCCCCTTGAGGACAATGGCCCCTTCTCAAAGCCTAGCGTCCTGTCCTCACTGTGTGATCTCCCCCAGGCTCCTGGACCTTTGCCCTCCTGATTCCTCATGAGGGAGACACAGGCTGGATGGGGTGATGGAGGGATGGAGGGAGAGCAGTACATACAAACTCCAAGATCCATTGCCCTTTTCAAGGGAGTGAGTTTGAAGCTTCCCTGCTAAAGGGGGTAGAGCTGGCCTGTCCCAAAGGCAGCCAGAACACCAGGCCCCATATGACCTGAAGCAGAAACCACTGCCCAGAAATACCAACCAGTGGGATGTTTGGGTGGTCCTGGGGCTAGGAGAAGCCAGAGGCCATGGCTGAGCTGGCAAAGCCAAATTTTGAGAAGTAGGTTCCACTCTCTTTTGCTGCCCTGATGATTATGCTCTTTGGCTAGTGTGAGGTTCTTTTATAGTCCAGTGCCAGCAAGGATGCGGTCCAGGAGGCTTGGCAGGGGGTGCTCAGCCAACTGGGAAAGAGGCCTTCAGCTGCAGCCACAACATTATTCCGATTTGAAGTGGCCAGTGAGGGCAAGCGTAAGGTGGGGATTGGGTGGATGGAAAAATTTCAGAAGGGAGAAGAGTCAGGAGACCAGGAAAGCTGGAGGAATGGGGCTAATCAGGGCTTTCCTTTAATCCAGCTGAGACCAGCTGCCTGCCAGCTGAGCACTGTGCTGGGTGTTGAGTTCTGGATGAAGAAGACACAGCCCAGTGCTTCCAGGCTATGGGGGAGGGAAGGCTGCAGAGAAGAGCACAAATGACTGCAAAAAGAGACCACAAAGCATTATGGAAGTTCCAGGAGGAATCAGGAGAAATCTAAGAAGTCTTTTGGAGGAGGTGGCATTGGCAACAGGCCTCAGAGATGGTACAAACAATTGAAGGAGATTTCAGCAAAGGTAGAGAAGCAAGACATACTTAAGGATGGGTGCATTTGGATTTTGGAAGCCAAGCCCCAGGAAATTCTAGGATACCCCTGACCAGGAAGGGAGCCTGAAAGCCAGCAAGGCAGCCAGCTGGCTGAGGCCAGGATTCACGTGCAGGACCAAGGGAATCTGGAAATCAGAGAGCAAAGAGAACAAGATGGTGGGACCCAGGAAAGGAGAGAGAAGCCTCCAAGACCAGCTCCTGGATGCTTGGGGATTGGGCAGGGCCCGTCGGCATGTATCCCAGTGGTCTAAAGCCACGAGAAACAACCTCCTGTCCTTGGCCAGCTCTGCCAGCGTACCCTGCACTGTGCCAAGCACATCAAGGAGTTGTTCGCCTTCATCTTCCCTCCCTCAAGCAAGGCAGCAACTATCACCTTCCCCAGGAGCAAGCAGAAGCTCAGGGAGCTCTGGAAAACTCTCCCAAGGTGCCGTAGCCCTAGCAGGGATTGGAACCCAGGCCTGCCAGCCCTGGAATCCAGGCTCTCAACCTCTGCGATTCTTGCCTCCCAGGAGTGGCGTGCTGTCCAGTCACCCTTACAGATGGCTCTGACCACAAGCCTCCCCTGCCGGCAACACAAGGGGTGAGGGGGTCCCTTCCCTGCTTTACAGATGGGAAAATGAGGTTCCATGAGGGCATAGGGCTCGCTTCTGGCCACATGGCTGCTAAATGTCAGAAATGGATTGGAACCCATATCCCTGTCACTGCAGCAAACAGGCTGATGTGCTTAACAGCTAGTGCAGGAATCACAACAGAGACCACAGAACCTGGGAGGAAGGTCCTATGGGTAGGGGGAGATGGCACTAGCTGCTCCCTTTCACCAGAAGGCAAGAGTGAAATGCTTTCTTTCTTACTGTGAAACTGGTCTAATCCACCCCTGTCATTTAACAGACAGTAAAGCTGAGGTCTGAAGAGGAGGGACGCAGCCAAGGCGGCAGGGCCCTCCACGGCCTCGCCTCTGCGTACCTCGGTCTCCCGCAGCCTGGCCTCCAGGGCCGCGCGGGGCCCCTGGGTGTTGTCATTGACCTGCAGCCGCTCCTGCACAGCCTGCATCCACTGCAGGGCATCCTCCATGCTCCTGTCGAAGCCCTCCTGGGACTGTTGAGTCATGGCACCTGCAGGGGCTAAAGGAAGGACCACATGAAACCAGGCAGACAGGCAAGAGTGCCAGGGGCTGCAGAGGGGCCCCCAAGCAGGCTGATGGGGCCGGGGGACAGACGTCCAAGACAGGCCCATGCCCCACCACCCACACACCTCCTGCTGCTTCCAATTTGGTGACATAGCCAGAGGCGAGCATGTTTGTCAAATAGACAAGGACTGGAAATGGGCAGGGAAGGAAAACAGGTCTGGCCTCTCATGGCCACGGAGCAGGGCGAGGCCCAGGGCGCAAGGCTGGCGAAGGTTCTCCCAGCCTCTCAGCTCCCTGCTCGCCTCTCCTCCCAGCTCGGGGGATGGGCCACTCTCTTCTGTCTCTTCAGGTTGAAGGCCCCCCACAAGAGGGTCTCAAAGCACACCATCTAATGCGATGTCTGAACCCATCACGAATCTTGATGTGAACAGACCAAAGCGAACCTAAGGAACACAGTTTTGGGCATTGGCCAAGCTGATGCCAGCCCTGAGTTAGCATCTCAGGCTGGGGATGGCCGAGTCAGCTGGTACTGTCCCTGCTTCTCCACCAACTTGGGTCCACAGCAGACGCCGCTACTGTTTCCTGCTGAATCACCCCCCACCCACCTCCACTCAGCATCCCCGGCAGCCACTGCTGATCTCCTGACTTAGCACCGAGAATAAAGCCACTCGCTACTCCTGCCTGGGGCGATGCCTGTCTGCTGGCACGGGTCACTCATCCAAACCCACCCCCCTAACTAGACTGCCCATTCCTCCTCGATTTACCCTGGGCTGTAGATGCAAAGTCCCAGATTTTCTTGTGCGACTTTCATAAACTCCCATTTAGCCCAAGCAACACTCCTCTGTATTCCAGTTCTGGTTGTCTGCTTACAGCAACTATAACCTGCTTTGGATTAAAGTTATTTATATCTGCATTTTATGGGAAAGGATTGTGTCTGGCTCATCCTCCAATCTCTCACAATGTCTTGCAGAGTAAGCCCAGTGTGTCGAACTAGCCCAGAAAGGGTGCAAAGTTTAATGCACCAAAAACCTCACCACACAGCACTATTTAAAGTGGCAAAATGAAACAAAACTGAAAACAACCTAAATGTCCAATGACAGGATTAGTAAAGTAAGTTACAGTACACTTGCACTTTAGGATATTGTGCAGCCAACAAAAAGTAAGCTTGCAAGGAAGAATTTTTAGGATATAATGATAGTGCTAAAAATGAGACAAAGTTAAATGTTCAGTAGTCACAATTCTACAGCTAATAAAAACTAAACGAAACATCAATAACAAAGATCTATGCCAAGAGAGAAAAAGGTTGGGAAATCTCGCCATTAGAGGGTTCACATGACTGACAGAGCCGGTGTGTGGGCAGAGTGGTCTATGCAGCTCTTAAGCACGTCCCATGTGACCCTCTCTCTCCCTGGCATGGGGCAGAGGCACAGTAACCTTAGAGGCCACTTGGCTAAGGACGACTATCTGTAGTTGGTGACAACACCACTGGAAGGTTTTTTTCCTCTAAGGCACTTTGTGAATTTTTCAGAAAGGGCAATCATTACTTTATAATGAAAACAATAGATAAAACCTTTTCGTACCATTGGCTGAACTGTTTGTGGGCCCTTTTTTCTCAGTCATGCGTTGGTTGTTCAACAAGTGTCTACTGGGAATCTGGGCACCCTCCCTGGGCCCTGTGCTGGACAGGAGGAACCTTCAAAGGAGGACCCATAATAGACAAAGAGAACACGCGACAGGCCATCAGAAGTGTGGGGAGTGTGGGCGACTCCGGGTGGGCTGCACTCTGGGAATGGGGCCCAAGATTCAGGGCTCAGTCTCCCGATGTGTTGTTTTATTTCAGAGCTGTTTTGATTTTTTCGTAGCAGCTTAATATGTTCCCTGCAGCCACTCCCTGTCTTTGAATGCTTCGTTTGAAAAGCACATTAGAATGTGCAGGCGTTTAAATTGGTTCATTATGGCTCTAATTTCCTGTCTAGCGTGTGACTTGACTGGCTTCCAAACGCCCAGCTTTTATTTTTATAAAGCAAGGAGTGGGAGGCAGAGAAACGAGTCTCCCCCGGAGTTTCAGATGACAGGACAGTGAGGGATTGTGGCTCTCATCGCCAGAAGGTAGTGAGGTTTTGGACAACCATTCTCTTTAGAAATGCCCCTGGCCTGTGGGGCATGGTGGTTTGACACCTGGAGGGACATCAGATGGAACACAAGGGGACCAGCAGGCATATATGAGGCTCTCCTCAAACCCACCTATGCGTGGGCTGGGCGTGACTGCAGGCAGAGTTCAGGAGACCTGGGCCTGGTGGCCTATTCTGTCAAACCATTTCATTTCAACTCACTGAAGCACACAGGAATTAAGCACATGCTCCAAGCCAGGCCTATTGCTGCAACCGCAACAGCGAATAAGCAGATACCATCCCTGCTCTCAAGAAGCTCTCGGGACAATGGACGAGCTGCACACTGAACATGCATGTGGCTGCTGGAGGATGAGCCCCCAGCAGGGTGAGCCAACTCTTAACCTTTCCTGCAAACCTTTCTCAGAATACAGGCTTTAAATGCCAAGAATAAAATACACAGAACTACTCTGAAAACCTAGTTACCAGATACTAAAAATCAAATTCGTGAGATACATATACACACATGCACACATGCACACATACTTCTTTATTAACACATTAAATCATGAGCTCTAACAATGGATCAATTAACTACCGTGATTTTGAAAGTGATGAGCATAAACATTTGAAGATATTTGCAGCCACTACACCACAACCTAGAAATACACGTGACCAAATCCCAGGCAATGCAAATAACAGAGGGGCACTGCTTTGTTTTTGCCTCATGTGTACTTGAAGGACATGCTGTCAGAGGTGAGTGGTAAAAAGGACATAGTTTCTTGTCCAAGTTCATGGCCCCCTGAATTTTATCCGTAGGACCCTGTCAGTCCGCAGACTCACGTAAGAGTCCTGATGTAAGCCTTTTAACAGCCAGTGGATAGGAGAGCCTGTTCCTTTAAGCAAGTTTAAAAGTTTGAAAGATGAAAAAGCAAACAAACAGCTCAACAAAAGGTCATACACAGTTGGATAAAAGACCAGGAAGGCACTCTTCCCACGCATGCCTCCCTGAAATCTCACCAGGGAACCTCATGGACTGGTCCCTTTGTGGCCAGGGGTGGAGGCGAGGCCTCAGGGGGACAGACCGATGTGACCAGGTGAGTAGGGCAGTGCCAGACACTCTCTCAGAGGCAGGGCAGCCGGCACATCCTCTATGAATGGTGGAGCAGTGTCCTTGGAGAACCCACACGATGTTCTGGCCCTCTTCCCATGCCTGTAGGCAGCAGCCAGACAGGGCTTTCTAAAACACAAATCCAGCCGGACAGCGCCCTACTTAAGAGATCGGTTGCAGCATGGTCTTCCAACTGGCCCCCCAGCCCCCAGAACCCCTCCTCACAGCCCACCCCACCGCAGATGTGCAGTTCTCAGCGAGCAGCCTCCTCTCTGACAAAGCCAAGCTCATGATCTCTTTGGGGAGCATGTCCCTCCCCAGAGCATCGTTATCTGATGTGGAGCCCAGGGCAGCTGTGCCAACCCCGTACTTTTCTGGGTGGGCTCACTATCCCTGCACCCCACGGTTCGCGAGCCAAGGTGTCAGCCCTTCACTGAAGAGATGAGTGAGCAGCCAAAATGATAGGCAGTTCTGGGTGGGAAGGGAGCAGGGGCTTGCTAAATGCCCAGGCAGGGGAATTAGGAGAAAGCCCTGGACTTGGAGTCTGGACATTTACCCTGAGCAAGAGCCTTTGCCACTCTGGGCCTCAGTTTCCCCATCTGTACACTGTAGGTGTTGAACAGAGAGTTTCTGAGGGAACTCCATGGTTGTGGGTTGAGAGGGTCCATGTTACTGAGACCCCCTACAAGCCAGGTCAAACCTGGCCCTGAGCTGAGCCTGGGGACCAGCTTCTGCTCCCAGACTGTAGCCTTGTCTGGGCCCTTTCTCTGCCCGTGGAACCCCTCCTCAGCCAGCTTTGAGCACACCTGCAGCATGACCGTCCCCTCTAAGGAAGGCCAAGGAGAGCCACCTCCCACAGCCATAACTAAACACAGCCAGTGGTCACTTTCTGAACCACTTCCAAGGGAGAATGGTCCAGGGGACATTATACATTGGCAGGGGGCACATATTTTTTATAAAGGGCAAGGTGGTAAATATTTTTAAGTTTGTGGGCCACATACAGTCTCTGTTGCATATTCTTCCTTGATTTTACAACTCTTTAAAAATGTAAGAACCACTTTTAGATCACTGGCTCTACAACAATCAACCACAAGCCAGATTTGGCCTCCAGGCTGTAGTTTTGCCAACCCCTGTTTTAGATGGTCCAAGGCTACAACCAGCAACTGCAGGAAGCCACAGCTGCCAGAAAAGCTTGCTGGCCAAGTGACCCCACAGCTACGTGTCATACGATGGGGCACGTTTCCAGGCCAGCAGGACCTAGAACTGGTCCTGATGGTTCTGGCCCCACGATTCACTAGCTAGCTGTGTGACATCTGGCCAGTCACTTAATCTCTCTGCATGTCCATCTCCTCATTGGAAAATGCGATAACACCTAGATTTGATTAATGAAAACACCACCTACCCAGCGCCTGGAGCATACCCATACTTGGAAGTGGTTCCTTTTTGCCCAAAATGCCACATGTGCCAGTAGAGTTTTTCGTTCCTTTAGGAACCTGCATCCAAACAGCAGCTCTCAAATCATCTCAAGGCTGGTGAGGGTAGAAATGGAGGTGACTGGCTGCTTGAATAATGGAGTTTTGTATCCTAATAGCTACTGAGTGCCACGTGCTGAGGATTTGGAGACAAACTGGAGGTGGCTCTGACCCCAGAGGGCTCCTGTCCAGCGAGAAGAACGGACACACGATCAGTCACAGCACAGCCAATGTGAGCTTTGAGAGAGAGCAGCATAGGGGCCTTGGGACCACCACAGGGGGGTTGTCACCTGGATCCAGGAAGGCAGGCTGGGTGGGAGGTGCTGCATGCTGAGGACACAGGAGTCGGCTCGCAGTGCACTGGGGGATGAGGGGCTGGAGCGTGGGAACGGGGGGTGTCAATGGAGGAAGCTGGGGTGGGACGAGGACAGATCAGAAGGCCTTAGGAGCCATGTCCAAGATGCTGGACTTGACCTGAGGGCAATGGGGGGCTGGCAAGTGTTTGGGTGGGGGCAACACGATTCAGGCAGATCACCCTGGCCTGGGTGGGTGGAGAGGGGGGCTCTGGAACGGTGGAGGGCTGAGATGCGCCCCGAGATGGGCGGCTGCACATGGCCAAGGACGGGAAGCTGTGGGATGAGCACAGCTGCCCGCCTCTCTGGGAGGGGAGAATTTTCATCTTAAGGTTCGTTAAATGGAGACAGTATTTTTTTTAAAAAGGAAATATGCATTTTCCAAGCATTTCCAAACATCACGACAAAAACATGTACTGAGGGGTAAAAAATAAGCTGCTTCTGTTTCCAAGCCCCTTCTGGGGATCACCCCTGAGGTGTGGCTGCAGGCGGCAGGAGAATGGGACTCCAGGTGTGTCCCTGGGCTGTCCCTGCTGAGTCAGCAGGTCAGCTGGCCACGAGCACACTGCCCCTTTCTGGTCAGATTGGCGCTGGTCTCCTGGAGGAGCCACTTAGAAAGGAAACAGTCTGGTTTTCAGCGCCTGAGTAATTATCACAAATGACAGCCGGAAGAGAAGTGATTTTTTTTCGCTTGATGGTAGAAAACTCAGTTGGGGCAGACAATGAGGCAGCCTTGAGACAGAGCATGTTCTCAGAAGATGGAACCTGGTCAATAGCCATTGGCCCGGAGACTGGCCAGTCCGCGGAGATGGGCAAGACCTGCGTCATGGCTGGAGACACAGCCTCCCCAGGAATGAACTGTGAGGATGCACTTAGGGAGAGGGCAGGGAGCTTCCAGAATCTGAGCTCCAAGCCTGAGCCATCTCCTCAAGAAAGGAGACCTCAATCAGAGTCATAGGGACAGCTTGGAGCAAACCAAGGAAGGTGAAATGTCATAAGCAAGTACCAGGTCAACAGAAGGAGATTAGAACATATGAAATGTGATATAGATGTAAAAAAAAAAAAAGATGAGGCACAGGAAGCACCTGCCCAGTAACAGGTGCTCAGAAAACGAGAGCTGTCATCACCCTCTCCAATCACAGATAAGAACACCGAGACTGGAGTGACCAGCACAGGGCACAGAGCCTTTCATGATAGCACTAAGATTTGAACTTTGTTCTGCTAGATTCCAAGGCCCATGCTTGTTTCATTGGACAACACTGCCTTTAAAATGAAGTTCTTCCACCCAGCATCAGGGCATCTGACAGAACTGCCCCTGGGAGTTCAGAAACCTTGTCACCTGTCAGGATCCGACCAGGCAGGGTAAATGCACTCTGAGTCCAGCTATGAAGAACAAGGAATGTAACGAGGGGCAAAGGAGCTGAGAAGCCAAGAGATCAGCCACTAGGCTGAAGAGACAAAGTGGGGACAGACCCAGGTTGGGAGCAGCTAAGTAGCAGGAGTTGGAGTTCCAAAGAAGACACGACATCTGCAGGAGACCCATCTAGGGTGGAGAGGCTGTTGGAGACACTTCCAGCCTTCTCCTTGCCTCGGCCCTATGGACTTACCTCTGGCCCAGCCAGAAGCCGGCACGGGGAGCCTGGACCACAAAGCCTGCAGGGGTCAACCCTTCTGTGACCCAGGCCAGAGCAGGGGACAGGCAGGAAAACATGTGACAGTCTTCAGGCCAGGGCTGCACAGGCTGTCCATCTGAGACTGTGAAGGACACCAGCTCCCTTTGCCCTGATTCCTGGCCCAAGAGCAACTGGCCAAGCTGCAATTTGATCTCAGGGGACCAGCCTTGCAGAAGAACAGGATACTGAAATTGACAAAAACACCTAATGCTGACCGCCTGCAGGGTCAGCCCCAAGGATTGCCAACTGGGGCTCAGAGTCCTGGATCCTGGGGATTGGTTGGCTTGGACTCCTTTCCTCTTCCTTCCCCTTCCTGGGCCCTGCAAACTGAGGCTGCTGGTGGAGGCCCCTACTTGGCTCTGCAGTGCCTCTGGTGAGGGGCTGACACCCCATAACAATCAGGTTAGGACAGTCCCCTGTCTTAATTCCTCCAACACCTTAACAGCAATTTAAAAAATTCTCTGTGAATTTGTAAACACTGTAATACTGATTGCCATTCAATGATTCAGAGCTCTAAGAATTCTGCTGTGGACCTAATCAAATCCTATTAGGGAACACCCCTAAAACTTGTCACCAAACCCCTCCTGAGCAAAGAAAGGGGCAAAGTCAGGTTCACAGAGTGACTGTCATGTGGCTGGCATTATTAGTCCCATTTTATGAAGATGGAAACTAAGACTCAGAGAAGTGAATAGCCTGCCAACAAGTGGCAGATCGTGTTAACAATAACAGTAATAGCCAACATTTATCTGGCTTTCTGTATGAGCCTGACTCTATTATAAAAGGTTTATAGCTGTTAACTCATTTTTTCTACAAAGATCCAGTGAAACACATATTATTATCCCTACTTTATAGCTGAGAATACTGAGGCTCAATGATCCTAGGAAAAGTCTAAAGTCAGAGGAATGCTAAGGGGCAGAGGCAGCACTTGACCCCAGGACGGCCCCAGTCCAGAGCCTTTGCTCTTAAACCCCATGGTGCTACACAGCTTCCACGGCCCTCCCTGTAGCCCCAGAACCTCACTGAGAGCTGCCACACAGTGCAGGAAGCCTGGGGCAGCCAGCACTCTGTGGACCTTCGCCAATAAGCATCCAAGTTCCAGCAAGGTGACTCCAGGGTGGAAACCTGGGCCTCAGCTCAAGAATCTAGAGTTTAAGACAATAACCTGAGCTCCCAACTGCCAGCCAGCTGCAGTCCTACTATGTCCGGTCACTCCAGCCCTGTGCCAACCCACTGACATTTTGTTCTGGAACCCAGAAGACATTGGGATTCAGACCTGAGGAAACCCCAGCTCCTATGGCAGGCCCTATAAACAATTACAGCCTCGTGCTCCTGCTTAGGCAGCCTGGCCAGGGGCCGCCCACTGCAAAGTGACCCAGAGTCCTGGCATGGTGTGAGCTCCCCTTGCGGTGACTCGCCCTGCTCTCCCGTGACTCATTCCTGCCCTGCCACACACAGTTCCCACCCTTATTCTCTCTTTCCCACTGCTCTCTCATACGCAGATGGAATTTCAGGAACCGAGCTGCAGCTGGTTTTAATACCAACGCTTTTTCCAAGTGGATTCTGGGAACACTCTCTTTTGTTTAGTTATAGTAGATGATGTTGCAGAGAGGCCATTGTCCAGAGCACCGAGAGGACGGTCCTTGGCAACTCTCATGTGGCATTAGCAGAAGGCGATTCTAAGAGTGAGGTATGTAAAAAAGAGGGAAAGGAACTCACAGGGAGTATAAATTGGCCATTTTCACATTCTCTTATTTAATCTTGCAACAACCCTCCAAGGTAGTAGAATCTAGTTAGGAATGATTACTGGGTTTTATCCCATCGTAGAAGTAACCAAACAGAGGCTTGCATAGGTTAAGGGACCGCACCAAAGCCACACAGGCTCCAGGGTGTCACAACCACCCTCTGTCCACTGGCTATAAATGGTTATACAAGAAACCCCACTTTGTAAGGGGGCTGTGAGGTAGGTCCACAAGTATGGTCACAAAGGGGACGGGTGGTGACTGCTTTCAGTACAAGGCTCGGAAAGTGATTTTAAATGAGCTGCGCTGTAACAGATAAATGGTATTTGGCAATGAAAACTGGCTGCTCTCTGGCACACCTCCTTCCCCAGATATGCCTACTATAAAACAGCATTTGCAAACACTCTTAAATTAACTAAACCAAGCTCTCCATCAACAGGCACAGCCTGGAGGATGCCAAGATGTCTACCTGGCACTGGCCTTGGCAATGCATGGTCAAATATAAGTGTCTGATGGGAGAGAAGGCACAAGGGCAATTAGGAGAGAAACAGGAATGGGTGGGGGGCGGGGGGCAGAGTGTGTGCAAAGTAACAAGTCAGTCCCCAGCTGCGGGATGAAGACTAAGACTAGATGCTGCAGAGAAGAGAGACATCCCTGGGGCGCAGCCAGGCAGGTGGCTCAAAGGAGGATGGCTTGCTCCTCGAACCAGGTGTGATAGGCTCAGGCTCAGGGAGGGCAGTCAATCAGAGGCTGTGAAAGGGAGGGCTTGCTGGGGCCCCTTCAGGGGGTCCAGAGGGGTCTCCGGCCACAGGCAGGCTGCTGGCAGGTGGACAGAGCTGGTCAGAGGGCAGACAGGGTCAGAGACCTCTGGCCACGGTGTCAGGGGACCAGAGAGGGCATGGCTGGGACATTGAGTGCCATTGGCCACAGGTGTGATATGGGCTGGCCAGTCAGCATGGTCCAGGGCATCTGGGAAAGAGAGCTTTAGGTTGGGTGGGTCGAGAAATCAATTTAGGGGTCTTGATTAAAAGTGTTTTGTAATGAAAGAAAATAGAATAGAAAATGTCACTGTGCCTCTCGTGGACTAAGGATAAATATGGTTTGGGGAGACTTTTGCTTGTTTTGTACATGTGTTGCATATGTGTAAGTGTAGTACACATTTCTCACTGAGAGCTGTGATTTAAACAAAACCAAAACCCTTTGAGGAACGATGGGCTAGGTCCGCAGTTCTCACACTTGAGCCTGCCTTGGAGTCACCTGCAGGGCTTGCTGGGCCCCACCTTCAGTTTCTGGACTGTGGGTGGGGCCTGAGAATGTGCATTTCTAATAAGTTTCTGGGCACTGTTAATGCCGGTGGTAACAGGACTTTGAGAACAACTGGATTAGAGGACGCATAAGGCTCCAGTAGGCTAGAATTTATTATTCCAACTATGGGGGGTATGTGTACTTGGCATAATCATATGCACGGGGTGGAGGGAGGTTGGAGCCAGGTGTTATCAGGTTTGAGTCGATGTGGGCCATGATGAGAAGTCTGAAAGCAATCACAACTCATCACAAGTCCCAGAAACCCCTACCTTTCTTGCCTCAGGTGCATCTGTCACTTCTGTTTCAGGACAGCCCAGCAGGCGTCCTCCTTCTGCAGAAGGACAGACTGAGCTACTGGCTACTTGGGCTGCTGACTCCGTCCCCAAATTCCACTGGTTATTTGCTGCACACAGCTTCTCTGGAGGTGCACTTAGTGGCTGCTTTTGTTTAATTCACAGACCTGAGGGTGGGGACACACATTCCTCAGAGGCCCTGTAGGTAACCAGAGGGACTTAGCTGCTTCCCCACCCAGGCAGGGCTCCCTAAACTACAGGTGCCACCAGCTCTCCAATCTCACCTCTCCCCGTGGATGGCCACCCCTTCCCCACAGACCCCGGACCTCCCATCCTCTGCACTCACCAAGCTGTCTTCTCCCGCTCCACCCCTTGTCTGGGCCTACACTACTCCCTCTAGGATACCCAGCATCCCTGGGGGCTCAGCTCAGAGGGCTCAGAGGACACCTCTTCCAGGAAGGCTTCCCTGAATGACCAATGTAGCTGTATCCTGTGCAGATGTCAATCTTCACCTAGATCCCAATGAACGAAAAATATGTGTCCCCTCATCTCTCTTGCTCCCCACTTCAACCCTCCCCACTGAGCTCAGTGCCTGCTCTGAGTAAATATGATGCATGAAACTTCTCCCATCTCAACCCTGAGGGCCAGCAGAGTCTTGTAGGGATCAGGGGAGGGGTGGGGTGAGGACAGAGCCCGCACTCAAGGGGTGCACCATACACCCCACCACCCTCTCATTCAGCCCATCTGCACAATGCTGGGGAGAAAAGAAGAAGCAGCTCTTCCCCAGCCCCAGGCCTGGGCAGTGAAAATACCACCCACGTTCCTCAGCACCCTGTAGGTGCGATCTCATGGCCCTGGTCCTGTAGGAGGGTTCTCCATATGGCCTGAGGCCTCAAGGGCTGCTTGGCCAGCCCCTCCCAGAGAAAATCTCACACAGTGAGCTGGGGCCAGCCAGGGAGTCGGGCCCCTTGTCTCTGCACCTGCCTTCGCCTTCGCCAGTGACTCATTGCGGCATACCCACAGCATGGCACTCTCTCCAGCCCCCTCTCCCAGGTCTTATCGGCCCTCGGAGTTAGAGGTGCCAAACACAGGCCTCGCCCTCTCCCCCACCTCCTCATGCCTTCTCATCAGGCAAGAATCTTCCCCACAGAGTGAGCATCCCTCAACCCACCAGACCTGCCTGGCTGGCTAGCCCAACCTTCCTGGGCATCTCCCACCAGAACCAGCTGCCTCCTGGACTGACTGCACCACAGCCCGAGGGGCAGGTCAACCACAACCATCATGCATACCTCACCACAGTCCTCCTGTAGCCCTCACACTCAAATGACACGTGGACAGACCCTTCTAAAATAAAATTATTGCCGCACAGTAATATATTCTCAGACCCCGCTCTTATCAACATGGACTTTAGAAATGACAGCCTCCTACTAGGTGAAAATGTCTTTTAATTGAAAAGCACTGCTCCCAAAGATAGGGTTTAGATTTTTGTTTGTTTGTTTTGTTACACAAAAGTTTAAAAACTTTTCATAGAACTTGCAGTCTCCAGAGAAATCTTCTTCAGTCCCCAGTTTGAGAAACCTTGGCCTGGAGGATGAAGTGGGGCTGGGGCTCCTGCCTAACTCTACAGCCCTAACTGCTCACCAGCTGCACCACACTGCTGATGTTTCTAGAAGCCACCTCACCAGCTAGTTCTGCCTGGAAAGTCCTTCTCCAACCCCACTCCAGCCCGTCCCTGCACACCCTCTTCCAGCAGACTATTCCCTGTTCTCCTTGAAACTTCAGCTCCCAGCTGCTCAGAGGGAGAAACCTTTTCAGCCTCCTCTCCCAGCACGGAAACAACCTTTCTCTTCTTTGGGTCCCAGCCGGGTCCTGTGCACGCTGCCATTCATTGCCTGTTTGCTAAGCACTTTACGTGGGCTTTCCCATGTTCTCCTCCCAATGGCCCTAGGAGGTAGGTACTGGATTGGTCCCACTTCTCAGTGAGAAAACTGGGGCAGAGCATGGCATGGCAAGGTTACTAACGATACAGCTGGCATGGGAATCAGCAGCCCCACCGCACTGTTCATATTCTACTGTTTGTGTTTCTTGGCACAAACCACAGGAGCTCCCTGAAGGAGGGCAGGGTCAGATACACCTTACTGATTGATCGGCAGGAGATCGGGGTTGCCATTACTTTATTTTTAATAGCTTTATTGGGGATATAACTGATAAGCAAGAAACTTCACATATTTAAACTGTTATAATTTGATAAGTTTTGACACATACACCTATAAAACCATCATCTCAATTAAGATAATGAACTTACCCATCAATCCCAAAAGTTTCCTGGTCCCCTTGATAATTGCTCTCTCCTGCCCACACTGTGTCCCAGCAACCACTGATCTGCTTCCTGTCACTACGGATTCGTTTGCATTTTCTAGAGTTTTGTACATAAATGGAGTGGTATGATACAGCATATACTCTTTTTTATGTGCTCTCTTTTTTTGGTCTGGTTTCTTTCCCTCGACATACTTACTGTGAGATTCATCCGTGTGGTCGCCTGTATTAATGGCTCACTCTTTTTTATTGCTGAGTGATATTTCCATAGCATCCCTGTACAACAGACTGTTTATTCATGCACTGATGAATAGTCCTTGGCTATTACAAATAAAGCTGCTACCAACACTTGAGTAGGGACATGGGCTTTCATTCCTGTTGCATAAACACCTAGGAGTGGAATGGCCAGATCGTATGGCAGATGTATATTTATGCTTTTAAGAAACTGCCAGGTTGTTTTCCAGACGTACCACTTTACGTCCCACCTGCGGTGTGTGGGAGCTCCTGTTCCTGCACATCCTCACCAATGCCCTGCATGGTCAGTCTCTTTCACTTTAGCTCCTCTAATTAGTGTGTAAGGATATCTCATTGTGGTTTTGATTTGCAGTCCCAAATGGCGAATCACCTTGCTACTTTTTATGTTCGTAGTGAAAGGACACCCTTCCTGAGCTCCCGGACTCTGTGCTAAGTACCTCCCAGGCATCTCCTCCGTTAAGGCTCCTTGGTGTGCTTAGCACTAGGCTTGTTGACAGAAGACTAAGGGAGTGACAGCTGAGTGACTGGGAGATACACGGCCAGTGGGGACCTGCTCCAATTCCAGCGGCACTGCCAGAAGACTCCTTGAACAGGGGGCTCTCTGAGAACAAAACCAAGCAACTTGACCTAAGAGCCAAGAGTGTGTAAAAACAGAAAAACAAATGGAGTCACCCAAATGTGTGTGTGGTTCTCTGAGCTCCCAAAGAGCACTTCTGGGGGACTCTAATTCTGTCCCCCAGACCTGGATTCCTGCACAACTCATGTAGCTGCCACGGGGTCTCCTAGCATCGGGGTTGAAAATCTACAACTTTTGAGTCTCTGTGGTTTGGTTCTGGTCCAGGTCCTCTGAACTCTGAGCATGTTGTTCTCATTTAAACATAAACGGCATCTGGACCCAGCCCTTGCCTCTTTCGATCACAATACCTGGAACAGACATTGACACCTAGTACGTGCTCACGAATATTTGTGAATGAAGAAATAAATCTGGAAAATATAAATAAGAATACCTATTCCCACCTGTACTTAGTAGGTACTCAAAGTGTTCCGTTTCTTTTTTTGTTTAGTTTTTGTGTTTTGTTTTGTTAATTAAAAGAAAGAAGTGTGGGCTGGCCCGTGGCTCACTCAGGGAGAGTGCGGTGCTGATAACACCAAGGCCCCGGGTTTGGATCCCATATATGGATGGCCGGTTCGCTCACTGGCTGAGTGTGGTGCTGACAACATCAAGTCAAGGGTTAAGATCCCCTTACCGGTCATCTTTTAAAAAAAAAGAAAAGAAAAGAAAAAGAAAGAAGTGTGGAACCAGGATGAGCATCTCTCTGCCCTTATCAGTCCTTGATATACACATGCTACGGTTCAGGGAAACTGAGCAAGGCAGGGATCAGAGGCAAGAGCAGACATCAGCACAGGTTCTGTTAAGTCCAACATAAGAGCTTTGCTTCAGGCCACAGGTGGCGGTGGAACAGGTTGTGGAATGGGATTAGGGAACATGGTTCCAGTGCAGGCTCTGCCACCAACTCACTCCCAAATCCCAGCCTTCTCGTTGGTAAAACAGGAGCAGTAGTTGTCACCTGACTTCCACCTCCTCTGAGATGGGTGAGCTTTACACTGGAAGGTTGTTGTGAATGGAAGGGGCACATCCAATTCACCTGCGGACTTTTTTTTGTTTTAACAGAATCACTGTTAGTAAGGGAAATATATGCAGCTGAGAAGCCCTGCCCTATTTGAATGTGAGGGACTAGAATATCATCTTCTGTTCTGGCAACCTAATGGCTAATTGTACCATGTTACCATGTTACGATACAACAGGTAATAGCCACGGGCTATAAAAACCAATTGTGGCATAGCATGTTGGCATAAATGCTACATTGTTCCAAGCTATGATTCCAACCTGTAACAGCTGGAGACCTTACTAAGAGCTGGCTCTTTGTGCCAGGCCCTTTTTCAGTTCTTTAGAAACAAATCTCCTGTCAGGTAGATGCTATTAGCCCTACACTATAGATAAGACAACAAGGCACACAGATTTTAAATAACTTTCCCCAAAGCATGCAGAACCAAGATTGAAACTCGAGTAGTCTGGCTCCTGAGGCTTCCCTTTAAACACTACACTGTACTTGCAGACAAACGTTCAGCACCCACCTAGACAGTGTGTTTGGTTGGTTAGAGAGCCAAAGGCGTGGGTAAGGTAGTAGCTGCTGCTGGGTGGTGGATGAAAGAGCTGCAAAGAGCTCCCTGTGGTGGCCTTACTGCACATCTCAACCAGATACTATGCAGATATGGCCCAGGGCAAGTGTTCGCCATTTGGTCTGGGCGTGTGGCCCTATCAGCAAAGTTGTATGTTGCCGCTGACCCCTTACACCTGCAGCCCTTGTCATGTAGTGCCAACCAGCATGCCCCACTTGGCTTTGGATTGTTAGTTCATGGGTCCATCTCTCTATTAGACTGCCACCCTTGAGGGCAGAGACGGTGCCACCTCCACTCTGTATACTAAGGCGTGGGACACAGCAGGCACAGATGAGGAGAGCAGTGCTGCTTACTGCATGAATGAGCACAACACCGACATTCTTAGCAAAGCCCAGGCCAGGGTGGGGAGTTGCTAGAACTGCCCCCAGATTAGAGACTGGCTCTAGATCTTAGGCTGCAGAGCTAGACCTCATGGGATTACGGGATACCCGAAGGAGCCAAAGAAAGATTGTGTGGAAACCTCTCTGACTCTCAGCATATCACAACTGGACCAGTTCTTAAAAATCCTCTCATTAGTAGAGAGTAGAATAATAATTACCAGAGGCCAGGAGGGGAGGGGGGGGAGGAGAAATGGTGGACTAACAGGAACAAAACTACACTATCTACCCTAAGTGAGTCATTGTGCAGGGTATGCATGCATTGAGTCAACACTCTGTTCCACACATATGTACAAGTAAATGTTAAAATTTAAAAAAAATTTTAAAATGAATCCTCTTATCTAGATGTGCCATTTTGGGGCTGGCCAGTTAGCTCAGTTGGTTAGAGCACAGTGTTAATAACACCAAGGTCAAGGGTTTGGATCCCCGTGCCGGTCAGCCACCAAAAAAAAAAAAAAGAAAAGAAAAAAGAAAAGAATGTGCCATTTTATAGATGGGGAGACTGAGACTTAGAGAAGAAAAGAGACCAACCGAAGATCTTGGAGCAACTCAGTGGCAGAGCTACGGCCAGGACCTACCTTGGTATAGAAACAAACATCCTGTGCCTCCGAGGGGACATTCCTTCAAAATGACCCACAGACAAAGAAACAATCAGTCCTCATATTTACAGACAATTAATGTTCTTTTTTTGTTCTTGTTCAGACAATTAATTTTCAATAAGAGTAGCAAGATGATTCCATGGGAAAAAGAAAATATTTTCAACATATGGAGCTAAAACAACTGGATATCCACATGCAAAAGGATGAAGGGGAACTCCTACTTCTCACCATACACAAAAGTTAGTTCAAAATAGATCAAAGACCTCACTACAAGAGCCAAAACTATAAAACTCTTGGAAGAAATACATAGGCATAAATCTTCCTGACCTTGGATAAGGTGATGGTTTCTTAGATGTGACACCAAAAGCACAAGCAACAAAAGAAAAAATAAACTGCACATCATCGAAATTAAAATCTTTTGTGCTTCAAAAAACACCATCAAGAAAGTGAAAAGACAACTCACATAATAGGAAAAAACTTTTGCAAATCACATATCTGATACAGGACTTGTATCTAGAATATCCTAAGAACTCTTACAACTCAACAATAAAGAAATAATCCAAGTATAAAATGGGCAAAGGATTTGAATAGACCTTTTTTTTCAAATAGAATATACATATAAATGGCCAATAGGCACATTGAAAAGCACAGAAATGATGTTCAACATCATTGGACATCAGGGAAATGAAAATTAAAACCAAAATGAGATAGCAATTCACACCTACTAAAATGGCTATAATCAAAAAGACAAATGATAATAAATGTTGGTGAAGATATGGAGAAATTGGAACCCTCACATGCTGCTGGTGGGAATATAAAATGGTGCGGCCACTTTGGAAAACAGCCTGGCAGTTCCTCAAATGATTAAACATAGTTACCGTATGATCCAGCAATTCCACACCTAGGTATACACCCAAGAGAAACAAAAACATATGTCCACATAAAAACTTCTACACAAAGTTCATGATAGCCCAAAAAAAAATAATAATAAAACCAAACAGCGGAAACAACCCAAATGTCCATCAACTAATGAATGGATAAATAAAATCTGTTATATCCATACAGTGGACCATTACTCGGCAACAAACAGAAATGAAGGACTGGTAGCATGCTACAATGTGTATGTACCTCGAAAACATTGTGCTAAATGAAAGAAGCCAGTCACTGAGGCCCACCTATCATATGATTCCATTTATTCCATGAAATGTGTAGAACAGGCAAATCTATAGAGACAGAAAGCAGATTAGTGGTTGCCCAGGGCTGGGGCAGAGGTGTGACTGCCGAGGACAGCCAGGTTTCTCTCAGGGTAATAAAAATGTTCTAAAAATGACTGTGGTGATGGTTGTACAACTCTGTGGATATCCTAAAAGGTACTGAATTGCACACTTTAAATGGGTGACCGTATGTTATGTGAACTATATCTCCATAAAGCTGTTTTTATAAAAAGAAACAATAGAATCTTAAAACTAGGAGAGCTATTCAAACTGACCTAGTCTAACCACACATCTCTGCTTGAATTTCCTTAAACATATACACACCGAAAGGCTCCCAAGACTCTCGCACACCTCCAGTGACAGGTGGCTCGCTCTGTCCTCCAGGCAGCCAATCTTGATATCGCATAACTTCCTTCTAGGGAGCTAAAGCCTGTACCTTACTGATGATATGAGAACGTAAGGGAGCTGAGGGACTGCTTGAGATCTTTTCCTAAATGAAGAACAGTACCTTCTGTTTACTGAACATGTATTAGGTGCCAGTCAACACGCTCCTTCCTCTCCAGGCATTCATGACCTCACCTGATCCGTAAGGCAACTTTGAAGGTGGATAGCACTGTCCCTATCTCAGAGACAAGGAAACCGAGGTTCAGAGAGGTGAAACAACTTGACTTTAAAGTCTCAGAACTGGTCACTGTTTTATTAAAAATTATAATTGACATATAATAATTGCACATATTTACAAGGTATCGTGTGATTTTGGGTACATGTATACAATGTGTAATGATCAAATCAGGTTAGTGACATATCCATCACCTCGAACATTCACCATTTCTTTGTTTTGGGAACATTCAACATTCTCTTTTCTAGGAACTGAAGACATGCAATAAATTGTTGTTATTAATTATAGTCACCCTACAGTGCTATAGAACACTAGATCTTATTCCTAGGAGGAATAGCTGTAATTTCATGTTTGGTAACCAACCTCTCACTATCCCCCTTCCCTCTTACCCTCTCCCACCTCTGGTAACCACTGTCCCACTCTCTGCTTCTATGTGGTCACCTTCCTTTGCTTCTACAGGTGAGCGAGACCTGGTCACTGTTATTGCCCAAGAGGCAGAGCTGGGCATTGAACCTGGGTTTGAACTCCAGAGCTGTAGCTGACCCAGCTGCTTTAGCCAGACAGCTTCTGAGAGCCTGACACCATTCCAGCATCCCAACTGGGCTTACAGGCATTATACCAATGACACGAAATTTTCAAATTAAACAATGGAACAAACAGAAAGCAAACTCTGCCTCCCCAAAGAGATGCTGAATGTAGCCCGATGGGAAGGCATAGACTGCCCTGGGAACAGGAGGTGTGGCCTCCAGTGGCAGCGTCACCCTGGGAAGCTGGCTGACCCTGGGCTGACTCTGGGGAAATCAAAGCTATGTGAGGCCCTCAGAAGCCTTCAAATAGCCTTGGGCACCAGGGCTCTCAAAGCAAGGGTGCAGGATTTTGAGTTTGGAATTCCTGGGAGGAACAAACCCTCCCCTGTGAGAAGCTCCTCAATTCAGTTCAGCACTTGCTGAGTTAATAATAAAATGTTTTTATACTTGAGAGGCAGGTCTTAATGTCCATTCCCATTTTACAGATGAGGACACTGAGGCTGAGAGAAGTTTCATGGCCTGCCCAAGGTTCCCGAGCTAGTAGCCGGGAGATGAGGAGCCAAGTCTAAGACCATTTGACTTCCACATCCAGATGTGCCGGCGCTGTGCTGCTCGGACCTGCAGGTTCCTCAGCTCATGCTCTCCAGAACCCGAACTCTAAATGACAGTGTTATGGGGTCAAGTGCACAGGCACACCAGAAGCTCTTGACATCTACAGAAAGGAGCAATGACTCTGATCAAGGGATCCAGGGAGGAGCTCATAAAGAAGAAACATCCTGGTTGAGACGTGAAGGGTGAGCAGGGTCTGGATCGGACAAGAAGTGGGAAAGGGCATAATAGGCAGATAGTGCAGGACTAGCAAAAGCTGGGAGGTGGGAAAGTACAGAGCCAAGTTCAGGCTGCAGCATGGGCTTGGGAATTAACAAACGGACTGAAGGAAGCAATGCCAGAGAGGCAGGCTGGAGGGACCTGAACAGACAGGATTCTCAGAGGTGTGTGGATTTTATTCTGTGGGCCATAGGGAGCCAGTGAGAGTTCATGAGCAAGGCAGTAGCATGGCCTGGTCAGTGACAGGACCCACAGACAGTCAGGGCAGCATCTACTCAACTGTCTGGAAACAACATTGGACCAAGCGAGGTCCTGGTTACATGGCATCTGCTACGGGTTGAATGTCTCTCAAAAGTTCACGTGTTAGAAACTTGATCTCCATCATAACAGTGTTAAGAGGGTGGGAAATCCTATGGTATTTGAAAGGGGGAACCTTTAAGAAGTAATTGGGTCATGAGGTCCTTGTGAACGGACTGATCCATTCATGGAGTAATGGGTAGATGGTTTAATGGGCTATCAGGGAGTGGTTCTGACGGCTTTATAAGGAGAGCATGTGAACAGATTAACTCCCTTACTCATGCCATTCTTGCCATGTGACACCTCATGTTGCCACAGGACTCTGAACAGAGCCCCCACCAAGAAGAAGAACCTCACCAGATGCACCCCCTGGACCGTGGGCTTCCCTGCCTCCATAACTATAAGAAATAAATTTTATTTTCTAATAAATTATCCAGTTTCAGGTATTCTGTAACAAGCAACAGAAAACAGACTATAATAGCAGCCTAGGTCGTAACACTAGGACATGCCTTGTAAAGTGCTATTACCCTAAGGCATCCTTTTTTATCGTAAAACAGCTGTTCAAAAAAAGGTCCAAGAGTTCAAGTGGAAGGATTTTTTCTCAGGGACTGATTAAACTTGCAATCTGGTGAATTGAGGAGAGAGGCCTCTTTTCCTCCCAACTGCCTCTTTGCCCTCAGCCTGTCCTCACAGACCCTCTTCCAGCAAAACACCCAGCAGTGCACACTTTGGCCAATGCTGTTTAGTGGGTAACAAGCCTCCTGTCTGCTCCTACCCCGCACCCCACCACGGGCTCATCTGTGATCCTATGATTGCCCTGGATGGATGTAAAGGTTACCATGGGCCTTGACCTTTGGATGCCAAAAAAGTCTCCTGTGAGTTGGGTAAAATGTCACCAAATACCAGTCACAATGTCAAGAGTTCCCATGTGTAAGGCTACCTGCTGTGTGCCAGGCACTGTGTATCCATTACCTCACTGAAGGCCCCCATCAACCGCCAAGGCAGGGGTGACCCTGCCTTACAGGTGGGAAAACTGAGGCTTGCAGGAGCCAGCTCTCCCACCCAGCTCAGACAATGCTGAGGCACTGAGTGGGAAGCCAGCCCAGGCCTGTCTGGTTCCAGCGCCTGTGCCATGCTGCAAAATGGTCAGCAAAACAAGGAAGTGAGTCAGGGAGGCAGAGGAAGGGGGTTCCTTTTTGAGTCAGAACAGGATTTCCCAGCACACCCCTGGCCAATTGCAGAGACAGGCGGGTGGGGGTGAACCGCAGTGGCTTGGGCTGGTGAGGCACCTACCCCACGCCAGCCCCTCCTGGGTGAGTGTGCCTGATAGGGGGACACGCCCGGGAGGCACGCAAGGCTTGGTGATACAGCTGATGGGCCTGGAGACACCTCCCTGATAGGTGACCTGGGAGTACAGCTTGAAATGGATCAGGCAGTGCAGACAGAGAGACACAGAACCTGCTGCGGGGGCCCAGGGCCTGGGGTGCCATGTTTGGGTCAAGCAAATCCAAGTTTGCTGTTACCCCTACCACTGAGCTTTCATGGCACTCAGACGGGCGGGTCATCTGAGGGCGTGCCCTCAGAGGACCCCCAGACGACAGCCAGGAGTGGGCCCCTCTCACCTTCCAGCCGAGAACCACACCAGCCCCAATTTCCACCCTTTCCAAATCCTGGGAGATGCTTCATTCATTGATGACAAATCTCGTTTCGACGCTTACCCTACCCTAGATTCTGTGGTCAGTGCTGAAGCCACAGCAATGAACAAATTGACAAGATCCTGCCACCCTGACAAAGCTCACGCTCTTGGGTGACCCCCTTTCCCCTTCTGGAAAGTGGGTGTGGCCTTCAGAGTATTCTTAACACCTGTGGATTCCTTCCCCCACCCCAATCTCTACAACATGGTTTTTCTCAGCACAAGACCTTCTGGAATTCACCAGTTCACAAATGTCCTGTGGAAGACTCATTAAATTTGCTTCTCAATATGTCTCTGTGGCCCAGGTGTTTTAACCTGCCTCCTCTGACAACGTGTTGGGGCCTGTGGGTGGGCTATTGAGGGCTCCATGAACCCCCCGAAACCGTGCGCAGCATTCCCACGTGTGCGTTCTTCTGGTGAGACCGCATGCACATCTCATCAGCTTCCCGAGGCTGCTGGCTCTGGGAAGATGAAGACCGAGTGCAAGCTCGAAGACCAAGTGCAAGCTCAAAGACCCAGTGCAAGCTCGCCACCAGCAACCCGGGGGGTCAACCATCACATTCTCATTGTAAACAGCCCAGACTATTCTGCGGGTGATGTCACAAACTCTCCTTAACCATTTCCTTTCTGCTAGACAGTTGTATTCCGTTTCTGTTGCTGTTGTTTTTCTCAGCCCAACATTTGCAAATTTATCATTTATTTAACAGTTGAGCACACAGTGGACCGCTTGGGCCACAAAGCAGAGCTACTGCTGGGCTTGGCCATCTATTCTCGTATTATTGTGCCCACATGGCATCTTTCTGATCAGGAGCCATTACTTTCTTAGCCCTCCGCACTTTCTCTTTAGCATCAGCAGCCTTCTTTTCAGTGCCATTTTTAAACAAAGAAACAAAATTTCTGGTCACTTGGCTGGAGCTGCCTGGCCAACAAGGAGCATCAGAGCAGAGCCAAATCTGGGGGATGGAGGGCTGCTGCTGCACAGGGCAGGGCTCGCTCCTGGTGAGTCACTGCCCTGGCCCCTGGCCCTTCACACAGAGAATCACCAAGGCCTGGCCTTGCTGGGACCCTTCCTAGCAGTGGCTGAGAGCACAGACTCAGGAGCCAGCCTGCCTGAATTCAAACTTGACTTTGCTGCTGAAATGTTCGGTGGCCCTAGCCAAGTGGATTCAATGCCTCTAACTTTACCTTCTCATCTGTAAAATGGGGATAATAATAGTATGAGCTTCTCACTGCCAATCTGGTGATTAAGTGAGTTAACATTGGTAAAGTGTTTAGAACAGTGTGGGCACAAAGTAGGTGCTACATAAGTGCTTATTAAATAAATAATGTTAGCAAATGTGAAAGTTCTACTGAGGGGGGGGAAACAAAGATGCACTATAACAGTCCAACAAACTGGAAATGGTTAAGAAAACACAGTGACATCCACTGCATGGAATATTCGGGGCCATTTACAATGAGAAATGCAATGGTTAACACCCTGGAGGAATGCTGTGGCTGAAAAGAAAAAGTGTGCTGCAAACCTTGATGCCCCCTGCTCCAGGGGTCGGCACACTTTTTCTAGAAGGGGTCAGCTAGTAAATCTTCCAGGCTTTGAGAGCGATATGGTCTGGGTCACGACTACTCAAATCTGTCGTCGCAGCATGAAAATAGACATAGACAATATGTAAATGAATGAGCATGGCTGTGTTCCACTGGAACTTTGTTTACAAAAACAGGTGGCATTTGGCCAGTGGGCCACAGTTTGCCAATTTCTGCTGTGCAAATTATGCCAAACTATGTCAAAAAAGATGAAGATTAAAAGGAACATGAAAAAAATAAGAGTTCTCTAAGAGGAGTGGAACCATCAGCACATTTCTAAAATTTCAATTTCCTTAAGAGGGTAGTAACAGGTTTTTTAAAAAAAATTAAAGGACTTTAAAGTTACATTCAAATTACAAATTAAAATATTACAGTTCTATTAGACTTTAGAATAAGTATAAGTGAGTATAAAGCCCAGCACTCCCATTGAGCTGTACAGAAAAGTGACAGACTGTGAAGTATAAACAGTCTGGGACTAAATCTGGCTTCTCCGTCGACTAGCTCTGTGACTCAGGCAGAGTTTATAAACCTTTCTTTTCCTCAGTTTCCTCATTTTACAAATGAGGATAACAATGGCGCCTACAAGCATGTAAAGAGCCTGGCACTGAGCCCGGGCACAGCAGGTCCTCAGTACTAAGAAGCTGCCCTCAGCTGCCCACCCAGGCCAGATCCGGCCGACCCTGGGTCTACAGCAGCCCCAGGAACAGAAGAACAGGAAAGCCCAGCCTGCCTTACTTTCCAGACGAGAAAAGTACCCTCCACAGTTGTCAGGTTTGGTTTACAAAACAACACAGAACCACTCGAACCTCACTTTTAATGTAATAAATGGCACCCCCGCTGTGGGAGGAATAGCCGAGGAAAGGCAGGTTCTTTGTACATGGGGTTACTCAGAGGGAGGGAGTCTTGGGCTGTACTCACTGAATTCTTGGGAGATCCATGGCCCTGTGGGGGCCTGGACCCTCGGCCAGTCAGCAGAGCCGAACCCATGCCCAGCTTCAGAGGCTCAGGCACAAGCGTGCTTTGATTCATTTCCCAGGTAATCTGCCAGCTTTGCAGGAGGCAGGAAGACCAGAGTCTTGCAGCAGAAAGGAGCATCTAAGGGCACAGGGTCAAGGGCCTTTCTGACTCAATGCCTCCACTGCTTCACGATCCCAACTCAAGAAAGCCCAAGATGCTGTGCGGGACAGTAGAAGTCCTTCTCCATCTGTCTCTGCAGCCTCAACTCCCCCACTCCACCTCCTCTGCTTGTAGCAGGAGCTACCAGTGGCGCTGCACACACCATGAGGCTCCTCCCCTCCATGCCTTTGCTCACGCTGGTTCCTCTGCCCTTCTCCGCCTGGCTACATTCACCCGTCAGCTCTGGGATCACTGCCTCTAGGAAGCCTTCCAGGATTTTTCAGGGGGTAGAGAATGGGGAACTAACACTGCTAAGTTTCTACCAGATGTCAGGCACTGTGTTAGGTGTCTGTACACATTGGCTCGCTGAGTCCTCCCACCCCCTGTTCAGAGTGGTTAAGTAACCTGCCCAATGTCACACAGTAAATAATCCTGCCTTGTTCTCCCCAAAAGACCCTTAGCAGAGCCCAAGAAGTTTTAAATTGTCTCCATTCTGCTGGGACTGCAAGGTGATGGCCATTGAGATACACAGAAAGTCCGTCTTCTGCACTAAGTCCTGCCTTATATCTGAGACCTTCGGAGCACCCCTGAGACCCTCTCCTTAGAGCCTTCACCTCCTGGAGTCCAAGGTGGATCGTTAACAGGCTGTGCAGATTATAATTAGTACCTGCCTGTTCCTGTCAGGGCTTCAAGACGCCAGGTTTATGATGTGTCTGTGTGAAGCCAAGGGCACGCAGCCTGGGGACTGACTTTTACTCCTCTGCTCGCTGTGGGTCCCAACATGAAGGGGTTACCTGCAGAGGCGAATGTCTCCCTTGTAGACTCAGAGGTGCCTTCAAAACTCCTGGGACCTTAGCGCTAGCAGCCACCTACACCCAGGCAGCAGGGAGAAGCTGCCCTCTGGGACTCTGGGTAGCAGCCTGTTTCCTAAGCACAGGTCACTTGGGCCCCACCAGACTCAGGGGGAGGAGGCTGCCTTCATCTCTCCCGGACGGGGCCTGTGTCTGGAGCTGAGCTCCCCATCAGACCCAGAGGACAACCCCCCACTGTTGTGTGCAGCGCTTGGAAGCTGACCAAGCGCCTCTCATCCTCATTATCCCCGTGATCCGCTCCCTGACAACCCGCACACAGTGGCTGGAGGGAGTTACAATGTGTTTCCCACTGGTGGAAGCTGGGTTCTCCCCAGCAGCGCCTTAGCAGAGCCCACAGTCCCTTCCCGCTGCTGCCATGGCTCCAAGGTCACCCACGTAGCTGGAGAAGAGGGAAGGTCAGCATACGGGCCCTGGTCTTCGTTGCTGGTGGGGAGGGGAACACACACACGGGGCTTCCCACACCAGGCACAAACCCCATCTGACTTTGTAACATGTTTTCCCCCACCTCTCAAACAATGCTGGCTTTAATGGATTGCCTTGATGGTCCACATGAAGGGCAAATGCCACCGTGCCCAAGCCGACCACACTAAACAATAGAACAGTCACCACCCAAGGGACGATACATTCTTTCACTGCCTCCACTCACAGGGCACGACATGTGCTGGGCCTGAGCGACTTCTCCTCCCTGGAGCGGGTGCCTCCACCCCCAGCCTCCAACCAATTTTAGGGGCTCCAGTGACCTGCCTTCTCCTTTGTATTTTCTTCAGAGCACACCCACCTTCTGATAGGTTCTTGTTTATTTATTTGCTTGCTTGTTGAATCTAGATGATTCTAGATCCTTCTAGAATGCAAGTTCCATCAGAGCAAAGACCTGTCCGTTTCTCCTGTCCCACTGCCTAGGACAGTGCCTGGCACACAGGAGGCCCTGGGCGAGGAGCTGGTGAATGAATGAATGAATGAATGAATCTCTGCCTATGTGTTCAGCTCTGCTCACTCTTCCAAGACACCTTCGTGGGGCCTGCAGGTGTCACGTACAGCAGAGAAAACACTAAGCTGAGACCTCCCCTTGAGGAGCTACATGTAAGGGGAGAAAGATGCATAAACAAATAAGCGCGATTAGGAGTTGAGTGGGGCCACAGCAGGGTGGGAGAAACTGTTCACAGGAGAGATGGTCAAGGGAGGAGTCACAGAGCAGGTGAACTGAGCTGAAAGGACAGCGGAGGAGGTGGCCCAGGGAGGGAAGGCACGTGGGAGAGGGAACAGGACGTGCAACACAGCAGAGCATGAGTTCGCATCTGAGTTATCTGTCCCCAGCGTGGAGGAAATGAGGGTGGGGACCCTCCGGCCTCGGCCTCGTCCATTCATCAACAGCACTTACTAAACACTCTGGTTTGAGCTGGCAGGGACTGGCCCCAAGGACAATGGTGGTTTCTGCCTTCACAGACTCTTGGCGGACAGACACATGGACTATTGGGGAGCAGCAAAAGGGCTCTGGGAGTACTAGGGAGGGGCAATGAAGTCTGAGGGAGCACTAAGGCTCAGGGAGAAGAGGCCCCCCTTACACCATCCGCGGATGACCTGACTGCCCAACTCCACAGTCAGAGTGGCTTGACTCTGACCTTGGATAGCTAGTTTGTCCTGGTTTGCTGGATGCTTTTCCAGGTTTAGCCCTGAAAGTCCCGAGCCCCAGGAAACCCCTCAGTCTCAGGCAAACCTGGGACAGTTGGTCACAACTACTTCCACTTTCATGTCCCCTCTCTGACTGTCCTGACACCCTCTTGCCTCCCATGACCCCTCTCTGACTGTCCTGACACCCTCTTGCCCACCCCAACCTCTCAGCCACTCACGGTAGGGGCTGGCTTCCAGCAGCCTGTGTTCTCAGAACTGGCCCGGGTCACAAGCAGTGAGCAGCGTTTCCTCCAGGAACTGAGAGGGAGACTTGCCCACACTGCAGACAGGACAGCAGCCCAAAGCCGGGGTGCGCTCCCTTCTCTTATGAACAGTCTTCAGAGGAGTGCAGGGGCGCAGAACCCCCGGCTCAGCCCTCTCCCCTGGCTGGCTGGTTGTCACAACTGTCGCAGGCTCCCATCTATTAGCTGTTTCCCTTGTCTGAGCTTTATCTCCCGAGGCCTCCACAATCTAAGGACAGGCTTCCTCCCCAGCCTCCCCTTGTGCATTCAGAGTGAGGCCCATTGCTGCTGCCCCACAAACAAATGTGCTGAACTGAAGAAACAAGCCACAAATTATGACATTTCCAGCTTTGTTTTACAGCAGGCAAAACTCCCTAAGAACTCACCTCTAGTATTTGTTTTGTAAGATGCTGAGGATTCCATTCCTCACAAGCACTACCCCAGAATCCTACCTTTCAGAACCTTCTAGAGCCTTCCCCATGAACTTTGTAGAAGTTCTCTCTCAAGATGACTCAGAAAAACATAAAATCTTCCCCAGACTCTTTCTAGACAGGGGGTTCTAAACTAGAGCTCCATGTAGAGCAACCAGTTTTCCTCAAAGATGTTCACAGAAAACTCTCAACCTGGTGCCACCCCAAACTGCTGGAGGTCAGTGAGGTCCCCCACATGTTGCTGGTCTCCCCAAGAATTTGAGGCACAGCAAGGAGTTATAAGAGCCCAGGCTCTAACAAGAAAGATGCTAACAATTACTATTAGCTGGCCAGCACGAGGATCCGAACCCTTGACCTTGGTGTTACAAGGTGGTGCTGTAACCAAGTGGGCTAACCAGCCAGCCTAGCTAATGATTATATTAATCCCATTAGCAAGCATCTAGATAAACTAGGCTTAATCTCCCCTCAGGTCCCTGCAAGGGCATTGCCTGCAAAGACCTGGGTGTCTTGAATCACACGGTCTTCTATTGCTACCGTTTATTATTAGCCTGTGCCCATGGATGAGCTTCTTTACATCTCTAGGCCGTCTCTATAAAGTGCATCCTCTACTGTGCAGGACTATTGGATAATGGGATAAGGCATAGCCGTCTACCTTTGTAGACCCTGTTGAATTCATGATAGAGGTGACAGAGTAATAGCGAACCTTCACGGGGGCATACTATGTGCCAAGTCTTAAAAGGCTTATTTCATTCAGGCAGTGGGTCCTGCTATAATTACTCTTTACAGATGAAAGAGGCTCAGAGAGGCTAAGCCATCTGCCTAAGGTCCCAGAGCCAGTATATATATATGACACATTTCCTCTGCTCTTAACTATTAGACCATTAATACTTGCTGAATGAATGAACAGATTAATTAATACTAGGTTCTATTTTAACCATCAGACACAAGATCGAGACCTGTTTCAGATCTACACTTTCAAGAACTGAAATTATTAGTAGAGTGACTAGCTCAGTCTGCAAGGTCCTCTCTCCCCTGCAGAGAGGGCTCCCAGACAGGGGACTGCAAACCACAGCCCACTGCCTGTTTCCACACATGCTCGAGTCAAGAATGGCTTTTCACATTTTTAAATCACCAAAAAAATAAAAAATAAAGATATTTCATGACACATGAAAATTATGTGAAATTCAAATCCCAGTATCAAGAAATTAAGTTTGATTAGGACACAACTGACGTCCATTCATTTATATAGCATCTGTGACTGCTTTCTCAATAGGATGGAAAGCCAAAAATATTTACTATCTGGCCCTTTATAGAAAGCGTTTGTCAACTCCTGTTCTAAAAGCTCCAGAGGTCAGTGGTATGTATCAGTGACCTACCCCCCACGTATCAACACAGCATTCCTCCTGGTCTGGTAGCTTAGAAGATTCTATACTATTCCTTTCAGCAAACTGTTATGCAATCCCCTGACATCTTGAATGGGCTGATAAGGCAAAGCTTTCTAAACACTGAGAGTTGTGTGTTCATCAGGATTCCCTCTGGAATTTCCTCTACTTACAGTCATTGAGGGGCCCTTTGCTATTACGCTGAGGTCTCCCCCGCTGTCAGGGGTGTGCTGCTGGAACTACCTCCCCACGCCCTCCGAGACAGTCTCTGAATCATTGCTAGATCGTGAGGACTGGCTTCCACACTCCCAGGTGCACACAGTGTGAATCACTCCATCAGTCAAAAGACAACAGGAGCCTCGCACACTCACAGAAGAAAGGCTCACTGGACACATGGCAGTAAAAGCTGGCCAGGGCCAGGCAGGGTCTGTCCACATCAAGTTCTGTTCCTGTTTCCTTTCTGGAGAATTGAAGACCTGGACATGGGGTTGGGAACCACCTCCACTTGAGAAGTCCAGGCTTGGCAGGCAGCAGGGCCTATCCTGGGACTTTGTGGTTTGCCTGTGTGTCAATGAGGGAGCCGGGCTCCTGTGGACACTGAGTCCTGGAATGTTGCATTTCCTGAGTTCATGCAGCAATGTTGACTCCAGGAAAATAACGCTGAGAGCAGGACCAGTTGCTTCTCGGGCTTTGGTTACACACAGCCACCCTGGCTCTTTGCAGGATGCAAGCGGCTGGTGCCGACTGTCCTGTGTTATTGGGTGATCTCACTAGGCAGCCCGACGTGAGAGTCCCCTGGATCCGTCAGGCTCTCAGGCCTGGAAGGGCCCTCAGAGGTCACCCACTTTGGCCATGTTTATGCATCACAGTCATGATTTTGGCTATATTTGCAGACTTATCTGCATATTATTATTTTTTTTCTAACTAGTTTTCTTTCATTTGACCTATTTAAACTTCAAGTTATTTATTGATTGATTCATTCATTGGCAGCTGACCAGTACCGGGATCGAACCCTGGACCCTGGTGTTATCAGTACCATGCTCTAAACAACTGAGCTAATCAGCCAGTCTTAAATTTACTTTAAAAGGAAACTTTTTATCTTCGCCATAAATAGAAAACCAGGGTCAAGATCAATTGCCATATATAGAACATCATAAGAAATAAACGTAATGAATATAAACAGTGTTTATTTAACTCTGTCTGAATACTGTTGCTAAATTTGCACCTGAAGCCTGCTCATTATTAGAGAGAGAGGCATGTGTTCCAGTGCTGTTAAGAATAGATTAGCACCTCACTGAAATGTTCTCCTAGACAAAACCCAGTGGTTCTCAACCATCCCTGTGCATCAGAATCACCTGGGGAGTTTTTAAAAGGTACAGGTAAGCAGCTCCACTTCCAGAGCTTTCTAGTTCAATTAATCCAGGGTGGAGCCCAGGTGATTATGTGAACATCATATAATCAGGAGGATTAAAAGAAAAAGCAAAAAGTAAGTTGGAGAGGGACTGACTGTCATTCAGTGCCCTGAGCTTGTGCCACCAAATATATCCTGACAGTTACTAGTAGCCCCTGGCCCAAACTCTCAGAGATCTGACCTGGTTCAAGCCCCCGCACTGTACTGAGGATTAGCCCAAAGCTCAAGGCTGGGAATAAGACAACAGGCTGATGTTGAGTCTTTTTTTTCTATAGTCAATACTACAAAAGAAAAAGTCACATTGGCCATTTGAGGATGGCTGGTCTCCTAGGAAGGCAATGAGTGATCGAGATATGTGGTCTGTGCCCTGTGTACCTTCTGAAGGGTGATGCTGTCTTTTCACATGGGCATGAGCTTGGCTGGGTGGACTCCAGCCCATCATGTCTCTCTGACCTGCCAGGGCATGGGTCTGGGTCAAAAACACCTGCACCAAGGGCTGATTCACCAGCAGCTGTGCCCAACTCTACTTGCTGCAAGCGCTGGGGGCAGAGGTAGGTGCAAGTGCTGAGCTTCATTCCCAGTGACCCACATTATTGGCTAAGTCACCTCCCTAGCTAGGGAGCTCCCAAGGAAAAGGGGGAAAGCTTGGAGAGGCTAGAAAGAGAATAGATGGGACCCGCAAGACCACACACCTATGCGTGCTGGGGATTCCACATCTGTTATCTCATCTGATCCTCACAGCCACTCTGCAGGCAAGATGTGGCTAGCCCCATGCTACAGGCCAGTTAGCCCGGCCCATGAAGGTTCTGTGACTTGTCGAGGTCACACTGCAGGTGGGTGAACCAGGGTCCCAGCCTAGTTCTGTCTGATTCAACCTCAGGCCCAGGAGCAGAGAGAAACTCCACCAGAATAGAAAGTCTAACTGTTCTTTGCATAGGAAGACAGCTGGTACTGGTGACACCTTGCTCTGTTGGGTAAACTAACAACACCAATGACCTCTTACCTCCACGACGTTTGCAGTTCGCAATGCACACTCACTCCTACCCAGCAAAGCAAGAAGTGAGGACCAGGTGTTCCTACTTTACAGAGGAGGGAATCAAGGCCCCAAAAGACTGTGGCCTTGAGCGAAATTAAAGGGTCTTTTCTGGGACCCCCAAATCCCCACCCAGCTCCCTGAGCTTCCCTCCCTCTAAGCCACCACCTCCTAAGATGTGTCTAAAGCACCCATCTCATCCACCAGAATCCTCCCACAGGGCAGGGATGTGTCTCTGACATCTTCCCACGTGTGTCCATCTCAGGCAGTGTCAGTACATGGAAGGAACGCGGTTGCCCAGATCCCAGCCACAAACATGTGCCTCTGGCTTCCAAACCAAAGTGGGCTCCAGCTAAGAGCTGCATGACTAACCCCGCTGCTTCCTGTAGAGGACAAATACAGGAACTTACAGGGCCATCCTCTCACCTCCTCAAAGGAGCACATTAACAAGCAAAGACTGTGCTGAGGGGTGCCTGGGCCAGACCCCCTCCCTGGGCATTTCTGGGTTTTATCCAAAGGGAAGTGAGGACAAGAGATGCCTCAACACATGATTTTTTAAAAAATCTGTTTTCTAAAATTATTTCTGAGCAAAGTTGAGTTTGAAATCAGCAAACAGATAAATTGGCAAATTATGTAAGCCAGGCTCTCTCGCTGCCTGGTGCTAGATAAACACCAGTTTAGCCTGGCAACCCCATCTGGCGCGCATCCAACCTACAACCACTGGCTTGTGGTCACCAAGTTCTCAACAGCTAGAGAACAAGTCACAGATGGGGTTCCCTGGGACCAAGGGAAAAGAGGGTGTGGTCAGAAGAGACAGGGCGGGTACTCCAGGGTGGGCCCCAATTCTGGAAACCCTTTGGCATTCCTGGACCATGTGACACTGGCCACACAGAAAGGATTTCCTTTGAGAAATGGTCTGGCAATCACAGAGCCATTGGGAGTTGCGGAGAAAGAACTAGACCTGGTTAGGAGGCTGAATTCTAGGTCCAACCTGCCACTTTTAGACGCTGCACACCAGCATGGAAGGGCCAGTGTGGCCTGATGCTTGCCTGCTGGAGCTCTGAGGTCAGCTAAGATGAGTTCAATTCCCAACTCAACTGCTAACTGAGGTAGTCGAGAGCAGATTATTTAACTTCTCTGTCAAATAAGAATAATATCAGCACATTTCACCAGCTGTTGCGAGGGTGAGAGAGAAAAGTCAGGGAGCACTTGGGACAACGCTGGCATTCAGCAAGTGCTGAATAGATACTAGCGGTTATGACAAACCATGCAAAAACTTTAGATGGCACCCAGTCCACCCCATCAGTGTATCCATTCATTCATTTATTTGTTTGTTCATTCATTTATTTCATCAGTGTGTATTGAGCAGCTATGAGGCTGGGCTCTGGGGACAGACACAAATCCCTGCCCTTGTGTTTATATTCTAGAGGGAACAGATGATAAACTCAACTGCAAATAAATAACTCAGATCATTTCAGGTAGCAATAAGTGCTAGGAGACAATAAAACAGGGTGACCTGCCCTGCCTGTTCCAATTAAGAGTGTTGTGAGCATCTGCTCCCCTAAAGTTTATAAGATCCTACTTTAAAGTATAAAGCCTTTTAATTAGATAATAATAGTAATAATAACCACCTCTCTCTGGGCTGGGAGCGGGGACGTGAGGATAAATAGGAGGTCACGGTCTAGTGGAGAATCAGACTTGAAAACTGTTGTTTAAATATCAATGGCAAAGTGCAGTGGGAACAGAAAATAGAAGTGGCCAATCCCATTGGAGGTGGCTGAGGGAGGCTTCTAGGAGGAGGTGATGTCCAGCCAGGTGTTGGTGGGGAGGAGCAGGGAAAAGGACAGCTGGGCAGAGGTAAGAGCCTAAGCACAGAAAAAGAAGTGAGAAAGGTCAGGATGAGTTTGGAGCTTCATGGGACCGGGATGTAGCCCCGGATGTAGAGAGCTGGGCAGGCTGGGGCCTTGAGACTTAATCCTCAGGGCAAGGTAGATAAGGAGGGAGTCACTGCTTAAGTGATTTGCCTTCCTGGGGTGAGTGGGCAGATAGCAGAGGCAAGACTCAGGTCCCCAAACACCTATTGTGAGGCTATGGTCTTTGCATGAGAAAACATCTGGACTTAAAGGCACCGTAGAGACCTTCTCATTTTAACCTCCCATTTTAAAGAGCAGGAAACTGAGGCTCTCCCAGGTAAAGGCCAAATGCAGGCTCCTCCCATCATTAATAGGCACCCAGTGAGTCAGCCTGCTGTATTATTTCAGCAAATGTCACTTGGGAGGGGCTCAGCCCTTTTCAGATCTCAAATAAAACTCTTTGCTTAATTAGAGTCCAGCCAGAGTTGATGTCCACCTCATTCCGTGCACGCCTTAGTGATGACCGTGTGGGCCCAGCCCTGAAAACCAGCCTTCCCGTTTTCATCACGCTATACCACGAGCTGTGCTACACCACGAGCACCAGTGAAACAGACTTTTAGGGAAGGTGGATGGAAGGGAAGGGGCACTGGCCTGAGAGTCAGGATATTCTGTCTCAGCCCCGAGGTACCTGCAAGACTTGAGCCAGTCATTTCTGTTTGTGGAGACTCAGTTTCCCTATATGTACAATGATAAGCTCAGAGGAAATCATCTCTAAGGCTGGTTCTGGCATTCTCTTATTTCTTTACTGCAGCTGTCACTTCTAAATACTTCTTGAACACCCGCACACAGTCTCTCTGGGCACATACATTAAGGGTTTGTTTCCTACTCTCTGAAGGGTACCTTCCCTGTGTAAAATTCTCTCTTCTTGAGTCCTCGCATAAGCATTGCCCTACAGGAAGGTACCACTCGCCCCATTACACAGATGGGGATCAGATTCACAGTGCTGCAAATGGCCCTGAGACACAAGGGCTGTGCATCAGTAAACCACCACCTGGAGCCAGCAGTCCTGGGACACCTGTCCCTTTGCGCCCTGTTAGCAGTGACAGGCACCTCTGCAGAGGGAAGGCCGGAAGAACCCCTTTGATGTGGGCAGAGAAGGTGGCCAAGAAGCAAAGTGTGCACCAAAAGCACCAGGACCAAAAATGGGATGGATTCCCCCAACTCTCGGGGTACCACGGCCCATGAGGCAGAGAGCGCAAGCTCCCCTGTAAGGAGGGAAGCATGGCTGTTAGAGCTGTCAGCCTTTAATCCTCTCTGCCACCTGACAGCTGGAGAACACCACCCAATTATCCTCGACAAGGGCATCTCCCCATGCCTGCCCAGGCTGGGCCGGGCCACCTGGAGTTCCAGTTTCCGAGGAGTGAATAATGAGTTCACAGCAGAGCACCCCGGAAGCAAAGGTAGCTCATCTTTTCAGGTCTCCCTCTGGAGGAAAATCCTGTCCACCCCTTACCTGCCATGTGATTTAGGGCAAGGCCTTTAACCTCTCTGAACCTGTCTCCCCAACTGAAAAATGAGAATAACCATATCCACGGCACTAAATTGTTTGGGGGATGCATATGCTAAGCATGCCCTGCAAAAAGTAGGATGAGTAAGGGCAGATGTCCTAAGAGGACTTCTCGTAGGAAAGACGATTCTAAGTTATAGAGCTTATATATTTCCGTTGATGAGTTCGAGAAGTGTGAGGTCAAATTGCACGTTGTAGCTCTCCTCTGACTTTTCATAATTAAAATGAACAAATCAGTTTAATCTCAGGTATACCACCGACTGTCTCCCTTCCTGCCCTAAGGAGGAGGCTCGTGGACCAGAAGTCACGCTGGTGTCAGGTGGGTAACTCACAAGAGTCACACAGGCCTGCCAGCTCAGTGCCAACTGTCTTCCCTCTGCATGTGCCAATGTCGACATTGGCCACAGCACTTCCTTCAGTTGTAAAACCAGCAGATTGGTCCAGCAGAGGTTCCTCCCAGCTCACACATGTCAGGATTTTATGATTTGGAAGCATAAATCATTAGACCAGGACTTTAAAAAATCGTGTTGATAATCTAAGATCAGAGAATGTTAATATCATCTTCTGTTGTATGATTTAGGAAAGAAGGAGATTATGTTTTCCTAATAAAGAGAAGTCATGTGTCATACAACAGTCTTTCAGTTTGTTTCATTTCTTAAATCCACCCAGATTAACATTTGAATCCAAAGGAAGAGTCTGATTTTCTAAAAGAGCATTCTGCAAATGTTCCATATCACCTTTTAATTTTATTTGTATTACATAAGATTTCATTTATATAATGGAATATATATATATAAGTATATATGTGGGTACTTCAAAAAGTTCATGGAAAAAAAGAATTAAAAGATAACATGAATCTTTCTATGTGTGTCTTGTGTGTGCCTGTGCATACACACAGTTGGCCCTCAGTATCTGTGGATTCCACATCTGTGGATTCAACCAACCAGGGATGGAAAATATTGGGGGGGAAAAAAGGAAGGTGGAGTCTGCACTGAACATGTACAGACTTTTATTGTCATTATTCCCTAAACAATACAGTTTAACGACTATATATATAGCATCTATATTGTATTAGGTATTACGAGTAATCTAGAAATGACTTAAAGTATACAGGGGGATGTGCACAGGTTATATGCAAATACTGTGCCATTTTATATCAGGGATTTGAGCATCCAATTTTGGTACCATGGAACCAATCCTCCGTGAATACCCAGGGACAACTAAATATATATCTGTGCGTGCGTGTGTGCGTGTGTGTGTGTGTATCTCCTATTTGTAAATGACAAAAAAATATTTAAAAATCACACCATGAGCCCACCACTGAAGTGAAGAAACAACATAGTGGATCCCGCCGAGACTGAAACAGGTTTTTCCCTGATCATCTACCTCCTTCCCCCTAAGATAACCACGCAGATTTTGCATTATCATTCCCTTGCCTTTTCTTTTTTAAACCTGCTTAAAATTGTGAAACAGAATTACGTATAGAGGCATGTATAAAACATACATGTACTTAACAAATAATTACAAAGTGACTTCCTTTGTGTTGCCCCCCCATGACTCTCCCAATCTTCTCTCATCGCACCCCCCCACCCCCCATGGTGATATTTGACTTTCCTTTAAGGTAATCACCTTCTTGCTTTTGGCCATCATTTTACTTCTCAGGTGTGCATCACTAAACAACTCATTGTTCGTGTGCTTATGGTTTGAGCTTTATCATTTCCTTAGCAGCTCTCTGCTGCAACTTTCAAGGCATTTCGTAGATGCTAGGATTCTCTACATGCAACGTGCAGCCTAGAAATCCAGGCGAGAGGCCCAGGCCGCACCCTGTTGTTACGATCACAGTAGGAGGATTAGTGACAATCAAAACCACGATCCTACTTATGGTGTGCCCTGCCATGCTGGGCATTCTGCTGAGCGTTATCCCCAGTTCTCCCTTGTATATTTCCAGCCACCCCCAAAGAGAAGAAGTGTTATCACTATTTTAGAGATGACAGAATTGAGGCTCCAGTTTCCGGGACTTGTCCCCATCCTCAGGAACAACATCACTACATCTTTTTTTTTTTTTTTAGATTTCATTAGTTTTATTTCTATAACCTTTAAATCATCCCTCACAAATTAGATTTTGTCACAACTGGATTTAATAAAAGCGGAGGAATCAAGTTCACTATTTTCTGAAATAATGACACAAAAAAGGGACGGTAACAATGACTTAGAAAAGATTGTTCATAAAAGGCCATCAGAAAAATCCCCAAACAAAACCTAAATAATCAATAATTAAGTTTAATGGTAATTGGTAAAGGATTTTAATACAATGAACTGGTATTAAGTTTCATAAGGGATAAATGAATGAACTTAGCATCATTTTACAATATAGCTATGGGAATATTCCTTAGAAAAACTGAAAAGAATTCGGTAAGAAAATGACAGCAAACGCAGCAGCCAATATTCTCAGACTTCCTAATTAACAAAGTGTGTACAATTTTAGTCTAGAAAAATAAGGCAATTTTATAATATTAAGCTTTTAGATTGAAAGGCACCCCCTTTGACAGGTATAGAGATACTAAGAAATAGTCCCTAAAAATCTCACTAAATAGTTCACAAAGAGAAAAACATGCCATTAGTTTCTAAATGTGGTGGTCACAGTGGCACACCCTCAGCTGCTGGCAAGAGACTGGCATCACTAAGTCTCGAAGCAAAGATTCTTGGGGGATGGGGGTAGAGCAGGCAGACACTTTCTTACTTCTATCTGCTCCTCCTAGGTTCCTCTCTTGGTGGCCCAGTTGGGTTGTTTTTAGATAGTACAGGGACAAAAAAGGTTCAGAATCCATTTTTTTTCCCAGCAAGTGCCAATAACTTAATGATCACCGGGATCATACCTGGCCAGTACTGTTTTCCCAGCTATTAATGTACGTCATTGTTCTTGGATTGTCTAAGACAGGTTGTGTGATATAAAGAGTATCAAGTCAAAAATCCGAGTTCAAATCCTAGCTTCCCCTTGTCCGGCCACTGGACACCAGTCTCCTCGTCTGTACATGACCAGCAATGGCAGCCTTGTCTGCTGCCATGACCACAGGAGGTGAGAGACAGGAAATGCTTCCTAAGACCCAGAGACACATCCAAGTCCCTCTGCAACCTTCTCTTGAATCTCTTTCCCTCCCTGCAGTCAAGAACCAGCTTTCAGTGCCAGAAGGACCCTGAGGGAGATGTTCCAGGACTCCCATCATTTGATAGACATGGAGAAATCAGGGCTGAGAGACAAGGGGCAGAGCAAAGGGGAACCCAGGTATCCCAACCAGGCTCCTTCCCCCCAAACTGTGGCAACTGCTTGCCTGTGCTTGTCTGAAACCATACAAAATGCTGTTCATGAAATAGTTGATCTAATGCTTGTGACACCCTACACTATAGGTGCTATGGTTATCCACTTTTCATGGGGAAGGACACTGAAGATCTGAGAGGTAAAGTGATTTTCTCAAGTTCACTCAACTAGGAAAGGGGTAAGGTAGGACTGGACCAGGTCAATTGACTTGGTCACCGTCATTCCTAATAGCTGGGCAACTCACTGGGGATCCCACAGGCTCCAGGGTGCTTTGGAGGCTGTGCAAGACCTGCCCAGTCTTGCCTCCCGGAGCAGCCAAGCCAGGATTTTCCAGCAGCCCCTGCCCCAGATTTCTGCATCTCAAGGCAAAGGGGCTGCCCAGGCATAGCCAAGTCTGAAACTGCTAGAGAACATGCAAAGTACCCAGGCTGGAAGGTTGTTCCCATGGAGACAGAAAGAGCTCAAACTCTCCCTGCCAGGTACCTGCAGGGGGCCAGATGCCAGCCTGCACTCTGAGGCAGAATCCTGAGCCTGGATTCTCACCACTCCCCTCTGTGCCACCTCGGGACCCCCAAGCAAGAGAGGAGTTCCAGATACAGGACTTCCCAGCCCACTCCCTGGTCAGCCACCCCCAGAGGGGCCTCTCCAGTTGAAAACAACGCCGGAAGCCAGCAAGCTTGGCACAGCTGTGGCTGTCAGCCGGCCAGTGTTGTCCTGCCTGAGGAATGTGCAGACCCACATGTGTTAGTGTGTCCCGCTGGGGCAGTTACAGGAAACTGAGCGAAACAGCCCATTGGCACCGATGTACCCCTCCCACCTCCCAGATCCTGACCCTTGCGGGCTGTAGGCTGCCCAGCAGCGCAGGAGGCGAGGCCAGGCCCTTCAAGAGTCAGGTTCTGTTCCCGTCTGTGCAGCTCTGGGCAAATCACTCCTCTCTGAGCCTGTTTCCTTTCCTCTTGGTGGATGAAGGAGGATGTCCCACCAAACTCAGAAGGGCAGTAATTTTGTGACATGCTCCCTTTTCTGAAAGGACAGCCACTTATCCCCACAGTCTCCTTCTGCCCTCACTCATGTGGGATGGGGCATGCCCCCCTCAACACATCAGGATACCCCACCATCAGCAGCCCTTGGGGATAGAGGACCCTCACACTGAGGTTAACCCTTCAGAGGTGACAGAGGAGACCAGGAGCCTGAGAAAGGGTCCCAGGGCAGCCTTGAGTCAGAATTTCAGGACCAAAGTGATAAAATAATAATATTCATTATCACCCCGCCCTAGGCTGGAGTCTCCTGTCTTCCAGTTTTGAAGCAGAGCTCAGCTGGGCTGTATGGGACGCTGCTCCCGGGTTGATCACTGGGCCACATCAATGTCTCCTGTTTGGGATCAAGATCTGAAGACCCCAAAGAAACCCAACATCCACCTGAAGCTTCCTCTGGCCCCGCAAGTGATCTGTGACCTCACTCACCCCCTCCTTTAGATATGTGGGGATGAGGCTCAGAGAGGCTGAGCCGCTCGCCCCAGGCTGCACAGCCAAGAGGTGTCCGAAAGAAACCAAGCAGAGTGGGGCTCCCCTCCCCTCCGCCCGCGTCCGGCTCTGCCAGGCACTCCCGAGCGAGCTCGGGGTCGCCAGGAGAGGGTGTTCCGTCCCCCGTTTACCGCCGAGGCCGGGGGACCCGCCGCGCGCGCGCGAGCCGCGGTGACAGGTCTGCGCGTCCCTGGGGGAGGCGGAGGCAGGACGCGGGGAGGCGCCCGGCCCGCCAGGGACGCCTGCCCAGGGCTTTCGGGCTCCTTCGTAGGGGCCGAACCTCCAGGGGTCGAGAAAAGGCTCGGGGCTTTCGCAGCCAGCAGGGAACGGCTGCATTTAAACTAAAAATACCCGCCCGCCGCCCGCCCGCAGCTGTCACGCCGGCCTCCGCCCCCGCGCCGGGCGCGCCTCCCCGGGTCCCCTCGACTTTCGGCGACCCTGATCCCGGGGACGTGTCGCGGTGAGCCGGGGGCCGAGGCCCCGACCCTCCCGGCCACCCGGCCGCCCGGCCCCGCGGCCCCGCGCCACTTACCCGAGCGAGCAGCAGCGCGGCGCCGCGGGCAGCCGAGGCCGAGCCTCCTTCCCTCCTCCCCGCGTCCCGGGCGGCTCCGGGGCGGGGCCGGGCCGGGGCGGGGCCGTGACACCCGCCCCCGTCCACGCCGGGAGCCGCCCGGTGGCCCCGCCACGCCGGCCCCGCGGGAGAGGGACGCGCCCGGCTCCGCGCGCGCTCGGCGGAGGCCCTCGGTGCCAGCCCCGGCCCGGCGGGCGCCCTGCGCGGCCCTGGGGACCAGGGGGCCGAGGACGAGCCACACCGCTGCCGGTCGCAGACCCTGCCACCCCACGGTCCCAGAGCCACAAGGGATATGAATCCCACCCAGAGTGGGAACCTCCCACACTCCCGGGGCCCAAGAGTGTGCCTCCCTCCCGACCCCTGCGCTGTCCCCAATCCCAGCTCAGCAGACACATCCTCCCCTCCGTCCGCCAACCCCTGCTCCGGCGGCTCCGACCCTTTAACCTTCTGGCATCAGAATGTCTAAATCTTATCAGCCTCTGTGCCTTTGCACTTGGAGCGGCCTGGGCCCCGCGGGCCTGCTCCACACGCTCCCGCCCAGCTCCCCCGCTGATGGCTGGAAGCCTCCGAGCCCAGGTCCCTCTCCCCGCTGCGCCCAGGCCGGGCAGTCAGTGGCCTTCCCTGGGCATCCCGCCGAGCTTTGAACAGTCCTGGGGCCCATCCCTTATCTTTTTCACGGTAATTCCATATTTGCATGATTGGTTGCGCCTCCTCTGGATGCGGATGAGGGTCCCTAATGAGGGATATAACTTGTATCACTGGGTACCGACCGGGTGGACTGCAGTCTTCACAGCATGGATGTGGCTAGGAGGAGACTCCTGGAGTTTAGTAAATGGCCTAACTCCAGTGCTTCGGGAAGGGTATTTCCCTCTTTTGTTTTTTAGCAGGGCTCATTTGTTGTTGAATAAATCAGTATAAAAGTCAGAGTCCTAAGAGGTTAAATTGTAAAACGGGACGAGTATGTATGTGTGTGTCTTTTCCAAATTGAGGGAGAGGTAGAAGAATTAGCCGAAACCCAGGATTAACACTGGGATAGATCTAGTTTGAATTAAAATGCCTGGGTGTCAGCCACGCCTCCTTAGTTAGGTCCTATTTAAGTCATAATTATTTACAGTCTGGAGATACACACAAAGGGCCTCTCCCATCCTCACCCTTGACTGGTTCCAGGTGTCCTATTATGTGTCTCATTACCATCCTGACTCTATCAGAGGCACTGCCGCAGGCTGTGCGATTACAACAGCCAAGCTGAAGGCACAGCCAGTGATTAACAATTATTATTCAGTAATATTCCCATTTGGGTACTGCTTTTTACTTTTCAGAATGCTTTCAAATGTATCCCCTCACTAAATCCCTGCAAAGATCCTCCAGGGAGTTAGGAAAAGCTTACTTAGTTTTGTCTTAGGAGGGAAACCAAGGCACAAAGAGGTCAGGTGATTTTCACGAGGCTAGAGATGGCCCCACCAGTGCTGCTGAAAGGGTGGAACAGGTGATGGGAAGGAAGTCAGTGTCCTGCAGGTGTTTTGGTGCAGTTGGGAGTTAAGAGATCAGGCTCTGGTGCTGAATTGCCCCAATTTGCAACTTTCTGCTGCTTACTCATCTTTGGTTTCCTTTTCTGTTAAATGGATCTAATAATAGCAACCTATCTTGTATGGTTTTGTGCCTGGCATTGTGAGCACCCAACTCATGCAAGCTGTTATATTATGGCTCTGGGTACAGTGTGATCGCTAGTTTCTGGCATGCAGTGATTCAGTCTTTCATCAAACATTTCCTGAGCGTATACTATGTGCTAGTGTGGGAATATGGAGAATGAAGCACAGACTGCTACTCCCAAGGAAGTCACAGTGCAGTGATTCTGTGTCGAGACAAGGTAATGTGGTGCAGAGAGATGAACTGTCCCTTCCTCTGCTGACGCAGCACAGAGCACCAGTCTCAGCAATGGAGGGGCTCAAATTCTAGGCCCAGGCTTTGCTCTTATTTTACTGAGTGAACCTTAGCAAGCCGTGAAACCTCTTAGAGCTTTGTTTTTCTCATGTATTAGGGAACAGCAATGATATTTCATAAGTGAAAATATACGTGGTAAAATATTTTACAAACTGCAAAATAAATACTATGCAGATATTAGTAGTTTTTTTGTTATTATTATTCTCTTTGGCTTGATAGGGCTTGCTGCTTTTCAGAACACTCTCCCATTGCTTTTTTTTAAAGCTTGACACATAAACGTCCCATCAGAAGCAGGACCTTTTTCTTTTTTCTGTAGAAAATCCAGAAAAAGACCTTATTTTTTTTATCCAATGGCAGTCTTTTTCCACTCCAATATAGTCCACATGCTAGGAAAAAAAGTTGAGTGAGCAATTCGGGAGAAAGGGGGAGTCTGCAGCTAGGAAGACTACAGAACCTCAACTCATCTCCAGCACTAACGGCTGCTGCAAAAAGGAGTGGAAATGAAAGCCTATCTGGAAAGAAAATTCTGGCAAAGGATTGGGGGGAGAGTCCCTCTGTCATCTTGGAACTGAGCACAGGAAACCCCACCCTGAAGCCTCCTTTTCAGAAGCGCCTGGGAGGGAACCACGAGGAGGGCACTAAAATTCTGCAGTTAGGAAATTCTGACTCACTCGGCCATGGGGGCTGTTCACGTGACCTACAAAACATTTCCCCCAAAGTGAAGTTTTTACTGCTCTTTCCCCACGCTGCTTCTCTGCAGCCAGCATCTCCACCACCGCTCATGGGGAAGCAGGAACCAATTTAATAAGCCCAGGGAAATTATTTGGGTCTGTTTCACATTAGCAGTTAGTTAGCCAGCTTCAACAGCAATCCGTGCAATTCTTATTTTATAAACATGATTTTTTTAGTTGTTTGTATGTTCAGTCTCCACAGAAAGATGAGAAGAAAAGCTGGAATGGCTTTTCTGGCTTCGTACAGCCCCTCATTGTACGAATGGATAAACTGAGGCAAGAGGGTGGCAAGGAGGGGCTCTGCGCAGGGTCCCAGAGTAGTAATTATGTTCTGAAAATTTGTCCCTATCTCTCCTTCTCTAGCCTGGCATCCCCCTTAGTGGCAAATGAAATAAGTGCTGTTGGCTAAATACAGATGAAAAACTCACGTTGGGGTGCCCATTTCTGAGTGCGTCATCAGAGAAGTCCTAGCCTGGGCATGGAAAGCTGGTTCTCATCCAGCTCTTCTCTCAGTTTTTTCTCCTTCTTCTTTCCTTGTTTTCTATTTGCCAGTTCTCCAAGTGTTTTCTCACTCAGGTCCTAGGGTGAGCAGATCCATCACCTCCGTTAACTTCTCTGGGTAGGCTGCCTTCCCCACAGGCAGCTGCCGTGCAGGGATTGGGCAGGGGCACCCCTGCTGGGTGGCAATGAGTGATCTCAGCACCCGGCATGGGACCTGAAGTAATTCAGGATATTCCTACAGGCACCTATAATCGTGTGTAGAAGAATGAAACTAGACCCACACCTCTCCCCATATACAAATATCAACTCAAAATGGATTAAAGGCTTAAATATAAAACCTAAAATTATTAAACTTCTAGAAGAAAACACAGAGGAAACACTCCAGGACAAAAGACTAGGCGAAGGTTTCATGAATAAGACCTCAAAAGCACAGGCAACAAAAGCAAAAATGGACAAATGGGACTATATCAAACTAAAGAGCTTCTGCACAGCAAAGGAAACAATTAACAGAATGAAGAGACAACCTGCAGAGTGGGAGAAAATATTCGCAAACTACACATTCGACAAGGGATTAATATCTAGAATATATAACAAACTCTAACAACTCAATAGTAAAAAAAAAGCAAATAACCCAATTTAAAAGTGGGCAAAGAAACTGACTAGACATTTCTCAAAAGAAGACATACAAATAGCCAACAGGTATATGAAAAAATGCTCGACGTCACTAATCATCAGGGAAATGTAAATCAAAACCACAGTGACATATCATCTCACCCCAGTTAGAATGGCTATCATCAAAAAGATAGAAAATAACAAATGTTGGTGAGCATGTGGAAAAAGGGGAACCTTCCTTGTACCTTGTTGGTGGGACTGTAAATTAGAACAGCCATTGTGGAAAACAATATGGAAATTTCTTTAAGAACTATTGATAGAATTGCCATATGACCTAGTGTAGTGGATTGAATTGTGTCCCCCCAAAGCTCCCTGAAGCTTGAATTGTGTCCCCCAAGTTTTATGTATTAGAAACTTAGCCCCTACTGTGACTGTTAAGAGGGTGGGAAATCCTATTAGGGTAATTGAAAGGGAGCCTTGAAGAGGTGATTGGGTTATAGGACCCTGCGGTAGTGAATGGATTAAAAATGGTGGTCAGGGCATGGTTCCGAAGGCTTTAAAAAAGTGAGTATGACTCTCTTGCTCGCTCTGCTCTCTCTTCTTCCACCATCTTGCAATGTGAGACCCCTGGGTCACTGTTGCCACCACCAGATGGACTTTGGACTTCCCAGCCTCAGAAACTGTAAGCAATAAATTTCATTTTCTTTATAAATCACCCAGTTCCAAGTATTTTGTTATGAGCCACACAAAATGGACTAGTACACCCAGCAATCCCACTTCTGGGTATATACTCAAAGGAATGGAAAGCATCATGTTGAAGGGATAACTGTGCTTCCATGTTTATAGCAGCTCTATCAACAATTGCCAGGATATGCAACCAACCTAAATGTCCATGGACAGATGATTGGATAAAGAAAATGTGGTATAGACACACAATGGAATATTACTCAGCCATAAAAAATAACGAAATTCTGCCATTCTCAGCAGCATGGATGAGCTTAGAGAAAATTATGTTAAGTGAAATAAGTCAGGCACAGAGAGAGAAACACTGCATGTTCTCACTCATATGTGGAAGCTAAAAAAAGAGAACAAAACAAAACACACATAATAATGACAAGTGAACTGTTAAATGGAGAGGAAAGAACTATGGTTACTAGAGAGGAGGGGAGGGGAACAGTGAAAGGCTGGTTAATGGACACACAATTATAGCCAGTTAGGAAAAATAAGCCCTGCTGGTGTACAGTCGACCCAGGAGTCTACAATTAACAGCGATTTACCGCATGTTACCCAAGGACTAGAAGAGAGGAGATCAAATGTACACGTCACAGAGGAATCACTGGGTTTTGCAAGGACGGATATGCTGATTGCCCTGAATGGGCCATCGCACATTGTATACTTGTTTTGACATATCACTCTGTACCCCATAAAAATGTATAATCAAGATGTTTCAATAAAATTTTTTTTAAAAAAAACAATTTTTAAAGATAAAAATTATGCTGCCTTTATAAAACAAATATAAAGTGTGTAGGAAGCAGGGACTGGATCTTAGGACAACTGAGTTCTAACCCTTGTTAATGCTGTTAATTAGCTGTGCAACTTTGGGCCACTTCTGAGTTTAGTGAATCTGTGCAGTGAGAGAATTGGAAAAGATGTCTAAATTATTTCCTCAACTTCAAAAAAATATGAGAATCTTGATTGCGTGAGACAACATCATTAACATGACCCAAACACTGCTACTGTTATACACCAAGGAATAAGTATTAATATGAACAAAAATGTTAAAGTACAATTGATAAACTTAATTTCTAAAAAATAAAATCCTTCTACATGAGGCATGCTATGTTTCTCCCATCAGTGGGCAACCCAATCGACTCTTTCTGCTTCTCTTGGGATCTCCTTGAGTGTCTTTTTAATTCAATGTTTTATTTGAGATAACTGTAAATTCATATGCAGTTGTAAGAAATTATACAGAAAGGTCCCCTGTACCCTTCACCTAATTTCCTCCAATGGCAGCGTCTTGCAAAACAATAGTACAACATCCCAACTAGGATATTGACACTGATGTCATCAAGACACAAAACATTTCCGTCACCACAAGGGCCCCTAACGGTATGCTTCCCTCCTGTCCTCATCGCCTCCTTAAAACCTGGTGACCACTAGTCTGTTCTCATTTCTATAATTTTGTCATCTCAGTAATGTTATATAAATGGAATTGTCCAGAATGTGAACTCTTAAAATTGGCTTTTTTCACTCAGCATAGTTCTCTGGAAATTCAACCAGGTTGCTGCCTTGTCTAGAGCTGATACCTCTTCATTGCTGAGTAGAGTTCCCTGGTATGGATGTACCACAGCAGTTTAACCATTCCCTTGTTGAAGGACATCTGGGTTCTTCCTAGTTTGGGCTATTATGAATAAAGCTGCTATAAACATTTTGTACAGATGTTTATGTCAGCGTAAGTCTTCACATTTCAAGCTTTAACTTTATTTAGTTATAGTACCCATACACAATCCCACACCACCATACTTTTCCTATTTATTCCTAGTGACGAACACACCCCAAGGATGTTCACATGTCCAGCAATTGCCCAGTACTGGGCCCTGAGTTGCGGAAATCCAACAAAAGCAAATTATACGGTTCTTGCCATCAAGGAATTTACAGTCTATTGGGAAACAACATCAAGACACATGAAACCATGAAATAACAAAGCATAACAACTGCATGTCATCCAATGCTGGACTGCATAGTGCAGAATTGACTTGAATGATGGAGGATAAGAATATTTAGCATTTATTAAGGGCTTGCTATGTGCCTAGCACTGTTCTAAGCCTTTAACTATATTACTCATTGAATCCTCATCACCACCCCTTCGGGAAACTACTGTATCATTCCATTTTACAAATGAGGAAATAAAAAAGGTGATAACTTGCCCATCAATCATGTGACAGCAATCACGTGACTCACCTAGGGTACAACCTAGGCAGTCTGACCCCAGGGCCCACACTATTAATCCCTACAATTCTGTTTGTCTGGTAGCAATAGTGGAGGACCATTTTCTGATGAGGATTAAATTCTAATCTGTTTCTTAAGTTATATTTCCACAGAGAGCTATGTTGAACCCACAATATTAACGTGTTCTTTCTGGGTCAAGGTTATTGATGAGAAGTCAAAATACTTCTCAAAGAAACAGCACCAGCTTTAGTAAGAGGTAAGAAGTCTGTGTGTGACGTATCAGGACAGCACCAGCCTGAAGGCTGCTGTGTGTGCACGGAGATGGGGGAAGCGGAGGGTGGGGAGGGGTGTGTGTAAGCAGCAGGGCTAAAGCCTGAGTTATGTCAATTGTCTGCATGTGCAGTAAGAAAAACATCAGAGTTCCCTGCTTTATGGCATAAAACACACAGGGCCAGCTGAACCCATTTCAGATAACAAATGTGGTTTTGTATTCTCTGAATTGCTGCATACCAGGAAAGTCCCATCCATGCTCAGCTACTTCCTCAGTTGCTAAACACATGAGATGCACCATCTCTTAGCACTGATAGCTGCTCACCCCTTGAGCTTCAGCATTTTGTTTTAAACAACATACTACGAACCTGGCTTGTTTGTTTTTGTTTTGAAATCTAAATGCAACTTTCATAATGTCAGTGTTTCCAGCCCTGGGGTGGGTTGGCAGAGCAAAGAGATCACTGGATCAAAGTCTCTGAGCAAACAACTGGACCCAACATGCTCAGTTCAGCCAGCTGAGCTGGGGCAAACCCTCCTATCTCCTCATGTCTCCACATCTGTAAAATAGGGCCACTTCTTCCTCCGTCTTCCCTGTAAGAGCTGTTGTGAGGATCACACAGAATAATTACAATGAATGTGCTATGAACTTGAAATTCTGTGCAAATGTGTGCTATTATGGTAGATTAAATTCCCCACTTACTGTGTTTTCAAACGAAACTTCACAACAGAAACCAATTCAGGAAGAGGCTTTAAGAAAGACTTCTTCACTAAGGAGGAAGAAGAATCTTTCATTTTTTTTGCTCCCTGGTGACATGTTTTTGCAGTTTGCTGAAGTGTTCTCTCCTTGCTTTGGGCAGGCTTGGCTGTTCTGAACGTGTGATAACGTTAGAAGCACTGTGTGATAGGCAGAGTGCCCAGGAAGCGGGAGGAGGCCTCCGAGCCCAGCCTTGGCAGACACGCACAGGCGTGGTCTTGGTGCATGAATGAGGACAGTAGAACCCGTGCAGAGGCACTTGTGTTATCCCACCCATCCCAGACAAGTAGGTGGTGCTCTGCTCTTTGGGGAAGCCCACACTTGGAGCCCAGCTTATTCCTTTATCCGAGTGGCACAGACTTGTACATGCCAAATAGGTCCATGGGTCTGTGTAAAACCCAACGCTCTTAATGACAATTTTTTGATGGGCCAGGACACTTCCCCAACAGAGAAAGCTGAGTTTTGCTGAGTTAGCTTAGTTCCACAAAACCTTAGAATCTTGGTGCAAACCACTGGCACCAAACACATGCAGAAAAAATGCTTTCCAAACGGATGGCCCCAAGTTCTTGCAACTGTAGTAGCTGCAGCACCTGCCTGAGATTAAAAAACTTTAATCCTAAACATCTTCTTTGAAGTTGTAGAGTTGGTATGCAGAGAGAAACAGCAAGTTCCACTAAATGCACTTCCTGGTTAACTCAAAAGCCATATTCTGCAGACAGAAGCAACCTCATAAATAGGCAGAAGAGAAGGTGGCAGTCACATCCTTGTGTCCTGGGGTATTTCAAAGTTATCTGCTAGCATCACAACAATGGGATTAGTTCACCAGCTTCAGCAATCAAGGCTCTTTCATCATCCAAATGGAAATGTTTATTAGTTTGTGTCACTGACACATCTGGGCAAAATGACTGGACCCTATCTGCTTGGTTCACAAACTATAGAGATGGCCTACAACGAAGGCTCACACACAAAAATCACAGCCAGAAAACATGCAATACAGTCACTGGCCCAACTCCTTCATGTTCTAGAGTCCCTGAAGGTGAAGTGACATGCCCAAGGTCAGGAAATGCCCTGATTGCTTCAGTAATCTGAATAATCTCCCCTCTATTTCAAATATAACCTGAGGATTTAAATGTCGCTCAGGTACCTTGAGAGTCTGAATGTCCAAAAATAATTTATGACCTTACCTTTTCAATCCTTCCTCTTCCTCCCCTATGTTCCCTGAATCTACAAGTAGGAGCTAAGCAGAAACCTGGCCTAAGCCTGAATCCCTCCTCGTCTTTTCAGCCCCCTCCCCACACCCAGCCAGTACCAGATGCTGTCAATCCAGCCTTCAAGTATTTCTTGCGTAGGCACCCTTCTGCCGCACCACTCCAGACATCCCAGACAACACTCTCCTAACCAGCCTCCCTCTGTAAGCTCAGCCACTTCCAACCCATCCTCAACATTCCTGCCAGGATGATCTCTCAAGAGCTGTTCAGCTTACAATCCCTCTGGGACCTTCTCTCACCCTAAGGACGAGATCCTAAGGCCCTCACCATGCAACCTCAGCTCAGCTACAGCCACTTCTGCATTCCTGATGAAGCCACTCAGCACTCCCCCAGAGCTCGCCAGGGGCCTCTGTGCCTTTGCGCTTGGGGTTTCCTCTTCCTGGAATGTCCCTCCCTTTTATAGAGAAGCTCTTTACCCTTTTTTCAAGACTCAGTTCAAGTGCCACCCACTCTACTAAGCTTTCTCTGATTCCTGAGGCAGATTTCAGTGTTCCCAGAGCCAACCCGCGCCCCTATACTCTCTCTAGTACTTAGCAACATCCTCACATCTATCGCTATCATAAGAATGTGAAGTCCTTGGACTCTAACATAAAATGAATAGTCATATATTAACATTGATTCATAATTGCAACAAATGTACTACACTCATGTAACACATCCCTAATAAGAGACACTGTGTATGTGGGTAGGGGAGGGCATGGGAACTGTCTGTACTTCCTGCTCAATTTCTCTGCAAAACTAAAACTACTATACAAATAAATATACACACACACACACACATATATATATAAAATCTTTTTTTAAAAAAAGTGAGGTCCTTGGGATTTGGGAGTGACTTGCTCCATTCTGCATCCTGCCTAGCACAGAGCTTCTGGATGCTTCATCATTGAATGTTTCTTCACCTCCTATGGCATCTATGGCCAATTTTATGAGTTTCACCCAATTTGGGATTTACTGAAATACTGCCCTGTATTGTTCACCATGTTGTGTTCTTTACTCAAGAATTATGTATCGAGCATATACTAAGTGCCAGGGGTGCTGTTAAGGCACGGGGTTACAAAAATAAATATTGCCAGACTAGAAGCTGATGGTCTAGTTGGGGGGAGGGAGGCTTAATAGTAAATAATTATGATACATGCACTCCCTGAAGGGGTTTTTGTCCGCAGTAGCAGTGAAAGAGGGCTGGGCAGTAGGACAAGTGAAGTGGTTATGTTCTTTGATGCCTCTGACTGCGCAACCTGGATTGAACGGTACATCAGCATTTGCAGAAGTGCTTTATGGACGACCCTCTCGGCTCTAACTCTGCTCTCTCATCAAGCCCAACATTTGGTTTACAGTTAGAAAAACTTAACTTTATGCCAGTATCATTCAATCCCTCACCACCTAACTAAATTTAGTATTTCTAAGGTGTTTACCATGGACTAATATGAGAAACATAGCAGAGTTAGAATAAATTGCTTTATCTGGCAAAAAATGGGGGAAGAAAGTATTCCCTTGAAGCTTATTTTTTAACATAACTCCTTTAAGCTGTGTGTGTGTGTGCACGCTTGCAAGTGTGTAATTTTTGTTGGCAATCTAAAGTAAACTGAAAGTTTCTCTTACTTCTTATCCAGGGCATGGGGAACATAATTTCTTATTCTTGGTGACTTGGAAGTATTATACAAGGCTCTAATGCACAAGGTATAGTCATGTGTGAAGGCTGGTTTGCCCCTTCTTACATCAAATGCTCCTGAATCTGCTTAAAAAAAAAAAATTGAGAATGTCTGTTTATTTTTTAATCTCCTAATGACTTCTCTGTTATTGCTTCTTCCTGCTTTTCCTCTGAACCTTTTAAATTTACCGCTTCTGATCTATTGTAGCTATATTAGAAAGCTAAGCAAGTAGCCATTTGCTAAAATAAGAATGGGCCTTGGGTGAGGACTGAGAAACCCTTCCTAGAATAGGGCAAATTGATTAATTCCTAGACACTGTATATAACTACAGGAACAGCCTTATTGGCTCTTGGCTGCCCCAGCTTCCTGAGTATAATAGACTAGTGCCCCCTACCTGCCTTGCTGGGTAGGACAGTGACTCATTTTAAATACCTCTTTTCTCAAAAACCAGAATGATTTTAAAAGATGACATGTTATTTTTGAACACATGCAAAAATTCCTTCAAGTAAGAGGGTACTATTGTCCCTCTCCCCAGACAGCAAAGAGTGTGTGTTAATGGTCACAGAGCTGCAGCCACATGGTATGAAGAGAGATGAACCAATGGGAATATCACATCAACTGGACTGACATGTCCCTTTAGGCTGCACTGACATAGCTATGATATGAAAATGCCAGATCACCATATACTTGGAGAGGAAAGAAGGTGTGCCAATATGGCACCTTCTCCTCAAGACTTTTAATACAAAATTCTTTTGGTCACCCCATTTTGCAAGTGAGGCCTACGCAAAAGAAAGCTCTCTCCTTTAAAAAAAAATATGTATATATATATATGTGTGTGTGTTCGTGTGTGTGTGTATATATATATATATAACTGGTGTTATTAGTTTGTTTCTGTTGCTGATAACAGAACATCTGAAACTGGCAATTTATAAAGAAATGAAATTTATCTCTTAATAGTTTCAGAGGCTGGGAACTGTAAAGCCCAGGGAACACATCTGGTGAGGGCCTTTTTCTGTATGGGAACTCTACAGGGTCCCATGGAGACCAAGGTGTCACAGGGCGAGAATGGGCTGAACAACAGAGAGCTAAACTCCTCACTGGCTCTCTTTATAAAGCCATCAGAACCATGCCCATGACCACCCATTAAACCATCAGCCCAATACTTCATGAATGAATCAGTGTGGATCGACCCAATCACTACTTAAAGGTCCTATATTAGGACCTTTTGTGTTGCTTATAACAAAATACAAAGAACTGGGTGATTTATACAGATATTGAAATCTATTGCTTACAGTTTCTGAGGCTGGGAAGCCCAAAGTCCATCTGATGGCGGCAACAGTGACCCAGGGGTCTCACATTGCAAGATGGTGGAAGTGGAGAGAGCAGAGAAAGACAGACTCTCCTCTTCTTCTAAAGCCCTCAGAACCACGCCCCTGACCACTATTTTTAATCCGTTCACTAGTGCAGGGTCCTACAACCCAATCACTTCTTCAAGGCCCCACCTTACAATTACCATAATTGTAATAAGATATCCCACCCTCTTAACAGTCACAGGGAGGGCTAAATTCCTAATACATAAAACTTGGGGGACACAATTCAAGCTTCAGAGAGTTTTGGGGGGACATAGCTCAATCCACTACAGGCCTCATCTTTAAAATACCATAATTGGATTTCCCACCTTAACACTGTTATAATGGGGGTCAAGTTTCCAATACATGAACTTTTAGGGGCCACATTTGACCCTAACAATTGGTTTATACTAGTCTTTTATTATAACTTTGAAACTCTTGCTTACTGAAATTTGATATCAATTCACTAGGCTATACTTTCAAAAAATATAAAGTTTAGAATTAACAACTGGGATTTTTGGTCCATAAAAGCAGAAAAAATTTTTAAATCTTCCAATTTTCTATTGCAAAGAAAAATGAACAGTTAACATATTATCCAATTTCTAACCCAAATGCCCCTCACTCCCTGCCCAGTGAAACTGGGGTGAATTTCTCTTTCTTTGATAGATGAATTGTTGAAGAAGGCTGGAGCAATGGATTCCCATGATAGCAAGATTTAAATTTGAAGGCATGAAATTATTAAGGCTCAAATGTTGAATGAAGCACAAAGTGAAATTCTGACTCACCATAAAGAGTATTTATGGCTTTGGCAGTACATCTTCGCAATAATTCAAAAGAAAATAAACTTCCTAAATGTTCTTCTGGCTACAAACTCAGGATCAAAGGAAGACATAAACTCCTGCCAAGAGATAAATCTCCGTTACAGGTTTGTAAAACCTGCAGTGAGCGGCTCCTTGCTTTTTATATTCCGTGGTCCAGACACCTTTTAAGAAGTCTTTACAATGTATTAATTTGAGTTACAGAAACTATCTGCTGGTAAAAAAAAAAAGAAACACATAATACAAAACATTAAAATTGTTTATTAAATAGGCAGTTCAAGAAAGGTAACAATTCTTTTTTTAGGTGCTGGCCAGTACTGGGATCCAAACCTTTGACCTTGGTGTTATAACACTGACCTCTAAACAACTGAGCTAACTGGCCAGCCCATCAACAAGTCTTTAATATTTAATCAAAAGGCTTAACAAATTTTATGATTGCCACTTAATTATTATTATTATTTTTTGGTTGGCTGGCCAGTACAGGGATTGAACCCTGGACCTTGGTGTTAGCACCACGCTCTAACCAACTGAGCTAACCAGCCAGCCCCCCACTTAATTCTTTTTATTAATTTTTTGGTTTTTTGGCAGCTGGCTGGTTTGGGGATCTAAACCCCTGACCTTGGTGTTATCAGCACCATGCTCTGAGTGAACTAATGGGCCAGCCGAATTAGCACTTAATTCTTAATACTACCTTACAGGAATATGATTTGGGTTCTCTTCCATGAGCAAAATAAGGTTCTCAATAGAACTAAGTCCAACATGTGTATGGTCTGAAGGTAAATAGCCAAGGAGTTCAGTCAGTGTGAGACAGCAAGAGCACAGCTTTCAGGAGTAAAAAGCTATATGGTTTAGATTTTTTTTCATTGGAATTTGGATTGAGAGTATTGTCATTTTAATTTTGTAAAGCATTAAAATCACCTCTGTATCCAATACATTCACATGGAGAGTCAGCAAAGATAATTCAGATATTTAGTTTTCTGTAGGACTTGCTAGTGATAATGCTATGATTCAGCAGAAAAATAAAAATTGCTTATGAAGGCAACAAAATTCACAGAGGAACACAAAGTGCTAAACTAGCAACAGATGTTACAAATAAATATGAGAACATAATTTGGAGAATGAAATGTCTGAGAACTGTTTTTTTTTTTTTTTTTTTTTTAAAGATGACCGGTAAGGGGATCTCAACCCTTGGCTTGGTGTTGTCAGCACCATGCTCAGCCAGTGAGCCAACCGGCCATCCCTATATAGGATACGAACCCGTGGCCTTGGTGTTATCAGCACCGCACTCTCCCAATTGAGCCACGGGCTGGCCCTGAGAACTGTTATTGTAGGTTAATGTAAGGTTCAAATGAATTCTTAAAAACAAAAGCTGCTTGAAGAACAAAAATATACAATGTGGTCTGGCTGGTTAGTTCAGTTGGTTAGAGCACTGTGTTGATAACACCAAAGTCAAGGGTTTGGATCCCTAACTGGCCAGCTGCCAAAAAAAAAAAAAAAAAAGTACAATGTATATGCAAGAAGATATTTTTTTGAGGTAAATATTTAGAAGCAGAGGAATAGAGTACAAATAGATTCCTTACAACTCTGCAGCCCTTATATAAAGAAATCTTGAAATATGCATAACCTTTAAAAACATCACAAATTTTTAAAAATTCAGGAAAGGGATACTAGGAAGTGTGGAAAAATCCAAAGAGAATCAAAAAGAACTCACAAGTGTTTAGTGACGTTTAAGACTGGAACCCTGTACTATATACCCCTACACTCCAAATTTCAGGACAGAATCAGGTTGTTATGGCATCCAGACTTCTCATAAATGCTCCCGTCTCCCATGGTTTGTTCTAGACTGACCTAACCTGATTTACAGCACTCTATCCTTCTTCATTGACAGTCACTCTGAGGGCAAATGAGGAGAGAAGGACCTGCATGACACAGTGGAACTGGCCTTAATGAGGCCTGCATTCCTGTCTCTAGGCTGTCACCAAGTGGGCAACAGTGATTAGCAAAGCTCAGGCCACTGCCATGGTCAGTGCAGTGTTAATAAAACCAGCTGTCGTGTCAGATAGAGGTAGTCAAAACTAATGTGCATTTCTATCTCTGCACTAGGAACTAGAAAAATTTTCTTGGAGGGCTGGGCTTTGCTTTGGTTTCTCACACACTAGTTTTGGTGTCGTCAGGAAATCAAGTTAATTCCAGGGTTGCAGTGACACTCTAAAATTACTGGAAAATTGCTAAATGCATGACAGAGAAAAGTTTCAGGTTCCAGCTCAGGATGATGGAACCCTGGGTCTCAAATGATATTTTAGTTCAGGAATGTTTGTAGACTGGGTCCCTTGACCCAGGCAGTCACTTGTCGCTTAAGAAGACACTTGCAGAATGCTCTGGATAGCTCTGACAGACACTTGTATTCTTATGCACATGTTCTTATGCACATGACATGGTTACTTAGTTTGGGTTTTAATTACATTTTATGACCAAAATCCAAAGAATTCTCATTAAGTTTGTGTGTACGTCCCACCCCCACCTCCCCACTACTGTCCACAGGGAGAGATCACAAACTGATACACATCATTTATTTACTTAGGTGTTTAAAACAGCCAAAAAGATTTGAGCAAGAGTGGAGATTTTTTTTTTTCTTAAAAGATGACCGGTAAGGGGATCTTAACCCTTGACTTGGTGTTGTCAGCACCACGCTCACCCAGTGAGCAACCGGCCATCCCTATATGGGATCCGAACCCATGGCCTTGGTGTTATCAGCACCACACGCTCCCGAGTGAGCCACGGGCCCGCCCAAGAGTGGAGATTTTTGACAACCGATTAAGAAGTATAATTAACCACATTTTCATTATAAGATTTCTAAAGAAAAATCTCAAAACAAAAATGCCAAATCATATATAAATGTTAGAAGCTTTCGCAGAAGTATTTTGAACATTGTTTTCTGCTTCTTAAGATCATTGATGTTTGATGCTAATACTCCAAAAGCAATATTAAATCAAAAACAGAAAGGAATCTACTCAACACATACAACATTTCACTGTATTTTTGGTTGCATTTTATTAAAAATTCAAATTTAGACATACTGCTTCAATTTCTTTGATTTAGAAAAATGACTTATTTTCCTGTCCTTAGTCATGCTTTCAATGCCATCCCTCTTAGCTCCTTGAAAGAGCACCGACATGCTTTCCCAAATCCTTAGCATTTCATGTGTGTTCATAGTCTATGAAACACAGCAACTCTACTACAATTTTGAAAAACATAGGCTTTGTAATCTTTCTGCTCAAGGATTACTCTTAATCTTTAATGACAGCTGTATTCTCAACTTAATAAAACATTCCACTATTAAAAAAGATAAATGTGCTTCCAAAGCCACCATTAAACTCTAGGTTAGGAATTTGATACTCCCCGTTACTGTTCTGTTTCGGATCCTCAGAACATAAGTTTGCAAATTCTTCTCCCTCTCCCAGTCAACACAAAAGCAGAATTAGACAGTATAGAGTAGGCAATAAACAAATTAGGTTTTCAGGAACAAATCACCAATATTTATTTATTTGGTATGGTGATCCAAACCCTTGACCGTGGTGTTACAACACCAGACTCTAACCAACTAAGCTAACTGGCCAGCTCTCCAATATTTATTTAAAAAACAAACAAAAAACTTACTACAATGTAAGCATTAGTAAAATTTATGTGATGTTGGCAGGAATTTAATATATTCTCTATGGTTTAAGGGTACCAGATGCTGGACTTTCAAAACAGCAGTTATGCTTCAGAATAATAGCATTTTGTTTATATTTCTGTTCATGATGCTTCTTCCTCTGATTCACCTGGAATCTATGAATCTGAAAAACAAAAAGATTCTTTAAGGACCTAATCAATGTTGGGTCCCACATTACAAAATTAGCAAGCATCAATAACATTGACGGGGATGAAAATACAAAACAGAAGTAATGTCCTGAGTTTACTCACAGTTTTCTAGGCTCAAGTTTCATGTTGAATGATTATTTGGAAGACTCACTAGCTGACATGCACAGATTTTCTGATTTTAAATTTGAGCACCCCCAAAGCATAAACAGGTCACCTCCAGCCACAATTTAAAAAATACTCAAGTTTTTTAAAACAGTCATTTGTAGCAGTACTTAGTGTCCAACAGAAACCACTCCATCTGCTAAACAATATCTCGACTGCAAAGCTTCTCTTACTGTTGGTGGATAGACAATGACATGGTACAGTCATTATCACCGTGGCAACAGTACCCAGGAAATATCAGAGGAAAATTGCACATGGAACCGCTGGCTCTTGAGCAGGCATGCCTCAGCTTCCTCCAGAGTATGCTTTTTCTGCAAGTCTGGTGTGCTCTAGGGTACCACCAACCCAGTGCAGGTCCAAGACTACAGATCCTACTGCGGTTCCACTGAGTCATACTCTTTTGAATTCATTGGTTCGAATATGAACACCTACCACGTTCCAAGCACTGTTCTAGGCACTGAGGATACAGCAGTGAATAAAGTCGAGTGTCTGGGAGGGAAATCAATAAACAAGCTAGTAAATATATACTAAGCAATGATTAGTACTATGGAAAAAAGAGAAAGCAATGGGCCCACATATGTTTTCTTTCTCTTCTCTGTGCCCGCACATTGCTTTGCATCTGCTTCTGATTTTTCACGCCAAGTACAAGCTTTGGGCACCAGGTCGCCCTGGAGATACCGCGCTGGCACCGCGCCTACTACCCAGCGGCTGCTCCGAACGAACTTAATTTCCCATCTCAGTTCTCCATTCAACAAGCCTTTCCTGGGTCTAGGCCCGGGGGCTTAAGTGGGTTGGAAGGCTAAGGAGGGCCGAACCTCAGAGAAGATCACACAGGCAAGAGCGCTCCACAGACTTTTAAAATAAAAGTTGTTCTAGGGAAACAATCGTGAGCCAGAAGCCCCAGGGCCTCAGCTCCCACGTGGGCGACGGGGCCCGGGGGATCCTGTACACAAGGCGCCGCGAGCCTGGGTGCTGGAACCTCGGGCAGGCCCGGCCGGACTCCGCTCCCCGCCACGACGCACCGCATTCGGCCGCGGCCCTCCGGAGGCAGCTGGCGACGCTCACCTAAGCCGAGAGGGGCGGACGCGGGCCTGCCCTAAGCCCGCTAGCTCCTGGGACACGGGGCCTGGCAATAGCGTTGCCGCGGCAACTCGACGGCCGCTGACCCCGGAACCGGAACCTCTATCTGGAAGTGACCCTTTCCCGGCGTTCCGCGGAACGGCCGAAATCCCGCCCAGCGCCTTTGCCAGTCATCATGTAGTATCCCAACCGGCCGGGTCAGCTCTCTGGAGGACAGTCGTCTTCCCGCTCATTTTGCTTCTCGTTGCCCAGCAGCGTGACCCTGATGGACAGCCACTTTCTCCAATCAACTGACAAAGCGGTTGCCCACGGCCAATAGTAAGGCAGTAGGATAAGGCTCGTGTACAAGGACCACCTCCCACCTGTCGGGGCGGGGCGAGCAACTCGATTGGTATTATCGAGTCGTTGCCGGCCAGTGTTGTCCAATCACGGAGAACAGTTCGGAGCTGGCCCAATGAGCGTCTCCGGGGGGCGGGCCGGGCCGCCGCGGGCTAGGGGAAGGCTCGGGTAGCCAGCCGAGATCCCGGGCCGTCGAGGGTTCCGGCGAGCTTGCGGGCATGAGCTGGGCCCGGGGCCGAGCGGTGGCGGCTCTGCTCCGCTGGGGGCGCGGCGCGGGCGGCGGCGGCCTGCGGGGTCCCGGCGTGCGGGTGGCGGGCTCGGGCGCGGGCGGCGGCAGCGGCTCGTCGGAGCGGCTGGACGCTCTGGTGAAGAAGGACAAGGTGGTGGTCTTCCTCAAGGGGACGCCAGAGCAGCCCCAGTGCGGCTTCAGCAACGCCGTGGTGCAGATCCTGCGGCTGCACGGCGTCCGCGACTACGCGGCCTACAACGTGCTGGACGACCCCGAGCTCCGACAAGGTCAGGCCCGCCGCCGGCTGCTGGGCCGGCCATGGGGTCTTCCGCACCCGGGCCCAGGAGGGGCGCTGCACGAGGCTGCGGGGTTCCCCTTGCGGGGCTGGGGTCGGGTGGTCCCCGCGCCGGGCTGGTGGGGCGGGGGGTCTGTATGTATCAGGGGCTCTCGGGGGGCTCCAGTGGGTTCAGGGTGCAGAGGACTGTGTTCTGGATAGAAAGACCCGGAGTAGGGCGTGACTGACTTGAACTGGGTCTTGAGAATCTGGGGCTCTGGTATAGTTGCCAACTTGGGCAGTGGGGTTAGCCCTAGAGGTTCATTGATCCCCGCTTTGAGATGGAATTGGCATTTCTGGGTGAGTTGTCTCTGGCTGGGTTCGAGGAAGGTGGTCAGCAGCCAGGGAAGTGGGCCAAAGAGGGAACCCACAGTAAGTACTCGCTACGAGGTAGGCACTTTTGGGGACACTTTGAGAGGGTTGGAAGCCATTGGCCGGTTTCGTGGATAGGGGACTGGTGCTGTCGATGGAGGGAGGGCCTAGGTTGCCCTTGTCTGAGCCTAGTGAAGTCAGAGGCTGGCCTCTCAGGGGTCTAGGCTCTGAGTACTAGGGACCACTCTCTGTGACTGCTACAAGGAGGGGGTTGGCACTACTGTCGGGCTGGTCTTAGCTGGGATCTGGTGGTGTGTGGGGGAAGGCATGACATTTGGTTTTAGATTCTCAAGCACAGGGGGATGGATAGGGGCTTGGAGAGGTGTATGGGGAGAGAAAAGCAGCAGTGATTCCTGGGCCCCAGGCTAATTCGCTGCCTTGAGCCTGAGCCCGAGGGGCCAGGGGCCAGATGCAGCAGGGTCTGTGGCTTTTCACCAGCCCATAGGGGAAGAAGGAGGGCCTTCACAGCGGAGTGTCTTTTATGCCCCGCATTGTGCCAGGTACTCCACATGGGTTCTCCCATTTTATCTGAGTGGCAGAGGAGGAAGAGGCCAGGCACATGGGTAAGGGTTGTCGGAGTGGGTGGAGAAATGGAAAGGCTGTGTCCGTTCCCTCCTGGGGAACCCTGCATCCCAGTTAGAGACTTTCAATCACCAGAACCTAGTGCTTTTTAGGCACAGTGTGCTAAAAAGAGGCGTCAGGTTCTATGTCAGGATGGACTGTTATTCTACAACTGAAATTACTAATCATAGTCATTTTTAACATTGATGGAAAAGGCTGGCGTTGTGGAAAGGGTTGGAATCCTTTTCTGTGGCCAATCAACTGTACAACCTTAGACAACTCACTTAATTTCGTTTTACTTTTCTATAAAATGATGATGAGACCCAACTTGGCAAAGCTTTTGTGAGGAAGAAAAAGTGAAAATTGTAGAAAGTACATGTCACCTTATATGGCATAGAAAGCACCCAGTAAATGGTAGCTGTTTTGTTATTAATACATTATGGTTTTCAAAGTATTTTTTCCCAGATTATCTAATCCCTACAAAAACTGTTGGTGATAGCCTATCCTGCATTTGCTATCTGTGGTGGTTTGGGCGGGGGGAACCTAGGAGGTGTGTTAGGCAAGTAGAGAAGGCAGGTTAACATTACCATGTATATATGATATTGCCGTTATGCTCACGATCCTTTTGTCGTCCTGGTCAACTAGAATGCCGCCATTTGCTAGACTCTGGGTTTTATCATGCACAGGGAGATCTGTGGTCTTCATTCAGAGGCAGCTTCTCCGCCTGAAAGATAAGATAAAAGTAACTTCTGCAGTCTTTCAACTGGGACCTTGCAGCAGGTCCCTGCAGATTGTCAATATGGCATTAGTAAAAGTTGTATTGTTAATGTCTTTTTAGTATAAAGTTTTGAGAGCTGTTGGTTTGTGAATTTATGTTTCCCTCTTTAATATGACGGGAGAAGTAACGTAGCGGAATATGGCTAATAAATTAAAAGTATGAGCAGAAATAAGAATGGCAGCTGATAGCATTTATGTTTCTGTCTTCCGTCCTACAGTCTGGCTTCTGATATTATGTTCTTAAATGTTCAAACAACAGCAACAGGAATTTAATCCTTACGTTTCTTGGCCATTGAGTTTTATAACATTACTATTTTGGTTAATAAATGCATTGCATATACAAGGGTACTTCAAAAAGTTCATGGAAAGAGTCGTGTTATCTTTTAATTCTATTTTTCCATGAACTTTTTGAAATACCTTTGTATATTAAACATAGCATACATCTCTTTTGTTGCTTAGAAAAGTAAAGCTTAGTGTTAAGTGTAAACATTCAGACTGGGGTGGGGTGGTGTAAGCGTGTTTTCGCGGTGGGGATTAGTTTAGCCAGTGTAAGACTAAAACGTTGAGAGTCTTTATCTCTTTGCTCTCTACACCTTTGAGTTTATCGGGAGAGATCGACACTCTGTCCGATGCTTGCTTTTGCCAGCCAGAGTATGTGCACTTTTCCCAGACCCATGGTCACTTCTAGTAACAGGAGCGGTGCTCCTGCAAAATTGGCCTTTCCTTTTCTCTTGTGCCAGAAAAGGCTGGGCTTCACAAAGTTCTCAAGCCCTAGGAAGACACTGTTTTCTAGTTTGGGGCTCTGGGCTCCAGGGAGTGTGATGCAGAGAGGTCCTGAGACTGTGACCCAAGGAACAAAGGTGTCTGAGAGGGAACATTGCGCTCTGGCCTTTCTCGAGGCCTTCTTGTCCTTCTCTTTTATCTGGAGTACACACGTGAAGGCAGCCACAGAGGGTCAGGTCCTGGTGGACTGACATCACCGTTTACTAATCCTGGTCCTAACAAAGAAATCCTTCATATTTAGTTATTAAAGTAACATGCTCATGGAGGAAACTTGGATAACACTGAAAAGTATACAGAAAATGAAAGTCACTTGTAATTCCATGTAAATCATTATTGACATTTGGATCTAGTTCCTAACAGTTTTTTCAAAGACATAATTGAGATTGTGCCTGTCTATACATCGTGTTTTGCCCTCCAGAGAGCCGGAAACATGTCTTATTAAACTGCCTGTGATGCTCTGTGTACTGTTTGTGCAAAGCAAGCTTTCAGTGAGTGTTTTAATGAATAAGTAAATGCTTCTTTCTTTATCATCATATTGCAAACTCTCTTCTATGCCCTTTTTTTTGTTTTGTTTTTCCTGGTGGCTGGCTGGTACAGGGATCCGAATCCTTTGACCTTGGTGTTATAACACCGTACTAACCGATCTCTTCCATGCTCTTAACAACATTATAAAACTCTTTTAAATTTCTTTTTTTTTTATTGATTTATAATTGATTATACATATTTTGGGGGTTCAACATTGACATGTTGATCAAATCAATATTATTAGCATATGTATTACTACAAATCAGACTTATTCTTTATGCCCCTTATCCAGTCTTTCCCCATCCCCCACTCCCTCCCCTCCCCACCTCTGATAAAACTCTTTTAAATTTCTGCTTATTTAGATCACCATTGCATTCTTTGCATTGGGAACAATGTCTGATGGAATAAGGACTCAAGTATTTGTTGAATAAATAATCATTATCCTATTGTTGAATGTTTATTAAGCATTTGAAAATATGCTCAACATTTCCAGTATCAGGGAATTTGAGACAATAGTAAAACACCTGTCACACTGGCAGACATTAAAAATTGGATAACGAGTTAACGAGTTGTATGTATGTGCTTGTGTGGTGGACATGTCATATGCTGCAGGTGGGGGTATAAAATGGTACCAGTGTTTTGGAGGAGTAACTGTCAGTACGCAGACAAATTCATGGTGAGCAAAGCCTGAGACCCAGCTGCTTCACTCCTAGGTATGTATTTGAGAGCTAGGGAACAGCAAAGGACCAGGGGTAAATACTTCAGGTGTTGTGGGCTGTATGGGCTTGACCACATCTATTCAACTCTGCTATTATAGCATGAAATCAGACTTAGACTATACATAGATGAATGAGCATGGTTGAGTTCCAGTAAAACTTTATTTATAAAAACAGGAGATAGACTGGATTTGGCCTAAAAGCCATAGTTTGCCATCTCCTAGTCTAGAGAGACTGACTCCTGCACATGTGTGTTTGGATACATATGTAAGGATGTTCGTTGCAGCATTGCTTTTAGTAATGAAAAACTGATAAGGGATCTTGGTCTATTAGTAGCAGAGTGGATAAACAAACTGTATTTTAATCATATGATGGAAAACTAAATTGTGATTAAAATGAATTAGATCTAGATGTATTTAACATGGCTAAATCTCAGAAATACAATGTTTAATCAAAAAGCAAGTTGCAAAAAAGTAATTATGGCATAATGCCATTTGTGTGTATAAATGTTAAAGGTGTAAAACAGGCCTGCATACTGCCGATGCAAGTTGCAGGCTGGAGACTACCCCTGGTGAGGGACTCGGGTGGCATGTGGTTAAGAGCCTGGGCTTTTTGGACTCCTAGGAAATCCTGGTTCCACCACATCCTAACACTGACTTTGGTTAAGTTAGTCAACCTCTCGGGGCCTTAGTTTCTTCATCTGTAAAATAAAGATAATTATACCTATCTTGTAGGATTTTTGTAAAGATTAAATAAGATTATTTATGTAAAACACTTAAAGAGTAAGAAACTCAGTAACGCTTACCTCAGTAAATGGTGTTTTTATTACTACTGGGCACATTCAATTGTGTTTTTCCTGCATTCTTTCTCTGCTTTCTCTGTGCTTTTTCTGCTGCATATATTTCTCAGAAAAGCATTACTGTGAAGGGTAGGGCAAAGGACATTGACATAGAGAAGATGTCCACATTGTACTTGGGCACTGTGCTGGTAGCTTAATTCATTTCACCAGTTATATCTCATTTAATATTCATAATAAATCTGTGAGGTGTAGTGTTATTCCCACTTTACAAATGACGAAACTGAGGCAAAGAGATGAACAGATTTATTGCAGGCTACATTTGCAAGCTTGCAAGCCAGGTCTGCTGACCTATGAGCCAGTGCCATGTCCACCCTGCCACCGTGCTTTGCTGTCCTCTAGCAAGGGCCTACTAATTTCCGTGCTTTCAGCCCAAATGATCTCGTGTAGTCCTAATGCGGTTCTTTAAAATGTGACTCCAGGAGGTGATGTGACTTGCCCAAGGTTACAGAGCCTACTAGTAAGTGGCAGAGTTGGAATTAATCTGCATCAGACTCTGAAGCTCTTTTAGTGAAATTCTACCAGGAAAAAGAAAACTATGATTATGGTGCTCCTATAATTTAGTATCCAAACCAGGAGCAAAGTCCAGTGTTCTTAAAGGTGATGAATTTTGAAAAGAACCTTTTGAAAATTCTAGAAGGGAATCTTCAAATACATTTTCACTACTCCTCTTTCTGGCTTGATGCTTTGGAATATTATTATTATTATTATTACTTTTGGTGGAGCAGTAGATGTGTGTAAACTGATTTTGTAAGATAGGCTCCTAATTCCCAGATCCTAGTGTTACTCTGCTGTTTAACTTTACGATGAACATTTTCTGTCCCAAATTGAATCACTGTTCACCATATATGAAATATGATTATCATTAAAATCCATTCTTAGGAATGATTTTCTAATTTTCAAGAGTTACTCCCTGGTTCTGAGTTATTTCAAGTGATATCTGTCAGAACTGTCACTGTATATTGCAGTTTTCATGTGAGAGAAATTAACCATGTTTAAATAATTACTTGTGAGTCCACAGGATTCATTTTCATTTTCAACTTGATACAGTAGTCTCACTTCGCTCTATAGGAAGCAATCAGATATTTCCTTAAATATTTAAACTCCTAACTGGATTTCTTAAAAATGCAAAATCACATAGTTTTTAAGAAGAACGCAAAAGCCAAGCTATGCTCTGACATCAGCTACCTGGAACACCTGTTAATCTAAAATTGAAGAAGCAGGTAAGTTTAATTTTGATAAACTGTCAGCTAGTAAGCACCTTGGACACTGTCAAGAAAATGCCATATTCACTCTTGAGGGGGAGTTCTGAATTCTTGAAATGTGAGTTATTAGGCAAGATAGCCATGGGCAGAGTGGTTTGGAGGGAGGTAGTCTCACCTGCATGTGTGTGTTGGGTGTTTGGGATGTTCCGGAATCCTAGCTAGTCTGAAAGCACACTTGTTTTGGTAGTTTCGGTGGTAAGCATTCTGGTGGTATGCCCCTATCTTACAGTCAGGACGTAAGGCCTGCGACAACATGAAGTGTAAAGAACGAGACAAGCCTCACGCTTTGATTGAGTGTGGCACTATAGAAACGATCAATGAAAAGCAATTCATTCTTTTACTCAGCAAAGATTTTACTTTAAAAAAAAAATGAATCTCAGGATTAAATGTGGTTTTGGGTTGCCCTCAGGGAGCAAATTTATTTTCATTTTTGTTGTGTTTCAAAAATTGTAGGCACCTACCAAAAGAAATTGGAAAAATTTATAGTCATGGGAAGCTTAACACAATGTATTACTAACTGAAAAACAAAAAGGTAAAATATCATGGACACAGATGGTTCATTTGTTTAAAAGGTATTTAAGAAAGTGTAGGAGAATTAAAAGAAGCTCATGTTTACTTTGAACAGTTCTTAATTCCCACGACCTGCCCTCACTCATCATAAAGGTAAAAGATTTGTAAATGACATGTTCTAAAATAAGTTCTGATAGACTGGATTTGAGGTTAGATTAAAAACACACACACACACAACTTATATGCTAAATAATTGTTTTTGTTTACATAGCACCAAACATCAGAATGATGAAAAACTTGAATTCATTAGGGTATTCTAGCATATCTACATATTAGTATTATAAAGACATTCTGATGATTAGTGGGATTCACCCTTTATTGGTAATCCCCAAACCTGTAGCTGATTTTTTTTTACGGACATCCAGAATAGCTGAGAAGTGTGCTTTTTGAGGCTTATAGCATTGTAACCATGTCTTAATTTGTGAAGTCTGGAGAAGAAAGATAAAGCCTTTGGCTCAGGCGTTTTCTCTAGGGCTGTCATTTAGAGTGAAGTCACTGTTATTTTTAAGAAGGCAGTAATTTAAGAGAAAAATACACTGTATCTTGGTACTGTTGCTTGTGATATAACTCAAATTGGTAATTTTATTTGGAAAGTAAATACTTGATAATAAATGATAGGGTATGAAGAACAAGTTTTTGTGGTTTTGTTCTACATAAAAATCACCACTTGACCAATTTTTTAATTTGCATGATATTGTATTTTGCTTGAAGAATCTGTTGACTTTCCTGTTTGTATTCTCATTTTGACCATTTAAAAATATCTTTATGTAAACATAAAAATATTACATATATGTTATCTATAGTGATTAGTTATTACCTGGCATGCTTTTGACTATTTGTTTTTAACATAACCAACGCAGACATTTTATTGGCTGAATATGTTTTTGAAAGTACATTTATCTCAACATACAAGTAGAAAAGGAGGGGGAATCATGAGGAGGAATGTTAAAAAAGCATAATCTTTTCTGTCTCAAGAGTGAAGCCACATTTCTTTTCTACTGTTTTGTTAATAACCATCATTCTTGTGGCCCAGAATTGAAAAGAACAATCTCATGGCTGCACAGAACATGCCTCATCTCTTCTGTGTCCTCCTCAAAGCCATTCACACGTAGGACTGATCCACATGCACGCTGGCTGGTTTCTTGTCTGCTGTGAGCTCTTGAGAGCAGATAGCGGGTCTCACCCCCCTCAGCCCGGCCCTGCGCCTGTCCCAGGACTCACACTTTGTTGAGCTTTGGGCCTTTCCTTCAGTAGATTTGTCAGTCACTTTGGGTTCTGTGCTGAGCCAAATCACCTGCCCCATGGCGAGCCCATAGGGGTGGCTGAATAGGATGGAGGCTTATGGTCCACAGCCATAGGACAGGGATTTTTCTCTGGGTAAAAGTAATTATTAACCATAAAAAAATCAACTACTCACCCTCTTGGGCATGAGTAACTGGTGGCATGAACCAAGCTAGACAGCCATGAAAAGTGCACAGGTGGGGATTGCCTAATTTGACAGTGAGTTACCATGATGGACCCAGGTTAAGTGAGGTTGCAAACATGACTGGCAGCTGCGTGAATTACAGCTTTGTGAATCATTCGCCACTTTCATCAACCAGTCTGGTTTTCTGCCATTAACTCCGTGATGATGTGTTAGGCATTTTAGTGAGAACCTTACCTAATTCTCACAAAAATGTTGTGAGATGAAGCTGGAAACAAAGGATGCGAGGTTTGTAACTGGACGCGTTAGAGTTTCAGTACCGGTCCATTTGACTGGAAAGCGTATATGCTCTTGGTAGCAGACATGTTGCTCTCCAAGAGTGGGAGGAGCAAGGGAGGGACACTGGGTTTTCTGCTAGGGGTGGGTAAATTCATAATTGGAAGGTTCAGTTTTGACCATTTACATAACACTCAAATGTTCTTTCTCCGTAGGCATTAAAGACTATTCCAACTGGCCCACCATCCCACAAGTGTACCTCAATGGCGAGTTTGTGGGGGGTTGTGACATTCTTCTGCAGATGCACCAGAATGGGGACCTGGTGGAAGAACTCAAAAAGCTGGGGATCCACTCCACCCTTTTAGATGAAAAGAAAGACCAAGACTCCAAATGAGGGCACCCGGGTCCTCACTGTGCAGAGAGGGAGCCGATGACGTCAGAGATGCACTGCCGGAAAAGCCTTACTGATTTGGGGCTCACTATTAAAAAAGGCAACTGCTTGCACTGACTCTTTTGGTTGTTAACAGTCGGTGATTTTAGTTTGTCTGGTGTTTGGGCTAAGAATATTCTATTGTGATCTTAATTGCAACCACTGCACTGTAATAATTCGATGTTGTATAATGATATTGCTGTAAGCAAAATTCGTTCTTATATTGTCATTCTTTGCCTGATTCAGGAGTTAAATAGGAGCTTTTGAATCATTATTATTCATGACTCCCATGCAAATGTGTCAGTCTGCAAAGATAATATTATAGCCCCCTAATTTTTTGTAACTTTTTCTGTTTAAGAAAATGACAAGCAAAGAAGAAAATGTGACAACTGGGGTGTTGTTTTTTTAAAATAAACTGCCAACAAAGGGATACCACGGATGCATGAGTTGTTAATTTTGAAGAGCATACATCCGTAAGAAATTTTAGTGCCTGCGACCTTTTGTTTTTGGGAATTAAGAGTGATTCTCTTTCCACTGAATGTTTGTATAAAAAACAAAAAAAGAGTGGTTCTCATACTCTTCTATTAAATTTGCTATAAGAATTGCTATCGAGCTGTGCTCCAGTTTCTGCAGGGGAAGTAGATGTTGTGAATGCTGAGTGGCTGGTCTGGGTAGAGGTGTGGGTGAACTCGGGTGGGCAAGAATGGAAGAGGAGGCTCCTCCTGCCTATCTTTGCAGGTCTGTGCTCACCAACTGCACTGCAGTTAGATAGGGAGAAGTGATCAATGGTCCACTGAGGTATGGGGTTTAATGAGTATTTTATTTCTTAAAAAATGGGGCCTTTATAAAAAAAGGAGATAGTTGGAAACATGGCAGAGATTCTTCTTTATAAGACTTTCTCTGTGGCATGTTGGAGCTGGAAGTCCTCCACAGTGGTTCATGGGAAGAAAGCCCATCCTATCATGGTATGTCTTTAGCTCCCCAGAAGCCTTAAATCATCTCCAGGGGCTTAAACAGAGTGTTTGTTGAGAAGTACATCTCTGTGGTGGCAGAGGTAGGAAGAAGGATGCATTTTCTAATGAAAAGGGAAAAAAGGGCAGAAGGCCGGCTTCTCTCTCCAGAGCCATTCTAGAGGCTTGTTCTGTCAGTTGTTTTAGTCTACATGAGTTCCCCTTGAGAAAACTCTGAAAGCAGACTCCCTGAGTGAGATAAAGCTGGAACCAGGATGGGATTGTTCTCTGTGGGCAGGTGTGCTGGGTGGTCTCGTAGCTCCTGCTCCTGCTGCTACCCTCCCCCAGAGGTTTTGGGATTCCCAAAGGAAAGGGAAGGAAAGCGCTCCACCCCCTCCTTACTTGGGACTGTCCAGTCAAATTAGAAGACTGTCCCTTGTTAATCACTGACCTTCACCATGGGCTTTGGGGAAAAGAAAAGCAGATTATTTTCAGGAGAAGGTTTTTTATTACATTAATCATGCACTACATCTCACTGATAACTTTTGTGTCTGCTCTGAGCCAAGGGCTTATGTAGAATCTTAAAGGAGTTTAGAACTCATCTGCTTGAACAAGGCCATATGCTCCAGATCTTGCCTGTGCTGCCAGCCAGAGTGGTGACCTTGCCCTTTGGAAAGAATACCATTAACAAATCATTTTATACTGTCACTGGATGAATACCAGGCCAGGCTGTAGGTCACACTCATGAGTCTGCAGAATTGTCCCTCGCTTTCCAATCTGGTGTGTAGTGTTACTTTTCCACAATTTTGCTTGTTTTGGCTTTTCCTTAGATCTGCTTATATACCCTTAGGGTCCATCTGAAAAATGAAATGATGAAAACTTCTTAGCAAGGAAACATCAGTGTAAGAAACCTCTAGAATATTATTAGAGATAGGAGAGGGCTGCCAGTGAATCATTTGACTCCTATGCTATGAATCATAGTGAGATCATATCAAAGTCACCAGAGAACTTAAAAGTTTAAGTAATCACTGAGCTCTACAAGAAATGTAGATGTTCTTTCCAGAAGTTAATTTTTTTTTCTATATGCTTAATAAGTCTTTACTAAGTGGAAAATTGAAGATGCTATCTCCTGGAAGTTTGAATAATTTTGATGGTCTGCCTAATTAGAATTCACTCTGAGAACTGGAATGTGACACAAGTTCCTTGTTCCTCAGAGTGACTCTGGGGAGAACAGCATACTTTATTGTAGAGAGAGCATGGGAAAGTGTCAATTCCACCTGTCCAAGTTACCTCTGTTTCTGTCGATCTGGTATGGTAGCATATCCATGTCCTAATCCTCAGGATTTGTGAATATGTTACCTGGGACTTTGTAGATGTGTTTAAGTTCAGAATCTTGAGATGAGGTTATCCAGGATCGTCCAGGTGGGCCCAGTGTAATCACAAGTGGCCTTATGAGAGGGAGGACTGTAAGATAACAAATTGGTGGGGTTTATTTATTTTTGATGGCTGGCGAGTGCAGAGATCCGAACCCTTGACCTTGGTGTTACAACACTGTGCTCTGACCAGCTGAGCAAACTGGCCAGCCCTTGGTGGTGTTTTAAGCCACTGTGTTTGTAGTAATATGTTATAGCAGTCACGGGAATCAAAAACAACTGGTTACCTGGATTTATATGTAGACACCACTTGATATGAGCAGACAAGGGTAAGGAGACAATTATTGCACATTTAGATTTCTAATTTCTCCTCACAAAAGATCTGCAAATGTGGGATATTGTCTTCTTGCAGATGACACAGAGACCCAACGGGGTCAGGCTACTTGTCCAAGGTCACCAGCTAGTAAGTGGCAGGGCTGGAATTTGAGCCACGACCTCCATGTTGTACTGCACTTCAGAGGCCCAGTCCAGCCCAGCGAGCGCTTCCTCGGCCTGCAGCTCGGTGAGGCCCTGGCGAGGGTGTCCAGGAGTGCTCCCCCTGCAGCCCAGGAGGAAGAACTCCTCTCACCATGGAATTTGATCTTCAGTCCCTACTGACAGCCAGGGAGGCTGGGGCTTTTGGAAGTTCCCCTGGCCATCCACTGTCAAGTATGTGAGGGGGTAGAGGGTCTCACTTCTGAGATCAGTGGCAGGGGAGCAGGCCTATTTGGGCGGAAATAAATGGACAGTCACTGCAAACACTGTCCAGGAGAAAGCACCTTGGACATGTGGCTGGGCCCAAGATCCCTCTGGACTTCACTTGGTGACATTCCAAACAACAGGAAGTAAACAAAGAGCTTTACAGATGAGCTCTTATACTCTGCTGGGCGTCCCTGCACTTCCGCCTGACCTCAGCCACAGCCCTGGGACGGGGATCTATTTCTACACCTACTCAGCCACCTGTTGTCCTGAGTTCCTGAGTCCTTACTTCCTGACAGTGTCCCTCTTATCCAGTCCAGCCCTCACCTCTGCCCCTCCTTCCTCTGTCTACTGCCGCCCTTCCTTTGTCATGTTTGCCCTCCCGCCTCCTGGTTGTTGGCTAATGGTGCTAAAAACTAATAAAGGAAAACAGCAGCTCTTCTGCCTTTCACCTTTCAACCCGTGGTCCTGCTCTATGTAGGCAACCAATTTCCATTTCTTAAGATGTTTCTTCTGCTATTTGCCTCCGTATTTCATCTTTTTTTTTTTTTTTTTTTTTTGGTGGCTGGCCTGTATAGAGATCCAAACCCTTGATATTGGTGTTACCAACATCACACTCTAACCAAGTGAACTAACCAGCCAGCCCCGTATTTCTTACTATGCTTAATATGCTTATATTGCTATTTCTTTTTTCTTTTTTTTTTTTAAAGATGACTAGTAAAGGGATCTTAACCCTTGACTTGGTGTTGTCAGCACCACGCTCTGCCAAGTGAGCTAACCGGCCATCACTATATGGGATCCGAACCCTTGGCCTTGGCGTTATCAGCACCACACTCTCCTGAGTGAGCCACGGTCCGGCCGTTATATTACTATTTCTTTGCTCATCAATTTCAGACTCTAGCTAATCTTGTTGCCATTTTGGTAGATAGGATTCAATGCTCTTATCACCAACCCACCCTACTTCCCCCATTCCCCGTACAATTGTAACAATAGTCAGTGTTCACAACATTAGTATGACTATACATATATTTTTCATTAACTCAAGTACTTACTCCTGTCTTACGTAACTTTTTCCTCCCCTTATTAATGATTGTCTTTTTCTATCATATTTTTATTCATTCCTTTACTTCCATCTTAGTTGAGGGAGGAAGCCAAAGTAAATGTAGGTGCTCAATCACCATGTTTAGCTGCGTTTATCTCTTTTTAAACAAATTTTCCTCAAAATTTGTTCAAATTATACAAATAATTTGTGTTCATTTAGAAAACAGAAGTAGAAAGAGGGAAGAAAATAGACCAATAATCCCACTCACTGATGATAAATACTTTTCATAAGGAACATTTCCTTCTAGTTGTTCTGAGATTAGTTTTACATATTTGAAATCAGGCTGTAAAGATAATTTTGTGTTCTGATTTTCCCATTTATAATATTACAATATAAGCATTGTATAAAATGTTCCATGTTATGAAATTTTTGGAAATGTTTTTCATGGCCGTGAGAAGAATTGATCCTATGTTGCCCAAAAGTTTGCTTACTTATCCAACTATTGTTTAACCTGCAGGCTGTTTTCAATTAGTTCAATACCATGCTGACCATCTTTGTGCAAAAAGCTATGTTGTCTTATATTATTTTAAAATTTTTAAATGGGAGAAATTTCACTTATTTTGCCAAAGGATGATGTAGTTGGTTGAAGATTGTTTGTCCCCAAGATATGTTCACGTCCTAATCCCTGGAACCTATGAATGTGAATTTATTTGGCAAAAGGGCCTTTGCAGATGTAATTAAATTAAGGATCTTGAAGTGGGGAGATTATCCTGGATTATCTGGGTGGCACCCAAGTCCAGTGACGAAATGTCCTTATAAGCAACAGAAAAGAAAACACAGACACACAGGGGAGAAGGCCATGTGAAGGCGGAGGCAGAGACTGGAGTGATGTGGCTACAGGCCAGGGACGTCAACAGCCACCAGAAGCTGGAAGGGCAAAGAACAGATTGTCCCTTGCCAACACCTTGATTTTGGATTTCTGGTGTCCAAAACTCAGAGAATAAATTTCTGTGGTTTTAAGTCATCGAGTTTGCTGTACTTTGTTATGGCAGCCCCAGGAAACTAATACAGGTAGATTCCAAAAAATGGTGCTGTCGATCAGAGATAATGAGTATTTGCAGGCTGACAAATTAAGTCCAGAAAAGCAGTTTCCACGCCCACTCCCATCCTGACACAGTCACTTTCATTTTGGTGTCTTTCTTTCACATCCTATCTTTAGGTTTTATTGAGCGCCTGCTACGTCACAGCATTTGGAGCTTTGTGAAGCTGGGGGGTCGATGTTGTTCCCTCATGTCCTCTAGGTGTTTAGGCTCATACCTGACATGTGGTCGACACTCATTAGTTACTGGCTGAGTGGACAGGTGAGAGGCAACATGGCTTGTCACAGGCTGGTGAGGACAAGACTGAGCACACAGAAAGCTCTAGCGTGATAGCAGAGTCTGCTTGGGTGCCAGGGAGGCACAGAGGGGGGTTCTCCTGGGGCTCGGGGTCACTGAGAGGTGACACCTGTGCTGAGTCTGAGAAGACAATGGCCCTAGGGCCTACCAGGCAGCACCAGACAGTGTTCCTTGGTAGGTCATCTTTGTTGCCACCTCTAAGTCCCATCAAGGCCAGACTCTGGTGTTGTAGGAAGATGTTGGTGTGCAGGTGACAGAAGTGCTCAGCAGTGACTGCACTGGCAGGACCTGCACCTTGGCATCAAGCCAGGCCCCTGAGTGTGTGGCAGGCCTTGAGTGTATACTGTATACAGGCATGTGTGTATACAGGTGGTGCTTCTTTCACCTGGAGGCTCTGCTGAGCTGCAGGCAGCCATGGGATCCTCATACACCAGCACCACCCTTAGACCCCCTACCCAGAGCCCCTCCTCTGGACCCACACTGGCCCCTCCAGATGCTCCCCACAGGCCATACCCACCTGGAGCCCTTGCTCTCTCCTCTCAGATGGTGCTACAGGTAACTGGGATCCTGGAACTCCGTGTCCCAGTGCCCAGGATCTGCTTCCAGGGTCCTTCACATTCTAACCCAGTCGGTGTTCCTGAGGGAGGACAGCACCTCCCCCCCTGTGTATGGACCCGAAGGGTGTGGGTGCTGTTGCGGCCAGAGCCTGAACACAGAGCTCAGTTGTCTGCGCAGTCAGCTCTGGGTGCTGGGTGGAGTTGCTGGATGGAGAAGGGGGTGGGCCACGGCTGGTGGCCTCGTTCTGTGCTCTGTCCCCATTGCACCTGTTAGAGGTGGCCTGCATGGCACCTTGCACTTCAGCATTCAGCAAGCCATTCAGGGGTTCTAGATTTAGCCAGCGCCTTCCTGCCAGACAGGGCTCATCTCTGTCTCATCTGGGTTTTCCCGTCAGGCTCTGAGGGACAGGATGATCATTAATTACTTGGTATAATGACCACCCAGGCTTCGTCCCAGACAGGGAGGGCATTTGGGGCACAGAAAGCAGCCTGCAGCAAGGCCAGAGGAGGGGGCTGTTGCATTTGTGTTTGGTGTGTAGGGTGCAAAGATTGAGGAGGGTGGGAGAGGCAGGGGTTGAAAGGAATAAAATTCAGCACCAGTTAAAGGATGAGACACAAACACAAGGCAGCTTGCCGGAGAATGTTTTTTTATTCAGCGGGCACATCTGCTTTTATAGGGTTAGAAGAGAGCTGATAGGTTTGCTGAGGACACAGGGCGTTCGGGGATTGGATGGATTGTGTTGCTAAGGGGCCAGGAGCAGGGAGCCTGTGCTGATTGGCCTGCGATTCGCGCCGGCAGGAAGGTGTTGTGGCGCCGGTGGGAAGGAGAAGGCGGAAGAGAAGGGTAGCCAGCGCCATGATGGGGCGCGGCCGAAAGGGTTCTCCTACGACCTAATAGGGGTGAGCTGTGGGACAGAGGCTGGGAAGGGTCGCAGGGCAGTCCTTCTTGCCATGCTCGGCTGTCCACTTTGCATTGAGAATGGAAGGGAGCAGAGGGGTGTCCTGGGTCGAGACCCCAATGTGAGTTGAGAAAGCCCACCTGGAAGTCAGCGCAGCCATTCCATGAACCCAGAACAGTCAGGGGAGCTGAGAAAGCCGTAATGAGGGACCGCGCTGACAGTAGTCACAGGCCTGCAGGGTCGGCACCCACCTGCTGTCCCTCCAGCGCTGCCAGAGCCCCAGCCCTCCTCCCTGGTCCTGCCAGGGCTCCACATGGTCCCACCAGTGTCCGTCACTGCAGGGCCTGCGGGGACCTGTGCTGGGCTTCCCTCTCTCAGACCGCCACGGTCCTGTGGTTCTGTGCAGACTGAGGGAATGTGCCTGCTCACCCTGGGCCTGTGTGAGGACGCAACCTGGCTGTCTCCTGCCCACTTTGCATGTTGTTTTTGCTTCATGCCTTGGGATTCCTCTTGCTGCTTCTGCAGAGAGTGTTTGGAGGAGCAGCCCAGTTTGGATTTAAGACCAGCTAGAAGGAGTCCATAGAGGGGAGGGGAATCTGGTGGCTCGGAGCATCCCGGGTTGGGCCATGACCTTCCTTCTAGCTCTGCTATTGGGTGTGTGTTCTCCTGTGGTTCTGTGCCAAGAACAGATCCCACCACTGTGATGGCTGCCTGGGAGCTCTGGGCAGAGGAATGGACAGCACAGGGCTGGCTACCTGTAGCTTTGTGCAGCTAGCTTCAACTTGAACGTGTGCATCTGCGGGATTGAGCAGGCAGATGGACATGGGGCTGGAGCACTGGATTTGGTGTCTATCACGCTAACTGGTCTCTCCTGTCTCCCACAAGCCAGTGGTGCGGGCTTCTGTAACGGCATCTGCCACCTTCCATCGTGACGTAGAAATGAGAACCTTTGAGCTAGGTGTTTGGGAATAGGCAGTAAAGGGTTAACTTAACAGGCTAAGAGTGCTCAAAACCCTGCTCATTTCAAAGAAAGGATCTTTCAGACCTTTTTGACCTGGCCTTTGACCTGCTCCTGGGAGATAACCTCTGAGCCCTTGGAACGCCTGCCTGGTCTGAGCGCTTTTGTATGCCCAAAGCTCTGGGATTGCGTATCCCTTGGCCCTGGGGGTGTGGGAGGTGGTGTTTAGAGACCGAGTAGCTAAGCTCAGTCACGTGGGTGCTGTGTGCTCGCGTGACTGACCGCTGATAACAACCTTGGTCAACAGCGTGGGATTCCCTGGCTGGCAACAGTTTGCACGTGTTGTCACGCATTGTCGCTGGAAGAATGACACGCTGTCTGTGTGACTGCACTGAGGTGAGCAACCAGAAGCTCATGCCTGGTCTCTCAGGGACTCTGCCCTATGCACCCTTTACCTTTGCCTTTTTTTTATCTAAAAAAAAAAAATCTCTTTCCTTTGACTATAGTAAACCATATAACAGCTTTTCTGAGTCCTGTGCATCCTTCCAGTGAATCATCAAGTCTGTGGTGTTCTTGGGGACCCCTGACACAGAAGGAGAATCTCCAGGTGCTGGGCTTGGAAGCTTCAACACTTTTCTGTAAGAGTGACCATTTCTTGGTGGCATCTTACAAATTCCCTCTTCCATTACCAGGCAGACTTCATGACCCATAGTCTCTTCTGTGGTGCCCTTTAGCATAGCTGGGTCGAGACTGGAACATTAAGGTAAATTACTTTCTAAAGACTCGGGCACGACCACAGGGAAATAAACACATGGAGTGGAGGATCTGGCTTACAAGACAGAGCTTATTCGGCTTGGACTTGCTGCCCACCACGACGTCCTTCCTTCCGTCTTGGCTCAGGCCCCTTTTTCACTCCCACCCACAGAAGCTCACAGCTGTATCTCTGCTCCTTCCAAGCTCCAAGCTAAGAGAAAAACAGTTCTAAGTCCTCTCTTCCACCTACCTGGAGCCAATCACTGAGCTGGGATTTCTTGTCTGGGCTCTAGCATCCTCCCTGGGACAGTATCCTGGGAAAGACCTATGACCTCCTTGTCACTTGGTAATGCCAACCATTATTCACACACAGTAGGAGGAGCTGTGGAGGGATTGCTTCGGGCAAGCTGCTTCTCTTCTCTGTCTGTCAAAGTCACCTGGCTCTTCATCTATTCATTGGAAGACTTTAACTCAAGGGTTTACTGATATTAGCAGAATCGGCCAATAGAATACTAGCTTAAAGTGGGAACCTGGGCTGAACCCGACTGAGAACTAAGAACTAAAATGAACTATAATAGCTAGCTGAATTCCGACTCAAATAGAATCACTTTGTTTCTGAATATAAGGCGAGCCACTTTTTCCCTTTTTTTCCCAAAGAGAGGACTTGAAAAAAACTGATAGTTTAAATAAAAATAATTTATGGATGTGGATGATACAGTCAAATATATTAAACATATGGTATGCCAACTATCTTAAATATATTTTAACATACATTTAAAATGTTACCAGTAGGAATATTGAGGAACAGAGGAGATGAGCAACTTGTCCAGGGACACACAGCTGAATAAGCCAAAGAGCCAGAATATGAGCCTGTGCAGTTGGCTTCTGGGCCCATGATCCTAACCACTGCACTGTTAACTTAGTTACATGAAATTTACTATAAAATATCTATTTACGAATATTGTTTTTCTAATAACTTACGAAACAGTTATTAAAACGCTCAACCTGCATTTTCAACATCAATGTCTTTCTCATGATTAGGGTGCTTTTTCAGCGCTGTAACAAGTTTTCAAGAGCCGTGCTTCTCAAACTTTATTGTGCATACGAGTCACCCAGGGATGGAGTTAAAATGCAGATTCCTGCTGTGCATTTCTTTTTCTCTTTTTAAAAATTTTAATTGATACATTGTAATTATACATACTTACATACAATCTGATGTTTTGATACATATGTAGTTAATGCATCCATCACCTCATGCGTTTATCATTTCTTTGTAGGGAAAGCATTCAAAAGCCTCTCCTCTAGCTGTTATGTGATATAAAAACTTAACTTTGCAATTGTGCCTTTCTGACAAGCTCCAGGGGGGTGGTGCTGCTGCTGCCATTGTCACACCATGGCATGGGATTCGAGGTCTGGGAGCACATTTCTTTGATTCTTACTGAAGTTGATGAGATCAAGCAGTTTTGCATCTGTGTATGTCCACTTGCATGAGGATTTTATCTTAAGCATATTAGAACACTTGACTTTTTCTCTTTTTCTGTAGGAGTTTAACCACGATATAATTACCTATCAGCTTGCTTTGTAGGGTGATCTTGAAAGGCCTGTTTACAATGACTTTCAACATTGATTGCATTCAGTTTAAATACTTTTGGCCAAAGTAGCTTGTCTTGAGGTTGTTCCAGGCTGTGGCTTCCCCAGAAAAAGCATACTTATTTAAACTAATTTTTTTTTTTTTTAAAGTTTATTTATTTATTTTTGTCTTTTTCATGACCGGCACTCAGCCAGTGAGTGCACCGGCCATTCCTATATAGGATCCGAACCCGCGGCGGGAGCGTCGCTGCGCTCCCAGTGCCGCACTCTCCCGAGTGCGCCATGGGCTCGGCCTTAAACTAAAGTAATTGAAAGAGTGCAATGTAGTGTGGTAATCTGGAAAATTTCAACTATAAGGGTACCTTTTTTGAGATATAATTTTGGGAAAAATTAGGTCTTTTGCTTCTGGAATTCAGCTGCCCCAGCCACGGTGGTTTCTTCCTTTCTTTGTCAAATTTGTACCCAGCCTCTGCTCTGGTTATTCCTTCTCCTTGGAAATTCTTCCTTCCTTCATGGCCACCTTCTTCTCATGGTTCAGGTCTTAATTCAAAGAGGCCTTTTCTACTGCCCTGGCTGGGGAGCAAACCCTTTCTCATCCTACCAGAACCCCAGCCAATATCATCTTTATTCTTTGTCTTCTTCATGACATTTGTGAATACCTAAAACGAGCCTGCATATGAATGTTTACATGCATACATGTATGCACGTGCATGTATGTTACACACAGGCCTGCTTGTACACGTGTGTGAAGCTACCCTTTGCCAGAATGCAAACTTTAAAAGGGCAAAACCATGTCTATCTTATTTTATTAGGTGCTCAATACATATTTATTGAATAATTAACAAACGCTCATTTCTTAGTCTGCTTTAGCTGCTATGACAAAATACCATAAACCGGGTTGGCTTGTAAGCAACAGTTTATTCTCACAGTTTTGGATGCTGGGAAGTCCAAGATCAAGGCACCAGCAGATTCAGTATCTGGAGAGGACCCTCTTCTCATAGATGGCACATCTTGCTGTGTCCTCATATGGTGGAAGGGGTGAGGGCTCTCCGGGGCCCATTTTCTAAGGGCACTAATCTCATTCATGAGGTTCCATCCTTATAACCTGATTGCGTTCCAAAGGCCTCACCTCCTGATAACATCACCTTGGGGGTTAGGATTTCAACAGAAGAATTTTGGGGCGGGGGTGGCACAAACATTCAGACCATAGAAGCTTGTTTTTGTGTTTTTTTGTTGTTGCCTGGCCAGTACAGGGAACGAACCCTGGATCTTGGTGTTAGCACCACGCTCTAACCAATGGAGCCAACTGGCCAGTCCCAGTTTTGTCTTAAATGCTAAATGCATCAAACCCTTACATAGGGTTGTATGTCAAATTTGACTCCAAACAGTAAAACATCAAACTAGCATTTCATGCGTCTCTGAGATGCTGTCTTCTGGATGCTTTTGTTCTGTCACAGAGAGGGTCACACCACAGGAAACCAGCAGATGGCAGTGTTTCTCTGGGAATGAGCCCCTCGGCGTGCAAGCAGCTCCGTCGGGGCTCCCTTGCTCTTCGTGGCTCAGTCAAGCTGAGAGGCATTCTCAACCATCCCTAAAGAATCTTCTACGTGAAAAGGAAATTAGGCAGATTTATATATGTCCCCAGGTAGAGCCCCAATTCCCCCACATTCCACATTTTTGTCCCACAGAATCCCTCCCAGGCACTTTGGAAATTCAGGGAGTGCATTTTGCCACCAGTCAGCACAATCATCTCAGAAACGCCTTGCCTGTCTCAAGTCTGTTTCTTGCCCTGGAAATGCCTCCTTTAACAGGCCACAGTCCGGTGGTTCACAGCCCCCTAGTCCCAGCCATGTCTCCAGGGGCCCTGTACTCTTCCATCTCAACCCAACCACGGGTGGTTACTTGTCTCTCCACAAGAACGTATACCCTCTTCTTCCCTGTCGGCACTCCAGTGCCTAGCACAGTGCCCAGCACATAGTAGGTGCTCAATAAATACCAATTTTAGTGAGTGAAGCCCCTGTACTGTGCTTCCTTAAATGAGGGCCACTCTTTCAGTCATGTCTTTATTTACTCAGAATCATGGCGATTTGTGAATCAAAGGATGATCTCACTAATTTAGTAAAGTGTTGGGTGGGAAGCCAATTGGAATTGGTGATAAACTGACTTGGAGAAGTGGAAAAAAATTCCGGTTCTTTATAAGAACCTAGGGTGATTGAAATATCTGTTGAACATGGAAGGAAGGGCATTGAGGTGGGGTTGGTAGAGGCAGTGCACTGTCTAGAGGGTGGAGAGAACACAGGGCTGAGACTCAGAAGGGCTGGCTTCCAGTCCAGGACCATGCTGTGCAGCCTCCGGGGAATCACTTTCCCTCTCTGGGCCTCAGTTGCCCCAATCATACATAAATGGTTGGGCTGCATGAGTTGCTGGCCCTTGCCATGTCTGATGTTCTGTAGGATTATGACCCTGAATAATCATCAGATGGCTGATCAGTAATTGTACTGGCAGACTAAAATCTTTAAAGCCACACATTCTATTCAGGTAAATAGATGGAACATATCCTGGGCAATTTCAGTCTCCAGCTCACTTTTTCAGTGCATCCTCCAAAGTAAAACCCACCTACATCAGGTGGCATAGCTCCTAATCTTAAGTGAATGTACCTGTGCTCTATAGTTGTGCTCACTTGACTCCAATAACACGTTTCTGAAAAGTTGGGCTGAGATTGGGTTGCATTCAAAATGCCCTAGAACCGTGGTCTCCTTAAAGATGCTTGTGCTGGGTGCCCTCGCAGAATGAGGAGCCGCCTCCAATGGTTGCTTTGCCAGTCTGGATTTTCAGGTGTCTGATTTGCCCAGAGCAAGACCCACCTATACCAGGTGTATTAGCACAGTGGGTATTAGTGGCAGGTCATTGCATTCTAGACTGGCGATTGTCAAAGGGCCAGATAGTAAATATTTCCGGCCTGATAGGTCATATTGTTTCAGTCGCAGCTACTCAACTCTGCCATTGTAGCATGAAGAAACCATACATGGTTGTGAACAGTGGTTGTGGCTGTGTTCCAAGCAGGCTTTTTTTCCTAACTGACACTGAAATTTGAACTTTATAGTTTTCACATGATATGAAACACTATTTTATTTTGTTCTTTTTTTGTTCCAACTATTTAAAACATGAAACTATTCTGAGCTCACTGGGTCATTCAGAAACAGGCATAGGCTGGATTTGTCATGTGGGATGTAGGTTCAGACCCTATTTAGACTTCCAGAGCTGGGAGGGCCTTTCTGGACAGTGGTGCGGGGACTGGCCAGTGGGGTGGGCCATGGGTCAAGGGTAGGGCCTGGATCTCCTGGAGGTGGCTGGAGGATAAAGGAGCAGCTTGGCTTACGTTTCAGTGTGAGCAGAAGCAACTGTGTGCCATGTCATCATGTGGATTAGTTCTAGAACATCGTGGCAGGGAGAGGTGGTATAGTGACTCCAACAGGGGCGTCTCCATGTTGGAGGGACCCATAATTCCTTCTAGAACCTATCCAAGCTGACTGCCCCTGGTGGGAGCAGCAGTAACTGCTGCATTCAGGTTTCTGCTGGGGGCTCCTCAGAAGTCCTGGGGACACACCTGGGTTGCTCATCCCCACGTGGCATCAATAAGGGGGCCTGGGGCCTGGTGAGAAGGGACATTTATGTGAATGCCCCATTGTTTGTAAGAATCACATGGTTATTTGTGTACCATAGATTTAAGGAGGGTGCAGTTGGGACACAGAATGGGACCTTATTTGGGGATTAGGGTCTTTGCAGACATAATTAGTTCAGATGAGGTCATACTGGATTAGGGTGGGCCCTAAATCTAATGTGATTGGTGTCCTTATAAGGAGAAGAGAAGAGACAGACAGAGATGAAAACTGGGTGGGGACAAGGTGGAGACTGAAATGAGGCAGCTACAAGCCAAGGGATGCCAGCGATTGCCACCACCACCAGAGCGAGGACAGAGGCAAGGGAGGCTCCCCCCTGGAGCCTCCAGAGGGAATGTGGTCCTCCTGAAGCCCTGACTTCTAGTTTCCAGAACTGTGGGAGAACACATTTCAGTTGCTGAAGCCACCCCACTTGTGGTGCTGTGTTACAGTGGCCCTAGGACACTGACAGGGGAGGAGGAGTCAGGCCTGGGAGGAGTGGGTATGGATAGAGAAGGGGCGTGCCTCAGCCCTGGGCTCTCCAGAGTTAGGAAGGAGAGGAGACTAAGGAGAGATCAGCAAGCAGGAAGGAACCAGCGTCCTTTCCTGAGGCCCAGGAAAGAGTGTTTCCAGCAGAGGAGAGTGATCAACTGGGTTCTATGCCGCCTAGTGATCAGGGTGGTGAGACCTGAGACCAGGCCATTGGATTTAGCAGTGTGGAAGTCACTGGGGACCTGGGCCCAACCAGTGTGGGTGGAGGGGTGGGGTGGAGGCCTTGTGCTGCTGTGACGTCAGGTGTGGCTTCCTCCTAGAAGTCTTCTCTGATCCCTTATACAAAACTCACTGTCTCCCTCCTCTGAAATCCTGGGCACTCTGCATTGGGCTTCACTGTATATGCAACATCACCACTACTAGAGCATAAGGACCTTTGGGGGCACCACTGCACAATGGTCAGGAGGAGGGGCTCGGGGGCTGGCGAGCCTGGGTTCAAGTCCTGGAGTTCTTACTTACTAGCTGAGTGACCTCAGGCAAAGTCCATCAGGGCCTCAAGTCTCCTTAATGACACAAATAGGGTCATAATACCTGTTGTGAGGACCGAGGACATAACACATAAAGGTGTCCAGCACTGAGTACTTCATAGATTCTGTTTTCCTTCATTCAAACATCAAATGGGTGTTAGTCCTGCATAGGTACTCAGTAAATAATGAATGAATGAAAGAATAAAAAGACAATCATAGCTAATCATCACTTTTATTTGGTGACCCAGTTCTTAATAATACACCGATTTTATGAACTGGGGCTCAGAGAAGGAAGTGACATGTCTAAGGTCCTCCAGGTAGTTCCAAACCTAGCGGGGTCCCTGTCTGCAGGCAGCCACACACACAGTGTTAGTGCTGCTGGGAACCCAAAGAGGATGCCCTGGGGCTGAGCGTGGCTGAGGAAGGTGCTCTGGACATCCCATGGGCAGGGGGTGGTGGGGGACAGCCCCTCCGAGTCCTTGGAGATGGCTATGGAAATCCGCTGGCCAGCTACAAAGGCCTGGTCCGGGGACTCCCAGAGACGTTCGTAAGTTTGCAGGAGGACTCAGATGCCCAGCTGTCAGGAGAGCAAAGGCAGAGACACCGGCTGCCTTCCACCTCAGTTTGCAAAGTGAATGCCTGGAAACATCTGCTTTGGGGAGAAAGGTGGCGGGAGCTGTCCCTGCAGGGGCGGCTAGCTGAGAAGAACACTGTAGTCCAGCTTTTGTGGGCTTGTGGTGCATTTGTGGGTTTGAATCGGTGGTATCATTGTCCTCAGAAAGGACAGTTCTGGGGGAGCAGTCTGAGCCCCAACGTCCACACTCCCCACTGCCCTGGATGGGGGTGGAGAGTCATGGGCCTCTCTGGCTGCAGAGACAGCGTTACAGGAGTGTGGGTTTGGGATCAGGCAGTACCCGGTTTGGCATTCACCTCCTACTCACTGGGAGACCCCAGCACACCCACCTATTCCTTCTGAGCCTCAGGATTTCTCATCTGTAAAAACGGGATAAGAGTAAAATCTAAGAAGGTATTTATGAGTTTTAAATAAAATAATGCACGTAACATGCCCAGAACAAAACCTGGTACATCAGAAGCTCTTAATAAATACTGTCTATTGTATTACCATCATTATTATTAAATGTGAACAACTATCTAGAGCTGGTACGGGGAATCAAACCCTTGACCTTGGTGTTACAAGTCCACACTCTAACCGACCTAGCTAATTGGCCAGCCCCAGGAATTGCTTTTTTGTTTAATCTGGGGCCTTTAACGAGTGCTGCTATATCAGAAAAAGTGAGACAGGGAGTCCCTGACACCTTTGCGCACAGCCCCACCTGTCTAGTCTGGGTCTAGATGTCTGTCTTCATTTATTCATTCATTCATGAAAACATTTTTGAATACATACTCTGTGCCGGACACTGTGCTAGGTGCCAGGGAAATGACAAGACTAGGACTGGCTCCTCCTAGTGGAAACCAGATCTCAATCAGATCACCCCACTGATGTTAGACAGGCACTGCAGGAAAGGGAGGCTGTTTTATGAAAGGAGACCTGGGCGTGTGGCAGTCAAGTAAGGCTTCCAGGAGGAAGTGACGTGGCAGGTGAAATCTGAAGGACACTTGAGATGGATGAGCAGAAGGGACTTTGGTTATGAGTCATGTTTTTTCCCTCTTTGAATGTCACATGATTTTTAAAAATTGTATGTTGACCATTTTGTATAAAAGACCCGTAGAAGCTATGGACAATGTTATTTTATACCAAAAAGTCTTCCTCTTTCCCAGCAACTAAACTGGCTTGTGACGGGGATGGAGTTTAGCTGGGTTCGGTCCCCCGCTGGTTAACGCCTGTCCTTTGAGCATGGCGCTCCTGGACTTTCACCTGAGAACCTGGAGGTTCTCTATTTCCTCAACTCTGTGAATGGCTCTGCCCTCTCTGGACCTTTAGCTCATCTTGTGCTTTGCTGATTCTACAGCTTTCTAATGTCCTTGAAATATAAGTTTTGTAACCTTCCCGATTTTATTTTCTAGTTGTTGCAGCAGGAACCCAGGCTGCTGTGACTCACCGCTTCTCACATTCTGTGCAGAAGCGGAAGTTGGGAGAAGCATTCTGTTGTGTTCACTGCTGTTTTCCAAGCACCTAGGAGAATATTCGGCACATAGTAGATACTCAAAAATCCTTGTTGAATTGAATTGAATCTGACACATCTAGGGCTTTGAATAGAAAACTCAGATTTTAGTTTATTCTAGCTCTGCGGACCATAGAACTCTTATGTAACACCTCTGAGGCTCACTTTTGCCACCCATAATATAGGGGTAATAATATCCACCTGCAGGTTGTAGAAAGAATTAAACAAGAGCTTGTATATAATATACTTAGCATAGTGCTTTGCACATAGGAGGTTCTGAGTACATAGAATACCTGAGATGTTACTTATCCTACTAATCCTGCTCTGCCACGTATTCAGGTTATTGGAGTGGCTTTTATCACTTTTAGTGATGGCAATGGTTATGGAGACAGATGAGGGGATTGAGCAGTATTTGGAAGGTGGAATTGGAGATGCTGGTATAAGGGAGAAGCAGGAGCTGAGTATAAAGCCCAAGTTTCTGCACGTGGCCTGGGAGCTGGTGTACCCTGAGCCAGTCGTGGGTAGGTTCCAGAGTTTTCTGTTGTCTAGGGCTTCCTTCACTTGATGACAAAGACCACTAATAGTATAAAATGGTATGAGCAATGGGGTGGTGACACCATTTGTGTGGGTGGAATAGGGGAAAGAAAGTGGGAGGGATAAGCCCTGCCATCTTTTTTAGCCTGACATGAAACCCGTCGCATACGCAGACTGTGAGAGCCAAGTGCTGTCAGGTGCTGTCAGGAGTCATTCATCAGTACTAGCCACGTGAGAGGGCTTGGACGCATGCACAGTCTCTAATTGCCGCTGGTGTGTGGGAGAGATTGTTATTAGCATAGAGGTCATAGGGGTCTTTGAGTCATCCTGCCGTTTGAATCGAATAACTGACCCAACAGTTTGAGGTTCCCTAAACTCTAGTTATAGACAGCAGGGAGAAGCAGCAGCTTGGAATTTTACCATTTGTGGCTCAGCCTCAGGTTTGGGGTAATAAAACTTCTTGCTGAATTTATGCAGGGCTTCTTGGTCCTGGGCTTTAAAAAGCGTGTGTGTGTGTGTGTGTGTGAGTGTGTGTGTGTGTGTGTGTGTGTGTGTGTGTGTGTGAGTGTGAAATGATTTTTAGTTGGGGGGTTATTTATTAAATAGCAGCATTTTCCAAATAATACAGATGTCTTCTAATCAATCATTTTTGATAGAGATCACAGTTGTGCCAGCAGTAAGATAGGTTTTCTTAGCAATCTGTGACAATCACTAATTCCCATGGCATTTCCCTGGGGATTGGGGCTTCTGGAGACATCAGGGGAATGCACAGAGTCTAGGATCTGGCTAAAACAAACCTGCATTGATTAACCTTCTCAAACTGTTTATATAGATACAAGGGTAGGCATAGGCATAGATTTAGGTATGCAAGTAGACATAGATACAGATTTATCTAAATTAACAATCCTTGGAGATTCTTTGTCATTTCCGAATCTTGGCTTTCTTATCTTTAAAGTGGGGTTAAAACAGTCTCTGCCTTATGGAGTGACTGTGAGGATTCAATGAGATACTATAATTTAAAATTCCTGGCTGAGTGTCTTCCATCTTTCATGTTCTCTTTTCTTCTTCAAACTTTTCTTGGTGATCTTTCCAGCTTCCTCTTCCTGATGAACTTTAAAATCATTTTGTCAACAGATTCTCTTTTTAACTTTTGCTCACCTATGCACATTCGAGACATTGAAAAATAGCTGCTATTTCAGCCTGTCCCCAGCCCTGCAAAACACAGGCTCCTTTTGGCAGGAAACACTTCCTCTCCTCCTTCTCAGAGCCAGTGGTCAGTGACCTCACCTCTCTGCTGGCACCTGGCAGAGGTGGGAGAATTGCTGAGGACTCGGGGAGGTTTGCTAATCTCTCCACCAGCCTCACCTTGGCAGCCTGGTGAGTTACTGATAGTTAACGCTGATCTGATAGGGACGCTGATGCTAACCCTAATCCTGATTTTATCAGTTATTACAACAGCAACACAATTACTATTTTTAAGTGTTTGTTCTAGGTCAGGAACTGTGCCAAGCATTTTATATACTTTATCTCATTTAAGGTAGTCAATGTAGTGCAAGGATTAGAAACTGTAAGGGTAAATATTTTTGGCTTTGCCAGCCATATGTTCTCTATGGCAACTACTCAGCTCTGCTTTTGTAATGCAAATGCAGCCACAAACAATATGTAGACAAACGGACATGGCTGTGCTCAAATAAAACTTTATTTATGAAAACATGCAATGGATTGGATTTGGCCTGCAGGCCATGGTTTGTCAACCCTGGTATAGTAGACTGGTTCAGAGGACAGACTCTTGAGCCAGACTGAATTGAATCCAGTCTCTGCCACTTTTTATCTCTGAAGCCTTAGGTAGATTATTTAACCCTTTTGTGGTTAAGTAAAGAAATAGATGTTATTTAACCCACATAATGACTCTATCATTTAGCTCTCACTACCCACATACTCTGGATTAGGAGAGTAGGATTAGGAGACTAGCTACGGCTCAGGGAGAGTAAACATGGCAGTTAGAATTATATTCAGCTGCTTTTTAAAAAAAATTACCCACAGTTTATTTTTCTCTTGTGTACAAAAGTCCAGGGCTTGTACAGCTGCTCCCCAAAGCTCTGTCTGCTCTCTGATCCCCAGTCTCTGGGGTGTAACCCTGCTTCTCATGGTCCAAGGTGGTGGCTACAGCTCTCACCATCACATTCACTATTCAGCAGGAGAAGGGCGGGATGTGCACAGAAGGATGCACCTGTTCCTCTTAAAAGGACTTCATGGAGATCACACACAACACTCTGCCCTTGCTGGCCACTTTGTAGGTTCACAGGCACACCTAGAGGCAAGGGAGTCTGGGAATGGATAGGTTTTTTAGGCAAGTAGCAGCCTCTACTGTAATGAATTGCAGAGCTAGGATTTGCCCCCAAACCCACTGATTGCAAAGCCCTCATTCCCGTTGCTTCTCGCCTTTACTTCTCCTGTAAGGTTTTTGTGGGAAGATCACGGGCTGAGAGTCAAATCTATGCTTTGCCTCTCACCGGCTGAGTCATCATGGTCAAGTCTCAAGCTCTTTGTGCCTCAGCAAAGGCAGAGGTAATTCATGCTTCCCTCTGGGCTGCTGTAGGATTGCAGGAAACGGTGAACGTCAGGAGCCCGGGGTTGGGGGATACCCTTTTCCTACTCTTTTACTGAGCACCCACTCTGTGCCTGGTAGCCACTGGGATAGAGAGACAAAAAATGGGTCACAAATGTGAACTGCTAAGGGACACATGAAGAGGAGCCATTATCTGGATATTCCTACATTTGATTTTTCTCTCCTCCTCCCACAGACGAGCAGCAAGCCCATTTGGCCTCTCAGAGAGCTGCCCTTGTGCAGATCCTTCTTCATGAGCCAGTGCCAAGGCCCGGGCCAGTCACAGAGCCTATCCAGCGGTGGCTGCAGGAGGGCAGGAGTGAGGCTAAGCGAGGAGTCTCTTGGCAGCCCCAGCTGGCATTTGCCCCCCAACCCTCACCTGCACACTGTGGTGAGGGGAAGGCGAGGGGCAGGGGAGCTCTGCACTGGCAATGGCAGGGTGGGGGTGGCACCTGGAGCCCAGCCCCCATCCCAGCGGCTCCTGCATTAGATGGCAGGGTGAACCAAGAACACATACAGTGACATCCTCTAGAAAGGGGCAAAGGCAGTGCATTAGTCTGTATTCTGTGGCTTATAACAGAATACCTGAAACAGGATAGTGTATAAAGAAATAAGATTTAGGGGCCGGCCTGTGGCTCACTCGGGAGAGTGCAGTGCTGATAACACCAAGGCCACAGGTTCGGATCCCATATAGGGATGGCCGGTTTGCTCACTGGGTGAGCGTGGTGCTGACAACACCAAATCAAGGGTTAAGATCCCCTTACCGGTCATCTTTTAAAAAAAAAAAAAAGAAATAAGATTTATTCCTTACAGTTTTGGAGGCTGGGTAGTCCCAGGTCCAGGAAACACATCTGGTGAGGGCCTTTTTCTTGGTGGGGAGGCTCTGCTGGGTCCCGTGGCGACCAGGGCATCACAGAGTGAGAATGGCATGAGCAAGAGAGTTCATGTACTCACTCGCTCTCCTTATAAATCCGTCAGAGCCACTCCCTGGCAACCCATTAAGCCACTAGCCCATTACTCCATCAACAGATTGATCCGTTCATGGGGGCACAGTCCCCATGATCCAATAACCTCTTAAAGGCCCCACCTTTCAAATACCACAGTCAGACTTCCTGCGCTCTTAACACTTTTGCAGTGGGAATGAAGCTTCGATGAGTTTTGAGGGGACGTTCAGCCCACAGCAGGCAGGGAGGGCTTTTCTCTTTGCTCAGGCTTTAATGCGTCTGTATTGGTGCAGGATCCAAACCATGGAGACAGAAAAGCACATGTCCTGGGTTCCCTGACGCTTAGGCCCCAGTACAACTTCAAGGGGTGAAATTCTTCTGTCTTTGTTAACACATCATGGTAAATGTAGACCCTGTTTGTTCTTCAAGGACACAATCCCATTGAACCGGCCAGGGTAGGGGTTGTGGGTCTGATGATCTGTTGCAGCTGTTCAACTCTGCCCACAGGAAAAGCCACCACAGACAAAGGATGAACAAATTGCAGTGGCCGTGTGCCTATAAAACTTTATTTTTGGACACTGGAATTGGAATTTTAGATAATTTTCATGGAATATTATCCTTAAAAGCAGGGTTTTTTTTTTCTTTTTTTAAAAATTAATATTATTAATTTTTACATACTATGATGTTGTTGTGGAGCAGTGGGGGGGGGAAGGAGAAGGAAATGGGATGGAAGAAGGAGGAAGGAGGAGGGGGATTGAGGCCTTTGGCACCTCCCTCACTCCCATAGGGGAGACCAGTGGGCTTCCAGCAGTGGCTTGGTCATTGTCAGGCTGGGTGCAGATGTTGGGGGGGGGTGGCAAAAGCCCTTGCTCCCCACCACTCCAGCTCAGGAACCCAGGGTGCTTCCTGTAGCAGCTCCATGGTTTTCACTGGGCTGTTTGAACGTGTCAGGGGGGCATGGCTGAGCCCCTCAACCCCCCACCATCCTGGCTCAGGAGGACCCAGGGTGCTTCCTGAGGCAGCTCGGTGGTCATTGCTGGGGTAGTTGTGAGTGTTGGGGGGTGTGTGGCCAAGGCCCGAGGTCCCCACTCTGGGGACTTGTTGGGGGTGCTGGTGGGCATGGCTGAGGCCCTTGGCCTACCCCTCTTTCTGGCTTGGTAGCCCAGGGGACTTCCAGTCCTTCTAGGTGTTACAGGTGTTCTTTGGTGAAATGAGAACTAGTTAATATCAAACTTTGTCTCTGGTTGTGGGTACTTTGTTTTATCTTTGAGTTCTGTGTTGGATTATTTGCTGTTTCCACCACTTAAACTCCATGCAGGAACTAATTTGTTGTCCTGTGGGGACCAGCACTTGAGCTCTGTGGTTGAGCTAAATTGCTGCTTTGCTGCTGATTCCCTAGGGAAGGCTTTTTGTGCAGCTCAGGTTTTAATGGTTGATTTTATAGGTACTTCCAGCTCTTGAGAGATCCGGTGCACCTGGGTTGTGTAGAAACTCTGGTCTGGGCCTGAGTCTTTTCAGCAAACTGCCCTCCATGCAGTTCTATATTCCTGACCAGTTTCCTCTGAGTGGTCCTGAGCTGACTGGGGGGCAGATCAGCTGTCCTTGCTGTGCCCCAGTGTTCCCCCAGTGGGCCCTTCTCCCCCACCTCCTGCTCCAAACACTTCCCATGGGACGAGCAATGCTTCAATCCCTTGTGATAACTCACCAGCCTCTGAATGGCTCCTTTTTTTCAGTTGTTGTGGTTCCTCCCTCCTATGTGAGTCTATGGGAACCCTATTAGTGGTCTTGCTGTCCTGGGGGCCACCAAGGCCTCTTCTCCCCTGCAGCCTCCAAGCAACGTCATCTGAAGGGCACAGCTGTGGCTTTTGCCAGCTCCTGCTCCGTGCACTCAGCAGCTCCAGCCTGGAAGTAGCTGGAGCTTGAAATGGTCAGAACAGTTTTTTCTTTCTCTCATTGTAGCTTCTCCCACCTTCATGAACTCCGTAGGTCTCTCCTCCTCTTCCCCTGTGCTCTAGCGGCCCCCGCTTGGCTGTCATTGCTTTTTAATAGTCGTAAGTTGGTTGATTTCCAAGAGAGTGACGCTGGAGACCATCTATTCTGCCATCTTGACCAGAAGTCTCAAAACAGGTTTTTTTAACCATTAAAAATATGGAAACCATTCTCAGCTCGTGGGCTATACATACACAGGCTGCGAGCCGGTTGGGCCTGGAGGCTGTAGTTTGCACTGGTTTAGACCCGTAGTAACAATGACTCAGATCTGTACATGATCCCTGAACACTTAGAGGTCTCAGCTCCCCACTGCATCCTCCTGGGCCTGTGCTGTGTGCCACTGGCCTGGCCGTCTTCTCACACCCCTTTCTCTGCTGGCTGTGAGGCTGCATGTCCTGGGGCTCCCTGCCTCCCTGACTTCTCCTTCTCAGCCTCCATCAGGGGCTTCTTCCTCCACCTGTGACACTCCCCTGCCTACCACTCTCAAGCGGTCACTCAGGAGGCAGGATGGAGTGACAGCTCCTTCCCAGGCCCTCAAGGCCTTACAGGGTCTGGCCCTGCTGTCCTCTGTCTCCCCTTCTCTTTCTCAGCACTGGCCTCACTGGCCTTATTTCACAGGACAGACCCTCTTGCACCTCTAGGCCTCCCACGGGCTGGCCCCTTGGCTTTGGGCACTGATCCTGACCTTGCCTGGAGTCTAACTCCTGTCTGCCTTCAGATTGCAGCTCAGGTCTTCATTATATATCCTCAAAGCTCCCCGTAACTTCTCCTTCCTGCAACCAATATCCCTGTAAATATTTGTTTACTACCTGACTCCCCACAAGAATAGGGACCCCCTTGAGGTCAGGAACATGTCTGTCTTGCTCATTGCTACAGGTGGTGCGTGGCACACGGTGGGGCACATGGTGGAGCACATGGGGGCAGCTGCAAGAAATACTCTTTCGTTGGTGTGCTCTCCTTTGCTCCTTCGTTCTCCCACTCCCTCTCCCCGGGTCATTTCACTCACTCCCAGCTCTCAATAGAAACTCTGAAGAGGTTTTCACACTTCAGCATGCATAAAAACACATGGATAACTGGTTCCAGTGCAGATTCTTTAGACCCACTCCCATCAGTTAAGGTTCACCAGGACCATTGCAAACCTCAGGTGTGTGTTTTACTCACTAGCTACCCTAACACCTCCCCCCAACCATTCAAAACCAAGAAATGCTAATGTTCAGCATTTGTGGAGCACACATTGAGAAATGCTCATCTATAATAAGCTGATGTTTATTAAGCATCACAAATGAATGAATGAATGTGAGATCCAAACACCCTTCATCCAAAGAGAAGGACCTATATGCCTCAGTGGAAATATGACCCTTAGTTCCCCTGAAAACTCCAATGGAGTGGCTGGGCAGCTATATTCACTACTCATTCATTGATTAAACAAATTCTGTACATATTAAGCACTTAGTAAGGACCAGACATTGTGCTAGGCGTGGAAATGCAATGGTGCATAAAAATAGACATGGTCCCAGCCTTTATGCAATCTATGTACTATGGAGAGAAACAATAGTAAGAATCAAATATTCAATTAGAAACTGTGATCAGTACCATGGTAAAAATCACAGAGAATGGTGAGATGAGGCTGCTAGTCATTTCCTTCCACACTCTCAGACCCATTGCCTGCCTTTCTCTGTTGTGGTAGCTCACCTCCAGGGAGAGCCACCGTCAATTTCTCTCCTGCTTATGCACACATGACACTTCCCCCTTGAAAGGTCACATATATTTCTCCATCCTGTTGAATCTGGGCTAGCCTGTGACTGCCTTGATCAATAGAATAGAGTGGAAGAGATGTTGAAGGCTAGATCATAAACAATCTTGTATCCTCTTCCTGGTTCTTTTAAAATGCTTGCTCTTGGGCCACTCCTCAGAATGCAGCCATTGCGCCAGAAGAGGCCCAAGGCACAAGGAGAGGCTACGTGGTTGACAACCCCAACGCTGAGTCAGCATCAGCTGCCAACCGTGGAGGGGACCGTCCTGGATATCCATTGCTGTGGAGACTCTGGATGACCACAGCCTAGCTGCCACCTGACTGCAACCATATGAGAGATCCCAACTGAGTCCAGACAACCCATAGAACCGTGAGGGATAATAAATTTTTAATTTATGCCTAAATTTTGGGTTCATTTGTTACACAATGGATATGCAGAAAAGAAATTAATACTAGGAAATGAGGTGCTGCTGTATTTGGGATCAGGTGGTGGGTGAGAGCTGAAAGGATTTCAGGACTGTCAGTCAAGGTTGCAAGCACAGTGAAGAAATTGTTATTGGAGACTGGAAGAAAAGAGATGCGATTTATATACTGGCAGATAATTAGTGAGATGGTTACCTGTGTCACCTTGGAATGCAAAAATGGTACCTAATGAACTGGTGGATCTTGCTAAGGAGGTTTCGAGCTGGAATGTTAAAGTTGCCAACTGGCTTCTTTTAGCTGCGTATGATAAAGTATGGATATAGAGAGGTGAGCTTTGAGGAAAAAAAGGATCTGTTAAGTTTTCAAACAGTATTTAGAGAAAATATAGAGAGCTCAGGACAGTGCTTCCAAAAGGCAAAAGGTTTTCAAAGTAAGAAATGGCTTCATGGCAAAGATCCAATCCAGGGAGAAGCCAGTAAAACATGACATGTAAGGGTAAAATAAAGTCTGGGTGCACCTGCAGTACCCTTTTTAAGATCTCAGAAAGATTTTAAGATGTACTTTATAGACCATCTCTGCTAGATAAGAGGACTTTTAAAGATCTTAGGGGGTACATTTATTACCATCTTTGCTAGATAATAGGGCCTTAAAGGATCTTAGAAGTGTTGTCCCACAACAGTTTCACAGGCAGCCCAAAATAGAGAAGAGAACATCTTAGAAAGTAGCATGAATTTGTAATTTGATAATAGGAAACCTATACAAATTTTAAAGAAATTGTATCAGCTTAGGCTAAAGGGACAGAGACAGTTCAAAATGACAAGAGACCTTTTGGCCCTCTACATAGTATAGGCAGGAGGCAGACTGTTAAAGCTATTTGACTGCACACCTGAGATGTTAATTATGGAAAAGGAAGGATGACCCCAAGAACAGAGCCAAGAGCCCAGAGTCATGGGGAAGCACGTCCAGGGAGCAGAACTGGACTTGAATAAAAGAACAAGCTGCATTTCAGATTATTATGAACCAGGGACTCCCATGTACCTCCTGTTCTTTCCACCCCTTATTTCCTCCCTACACCCCTTCTTGAACGGGAGTGTTATTTTATCTTTTGCCTATCTCACCATTGCATATTGGGAGTGTGTATTAGTTCATTTGTGTTGCTTATAACAAAATACCTGGAACTAGGTAATTTGTAAGAGAGCAAAATTTATCGCTTAAAGTTTTGGAGGCTGGGAAGTCCAAAGTCCAAGGGACACATCAGGCAAAGGCCATTTTGGTGGTGACAATGACACAGGGGTCTCACATGGCAGAATGGCAGAGCAGATTGAGAGAGATTAACCTTCTCATTCACTCTCCTTTTAAAGCCACCAGAGCTACTCCCATTACTCCAAGAATAGATCAATCCATTCACAAGGGTACAGTCCTCACAACCCAATCACCTCTTCAAGGCCCCACCTTTCAATTATCATAATAGGATTTCCCACCCTCAACAGTTACAGTGGGGATTAAGCTTCAATGACTTTGGGGGCCTTTCAATCTACTGCAGAGTGGGAATATGAGGGGAGACATCATTGTCTCTTTAATTTTTAGGTCCTTAGATTGGGTGGAACTGTATGGGAGGAGTTGTACTTGAGTAGCCTCATTTACACTTGGACATGATTTATGTTATGGGGTCCAGACCTTGAGCCTGAGCCTGATCCCATAGAGGAAAGAAAGTTTGGATGTCTTAGGAGAGGGTATATTAGTCCATTTCTGTTGCTTATAACAAAATACCTAAACCTGGGTAATGTATAAAGAAATAGAATTTACTTCTCACAGTTTCAGAGGCTGAGAAGCCCAAAGTCCAGGGAACACATCTACTGAGGGCCTTTTCTTGGTGAAACTCTACAGTGAGGCAGGGTATCCTGGTGGCAAAATGGCAGAAGCAGGGAGAGAGAGCTTCTCACATGCTTTCCTTTTAAAGCCCTCAGAAACATGCCCATGACCATCATTAAACCATCAATTTATTCATCCATTTACTAGGGCATGGTCCTCATAATCTAATCACCTCTTCAAGGCCCCACCCTTCAATTACCATAATAAGGTTTCCCACTCTCTTATCACTGTCACAGTAGGGGTTAAATTTCTCATACATGGACTTTGGGGAACACAATCCAATCCACAGCATTCTGCCCCTGGCCCCCAAAGTTCATGTCCTCACAGGTAAATATATTCATTCCATCCCCAATGTCTTAACTTGTTTCAGCTCAAAAGTCTGAAGTCTCAAGATCGCATCCATGAAATCAAAACAAGTTATCTACAATGGTGGGACAAACGTAGGATACATATTGCCATTCAAAAAGGGAGAAATATGCCAAAAGAAAGGGATAACATGTCCTAAACAAGCTGGAAATCTAGCAGGGCAGGCATTAAATCTTAAAGCTATCGAATCACGGGCTGGCCCATGGCTCACTTGGGAGAGCGTGGTGCTGACAACACCAAGTCAAGGGTTAAGATCCCCAACCGGTCATCTTTTTAAAAAATAAAATAAAAGCTGTCGAATCATGTACCTGGACTCCGTGTTTGATATCCTCCGCACACTGGTGTGGGGGTTGGGCCTCCAAGTCCTTGGGCAGCTCCACTCCTATGGCTTTCCTGTTCTCAGTCCCTGCTTCAGCTCTCACAGTCTCACAGGCTGGTGTTGCATCTGGTAGCTCTACAATTCTGAGGTCTCCATGGCAGTCCCACTTTCATGGCTCCACTAGGCATGGCCCTGATGGGGATTTTCTGCTGCAGTTCCGACCCCACGTTTCCTCTTGGCATTGCTCTAGTGAAGGCTGCCTGCAGTGACTGCCTCTGCAACAGATCTCTTCCTGGGTCACCAGGCTTTTCCATATATCCTTTGAAATTGGGTTGGAGGTCCCAGGCTTCCACAGCTCTGGCATTCTGCAAGCCTGCAGACCTAACTCCATGTAGACACTACCAAGACTTCCAGCTTGTATTTTCCAAAGCTGTGTGTCGAGCCACACCTGGGACCATTTTAGCCACAGCTGAAGCAGCTGAAGCAGCTGGAACAGCTGAGGTGTTGGTGCTTGAAGCAACTTCCAAAGGTGGCCCTGGGCAGCGAGCTAGCAGAGGGGCCTCAGTCCTGTTCCCCAAGACCATTCTCTCTCACTAGGTGTTTGGGCCTGTGATGGGAGGGGTGGCCTAGAAGACTTATGAAATGCCTTTGGGGCCTTTCTCTCATTGTCTTGGCTATTAGCACCTGGCTGCCTCATAGCCAAGCTAATGTGTTTAGCAACTAGTCCCTTCTCTGCACCCTTGCATTTTTCTCCTGAAAATACTCTCATTCTCTACCACATGCCCAGGCTGCAAATTTTCGAAATCTTTAAGCTCTGTTTCCTTTTTAATTATAAATTCTGCCTTTACATCATGCCTTTTCTGCTGTAACTCAGCATAGGGTGTTACAAATCCACACAGCTTCCTGAATGCTTTGCTGCTTAGAAATTACTTCCACCAAATACTCTGGTTCAGCACTTTTACGTTCTGCATTCCATAAAACTTTTGGGAATGAATAGAATGCAGCCAAGTGCCCTGCAAGTTCATAGCAAGGGCAATCTTTTCCCCAGTTTCCAATAAGTCCCTTCTCATTTACACCTGAGATCTCAGAATGGCCTTTACTGTCCGTATGTCTATGAGCATTCTGCTCACCACCATTTAACCAGTCTCTAAGAAGTTCGAAACTTTCTCTCATCTTTAGTTTTCTTCTGAGTCTGCCAAACTCCTCCAAACTTTTCCCAACACCCAGTCCAAAAACCACTTCCACATATTCAGCTATTTGTTATAATACAACACCCCATTTCTGGTACTAATTTTCTGCATTAGCCCATTTCTGTTGCTTAGAACAAAATACCTGAAACTGGATAATGCATAAATAAATGGAATTTAGTTCTTACAGTTTTGGAGGCTGAGAAGTCCAAAGTCCAGGGAACACATCTGGTGAGGGCCTTTCCTTGGTGGCAACTCTACACAGATATGGGGTATCACATGGCAAAATGGCAGAAACAGAGAGAGAGAGCTTCTCACATGCTTTCCTTTTAAAACCCTCAGAAACATGCCCATGAACACCATTAAACCATCAACTTATTAATCTATTTACTAGGGCATGGTCCTCACAATTTAATCGTCTCTTCAAGGCCCCACCCTTCAATTACCATAATAGGGTTTTCTACCCTCTTAACACTGTCATAGCAGGGTTTAAGGTTCTAATACAGGGACTTTAGGAGACACAATTCAATCCACAGCAGAGGATGAATACATTTTGCATGTGAAAGGGAGGTAAATTGTTGTGGTTAGAAGCTGGATGATGTTAGCTTCTCTCCAAAGATGGCCACCATTAATTATTTTTCTCCCTGTATGCACATACTATTTTCCCATTGAAAAGTGCAGTCTGTTCTTCTAACTCCTTGAGTCCAACTTGTGCCTTGACCAATAGATACAACAGAGATTATGTCCAAGGTTAGGTCATAAGAAGCTTTATTGCTGCTGCCTTTGTCTCCTTGAGAGCTTTCTCTTGGTATACTCCTTTTGGGAACTCAGCCGTCATGCTATGAGACAGCCCCAAATCCTTGGAAAGGCCATATGTAGGCCTTTTGGTTGCCAGTTCCAGATGAGCTCCCAGCTGACAGCCAGCATCACTGGCAGCCCTGCAAGTATGCCGTCTTGGACATCTCTCTCAGCTGAGCCTTCTGATGACTGCATCCCAGCTACCATATGACTGAGACCACATTAGCGAGCCCAAGTGAGAACTTTCTAGCTGAGCCCAATCAACCCACAGAACCATAAGTGATAATAATAAATTTTTCAAGCCACTAGTTATTAGGGTGGTTTGATGCAGCAATAGATAACTGGATCATCAGTTCTGCTTGGAATCATGTGGAACTACATTTCCTGGGCTCCCTTGCCATCTGAGCTTTTGGTAGTTTGGACCAATGGGAGACACTGGTGGGAGACTCAAATTTGGGAGGAAGGAAGAAACCAGGGTATTTTCTTTCCCTCTCTCTCAGCTTTGGCTGTCATCTCCTGCAATTGCTGCATCTCTTCCTTGGCTCCATCGCTTGACAGAGCGATCCTCTGTATTAGTCTGTTTCTGTTGTTGATAACAAAATACTCAGAACTAGGTGACTTATAAGAAAATAAATGTATTGCTTACAGTTTCAGAGGCTGGGAAGTCCAAAGTCCAGGGAACATACCTGGTGAAGGCTTTCCTTGGTGGTGACTTCAGTGATGACAGGGTATCACATTGTGAAAATGGTGGAGCAGAGAGAGACACTAACCTCCTCATTCACTCTCCTTTTATAGCCCTCCAAGCCATGCCCATGACCACCATTTTTAATACACTCACTAAGGCATGGTCCCATGATCTAATCACCTCTTCAAGGTCCCACCTTTCAATGACCATAATAGGACTTCCCATCCTCAGCAATTACACTGGGGAATAAGTTTTGGGGGGACATTCAACCCAAGGCACCCTCTCTCTGTGGTTCCCACCCTCATTGGGCAGCCCTCATTGTATTCTAGCTCTTGTCATCCTGCTCCAGCTTCTGGATTCTGGTAAATGTCTATTATTCTTCAAGCCCCTGGTGTGGTGGCAGCTCACTGTCACTGCTACTCCATCCCATTAGTCTTCTCAGCATTTGCATCACCAGTGTAACCAATTCCTAGTAGAGATGATCCCTAACTTATGATGGTCCCACTCTATGACTTTTTGACTTTACAATGGTATGAAAGCAGTATGCATTTAGTGCCCATACAGCCATCCTGTTTTTCACTTTCAGTACAGTGTTCCATAAATTACATGAGATATTCAACACTTCATTGTAAAATAGGCTTTGGGTTAGATGATTGTACCTGAACATAGACTAATGCAAGTGTTCTGAGCATGTCTAAGGTAGGCTAGGCTAAGCTATGATGTTCAGTAGGTTAGTTGTATTAAATGCATTTCAACTTAATGATATTTTCAGCTGACAGTGGATTTATCAAGATGTAATCCCATCGTAAGTCAAGGAGCATCTGTGTTTAAATTTCTTCTTTTTGAGACACCTAGAGTGGTCTCTTTTTCTTAACTGGACCTTGAGTGATAGCGTGTAAGAGGATAACATGATCTAGTCTAGCAGGTCAAGAAAGGCTTCTGTGAAGAAGGGATGTATGAGCTGAGATCTGATAAATGAGTAGGATTTCTAGGCATAGCAGATAAGCAAGTGCAAATGGTCCAGGAAAAATGCAGATTGACATATTTAAAGTACTGCAGGGGGTGGGGGGCAGGAAGGGCAATGTGGCTGTGCCTCAAAGAAAACAAGAGGGAGAATGTCATGAGATAAGGCTGGAGAAGTTTGCAGGGCCAGTTCAGGGCCTCTCAATCCTCAGGGCATGTTAAAATTGCCTGGAGATTTAAAAAACAATATCAATGTTCCAGCTTCATCCCAGGCTAACTGAATCAGAATTTGGGATTGGGCCAGCATGATTATTACATGCATTCGGGATTGAGATCCACTGGGCCAGACCATGCAAGGCCTTGGAAGCCATGGTCTTTATCCTGATCAGTAGGAAGATGCAGAGGGTGGTGGGCTCTGGCTCTTTGGCTGTAGAGTGGGGAAGTAATTAGAGCAGCCAAGATTGGCGGTAGGAAAACCTATAGGTGGATCCTACTGCAGCTCAGGGAGAACTGATGTGCTCTTGGCTGGTTGATGATGGGAATGGACAAAAGCAGGTGGTTCAGTACTTGCTGGGCTAGTTTTTCTGGAATGACCTCACTTAGTTCCTCATGTCCCACCACCTTGCTCTGTGTTGTCCCGCTCCCACTTGGTTCCCTCCAGCTGGGCTCTGCCCTTCTGTCCATCTTCCCTAGATAGTCTCCTGCTAATGACCCTGCCCTGGGATCCACCACGCTTTCTCCTGGGTAGAGAGATGCAGCCATTCCATATCCCTGCAGGGAGCCAACTTTGGCAGAACCTAGGATCCCAAACTCCTTAAAGTACCCCCAATTTTAAAATTGTTTGGTTGTATTTGGCAGCTTTCATCAGGAATTTGAAGTACATGAAATTAGATAATCTTTGGCCAGAGACCCTCGGAGCTGAAATCCCTTGGAGATGGCCTCTTCCAAACCCTGAATTTCATAATCAGGGAAGATACATCAGTTCTGAAGAGTTCAAGACACAGACCCAGCTAAGAACTTCTGCTTCCACATGCTTTAATTTCCTTCACATCTTGCCATCCTAGTGATTTAAGACCATGAATTTGCAAACGTTCTGCCCCACGTTTATCCTCAAGCTCTGGAGACCTCACCCCAACTCCAAGGGCCACCATTACATAATAATGTCCCAAGGATAATCTTTTTGTAAACTTAAACAATGCATTTTAATTCCCTCTTTAAACCCAGTTTCCTCTTGCTGATCCCTGCAGAGGAGCCAGAAGGCTTATTGCCCCAAGGCAGGAGAGGCTGTGCAAAACCTGGTTTTGAAAACTTTGAGAGAGAGGATGTGCTAGGATTCCTTTACCTCCCATGTTAGCATATCAAGGACAAAGCGTAGAGGCTCTTAGAGATCCCAGCAATCTATATAAGAGGGGCCAGGCCACCACTGAGAATGGAGTCAGGGAGGATTTGGAGAAGTAAAAGAAAGCAAGCAGCCAGTCCCTTGGGGGTATGGAGAGTTGTGGGAGTGAGAAAGAAGGAGGTATGGGAGGTTGAAAGAACAAGGATCCAGAAGCCTGCTTTCTGGTTTTCTTCCTGGGCCCACAGCTGGAAGATAGGGGAGGGTGTTGGAGCAGTGAGGGTATCTTCAGGGCAAAGAGGGGCTGTAGACTGTCTCTGGAGTCCACCTTCAGAAAGGTTCCAGGAGGTTCAGCTGAGGGGGAGACCCTGAGTTTTAGCTTTCTCCTGAGTGGTGCAGTTTGAACAGACCAGCAGAGAATATGACCTGGGCAAGGCAAGATGGCACTGAGGCTGGCAGGATGGTGACCACAGGCAATCCAGGAGCAATCCTGGATCACAAATTACCCTGGCCACCAGAGGCTTCAGTATTAGAGGTGAACTTGGAAATCCACGAATGCCAGGGGCACATCCTAGGACAGGTCAGGGTCTCTACCCTCCCAGCACCTTGGGAATGTATATGCTCCTTTCTCCCCACTCACATGACATCACCTTAGTGACAGGGCAGGTGGCAGGGGGCAGGAAGAGGCCAGCTGAGAGAATAGGTACGTAGGTAAGACAGAGATGCTATTTGAAGGCTTAGATCTAGGAATATTTTAAACAGGATCCGAATAATATTTTTGCCCCCTAACCAACAGGTGGGAGCTGGGGAGAAAGACTAGATTTATCCCACATGTTGACCTTAAAAAGAAACTGACACCTACTATAGGTAATAAGGAGTTTACCTGGGTGTATAAAGATATTGCAATCCCAGAAGATACACACAGCCGAGTTGCCTTAGAATGTCCTTCCAAGGAGGTCAGCAGAATTCAGCATTTTGTAATCACACAAAGGGGGCGAATCAAAGGGGAAAGAATAGAACAGCCCCCTTCCCAATCATTAAGTCAGTTTTTCTATTGGTTGTACATGGCATACAGATTTGGGATTGTTACTAGGTTACATCCTACATGCAAGGATCTGGGTTAAGGGTAAGGGTTACAAGAAGCATTCTAGGTTGTTCTCACTTCTGGTGCCAGTCTGTCTGCTTCTAAGTAAAAATGGTCTTACAATAACATTTTCTAGGACATGGGACGTGACTGACTCATCCCAGATTTCCCAAGGCACTGCAATTCAGCTGACCTGGCCAGAGAAGATTTTTTAGTTATCATGCATTAAATAAGTAAAAGCATTTTTTTTTCCTGCACACCTTGATCATAGAACAAATTAAATATGTGACCCTAATACAATAGTTTCCATTTATTGGGCATCTGCTTTCTGCTGGAGTCTGCACTAATCTTTGATAGGGCAGTGCAGTGGCTGACAAGCAGACACTGGCTTAAGTGCAGTTGTTACTGGAACTATCCATCATGATGGTGTTTGAATCTGGCTGACAACTCTGCACAGTAGATATTGTCATCTACTGTTACTGACGAGGAAAATACACATATGTTCCAACTGACTTTTAATCAGTGGCAAAGTCAGAGTTAAAAATATTTATTTACCTTGTTTATTTCCAACTCAAGGATACATCATTATTTTATGTACCATGAAGAAAGAAAACCAGCTAGCAATTGACTAATGGCATAGTATTTCCTTAGCATTTAGAATTTTTATTGTTAATTTATTATAAAGAGCTCTTTTAAACTCATTCAGACATGGACTTTGATCATTTGTTATTCTTTTGCATACATAGAAAAGAAAATATAAGTGAAATAAACAGGTTAATTATTTCTAAAATTTCTTCACATTCAGACTCTAATTCTTTTAAATCACCTCTCAACTCAGAGTTCTAGATATCCTCTGTGCAATCAAGTGTGTTTGTGATGTGACATATTTTCTAAAAAAACTTTATATTTTGGAATAATGTCAAAGTTGAAGTTGCCAAGATAGTACAAATATTTTCTTTATACTCTTCAGCCAGATCCCCAAATATTTACGTTGTATCACATTCCACTTTCTCATTATCTGTGTGTATGTATGTCTATGTACATTATTTTTTTCTGAATCACTTGAGAGGAAGTTGTAGATATGATGTACCTTTACCCCTAAATGCTTCTGCATGTATTTCCAAAAAAGAGAACATTTTCTAATTTTAACCGTGGAACGACTAAACCCAGGAAATTAATATTGATGTACTACTAAGTACTATATAACCTACAGACGTTATTCAAACTTCGTCATTTTATCAATAATGTCCTTTACAATTAAGAAAGTATATTCTTTATGGTCCAGAATCCAAGTTATTATGTTTCTTTAGACTCTTCTTTTTCTTTTTTCTTTAGACTCTTTTAATCTGGAACAGTTCTTCAGTCTTTCTTTGTCTTTTATGATCTTGATAGTTCTGAAGAGCAAAGACTAGTCATTTTGTACAATGTCCCTCTATTTGCATTTGTCTGGTATATCTTCATGATTGGATTCAGGCTTTGTATTTTGTCATGCTTACCATAGAGGTGATTATATGGTCTTCTCAGCACATTCTGTCAGGAGACACATGATGTCAACTTGTTCCATGTGGGTGAGGTTAACTTTGATTACTTGGCTAAGGTGATGTCTGCCAGGTTTTGCTGCTATCAAGTAACTATTTTTTCCTTTGTATTTAATAACTATCTTGTGTGCAGATACTAGGAGACTATGTAAATATCCTGTTTCTCATCAAACCTTCACACCCTAGTTTTATCTTTTATTGATAAGTCTTACCTGAATTCATTGTCACTATGATGGTGGTCAAATGGTGAGAGATAATGTATTAGTTTCCTATTGCTACTATAACAAATTAACACAAACTTAGTGGCCTACAATAACACAAACTTATTACCTTAGAGTTCTGAAGGTCAGAAGTCCAAAATCAGTCTCACTGGGCTAAAACTAAAGTGTCAGTGGGCTGTTCCTTTTGGCAGCCCTAGTGGAGAATCTGTTTCCTTGTCATTTCTGGTTCTAGAGACTGCCCACATTCCTGGACGTTGGCAACTGCACTCTGTGTTGGGTGTGCAGAGATGAGACACACAGCCCCTGCCAATGACGGAGTTTGTCTTGCAGTGGAAGAGACAGAAAAGAAAGTCAAGTAATTTGGTAAAGGGGAGAGAAGTGGGAAGAATAAAAATTTAATTTCCTTATTAGGCTAGGGTGAAGGGATTGCTCAGCTGGGAGGGGCTCTACCAATGTCGATCCAGGCAGGTGGGCAGAGTCAGGGTAGCCCCAGAGAGGCCAGTGTTCAAACCCCACAGTCTGGCTGCAGAGCCCCACGCTTAACCACTGTATCAAAGCACCATCCTGCTTGGTGGAGCCAATGTAGAGGGGATTCTTGCAAATATATAAAGGGACCTCTATGGTTTCTCCCAACCCTGAGAATCTTCTGCAATTCTGCCTCCTCTTGCTAAAAACAGCTCAAATTAATTACTAATAAATAATAACACAAATACTCCTAGTATGTTAATCCAACATCAATCATTCTGCTGCCTGTAGAAATCTCTGCTAATCTCCTGAACTATTGGTTTGTTTTGTGTTTCTATCTGTGTCTGGCTACTACAAGGGCTACTGCGAGGCTAATGTTGCATATCCTGCTCAGCGCCAGTTGTCTAGCTCTTAATCCTGTTCGTGATGCCAATTGTAAAGCTAGGTGACCACGCTAGTTGTCGTAGCTCTTTTACCTGCTGGTAATCCTGCACCGACTGGGCAGATGGTTGAGCTAGGGCTGGGTCTGGAGCTCCCAGACCCCTCAAGCTTGTTCACAGACTGGGTCACAAACCCTTCATACACCAGGCTGGGTCACCAGACCCCTTCACGCAGGTCTATAAGCTAGGTAACCAGCCACACCATCCTTGGAAGCTGCAGGTCTGGAAAAACATGGCTGCACAGGGTGGGTGCCCAAGGCAATAAAGCACCAGCCAAAGAGGCACTGCCTTGAAGGCGCACTTACTCCACCCACACACAATGCCTATGGAACTACCCCGAACCGGCTCTGAGGTGAGGGGAGCCTGACCAAATTGTTCCATTTTCCCAACAGTCTGTGTATGTATATTTATTTGTGATGCTCAAGTTAATGTCGTTCACCCAGTCTTGCTTTGGGTCCGGCATGGTGACAGGCGCTGGGGACAAGACATTGTCTCAGCTCTCAATAAGCCCTCAGTCTCATAAATGCTTTTCTCTTCTCAGCCTTGGGAACCAGATTGCCCCTAGCTCAAACCCTTCCTCTACGGTGCTCTTCTGCCTGAGCCTTAGCTCCTTTGACTTTAAAATAGGGGTGATAATACCCAGCCTCGTAGCTTGTAATGAGGACCGAATGAAATAGGTCTTCTAAAGAGCTATCCGGGGGCCTACAGTAGACTTTCCTCCCCTTCCACCCAGTTCTCATCCCCCCCAGCCCCATCCCAGCTGCCAGTTTCCTATAGAGTGCTGGGACCTCCCTGATATTTGGTCTGGGATTAGCTCTCGGCAGGCTGGGCCTCACTGCCCTGTTCCTCATCAGAGTTTTAGAAACCCGTCTCTCATGCTTATCTTATGTTTTCACTGGCCTCCCTCTGAGGGTCCTTCCAGCACATCCCACTCTCCTTCTCCCACCACAACTGAACAGACAGAGCCTGGGAAGCAAGCAAGAATGAGTGTCTCTTTCATACAGAATATTCAATCAATCAGTCAATCAATCAGAAAAACCCACACCACAGAAATGCATATAACCCAACATCCTAGGCCTCACCAGCGCATAACTACAAAATAAGGTCAGACTCTGTTTCCCTCCCCCCACTTCTTATGGATGAGCCCTGGTCTCGGAGTGCCCTTGGCACCCTGCCTGAGGAGTCCTACCTACCTTGTGGGCCAGGAACAGGCCCTTCTCCCCCCATCCCTGTCCCCTCTGCCTGCTGCTGCCAGTAGCTCTCAGAAGAATCCCTCTCTGCTGGGAAGGTCTCCCTCACAGCTCACCTCCCGTGACACCCCAGATCGCCTCAAGAATGGGCATGGATCTTCCAAGGTGGAGGCAGGACAGGAATTCCTGGTATCTCAATTGAATCCCACCTGAGGTCTTAAATAGGACTTTAAGTAGGACTTGAAGACGTGGACTTAGAGAAAAAACACAGAGTATTAGAACTGCTACTAGAAAGTCTGTTCTTAGAGATCCTCGGTGTGGATCTGACTTCAGAGTCTGCTAAAGGGCTGTATTAGTCCGTTTCTCTTGCTTATAACAAAATGCCTGAAACTGGGTAATTTGTAAGAAAATGATACTTATTGCTTACAGTTTCAGAGACTGGGAAGTCCACAGTCCAGGGAACAAATCTGGTGAGGGTCTTCTTTGGTGGTGGCTTTACAGCAATGCAGGGGTCTCACATGGCAGAAAATGGAAGAGCAGAGAGAGAGAGAGATGCTCATGTGCTCTTCTTTCCAAGCCCTCAGAACCCACCCCTGACCACCATTATCAAGCCATTTACTACTGCACGGCCCCACAATCTAATCACCTCTTCAAGGCCCCATCTTTCAATGACCATAATAGGACTTCCCACCCTCTTAACAGTCACAGTGGGGATTAAGCTTTAATGAGGTTGGTGGGGCACCCAGTCTCCAGCAAGGGCTAACTCTCCGAAGGCTCTTTGTGGGCTCCTTCCCAGCACTGGGCCTCTGGCATCTTAAACATCCCACCCCTGGGCCCTGAGTGGTTTTCCTCCCAGTCCAGAGCCCCCTCATCCTCCCCAGCAATATCCACTTCCTTCGGGGAATGCCTGTCCCTGCCTTCAGGATGGGGTCTGTCTCCATAGCCCCAGGAGCCCCTTTGAATTTTCCAAGTCTGGGTAATTTAGTCAATACCAATTTCATGCATGGCTACATTTAAAATCAGATTTAGCAAAAAATATTTTTCCTCTGTCATCACAGAGTATACTTCTGCTTACACACCCAGGTTAGATACTACCCGGAGCCTTTCTCTAGGCAGCTGCATCTGGGCTATTCCCCATCAGGTGCTCCCAGGAATGGTGGCCACAGCTCATTTTAGGTTCAAGCCCAGAGGCCCACTGTATGGCTCTCTTCCCAGAGCAGGGACCGGCTGCCCAAAGGCAGGGCACAGCCTCCAGTCCAGAACGCTGACACTTTCCAAGTTTTGACAGGATGGTGTGGCCTGCTGTAAAGATTCTCTTGAAGACCAGTTTCCTCTGGACACCCCATTACATTTGCGGGGTGTCCAGTGTGTATCAGGCACTTGCAGGGGAATGCAGAAATGATAACACCATGGGGTCCGATTATTGATCTTGGGGTGGTGGATCGCATGGTGCCTTCAGTGTCTATCTCACTTCACCCACATAGCACCTGTGGCTTATGTCATATCACCATCCCATTTTACAGATCTCACAGTGACTGGGATGTAGGGCCCTAGACACAGTCTCAAGCTGCTTCCTCTTCTTCTGAACTCCTCTTATCTACCCACGAGGAGTTTTACAACCCACTCCTAATATGGGAAGGTGTGAGGAAAGCAGAGGTGTGAATATATACATACTCGTTCCTCGACATTTCAGGGCCCACAGTGTGCCAGGCTCCAGGCTATGTGACTAGGGTATCAGAGTAAATAAAACACACCCGCCTCTTGCCAAGCTCAGTGGAAGTCAGACAGTGAGGGGCAAAGACAGTAAAGTGAGGGGAGGCTGGCTGGTCAGCTCAGGCAGTTAGAGTGTGGTGCTGATAACAGCAAGGTCCAGGGTTCAATCCCTGCAGCTGGCCAGCTGCTAAAATAAATGAACAAATGAATGGATAAACACATAAATGAATAGAGAGCCAGGAAGTGGTCTGGTGGGCTGTGAGGGGGCATGGTCAGGGGTGAAGTGGTCAGCCCTGAGGTGACTGGTCTAATTGAAGACACGGGGCCAAGAGCATAACAGAGGCACAAACCAACAGCACGGGGTATTTGGAGCCTTTGTCTTCATTGTTTCTGAAGTCCATCCGCTGAGATTCCACTTGGGTACTTCTCAGCGGAAATCTGTTTTCACAAATGACACCTCAAAGTAGAACCAGGAGGGAACGGTGGTCTGCAGCCTGCCGCTTACAGGGCTAAGACCACCTGCTCCAGTGATGGTTTCAAAGGTCGAGTGAACGAGCTCCAGATTGAGAGTGACCGCATCAGCCTCCCCAACTCTTCAGCAGGTGTTGGGCTTCCTCTGGGAGGGGCTGCAGAGGTTTGTCACCTCTCCCATCCATGGCTAAGGTCATTGGGATTGGAGGCCGGCTTAGTATTCCACCCAGAACCCACCGCAGGGTAGATGGTTGGAGAGGTTTAAAGTCTGTGGTACATGAATTGCTGGCTGTTTTCTCAAGGCAATCTAAATGTTGGTAGATTGAAATCCTCAACTATCCAGTCTGCTAATGAGGCCTAAATCACCTCTGAGAAACCAATAATTTTTCTGTGATAGCAGCCCCAGGACTGAACCCCAAGTCAAATAAACCCACATGTAACCTAACAGAGTTTGACACCTGATCCATTCTTCCAAGTCAAGTGAAAATCTTTGGTGGAGCGCCCCCCACAGGCTGAGTGAGGTGCTGACTCTGTATCAGGTTGCTGAATAAGGAAATAGGGCTGGTTTGTCGAACCCATGGAAGTCAGGGTGGTACAAACCCAACATGTCCTTACTTTTCTTCAAACACACCCCTCAACTGTGCTCACGTGAATCTCCTTATTCCTCTTCCAACGGCCTCTCAGCAAACCTCACAGCTTACCAATCTCTTTCTGTTACTATAACATCCAGCCTGATCAAATTTAAAATTTCACTCTCATACGCAGCTTACTGCTCGCTTAGGCCCAGGATACTTCTAGTGAGGCAGGGTGTGGTCTGCTCTGTAAACTCTACACGGTAAATCCAGAGGCGTCCTGGCACTCCAGAATGAGGACTAGTCTTGGACTAGGAAGCTCAGCCTGGCAACCTATCAGCTGTGTTACTTTGTGGAAGTAACTCAGCCTCTCTGAGCCTCTACCCTTCCCCTGTGAATGAGGGAAAGTAGTATTTGCTCTGTCCTGGAGTCTGCAAATTTCATGTGTCAGTTGTTATTGGGATGACACAGGAGAGGCATCTGTTCCCTTCTCACCAAGGCTTGTCTCCTCAGCTGACAAGCACCCCAGTCTTCACACTGTCCCTGCTCACTGCCCAGGCTGGGTGGCACAGTGGTCATAACCATCGACTGTGGAGTCAGTCTGCTTTGATCCACGTCCCAGCTGTGCCATGGCCCTGTGATCTTGGACAAATCACTTAACTGCTCTGTGTCTCAGTTTTCTCATCTGCAAAGTGGGGATATGAGTTGTGCTCCTCTCATGGGGCCGTTGGGAGAACTAAATGAGTTTTTATGTATTACATGCTGGAGCAGTGCCAGAAATATGGCGGGAACTAGGAAGATTCTACCCTTTGTTATTATCAAAACTGGGGAGGTCAAGATGGTGGAATAGATGGCCCCCAGTGTGACTCTCTTCCACAATCAACCAATTTACAACTATTAAAAAGCAACGACAGCCAAGCTGGGGCTACTAGAGCTCAGGGGAAGAGGAGGAGAGACCTACAGAGTACATGAAGTCAGGAGAAGCCACAGTGAGAGAAAGAAAGGATGGCTTCCACCATTTCAAATCCTGGCTGCTTCAAGGCTGGCCCTGGTGAGCACATGGAGCAGTTGGTGGCAAAAGCCACTGCTGTGCCCTTGGTATGAAGTTGCTTGGAGGCTGCAGGGGAGAAGAAGGCTTTGGCAGGCTTCAGAACAGCTAGACCACTAACAGGGTTCCTGTGGACCCACATAGGAGCGAGGGGCCAAATACAACTGAAAAAAGGAACCACTCAGAGGCCAGTCAGTCATTGCAAGGGACCGGTGCATGGCCCATCCCATGTGAAGTGTTTGGAGTGTGGTGGGTAGGGGAGACAGGCCACTGGGGGAACGTTGGGGCACAGCAAGGACAGCTGATGTGCCCCCCAATCAGCACAGGGCCACTCAGTGGAGACTGGTCAGTAATATAGAACTGCAGGGGGTGCAGTTTGCTGAAAAGACTCAGGCCCAGACCAGAGTTTTCACACAACCCAGGAGTACCGGACCTCACAAGACCTGGAAATACTTACAAGGTCAGCCATTAAAACCTGAACCACACAAAAAGCCTTCCCCAAAGAATCAGCAGGAAAGCAATAATTTAGCTGAACCACATAGCTCAAGTGCTGGTCTCCAAAGGAAGTCTCCCCATTTTAGAAGTAAGCAAAAGACAACAAATCAGTTCCAGAACAGAGTTTGAGTGATGGGGGTAGCTAATAATCCAACACAGAAGTAAAAGAAAAAACTTAAAAAGCACAGAATAGAGACAAAATTTTGATATTAACCAGTAAAGGTCTCACACCACCACACCTATAAAACCTAGACGTACTGGAAGCCCCCAGGGCTCCCAAGCTAGGATGGGAAGAGAGCCGAGGGCCTCGCTACGCCCCTCCAACATCCACATCTGGCCCAGTGATGACCACCAGGCTGCTGCTGGAAGCACCCCAGGCTCCTGAACAGGGGGTGGTGGGCCACAGGGCCTCATCCACGCCCCCCATAATGTCTGCAACCATCCCAGTGACAACCACTGAGCCACCACTGGAAGTGCCCGTGGCTCCCAAGTCAGGCTTGGGGGGACTGAGGACCTCAACCACGCACCCCCAACATCTGCATCCAGTGTAGCCATGACCATCAGGCCGCCACCAGAAGCCCCCCTGGGCTCTTCTGCTGGAATGAGGCAGGTGCCAGGGTCTTGACCACGCCCCCCTCCCCCCATCCTCTTCCCCCTCCACCCTAACTGCTCTGCAACATCTTAGAATGTAAAAAAAAATGATAATAATAAATAAATAAATTTTAAAAAAACCAAAAGAACTCGGACTTCTACCAACAAGGTTTGAATGAGTGCCGAATAACTGCCGGGCCCCGTGTTAGGCACTAGGCCTTCCATATGAATGTGATGAAGTTTCTGGCCTGGCAGAGCCGACAGTCTAGGGAGGGTGCAGGTAAGAGCACCGGGCAATGGTGATACAGTGTAGCAAGTGCTACACAGGGCAGGTGATAGGGAAGCACATAGAAGGGCCTCTAACCCAGACTGAGGGATCCCACCTGGAGGAGGTGACACTAAGTGGAAGCCATAAAAGATGAGTAGGAGTCAGCCAGGAGACTGGAGGCAAAGGGAGAGGGTGTGCAGAGGGAAGACCCTCCAGGAGGCAGAATGAGCGCTATGGTGGGTGAGGGGCGGACAGTGGGGGGATGAAACTGAAGGTGGGAACGAAGATGGTTCTGGCTGCAGTGTGAGCACAGACGACAGGGGGAGAGCACCTGAGTGGTCCAGACCTGAGATGACAGTGGTGTTGCTGGGGCAGGTGGGCAGCTGTGAGAGGTCTGTGAGGAAGAGGTGCTGGCCATGTGGGTGAGTGGATCTGGCACTGGGGATGGGTCAGGGAGAGGAAGGAGGTGACAGTGTGGGCGAGGTGGGGGCAAGGACACGGGCGGCAAAGGCAGTGCTTCTGGCTAAGCTGAGGGTAGCTGGCATCCCGTCATTCACCTACTGAGCCTGGGACCTCGGGCTGAGCAGACGCAGGAGGAGGAGGTGGAGAGAGGCGGTGAGCTTGGTGTGGGATATGCTTGAGGTGCCAGGGGGCCATTCTAGTAGAGCTGTCCAGCAGGCAGGTGACACTGAGTTGGCTGACATCAGCACATAGAGGACAACCAAAGTCACCGAATGGGAAGAGTGTGGGGGAGGTAAGAGGAGAAGCGTCCCAGGACAGAGCAAAGAGGACCGTGAGCATTCAAGGAAATGGGCAGAGTCCACAGGGTCCCTCATTCCTGGGGTATCTGAATGTTCACAGAGGGCAAGGCTTTAAGCAAAAGGAGCGAATCCTCAACAGGGGACCAGGGGTCAGGTAAACAGGAGAGGAACGACCTGCGGTGGGGAGGGAGAGCGGGGAAGCTGGACTTTAAAGCTCGCTTAACATCCCACCAAAGTGGCTGGCCCATCCCCAGGGCCACTGATGTCCATGGGGATCTGCTTGAGGCGGGCCCTGGAGGTCTGGATGAATTGCAGAAGAGCGCCAGTCACAGAAGCCCCAGAAAGCAGCAGCGGGGCCGCTTCCCACACCCACGTATGCTCTGCTCTCCTTCAATTAGTGGCGCTAATTGACATCTAAGCAGACATCTGTTTAGATTTGTCTCACAACAGAGCTCGCCTTCTGAATTTTTCATGGGTGTTGCAGCTCTCACTGTGGTAAAAAAGATTGCTAAGAGCCGTGTGCTAGAGCTGGCCCGAAGCAGCTTGTGAGAGCTGGTGGTTACACTTTCAGGGATCGTGCAAACTGGTTGTTAAAAGAGTCATTCTGAAAAATTAAGTCACATACATTTACAATTAAATTACCTATTTTAAAAGCAAAGTCATAGATATCAAAAATGTATTGCTTCATAGTTATTGCACTTTATTTCATTATTACCAATGCTCTTGAGGTTATTTACTTTGATTGTGTCTATGTGGTGGAAATTCTATGCAGCAGTGTGTTACTGCTTGCATCTCCTCCCAGCTCCATGTTTAGTTGATGTCATGTTGGTTGGTAGCTTGAAATCAACTATGGTGGGAATATTTACACCACAAAAATTGGTTAACTCTACAAATCAGGGCCCTTGCCTCTTCCCTACCCTGGAAGAACGTTGTTAAACATTTACCAGAACCACCGTGTATAAAGATTTGCTGGGAGAAAGAAATGTAGCATATCTCCCTAGGCTTTCTGTACAAATGTTAAAAAGGAAACATTTATTTAAGATGGTCTCCAATTACTGCTTATAAATATTAAAACAATGAAAGACTTAAAGAATTATTAGTATCTAGACAGCATCTTGTGCCTTTTCATGACTTTAAACATTATTGATATCTTCTTAAACTTGTTCTGGGTTTCTCTCTGTTGAATAAACTAACCTAATCTAAATCTCGGGTTCTTAACCATTTTTATGCCATGGACTCCTGTGGCAGTCTGGTGAAACCTATGGCCTCTTTGCAGAATTAAGGTTTTACATGCATAATATAAAATGCATTGAATTAAAAAGAAACCAATTATACTGAAATAAGATTATTTTAAAATTATTTTTAAAATGTGCTTTTTATTAGCATATTAAATAATTGAGCTCTAGCAGTAGAATCTAATAACCCCCATAATTTCAAATTAGAGATCAGTGTATATGATATTTTGAGATATCTGCAACAGCTGTAATGTGACGTGAAAACACCTGTGATTTCTACTGGTGACAAATTGACAGGTATTAAAAATACTACTGTAGCTTGTTGTCTATAATCTTAATTGAAGGAAACGCTAAATTTCAATGAGAGTTGCAAGGAAATAAATGTAATTTTTTTCCCATTTAAGTTCACAGGCCACCCTGAAGTCCGTCCACGGACCCTCCAGGGTCCAAGCAAGCCAAGTTAAAACCCTCGCATCTGAACTCCTGTAGAACTTCAAAAGTTTTCTCAAGTGTATTGAGATTCTGAGCAGTTTGGTGTCAAAAGCCCTTATGGTGCTCATTTGGTAATCCAAAGCATTAAGTGGGTTTGTTTCTGAAAGCCTTGATCTCAGCCGATAGCACTCAGGAATGCTGGATAATCCGTGGAACAGTCTATTTCTTTGTAAGGCAACTGTAGCAGCCTGTGTTAGATGTAGCATGGTGGGACTGAAGTCATGCATTCCACGTCCAGAATGCGTGTTGAGAAGTCCTTCCAGACCCCTCTGCTTTCACTTCCCAAGCATGATAGCCGTGAAATGACACGATAAAGGCAGCTTCACAAGAGGTTGGGGCCTCATTGATTTGGGCCCCTGAATGACCACATGGAGCAGAGTTTCCCGCTGACCATGCTGCATAGGGAGCAAGTAAAAGAGTGACCTTTGCTATGGTGAGCTGCTTATGGAGACAGTGACTTATTGTGGGTGCAACTAGGTGATCCGGAGTTACAGACCTTCCTCCATGAAGCCTTCCAGATGGACGTGGTCCACAGTCATCTTTCCTCCCTGAACACTTTGTCATTAAGTGGTGGACACACGGCATACTCTGCCTTAATTTGACATTTTTGTTTGTTGCAGGGAGCCTGAATTCTGCATTCCTCCTGCTTTCAGAAAGGGGAAGGAATGTCTACCCCACTCCCGGAGGGTATTGCAGGGGAGGATCACTTTCCAGGCTCCCTGTCTCTCGCTCACTCCTGGAGGAAGTGGAAGAGGGGCTTCTTGGATTGGTGAGTTTGGGAGGAGCAGCTGAGCACGTGCAGCCAGTCTGCTCCCCTCCCTGTCCAGGGCAGCAGGACCTGCGCTCTGCCAAGTCCACCATGTGCCCATGTTCCCTGAAGAAGGAGGAGCCTGCGGATAGTGGGCAGTGGTAAGTTCAGTACAGGGATGTAGACAGTGTTTGGCTGTATCAGTAATCAAGCTGTGCTTGGTCTCCTTTTGTCTGTCTCCTGTTTCCTGTTTCTCAGTTGGTTCTGAAGGCAAGAGAGGAAAACAGTATTATCATTTAGTGCCCCTGACCCTCAAAATGTCTTTTCTCCACTCCCACCTGCACCCATATCACACACTGAGCTTCTTGAAGGCAAGGGCCATTTCTTACTCATCTCTGCCCTCCTGAGATCTTGCCCAGTGGCCTGGCATTTAAAGTTTAAGGATATCACAGAGTTTACTGAAGTGTGATGATGTCACAGAAGGTTGGAAGTCATTCAACCCGTGCTCCCTTAGAGAATGCTAATGCCGATGAGGACACACAGAGGGTGGACAGGGGCCTCAAATCCCCTCAGCACAAGGAGGGAGCACTTGCTAACATTTACAGGTGTCTACCTTTTCTCTCCAAAGCCAGGATTCATAGGGTCACTTCTTGCCAGGTCGGCTGGAGGGCCAGAGGAGAGGATGCTACTCTGGAAGGCATCCAGCTCCATTGTGAAAAGCTTTGATTGATAAAGAGTTCATCTTGGGTCTGAGCAGAAACCTGCCTTTCTCCCTGTCCTTTGGTCCTGACTCTTCCTTCTGGAACCACATGGAACAGATCTAATCTCTATCCACAGGAGGCTCCCTTAAATCAGCCAAGTCAGCTTGTGAGTCCTAACCAAGCTGTTTCTTGTCTCACACTTTGGTACAGAGTTGAGCTCACATCAGTCCTTTAACATGGCCTTTTAAAAATAGGAGTGTTCTCCAGAAAGTTCATGGAAACACAGAATTAAAAGATAATACAAATATTTACACAAACTTTTTGAAATACCCTTGTACATCTTTCAGCAAATACTTATTGATTACTGGAAGTCCAAGGAATATAGTGGTAGAAAGACAACATTCAGGCTTTGGAATTCGACACTTCTGCAAATATTCAGGGGACCAATCCTGGGCCAGGCTCTGTGCCAGTGGTGGGGATGCTTTTGGGTTGACCCTGTCTCGAAGCACTGTGAGGTCTGATGAGAAAGGAACACTGATCTTTGTCGGCCGGTGTTATGGCAGGGCCCAGTTTGGCTTAACTTCCCCATTAGACATGCACTGAACACTGAGCAGCCATCGCCTTGCTGCACGCACAGAGATGGTGATGAAGTCCCCTTCCCCTTTTGCAGGACAGGGGTGTAAAGGGTGTAATTTCAAGCTCCATGGAAGTATACAGAAGGAAGACTGAATGCTAAGGCAAAGATAGCCAACTTAACTCAGCAATACGTGTTGAGGCCTGCTAAGCAACAGGATGCAACTCTATCCCTAGGAACACCAGCATTCGTTCATTTACAAACATTAGGTTAGGACCCAGTCAAGAGAAAAACACAGTGAGTCTACTTCCATGCCAAATGAGAGAGTTGTTAGAAGAGACATGCAAATACACTCTGGTGCCGGGTTGAGAAAGGGAGTTGGCCCCTGAAGCTGGAAGAATCAAAAAGCCTCCTGGAGGAAGTGGCATTGGCTAAGGGTCTGAAAGGACTGTGACAGGCAGAGACAGGGAGTGACTCAGGCCCTGTAGGAAATAGAATCACCTATGTATCCAATGTTTTGTTTTATTTGTACAGCAGAATTCCCCTACCTTTTAACGTCAACACTGGAAATTGACTTGGGAATTATGTATTCCACAAACATCCTTCAAGCAGAAACAATGTGCCCCGTGCTGGGACAGCTGCTGGGGATGTACTGAAACACCTGCACCACGTCATAAGGTCACAGGCTAGTGGAAGGGACACGTGGAACAGAATTCTCAGGGTGATAAGAGTCACAAAATCAGCTGAATGTGCACCTGCACCATCTTACCACCCGTTACAGTGCATGCCCTTCTCTGCTTAACGAAGACCAGATAGTGCTCACGCTCTGGACCCTGCCCCCTGACCTTTTCAAGGACTTCTCTCATACAACTATTCTGCATCCCCCTGAACAATTAACTTCTCCACTCACCGGTCAATTCCATCAGGTTAGAAACCTGCTCTGCTATTAGAGAAAGCAAAGAAATCCTCCCGTGATGCTGCCTCCTCCTTCAGCCACTGTCTTGCTCCTCTGCTCCGGCTCGCAGCTGCACTTCTTGAGTGGCCTGTGTCTCCCTGCAGAGTTCCAATCTGTCTTTAGCTGCCACCATTCCTCTGAGCCTGCACTTGACAATGGCAGCAGTGACCTCCATATTTCCAATTCCAATAATAATTTCTCTGTCTTCGTAATATTCCATGTCTCAGCAGCATTCCACACTTTCCTGATTTCCCCTTACCTTGCTGTTGGGTCCTGTCACCCTCCATGGACGGCTCCTCCTCCTCTGCTTTACTTCCATGGTGGAGTTTTCTGAGACTCAGTCCTGGGTCTGTTCTCTTCCCAACACTCTCCTGGTCAGTCTATCCAGCCCCATGGCGTTACGTCCCCTCTATGTGCCAGGACCTCCCTGATCTCTATCTCCTGCCCTCTCCTTTGAATTTGACATGTACCCCCAATGGTGTAAGTGACAGCTGCACATGGAAACCTAATGACGACTCAAATTCCACAAGTCCCAAACAGAACTTCCAGTTCTCACTGCCACCTCCGGGCCAGCTCCTCCTTCATCCTCTGCAGCCACCATCACCTCCCAGTGGCCGAAGCCCCAAACTTGGAAGTCATTCTCGATTCCTCTCTTTCCCTTCCCCACCTCTCACGTCCATGCCCTTTGCGAGTACTATCGACTCTCCCTCTCAGAGGTCCCTAAGCAACTCCTCTGGCCCATGCCAAGCCCGTGTCCTCTCTCTGGCTGGGTGACTACCAGCCTCCTAGCTGTCTGCCTCTTGCTACTCTTATTCTGTCTCTCATCTCATCTCCACCCAGCTTCCAGAGTGGTCTTTTAAAAATGTAGATCAGATCATGGCACACACCCCCCATTAAAACCTTCCAGGGGTTTCCCACCACTCCTACACATATTTCACCCCATTCCCTGGTGTATGTGAAGTCCTCCATGGCCGAGCCTGGCTTACCTCTGTACCCTCATCATGCACTCTCCTCCTTGCCCTATTCCCTGGAGTGCATATAGTGACAGCCTCCTTCCTCTTCCTCCAGCCTGTCACCTTTTCCTGCCTCTGCCCGTGTCCTGGCATGTCCACATGGCCTGCTTCCTCTCTATGCTCACTGTCACCACCACGTTTTGAGTCTTTGTGTTCTCTGTATACTGGTTAATCCTCTTTGCTATTTTTCCTTGGCTAGTTTATTTGTACACCTGTCCCTCTCCACTAGAATGCGATTTCCAGGCGAACACAGAGCTTGCCAATTTGTTCCCAATGAAATACCCAACATCTTGAACAGTGCTGGCCCGCAGTGGACATTCAATAAGTAGATGCTGAATGAAAACATGGGAGGCATGCTGAATGCCCTTGCAGACACAGCTCTGGGTGTCCCTGTGGTGGGCTGTCTGCACACGTGGCTGCAATCTCCCTTGCACCTGTATCCATGACCATGAGTACACTTTTTCTGCACTAATTCTGGGTGTGGCCAAAGGGACAGTAGAAAATGCAGCTTGAGAAGTTTTGTTACCAGCGTCCAGGTCCCGCTGCTCTTTGCTCAGAAACAAAAGACCCCTCAGTCCCAAATGTTGGTGCAAGGCAGGAGGCTTATCATCAGACATATGAGGGGACAGACTGGATCTGTCTCCCTGCTCTAGGGTTTCAGGTGGGAGTTTTAAAGAGGAGATGAGGGAATGGAACGTGAGAAATGAAAGCAGGAGGAGGGGCCAGGTGCAGTCTTGCCAAGATGCCATCTGGTTTCTGCTCCTGTCCTTGCTGTTATCTCAGGGTCCTGCTGGAGGGGTGGAAGCAGCATAGCTTTACCGATATCTTCCTCAGTTTCCATTGGATAGCACGTGCAAGTCTGCAGCTCCGGGCTGACTGGAGAACGACTTTACATTCATGTAAATTATGTCATCTTGCCCCATAACCAAGGTTCAAATATTAAATGACCATGGGAAAGGATGGAACCCAGAGAAATGCATACTAAGAAGAAAAAACTGTGTCCTTTAAAAATCTTTTAGAGCCCATGAAGTTTTAGGTCCCAACATGGCTTCGGTCCTGCTCACTCCAACAGTTTTATCCATGGTGTTCTCCAAGATCGTACTGAGAATGTGCTGAGCTGGCCATGGGAGGATGCGAGGCCATGTAGGGGAGAACCTGGCCAGCAACTGGACAACTACTGGAAACATGAGTGACGTCATCTGTGTTAGTCTGAATTTTCCAAAATGCAGAACCCCAAACAGAATTTACTATGTGTAAGGATTTTATTAGAGGGAATGCCTGTGCAAGAGAAAACAACCACAATGTGAGTCTGACCCCGAGGAAGGAGAGATAGTAGGAAGGTTGGGAGAAACTGTCCTAGGCTGCTGCGCAGACTAAGAAAGCCTTGGCAAAGCCACCATGGAGTCCCCACGCTGAAGCCAACCATCAGAGCGCTGGGCCTGCCTTAGTGTCCATGCAGGGAGGAGCCATTGGTGGAGAGTGGCCCTTGGGCAACACAGCCTCAGTGGGAACGTGGTGATGGGTTTCAGGGCACAGCAGCGAGGGCCTTGGTGAATTAAAGTCCCTGGAGTTAGAGGTCTGGTAGATACTTTCGCCTGGCTGCCTCCCCATCCTAGGTCATCCTGTCACCAGCACATTGAAGGTTGACCCCAGCTGACAGCAAATATATGAGAAAGATCAGCCAAGCCACCAAGACCAGAGGAGCTGCCTGGCCAACTCATAGAACCCTGAGCTACGTACAATGTTTAAGCCGTTATGTTTTGGAATGCTTGCCGTGTGTTTCATAGCACAGGCTAACTCATAGGCCTCTATGATGATTTCCTAAGGATAGGTACCAGGGGTGAGAGGAGGGATTACTGCGTATTTAGAAAACACTTAGTACATACTGCCCAATCGTTTTTCAGAAAGGCTGCATTCATTTACATATCCCCACTGGCAATATAGGAGGCTGCTCATTTCACCATATCCTCACCAGAACTGGGCATTACTGTTCTGAGAAGTATTTGCCAGCTTGATATGTGAAAAACAGGGCATTGTTCTGATTCGAATCGCATCTCTTTTTTTTTTTTTACATTAATTACATTTTTAATTGACACATCTTGATTGTACATATTTATGGGGTACAGAATTATATTCCAATGCATGTATACAACGTGTGATCAAATCAGGGTAATTAGCATGTGCATCAGCACAAAAATTTATTGTTTCTTTGTGATGAGAACATTTGTCTCTTCTAGCCATTTGAGAATATACAATAAATAGTTTATTATAGACACCTAGCACTACTGTAGGCCATTGGAACTTTTGTCTAGCTGTAATTTTGTATCTGTTAACCCACCTCTCCCTATTCCCACCTCCCGCTCGATTTGCATTTCTTTGGCTGTTGCAGAGATTGATCCTTTTTCTTATATTTATTGGTCATTGGTGAGTTGTCTCTTCTTATCCTTTTTGAAACCAAAGTTGGAGGAATGATTCCTGTCTCTCGTGTCCCTCTTTTGGGGAGTGGGAGCGGAGAAGGGCATTTCGTGGTTTTGTCAGTGTTCAAGGCAGTCTCTTCACTCCTGCAGCAATTATCAGCTGATTATCTCCCTGATGTGTTCTTTCAGTCCTTCCCTGGTTAACCCCTGTGGCTGAGGGCTGCCTAATGACATCTTTATAGCCCGATGCTGGTCTGCTTCATTAAGTCCCAGCATTGTTCTATCTGCCAGCGGTGGGGACTCCCCGCTAATCAGCCCGGAGTGGGGAGTGTGGCAAGGTGGTTGCAGCTGAGGGGCGAGCTGCTGGGATCACAAGGAGGTCCTGTGGTTTCCCTATCATGTGCAGTTGTGGGAACCAAAGCTCCGAGGAGGAAGGCACTAAGGCTGAGGTGCCTCATGTGGCAGCCAGGAGCACATGGCCAGCGAGGACTAGAAACGTGGCGGGGCCGAGTGCAGACAGGCTGTGAGTGTCAAACACACACCGGAGTTCAAAGAGCTTAGTGCAAAAAAAGTGTGATATCTTATCGATGTTTCAAGTATATTGATTACATGTTGAAATGATAGTATTTTGGATACATTGGGCTGAACAAGATAAATCTCAGCTGTTTCTTTTTCCTTTTTTACTGCGGGTACTAAAAACTTTAAATGACGTGTGGCTTGTATTATATTTCAAACAGATGGTGCTGGTCTAAGTTCTAATGGGGAATTAATGGCAGCGGAATGAGAGTGTGTATGTGTGTGTGTGTGCCTGAGTGTATATGTGTTAGCATGCATGCATGTGAGTATATGTGTATTTGTGTATGTGTGTGTGTGAATATAAATATGTGAATGTGTGTGTTTGCATGACTGTGTGTGTATGTGTACATGTGTGAGTACGTGTGTGTGTGTGTGTGTGTGTATGTCTGCATGTGCATATGAGTGTGGATGTGGGATGTGTGCATGTGTGTACGTGTATATATGTATGAGTGTGCATGCGTATGTTTGTGAGTGTGTCTGTGAGAGTGTGTGTTTGTATAAGTGGGGTATGTGTATGGGTGGGGAGCAGGAAAGTCGACCTGAGCAAAGTCACAGTCAGTGACTAGATCAAAGCCCAGGATGTTTTAACATCACTACCTCATGCTGTAGTCCCTATTATGTGCCAGGTGCACTACCTGCACAATCTCATTAAATTCGCAGGAAACACAATGATCTCATAACTGCCATCCTGCCTCACAGGATCACAGGGGCTAAGTGACTCGTCAAAGTCACACACTGAAGGATGGGAACAGAAAGCAATGGTGCTCCAAGCCACCGTCCCGACTGCAGACCTAGGCCATGCATTGAAGATATTCTTAGCCACTCCATATGCCAGTCCTCATGCAGAGGCCAGGGGTTGGGGGCTGGGAGGGATGATTTCAAAATGATTCTCCATGTTGCTGGGACCTTGGTACCAGGCCAGAGCACAACCAGCCACCAGCCACTCATGTTCTGTCCTCATAATCACACCACTCAGGGCTGGACCTTGCACCTGGCCTCAAACTGCAGGGAGTCAAGGAAGCCGCAAGTTATTCTTGTCTGTTCTTTCCACATATGCAGAAATAAATACTTGCATGTTAAATAAAAACAAAACCCATAGTATATGTGGCTTGGATGCTGGCTCTGCCTCTTGGCAGCTATGTGACTGGTGGCTTAGTCTCCCCACGGGGATAGTGGGGCAGTGACATTGCCTGTGTTGGGAGTAAGTGGAGCAGAGCATATATGTGCAACACGTGACACTTGCTGTTACTGTCCTCTTTAGTCTGTTTCTGTTTAAAGTTTTCTAGCTGCTCAGATTTAATAATTCTCTTTGCAGTGATTTCCTGGACAAGTCTAAATATGTGACGAGCAAGCCAATGAAGTCTTTTAGAATAATAATTTATCGACAGGAGCTACCCTTTGCCAGTCTGCATAACGCTCCTCACATGTGTTATCTTGTTTGGCCTTTGCAACAACACAGTGTATCTGCATGTGTGTGTGTGCACGTGTGTGTGTTGGGGGGTGCGGATAAGGAGACGGATTTGCATCAGGTTCCAGCAGTAACCCAGATGGAAGCCCAGTGTGTTCTAATTTCTCCACTTGGTACTCTGAGCACCTTGTATCAAGACCAGTAGAATTTTGGACAGAGCTGTGGAAAGGATCTTGGAAATCATTAAGAAAGAAGTTGCAGATGAAGATGATAACAGAACATGTGGCAGATTTTAAAGAACTTGAGTCCCTTGTCCTAATGAATATTATCCTGGGACCTGAAGGAGATTGCAAACAATGCTAGACGGAGAAAAAGAGGCAGCCAAGGGATATGCTTTGGAGGTGGACTCAGCCAGATTTGCTAAGGGAGTCAATATTGCAGGTGCAGTGGAGAGAAGAGAGGAAGTGAGGATATCTCCTAAATCTTTTTCTTTTTTTTTTCTTTTTGGTGGCTGTCCAGTACAAGGATTGAACCCTGGACCTTCAGTGTTATCAGCACCATGCTCTAACCGACTAAGCTATCTGGCCAACCCCTAAACTTTGACTTAAACAGTTAGGTAGATGGTGGTGCCACTTAGTAATATGGGGAAAGACTTGGGAGGAGCAGGTTTTGTGTGTGTGTATGTGTGTGTGTGTGTGTGTGTGTGTGCAGGGGCTGAAGAAACAAGTGATCAGTTTGAGAAGTGATCTACTGTTGGATGCCCCAGTAGACATGCCAAGGATGCCGAGTTGGGCAAATACATCCAGGGGTTTGTTGGTGAGTCAGGATTGGAGATTTCAAATTTGGAGTAATTGGATATAATGGTCCCATATTCTGTCTCTAAAATGCATCCCCCCACCCCAAATTAACATCCTTAAAATGGGAACAGCTTTGCAATCACTGCCAGCCAGGTGGCAGTGGAACACAGCTGTCCCTGCCTGTGCCTGGGTTTCAGGGTCTTCATAGAAGGTCCCAATGGGGGCCGGCCCGTGGCTCACTCAGGAGAGTGTGGTGCTGATAACACCAAGGCCACGGGTTCGGATCCCATATAGGGATGACCGGTTGGCTCATTGGGTGAGCGTGGTGCTGACAACACCAAGTCAAGGGTTAAGATCCCCTTACCGGTCATCTTTAAAAAAAAAAAAAAAAAAAAAAAAAAAGAAGGTCCCAATGACCACAGTGGATATTCTTTTAAGAAATTCTGCCACACCAATGCTCATAGAGCATTGGAGGATGATATTGTGTAGAAAACACAGACACAGACTATTCTGAATTGAAAAGCTATTCCAAAAAGCTGGGCTTTGGATACCAAGAGGTTTTAGGAGCCCCTTAGCCCATTTATTTTGTTTATTTACTACTGTTAATGTGTGAGTGATAGTCATATATGATAAATACTCATGTCGGAAAAAGTCTAAAGAGCTCTCTCAATGCATACAAAATAAAAACTCTAAGTGATAAAAAAACATTATGACATACAGGTAATTTAATTGCCAGCATTTTAGAATGATCCTTAGTGGTACATAAAATGGTGCTCCTTACAATCGACTCAATGAGTCAATACAATTATAGATTCAATGAAATTTTATATTTAAAGCCACAGGCCTAGATCATAATCGCTAATATTAACTAGCACTTACTACATGCTAGATAGTGTTCTGAGCACTTTCTGTGTATTAACTTATTTAGTCTTTATCGTATCTTGTTGAAGCCCTGCCTGTAACTGTGCTCAGAAGCAGCATGTTGAAGTCCTTTTACAAGCTGCAACTGTGACTCTACCTGAGGGCTTTTCCTGGCCCATATTCAGGGAAGTCTGGGCCTGTTGGTGAGTAAATGCCCCAGGAACAGCCCCAGCCTCTAGAAGACCAGCGTTGGAGGATAAATGCACCAGCTGCCCCACCAGGACTGGATGGGACAATCCTTAGGTGTGCGATGCATTGTCCCTAGGTGTCAGGTGGAATTGGGCCTCAATTGCCCACAGTGGAATAGGCTTGCTAACGCATCCTGTATTGGCCTGTCCTGTCCTTCCCTCTCTCACTCCCCCACACCCCATGCACTCAAACCTCACCTCCGGGGAAGCAGCCTCAGATGATTGGCAGACAACTTCTCAAGGTGGGACCCAGAGGCACCAAGAACTCCATAACTCACTGGAACCCATCGTGGGAAGCTGAGATCCCAGTCCCTGCCCTTCTTGGCCTGTCTACCATGAGGCCCCCAGACAGAGGACGTAGACAGGCCGGAGAAGAGTGCCCAGCACTTGCTCTTGGGAAATTCCAATGCTGAGAGGTCAGGCTGGGTAGACGGAGCCAACAGTGGAGCCCACAGAGGAGCAGCAAGGAAACCTGTTGCTGGAGCAGAAAAGAATCCTAAGAGAAGAATGCATTTGCAAGGAAGGGTCAACCATTGGGACCCTAGGAGACGTGGAGGGAGAGGAAGACAGATGTGCCCATTCATCCGGTGATATGAGGCAAAGGTGAGCTCCTGAGCACAGTATCAGGGGAGTGAAGGGCAAGAGATGACTGGAGTGGTTCACAAAGGGAATGGGTGGGGAGGGAGCAGAGGCAGTTTCTATGGGAGCTCACTTGAGAAGCTTCCTTACGAAAGGAAGCAAAGAAATGAGATGGGAGGGACCAGGAGAGGGCGCTTGGTTTGTTGGTTTTAAGGAGAGACCAGAGCAGCGAGTGTGCACGTGCTAACAGGAGTGACCCAGCAGAGGAGGAAAGTGAAGAACTGGGGGAGAGAGGGAATAATGGCACAAGGGTGCAATTGGAGGCGGTGGCCCTGGCTAGGATCTGGGACACGTCGTCTACAAGAGCAGTGGCAGAGAGAGCAGGCGCCCCCAGGGGTGGATGCCAGCCGTGTAGAGGCGGCAAGAAGCAGCTGTCTGGAGTGGAGCCGGGGCGGCAGGCTTAGTGGGTGGCTGTGGAAACATCCACCTACCCTTCATGATTCCTTGTTCAAGAGTGGGGCCCAATTACCCTCTCCACAAGTGTGGGCTGGCTTAGTGACTCGCCATCTAATGCACAGTGACTCTGGGCCACTGGAGAGCCTGGGCTCAAGAAGGCTGCAGCTTCCTCCCAGCGCTCTTGCATGGTTCACTGCTCAGAAAAGCAGCCCATGGAGAGCCACGTGCTGAGTGACCGAGGGGTGGCTGGCCTGGAAGTGCCTGCAGCCCCGGCCAAGCCTTCAGATGAGCAGCCCCAGCCAAGCCCTCAGATGAGCAGAGGCCCGAGCCAGAAGTGTCAGCGCCACCCATCTGGGACCCTGGACTCTCAGGAATGTGAGAGGGTAAGTGTTGGCTGTTTTAGGCGGTGAAGATCAGGTCATGTGTCACTCAGTAGTAGACAACTAAGGCAGCCGTCAGTTTTTCAGGTTTTCACTACTGTGGGGTAAGAGGTGGAAGGGTTTAGGGATCAGCGGGAGGTCGGGCTCCTCCGGGAAGCATCAGGAAGGACAGGGGGTGGAGGTCAGGGAGCGGGGAACCTGCAGTGGAGATGCCAGGGGAGTTGTGCTGGGAGGTGGCGTGGCTCTCGAACGCAGCTGTGTGCCCTGGGCCAGGCGCTTTACCTTCTGGAGTCCAGGTAAAATGCAGACAGGGTTTCTGTACGTGGCATTCCCCAGCCTTTGTCGGGAATCAGGGTCCCCCTCCTTTTACCACTAAGGAGCAGTGTCAGGGCAGATCAAAGAGGACACACAGGAGGGCAGGGTGCTGGGAGCAGAGGTGAGATGTCCGTGTGACTGTGGACCCGCTGGGGGGTCCTCCCTTGCCTGACCTGCTCGGCTGCACTCAGGTGTGCAGCTGTCGTTTGGGCTCTTTCTTGGCCTCCTTTCCTCTCTCTTCTCCCTTTAGCTGGTGTGGTGAAAGGTTCCTGGAACACAAACCACTTACACACACCCCACAACACCACACACACACACACACACACACCCCACAACACACACACACCATAACACACACACACACACAGCACACACACACACACCACAACACACACACCACAACACTACACACACACACACACACACACACACCACAACACACACACCACAACACTACACACACCACACACACCACAACACACACACACCACAACACACCACACACACACATACACACCACACACACACCACACACACACATACACACACCACAACACCACACATACTACACACACACCACAACACTACACACACACACCACAACACACACACACACCACAACACACACACACACACACCACACACATCACACACACAGCACACACACCACACACACACATACACACACCACAACACCACACACACTACACACATACCAGAACACACACACACACACCACAACATACACACACACTCCTCAAAATACCATACATACTACACACACCATAATCCCCCAACACCACACACACACTACACAACACCACATATGCACCCCACATATACACCCACACTACATATAACACACAATACCACACACCACACATATACACACTGTACACACCACACACACCATATAACACCACACCATAATAGACCACACGCACCGTACCACACACCATCACACAACACACAGCACACACACCACAACACCACACACACACCACACAACACCACATACAATCCCCACATACAGACCCACACCACATACAGCACACAATACCATACACCACATACTCACTCCACATACACACCCACACCACACAGCACACAACATCACACACTGCACACACCACAACCCCCCCCACAAAACCACCTATACACCCCACATACACACCCACACCACATACACCACACAGTACCACACACACTGCACACACCACCCAATACCACACACACACCACATACAAGGGTACTTCAAAAAGTTCATGGAAGGGGCTGGCCCATGGCTCACTCGGGAGAGTGTGGTGCTGAGAACACCACGGCCACAGGTTCGGATTCCATATAGGGATGGCTGGTTGCTCACTGGCTGAGCGTGGTGCTGACAACACCAAGTCAAGGGTTAAGATCCCCTTACCAGTCATCTTTAAAAAAAAAAAAAAAAAAGAAAAGTTTATGGAAAAATTTATATTATGTTTCAATTCTATTTTTCCCCAAGCTTTTCTAAGTACCCTTATACATGCCCACACACACACACCACACACACTGCACAACACCACACATACCACACCACCATGCACACCACGTACACAGTACACGAAGGCCAATATGAAAGGGAGGTGAGGCCCAGGGAGATGTGGCAGGGACAGGGCATGTGGGCCTGTCCCTTCTGTGGAGAGCAGGAATCCTGACTCTCTCACCCCTGGCCTAGTCCAGCCCTTAAGTCAAGGTGCCACTTTAAGGTTCATCCATGTTATAGCCTATGTCAGAATTTCGTTCCTTTTTAAGGCTGAATAATATCCCCTTGTATGTACAGAGCACATTTTGTTACCCTTTCATCCGTCAGTGGACACTGGGCTGCTTCCACCTCTTGGCTATTGTGAATAATGCTGCTATGAACATGAGTGTGCAGATATCTCCCTGAGATCCTGCTTAAGATTCTTTTGAGTATATATTTAGAAGTGAAATTGCTGGATCCTACGATAATTCTATTTTTAATTTTTTGAGGATCTGCCAAACTGTTTTCCACAGTGGCTGCACCAGTTTACATTCGCACCAGCAGTGCACAGGGTTCCAATTTCTCCATATTCTCATCGACACATGTTGTTCTGGTTATTCAACAGTAACCATCCTAACAGGCGTGAGCTTACATCTCATTGTGGCTTTGATTTGGATTTCCCTAATGATTAGAGAGATTGAGCATCTTTTCATATGCTCGTTGGCCATTTGTATATCATCTTTAGAGAAATGTGGCTTCAAGTTCTTTGCCCATTTTTAAATTGAGGTATTTGTTTTTTGTTAGTGAGGTTTTTATATTTTTTAGATGGTTAAAAAAGCAAAATAAAAATAAATTTTGTGACTGGTGAAAATTATGTGCAATTCAAATTTTAATATTTATAAATAAAATTTTATTGGAACACAGCCATGCTCATTTATTTATATTTTGTCTGTGGCTGCCTTTGCACTACAACAGCAGAGTCAAGTAGATGCAGCAGAGACAGTATGTTCTGCAAAGCCTAAATACTTTATTCTCTCACTTTTTGCAGAAAAAGTTTGTTACCCTTGTGCTAGAATGTAAAGGGTGTATTGTTTTCCATATGAAAGGTAAGATTGTTTTTTCCATTTGTGTGAAGAATGTCATTGGTATTTTGATGGGGATTGCATTGAATCTATAGATTGCTTTGAGTAGTATAGACATTTTCATAATGTTAATTCTTCCAATGCAAGAGCACAGAATATCTTTCTCTTTTTGTGTTTTCTTTAATTTCTTTCAGTAGTGGTTTGTAATTCTCATTGTAGAGGTCTTTCACTTCCTTGGTTAAATTGATCCCTAGGTATCATATTTTTTTGGTGACAGTTGTAAATGGGCTTACTTTCTTTATTTCTCTTTCTGTTAATTCATTACTTGAGTATATAAATGCTACTGATTTGGGGGGCATTTATTTTGTATCCTGCAACGTTACTGAAGTTATTAACCATCTCTAGGAGTTTTTTGATAGAGTCTTTAGGTTTTTCTGTATATAGTATCATGTCATCTGCAAATAGGGAAAGTTTGATTTCATCTTCTCCAATCTGGATTTCCTTTATTTCTTTCTATTGCCTGATTGCTCTAGCTAGTACCTCCAGTACTATACTATGTTGAATAGAAGTGATGAGAGTGGGCATCCTTCTCTTGTTCCTGTCCTTAAGGGGAAGGTCTTCAAGTTTTCCCCATTCAGAGTAATACTGGTGGTGGGCTTGTCATAAATGGCTTTTATTGTGTTAAGATATTTTCCTTCTATACTTAATTTGTTGAGAGTCTTTATCATGAAGGAATGTTGAATTTCATCAAATGCTTTTTCAGCATCTATTGAGGTAATCATATGGTCTTTGTCCTTGAGCTTGTTGATATGATGTATCACATTTATTGACTTTTGTACCCTGAATAGCTAAAGCAATCCTGAACAAGAAAAAAAATAAATAAATAAAGCCAGAGGCATAACTCTGCCTGACTTCAAACTATACTACAAAGCTGTTGTAACCAAAACAGCATGGTACTGGTATAAAAATAGACATTCAGACCAGTGGAGTAGAATACAGAACCCAGAAATCACTCCTCAGGCTTATAGCCATCTGATATTAGATAAAGGCAACAAAAATCTACATTGGGGAAAAGACTGCCTCTTCAACAAGTGATGCTGGGAAAACCAGATATCCATATGCAGAAGAATGAAACTAGATATGCATCTCTCACCATACACTAAAATCAACTCAAAATGGATTAAAGACCTAGGTATAAGACCTGAAACTGTAAAATTACTAAGGGAAAATATAGGTGAAACACTTCAGCAGTTAGGTCTAGGTACAGGCTTTATAAACATGAGCCCGAAAGCACAAGCAGCAGAAGAAAAAATAAACAAATGGGACTATATCAAACTAAAAAGTTTCTGCACAGCAAAAGAAACAATCAACAAGGTGGAAAGACAACCTAGAGAGTCGGAGAAATTTTTTGCTAACTATGCATCCAACAAGGGACTAATGTCCAGAATATACATAGAACTCAAGCAATTATACAGTAAAAAAATAAATGACCCAATTAAAAAATGGGCAAAGAAGATGAATAGCCATTTTTCAAAGGAAGGCATACAAATGGCCAACAGATACATGAAAAAATGCTCAACATCACTAGTCATCAGGGAAATGCAAATTAAAACTACACTGAGATACCACCTCACTCCAGTTAGACTGGCTATAATAACAAATGCTGGCGAGGGTGTGGAGAGAAGGGAACACTACTGCACTGTTGGTGGGACTGTAAATTAGTACAACCACTTTGGAAAACAACTTGGAGGTTTCTCAAACAACTACACATAGATCTTTCATATGATCCAGCAATCCCTCTTCTGGGCATATATCCAGAGGAATGGAAATCATCATGTCGAAGAGATACCTGCACTCCCATGTTTATTGCAGCTCTGTTTACAATAGCCAAGATATGGAACCAACCTAAATGTCCATCAATAGATGATTGGATAAGGAAACTGTAGCATATATACACTGTGGAATACTACTGTGCCATAAACAAGAATGAAATACTCCCATTTGCAACAACATGGATGAACCTGGAGAAACTTATGTTGAGTGAAACAAGCAAAGCACAGAGGGATAAATACCTCATGTCCTCACTCACATGTGGGAGCTCAGAGAGAAAGAAGGAAGGAAAGAAAGACCACAGTGGTGCATGGACTTGCAGAGGGAGGGAACATTCCTAGGGCTACAAATTGGAGTTGAGAGGAGAGGGGGATGGGGAGGGAGGTTGGAGGATAATTGGAAGGGGACGAAGGGTACAAAAGTAATTTCTGGTAATGGGTATGTCCCCAATATGAATCTGGCCCCCACATCATGGGCAGGAGGAGGGACAATCAGCTTTGTATCTCATGAATATTCGTAATAATAATTTTTAAAAAAGAATGTAAAGGGTCTAGAGAAAGCCTGCAAGGCCCAAAGGGAGGGTGTGGTTGCCTCCTGGAGACAGTGGGGGGCAGCAGAGAGCTGATCTGGTGGAGGGTCCATACTGGTCTAGCAGCCCAGAACCCCAGACTATCTGGAACCCACATCCCACCCAGGCACCAGGGCTCACTGGCCTGGAAGGGTTGTGTGAAGCTGAGCTGGGAGAGAGTACAATCCTCCCAGGCCTCTCTGCCTACCTGTCTGCCTTCCACTCTCTTCTACATGTGGATGCCAGACTGATCTTCCTAACACCCAATCTGGCCTGTCCCTCGCTTAACACTCCTCACTGGCTCTCTCTGCCCTCCTTGGAAATCAAGTCCAAGCTCCTTTAGTCTGGTTCCTAAGGCCCTGTCTCTCTCTGCCTTTGTTTCTTGTTTCCTTCTGCCTGGGGTAGCTCAGAACCTCTTGCTCCAACCATACAAACAGCATGCTCTCTGTGCCCTTATGTCACTTTCTGGTCTACAGGCCTTTGCACATGCTCTCAGATGGCCTGCTCTCCCTCTTAACCCTCTCCCCTCCACCTCTTTCACCCAGATAATGTCCCCTATCCTTCAAGGTTCAGCATGAGCTCCGCCTCCTCCAGGATGCCTTCCCTGACCTCCTACTTCCACTCCAGACACTGCAAGGTTCCTCTTATAGCTCCTTTATTATTTTTTTTTTATTTTTATTTTTTTTTTTGTCGGTTTTTCGTGACCGGCACTCAGCCAGTGAGTGCACCGGTCATTCCTATATAGGATCCGAACCCGCGGCGGGAGCGTCGCCGCGCTCCCAAGCGCAGCACTCTACCGAGTGCGCCACGGGCTCGGCCCTATAGCTCCTTTAATTCTCAGTGTTAACCCCTCTCCTAGTACCTCAAATATTGCCATGGACCCTGAGGGCAGGATCAGGGCCTAGTTGTTTTTGGGTCTCCAAAACCTAAAGGTCCCAGCAAATAGCAGGCACTTAGCAAATGTTTGTTATAAATGAATGAGTGACAAATGAATAAATAAAGACCCATTAAGGAAGGAGTCTGAAAGCTTCAGATCCAAAAGGTGCTTTAGTAATGTCCAGGTGACATTTTCCATGTGAGGTTGAGCCTGAGTAAAGAATGGATGCTGGACAATTTTGTCTGCATTGACGTCCGTCCCCTCCAGATTTGTAGAGCTGAACTGGTTAGGAAGAGTTCATTCTGCTTCTGAAAAATTTTGCAGTGAGGTTGACAGCTCGAGACCCTCCCCACCCCACTTTGCACATTTGGCACCTGAGTTGGACCAGATCCCTGGGGACCCTGGGGCTCACACTTTACACAGTCCTCTGGAGCTGAGCAATGTGGTAATGTTCTGTAACAGTCTGTGGACACCCACTCCCCTGCTCGGGAGGCAGAATAAGCTAGTGGGTCTTTTCTCTTTCTTGTCCCTTCTTGGGCTGGAGTCTACCAGCCTGGGGTGGATCAGAACTGGAGTGGTCGTCAGATGACATGAATCTGAGGCTGAGACCTGCTGGGCAGGAGCTGTGTGACTATGGGGAATCCCTTGCCCTCTCTGAGCCTCGGCTGCTTCATCTGTGAAGCGAGAGCGAAGACTTCACTTCTGCTACCTCCTGGGGCTGCTGGAAGTCCAGATGAAGATCAACCTGTGAGGTTTTTCTCCAGCTTGGACGGTGGCATAGGCTACTGGGCAGGGCCACTTGGGACACAGCCACCACATGAGTAAACCTCTTCATCTGCCGTCCAGAGCCAATTCAAGGAGAACCTTTAAAATTGCAGCCTGCCTCTCAGGCCGTGCCTTTACCTCTGAATCTTCTGAGTGCCGCCCACATGGTGCAGGTCAGAGATAGCAAACTCATTTCAGAATTAGCTGGAGGAATTACTTGCTGTACAAACAGACTCTTCTTGTCAGATGCAATTTGTAAATATCATTTACACGAGGAAGTCGATTAACATTACTCCTGTTGATTCAGGCCTCTCCCACCTCCTTGCATACCCCGACCCTCACCCCCCTTCCCAGCAGGATGTCACTCTTTATAAGATGCCTGTGACTTTAGGACCAATACTTTGAGAATTCCCCTTTCCTCTGTTAATTATACATGATCTGGGTTTCGTAGAAGTCTTATAAAGTTTCTTGCTGTTGAGCTATTTTCCCTTAGAAAGAACTGAAATGTTATTTATTGCTTTATTCTTTGATTCATTGACTCATTCATTTATTCAACAAATGGATGCAATCTACCCATTTCTTTCAAGTTTGTGCTTAAATCTTCTGCATAAGGTTTCCTCCAACCAGCTATTTGATGCTGCAGCCTGGTTTCCCCCCAACACTTTCTGATCTCCTTTTTCCTGCTCCCCCTTTTTTCCCTAGCCCTTAACAATTTTCAACATAGAAAATAATGTATGTATTTACTATACTTATTGTTTGTTTTCTGTCTCCCTGGCTCAAAGTTAAGCCCCATGAGGACAGGGGTCTTTGACTACTTCATTCACGCATGTACCCAAATGCCTGGGACAGTATACCTGGCAAACAAGTGATCAATGAATATTTTTTAATAAATGAATGACAAGCTGCAGAATTGTTGAAAAAGACCTCAGCATTCAATTTAAGACAGAAAAGCCAATGAAACCAGCCAATAAAAGGAAGGAAAAAAACCTGAAGTTTATTGAGTGTTCCCTATAGGCCAAGTCCTTTATATAAGGGATCTATGTCATTTAATCATAATGGCCCTACAGATTAAGAGGTTGTTCTATTTTCTTTCTTTCTTTTTTTTTATTGAATCGTAATTGATTACACATATTTTGGGGATTCAATGTTGACATATGTTGATCAAATCAATATTACTAGTATGTATATTGTTACAAATTGTACTTATTCTTTATGCCTCTTGTCCAATCTCTCCCTATCCCCCTCCCTGCTCCCACCACTGATAACCCTAGATTTGTTCTCTCCTTCTGAAAGAGTCATGGTTACTCTGTTGATTTGCTGCCTAGATGACATGTCCAATGCTGAGAGCTGTGGTCAGTTTCCCCACTATTATCGTAGAGCAGATGCTTCTTCTGGAATGGGCTTTGTGGAGAGAGACATCCTCTTCTTTTCTTTGGTCTCTTCTGGTGACTCTCCTTGTGTCAGTGCACTCCAGTGGCTGGTGGACCATCTGTGTGGTGGTTGTGGCATCTAGCCACTTTTGTGGCAGCCGTGGTTACTGTGGTGGCTGTGGTGGGCCACCCACACAGAGGTGATGTTTTTGGCATGCTCCTTGGCACCGGCAGTGTGCCTGGTTGTGGGCAGAGGGGTCTGGTCCCTGGCTCGATGTCCTGGGCCCCTGGGCAGGGCCCTGAGACACTGGCAGTGTGCCTGGTTGTAGATGGGGGGGTCCAGTCCCTGGCTTATTGTCTGGACCCCTGGGAAGGCTCCCGTGGTGCTGGCAGTGTGCCTGGTTGTGGGCAGAAGGTCCAGTCCCCAGCTCATTGTCCCAGGCCCCCAGGAGGGCACCCAAGGTGCTGGCGGTGTGCCTGGTTGTGGTCAGGGAGCTCCAGTCCTCAGCTCCATGCCCCAGGCCCCTGGGCAGGCCCCAGGGCACTGGTGGTGTGCCTGGATGTGGGAGGTGGTCCTGTCCCTGGCTCCATATCTCATGTCCCCTGGCAGGCCCCAAGGCACTGGTGGTATGCCTGGGCCAGAATTAATTTTTCGTCCTTTGCTTGCTTCTAAAACAGGGGAACTTCCTGTGGGAACCAGTGCTTGAGCTCTGTGGTTGAGCTGATTTGCTGCTTTACTGCTGTTTTCTGAGGGAAGGGTTTTTGTGCAGCTCAGGGTTTAATGGTTGACCTTGTAGGTACTTCTGGCTCTCCAGAGACCCAGTGCACCTGGGTTGTATAGAAACTCTGATCTGGGCCTGAGTTTTTTCATCAAACTGCACCCCATGCAATTCTATATTCATGACCAGTCTCCTCTGAGTGGTCCTACGCTGATTGGGGGACAGATCGGCTGTCCTTGCTGTGTCCCAGTGTTCTCCCAGTGGACCTGTCTCCCCCACTGCCTGTGCTCCAAAAACTTCCCATGGGACAGGCTGTGCACTGGTCCCTTGCGATTACTCATTGGCCTCTGAATGGCTCCCCTTTTTCAGTTGTTCTGGCTCCTCGCTCCTGCATGGATCCATGGGAATTCTATTAGTGGTCTTGCTGTCCTGGGGACCACCAACGCCCTCTTCTCCCCTGCCACCTCCAAGCAACTCCATTTGAAGGGCACAGCTGCACTTTCTGCTGGCTCCTGCTCCATGTGCTCAGCATCTCCAGGCTTAAAGTGGCTGTGGCCCAAAAAGCTCCGAGTAGTTTTTTCTTTCTCTCACCGTGGTTTCTCCCACCTTCATGAAACTCTGTAGGTTTCTCCTCCTCTTCCCCTGAGCTCCAGCAGCCCCAGCTTGGCTGTTGTTACATTTTTATAGTAGTAAATTGGTTGATTTGTGGGAGAGATTGACTCTGGGGACTGTCTATTCTGCCATCTTGACCATAACTCCCGAGGTTGTTCTATTTCCACACGAGAAAATGGCTGCCCAGAGAGGTTAGGCCATTTGCCCAATGTCACAGAGCTGGTGAGAGGTGAATCCAGATTGCAAACTGAGGGCTAAATTTAAAGCCCCTTGCACTGCAGCATGCATGGGAGAAAGAACAAATGCGCTGAAACTTCAGGGAAGACTTCCTGGAGGAGATGTCATTCTCCATCACCACCTTGAAGACAGGGCTGGGTCTGGACACACAAGGATGAGGTGCAGGAGTTCTTATTTGCAATGGAGAAAAGGGTGAGCTGCCAGCCTAGAGAGGGGCTTGTTCAGGGAAGGAGCTGCGGGGCCCAGGCTGCGTGGGAAGCACCGTCATGGTCAAGAAGGCTGGAAAAGCAGAGTGGGGTCAGGCACCAGTTGAGACTCAGGTTCCAAGCTGACACTTTCATTTCCAGTTTGCAAAGCTATAACATATGCTATTGAAAGATGTGTCATACTCTGGAAAGTCCTTAAAATAGGCAGAAATCAGCATTCCTCTGCTTCACAACCCCTTAAATGAGGCAGATCCAAGAGATACTGAAACAAAATAGAATTACCTTTGAGTCTTATGGGCCAAGGAGGTTATAAAAAGCCCATTCTGCTCAAAGTCCAGCTGTTGCCAAACATTTTCTAAAAACTAAGGAGGGCCTACTATAGGCTTGACATTTTGCTTCTATTATGTACGTACATAAAGTACTCTGAGGCAGACAGCATGATGGCCATTTTAGAAATGAGGAAATTGAGGCTCTAAGTGATTAAGTTTCTTTTCCAAAGTAACAGCCTGGTGGGAATAGAGGTAAATTCCCAAGTGTGAGCTCATTTGCCTTGATGCCTCTTTTGCCCTTGAAAAAGTGTGTGCCACAGCCTCAAAAATGCTGCTTTAGAAGCAGCTAACAGCATGTCTACTGTGAAGAATAATTCATTTTAGATCACTGTGCCTCATCCTTTCAGGGAAGTGTCGAAAATGGTCCCCAGGAGCTCAACATGATTGGTTCAGCTAGAAACCTCCTGTGGAGCTGAGCAGATGCAGGGGGCTGGGGCTCTGTGCTCTTGTCAGCCTTCTCATTTGGCGGCCACAGTCTGGGAGAGCTCAGGCCGGGGGAAGCATCACTTACAGGACCAGAAACGTGCATCCACATGGCTCTGCCAAAGCCAGAGAGCCTTCTCATTACTCATTCATCCAACTCAGAGCAAGGTGCAGGGCTAGGTTCTAGGAATACAAAGATGAATTAAGACACACAGTCCCTACCCTCAAGGAATTCCCAGCATAGAAGAAAAAACAGACAAGTAATAAGGCAAGAGTAGCACAGCTTCATCCAAGTGGGGGGCAGCACCTGGAGATATTCCAAGGTGAGAAAGAAAAATTTTGGACAATTAAAAGCTTTGAAAGTGCTGCCCAATATCCCTGGTTCTGACCCATTATTTCAAATGGCCCAACCATGTAGCAGGATGATCTGTATTCCATTTCCAAGCCCCATTTGGGGAACAGTATTATGTTCCTGAACCAATTTATTTCTGTCCACTACATGGGGGTTTTCCATTACAAACATATCATCTCCCTGAGGTGTGTACAAATGGTTTTGGGGTGATCTAGTTCCAAGAGCCTCCTAAGCACAGACATTTCCACAGTGATGTTGCTAATTGTTATGTTTGAGGGGTTGATTAAGTAACATCTCCTTCTCTGCTTAAGTTCAGCAGGTGGAGACTAACATATCACCTGTGAACACTTGGTTGGAGAATGTATTGTTTAGTTTTTTTTGCTGCATGACAGACAATCCCTCAAATGTCAGTGGTTTATGACAACAACAAAATATATATATATATATATATTTCCTACTCATTGGTCTGTATTCACTGGGGCAGCTGTGCTCCAGGCTGCAGGTAGGGTTCAACTCGGCTCTAAGTGTCTCTGATTCTGGGCCCAGAGGATAGGTGGGCATGCTGTTCTCACAGCAGGTGGCAGAAGTTCACGAGGGCCAGGCAGGAATGTGTGATAACTCTTACACTCTCAGCCTGGAACCGGCACTTTCTCCCACATTCCATTGGCCAAAGCAAATCATGTGGCTCAGCATCAGAGGGGCAGGTTTACCCACCGTGGACCATTCCAAGGTCAGGGAGGGGAAAACAGTAAAAAAATTCATACGCTCTCCCAGGTGGAGCATGGTAAACCAAAGAGACCCTGGACCCTTTAGCAGAAAGTCTCACCCACAGCTAGACCCCTGTAAACTGAACACCCAAGGAAGGGCAGCCCAGAGTGCACACTACCTGTAGAAACCTGTGTCTGTGAGGAGAAGGAGAAAGGAGACAATGAGCTGTGCACGCCCACCTCCCTGTGCACCAGTCAGAATCCGTGCACGCCCACCTCCCTGTGCACCAGTCAGAATCCGTGCACGCCCACCTCCCTGTGCACCAGTCAGAATCCGTGATGCGGTAAAGGAGGGGTTGGCAGGAGGCCAATTGTGCGACCCTAACTGATGTCCCCCAAAATGGAAATGTGGAGAGCAGAAGGAAGCTTCCCTCCTGACACACCCATGAGCGTGTGACACATCTTGGCACTTGGTCTTCCACAGTTGACCGGTGTAGACACACACCCTCCTTGAAAGGGCGGCACCCCAGAGGCTGATTCTTGTTTCGAATAGAATGAGGGTTGTGTTCATTTATTCACGTAAGATCCATCTGTTGAATATCTGTTATGTGCCAGCACTGTCAGAAGTGCTTACGATCTTAGTAGCCCTTGGTAGGCCATAGGCTGTCTTGCCTGGGGTGGCCCTGTCACTCACCATAGTCAAGTGACACCCTCACCCCATGTTAGAAACTGTCTTTTGCCTTAGGAATTTTGAAAGCCTTTAAGATGATTTTACTTTTATTTATTTATTTTTACTTTTAATTTTTTTTTAAATTGACAAAAATGATAGATTGATGGGGTACAACATGATGTTTCGAAATATGTGTACGTTGTGGAATGGCTGAATCAAGCAAGTTAACACCTGCTTTACTTCACATATTCTTTTGTGGCGAGAACACTTAAAATCTACTCTCAGCAATTTTCAAGTACACGATACATTGTTATTAACTACAGTCACCACTTTGTGCAATAGATCTCTTGAACATATTCTTTCTGTCTAGCTAAAATTTTGTATCCTTTGACCAACATCTCCCCCGTCCCCCTCATTTTACTTTTTCAATGATTTGTATGAGTGATTCGTTATGGTTGTCTATGATGTCTCAGCAGTCCCTGTGCATAGGTGAATTCTTGTTTTTAACTCTCCCCTCCTGTCTAGGTAAACCCACTCGGGGTCTGTCTGCTTGCCCGGACAGTCCAATCGTCGAGATCTTTTCTCTCTCTCCTCTTTAGCTGTCAATTTCTTAATATTTCCGTTCCATTGTCTTTTTCCTTTTCAAACTGGAAGTGTGACTTGTGGAAGTGCCTAGAAACCTGTATTAGTTTCCTAGGACTGCTGTAGCAAGTTACCACAGACCAGGTGGCTTAAAACAACAGAAATGTTTTCTCTCACAGTTCAGGTGGCAGAAATCAAGGTGTTGGCAGGGCCGCCCCCTCTCTGAAGGGTCTAGGAAGGATCTCCTTTGCCTCTGGTGGTCCTTGGGCATCCCTGGTGCTCTTTGGCTTGTAGCTGCGTTCTTCTAATCTCTGCCTCTGTTGCCACACGGCTTATTTCTCTCTGGTTGTGTCTCTATCTCCTGTCCTCTTATTATGAGAATACTAGCCTTTGAATTTAGGGCCCACCCTAATCCAATATGATTTCATTTTAGCTAATTGCATCTGCAAAGATCCTATTTCCAAAATAGGTCACATCCCAACGTCCTAATAGACATAAATTTGGGGGGAACACTATTCAACTCACGACAACCTCCTTAATTTGATTTTCTGCTTGGTCAGTTCTGTCTTTAGTGCCTCAGATGTGGATTTCATTTTTGCAATTGCATCCCTGTTTTCTTGCAGGCTTTTATTGCCTTAACCATCCCTTGTCATCTCAGCCTGCTGTCCTGGAGTCTCAGACTGTCACCCCAAACCTCCTTGATTCTATTCCACAGAGACCATGTCTTCTTCTGAGACACTTTGCAGATGATTTTTAACACTTTTCTTCTGCCTAATGGAGAAAATAACTTTCAGGGCAATTCCCTTCTCCTGAGGCTTTCTGTGAGGTTACATTTCTCTATGGCTACAGTATTTTTCATGGGTCCTAGAATGTTCTTTCCTCTCTATTGACTCATTCTTTAATGTTACATCTGCTCATAGCAGGCTGTGTGGATTGCCTTTGGTTGAGTCCTGGGAGAGGTGACACTCAGGGAGGGGTAGCTGTAGCTAACTCCTAGCTCAATTCCAATACCCAGCCAGCATTCATCAGTTTAGCTCTGCTGAGCTGGGTGAGACCTTCTCGTGTCCTCTCAGTTATACAGGGAGAACCATCTGCATTTAGAATAGTGGCTCCCGTTCAGACCAGTCTGATCAGAATTACCCAGGGAGCTTTCACAAATGCAGATGCCTGGGCCTCATGCCTGACGAGCCTGAGTTAGGAAGTCTGGGGAGGGTCCGACAATCTGTTCTTAACCATTCCCCTGAGGTCTCTTATACACAGCCAGGTTTGGGACCCACTTCGCCTTGATGACTTTTTTCACGTGTGTTTTCCCCATAGGACTGTGAGCTCCAGAATGCTAGCAAATACTTACAGAGCACTTTCCTGTGTGCCAGACACTGTCTAAGCACTTCACGTATACCGTATTTGCTTCTCACATCAACCCTATGAAGTAGATACTATAATTATCCCCATTTTACAGATGAGGAAATTGAGGTGAAGAGAGGTCACATAGCTAGTAAGAAGTGCAGCCAGAATCTGAGTCTCTCTCTCTATGATAGCAGAGACCGTGCTTGATTTCAGGGAGGCCTGAGTCCCTGAGTGGCACACAGCATGTACTCGAATTATTGTTATGTAAATGATGCCCACCTCCCTCCCCTAGAAGAGGCCTGGTTAACCTTTGTCAGTCTTGTAGGGTAAGGTTGGTGGTCAGGACATCTTCAGCTTAAAATGCTGCTGACTTGAGCTAAGAGTGGAGGGAATACAAAGGGGACACTTGGCGGGGACAGGTGGAGAATGAGCCAACGTGTCATATCCCAGGAGGACCCAAGGAGGTTGCTGAGAGCCCCACAGTTGCAGAACCAGGGGAAACAGAAACGATGGACAGTGGGTTAACAGGGATGTCCTGTGAGCTGGTTGGCCAATGTCTGGGGACCAGAACAGCCTAAGGTTGGTTCTGTGTGCTTCCCTGGGCAGCGTGTGTGACAGCTGCTTTAACCTTGATGACCAGGGCTGAACAGGACGAGTGTGTGACTTTGGAACAAGTGTCTCAAACTTTCCAAGTTGTTGTTTCATCAACTGAAAAATGGGGTGAATAATATCTATTTGTTCCTACTTTATCTCATTGTCAAGGGCTTTGATTGCTTTTTGATGAACGATGCCGAGAAATTTTTGTCTTCACAGCAGTCAGCAGGGCGTTCCCAGTGGGGGAGACCTGCCTTCGTGGAGCAGGGGCATGGGTGCGCCAACTGTGGCATGCGAGGACGCTGGGTCTCCAGCACTGCACATGGGCAGGGGAGGAGGGGAAGGTTTCCCTGCAGCTCAGGATGTGAAACAGGAGGAGGAAGAGGGAAAAGGGTGGAGCCTGCGAGAGCAGACAGCAGGTGCCCGGCCACCTGACCCTCCGCGGCACCCCGTCTCCTTCAACAGCAGCACACTTCGGTGACTTCTGGAAATGCTGGAGATAGTGGGAGTTTCATGGAACGTGAACCTGGGGCTGGGCTATGAGGGAGGAAGCAGGACGTAGAGTGGGCTGGGAGAGGAGGAGGAGGGAGAAGTCAGGGCCACGGTCAAACGCATCCTCTGAAAATGTGGGGAAGGGGTGGACTTTCACAGTGATGTGGAATTGGGCTTTGCGCCAGATTTAGCAAGATTTTGAGGGATAGGAGGGCCCTACTGATGACAAGATTATACTCAAGGGCTATATAAAGTGTTCCCTATGTACAAGCTGAACTTCTGTAATTACAAGGTTTAAGTCCATTACGGTCAGTCTAAGGCAGTGGTTCTTAAACTTGGCTGCAATTGAAATCATCTGGACCCAGAGGTGCTTTTAAGAATTCCAGTGCCCAGGTTATACCACATGCCAGTTTAATCTGAATCACTGTGGGTGGGGCCCAGGTGTAGGTATTTTATGAAATCCCCCTGGTGAGGCCAATATATAGTCAATCCTGAGAACCAATGATCTAAGGAGGGGCCTGACAAACTTTTTCTGACAGGAGCAAAGTAGTAACTATTTTAGGCTTTACAGACCAGCCAGTCTCTGTCATAACTACTCAACTGTTGTTGTACAAGAAAGCAGACATAGATGCTGTGGGTTGATTGAATTGTGTCCCCCAAAGTCCATACATTAGAAGCTTAATTCCTACTGTAACTGTTGAGGGTGGGAAAACCTATTATGGTAATTGAAAAGTGGGGCCTTGAAGAGGTGATTAAGTTGATGGTTTAATGGTGGTTGGGGGTGTGGTTCTGAGGGCTTTAAAAGGAGAGCAAGTGAGAGTCCCTCACTGCCGTTTTCTGCCATGGGAGACCTCTTCATCACTGTAAAGCCACCACCAAAGAAGACCCTCACCAGCTGTGTTCCCTGGACTTTGGACTTCCCAGCCTTGGAAACTGTAAGCAATAGATTTCATTTTCTTACAAATTACCCAGTTCCAGGTATTTTGTTATAAGTAACAGAAATGGACTAATACAATAGATGATATGTAAATGAATTGGTGTGACGGTGTTCCTATAAAACTTTATTTACAAAAACAGGCAGAGGGCCAAATTTGGCTCATAATTGTAGTTTGCCAGTCCCTGGACTAATGCACGGTACAGAATAAGACATTTAAGAATAAAGGGAAATAGAGACTCTCCCAAGAGGCAGAGGGCATGATGGTTAAGAACTGGGTGATAAGAACCTGACTTGGAGTCCCAGCTTGGTCACAAATGGCTTGTATGACTTGGGCAAGTTTCTTAACTTCTCTGTGCCTCCATTTCCTTATCAGTAAAATGATGATAACAGAAGGACCTATTCTATAAGGTTGTTTGAGGATTAAATGAGAGGTAATGAATATAAGAAGCTAGGCATTGCTGGCCAGGCACATGGACAAATTCTTAATAGTGTTTGTTGGTTTTACATTTATGCAATTATTGTCATTCTTAGAAAGGAAGAGGACCATGTAGCTGTTACCAGGCCCTTCAGATATATGCTCTTTGAGTAGATGCTGATTTGGTTTTAAGTGCCGGCAGCTAAAGCAACAAGGGAGAGGCATTTAAGGGAGATGACTTTTGTTTTCTGACAATTCAAGTTAATTTAATTACCAAGGAGTAATTAGCATGTTAATCTAGGTCTCTCTCTGTCTCTCTGTCTCTCTGTCTCTCTGTCTCTCTGTCTCTCTGTCTCTCTGTCTCTCTGTCTCTCTGTCTCTCTGTCTCTGTCTGTCTCTCTCTCTCTCTCTCTCTCTCTCTCTCTCTCTCTCTCGTCTTTTATTTCCAGAATGCCCACAAACAATGACCTATGGTTTTAAAAAAAACCAAACAAACTCAGAAACAGAACAAAATCTCCTGCAAAGCCAGAGAACTGCAGGCCCACGCCCACCCCCCAGACCCCTCCAGGAAGGTGGGATCCTGGGCTTTATTGATACAGTCCTGTGAGATTACCTTTTAGTCATCTGTCAAAATGTCCACATGATCTCCAGGGGTCCCCTGCTTGGTTTTCATTATTTATTTATTTATTTTTTTACTGTCATTATGGTGTAAGCAATGACCATTTGTTTCCTTAAAAGACCCTCCCTGCAGAGAGCAAGGCCTGGGCTACAAAGCCCTCAGTTATACAAGGAGGGAGTCACCATTGCTGGGTTCTGTGACTTGGGAAAATATCTTGGTACCAAAGGTGACCTTTTCTCCCCTTCACCCTGAAGTGATAGGTTCATTCGCTTGCCCTCTCTCAAGGGCGTAGGTCAATCTGAACAACCTCACCAGTGGAGCGTCAGCAATATCTCACCTTCCAGGTGGTTCCAAAACAGTTGCATCATTACTGGTGCTATTTTTGCTGTTGCCCAATATTTCTGTTTCCTCTGTGGTCTGCAGGGACGGGCATCACTTCCCAGTGACACACGGGCATCGCGGAGTTCCAGGGAGCATGTTGTGTTCTTGTAGCTCACCCCACCCTTCCTGCCTTTCTATCCTTAAACTTTCTCCCTGTGGCCCAAGTCCTATCTGTTCTTGGAGACAGAATTCAAACATCTCTCCAACAGGAAGTGAACATCCTCTTGTGGGCCTCCCTCACCTTTTGTCTGACTTTCTTGGTGGGCAAAGAATGCTCTTCCTACTGTGGTATAGGAGTTTCTTCAAGGGCAGAAGAATCAGGCCATCTTCCTCTTGTGGGAGAAGTTGTCAGAGCAGAAATAGCACATGGTGCAGGGAGGAGAGTATGTCCTTTGGAATCGGGGTTTGAACTCTGGCCAGGTGACTTAATAAATCAGGTTGGACAAAGGACCAGACCCGTCTGAGCAGAGTTTCTTTCTCTGTCAACTGAGTATCATAATCCTGATGTCAGAGTTGGGATTCCTCCAGGCAGGAGGCAGTGAGAAACTCCATGTTAGGTGCCGGGCACAGAGGCAGGGAGAGTGGGTACACCAAGATTTGTTGATTCCTCTATTTCCCCCCGTTTGACAGAGTGATGCCACTCATGGAAATGTTCATGGGTGGAAGAGGAAACATTTTGGTCCATTCAGGCTGCTAGAACAAAATAGACTGGTGACTTATAAACAACAGAAATTTATTTCTCACAGTTCTGGAGGCTGGGAAGTCCAAGGCTCCTGTGTCTGGTGAGGACCTGCTTTCTGTTCCATGGATGACCATCTTCTCCCTGTGTCCTCACATGCTGGGAAGGGTGAGGGGTCTCTCTTGGGCCTCTTTTATAAGAGCACTGATCCCTTTCATGAGGGTGGAACCTAGTCACCTAATCACCCCCCAAAAGGCCCCACTTCCTAATACTATTGTCTTGGGGGGTAGGATTTCAACATATGAATTTGTGTGGGGTAGGGGGGCGCACAAACATTCAGACCATAGCAGGAAGGAAAGGAGAGGAGGAAGGCGGGGAGCAGGAAGGAAGGAAAGGACTGAAGTGGTGAGAAGGGATGAGAAGGTGGGGAGTGCTAGAAGCAGAGAGGTGGGTGATCCAGGCAGTTTCTGCATCCAGGCAGTTTCTGCAGTTGGACCATGGAGACCTGGGCCTTCACTAGGCTAAAATTTAGGCCAGGCCTGGCCTGCAGGGCTCAGCAGGGCTGGCAGCTCAGGTGAGGCTGGAGATGTGGTGAGGACAGGGCTGGCCAGAGCAGGGGGATTGCTCAGTAGATAGGAGGCTGGGTTCTGAGCTGTTCTGGGCTGAGTTCAGTCAGACAGGAAGTTCTGGAGAGAGGACAGAGGTTGGCCTGCTCTGGTGGCTTTGATGGAAGAGCCCTTGTGGTCAGAAGGACCAGGTATGTTACACCAGGACAGTTCCCCAGAGACAGGACTGTGTTCTTTAGGGTCCAAGAGTCCATTTACCACAGTCATTTGTTAAGCATTTATTAAGTGCCTACAGTTTATTGTGCTAGGTGCTAAGGATGTAATTGTGAACATAACATTGATCCCATACTTGAAGGAGCTTCCAGGCTAGTGGTGAGTTGTGCACACCAGCAAGTGAACAGTCTGTTCCAGTTGAGATTAACGAGTTCTGTGCTGGAGCTGAATGGGGGAACAGAGGGGACCCCTAACCTAGCCTTAGAGGTCAAGCAAGGCTTCAAGGAAGAGGTTACATCTAAGCTGAGTCTTTTGCTTAGCAAGGAGGGTGGGATCGGTATTTCATTTGGAAAATGCAGCAAATAGCTGCATGTCAAGGCATGAGAGAGAGGGTGGTGTCTGCAGCTGGGATATGCCCTGGTTAGGATGCTGGGGGAGGCTGGGGGTGGAGGACGCGTGGATGCAGGCTGAGCCTTAGCGTTTGATCTTAAAGGCATGGAAGATCCAGTGACAGGTGGGGTTTGATCAGGGGAACACCTTGGTCTGTTTCACCTTCTAGAAGCCTCACGGTGGGATGTAGAGAGTGGTCAGAAGCATTCCTGGGCCTGGGGACCAGAGTGGAGGTGATGGGGTACTACTGCATGAGGGTTCTTAGAGTAGAATGGGAAGAATGTAGAGAAGTGATGCTGGGGACACAGGTGGGCTGGCCTTGGGGACACAATGGGTGTGAATGTAAGGAAGAGAGAGATGAGCTCAGGAAACACGGTGGCTGCAGCATGGCACTGGGGCGCCTGGAGAGAGGATGGCAAGGGACAGCTCTAGACAGAGCCCCCAGGAGGTCATTAGTAATGTTGGGCCAAGACACCCTGCTGGCCCAAACTAGAAGGGTGACAGTGTGGATGAGAGGAGGTGCCGTTTTCCTAAAATATTAGGGGAAAATCTCCCAGTCTAGGCTAGAGCCCTCCTCCTGCAATAGGAATTGATGCCCAGGCCCTTGGCATCCCGGCCATGCACACATGACCCAGGCTCCTGCCCCTTGAGCCAGTTTGTGAAAAAACAGGGACATCCGGTTGAAGGAGGTGGCAGCAGTGGCCACCCCATTGGATCTCCAGGTCAGCAGTGGCAGGAGCCGGTGTCCAGTGCTGGTGACTGCGTCTCCACCCAGCCGGGGGTAGTGTGGGGTACCAGTCCTGGCTGTAGCTACCAAGCCTGCTCCTCTAAATCCCCCCAAGAATGGGACCCCCCCAACATCTTTCTTAAATTTAAGAAAAATTGTAGTAAACTACAGATAGCATAAAATTTACCATCTTAACTACTTTGAAGTGTGTAGTCCAGTGGCATTAAGTACATTTACACTGTTGTGCAATTGTCACCACCACCTGTCTCCAGAAGTTTTTTATCTTCACGAGATGAAACTCTGTGCCCATTAGACACTGACTCCCCTTTCCTCCTACCTCCCTGCCCCTGGTAACCACCATTCTACTGTCTCTGGGAATTTGACTATTCTAGGAACCTCATATAAGTAGAATTATACAGTGTTTGTTTTTTTGTGACTGGCTTATTTCACTTATCATAATGTCTTCAGGGTTGATCTATGTTGTAGCGTGTATCAGAATTTTCTTTTTTGAAAGCTAAATAATTTACATGTGTGTATACGCCACATTTTGCTGACCCATTCATCCGCCAGTGGACACTTAGATGCTTCCATGTTTTAGCTTTTGTGAATTATGCTGCTGTGAATGTGGGTGTGCAAATATCTGTTCTAATCCCTGCTTTCAACTTCTGAGGATATACCCAGAGGTGAAATTGCTGGATCATATGGTAATTCCATTACTAACGTTTTGAGGACCACCATACTGTTTTCCACACTGGCTACACCATTTTGTGGAGATGTGATTCTTCCTGGGGCTCTGAGTAGGTCTGAGCCTGGATGGAGGCAGGTGCAGGGCCAGGTCCTAAGAATTACTCTAGGAACCAAAATCATCGCTTCACCTGAGTCCTCTTTCAGGGACTGTTGTCCTGGGTGGAGAAGAAACTCATAGCCTAGAGTCGAATCTTGCCTCTCGGACTATTCTTCTGGGATCCATGCAGTAGCTTGGACAGAGACACTCCCCACTTCCTCCTCCAACCTCCCTTTCCAAATTTAAGCATCACCTCCTTCCCATTAGTTCCCATGGAAACATTATTGGCCTCTCCTCATTAGCACTGCACATTAAAAATGGCTAAAGCCTGCCCCAGAGGAACAGTTAGAAAATTCTTTGGTTACTTCCTTACTTATTCTTCTCTCATTAAGGAAAATCTTCTTGGAGCCTGTGAGCCCTGACTTAGGAATGAAGATGTCCTGGTGTAGAGCTAGAGCTAGGGTCTGGGGCTCCTAGACACCTCGAGCCCGTTCACAAACCCTTCACATGCAGATCTATGAGCTAGGTAACTGGCAAAAAGGTCCTTGGAGCCTTGGTTGAAGAAGGAATAGTCTTTATTCAGCACACACGTCTAGGAGTTAGGCAGTACAAAAAGAAACTCAGAAACTCTACTGCTACTGGCAAGGTCCAAAGAAAAACTGAGCAGCTTCCAGCAGAGTAAACATGCTCTATTTTTAGACTCGAGCTCTGCTGGCCAGCTTCTGCTTCACAAACTCAAGAACACGCAATAGTAACAAAACTAAGAAGATACATTGGTGCACTAACTCCACCCACAGACAACTCCTTTACAGGAAATGTGCTGCTTGACCCCCAACCAGACCTGAGCAGAGGGAGCCTGACTAAATTATCCTATTTTCCCCACACCTGGTACAATCCTGGCTTTCTTTAACTCTCAGGGTGACCTGGGTGAGGCCCTGCCCTCCCTGACCTCAGTTTCCTCATTTGTAAAATGAAGGCTGCTGTAGAGCAGGGACTCCCAACCTCTTCCCCAAAGATACTCTTTGTTTTCTGTCCTTAGAGACCACATTTTTGAAAGATGTTGTCTGTCAGATAGAGCTTATTTAATGATGTTAGGTTTTCCATGTTTTATTAAGGACATCCATAACTTCCAACTAGGGCTTCTGATCACAGTATGAGAAAATAAAGCTGATGTCATTTCATGCAAGAGCTGGTGCAGCCTCATCTTGGTCGGAAATGCAATATTCCCTTTGCCATTTAAAAGTATTAAATAGTTCTCAGATCCCCGTTCCTACTCCTGGGGAACCCAGGCTCAATACTACAGGTCATATAGCAAGACTAGGGCACCTGGATCTAAGAAACAGCCCTGTAATTCTGTGAAATGGAAAGAGTATAAATTTTGGGGTCAGAAATCTGAGTTTTTAATTTTATTTCAAGTCAATTAACCTGGTCTGACCTTGGCAATGTGAAAATGTCCACAAATTCTCTGAAAATCCTCCCTTCTAAAGGGAGAGCTCAGTTCCCATCCCCTTAAGCATGGACTGTACTTGGTGACCCGACAGACAGAAGGTGGTGGACATGCTGATGTTAGTCTTCCCACACGAGAGCACAAAAAGCAGCTTCCTTCTGGCTGTCTGGGGTCACTCACTCTGCAGGAAGTTGGTGCCATGTTGTAAGGACACCCAAGCTGCCTGGGGAGGGACCCCTCCCGGTGAGGAACTGAGGTCTCCTGCCGACAGCCATGTGAGTGGACCATCTTGGAAGATGTATTAACTTTCTATTGTTGCTGTAACAAATTACTGCAAACCTAGCAGCTTAAAACATCACAAATTATTCTTAAAGTTCTGTAGGTTAAAGGCACAGCATGGGTCTCACTGGGCTCAAACTGAAGTGTCAGCAGGGCTGTGTTCCTTTCTGGAGTCTCTAGGGGAGAATCTGTTTCCCTACCTTTTCCAGCTTCTAGAAGATGCCCACATTCCTTGGATTGGGCCCCTTTCCTCCATCTTCAAAACCAACAACACTGCATTTTTCTGACCCTGCTTCCATTACCACTCCTCTTCCTCTGGCCTTCCTCTTCTGCTTTCCACTTCTGTCTTTAAAGACCCTGTGAGTACACTGGGCTTAAGTGGATAATCCAGGATAATGTCCCTATATGCTGGTTCGCAGCCTTAATTCTATCTGCAACATTAATCCTCCTTTGCCATGCAACCTAACATGTTCACAGGTTTCAAGGATTAGGTTGTAGACATGTTCCTGGGCAATTATTCTGCCTGGCCCTGAAGTGGATCCTCTAGGCCTGGTCAAGCCTTTGAATGACCACAGCCTCTGCCAACATCTTCACTGAAAAGCTCATGAGAACCTCTGAGTCAGAAGTACCCAGAAAAGCTTCTTCTCCCTCTTTCTTTCTTTCTTTCTTTTTTTTTTTTTTTTTTTCGTGGCTGGCTGGTATAGGGAGCTGAGCCCTTTTACAACTTTTTTTTTTTGTCTTTTTTTGTGACCGGCCGCACCGCGCTCAGCCAGTGAGCGCACAGGCCATCCCTATATAGGATCCGAACCCGCGGGCGGGAGCACTACTGCACTCCCATCGCTGCACTCTCCTGAGCGCGCCACGGGGTCGGCGGGAGCTGAGCCCTTTGACCTTGGTATTATAACACCATGCTCTAGCCAACTGAGCCAACAGGCTCGCTCTTCTCCTTAATTTCTGACCCACAAAAATTGTGAGATAACACACGTTTGTTGTTTTAAGTCACTAAATTTTGCAGTACAGCATTCCCCCCTTATCCAGTTTTGCTTCCTATGGTTTCAGTTACCTGCAGTCAACTGTGGTCTGAAAATATTACATAGAAAATGTCACCTCTCCCAGGGTGACAGAGACACAAAGGATTACTCAAAGCCTATTTCTCCAGAGCAGTGAGAGGCCCAGAAGGGGTTAATCCCAGGAGCAATTCCTTCCAGAGAGAAGGTTTCCTAGGAATAACACCAAATCAGGTTTTTTTTCAGTTTTATTGTCCAGGCAAGAAAGTTACAGAAAAGGAACACAGTGATTACAAAAAGAACAATGAGATAATCGTCATGGCAACACTTAGTTCCCCAAGAAACGCAAAGAAACAGCTGAAGATGAGATGAAGAACATCCCCCAACCATCAACCTTGAAGCCTTTAGCTCACGTACTTTCCCATCACTAGATTTAGCTGCACCAAGGATGACTGCCCTTAGAGCAAGCACTTTTGCTGTGTTACAATTTTTTTAACCTATAACAGAGACTTTAGTCCTGGGAAAGTTTTCTGTTCTTCCCAAGCTTAGCATTTCTATGTGCAATTCTAAAAAGTTAGGCTATACCTTAAACTACAGGGCTTTGGCCCTGCTAAAACTAAGGGCTGTCGCCCTACTAAGCTACAACCTATGTTGAGGGCTTTGGCCCTTCTAAAGTCTAAGGACTGTGGTCCCACTAAGCTATAAGTTAGGCCCTGTGAAATACATGTGCTTATTAAGGTTAATATCCTCCACAAGAAAATTCTGGAAATAAGCAATTCATAAGTTTTAAATTGTGTGCCATTCTGAGTAGCACGATGAAATCTCGCACCATCTCACTCTGTCCTGCCCAAGATGTGAATCATCCCTTTGTCCAGCATATCCCTGCTGTATACACTGCTCAGCTGATAGTTGTGTAGCAGCTGTCTCGGTCATCGGACTGACTGACAGTATCACAGTCTTTGTGTTCAAGTGATGTTTATTTTACTTAGTAATGGCCTCAAACCAGAGTTTGATGTAGGCATATTGTTATAATTGTTCTATTTGATTATTCGTTATTGCTGTTAATCTTACTGTACCTAATTTATCAGTAAAACTTTATCATAGGTATGTAGGTATAGGAAATAATATGGTGTATAGAGAGTTCAGTTCTGTCTGCTGTTTCAGGCACCGACTGGGGGTCTTGGAACGTATCCCCCTGGGTAAGGTGGGACTATTGTGATTAGTTATGCAGCAATAGATTCAAATACAGGCACATTAATTAGTCTTTTTCAGCCTCTCTCATTTATAAAATGGGGATTGTTCCTACCTTGCAGAAATATTGTAATGATTAAGACAACATTTGGAAAATACCTGTCATATAGCAGATGCTCTATAAATGCTTTTTTTTTTTTTTTAAGTCTCCCTCTTCCTTTTGCATAGGGCAGCCCCCAGCAATGCCATAAACTAAAGGGTAGGGTTAAGCCACCCACCAATCTTCAACAGTGTGTTTGTCATGTAAATTTAGTGTCAAGACAAGTATTCAGACCCGACTGCCAACCAGAGGGCCTCCCCTAAACCTCTTCTCCACAGAAATTCTGGTCAGTGTTGCCCTGGAGGAACTTCTGGGACTCTTTGAAGCTACAGAGCACAGTGACTGAAAACCACTGATAGAGTCCACTTAGAATATCCTCATGACAGGGGCGTGTGTCATGCACACCACTTGAGTGTGACCCTCAGAGGTGTGGGGGGATGTGGGTGTGCCTTAACAGGTGAAAGAAGATGGAGAAGAGACATCTGCTTTGGCACTTTGTTACCTGGGGATCCCCATCAGTGACTCAGTAGACATAGCTACCCACAGTGATTTAAATGACTTTGGTTTCGTTTGACAATTTAAGCTATAAATGCATTACCAGGAGTAAAAATGTTTAGAATATTAAGTGTGATTATGAATAAAAAATGGTTTCTTCATCCCCCAAAAGTGGTTGTAAATTGAGGGGAGGCATGTCAGAAATGGAGTGAGCATGTGGGTGTGGATTTGTCCGCATGAAAAAATAAACGTGCCATCTTCAGTAACTGTAAAAAAAAAAAAAAAAAAAAAAAAAAAAAAGTGGCCCCTGGTGGTCTTATTTGCTTACTGAAAATGCACAATGTGCAGCCAGATCCTGCTCCCGTGAAGGGACACAGTGAGAAAACAGAAGCAGAACCCAGAAACACTGGGCTGCAATTGGAGGGGGGACCTGAGGATTGGGGACAGAGGAAGGAGCCGGAGTGATCCTAGATGGCAGACTCAGCGCATTGAGAAATGCTCTGAGATTAGCCAACAGAGGGAAGGGACATGCAGGAGGCATACAGGGATGGAGGGGAGGGAGGCAGTACAGAAACTGCCACGTGGTGCATTTGCACAGAGGGAGCTCTGGATGGTTCTTCAGAGTCATCCTGAGTCGAGCAAGGGCTGGGCCTTGCTGCCCCTCCCTGCCTCTCTGCCCTCGGCCCCGCTGCCCGCATTGACCGTGGTCAGGCTGCTGCTGGGCAGAGTGCATGGTGTGAAGACAGGCAGTTCCCTTTGGTGGAGCACAGCTCCTGGGGAGGGGCTTGCAGTGAGCTCCTGGAGGCTGTGGATGAGAGCTCAGTCTAGGAGGATTCTGGTAACGCCCTGCAGCATCCACTCCAGGAGGCTGGAGTATGGGGACCAGGGAAGAGCTTGTGGCTGAGGTGCCTGTGCACTGGGATCAGAAGAGAAGATGTGGGAAGGGACAATAGGCAGAGGACTGGAAGAGCAGGAAAGGGCTGTGTTCTGGCAAGTCCCTTGGGATGTCTGGAGGGAGTGCAGGAGAGTCCTGGGCATTGATTCCAAAGCTCCTATGTGTAAACATGAGAAGAGCCACCCCCAGGTCACAATTAGAAGACCTGCATGGACTGGGTCAGAATGGCAGGGTCAGAGTGTCCTGAGTTCCAAAACAGAACCTGGGGTTTAATTTGGAGCAGATGTAAGAGGGGGCATTTTGGGGTACAGCAAAGAAAAGGCTGTGTGGTCTCTGTCCCCATGGATCTTGGGCACCATAATGAAAATGAAGATCACAGTCTGACAATTCCTGAGGGCTTGCCACATCAGAGGCTGTGCTGGGCGTTTACAGGCACTGCTGCATGCTCAGCATAGCCCAAGGAGGAGCAGAGTGGGTACTGTGCCACTCTCTCCTTCCAGTGAGGAAACACGGAGCTTTGGGAGGATTAAGTCAATTCCCACAAAGATAACCAGAATTCACACCAAGGCCTGCTAGACTCCAGAGGTCCTGCTCTTAACTCCCCGCTGTGCTGCCTCTGGAAGAGGCTTATACACACTAGTGTGTGTCTGACCCCTTCTCGCTCACTCCCGGCTCCTAACTTGAGCCAAGCCACCATCACCCTGGCTGGATTGTTACAAAACCCCATTAATAGACTCTCTGCATCCGCCTTGCCGCATCCATCTACTCTTTAAACAGTAGCTAGTCATCTTTTAAAATTCAAGTCAGATCGCAACCCAACTCTGTTGAAAAGATTCCAGACACTCTGATCATGCTCAGAGAAAAAGCCAAAGAGCTTCCTGTGATCCCCAAGGCCTTGCCCCCATACCCACCCCTCTTCCCCTCCTGCTGCCTTCCTCTAGCTCATGCTGGCCCCTGCTGATCCTTGAACAAGTCAAGCAGTGCCTGTCTCAGGGCCTTTGCACATGTGGTTCCCTTTGCTTGGAATGCCTACCTGCCCTTTGCTTGGAATGCCTACCTGCCCCACGCCATATCTGTCTGGCTAGCTCACTCTGCTCCTTTAGGTCTTTGCCCAAATGCAGCCTTTTCTTAGTGTGACCTCGTGGACCTCTGATGTGAAATTGCAGCCACTTCCGTCCCATCCTTCACTTGTCTCCACAGCACCTAGTGACATGGACGCATTGTATATTTTCCCTCTGTGTGTGGGGCTTGTCCCTCTACTCCACCAGATTGTCAGCTCCATGAAGCCAGGGGGATTGTGTCTGTTTTGTTCGCTGCTATATCTCCAGTACCTAGAACAGGGTCTAATTTATAATAAGTATTCAATAAAAAGTGTGTTGATGATGACTGGATGCAGCTGTAGAAAGAGGCCGACAGGGTCCTTGTTGAGCCTTTTCCTTTCATAATACCAGCCAACGGGCACAGTCATTGTTCTGAAATAGGCCACCTCTAAAGATCACTCAGTTGCTAGGTGACAGGGTCAGTCTGGGCACAGGGGTGCCTCTTCTCACCCTTCTTTGGGGTCTCTGTTCTCTCTGGAATTAGCCACCCCTCTCTGTGTCCCAGGCAGAGGCCTCTTCTCTGAATCCCTGGGTTGTGTATTTCATCTCTGTCCTCATCCAGGGCCAGGGGATGCTCTGACTTCTGGTTGCTTTGACCGGTAGCCAAGGTTTGTTCTGCTGCTGCTGGTGTTCAGGGGAGAACCAATAAAAACTGGGCCTTGGAAGAGTTATGTTGAATCCCTGGGTTGTGTATTTCATCTCTGTCCTCATCCAGGGCCAGGGGATGCTCTGACTTCTGGTTGCTTTGACCAGTAGCCAAGGTTTGTTCTGCTGCTGCTGGTGTTCAGGGGAGAACCAATAAAAACTGGGCCTTGGAAGAGTTATGTTCCCAGTAGGCTGTTTGTTTCTTACTGATGGTCATCCTCACAGTTTGCCAATGGCACAGCCTCAGTGGGCTCCTGTCACCGGTGGGCAGATTCCTTGGCCATTGCCACTGGTGATTCTGAGTCTCCCAACAGAGCCAGGCAAGGTCTTCTCCTCCCTGGTCAGCCTCAGCCTGGGTCTTTCTAGAACACTTGAGGAACCTGGCCTGGAGAGGCATCATGATCATATAAATGAGAGAGGGCTCTGGTGATTGTCTGCTGAAGGCAGAGGGGGAAGGGGTGGGGACCAGTCACCTCACTAGCCAGGCAGGCTCAGTCCCATTCCTGCAGGAGTCTGGGCAGCAGCTCTTCTCTTCCTTGCACCTCAAGACATGCTCCTGGTGGTGCTGCGTGTAGCACCCACATGCTCATGCTTTCAATTCTTTTTCCAATTCAAAGATGTTCTGGGAGCATCATACTTGATTATCTTATATTTTATTTTTATTTTAACTTCTCAATAAACATTGTAGTTGATTTTCTTGTCCCTTTACCTGTTCCTCTTTCCTCCCTCCTTCTCTCCCCTCCCCCCTCAGCCACATCTTATCTGTTCACTTGTCTTAACAAGTTCAAGGAATTGTTGTATTTGTTGTGTCTTCCCCCCCACCATTTATTTGTCTATTTATTTATTTATATATTTTTAGCCCCCACAAATAAGTGAGAACATGTGGTATTTCTCTTTCGTGCCTGACTTATTTCACTTAATATAATTTTCTCTAAGTCCATCCATGTTGTTGCTAATGGTAGTATTTCATTCTTTTTTATAGCAGAGTAGTATTCCATTGTGTAGATATACCATAGTTTCCTTATCCACTCAACTGATGATGGACATTTGGGCTGGTTCTAACTCTTGGCTATTGTAAATAGTGCTGCAATAAACACAGGAGTACAGGTATCCCTTCAGCATGATGATTTCCATTCCACTGGGTATATTTCTAGCAGTGGAATAGCTGAGTCATATGGTAGATCTATCTGTAATCGTTTGAGCGACCTCCATACCATTTTCCATAAATGCACCATTTTGCAGTCCCACCAACAGTATAGGAGGGTTCCTTTTTCTCTGCAACCTCACCAGCATTTATCATTCTCAGTCTTTTGGATGTTAGCCATCCTAACTGGAGTGAGATGGTATCTCAAAGTGGTTTTAATTTTCATTTCCCAAATGTCAAGTGATGTTGAGCATTTTTTCATGTGTCTGTTGGCCATTCTTCCTTTGAGAAATGCCTATTCAGCTCCTTTACCCATTTTTTAATTGGGTTGTTTCTTTTTTTGCTGTAAAGTTGTTTGAGTTCCTTGCATATTCTGGATATTAATCCTTTGTCAGATGTATATTTTGCAAATATTTTCTCCCACTCTGGTTGTCTTTTCATTCTGTTGATTGTTTCTTTTGCTGTGCAGAAGCCTTTTTAGTTTGATATATTCCCATTTGTTTATTTTTCCTTTGGTTGCCTATGCTTTTGTGGTCATATTCATGAATTCTGTACCCACTCCTACTTCCTGAAGTGTTTCCCCTATGTTTTCTTTAAGGAGTTTTATTGTTTCAGGATGTATATTTAATTCTTTAATCCATTTTGAGTTGATTTTCGTGTATGGTGAGGAGTACGGGTCTAGTTTCATTCTCCTGCATATGAATATCCAGTTTTCCCAGCACCATTTGGTGAAGAAGCAGTCTCTTCCCCACTCTGTAGACTTGGTGCCTTTGTCAAAGATCAGATGGCTGTAGGTATATCGGTTGGTTTCTGGGCTCTCTATTCTATTTTGATCCATGTGTCTGTTTTTATGCCAGTACCATGCTGTTTCGGTTATTATAGCTTTGTAATATAGTTTAAACTCAGGTAGTGTTGTGCCTCCAGCTTTATTTATTTATTTTTGCTCTGGATTGTGTTAGCTATTCATGGTCTTTTGTTCTATATAAATGTCTGGATAGTTTTTTTCCATTTCGGAGAAAAATGTCATTGGAATTTTGATGGGGATTGCATTGAATCTGTAGATCACTTTGGGTAGTATGTACATTTTCACAATGTTAATTCTTTTGATCCAAGAGCATGGGATATCTTTCTATCTTCTTGTGTATATTACTTAGCACTGCTCTGTCTTCACCATTCAAAGAAGTGCCTAATTTCATCAATGCTGGGTTTAAAGCCTACAGCAACCTATGGAAGCAGGCACTGTTACTATCCCTGTCATCTCTCCCAGGGCAATGGAGACACAAAGGATTACTCAAAACCTATTCTTCTGAGCAGTGAGAGGCCCCGAAGGGGTTAATTTCCAGGAACCCTCAAGAGAGAGGCATTCCTCCTCAGAAAATAACACTGAACTAGGGTCTTTTATCAGTATTTATTCTCCAGGCCAGAAAGTCACAGGAAAGGAACATAGGTGATTACAAAAGAACAGTAAGATAATTGTCATGGCAACAATCATTAGGTTTGGCTGCACCAAGGACATCTGCCCTTAGAGCCAGCAATTTTGCTGTGTTACAATTCTTTATCTACAACAGAGACTTTAGCCCAGGGAAAGTTTCCTGTCTTTTGCAAGCTTAACATTTCTATGTATAATTTTTAGAAGTTAGGCTATACCTGAAACTACAGGGCTTTGGAAGCTAGGCCCTGTGAAATAAATTTGCTTTATTAATGTTAGTATACTCCACATACCCCCATTTTACAGGCCATACAAAGGAAATTAACAATAATTCCATAGCATCTCTTAGTATCCACTTCATATCCAAGTTTCCCCAAATGAAGGGCCAAGAGGATTCGACTCAAAGGTCCTCTCCATTGTATCCATTGTCGTCCCATAGCATATCACTTCCCTCATTGTCCCTGGACTTTGCTGTTTATTAAATCAATATGCTCTTGTCTTTTGTCATTGGTATTGTCTACATTCTAGTGGGGAAAGAGAAACAGAAAACAGTTAAGAAAACAGCCAAGTGGTGGCTACAGTGATGGAGATCAACCTAGGGTGCTTTAGGAGAATGGAGATGGGAAGCTAATCCAGCCTAGGGTAGGCAAAGACAGCTCCTCAGGGAAGGGATAGTTGAGCTGGAAACTAAATGATGAGAAGTAATGATATAGGAGAGAGATGGCAGGGAGGCCATTCCAGGCATGAGGGGACAGGAAGAACAAAGCCAAGGAGATGGGACACATCATAAGGACATGTGGAAAAATTCAAGTGGTTTGGTGTTGCTGGAGTGTGAAGTGCAAAGCAGGGAGCAGTGAGAGATGGGGCTGCAGAAGTAGGCAGGACCAGATTATAAAGGGCCTTAAATGTAGGTTTAAGGAGGTTGGGTTTTATCCTCCAGATGATGGAGAGCTGTTGAAGTGTGTTAGATAGGCGTGGGTGATGATTTATGTTTGGTGTCACTCTGGTTGCAATTTGGGGGCATAATCATATAATTCATTTACTCAAACATTTATTGAGTGCCTTCTATGTGCCAGACACTATTGAGATGTTGGGAAAATATCAGTGAACAGAACAGCCTAAAATTGCCTTCACAAAACATAAAATTGAGTAGAAGGAAGCAGACAGCAAACATATAAATGTAAAGCTGGTGAGAGGATGAGAGTGTTATAGAGAAAAACAGGACAAGAAATAGTCCAGTGGTGGTGGGGTAGGTGGGGTGTCTATTTTAAATAAAAGTAGTCAGGGCAAGCCTTATAGCAGAGGCACCTGAGTGAGGCAGGCTAGGGTAAGAGCCAGGCAACTATCTAGGGGAAGAGGGTTCCAGGCCAAGGCAGCAGCACATGCAAAGGCCCTGAGGTGAAAATAAGCTTGCCATGTTTGGGGCATTGCCAGGAGGTCATTGGATAAAGCATAGGGAGCATAGGGAAAAGCAACGAGGATCGACGTGAGCAAGGTAAAAGCAGGGGACAGGTCATGTAGGGCCCGTAGGCCATCGTAATGACATTGGCTTTTAGTTTAAGTTAGATGGGAAGCCTTTCAGCAGATAAATGACATGGTTAGGATATAACTTGTTATAAGAGCACCACTCTGGCTTCTGTGCATAGGTTAAATAGAAGGCATCGTAATGACATTGGCTTTTAGTTTAAGTTAGATGGGAAGCCCTTGAGCAGATAAATGACATGGTTAGGATATAACTTGTTTTAAGAGCACCACTCTGGCTTCTGTGCGTAGGTTAAATCGAAGGGTGCAAGGTGAGATGCAGGGGAACAAGTTAGCAGACATCGCACTTCCAGGTGCAGTTGAGGAGGCCTGGACTCAGACGGGTAAGGAGGGAAATGTGGAGAAGGAGTTGGGGATTCTGGATCTACTTTGAAGGCAGAAATCACAAGACTTGGTGTTGGATTTGGATGAAGATGTAATGGAAAGAGAGGCGTCAAGGCTGACTCCAGGATTTTCATCTTGAGCAACCGGGATTGGGAAGGTGTAAGGGGAACAGGTTGGGGGAAAGGACCATCAGAAGCTCAGCTTCGAACATGTTCACTTTGAGATGCTCACTAGACATCTAAGAAAATGTGGAAGAGGCAGTGAAGTGAGGGTCTGGAGTTAAGAGGAATGTCCAGGCTGGAGACCTTGGCCATTGACAGTGTTTAGAGCCTTGAGCTTGATGAGATTACCGAAGACGCCAGTGTAGGCAGAGAAGAGTCTGAGCCTGACCCCTAGGGCACTCTGATGTGCAGCAGTCAGGGAGACGGGGAAGAAACTAGCAAAGAAAGCTGAGAAGAAGCAACCGGCAAAGTAGGAAAATCGGGAGCATGTGGGTCCCTGACGCTGAGAGTGTTTCAAGGACAGCATGATCAACTGGGTCAAATGCTGCTGAAGGTCAAGTAGCATAAGGGCTGAAAATTGACTGCTGGTCTTGGGGACATTGACAGAAGTTTGAGAGGGGCAGTAGAGTGGCGGAGAGAATCAGAGGAGCAGAATCAGAAGACTGCTGAGTGCCACCTCTTCACCCAGGTTTAGTGGCACAGAGCAACGGTGATCATTCTGTTTTCCACCCTGGTTTCTGTGAGTCAAGGGCTCGGCCACACAGTTCTGGTTTGGGGTCTGCCATGCAGTGTCATGCAGGTCATGGTGGCTGGAGCTGGAGCAGCTGGGGCTGACCAGGTACATCATGAAGTTTCAGGGTCTCTGTCAGTGTCTCAAATTGGGCTCCTTTGGGCTTCCTTGTAGCATGGTGGCTCAGGACAGACTGCGGAAGAGGGGGTATTCCAGTGAGCGAGGCAGAGCGGGGTGGCCTTTTTCCCTACTCTGTTGGTCAAAGTATTCTCAAAAGTCCACCCAGTTTGATGTGAGGGACGTAGACCACACCTCTCCATGAGAAGAATGTCAGAGAATTGGCAGACATGTTTTAAAACCTGCCCGCGAACTCTACCAAGGAGTTTTGCAATAAAAAGGAACAAAAAAAATGAGGCCACAGATGGAGACAAGTGTGAGGTTGTTTTCTTTTTTCAAGATGGGAGGAAATCACTCCATGTTTATCATGGATGTAGATGATGTATGTATCATGGATGTATACATGACTTATGCATCACATATCATGTATATCATGGGTGGAAAGGGTCCTGGACCACGGTCAGGAGCCCTGAGGCTTCTCACTTATAAGCTGGAGACCACAAGAGGATATGGGGGCTGAAAAGATGCTTAGAGAACATTTAGTCCCACATCTTTCTTAAAGATAGGGAAACTGAGGCCCAAGCAGATTATGACTTGCCCAGAATCATGGAGGGAGTGAGAGGCAGAGCCAGGATGAGCTTCCGGGCGCTGAAACTTCTGGGCCAGTGGCCCATGCATAGAGCTTCCATCCTCCTACCACAGTGGGTTTCTGCGAGGCCCTCCTGCAGGGCCTGGGAAGTGAACCAGGTGCATTGCAAACATAAGGCTTTATTATTAGAAAGCCTATCCCCACGAGGTGGATCCTTCTCTTGGAAGGAGGATGTGGCCAACATGTAGCAGGTGGTGTGGTCTTGTGCCTTGCTTGACATGAAAAATGTGACCCTGGGAGCAGCAGAGAGGCAGGTGCAGAAAAATTTTAATTTCCTAATAGCGCTGGATGGTAGGAGCCCTGGGCAAGCATGGTGAGTTTTGAATTTAAATAGAAAAGAGAGAGGAGCCAAAAGAGGAATTCTAGGGCATTTGAAAGGCGAGCCCAGTGCCAAGTAAACTTCCAGAGAATGCCAATTATAGAAGAAGGGAAGAGGGAGGAGCAGAAATGAAGGTTGGTGCTGAGCCTAGATAGATGTCAGTCATCCCAGGATGAGGCCGTGATGGTGAGAGAGGAAGCTGGGTGCAAAGGGGCCTCAGCACAAACCGTGCCCCATGTGCCAGCAGGTCTCATCTATGTCCCCACAACCCCATGAGCTGGGTTTTATTGATGCTATTTTAGAGATGAGGTAACTGAGCCTCGAAGATTTTAAAGCCTCACTGTTAAAAGTGTGATCCATAGCTCAGGGAAGGGTAGGTGTCTTTGGTGGCCTGCGAATGCCCAGTGAGATAGGTCTTGTTCTAGAAGGATCACCCAGGAACTTTAGAGAAATGCAGAATCTCAGGTCTCTTACTGAATCATTTTAACAAGACCCCCAAGGTAATCCCTGTGCACATTAGAGTCGAGAATGCTTCACTGAATGACTTCCCTTAGTTTACCCAGCTGGAAAGGCACCACACCACGATGGGACCAAGGTCTGTCTGACTCCAAAGCGAGAGTTCTTTCCGTGTATGTGGTTTTGCACCTCAAAAAGCCACCAGATGGAACTTTTAAAAAATATTAATCTGATCATCACCTCCCTGCTTAAAATTATTCTGTGGATTCTCATGACCTTCAAACCAAGCCCAACCACTCCAGAATGGCATTCAGGGTCACAGAGAGCGTAAATGACTTATCCAAAATCTAATTCAGGTGTAATAGATGTCTTTGTGAGCTGACAAAATTTAATAAACATGAGCCTTCATTTTTGGAGCTCCTTCAATGTACCATGTGGTGGCATGTTAACTCAGTGACTCCACATGATGACCCCGTACAGTTGCATTGATAACATTTTGCAGATGAGAAAACTGAGGCTTGGAGGAGCTGAGATATCCTAGGTATCTAGCTAGTAAGTAGCAGAGCAGGAATTTGAACCCAGGTTGCAATGGTTAATTTTATGTGTCCACTTGACTGGGCTAAGGGGGGCCCTGAGAGCTGGTAAATATTATTTCTGGGTGTGTCTGTGAGGGTGTTTCTGGATGAGATTAGCATTTGAATCAGCAGACTGAGTAAAGATCTGCCCTCACCAATGTGGGTCAGCATCATCCAAACCATTGGGCCCAGATTGAACAAAGAGGCAGAGGAAAAGTGAATTCTTTCTCTCTTTTTGAGCTGGAACATCCGTCTTCTCCTGCCCTTGGCTATTAGAGATCCTGGTTCTTGGGGCTTTGGACCAAGAACCTACACTAGTGGTTTTCCCCCACCCTACTCTGGTTGTCAGGCTTTTAGCCTCAGACAGAATTATACCAACAACATTCCTGGTTCTCCAGCTTGCAGACAGCAGATTGTACTCATGGAACCACAGACTGGCCCTGGCTCAGACCATCTCTTCCAAGAGAGAAAGTCAGCCAAAAATGCATGCTGAGGGATTGCCTTGGAAGAGCCTGCAGGGAGAAAGTGGATCCAGCCTGATTATGGGGCTGGCTTTTGCAGTGTGGGTACCATTTGTAGTGTGTCAGTCCTACACACGTGCACATATACACACACTTATACACACACACACCCAAACATGCCTTCATATTTGTTTATAATTTGTGTGCCCCAGAGAGAAACATTTTTTAGCAACTGCTCTGGTTGTTTCTGACTTTTTCTGGAAGAGTCAGGACAAAGAAATTCCCAATACACCCTAAATCTCATTTTTGGTGTGCACCAGGAATACGCACGCTTTCCTGTTTGGGTGTAGTCAGTCACTATTTACAGACTTCTGTATTTTCTTTTAAAAGAAGAAAACTAAAATCATAGAATCACAATGGTGTTCAGTCATTTATGATTACTGTTGATCCCTGTGTGCCAAGTACTGTGCTGGCCTGAATGGGAAATGCAAAAGTATACAAGGCAAGGTCCAGTTCCTGTGGCCCTAGAGCAAGGGGTTGACAAACTATAGCCCTTGGGTCAAATTTGGCCCACCACCTGTTTTTGTAAATAAAGTTTTATTGGAACACGGCCACATTCATTCATTTACATATTGTCTATGGTTGCTTTTGTGCTCTAATGGCAAAGTTGAGTAGTTGCTACAGAGACTCTATGGCCCAAATTGCCTAAAATATTTACTATCTGATTCCTTACAGAAAAAGCTTACATAACTCAGGCCTAGAGGACTGTGTTAGAGAGAAACGCACACACCCCAAAGGAAAATTACCTTTGCCAGGGAGCCTGTGCTAGGTGCCTGTGAACTTTGTGAATAGTAAGTGCCTTCAGAGTGCAGAGGAGGGGTATGTGTGGACTGTGGTAATCAGGGAAGACTGTTTGGTGGAGGCAGGGTCTGGGTCTTGAAGTACAAGCAGGAATGTAGGACAGGGTAGTGGTGGGATGGACGGGGGTGCTCCAGGTGTGGGCTTTGTGGTGAATAAAAGAGGTGAGTATGGAACATGGGTGGTGAGTATTTGTGACTTGGAGCCAATCAGCATCCCCTCATCCCACTGCCACTTACAGCCCCAATTTCCTTTGCAAGACCCCACAACTTGCTTCTGATGGGGGTGACTTCTTCCCTGCTTCTGAGTGCCCATGACTCAGCCCTGGCCAATCAGAGCCTCAGTTCCTCCTCTGATAACAGTGTTTGGCTCAGGGATAAGCACATGACTCAGTCTGGCTGTAGAGCCAAAAAAGCCCCCATCCCAGACTTGTTTTGGTCATCGGGGAAGCCAATTATCCCCTGCCCCACCTGCTGGTTATGAACAAAAGACAACATGACTAAGGCAGCCACCTTGAAATCATGAAAGTAGAACCTCCGAGAAGGAAGCTAGAGATGGAAGCCGGCATGGCAAAGGCAGAGCTAAGCAGGGAAAGAATCAGAGTCCTGGCAACACGACTGATCCCTGAATCCAGCTGGGCCTGAAGCACTTACCCCTGGACTTTCAGTTACATGAACAAACATATTTTCATTTTTGCTTACGGCCACTGAGTTTGAGCTTTTTTGCTTGCAAGCAGAAGAGCTGAAATGAATCCAGCATATTCAGAGGCCCTAGCTTTTTTCTTGTGCTGAGGGTAGCCAGCTCTGCAATGAGAACCTGAAGTACTGGGAAGATGGAGTGACCCCTTCTGGGAGCTATTTTGATGAAGCTCCCAGTTTGGGTGGAGTTTTGAGGCCCGTTTGAGATTGGATGAAAGGCCTCCCTGGGATAAACAGGAAACAGGCATAGGGTGAGTGTGGGTGGACAGGCCCCAGGCTAACTTCTGATGGAATTTGCTTGAGGTGGCAATGCACAGTGGTTAGAGCACAGTCTGTAGCATCTTGTGCCTGGGTTTGAATCCTGGTTCTCAGGCTGTACCTCTTGCCTGCTAAGCTATGTCAGCGTCCCCACAAGTCTGCTTATGGGGGGAGAAGACAGTGCTCACATAGACTGGAACTGCTCTGTTCCCCACAAGAGTTAGAAACTTTGCATTGTTTTAATAAATTAATAAACTAGCCTTCTGGTTTCTTCCTTCACTCCAGTGGGCTAGGCTAATGGACATCTCCTGAGAGCTGGAAAAATCTAGTTTCTAAGCATGCAAAGTTGAAAGTTAGACTCTAGTCTATAAAAGTTGACCAGAGGCCTCTTGGGAGACAGGCGATGGGCCTGGGAGCTCACCATCGCTTTCCAGGCTTCCATGCTTAGTTTCTTGTTCGGCATTTATTGATTGCCTACTATGGCATTTTCCATGCTTGGGCTCTTCTAATTGTCCTGTCCTCTCTGTGGCAGGGCTCCCGGGTGACGGTGCTGCAGTGCAGGAGAGGTAGAAGGAAGAACCAGCTGTGCATATGACCCGGAATAGCCCTCCTCTGTAGGTCACTGAGCCTCACTTTTGAGTGGCCAGTCTTCCACTTTGAAGATCAGTAGCTCTGAAATGTGCTGAAAAGCAAGTGGGAGGGTTAAATACAGCAGCAGCCTTTGGGCTGGGTTTCTGAAGTTGCTGGCCAGACCAAGCCCTGCTGGGGCTGCAGCTCATCAATTGTTCTGTGCATCGACTGGTTCGGCTCCTCCCGATCCCATTACCTGTGCGTGAAAGACAGCGGTGGAGGGAGCCACGTCAGGGTTGGTAATGAGCCCTGACTCTGGATAGTGTCAGAGACATCTGCTTTGCGTCATCGAGGCTGTTGGCACCTGATGGGTGAGCTTCAGGCTCCCTGTCCCAGCCAAGCTCACATGAGGACAGCAGGGTCTTAGTGGGACTCCTCAGAAGCCAGCAATCTAGATCCTAAGACATTGTGAGCAAATCTCAAACTAAAAAATATGATCACTTTAAGGCTCATAATATATAGTACCAATGTGCTTTCCAAAGAACGTGTCCTAGTGTTCACATGCAAGTGCAAGTGTCCCCTGGTTGGTTTTTAGGTACCTGCTGCCTGAGGAACTGTTCTGAAAACAGTGGCGTCCCAACAGACCCAGGGAAATTCCTACTTTCCACCAACCTCTAGAAACAGTCCAGATGAAGAGAAGGGAGGTGAGACTGACCCTTTTGTTAAAAATAGATAAGTGGCCTCTTTGGCTTCAGGTCTCCAAGGTGAGGGGAGGGAAGCATCCAGTGTGTAGCGTGTCAATCGCAGTTAGGGCTGGTGGAAAGTGTCACAGCGGACCTTTCTGGAAAAGCCATAGTGAGGACATTCTTGACTGCAGGGAGCAGATGGATCTATTTCAGATGGGATTGTGCAATTTACTGACCATCCAGGTAGGATCCTTCTTTGGTATCAATCAATATGTAGAATACTCGGTTCTACAGAGTTCCATGTAAATACCAGGTAATGGCATGTGGTGTCAGTGCTGGGCTGACTTGGGCTGACCTGGCTCTGGGCCGTGCTCTTGAACAACAACAGGCCGTGGGTCCTGGCAGTCATGAGGGGCTCCAGAGCTGAGGCCCAGACAGACAGGTGGGGAGGGTTCTGATAGGCACTGTACCTACCTACTCAGGCTGCCATAACAAAATACCACAGACCAGGGGGCTCAAACAACAGAAGATTATTTCCTCACAGTTCTGGAGGCTGACAAGTCCAAGATCAAGTTCTGGTAGGGTTTGGTTCCCGGTGAGGGTTCTCTTCCTGGCTTGCAGACAGCCACTCACTATGTCCTCACATGGTCTTTCCTCTGTACGTGTTCGTGGAAAGAGTGTGCTGTCTGGTGTCTCTTCCTCTTATAATGACACTAATACTATTGGATTAGGGTCCCACCCTTATGACTTCATTTAACTTTCATTACCTCCATGAAGGTGCTACATACAAATACAGTCTCATTGGAGGTGGGGGGACTTTAACATATAAATGTTGGGGGGATACAAACATTCAATTCTTAATAGGCATTTAACAGACATCCTGGTCAGGTGATCATAAGCTGGGTGTCAAAAGAGAAAGATTAAGTAGGTATTATTAGTGCAGATGAGCCAAAGATGAAGTCTGGAGACATCATTCAATCATTTCATTAATTCATTTAGTAAATATCCACCAGGTACGTATGTGAGTTTGGGCTAGTTTGTGATGATGTAAAAATGAAAGGCTTCCTCTCTGTCCTCAAGGCCCCTACCAGTCTAGCAGAGAAGACAGAGAGAAGCCAATTGTCTTCCCTGACATGGGCAGGCATCATACAATCCATAGCAGGCTCGAATAGAACAAAAAGGCAAAGGCAGGGAGAGCTTGCTCTCTGTGCTGACTGCTGAGCTGCAGCATTGGTCTGCTGCTGCCTGTGCCTGTTTATCTATCCGTCACCTGTCTGTTATCTTCCTGTCTGTGATCTACCTATAATCTATCACCTATCTCTCTATTATCATTCATCTGTCCTCTGTCTGTCTCATCTCTAATCTATCTTCTCGTATCTACCTGTCAGTGATCTATCTACCCTGTCATCTGTCACCTCTCTCTCTATATCTGTCTGTCCTATTGGTTCTGTTTCTCTGGAGAACTCTAGGTAATACAGATGATGGGCTGAACTTCTCACTGGGGATCCCAGATGTCAGCGAGCAGCGGTCTCCTCTCTGGCATGTTCATTGTCTCCAGAGATGAATCTTTTCACTTCCATCCTGGGTGGGGGGGCCTGTGGACCTGCCAGTGGGGAACAGGGCAGAGGTTCCGACCATTGAGGACGCAGTTTCACTTCGCACACACCCCCCCATTCTCAGCCAGGAGCCCCCGTTCCCTCCCCTGCACCTGGCTTAACCAGGACTGGACAGGTGTGGTTTCTCCACACAGTGCCCCTAAGTTTCCTGAGAGGTGGAGGGAGGGGTGTGGTCTGCTTGAGCATGTGGGGGAGGGGCTTGGGGTTCTAATTGGTAACTTTACACTGACTTTTAACCAGTCCCTTCTCAGTGCCAGGCCTTCATGGTGCCTGATGTTTCCAAACCCAGACTCTCTTGGGAAATCTGTTCTTGGTGTCCCCCCGCCCCCCCCCACACCTCTTTACCGTACACCTTCCTCAGCTCTCTGCGGCTGCTCCCAAGTGTTTGGACCATTTCATCCTTTGTCTGTTATTGCCTGGGCTCTTATCTTCTTGGTTCCTGTGTGTTAGCAGCTTTTAGTTTATCTTCTTACTGTCCTTTCTGTGCAGTTTTGGGAGCAGAGAGGAGAAAAATGGGGGTAGTGATCCCACCACGTTTATCCAGAGTCTGCCCTGTTTGTGAGGCATCAAGGGGCAGAGCTGAACAGCCGTGGTGGCTTCTTAGTTGAGGGAGTGGGAGATGCTCAGGTGGCCCCGTGCATGGTGAGGGGCTGAGCGGGGGGCCTGGAGAAAGGGAGAAAAGGTGAAGAGTGGAGTGGTGGACAGTAGTGGATTCTACTTATTTTGATGGTGGGTGAAAAGAGGGAGGTGAGGAGTGGGTTGAGAAGCTCTGGTCTCAGTTCTTTTTTGGGGGGGCAGCTGGCTGGTATGGGGATCTGAACTCGTGACGTTGGTGTACCAGCACCACACTCTTCCAGGTGAGCTAACTGGCCAGCCCTTGGCCCCAGTTTGGATGTAGGGTGAGAGGAAGCCAGAGTGACGGATGTGCCTCTGTTTGTGAGGGTCTGAAGGGGACCAAGAACAGGAGGCCCAGACTCAGGACAGGAAGAAGGTGAGCTCAGCTTCCAAACTCAGTCCTCCAGAGTTTGGAGCAAATACTCAGGGGCCAGGGGCGATGCTTGGTTTGTTCATCTGGCCTGGGAGAAATGACCAGCAGGCATGTGCCTCTGATCAGTCGGCTGCGGTGTTTGAAAGCTCTGAAGTAGCATTTGCTGACTTCTCTGAACAGCCCCCTTGGGTGCTCATAGCTGCACATGTGCACCCACACACGCACATGTGTACACACATCCCGCGACTCAGACTTTTCCTGTCAGAGCCACCCCTGACCAAGCCTCCCTTGCCATGTTAAAATGAGCATCTCTTTTAGAGTCATGTAATGGGATGTGGCACTTCTTGACAAAAATAGAACACGTCGGCTGCTGCCCAGGATGCCTGATGGGCAGGCTCACAGCCTCGTTCCTTCTCAGCTTTCCACATTATAAATTTTTAGTGCCAAAAGACAGTCCCGCTGCCCCAGGCCTCCAGCCTCAGCTCTGCTCGATTGGAGGGCCTTTCTCAGTTAATTCCCTCACTACGGAGCCCCGAGCAGGCCCTTCCTTCTAGCCCCGCAGCCCCTGCTCTCTCTGATCCTGCTGCCTCCAGCTGGCAGATCTGACCCTCACCTGTCACATGAGTCCTGTGCTCCAGATTCAGAGGGGTTCATCCTGACAGCAGTCTCAGCCAGTCGGCCCAGGGCTCCTCTGGGCACCGGGAGCTGCCTATTATATATGCGGTGGCACTGGGTGGACTAAACTCCATGGAGAACAGAGGCAGCTCTTTCGGAGGTAAGAGTCACCTTCCAGCCTGGGGGCAGTAGCTGAAGAGTCTCAGCCCAGGTCTGGAGACAGGGAGGAAGTCAGCCTCCAAGCCCCACCCAGCAAGAACTAGCACTTTCTAAAATGAGCCTGCTGCTTGCCTAGACCTGTATCTCCAAATAATTTAGAGATCCTAGAGAACAAGCGAGGGAGGAACTGGATTCCTTCCTTCCTTCTGCAAAAGGAGAACATTGCAGCAGATGCAAGCAAGGCACTTAGGAAACTAGACAGCAGGTTACCATTTGCAATTTGCCTCCTAGTTCTCCCTACATGCTCCCACCCGCTCCTCGCATCCCCTGGTCCAGCCCTGGAGGTCCTGTGAGCAGCTGGGAGGTCTTGGCTTGATCTCGGGAGCTCCTCATCCACTGACATCTCAGAATTGTCGGGCTGTAGCTCACTCATTTGGTAGTTGCTGTCACACAGCTCTGCGTCCTAAGTGACACCCTCCACAGAAAAGCATAAAGAAAACAGCAATCGCCAGAGTCCCCCAGCCAGAGATAGCCACTATTCACATTTTGCAATGTTTTGTTTTCTTTAACCCACAGTTAGTTCTCCCCCTTTTAAACACATTTGAGCTTATGCTACATATACATCTTAAAATCCCTGTTCTTTTTATTTGACATTACACCCCAAGCATTTCCCTGCATCATTAAAACTCTTTGCGACATCATTTTCAATGCACACACAATATCCTCTAATGTGGATGTATAACAAATCACTTAACCATTCCACACCTCAAGGCTCACCTTTGCCAAACTCTTCCCTTGGATTTCCCAGAGGCAATTGTGCAAGACTAAAGCAGCTCCTTGCCCCGGTTGTGCGAAAGATCCTGAATCCTAATAGCTATGTTAGTTTCCTAGGCTGCTGTAACCTGGGTGCCTTCAAACAACCCACATTAATTTTCCAACAGTACTGGAAGTTAGAAGTCCAAAATGGGTTTCACTGGGCCAAAACCAAAGCAGGGCCACGCTCCCTCCTGATGCTCTAGGGGAGAAGCCGTTTCCTGCCCTTCTCCAGATTCCGAAGCTGTATCCCTGGGCTCACCGCCCCTTTCTTCATCTTCGAGGCCAGCAGAGAAGCATCCTCAAATCTCTGTGCTTCCATCATCATATCGCCTTTCCCTGTCTGGAGTCAGGTCTCCCTCTGCCTCCTTCTATAAGGACACTTGTGATTACATTTAGGGCTCACCTGGATAATCCAGAGTCATCTCCATCTCAGGATCTGTAACTTCATCACTTCTGCAGAGCCCATTTTGCCACATAAGGTAACAGTCACATGTTCTAGAAACTGAGACTTGGATATAGCTTTGGGGGCATCCAGTGGACCATACAGGCCCAGGGTTCCAATTTGGAATTCCGAGGCTGGTGGGTACATCCTTGGCCCCTCTCCACTCTACACCTATTGTTTGCTTGCTGGAGTGACGGTACCCGTGCTGCATGCCCTGCTAGGTTGCAGCTGCATGAGGGCAAGGCCATGACTCACCTAGTCTTCCTCTACCTGCAGGACCTAGAACAGGGTTTGCACCTCACGAGTGGGCACCACGATGTTTGTTATATAATTAAATGAATATGTAATTGATAAAAGCAACCAATGCAAGAAATGAATAAGACAGTGACTATGGTTCCAGAATTTGAAGTCTAAAAGCCAGCTGGACACTAGCCAGCAGCTGAAGGATTGGTGTGGAAGCCAACAGTATGCACGGGAACTGATTGGCTGCACAGGACAAACTGCTCCATGCCCATGAGGGGAGCCAGCCAATGAGCAATGACTAGATTGAGCTGCAGCAGCTCTGCCAGCCCAGCACTCACCTGCTGCAGAGGACAGGAGGGGTGCGGTGGTGGCTTCACCTTGCAAACCTCATGCTGTCTCTCAGGCTCATGTTAACCCAGAACTATGCAGTTAAGATAATTCTAGAAAATGTATTTCCAGCTTAGCTAAGTTGACACAGCACAAATCCACCACAAGGACACAGTCTTCCATGGTTTCAATTTGGGAAAGGAGAAGCTTCTGGACTGAGACCTTCTGCCACTCCATTCAGGAATCCTTCCTCTCAGTCCCCAAGTCCTACGAAAGTCTCAATGGCCACGGCAGCTGGACTCGAAGGCTGTCTGCTCGCTGCTTTTCGTGGGTATTACTGTGGTTGAAACAAATTGTTATTCTACACTTGTTTAAAATCACTATTTGGAGAAAAATGCTTTTAGCCATGTTCCTAATTTTACCAGTGTCTATAAGCTCCCATTTCACAGATTGATTGGAATTGCATCTGGGAGGTCACGGTGAGTTAATTATCACCGAGAATGTTGGGTGAAATCAACCACCTATGACAAATATGGCTTTCCACTTCAACTGAGCAAACATGTTTTTCTACAACAAACTTGCTAACAAATGTAGCTTCCTTTCACAAACATCCTAGTTTCAAGATCCTTGGGACTATCTCAACAAACCCTTCAATATTACTGGACGGTTCTTTTTCCTTCTCAGTGAATAGACTGAGAAACTCAACTCCATGCAGACGAGATGCAGAAGACGTGCCTGCAACTTAGAGGTTAGGCTCACAGCTCTGCCAGCCTTCCTTTTTCAGCCTAACAAGATGTGAGGGCTAGCTCAGGGAGTTTATCTCCAGCCACCTGTGCTAATTATCTCCTATCCTTTCCAGGTTTCTAATGATACTCCCAACCAAGGTCTGTTTAATTTCTAGCCAAGAACTAGTTATAGCATATGGGACATCTCATTTTCAGTTTCCATTCTAGTTATTTATTCTCATGTGCTCCTGGGCACTATCCACCCAACCTCAGGACAAATGCCCACCTGACTTCCATTATAGTCATGTAGCAAGAAATACGACAATAAAAATAAGAATATTTACCATCTACAGAGCATCTGCTATGTGCTTCTATCTCATATCCATTTCCTCTAATGATCAAGATAAAGCAGCATCATTATTCCCTAAGGATTTGTTCAGCATTATCTCAGCATTTAGGCACCAGAGTTGGAATTAAAATTTAGGTCTGCCTGTCTCCTGAAATGCCTCAAGCCCCACCACACTCCCCTGCCATAGCTCTAGATGCAGATGGAGGCTGAACTTAGAGAGACCCTTCCTGGACTCACAGAAGAGCAGAGTAGGAAGAGGGCTTAGTGAGAATTCCCTTTACAGAGGAGGAAACCAAAGCCCAGAGTGGAGATTGTCAGGTCCAAGGTCACACAGCCAGGGAGTGTCTGAGCCGTGATGACCCAAGTTTCCTGACCGTGCTTTCTGCTTCCCAGACTGCATGTTTTCACGCTCTATGTCCATTCTCTTTCCAGCTACACATGTGAAATCAGAAATGGGAGGTCCTGAGTGTGCGTGTGGAGCTGAGGAAGAAAGGATAGTGGTGGCAGGTTTTGTATCTTGTGGTTTGTTTCACCTTATTTTCTTTTTGGACTTCTTATGAATATTAAGTGGACAGCAATTTGGAACTGTAGTAGCACTTAGGCTGTGCTGCTGTTCTGGGGAGGTGACAAGTATTTTAAAAGACACAGCAGGTCAAGAACTTTTCAGAAAGAATCAGTTGAGTAAAAATGAAATTGAATGAGAATGACTGTCCCATATTGGGGCTGAGTGCCAAACAAGCTTTTTACCAAATTCGGAAGTGTGCCAGCTAGGCACAGACCTCTTGTGTGGCATCTGGCGTGGTCTTGCAGAAATCAGGCAGACACAGGGACAAAGCAGCGCTGTGCATTGGCAGGAATGCTCTCAGTGGCAGGCAACAGAAAACCTGGCCAATGCATCCAGAATAGGAAGGGCTTATTTTTATCGCTGAATAGAAGCTTCTAGCATTCATTTGTTGGGTCAGGGCACTGAGCTGGCGTCTCTATATACACTTTTTCTGCCCTTTTGTACAATAGCTGCCACAGCTCTGAGCATCAAATACCTGTGCCACGTGCAAGCACAGAGAAGGGCACAGGTGGGAAAGCGGGGTCTCTGGAGACCATCCTCCATTCTTCTTCCCCCAAGTAACAGCTCTGTTCTCAGGCTGGCTTCTCTTGTGGCAGCAGCACGACCCCCACAGCACCAGCCTCACTCCTACCCTGCTCGTAAACTATTGGCTCTGGTGAGGCTTCTTGCCTACATAGATGAAAAGTCCCTCTCAAGCTGGATTGCTCTTTATCTCCCAGACACACTACTCTGCTTCTTCTTGGTTGTATCAGTGAGCTATTGCTACATAACAAGCTGCTCCAAAATGTCACAACCGTTTATTGTTGTGTGTTCCTGTCAATCTGGGCCTGGCTCAGCTGACCTTGTCTGGGCTTGCTCACGTGTCTGTGGTTAGCTGGAAGCTTGGCTGGGGGCTTGCTGGTCTAGAATAGTCTGGGTAGGACACACTGGCTCTCTTCCATTGCTTCTTACATCTCTCCAACAGGTGAGCTGGAGCACATTTCTGTGGTGATGGTGTGGGTCCCAGAGACAGCAACCCCACACTTGTGAGAGGCAAGGGGAGCCACATCTGCTTGGCCTCTGCTTGTATCATGTCCCCTTGGCTGAAGCAGGTCACACAGCCGAAGCCAGAATGGGGTTAGAAGGGGTTTGCCAAGTTCCAGGTGAAGAGTGAAAGACTGAAAATCTAAAAGTTAAGAAAGGATCCCTTATGTTATAAGACATGTTTAAGTGCCTACCAAGCATTTACATAGTATCTAACTCTATCCTCACAACAAGCAGGTGAGAAGCAGCATCACCCCATTGCACAGAGGAGGAGACTGAGACCCACAGAGGTGAGGGAATTTACCCAAGGTCAAATGATTACTAAGTGGCAGTCAGGATTTGAACCCAGGTCTTGTCTGACTCCAAATCCACCAAGAGGATGGAGTCCATAGTGACACAAAGGAGGCTCCTGGATGGACACATGGGAAAGGTGAGGCCTTCAGAGGTGACAGGCCTGAGCTCACCAGGGTCTTCTGATCCCTGGTGGATGTATTAGTCTGTTTCTGTTGCTTATAACCAAATACATGGAACTACGTGTTTTATAAAGAAAATGAAATTTATTGCTTACAGTTTCTGAGGCTGGAAAGTCCAAAGTCCGGGGAACACATCTGGTGAGAGCCTTGGTGGTAGCAACCGTGACAGCAGGGCATCACATTGTAGAAAATGGTGGAGCAGAGAGAGCAGAGCAGAGAGCATAACCTCCTCATTCACTCTTTTGAAAACCCCCAGAACCATATCCCTGACCACCGTTTTTAATCTATTCACTACTGCATGGTCCTACAATCCAATCACCTCTTCAAGGCTCCACCTTTCAGTTACCATAATGGGATTTCCCACCCTCTTAATAGTCACAGTGGGGGCCAAGTTTCTAATACATAAAACTTGGGGGACAATTCAAGCTTCAGTGAGTTTTGGGGGAACATAATTCAATCCACTACAGTGGACCTTCTCCCCACTATGTCCCCTCCCCTTCAGACGCAGCAGGTGATCTCCCTGAAACAACCACTAACTGGGGAAAGGCTGGGTGTTTGGAGCTCCCTTCCAGGGCTCAGCTCAAATCTGGAGGGAAAGAAAGTAGATCCTGCCCTGCTCAGTAAACACCCACCAGGCCTCCTGTCTTGAGCTGTGGGCAAAGCACGTTTTTCCCCTTCAGGTTTTTACCCTGACTGCAAGTGGGTTAATGTCACCACTACACATGGGTGTTTATCTGGGGTTGGTAGATTCAACTGGATCCTACAGGTTTACTGGGCATTTCCTCCCATTCATGGAGCCAACAGGATGCAGGGAAACAGGGGTCCCTGCTGTGCCCCCTTCTGCTATCATCACAGCACAATTCATTGCACACCCATGTGGGCCTGGCACCTTGCTGTGGCACTTTGCCTGTGTTACCTCTATTAACCTCAGAGCAACTCTGCAAGGGAGGCATTACTACTGTCCCTATTGTACAGACAAGGAAATGGAGCCGGGCTGAGGCTCAGAGAGGTTAAGTGGCTCACCCAGAGTCACACAGCTAGAGAGCGGCCAGCCAGGATCCGAGCCCAGCTCTGCTTCCACTAGCACAACACTCGCTCTCTCTGATCCAAATGACGACTCATCACGTTTGATCAGGGCTCTGCGAGTTCTCCAAAGATTTTTATTATCTGTTATCTCTTTAATGCCCAGGCCCAGATGGGGAATGACTTGGCTGAGGTCCCACTGCACTTTAGGGGCTGGCCTCCTGACTTGGGGTGGAATGCTCTGTCATGCTGTCCCATCCTCCATCAGTCACTCCCATGACCAGCTGCTGCCACTCACAGTGTACCCAGCCCTGTGTGCAGGGCAGCCTAGGAAGAGGAGCAGGGACCATGGGCAATCCCAAGCATTTGCCCAGAACTTCCCAGTGAAGTGCTGGGCTGGGCTCTGTCAGGTCCCAGTTCCATGCCCAGCTTTGCTGTGCTAAGCCTAGTCTCCTTGGACGGTTGTTTCACCTCCTAAGCCTTCCTTTCCTCAGCTGTTCACTGGAACAGTTCTGCCTCTCCCTGGGTGTCATGAAGATTAAATGAGATGTTGGAGCAGCTGGCGAATGGAAGCCCCACTGCGTGTGATGGTCAGCCATACTCAGCATCTCACCGGACCTTGCAGCAGCATCCTCACCTGACTCACAATGTGCTCAGTAAACCGTGGGGGATGCGGTGTTGGACGAGGCAGGTCATCTTTTTCAGTTTTACAGGAGGAGACAGGCCCAGAAAAGTAAGGAAGGATGTCCTAGGCCAGCTAATTAGTAAGTGGCAGAGGCAGGATTTGAACCAGAGTCTGCCTGGCTCCAGATCTAGTGCTCCACTACTGCACTACTGACTGTTGTGAGCCACAGGCCCTACCTCACAGACACGCAGGGAGCCTGCCTTCTTGCTGCCAGGTTGTGTCATGGCACGGCCCTTCCTGGTTCCTCTCCCTGCAAACCAGGGGTGGGATTGGAGGTCAGGGAGGAGAGAGAGGTTAGTTGCAGACCACCCCATAAGCATGAAGGGGAACTGATGGGCCCTTTGCCCAAAGCCCCCTGTGCTCACCAAGCCTGCCTGCTGCCCTGGGGGCTCTGAGCACTGTAGGGGGTGAGGGCCATGGCTCTACTTGGAGAGGCCCCTGCTGGGTATCATGCTGCACCTTCACTGTGCTCAGGGCTGCCGGCTCCAGCCACAAGCCCAGCCTCCTTCTCTCTCCTGGCTGGGCTCACCTGCAACCTCCTGCTTCAGTCTATGGCCAGAGATCCCTCTGGAGCCCAGGTCACCTTTACTCTACTCATTTGGAAAGTTTTACAGTCCACCTCTTACTGCTAATGATTCTATCCTACCTATAATGCTTTTTCATGAGTCAACATTTTTCTCTGATGGGCTATAACTGCTGTAAAGACAGATGATGTCAGGCTGGGTCACAGACCCTTCAAACCCATTGTGCAGATTGGGTCACAGACCCCTCATATGCAGGTCATGAGCTTGGTAATTGGAGAAAGATCCTGGGAGCCATGGGTAAAGTTGATAGACTTTATTCAGATGTGAGCTCAGGTAACTAGAAGCAGCCCCCAGCAGCTGCAGCCACCCTAGTGGCCTCCCAGGGCATCCCATAGGCACTGTGGATCAGTGCTGTTCGTCCTTTATACTTAAGTCAGATAACCAAAGAACACCTGGGCACACGTGCACAATTAACATGTTTACATTAAACAGGCTAGGCCGTGCACAATTAACATGTTTACATTAAACAGGCTAGGTCATGCTGGGCAAGATTCCAAACAGCTGAGGAAGCTTGACTATTTCATTTTCCTTACAGATAATTACAATAATTGGTATGTATTTTTCTGTATTTCAAAAAGTTACTAGGACATCATACATGATTTTCCCTATAGTTTTGATTAGGATAAAGCTATTAAATGTAGGAGGGTGTAAGTCTACCATTTTGCAGACCGTGGGAATTACAGATGACGTCCTGCAGCATGATCACAAATGTTCCCAACTAAGCCCTCCTGCTAAGTGTCCAGAGGTGGATGGCTTGCAAGAGGTAGTTTCCAGGGTGGACCTTCCTCTACTGAATTTTGTGCCCATTGCTGTTTCTTTACAGCAGTCCATTGCCCGATGCCGTCTGCTGCTTGAGATCCCTCTGCAGGCCGGGGACCGCTCTGCACACCTGCTCTCATCACAGGCCTTCTTATCCCTCATCTCCACGTACATGAACAAGACTCAGCAATATCCCTCATCTCCATGTACATGAACAAGACGTGCCCAATATCCACATAGACACATGGCTGCAGAGAAAAACCCGACTCCCACTACGTGGTCTGGCTACAGTTTGGAACCCACGTACTTCACTGGTTCGTATTCCCAGGCCTGGCACTTAGTAGAAGCTCCATAAATGTCTGCGGAGTGAATGACTCACCATCAATTTCTGACTTTCCTCTAGACTTAGAGAGTAAGTGGCTTGTCTGCAGTCACCCAGGGCATTTGTGGCAGAGGTACAGTTAAAGCCCAGATCTCTGCAGCTCTGGTTCAGGGTCCTTTCACTACATGTCACTGTCTCTTATCTTTAAAAACAAGGCTCAGAGGACATGCTCTCCAGGCCTCAGTTCCCCATCTGCAGAATGGGCCCAATGGAATGGAGCTGTCACTTCTTCACTCCAGCATTGACAAGCTGGGAATTCCCTGATTCACTCAATTTGCTCCTTTCCATGGGTGTGTTTTAAGCAGCCTCTTCTGGAATCTGCCCTCAGCCAGACTTGGATAAGACAGTGCCCACTCCCTAGCCTCCTCCAGGTGGGGATGAAGACCCTGCTGGGGTTGGAAATGCAGAAGCAGACAGGTGTATGGAGTCACCTATAAACTGACTGGGTGAGCCATGGAAGCAGCGTGAGAATGTGGCAGGGAAGCGAGGTCCAGGAGGGGGCTGCTCTGGCTCTGCAGACCCACCTTCCTAACCAGCCCCTCTGCACTGCCCCTTGCTCTTTGGGCCTGTCCTTCAGTCTGTGCTTCTGTGTGCCAGCTATTGGCCATTCCTTGTGGGAGGTGAGAATTGTGGTGTTAATGAGCAGGTAGAACTAGCTAAGCACTAGTTGATAACTGTGGAATCAGCTGATACCCATAGGGCTGGATTACAAAGCTTTTAGTTTAAGAATGTTGACTGACCATTGCCTTGAGCTGACATCAAGGCAGCAGGTTCTCAAAGCACTACCCATGTCAGAATCATGTGATGCTTTAAAAACCAGCATGTTCCTGGACCCCAACCCCCAATCAGGGCATTTAGAACCTCTGCGTGGTGGTGCCTCAAGAGTCTGCAGTGTTAGTGAGCCTCCTGGTCATTTGTGGGCATGTAAAGTTTGAGAAGTCCTAAAGGTGTTACCTGCTTACTGTGGGGTCAGATGGTAAAACCATTATAATGTCAATTATCATCCGAGAAACACTTCTGCAGAGGGTCGCAAATGTTCAAGACCCCAAAGAATGAAGCCTTAATAGGGAGATAGTAAGTGGGGGAAGAAAATTTTGGGGAAAGGGTCCTTTCCCTGGAGGCTTCTCAGATCACACCATTATGGTGATTATGTACTCTAGAAACATAAAAGCTGGCTTTGTGTGAAATAAGTCATAAGAGGTTACATAATGGTGGATTTGTGGTTGTCCTTTGGTGGGGGGAAATGTGAATATATAATCTGCATTCTTTGTCACTTTTAGACTTAAATTGTGAAGTGGAGAGAAAACACCTGCTGTAGTTTGTCGTCCCCAGTTTCAAGCAAGGTTCTCCTTCCACTGACACAGCCTGATCCAAATCTTTGCCCTTCAGGAAGGAAATGAGATTAGGCCAGGTGAGCTGGTGGGACATGTCCCCAGGAATCCCCTGCTGGCTCCTGGGTATACCACTTTCCTTCTAAAGTGTGTATAAAGTAAACCTGAACTGTGTCCAGTTCATAGCAGGCTCACTGAGCTTTAGCTGGTGAAGTCCATGCTTTATTTGAGATTATCTAGCCCAATTTACCAAGGTCCTACAAGGATAACTGACTCATACAAGGTCAGTGAGCTTGTCAGTCCAAACTTCTTTCTGTAGCTTGCAAGGCTATCCACAGTATGACCCTCTTTCTCACCATTCTCCTTCTGTCTTTTAGTTATCAATTGCTATGAAAAAAGCAACCATAATCTTAGCAACTTAAAACAACATGCATCTGTTACCTCCTGGTATCTATGGGTCAGAAGTCCGGGCATGGTCCTCTGCTTAGGGTGTCACAAAGTTGAAATCACTGTGCATGCTGGGCTGCAGTCTCATCTGAATGCTCAACTGGAGAAGGCTCTGCTTCCAAGCCTACATGATTGTTTGAAGGATTCATTTTCTTATGCTTGGTACCTTCACACCATCTTTCCATCTCCTGGGAATGTGTGCCTGTATTGCTAGGGCAATTGTCAGAATCCTGCCGATGTAGTCAATTGTATTGCTAGGGCTAGGGCCCACAGACCCTTCAAACCCATTGTACAGACTAGGTCACAGATCTCCTCATATGCCTGGCTGGGTCACCAGATCCCTCACATGTCTGGTTGGGTCACCAGACCCCTCACACACAGGTCCACAAGCTAGGTAATTGAGAAAGATCCCAGGAGCCATTGGCTGATGATATGAGCTCAGTCCTCAGCAGCAGCAGCAGCTTACAGCAGCCTCCACCAGCAGTGGCAGTGGCCTCCCAGAAGGTCCTGGGGGCCCTGGCAGCAACAGCAGCTTGTAGCAACAGCCTCCAGCAGTAGCAGCTTCACCGTGGCCCCCCTGGGGGCATCTCTGGGGTGGGGGGCACTATGGATCAGAGCCATTTGTCCTTTATACTCAAGTCCGATAACCCAGGACACTTGGGTTCAAGTCAGACAACCAAAGGACACCTGGGCACACATGCAAAATTACATTAGAAAATAACCAAGGAAAACCTGGGTGCACATGCATCTTTACATCAAATGCTGGGCAAGATTCTGAACATCTGAGGGGCCCTGACCATTTTCCTGTATTTTCCCTACAGTGCCCCCCTCACCGCCCCATCCCATAGCTGGCTCCTTGTCTTCCCACAGGTCTCTGCTCAAGTGCCCCTCCTCTGAGGCGTCTTCCTTGACCATGTGGCCTGACATGACACTTCCATCCATCACTCTCCAGCCCATTGCTGGGCTTCATTTGCCCATAACACTTACCACCATCTAGAATTATATTGGTTGTCCTGTGTTTATTGTCTCCCCTGCTAGAATGGACATCGTGAAAGCAGGGAGGGGTGTACCTCATTTTCTGTGGATGCTGGTTGGAGCCCACTCTCAGCTCCTAGAGGCTGCCCACATTCCTGGCCATGTGGGGTTTCCCACCTGGCTCCTTGCTTCCTCAAAGCCAGCAAAGAAGAGGCTCCAGCAAGATGGGCACTGTCATCTTATGCAATATAATCACTTAAGCATGTACATCCTATACATTGTGTCACCTTTGTCCTGTATTCTGTGAGTTAGAAGCAAGTCACAGGTCATACCCACATTTAAGGGGAGGGAACTCTGCAACGGTATGATCTCCAGGAAGTGGGAAAAACTGGAAGCCATTGTGGAAATTGCCTCACACACACTATAATCCGTATTTCAGCTACACTGAGCTCCCAGCAGCTCCGAGTCTGCCAAGCATCTCTTGCCATTCTGCCTTTGCACATGCTGTTCCTTCTACCTGGAATTCCACCCCCTCCAGCTTTGCCCACATTGTCCTAAGCCCTCTGCTTAGATGTTATTTCCTGTGGGCTCTTGCCAGCAGCACCCAGATCCGTGCTGGTTTCTTCTAACATCTATTGGCCTGCACTGTAATTTTGTTTGTTCACTTGTTAATCCTCCCTCTCTCCACACTGTCAGTGCCTAATGCAGAACCTACATGGCCTGGCACACCATGAATGCTCAATGAACATTTTTTGAATGAGCAAATGAGTAAATGAAATAACAAGCCCTGGCTTGGAACCCAGGACCCTGATTTCCAGTTGTGGTCCCTGTTCCCTGCCCAGGGACCATCTTCTGATGTGGTTGCTCTCTCCTGGGAGCCCCATGTCATCTCAGGAACTAGGCCAGTACCGTGTCTGACTCCCCTGACTTTGAAATAACTTTCCCCCCACAATTCAGGTGCGCTCTCCTGGACTCTCTCTCACTGTTCTTTGCTGCCTTCCTCCCCCTGCCTTGTAACTCTGTGGCTCTGCCAAAAATTGGAAGCTCATTATTAAACCAGGAGCTGCCTTATATTATCCCAGAGACCACAGATGGAAAATATTAGCTTCTATCTCGATGGAGGACTGACATAGTAAAGGCTCCTTGAGATGTTAGCTGTCAAGGAGAGGAATAACAGTTTTTCATCTGCATGAGTAATTGTTTCCTGTTATCCAGAGAGACAACGGATTTACATCCCAGACACATTCACACTGGGCGAGGGCAGCTGCCTGTGGAATCTAGTCGTGTCCTTTTTTGTTTGTTCCTTCTCCCTCTCCTTCTTGGAGTTGGTCAGAACAGAAGCTGGGAAGATGGGAGAGGAGGTGAGGGGGGAGCAGGGCTCTGGGATGTTCAGACTAGGAGGTAGAGGGTGAGGAAGGTGCACGGGCAGAGGTGGCAGCTGGGCCCAGGGTCTCGGGTGGTCAGGAAGGCTGGCAGGGCACGGGATGGGATGGCATAGGGTCAGCTGTCCTTCCTCTCTGTGCTTTGCACCCCACCTCAGTCCACCATCCAGTCTGATCAGCTTGACTTCCAAAATACAACCTGGTCCCAGCCCCTTCTCGACAACTCCGTCTCTACCATTCTAATCCAGACCACCCTGTCTCTCCCTGGAACTTCCGCAGCCGCCTCCTGTGTGGTCTTGCCTTCTGCTCTCAAATCCTGCAGTGCATCCTCTGCGCAGCCACCACTGATCTTTTTAATCCACAGCCAACCTGTGCTTCTCCTTGGTTTCCTGGGGCCCTTGGAATGAAACCCTGGCCCATGAGGTCCTGTGTGACCTACCACCTGTCCCCACCTCCTAATCTTATCTAAGATCACTGTTCCTACTTTTTGTTCCTCAGACACTCCAGGCTCATCTTGCCCTTGGGACCTTCACACCATCTTTCTATCTCCTGGGGATTCGTGTCCTTTTCCCCGCAATCCTGTAGCTGGCTCCTTGTCCACACATGCGTCTCTGCTCAAGTGCCCGTCATCTGAGGGGTCTTCCTTGACCACGTGGTCTGACGCGGTGCCTCCATCCATCACTCTGCGGCCCCCTGCTGGGCTTCATTTTCCCGTATCACTTACCACCATCTACCATTACATCCGTTGTCTTGTGTTTATTGTCTGCCTCCCCCACTGGAATGGACAACGTGAAAGCAGGAAGGGGTGTGCCTGTCTCATTCACTGCTGCATCTGCCGCATCCACAACCATGCCCAGCACAAAGCAGGAGCCTGATCAATATTTACTGAATGAATAAATGAAAGCTGGGGACAGAAGGCAGGAGGTGCCATAGCAGGTGGGTGGCTGCCACTATCTGAGAACAGCTGATATATGGGAATTCAATAACAATAATGACAACAATAACAATTGCTATTATTGAGTCTGGGGCTGAGTTTTGGTTTCTGAAATTGCTTTTATCAATAGAGACTGGTTACAAATCACTCCAACAAGGAGAATCAGCAGAGGCAGCTGCTCCTTCAAACACCTGAAAACACACAGGCCATTCATAGTGCTGAAGAACACCCAGAGGACCAGGGAACGAGGGGAGGGAAAGTAAAAAACCACACAAACAAATCCTCAACATCTACAGCTCAGGTGATTACATGTATAAACTCTCAGCAATCTCCTACACTTGCCATGTCCTATGACTTCAGGCAATAATGTAAAATGCATTTAATAAAGCTCAAAAGTCTACACAGAATACAGGGCTCTGGTTGATATTTTTAAAAGAGATAAACAAGGTAGACCTGTACACAACCAAGAAATCTCTTGCATTCCTAGACCTTGAGTGTCAGGAAGCTCTGGGAGGATGAAAACCCAGAAGAAAGTTCCGAGTACAGCAAGAGGCAATCTGAATGGAGACCTTTCATTTTAGTCCCAAACAGTCCAGCTAACCTGCTTTGTAACCCAGAAGGTCCTACAGATATTTCCGAGCAGAGACAGCATTTTTGCATTGGATAAATAAGGTCCGAGTGATTGCTTCATTCTTTTAATTACAGTTAATTCTTTCCTAAAGGAAAATTTATAGTTCTGATTTATTTCCCTTCTCAAGGAGGAGGAGAGTTGTAATATTCTGTTTCTGCATAACCATTCATCAAGATCTAACCCAGGCTGGGCATTACTACAGCACACATTTCCACATGTCATCTCTAATCCTCACGACTTTGAGGAAACTGAGGCTCAAAGAAGTTGAGGAATGTGTTCACCACCCCAAAGCTAGTAAACTTCACAATCCAAATCCGAGCTGGGGAGTCTTATTCCAGAAGACATGCTCTTTCTGCTGTTCTTTCTTATGTCTCTTGCAGCAGGCCTGAGGCCATCGGCAGCAAGAGTTTGGTTCTTCCAACATGGATCAGGTGCCTGGTATGTGCCAGGCCTACCATAAACACTAAGAAGAGACAGTACATGACTACCCATTCAGCAGCTGAGGCAAAAGCCCTGGATCAGATGCAGGCCCTCGGCTTCTGCAAAGGATGAGTGTGTGTATGTGTTGGGGGTTGGGCTTGGGGGTGCAAAGTGCTCCCTGCACTGTCGATATTAAGACAAATCTGTGATAGAGAGACTGGAATGTGAGGCACGGGCTTGGACCCCAGTTTCTGACACTAGCATGGCCAGCAGACAGGCTGGAGTCCTTAATCTACTCCCCTTCTCTAAATCAGGATAGAAATGGACTTAGGGCTGGTTCCAGGCTGAGCTTGCAGGGGGATAAATGGTTCTAGATGCAGGTCCTGGCACAGCGAACTTGGCTATATGTCACATGTCTGCGTGCATTTGGGAACTGTTACCACTTCTGCTTTGCCTCTGTGCCCATGCATCTCCTATAGCATGTCCTACAGCATAATGACAATGGGAACACATCAGGAATTCCCACCAGCCTTTTCCCTGGAACTAGAAAATCCACCTTGGTGGATAAAAATGGATGGCTATTGAGCAGTCCCATCTCTGGCTCTGTGTGTTTGGTGAAACCTCAGTTTGCCAGATCCCCAAATAGTTGAAACACTCAGATCTCTCTGATGAAAAAGGAGAATGATGGGGGAAAATATGTGCTGTTAGCAGAAGTTTAGGGGGAAACTTAGGAGATGAATGATGATTAGTTTCTATTCAACCTAACATTTTAACCCTTATGTCAAAAACTGAGAATCAATAACATCAAGATGTGAAAACCAAAGAGCTCAGAAGGGGGAAAGGCCAGCAGTGTGACACACTGCAGAGATGCCAGCATAGTGTCTGCTGAAAGAACTCATCGTCCACGACCACGGGAGGGAGGCCACTAGGCACCTTCAAGAGAGCAGTTTCAGTGGGCGGCAGGGGGCATGCCGGGCAAGGGGGTTAGCAGAAACAAGATTATAAGGAGCTCTATACTGGGTCTAAAGCTGGAGAGACAGTGCCTCCAGCCTTTTCTGAGAAATCTGGCTTGGAAGGGAACCCTGGAGAGCTAGCACAATACTCAGTAATAATAACACCACCCGAAGCACTTATATGTGCAGGAGCTGTCCTAAGTACTCAGCACCTATCAGCTCACTTAAATATCACAACTCTGCAACATAGGTAGTAGTTTCATCATACCTCCTCGAGAGGTGAGTTACTTGCTGAAGTTCACATGGCTAAGTGCTAGGATTTGAACCCAGGCAATCTGACTCCAGAGTCTGTGTTTTCAACCAACATACCATATTGACTTTCAACATGGAAACGTGGTGGTGGGGAGGCTTGTTTCAAAGGATGGGCGGGTCCTCATGATATTTATATGAACAGTGAGGAGGGAGAGATGGCTTGATCCTTTTCCCCACCCCCAGAAAGCCAGGTATATCGGCTGGGATCTGAAATCTCCAAGTAACCATGGCCACCACTGCCTTGCGTATTGGGCGTTCTATTCAACACGTTTGTGCAATGAGGTCCTCTCCGTTTCAGCCCCAGAACATCTAGACAAATTGGATCCTATAGGGCCCAAGTTCAAATAAGAGACCCCCCTCTGTTGTGATGGAATAGCTCGGAGCTGGGCCCCAGATACTCTGTGTGAATTACGTGAGTGATTAGTATTTGGAGATGTAGCTTGGGAGGTCTGCTGAGTTGCTGGGGCACATGTGTCCAGCTGGTGAACATCAGCCTGGTTTCTATCCGTCAGTGAATAGAGTTCGCAGACTCTCCACCATGTCCCTGTGGTGTAGTGGGAGAGAGTTCGGAATTTAGAAGCAGACACACTGGAGTTCAGATTCCAGCTCCTCCACTAACTAGCTCTGTGATCGTGGCTAAGTGATGGTTGCTCTCTGAGCCTTGGTTCTTCATCTCTCAAATGGGGATAAGAGTGCAGCACAGTTCCTATGGGGAGCTCGCCACACAGGTTGGCCTCTGTCCCCTCATCCCAGTCTTTGCTTGGATGCTTGCTCTTCGCAAAGACCCAGTTCTTCATCATATGAAGCTGTCACCATGCTTCGGGGAATGACCCACTTACAGGCAATTGCTTCCTTCTGGGTCGTTCTGATGGATAAAAGGAAGAACCATTTAAAACCACAGCCCAAAGAGCGAGAGGGACAGGCTGTGGAGGGAAGACGCAGGTGTAGCCCTGCGCACGTGCACGAGGAAGCTTTGTACCCGGGTCAGGAAAAGCTCCAGCCACACCAGGGCGACCTCCACGACCAATCAGATTGCAGGGCAGCCTCCATGACCAACCAGGCGGCACAACTCGCCTTTGCAACTCTGCTAACCTAAATAGGCCAGTCATAAAACAGATGTTCAAAAGAAGACATGATAATTACAGAGACCCTGGGGACCATTTGTGCGGGATGACACTTTGTCTTTCCTGACCCTTCAGACCTATCTATTTCATTGCAAACTCTCAATACCCAGGGCCCTTGCTTTTGCTGTGAACACTTTTATTTCTGAGTACATTTTCAATCAGGAGTTGGCAGGAGGGAGTCTCTGAATAAGTTATATTTCCAGCACACCTCTGAGTTCATGTTGAACTTGGCTGGAACTGTTTTGAACTAGGAAACAATTTCACTGAAGGATATTTCATCCAAAAAGTATTCACTTCCAATGTTTCTGGCACTGGTTTGATACTGAGGACACAGAAATGACTAAGAAATGGCTTCTATCCCCCGGTTAATGAATAACTATTGATTTTAAAGCCCCGGCATATGGTAGGTTCTCAAAAGTTACTATTCTTGGCAACAACCTTATAAGGTAGATGCCACTTTTGTGTTCCAGTGAGGAGTAGGAAGCTCAACAAGATTGCTACTCATATAAGCTCAAAGCCACAAAACTGGTAAGTGTAAGAACTAAGCTTTAGATTTGGGACTGGTTGACAGCAAGCTCCATATGCTTTCAAGTACTTTGGGTCACTTTTTCGTCTGGGAGCCAGAGTCTGGAGAAGACAGATATAGAAAGCTTGAAATACTGTCCCGGCAATACTCATAAACCCATATGCTGTAAGTCAAGTCCGAATGAGACTGATGCTTATAACAGAAGTTTGAATAAAAGGGTGGGAGATGATTATTCTGACTGAAGAGCAGGCAAGAACTCCTGCCATAGGCTGGACACTGTGCTCCTGGTTTCCTAACTCATTTGTGAATAGAAAATACTGTGACTGTTTGGAGGAACCCTCTCTCTCCATTCTTATGGAATGGAGACTGGCTGGGCCAAAAGAATTTAAGCCTTGGTCCTCCTCCAACAAGGCTCAGCCATGAAGGATGAATCCAGCACTCCCCACCCCTTACCCCTTCCCATTGGAGCAGTAAAGAAAAAAAAAAAGCCCTCTGATAATAATGGACATCAAAGTTTGCAAGGGCAGAACAAGCCCTGTGTTAATGGAGAAAGTGTTATTACTTCAGCTTGGTTTTAGACTCTCTTGTCTCATGGGGAAAAAAATATCTGTCCTTGGGAGAAGTGCCAACTTTACAGATCTATTAATAAAAGACCTGGCTGGCTCCCAGTGCTTGCTGATGAGGAAACTTGAATGAGAGAGGCCAGGCTCACCCTTGGCCAACAGAATAGAGCCCATCGTCCTAATGCACCTCCACTTCCCTTCCCCAAGCCTGTAAGGTTGGGCAGTACCCACCTGGCAACCCCACCTCACTGAGGACTGCACCTGCTCTAGACCAAGTGCCAGACAAGGACTCTGCATGGGGAGAGGGGAATAGGAAGGGGAGGGCTCACCTGTGGGGTACAATCTGTCTAGGTGGGAGAATTAAGAAATGGATGCTTATGAGATGAGGAGGTTATCCTGCAGGCAGGCAGCTAGGGGCTGCAGGGACAGTCCACTGAAGACTTAAGTCACTAGGTGTTTTGTCATGCAAAACTCAAGGGAAAACTCTCAGACTCTAATTTACTCCTTCTGTAACAAAAACTTCCTTCTGAAACTAACCCAACATCAGCAAAGAAACTTGTGTCTGCCTGCCCAACCTGGTGTGCTAATTTTGTGGACGCTGACAGGCCAGGGTGGCAAGGGGAGGGGTTGCTGATCATACTTCACCCCCTCCTTGTGGGGAAGGGACCTGGCCAGTAATAGGGCAGATTATACCACTTGCCAATATTCGATATTATCACGTGTTTCTCTTTTTTTTCCCCGCACTACTATAGATTTTTTAAATGTATTGCATTTTCTTGATTACTTGTGAGGTTGAGTGTCTTATACAGCAATTGGCCATTCGTATTTCCTCTTCTGTGAATTTACTCTAGCTGTTCCCTATTTTCCAATGGGTTGTTTCTTTCACTTACTGATTTGTAAGAGTTCTTTATATATACTGGAAACTAACACTTTGCTATATATTGTTAGTATTTTCTCTCACCCTGGTCATTATTTTTTATTTACTGTGTTGCCATAAGAAGTTGTACTTTGGGGCATCTCAAAATTAACTAGTCTTTTTGTTTGCCTTTTGCTTTGTCCATCCCTATCCAGGGTCATAAACATGTTTTTGATGAGTATCTCTGAATACTTTCATATATTTATTTTCTAAGGGTAGGAATCTCTAAGCTTTGCAATTTCATTTTGTGAAAGGTAAAGGAAGGGAATTTCCTCTGCTGGCCCCCACTAACCTGAAACCCTTACACGCATCTACCCCCTTCTTCTGCTGTCCAGTTCACTGGAAAATGAGCCCTTCCTCCCTTCAAGGACAAACCACCCATGTGGGCTCTCACCACTGTGCCTGCCTTCTTCGAGAGCTTCCTTCAGTTTGTTACTTGCCTGTTATTCTCTCCTCCTTTCCTGGATCATTTCCATCAGCAACAAAGACATGGTTTAATTCTTTCCACCTTCAAAAAACCCTCCCACTCTTGGGGCAAGATGGAGTAGTTTGCAACAGGCCAATGCTACTCTCCAGCTATAGAAAATTTGTATAATAATAAAAATAGTATTTTCCAAAGCATCATGGAGCTACAGAAGCAGCAAGGAGCAGAGGAACAAAAATTCAGGAGAAGGGAGGACTCCTCAGAGTGAGCATCTGCAGAGGCTGTTCCCCCCAGGTCATTTGATGATCCCAGGCACAGGCTGGAAGCTGAAATCTGGGCTGAGTCCAGGCAGAGGGCTGCTGTGGAGTGGTCTCGAACACCCAGCAAGATTCTTCCTTGAGACAAGTGTCGAAACTAGGCTGGACACCCCTGGAAAGCAGAGGGTATTTTCTGTATTCTCTGGAGAAGACAAAGTCTCACCAGGCGGTAGAGTTTCTGAGAACAACCTGGCAGGAGCTGAAAGCTCTGGAGGGAGGTGGACAGACACCTGCCATTGTGTATGCAGTTGGACAAACATGGAGACCTGAGGTATCTCAAACATGTGGCCAGGACCCTCTCCCCAAAGGCTTTTTACAACTTGAAGCAGCTCAGGGCAGACGCTAAAGAGCAAAGCCCAAACCTCCAAAACGGCAAAACAGTTTCCTACAGTTCTGCTGAGACAAAGACCTACTAGGCTCTTGACTGAGAGCCACACTCTGAGAACAGGACAGACTAGAGGTAAGTAGACTGGCTCTTATTGGAACTTCAATTTAACCTTGACGTGGTTCTGTCCTTATTGGGACTAAGCTGTTTAATACCTCACTTTCCCTAGCAAAGGAAAGGGTTAAGTCTCTCTGAGGGGAAAGACAACCTCTTTTAGAGCCTTTTACAATGCTTTTATACACAATATTTGGCAATCCTTTCAAAGTTACTCAAAGAGAAAAGACCACTTAACTAAAAATCAAGAGAAAAAGCAGGCAATAGAATCAGACCCACCAATAAACCAGACAAGAACTTTAGACAAGAACTTATCAGACAAGAACTTTAAAATAACTGTGATTAGTACATCTAAGGAAATAGAAAGAATGATGGACAGATGGTTAAAAAGGTAAAGATTATCAGAGAAAGTTTTAATCTAGAAAAAAGCATCAAATGGAAATTCTGGAACTAATAAATGCAGTATTTGCAGTTAAGAAATCAATTGTTCATTTTATATACATATATATGTACAGGATGTGTGTGTGTAGATAGAGATTTATTACAAGGAATTGGTTTACATGATTATAGAGGCTGGCAAGTTCTAAACATGCAGTGAGAGCTGGCAGACTTGAGACTTAAGAGAGCTGATGGTACAGGCAATCTGTAGAGAAGTCACTCTTGCTTGGGGGGGGGCTAGTCTTTTTGTTATATTAAGATCCTTCAGCTGATTAGATGAGGCCCACTCACATTATGGAGGGCAATTTGCTTTACCTTAAGTTCACTATTTAAATGTTCATGTCATCGAAAAACACCCTACAAGTTGACACTTAAAATGAACCATCACAATAACCAAGGCATTCTAGAGAAACAACAATGCTAGGGGATTTATACTGTAGAATATCAAGACCTACTTTAAAGCTATAGTAGTTAGCAATCTGATATCAACACAAGTATAGACAAACAGACTTATAGAACAGAAAAGAAAGTCCAGAAACAGACCCATACCTATATGATCCCAGATTTATGACAGAAGTGATAGTATAGTACAGTAGAGAAAGAATTTTTTTAAAAATAAATGGTATTCAGTGAATTGGGTATTGACATGGAAAAGGTTAATCTTGCTAAAATAAAACCTTTAGAAGAAAACACAGTACATCTGTCATGCCTTGGAATAGGCAAAACTTGCATAACCCCCCACTTTTCATGTCCATGTTTGGGTTGAGTTTCTTTCATCACCCTGCCAATTTGTTCTGCTCACTGTTTAAAATAAGTAGAGCTGGAACTTGGATGTTCTTGATTGTATCACCTGCACCATCCCTATCCAGTCATTTTCTAGAAGTCATGACCTACTACTTGATTACTTAACTACTCTTTTGTTTTATCATTAGCTCAAACACTTATTAAGCATGTACTTATGTCACTCCCCGTCTCAAACACTGTTATTACTCCTCATTCAAAACCAACTTCTTGGACTTGCACTTTTGATCCTTCCAGTGGAGCACTGACATCTCCCCCCAACTCTCTCTTCTCCCCAACCACATCACCACATTCTTATCCTTTACCATATCAGCCTGCATCCTCAACGCTAGATAATCCTCATTATTCCCTGATCTCTAAACACAACCTGAATTTCCTCTCCTCCAAGCCTTTATTCATGCTGCTTCCCCAATGGAATAACTCTCCAATTCCATCTGTGCCATGCTATTTCTAGACTTCCTGCCTGCAACAGGTTGTCTGCCCTGTCATTTTGGTCCAATACCTGGGAGGAGTGAGCAAAAATATGTAGAGGTCTCAGTGACTCTTACCTAGCCTTCCAAGCCTTGCACAGTGTCCCTTTGTTTGTGGTCTGGAATCATCCCCCCAGGGAGGTGTCCAGCCACCACGACACCTAGGCTTATGGCTTGTGAAGGGCTCCCTCTGCTGGAGGAGGAGAGCATTGGGCCCAGACAAGACTACACTGTGAGAACCAGGCAATGCTGGAAGCAATCCTGGAGAGACCAGTGTGCTCCTCAAAGACTTTGGTGACACCCACCCCCGACAGTAAATCATTTAGGTCACAGGTACCAGAGATGGGCAACTTGGCCAAGAGACATAACCATATCTCAGATGATATGGACAGAGGCCGGCTGGAGGACTAGGGTACAAACTTCTGTTCTTCCCATCACCTGTCAGCTCCAGTCTTTCTTCAGAGCAGGTTGAGGGACGAGGGGAGGAGACCTGGCAGGGGAGGTTGATCAGTGAAGCAGTCTGTTTATTTTCCACCTCTGGGCTATCTGGCATGTTTTTATTTTCTTTCCCATGAAGACACCTACTTCTCGCCTGACCATTCACTCAGAAGAAGATGTTCGTAGCCTCCACCCTCAGACCCTGCTGCCATTTCTGCAGAGCCACTGTGGATCGCCCTACTCTAAATTCTGCATGTTCCATGTAGTGAGCTACGCTTGACCAAGACAGGCAACAACAGCACGAGTGTTAGAGCCAGGAACAGCTGTGCTCACATCTTTCCTCTGCCACCCACCTTGTTCAGGTTACTAACCCACTCAAGCCTCAGTTTCTTCATCTATGAAATGGGATGACAGTCTCTAATTTATGATTTTGTTGGCAGACATAAAGGAGATACCCTGTGAAAAATCGCAACTTAGTGGAGGTATTCCATACCTATTAACCATCTTCTGCTCCCAACTCCACTGACAGCCACACACCTGCACATCAGGGAGCGAGGCTGAGAATATCAATACATATTTGTGATATGGAGCAATAGAGAGAAATACTAGTCACATTAGTGTTACAAGGGTAGGTCTGATGGATTCTGCTTGGAAAAGAGAGCTGATCTGGGAACATAACTATTGGCCAGCATGTTTAGAGTACTCTCTATGTGCCAGGCTTCATACAGAGTCTCATTTGACTTTCAGAGTAGATTTGATACTAATTCTCACGTGAATTAGAAGAATCATGCTTCTCATTTTCAAAAGGAAAATGATCATATTCACAGTGCATTCAGACAAAGCCCACCAAATAGGCCTGCTTCTTGCTTTCTTATTGAGCTTCTGTCGCCTGCTAGCAAAGCAGAGCTCATAAGACGACCAGGTCAAGTGGCCACTCTGGGCCTCCTGGCCAAGGACAGGGCTGGCAAGATGGCCACAGGCCCCCCCACAGGGCCTCATTTAAGTCATATTTCATATGATCCTGATCTCAAATTCCCCAAGGGCGCGGGCTTTTTTTTTTCTGAGGAGAAGGAGCTTGATTTTCCTAGGGTGTACCTTGACCAGATACCTCCAGGGGCAAGAGTCCACTAAGCTTACAGCCCCCCTCCCCTTGCTGGATGCTTCTAAACTCAAAGAAGGGTCCCTGACTTGGAGTCCTGTTGAAGGAATGGCCACATCGGTGGAGGAGTCCAGCGTAGTGCATGCTAGCTCAGAATCTGGGGCAGGGAGGTTGGTCGGGGTTACCAAGGGGAAAATCGCCTGCCAGAAAATTGGGGAGGGTCCTCTCAGAGAGGTGGCCACAGAGGAACCAGAGGAAAGGAGGTGGAGTATTGGTTTTAGGGGCCACCCCTGCCCCAGCGCAGGCCTGGGCTGAAGCCTGCACTGCTCTGTCCCGAAGAAATTCCCCTTCGCCCCCTGCAGCCGAGGGCCCAGTCCCTGCCCCTGCTGGAGAGCTAGTCCTGCTCCTCACCCACCTGCTCTTGGCCCCGCCCCGGCTGCCCCGCCCCCAACTGGCCCCGCCCCTCGCCAGCTCCACCCCGCGCGGGGCGGCTTCACTTACAGCAGCTGCGCACCTGGGAGACTGCGCACGTGTGCCTTGAGGGCCCTCCAGGGCTTTGTTATACAACGGCTTCTGCAGCTTCTCCGCGCATTGGGGCGCCCCCGACCGCCTGTGGGTTCAGCGGCCTGGCATCTAGGAGGATGAGGAGGGGAGGACCTGGGTGACCTTGGCTGTGCGGCTCAGTCCCTCCCAGCAAACTCAGGCAAGGGCCACCCCGGGCAGGGCAGTGAGTCCTAGGTCAGGAGGCGAGACTGCGGGAGGGCTGTGTGCACTGACCCCGCCTGTGTGGGCTCGGGATGGGGGTGAAGGAGCTGTTCCCACCTGTGCTGGAAAACCGCCTGTGCAGGTCCGGGAGCACAGCTATGTCCATGCCCTGCCGTGGCCCCAGGAGCCCCTACCTGGAGGGGCCACAGGCGCAAGCTCATCCACAGGAGATGGCATGGTAAGGCTGAGGTAGGTCAGGGCCTCGTCCAGCCTGGGTGCATACTGGGAAGGCTCCACAGATTGGGCGTGGGGTGGGGGTTAAGCTGGGCTTTGTGGGATGAGTAGGAGTTCTCCAGGTCCAGAAAGGAGGCGGGACTAGTATAAGCAAAGGCTTTGCGACCTGGAGGCAGCAGGTGGACAAACAGAAAGTGATGTTGGTTTCAGATTCCTGATCTGCAAAGTGAGAATAATATACCTCTGTAGCAAGTGAGTCACAGACATGGCTCACGCCTGAATGGCCTCAGGAAGCATTTGACAGATAACAGATCCAGAAATCTCACCTCTGGAAATTGATTCAGGAGGCTTGGGTGGAGTTCTAGATGCTTTACTTTTCAAAAACTCCCCAGGTGATGATAATCACTCAAGTTGGAAACTGCCCTAGACCAGGGCTTTAGATCACAGCCCATCTTGGAGGGATAAAATACATATCTTTGTCATATGCAAAGGCTTATTCAGATATTAAAAATGTTATTTAATGTCATTTAAACATTTCATTTCCTAGCAATCTTCAAATAGTATTACAAAAAATTTTGATGGAGAACATTGAAAGTCTTTTCCATAACCTACACCAAATAAAGCATACAAAAAGTTCTGGATCAAATATTTTAAGGTTTTAAAAAGCCTAGAATAGTGTTGAATGGATGGGAATATGAAATGGTGCTGCTGCTATGGAAAACACTATGGTGGTTTCTGAAAAAAATTAAACATAGAATTACCATGCGATCCAGCAATTCCATTTCTGGGTATTTACCCAAAATAATTTAAAGGCAGTACGTGAGCAGATGAGTCTTTGGCTTTAAATATTATATTGTGTATTATTCGTGATAGCCAAAAGGTGGAGGCAACCCAAGTGTCCATCATGGGTGAACAGGTAAATAAAACACGTACAATGGAGGATTCAGCCTTAAAGGAAGGGAAATTCTGATGCATGGGTGAACCTTGGAGATATTATGCTAAATGAAATAAGCCAGTCACAAAAGGACAAATTCTGTGTGATTACACTTACATAAGATACTTGGAGTAGTAAGATTCATAGAACCAGAAAGTAGAATAGTGGTTGCCAGAGGCTGGAGGGAGGGAGTTATTGTTTTAATAATAGGTATGACATTTCTTAAAAGGAGATCACTATTTTCAGGTACAGTCTCAGGGTGGGAATAAGGCTTTTGGGCATGCTCAGGAAGCCTTATTTTTCAGAAAATTATTTTTCAGAAAAAGTATCAGCAAACTTTTTCTGAAAAGGGCCTGACAGTAAGGATCATTGGCTTTGTGGGCCATGAGGACTCTCAGCTCTGCCTTTGTGGTGCAAAAGCAGCCACAGACAAAGAGATGAGCGGGAATGAGCTTGTTTATTTACAACACAGCTTTGTTTACAAAACAGATGGCAAGCTAGAGTGGGTCCCTGGCCCTTAGTTTGCTAACTCCTGATCTAAAGTCAGAATCCAAAGGGAAAGAGATATTTTGCCATCTGTTTAAAACATTTCTCCTTGGAAAAACAGCCTATGAAAAAGCCAGGACAACAAACTGAGAAAAATTATTCACAACAAGCATGACCAATAAAGGGCTAATAGTCTTAACACATAAGGACTTTTCACCACAAAGAAAAGACAAACACTTTGACAGAAAACTCTGCAAAGGACTTTCTGTTTTGTTGCATAACACACGGAGCTTTGGTTATAGTTTTGTGGTGACTTTTCCTTTTATCTTATACCTTTCTGTATTGGCCAAGTTTTATTATTTTTTAGGTTTACTATAAGTATATGAAAGGTCATGATCAAAACTGCAATATATTGTGGGGGGAAAAACCCATCACCCCCAGATCCTGAGGTTTATGGATATCTTGTTTTTAAAAAGATTAAAAAAACCTATGGAAATGGCTGAGACAGAGCCCCAAGTGAATAATCAGCACCAGCCCAAGGTTGCTGAAAGTCTGGAAAGAGTGGCTAAACTTTGGGGGATGCAGGTCACAGGGTAGGACTCTGCCCAAGGGGGCCAGAAAAGCACCAGTCATCCCAGGTCCAGACAAGGCCCCTGGCTGATAGTGCCAAGGCTGTGAGTCTGAGATTCTGAAAATGTGCACCTCTGACATTTGAGCTGGTGGCCCCCCAGCTGGGACATGGCATCCAGGACGGTTTGACCACTTGGCAGGGGAACTCTGTCCCTGGTGTGCCCCTCCTCTCTGGTCCCTTCAGCAAGAACCCAGCATCACACAGTCCACATGTGGCAGATGCCTGTCCCCCAGCCAGCTGCCCCTCATGTGGCAACTCTACCCTGGGAGAAAGTACCGAGCAACAGATTCCAGGCTCTGGGAAATAGTGGACCACAGTCAGGCAAGTGTGTGGTGGTCCCGGGTGAGAGCAACAGGTGGCCACTGGTGACTATGTGGCCCTCCGTCTTCACCCTTGCCCACCCTCAGGAGGGTCTCCTTTCCCCTCTTCTTTTTGTTCAAGTCTTGTGTGTGTGTGTGTGTGTGTGTACGCATGTGCATGTGGGGCCACATGCAGAGTGGGCAGGGGATGGAGGGGATGCCTTCCCTGGGCTGGCCAAAGCCATGTTCTGTCTGCCTCTTGCCCCTGTCTGCTGCTGCCAGCCTGCATGGGCAATCATTACAGTGGACGGATGAGCATTTCCTAGGGGCTCTAATGGCTGCTCCCTCTCCTGCAGATAGTCACCATGGAGCTGGTCCTAACACTGCAGCCGATGGAGAATGACTGATGATGGGGAGTGGCTGACGGGGCTGGTATGTCAGGGCCCTCTGCCTCTTAATGCAGAGATCAGAGGAAAGCCAGGCCTCTGCTCTACAGCAAGACAGGGCTGGTCTCCTCCCCCCGCTGCTGTTCCCCGCATTTTTCTCACATAGCACTTATCACCCTCCTCCCCCACCCCCTTGGATGTGATCACCTACTGTAGGCAGCCTCTCCGCAGTAAGCTCACAAAGCGCAGGATCTCACTGCATAATCATTATTTAATCCTCACAAGAATTCCGTGAGGTGTACATATGAATGTCCCATTTTACAGATGAGAAAACTGAGGCTCCAGGGTTTGGAATGATTTCCCAAGACCATAGAGACTGAAAATTGCAGCCATCAAGCTCAAATCCAGTGATGTTGGATCCCTAGGTCTGACGATGGCACTGGGGTGTCACAGTCAAAGACAGTGGCCTTCGAAGACCCAGAACTGACCCACAGAGGGCTTCTCCCCATGACTGGCAGCAACTTGAGCTGGCAGGGCCAGGGTTTGCCCTCCTACCCCAGCTTGGCTTGGACTGGGCACCTGGTTCTGCTATGCTTCGCTGATTGTCTCCTTTTGTCATCTCCCAGGTCTTGCTGACCCTGCCTCCTCTGCTCCATGTCTCCTCGGGCACCCTCAGTGAGGACACTGTGTACCTGCTCTTCTGTTGCATGCCCAGCATGGCCTCCTTGAGGAGCAGGAGGCAGTAGGACTCCTGCCCACCCTGCTTTTTCCATTTTCCACAGCAGTCCCATTCTGTCCCATTCTGCCCCATTGGGATCTGCCCTCGAAGTGACTTACCCAGATGGGCCTTGCCAGGAGCCCCTCCTGTGCACAGGCCTGTCTCCCCTGCTGCCTGCAAGCTGAGGGTTCTCTTTCTACTTTGTGCCCCTCATGCTGATCTTCCAGATGCCACCCCCCAGGTCCCTCCACTCTGTGCCCACCAGGCCCTGTGCCCAGCCAGACCTCTGCAACCCGCCTCATGAAGCCCATGATTAGAAATTTGCCTTCAGGTGGGGAGGGGCTCAGTTTAAGTGACAGCCTCAGAGGGAGCTAGGTCTGGACATGGAACTCGGATGCCCTGTGGGCATCCATTCTGCTGACACTTTGGCCTGAAATAGATGAAGTGCTGGGCAAGCTGTCAGCCTCTGTACCTCAGCCATACACACAGTGGGGAGTGTGGAGGGATGAGCTCTGCCTGTGCTGCTCTGTGCTTGCTCAGTCGTTCAGCTCGTGGGAGCGATATTGGCACACGAAGGTTACTTCCCAATACTGGTTAATTAAACTTTATTGCTCGTGGTATGCTTTTGTGCTGAATGGGAGCCTGTCTTCAACTGGTTTCTAATGTAGAGAAGCAGCAGCTGACCCCAAAAAGCTAAGGCAACATTTTCCTTATCCACTAAGTGCTCGATGGAGAACTAGGAGCAAGGGAGGGCTTTCAAAGGTGGACAATTTGACCGCATGTCATTGCAGGATATACAGCCATGCAGATGAGAGGAAGGGAGTGTCCATGAGCAGAAAGACAAAGTGTCAGAGGAGCAGCGTCCTTGAACAGGGAGGGATGAGGTGGGAGGCCAGGTGCTGAACAGGTCCTGCCATTGTTCCTGGAGGAAGAAGGTATAGTGTGGGTGCAGGTCAGGTGACCATGCAGTGGCAAGAACAGGATTCCCTGCCTCACACCATTCACAAGAAGAAATCACCAATGGATGGAAATCCTAACCTTACAGAGTGAACCTGTGAAAGCATTTATAGCATGTATGGGGAGATACGTTCAAGATCCTGGGGTAAGAAAAACCCTAAGCAAGACACAAAGCAAAAGACAGTGGAAGAGAAACTATGAACTTTTCAAATGAAACATTTTCTGTCCGACAGAATATTAGGACGATGTAAAAGCACTAGAATGCAGAATTCATAGAGAACTCCTGGAAATCTCTAAGAAAGGAGAAAAATAGGCAAATGCCAGTGACTCACAGAAGAGAAGACATCCAAACACTGGGAGTGGGGAAATGCAGATTTCAAAATTCAGAAATGTGTATCCTTGATTTTGGTGGAAGTTGCATGTTGTGGAGGGTGCATTGTTAGAGCTACTTTGGAGGCTTGGAGGACAATCCAGAAGCGTTTATCAAAATATGAAATGGCGTGTAAGGCGTGCCCCAGCTCGTCTCCTCGGTATTTAACTGGACCGGGCTTCCTCAAGCTCAGTGGTGGGGATGTTTCAGCCAGATAGTGGTCTGTGCTGGGGGCTGTCTTGTGCACTGTAGGCTGTTTAGCAGTGTCCCTGGGCTCTGGTCACTGGATGCTAGTAGCACTCCCCTCCCTGCTCCAAGTTGTATGAATCGAAAATGTCTCCAGGCACTGCCAATTGTCCCCTGCGAGGCAAAATTTCCTCCAGCTGAGAACTTGCACATGTGCACAAAAGGTAAGAAAAGGGAGCATGGTGCTAAGAGTTCAAATCCCACCACGCAGAAGTGGTTAAATCAGGGGAGACCCTGTGAGCAGCAGCTGGGTTGAGCCCTGCACCCTGACCTTGCCCCTTCCAGTGACAGGCTTATGTTAATCTGGCAAACTGGTCCTTTAGAAAACCCTCCTCCCCTAGCTTGCCTTCCCTCCCGCTGGCCTGGGTTAGTGATATGTGGGAGAGGGTGTGTCATGCAGCCTACATCCCGGTCACACACTAGGAAGGATTCTGTGGCCACACTCGGCAAGAGTTAGGAAAAGTCTTTATTGGCTAAATGGGAAGTTTACAAAGCCAGGGTGTTGGGAAAATGGAATGGTTTGTTCAGGACCCTCGCCTTGGGTCCAGTTGGGTGTGGTTCAGCATCCTTTGTGGGCTGGTGTGTGCGTGTGCGTGTGTGGAGTTAGTGCACATGCGCGCCAATGTATCTTTTTAGTTTTGTTGCTATTCTTGTGTTCTGCAGACAGAAAAGGAGAGATGTAGAGAGGAGTTTTGGTGAAGCAGGCGGGCAGGCATCTGCCTCAAGTGTCCGCCTGGCACAGCCATGCTTTCCAACCTATGGCTCCAAGGACCTTTTTGGCCAGTTACCTAGTTCAGAGACCTGCGTGAAGGGGTCTAGTGACCCAGCCTGGCACGTGAAGAGTTTGTGACCCAGTCTGGGAACAGGCTTGATGGGTCTGTGGGTTCCAGACCCAGCCCTAGCTCAACAATCAGCCTAGTCGGTGCAGGATTACTGGCAGGTAAAAGAGCCCGACAACTGGCATGGTCGTGTGGCTCTACACAGGCACAGCAGGAAAAGGAGGCATGGTTTCCCCACCCCCAGAAGGGCGTGCCAGGGAAGGGGTTTCCTGGGCACCCAGTGGGTGTTTGCAGCCCTCACGTCTCTCTGCTTACATGGTAGGCAGGAAAGCAAGTGGAACGATGAAGGATACACAGACATTTGGGTGCCAGCTGTTTATAGGAAATGTCTGGGAATGCCAGGTGTCCAGCACCTGGACACTTTGGGGTCTGTGGGAAGTTGCAATCCCCCAGGATGAGGGGAAGAAGCCATCAGTCTCTTGGGAGGCTGAGCTTGGGTGCTTCTTCTCCCCTGGGAAATAGGCCCCTGTTCCTGTCACCCAGGGTCAGGTTTGGACAGCTCTGTTCCTTGCACCCCAGAGCATCATTTGTCCTGTGGCATTGAGAGGGGTCCCCAGCCTCAGGCTGGTCCCTGGTGAAGTACACATTGGGTGCCATCCTCCACCAGCTGGTCTGCATGCCCTCCTGGCTTCCACTCTGAAGTCTGCAGCAGGATGACACCTGTTCTGTTCCTTGTGACTCTCAGGGCCTGGGTGACACCTTCACCTGGGTTCCCGCTGCTTGCTCTGCCCTGTTTGTGGAGACCCCCTTCCAGCTACTGTCTGGGTAGTCTGCCCCAAGCCTCTGCTGTGGGGTCAGCTTGCCCTGGCACCTGGCATTGGTGCCACATGAGATAGGACAGTGGCGCACAGAAGACAGACTTCAAGGCTCATCACCCCACCTCAGCATACCATGCTTACTTGCTCTGCCTGGGCCCCAGGAGCTCTGGCCTAGACTTCTTTTGCTGTTCAGTTTCTGTGATATATATTTGGTCTTCCTCCCCAGTTCTTGGCACAATGCTCCTAAAACCCTTGGAATTTCCAGAGTGATAGGGGTGAGAGGAGCATTTTTTGTTATTCATAATGAGCCCCTTCCCACCATACAGTGTATTTATGCTAATGAGGTGGCTCTTAGAGGATGGGGGCTGGTTGTTAGAGGAACCAACCAAGTTATCAGAGGGTTGAAACTTTCAGCCCCACCTCCTGACCTCTGGGGACAGGAAAGTGGCTGGAGATTGAGTTAATCACCAGTGGCTAATGATTTGATCACTCATGCCTATGGAATGGGGACCCCACAAAAACTGAACTGTGGAGTTCAGGGAGCTTCCAGATTGGTGAACACATGGAGGTGTTGGAATGGGGGCACAATCAGAGAGGGCATGGAAGCTCCACTCCCTGCTCCCCCAGTATCTTGCCCTGTGCATCTCTTCCATTTGTCTGTTCCTAAGTTTTAAGTAAATGTTTCCCTGAGTTGTGTGAGCCATTATAGCAAATTGTTGAACCTGAGGAATGGGTTTTGGGAATCCCCAATTTATAGCTAAGTTGGACAGGCTTGCAGTTGGTGTCTGAAGTGGGGAGCTGTCTTGTAGGACTAGCCTGTGGGGTCTGCACAGGTAGTTAGTGTCAGAATTGAGTTACATTAGAGGACACCCAGTGTCCTTCGAGAACTGGAGGATATATTTCATGTCAAAAGTGTGGTGTGAATGTAGAGAAGAAACAGTGTATTTTTCTTTTTAGTTTCCTGCACGTGCCTCACAATTTTCCAGGTATGCAAGACACACCAGCCTGCCCCGTTTTTCTCATCCTCCATCCCTCCTCCTTTCTCTCACTGTGTCTGTGTATTAGTCTATTTCTGTTGCTTATAACAGAATACCCGAAGCTGGGTAATTTGTAAAGAAAATTAGATTTATTTCTTACTATTTTGGAGGCTGGGAAGTCCAAAGTCCATGGGACACATCTGGTCGGGGCCTCCTTCCTGATGGGGTGACTCTGCAGCAGCTCAGGGTGTCACATGGTGAGAATGGGCTGAGCAAGAGAGAACTAACCCTCTCACTTGCTCTCCTTATAAAGCCGTCAGAACCATGCCCCGATCACCCATTAAGCCATCAATGGATTAATCCATTCATGAGGGCACAGGCCTCATAATTCAATCTCCTCTCAAGGGCCACACCTCTCAAATACCACAATTGGATTTCCCACCCTCCTAACACTGTTACAATGGGGGTCAAATTTTCAACACATGAACTTTTGGGGGACACATTTAACCCATAGCAGTCTCCTTCCCACCCCAACCTGGGGCAGGAAAGGTGGCAACCTCTCCTCCTGCTTCCTCTTAGGTCTTTGATCTCAGTTGTTGATAAGCTCAAGGACGAGAAAAGGGATCTGGAAATCTTTTCTTAGGATGGCAATCTGGGTGGCTGCAGAATTCAACTGCACCTGTTAAAAGCCAAAGATCTCTCTGGATTTCCTTGGAACATAGTCTGCCCTCACTGCCAGGAAATGGATGTCTAAGGCCATCCAGGACAAAGACGTGGTACACAAGAGAGCAAAGAGAAAAGCACATCAAAATGTTTAAAATCTGTAATACCAAGTCTACAGTTCAGATCCCCGTACCAGCCAGCTGCCAAAAAACAAACAAAAACACAAAATGTTTAAAATCACTACCATTACATATCCAGAATGGCTACAAAGAGCTTAGAGTGCCTGCTAGAAGTCATCAGTGTGGTGTGTTCCAACCTTCACACGTTTTCTAACTGTTTGTGTGTTCATGGATTGGACGTGGATCTGTGGTGTGGTCTCCTTAAAAGTCTAGACCTAACAACTTGTGACAGTTTGCTTCAGGGTATTGTGAGAAAACATTTCTCAGCTCCACCTAGCAGGAGCTAAAGACCTAAAAACAACTACCAGGGATTTTGTTAATGACTTCTGATAATGAATAAAGGAGGAATTGTGTATAAGAACATGGAGAAAATTAAACTTTTTGTACAGAATGACAGGCAGCAAGCAGATGGTTTTATTGGTATGCACGGGAGCCTGGCAGCCACTGTATGTCAGAATCGCTGGCTATGGATCAATAAGTACCATCAATAAATACACTGTAAGAGTGTTCATTCCCTCCACTCGGCCAAAACCAGGGGTGACGTTCAAAGCCCTTCATTACCTGTGCGGCCTAGGCACTGACCAGTGAGAACAGATGCTGGCCACACATCCTCATGTTCCCAGGCTGTGTCAGCCGGTGGACGTCTTTTTCATTGGAGACCACTAAGGACTTTATGTGTCAAATCTCTTCCCTCTGACAGCATTGCCTGGGCCATATTGCTCATTTGTGTGTTTGTCTCTCCTAGATAATGTGAGCTTCCTAAGGGAATTTGGCTGAGTTCCACAAACATTTGCAGAAACTCCACTCTGTGCCAGGTGCTATGTTGAGTTTTAGGAGAAGAGAAATGAGTAAGAACCGATTCCTGCTCTCTTGGGGCTCAGCCTGACCACAGAGCCTGAGCACACACCCAAGAGACTGTGCAGCAAGGCTGACTGCAACTGAGGCCAACCAAAGTGTAGCAAGAGAGGGAGGGGGTGGGGCGTCACCCAGCCCTGGGGGATCCAGGGAGACTTCCTGGATGAAGATTCCAGAACAGAAGAATCCTCACCTACACATAACACTCTGCCATCCTTACAGCACTTTATATATTATAAATGAAGTATACAATCTGGTGTAAAAGTTTGATCCTTAAAGGAAGCCAAGAGAAGGGCAGTCAGGACTGCTATTGCTCCAGGTGAGGAACCTGGGCCTCACTAATGTGCCCTGAGCAGTAGTCAGAAGTGGCAAAGCCAGGACTGGAACCCAGCTCTCTTCTCCTGCCTGGCCAAGCAGAGGCTGAGGGAGTGGAGAGAAATGGACAGATGCAAGAGCAAGGGTGGGGAGATAATGGACAGAACTTGGAGATTAAGAAGATGTCAGAGAGTATGGGAGGGTGGCAGTTAAGGACATCTCTGAGTCCTGGTTTGGCTGTCTGGGTCCTGAGTTGGGTATATGCAAGGTGGCAGAGATCTAGGGTAAATAAAGCAGCGAATTTGAGTTTGGATGTTAAGTTTCAGTTGTATGCAGGATACTCACATTGAGATGCCCTGTAAGCAGGAGTTGTGATCTGGAGAAAGATCTGGGCTGAATTCATAGATGAGGGCATCAGCAGCAGAGAAGTGGTCATTTCAGCCAACGGAGAAGAGAGAACTATCTATGGAAGAGGCTGGCAAACCTTTTCTGTAAAGAGCCACATAGTAAATACTTTTGGCTTTGAGAACCATATAGTCTTTGTAGCAGCTACTCAACTCTGCTGCTGTAGCAAAAAATCAGCCATGGACAACATAAATGCATAGGTGTGGCTGTATCTCAATAAAATTTTAGGGACAAAAACAGTCGGCAGGCCAGATTTGGCTCATTGGGCAGTTTACCAACCCCTGACGTAGAGAATGGGTGTAGAAGAAAAAAGAAAAAAGTGCCAAATTTTAAACATGACAGAAAAAGAATCAGCAAAGGAAACTAAGAAGCAGTCAAAATGATCCATAATGAAAGGAAGCTTAGATGGAAGCGAGAGAGGAAAAAAAGTCTGAAGTTCCTGGACACCCAGGGGGTGCCATCCACACAGACTATGAGGCAATGGTGCTGCCTCCAGAGTCATGCATCATGATAGCCACGCTCCCCCCAAAAGATTCATAACCAAACAGGACATAAAACATAAAAGAAGGTGTACCACACTCTAGAAAGCACCACCCACAGGTGAAAACCGTGAGCAAAGACTTCTCTATGAAATCGAATAAATAAAAGAACAGATGATCTCTTTCCCATAGGAGCTCAAAAAGTTGGACAGACCACAGAGATGAAAATTCGCTAATAGAGCTAAGGGAAAAAAAAAGAAAAGAAAGAAATGATTATAGCTGTGAAAGTCATTTTTAAAGCAATAGTAAAGAGAAGAGACCACGAAACCCAGTCAAGGTTGTGGAGGATGGGCTGGAGGATGGGCTGGAGAAAATGAAGCCAAAAAATTCAGGGCAGGGGAGGTGGGCAGGAAAGTCGGGTTAAAAAAAAAAAAAGGATTAAAGGGAAAATGACAGAAATGGAAGACACTCTGAGGAGGCACCACGAATGTGTAAATGACATCCTTTAAGAGGAGGACTGAAAAAGTGAAAGGGCAAAAAAAAAACCCTGAAAAAAGTTGGCTGAAATAAAAAAGGGATATATCTACATTTTGTTAGGTATATTGTGTCCTGGGGAAGAAAAATATTATAGAACGAGCAATGCTGAGACATAGTCTGGTAAAATTTTGGGACTTCAAAGATAACGAAAAAATACTTTGAGCAATATCAAGCCTCCTCCATCTACTACCCACAAATCAGGTAATTCATTAGAAAAAAACAAGATCAGTCTGACCTCTGCCTTTTCCATAGAATTCAATGCAAAGCAAGAAGGCAGCGGTGCAGGGTATAAAAAGTGCTCAGGGAAAAGAAGTGGGACACAATAACATACAGAGAAGCTGTGCACAAATATAAAGGCAAAATACATGTTAAAACATGTGCAACCAAGCCCTTTGTGAAAAGGATTTGATGATAAACGAGGGGTGGTAAAGTTGTGTGAAAGAGAGACAGCTTTGGTGGGATGAAGGCACGAATGAGCTTCTGGGGCTGGCTGTGTTCTGTTCGTGATCTGGGCTGTGGTCACCCGGGTATGTTTGCTATGTGAAAATTCACCAACCTATACACTTATGATTTCTGCACTTTATGTATGTTTTATTTTTTAAAAAAATTTAAAGGTCTGATGGAGACTATTGAATGTGTAGACAACCAGGCTCTATTTTGGGAATTCTGCTTATAGCACAGAATATAACATTTTTAAACTATGACAATATAAAAGTAATAACTGTTTCCAACATTGGGAAGAGGAGGAGAGAGCAGGTGAAGTAAGTACATAAGTTTTCTCATGGAGAGGAGTTCAGAAAACACTGTCCAAGTAACAGAGCTAGGAATCTATTATTTAAAGGAAAACAGTAACTGCTAGAAGAAATAAGACTCATAATAAAATCAACCCAAATTGGTGGTAGAAGACAAAATGGGAGGCGAGTGGAAGTACAAGGATACTATTTCCTCATCTTCTATGGTAAAGAGTTGAGAGGTTGTGAAAAAATAGACAGAGCTACTTATTATATAAAAGCTCTACAGGTGTTATACAGACCTTTTGAATCATCATAAGGAAAACATTAACTTCACCAAAATATATCTAAATCAATAAGGGAATTCAACAAATTAAACGTTTATGAATTGAACATACAACACACCACAGTTTTCTTGTATGTAGATAAGAGCCAGAAAAAAAAATAATGGAAGGTCATATTGAAAACACCCATGAAGCAAATTTTAAAATTCGACTAAAGGACAGTATACAAGTCTTAAATAAATGGAAAGACATGCTCTATTTTAGAATAGTCACGTGAAGTGGGCAATTGACCTCTGTGCCTCAATTTCTTCATCTGTAAAATGGGGATGATAATAATAATAATAATAATAGCCATCTCATAGGGCTGTAACAAGTATTAACATAATAGCCTGAAGTAGTAAAGCTCTTAGTGGCCCATACGGCTATATAAGTGTTGTTTATATAAATAAATAGGAAGCATCATTATTGTAAAGATGTAATAGCTCCTCAAACTAATTTATAAATGTAAAGCAATTAAAATAAAAAAAATTTTAAAGAAGAGTTTTGTACCTAGACAATTTGATCCTAAAGTTCCTATAGAAAATTTACAATGTGAGAGAAGCTGGGAAGATTCTGGATGAGAGAGTTTTGAGGGCAGACTGAGGTTACCAGACATCAACTAGCAATCCAAGGCTGCAGGAACTAACCCAGTTAGTGCTTATGCAGGTGTAGGTATCAGAGCATGGAAGCGAGGCTAAGAGATGAAATGCACATGGGAATTTAGTATACAAATGAAGGGTGGTAGAATATTTCACCCCAAAATATGCCACTTTGGCATAAGGATTTTTCTATGCTAAAGGCACTTGACAAACAGCAGGTGCAAAAAAGGTGCTCTGACCTCCCCTTTCTCTTCCCGAAAGCAGGAGATAAACCCCCATACGGAAGATGCCCTTCCTATACCATAGCAGAAGGAAAGTAACACTCTTGTCAACAGGGGCAGGAGTTGAGGTACAGAGAAATCTGCACAAACAAACCTCTTAAACTGTCCTTTATCTTTCTAGTCACTTCTCCACAATTGACTACACAAGCCCAAGCCCCCTTGCCTGGTCACATGTTCACAATTTACTACTCTTTGTCCACCTACAAGTGTTCAATTCTGTCTCCTTGGGTCTTCATTTCCTTATGAGGGCTCCTGTGTCATATAAAATTTATGTTAAATAAATTAAATGCTTTTCTCCTATTAATCTGTGTTACGTCGATTTAATTCTCAGATTCAATTGAAAACACTGAGAAGGCAGAGGTAAAATTTTGCTCCCTACTCCATCGAGGTGGCATTTGAAAGTACTGGCTAAAGGTACATCAGTCAATAAATGATGTTGTAACAACTGGCCATTTGGGAAAACAAAATTGGTTAGAAATTTCTTCTTTTTTTTTTTTTTTTTTTTTTTTTCTTCCCTCAAGGGAAACTTTCTTCCTTAAATTTTTTCTGTTATCATAAAATCTTAATTTGAATCCATTTTATTTTGCATTTTCAGTTTTGTAAGCTTTCACACCCTTACCCTCATCCATCCCCCACCCGCCAAACCTCTTAGAATGTGAATAATTGATTTGTTTTTTTTTTTTTTTTTTTTATTTTATTTTATTTATTTTTTATTTTTATTTATTTTTTTATTTTTTTATTTTTTTTATTTTTTTTTTTAATTTTATTTTGTCGATATACATTATAGCTGATTATTGCTTCCCATCACCAAAACCTCCCTCCCTTCTCCCTCCCCCCCGCCCCCCCGACAATGTCCTTTCTGTTTGCTTGTTGTATCAACTTCAAATAATTGTGGTTGTTATATCTTCTTCCCCCCCCCCCGGTTTGTGTGTGTGTGTGTATGTGTGTGTGTGAATTTATATATTAATTTTTAGCTCCCTCCAATAAGTGAGAACATGTGGTATTTCTCTTTCTGTGCCTGACTCGTTTCACTTAATATAATTCTCTCAAGGTCCATCCATGTTGTTGCAAATGGCAGTATTTCATTCGTTTTTATAGCTGAGTAGTATTCCACTGTGTAGATGTACCACAGTTTCCGTATCCACTCATCTGATGATGGGCATTTGGGCTGGTTCCAACTCTTGGCTATTGTAAAGAGTGCTGCGATGAACATTGGGGAACAGGTATACCTTCGACTTGATGATTTCCATTCCTCTGGGTATATTCCCAACAGTGGGATGGCTGGGTCGTATGGTAGATCTATTTGCAATTGTTTAAGGAACCTCCATACCATTTTCCATAGAGGCTTCACCATTTTGCAGTCCCACCAACAATGTATGAGAGTTCCTTTTTCTCCGCAGCCTCGCCAGCATTTATCGTTCAGAGTCTTATGGATTTTAGCCATCCTAACTGGGGTTAGATGGTATCTCAATGTGGTTTTGATTTGCATTTCCCGGATGCTGAGTGATGTTGAGCATTTTTTCATATGTCTGTTGGCCATTTGGATATCTTCCTTAGAGAAATGCCTACTTAGCTCTTTTGCCCATTTTTTAATTGGGTTGCTTGTTTTCTTCTTGTAAAGTTGTTTGAGTTCCTTATATATTCTGGATATTAATCCTTTGTCAGATGTATATTTTGCAAATATTTTCTCCCACTCTGTTGGTTGTCTTTTAGCTCTTTTAATTGTTTCTTTTGCTGTGCAGAAGCTTTTTAGTTTGATATAATCCCATTTGTTTATTTTTCCTTTGGTTGCCCGTGCTTTTGGGGTCGTATTCATGAAGTCTGTGCCCAGTCCTATTTCCTGAAGTGTTTCTCCTATGTTTTCTTTAAGAAGTTTTATTGTCTCAGGGTGTATATTTAAATCCTTAATCCATTTTGAGTTGATTTTAGTATACGGTGAGAGGTATGGATCTAGTTTCATTCTCCTGCATATCGATATTCAGTTATCCCAGCACCACTTGCTGAAGAGGCAGTCCCTTCACCACTGAATAGGCTTGGTGCCTTTGTCAAAGATCAGATGGCAGTAAGTGTGTGGGTTGATTTCTGGATTCTCTATTCTATTCCATTGGTCAGTGTGTCTGTTTTTATGCCAGTACCATACTGTTTTGGTTATTATAGCTTTGTAGTATAGCTTAAAGTCAGGTAGTGTTATGCCTCCAGCTTTATTTTTTTTGCTGAGCATTGCTTTGGCTATTCGTGGTCTTTTATTGTTCCATATAAATGTCTGGATAGTTTTTTCCATTTCTGAGAAAAATGTCTTTGGAATTTTGATGGGGATTGCATTGAATTTGTATATCACTTTGGGTAGTATGGACATTTTCACTATGTTGATTCTTCCAATCCAAGAGCATGGAATATCTTTCCATCTTCTTGTATCCGCTCTAATTTCTCTCAGCAGTGGTTTGTAGTTCTCATTATAGAGATTTTTCACATCCTTGGTTAACTCAATTCCTAAGTATTTTATTTTTTTGGTGGCTATTGTAAATGGGCAGGCTTTCTTGATTTCTCCTTCTGCATGTTCACTATTGGAGAAAAGAAATGCTACTGATTTTTGTGTGTTGATTTTGTATCCTGCTACTGTGCTGAAATCATTTATCAATTCCAACAGTTTTTTTGTAGAGGTTTTAGGCTGTCCGATATATAGGATCATGTCATCTGCAAACAGGGACAGTTTGACTTCATCTTTTCCAATCTGGATGCCCTTTATTTCCTTCTCTTCTCTGATTGCTCTGGCTAGTACTTCCAACACTATGTTGAATAGAAGTGGTGAGAGTGGGCATCCTTGTCTAGTGCCTATTCTTAAAGGAAAAGCTTTCAGCTTTTCCCCATTCAGGATGATATTGGCAGTGGGTTTGGCATATATGGCTTTAATTATGTTGAGATACTTTCCCTCTATACCTAACTTATAGAGGGTCTTTGTCATGAATGAGTGCTGAACTTTATCAAATGCTTTTTCAGCGTCTATAGAGATGATCATATGGTCCTTGTGTTTGAGTTTATTAATATGGTGTATCACATTTATTGATTTGCGTATGTTGAACCAACCTTGCATCCCTGGGATGTATCCCACTTGGTCGTGATGAATAATTTTTCGTATGTGTTGCTGTATTCTGTTTGCTAGTATTTTAGTGAGGATTTTTGCATCTATATTCATCAAGGATATCGGCCTGTAGTTTTCTTTTTTGGTTATATCTTTACCTGGTTTTGGTATCAGGATGATGTTTGCTTCATAGAATGAGTTTGGGAGATTTGCGTCCGTTTCAATCTTTTGGAATAGTTTGTAAAGAATTGGTGTCAATTCCTCTTTGAATGTTTGGTAAAATTCTGCTGTGAATCCATCTGGTCCTGGGCTTTTCTTTGTTGGGAGCCTTCTGATAACAGCTTCAATCTCCTTTATTGTTATTGGTCTGTTCAAATTTTCTACGTCTTCACGGTTCAGTTTTGGGAGCTTGTGTGTGTCCAGAAATTTATCCATTTCCTCCAGATTTTCAAATTTGTTGGCATATAGTTGTTTATAGTAGTCTCGAATGATTCCTTGTATTTCAGATGAATCAGTTGTAATATCGCCTTTTTCATTTCTAATTTTTGTTATTTGAGTCTTCTCTCTTCTTTTTTTTGTTAGCCATGCTAATGGTTTGTCAATTTTATTTATCTTTTCAAAAAACCAACTTTTTGATTCGTTGATCTTTTGAATTGTTTTTTGGTTTTCAATTTCATTCAGTTCTGCTCTGATCTTAATGATTTCTTTCCGTCTGCTAACTTTAGGTTTGGATTGTTCTTGTTTTTCTAGTTCTTTAAGGTGAAGTGTTAGGTTGTTCACTTGCCATCTTTCCATTCTTCTGAAGTGAGCATTTAATGCAATAAATTTTCCCCTCAATACTGCTTTTGCAGTATCCCACAGGTTTTGGTATGATGTATCATTGTTTTCATTAGTTTCAATAAACTTTTTGATTTCCTGCTTGATTTCTTCTTGGACCCATATGTCATTAAGTAGAATGCTGTTTAATTTCCATGTGTTTGCATAGTTTCCAGAGTTTTGTTTGTTATTAATTTCTAGTTTTAATCCATTGTGGTCTGAGAAGATACATGGGATAATTCCAATTTTTTTGAATTTATTGAGACTTGATTTGTGACCTAATATGTGATCTATCCTGGAGAATGATCCATGTGCTGATGAGAAGAATGAATATTCTGAGGTTGTTGGGTGGAATGTTCTGTAGGTATCTGCCAATTCCAATTGGTCTAGAGTCTTGTTTAGATCTTGTGTTTCTCTACTGATTCTTTGCCTAGATGATCTGTCTAATATTGACAGTGGAGTGTTCAGGTCCCCTGCTATTATGGTATTAGTGTCTATTTCCTTCTTTAGGTCTAATAGAGTTTGTTTTATAAATCTGGCTGCTCCAACATTGGGTGCGTACATATTTATGATTGTTATGTCTTCTTGATGGATCAGTCCTTTTATCATTAAGTAGTGTCCCTCATTGTCTCTTTTTATGGTTTTTAGTTTAAAGTCTATTTTGTCAGATATAAGAATAGCCACTCCAGCTCATTTTTCTTTTCTGTTTGCATGGTAAATCTTTTTCCATCCTTTCACTCTTAGTCTGTGTGAATCTTTATGGGTGAGGTGGGTCTCTTGTAGGCAGCATATAGTTGGGTCCTGCTTTTTGATCCAGTCAGCCAGTCTGTGTCTTTTAATTGGGGAATTTAAGCCTTTAACATTAAGAGTTGTTATTGAAAGGTGTTGATTTATTCCTAGCATTTTATTGGTTGTTTGGTTGTCTTAGGTGTCTTTTGTTCCTTGCTTTCTGATTTACTGTTTGGTTTCTTTGTTTGTTGGTTCCTTAGGTTGTAGATAGTGTTTTTGTTAGCTTGTTTTCTCTTCATGATTGCCATTTTTATTGTACTAGCGGGTTTAGATTTTTCTTAGGTTTTTATGGCAGTGGTAGTTATTTTTCAGGAACCAAACCCAGTACTCCCTTGAGGATTTCTTGTAAGGGTGGTCTTGTGGTAGTGAACTCCCGCAGTTTTTGTTTGTCTGAGAAATATACTATTTGCCCCTCATTTCGGAAGGATAGCTTTGCAGGGTAGAGTATTCTTGGCTGGCAATCTTTGTCTTTTAGTATTTTGAAAATATCATCCCATTCCTTTCTAGCTTTTAGGGTTTGTGATGAAAAGTCTGATGTTAACCTGATTGGGGCTCCCTTATAGGTGATTTGACGCTTCTCTCTTGCAGCTTTTAAGATTCTCTCTTTGTCTCTGAGTTTTGCCAATTTGACTATGACATGTCTTGGAGAAGGCCTTTTTGGGTTGAATACGTTTGGAGATCGTTGAGCTTCCTGGATCTGAAGATCTGTGATTTTTCCTATACCTGGGAAGTTTTCTGCCACTATTTTGTTGAATATGTTTTCAATGGAATCTCCATTTTCCTCCCCTTCTGGAATACCCTTGACTCGGATATTTGAGCGCTTGAGGTTGTCTGATATCTCTCTCAGATTTTCTTCCATGTCCTTGATTCTTTTTTCTTTCTTTTTGTCTGCTTGTGTTATTTCAAACAGCCCATCTTCAAGTTCAGAGGTTCTCTCTTCAACTTCGACAAGCCTGCTGGTTAAACTCTCCGTTGTGTTTTTTATTTCGCTGAATAACTTCTTCAGTTCAGCAAGTTCTGCTACATTTTTTTTCAGGACATTGATTTCCTTGTATATTTCCTCTTTCAGATCCTGTATACTTTTCCTCATTTCATCATGATGTCTAGCTGAGTTTTCTTGTATCTCATTCAGTTTCCTTAGAATTATCACTCGAAATTCCTTGTCAGTTATTTCAAGGGCTTCTTGTTCTATAGGATCTAGAGTATGAGATTTATTAACTTTTGGTGGTGTACTTTCTTGATTTTTTGTATTTCTGGTGTCTTTTTTTTGGTGTTTATTCATTGTGGCAGGGGGTTTCACAGTCCACCGGTTTGAGACTAATGACTAACTAGGATGTTGCTGTGGTTGCCAATTTGGTATGGCTCCCGCTGTGACTGCTCAGTTGGCCTCTAGCGTCTTGTGTGTGTGGTTGCCTCGGGTCTTGGGCTTCTCCGGGGATCCACCTTTCTGGTCAGCTTGTACTCTGCTGGGCTGGTGGATCACGCACCACAGGGTGTGTGATCTCTGTTGAGCTTTCACTTTCTGTACAGGACTTCTCCCTGTTCCGTGTGCTCTGGCCCAGGCTGTTAGATCGTGCAGTGGCGACCCCACCGGGTGTGTGGTTTCTGTCGAGTCTCCGCCTCCCTGGCCGCACGTCTCCCCCCTCTGTGCACACTGTGCTGGGCTGGGGTGTGTCTTCTGCACCCCTCGTCTATCAGCTGGGCCTTCAAGACCCTGCTCAGCACCGCCTCACCCAGGAAGTCTACCAGGTTTCTGCTAGGCACAGACGACCGGTCTCTCTGGGTGCCTTTGTAGCACTGTGTAGATCTTTCTCGGGTCTTGTTCACCTTTGTATCCCCCCGGTATAAACCGAGTCTAGTGCCCGCCTGCAGCCTGCTCTCCGGCAGGTTCTAGCGGACCTGGGAACTCTCCTACCACACTATTCCCAACCAGAAATTCGTTAGGCTTTTTTCCAAACTGGTGGTCGCAGAGATGGTATCTGCCTCCCAGTAACAGGAAGTTTACCGGGCCGGAGTCCAGGGTGTGGTGGAGTGACAATCGGCCCGCCCGTATTTCCTAGCCCTCCCAACACTGGTCGGGACGCCCCACACCCCCAGCCCCACACCCCCAGCCCCGCCAGAGAACCGCGGAGGGAGTGGGAGAGGAGAGCCCCGGGTCCGGAAAGCCCCGCGCCAGGCCAAGCAAATGGGCTCAGTGATGGCCGATCAGGGCGGAGCTGCCCACACCTGGGAAAATGGAGGCAGCACCGGGGCAGTGAGTGGCCTGGTGGTGCAGGCGGGAGCCGGGTGGGCAACCAGCCCCCGAACAGAGCTGTGCCAGGGATCACTCACAGTGCTGTGCCAGGTCGGGCGCTCGCTCTGTCTCTGGTTTGTTGCCTTCCGTGTTCTCGGCGCTGCCGCCTCGGGCTGTTCAGTCGCGGCGCCGCTCGGGCGCTCCCAGGAATCTTCTTTAATGCCGGCCTGAAACCTCGAATCCTGAATAGGGCAGCTGGCCGCCTTCAGCGCGGCCCTGGCCTCCAGGATCCTGGCTGCATCCACAGCAGCCCTGGCGCCGTGTTCCCTGTTTCGAGACTCACTTTTGCAGCTAAGAAACAGTTCTTTTCCTGCTCCACACTTCAAAGCTGTTGCCTGTAAATGAGGCAGCCTCTCCTGCCGGGGGCAAAGTGGCGTTGAGCCCCCACGACCGGCCAGCAGCAGCAGTCCTCCCTTAAGAGATGGCCAGAGGAAGGTCCACAAGTTTCCCGGCTGCCTGAGGCCCAGTGGCCACCTTTTCCACCTCAGCTACTCCGCGCCAGCCGCCGCAGCCGCCGCCATCTTGAAACTCCTCAGAAATTTCTTCTTATGTGAAAATAAATTCCAGATGGATTAATGATTTAAGCAAAGGAAATTACAAAATTCTAGAAGAAAATTTGCAATTGTGGAGTCCTTACTAAGAAAAATACAAAACTCAGAATACGCAAAAGAAAAGCAATAAATGACTGCATTAACAAATGAAAAAATTCTGCATAGTAGGAAAAAAACCCACCACCAACAAAATAAAACAAACAACAAAACCACTTAACCACAGTAAAAGCACAAATAAGTGTGTGGGGAATATTGGCAATGAACTTCTTTCTGGAATATATAAAGATCCCTAACAATTGTCTCCAGCCTTCACTGATCGATCCCTCACCAGCTCACATTTCATGTTCCCAACACTCCTTTGCAAACACATGAGGATTTATGTCCCCTCTTCTGAATCATTTGCCTGGTAAAATACCAAATGTGGTTGAACCAATTTTCCTTCTTATTTTCTAAACCTGACAAATATTTCTAAACCTGAAAAAATATTGCCAGAGAAAATAATAATAAAAACAGGCTGACAGTTTTCACTTTAAATTCCTGATTGCAAACCTCCAAAAGCCAGATATCTGCTTAGCAATTCTATTAAGTTTCCCTAGGAAGTTTGTTTCTACTGGGTCCAAGGTGGCTATTTTAGTCTATCTTTTCTCAAACTTACTGTGTCCTGGTGCTTTGCTGAAAAAGAGGGATTCTGCCTTTCCACCACCAAAATCTCATGCTGACCTTTCTGTGTCTTCTTTGTTCCAGTTCAGTTTGAGAAGCACCCATCTCAATAATATATAGCAATCGCAAGAGCACGGATGACAGTGACACAGCAACCTTTTTACAGCGCTCGTCTGTGCGGGGCGTTGCTCTCAGCCTCGGGTGGGTACTTAGCCCTTCACAACAACCTATGAGGTCTCCAGAGCCGGTTATTTCCACCCTCTCTGAATTTGCTAGGGCTGCCATAACAGAGCACCATGGACTGGGGTGGCCTAAATGATGGAAGTATATTTTCTCAGAGTCCTAGAGGCTGGAAGTCTGAGATCAAGGTGTCAGCCGAGTTGGTGTCTCCTGGGGCCTCTCTCCTTGGCTTGCAGGTGTCCGTCTTCTCCCTGTGTCCTCACCGGGTCATCCCTCTGTGTGTGTCTGTATCCTTATCTCGTCTTATAAGGACACAGTCATGTTGGATTAGGGCCCACCCACATGACCTCATTTTGACCTAATTACCTCTTCAAAGACCCTATCTCCAAATACTGTACAGTCACATTCTGAGATCCTGGGGGCTAGGACTTTAGTAACTGTATGTGGGGGCAAGGACACAATTCAGCTTGGAACACTCTCTTTAATGCCTGCGTCAGACTATTTCTGTCTCAAATATGCCTGTCTCTCCTTCTTCCTCCATTCTAGTGATAATCTTATCCCATAAATAACTGAGGAAAATAGCAGCTCTCAGACAGGAACTACCCCCCTCGCCCCTGCGCCCAACTCCAGTCCTGCTGCATCTGCACGCCTCTCCTCCTTTGTCCCTTCTGCCACAAGGGACAGCAAGGCACTCTTCTCCCGTGGGAGACCAGTCCTTCTCGCCTTGCCTCTTCTCAGGTCCCTTGCCTTCTGCCTCCAGCATCAAGTTCTGGTGAGACCATCTACACCTGCTTCCTCCTGGGCTTTTCTCTTCAACCGGCCCCTCAGGGCCTCCTGCACTTCTGCCAAGCATACCCTGGACCTCCACGTGGACACAGCCAAGGCTTTTCCTGTTCCTGCTCCTTACTGGACATCTCAGGGCATGTGACCTCATGATCACCCTCTTGTTCTCGATCGGCTTCTCCTTCCCAGCAGCCTTTGCTGCCTCTTGCCTGATCTCTAAGTGCAAGTGCAGGAGGCTGGCGTGCCTCCTGCACCCCTCTCTCTGCCTCTAGGTTGTTTCTTCCCATCTTAATTTAAATGCCTTTCATAGGGTAATGATTCCCAAATTCCTGTTTCTACCCTAGACCTTGCCTCTGATATTAATAATAAATCACCTTGCCTTGTTATTTCAGGCTCTTCTTACAATTGCCTGATTGCTGTATTTATGATTTGATATACGTATGCATTGTGAAATAATCAGCACAATCAAGCCCATTAACATATCCATCTCCACACATTTTCTTCTTCCTTTTTTTTTTTTTTTTTTGGTGGTGAGAACACTTAAGATCTACTCTTAGCAAATTTCAAGTGTACAATACAGTATTGTTGATTATAGCCACATTGCTCTGTATTAGATCTCCAGAACTTATTCATCATGTATAACTAAAACTTCGAACCCCTTGACCACCGTCTCTCCAGTTCCCCCTCCCTCCAGCCCCTGGCACCCACCATGCTGTTCTCTGCTTCTATGAGTTTGCTGATTTTAGATTCCACATTCTCACAAGGGCTGGTGCCCTCTCCCCTCTGTCTCAGCCCGAGTGTGGCCTCTGCAGAGAGGCCTTGCCTGATCGGCCCATGCAAAGTCGATCCTAGATGCCTGACCACTGCCATCCGTTTAGTTCCTTCATGGCACTTCCTTCGGTGCAGGGATGTGCACCTTTGAGATCTGTTGTATCTTCTGCACCTAGCTCCGGGCCAAGGTTGAGTTGAATGAATGAATACAATAGTCCTTCCTTATCTCCCCTTATCTGCAGTTTCGCTTTGTCTCAGTTACCCCCAGTGAACCGTGGTCCTAAAATAGGCGAGTGCAGTACAATAAGATATTTTGAAAGAGAGAAAGAGACCATATTCAAAATACTTTTATTACAGTATATTGTTGAAACAGAGTAGGGCTAGGCCTGTGAACCAAACTGACTCTATTTTCCCTGCAGAGGACACTTTGTTACTTTTCCACTCCTCAGTCATGAGACCCCTCAGGGCAAATGATTACCCCATGGGCCGCCCTAATAAAATAGACTGAGATAAGAGAGAAAACAGATATTTCTGAGTTGCAAAACCCCTCGCAAGGCTTGTTTACCATAATTGTAAAAGTTACAGGTTAACCTTAAGACCCCTTTAGAAATTCCCACCTGCACACGAAGCATCAAGGTGACTGCTACAGTGACCCTCCTGGGGTGACAATGATGAACACCACTGCCATCTTGAACCTATTGAGCATGCACCCATGATGCAACCAGGAAGAACAGAATGGCCCACCTCCAGTGACATGGGCCTGTACCCCTTAACAAAAGGCCCTGAACAGCTCTCCTGGGGTGGGGGGAGGGTTTGCTTTACTGTTGCTACCCCTCTTATGTATAAGTCTATCCTCTCTTTTAATAAAGTGTTCCTTGCTTTACTGCTGGGTATATCGTTCATTTCTATGACTTTGGAATCCAAATCCTAATTTAATCACTGGTGAAAACTGGAAAGCTTTGGGCACCAGAGAAGACTCTAGCTGCAAGAGGAAAGTGGCCACTGGGACTGTTTTGCTCCTATGTCTCTGCTGTTGGTAAGTCTTTCCTGGAGTCCCCAGCCTAAATTCTGACAAGGTAGTGCTTTATTCTCTTTTACTTTCCTTTCTTCCCATTTTTTTCCTCTTTAAAGTGACTGCCAGACACCTACAGCGTAAACTCCTCTCACCCTGTGAGAAGCTGCTCCCTCCAGCCAGCAGCGGCTTGCCCTGATGGGTGACTAGCAGACGGGGGAAGGCCGGTCCTGCACCGTGAAGATCTTGCTTCAGCAGGTCCCCCTGACGAGGAATGCACGAGACTGGTGGGATTCGCTCCCATGCCATGCAGTGCCTGGAAGGCTGGAATCCGCTAAAATTCTTTACCTTTCACTGATTTTCTGAACCCTCTTCTGCTGTTTGGTTGGACTGTATCTGCTACTCTGTAGGTGTACCCTAGAGGGCTCCTGGTTATGCTTTGTTTCTGATTTAAATCTAGTCGGTACTTTTCTTCTTTGTGCTAAGGACAGTGGGGAAAACTGCTTTTATCAATTACTGTCAGTGGAATGGGTTGGCCCCGCCGATTGGGACTCGGATAAACTGGACCATGCTGCTCCTCTTTTCTCTGTTTTTCACTTGGTTAGCATCGATCTCTTTTACCTGCCCGTAATCTTGCCGACTGGGCCAACTGTCGAGCTAGGGCTGAGTCTGGAGCTCACAGACCCCTCAAGCCTATTGTCCAGACTGGGTCACAAACACTTCACATGCCAGGCTGGGTTCCCAGACCCCTCACATGCCAGGCTGGGCCAAGAGACCCCTCACACGCAGGTCTATGAGCTAGGTAACCAGCCAAAAGGGTCCTTGAGAGCCATAGGTTCAAGATCATGGCTACACGGGTGGACTCCCAAGGCGCCATCCACGTGCACTAACTCCACCCACACACAACACGTTTACAAAGAATGTGCTGCACCACCCCCAACCGGACCCAAGGCGAGGGGCCCTGATTAAACTATTCTGTTTTCCCAACAGTTAGACATTTAGTTGAGTACCGGTAATCTGAATAAACCTTCCAATCCTTGCAACTGACTTTTAGACTTTCAGGTCATTCGTTTAATGCAAGAGGGCATGCCAGTGCCTGGTCTGTCAGTAACATTGTTATAATTGATCTATTTTATTAGCTATTTTTAATCTCTTACTGTGCCTAATATATAAATTAAACTTAAAAATTTTTCTTTTTTTGGTGGCTGGCTTGTTCAGGGATTTGAATCCTTGACCTTGGTGTTACCAACACTATAAATTAAACTTTATCGTAAGTGTGTACATATTTTAAAAATGTAGTGTATACAGTATTTGGTATTCTCCATGGTTTTGGGCATCTACTGGGGATCTTGGAACATATACACCATGGATAAGGGGACTACTGTACTAGAAGCTAGAAATAGGGCAGATTCTGGTGACATATGGGTCACGCCACTTAATTACTTTGGGCAAGTAGTTTCTTATTTCTGAGCCTTTGTTTTCACCAGGAAATTGGGGATAATCAAAGTACTTACTTCTTTGAAAGGCTTAAAGGATATATCTGCACGAATCACGTCAACTGAAATTAAGGCTATCGAGACAGAAATAATTTTGTAAAGTTTATTGGGATCCAAATGTGAGGATCCAACCCAGGAAACACCATCTGACAGTCAAGAGAAGTGCTCCGAAGTTTATTACAAATAACAAAGGCTTTATAAACAGAAAAGCCCGAAGAAAGCAGAAACAAAGAACAAAAAATAGATCGGTCATTTCAAAGTTACTTTCCTTGGTGGGGGCAAGAAGACGGGACAAGAAGACAGAACAATAGAAAACTTGCTGTTTAGTTAGCACCAGGGTACTTCAGGCTGTCTCTTTTGTGTAAGGATTACAGCAGAGGGAACTTCATTACCATACCTATTGAAGGTTTAAACGGGCCTGTTCAGGCAAATTGGCCATCTCTCTCCTGACTTCTCAGAAGGTTAGACCACAGCCTAAGTGATGTGGAATTTAGCAGGGGTGACTCCATTTTGTTTTTTTTTTTTTAGTCTGGTCTGTTGGGGCCTAGTGCAGGAATTTAGTCCAAAACATCAGCCTGTGATAATTTTTATTTAGCAATCATATATCACACTAACTAGTACTACTGTTTAGGTTAACTCCTTTTCTTGACTTTGGAAGTGACTAAGATGCAGAATGGGGCTGGCATGATGTGGTCCTGCAGCAAGTAAGCAGGTAGTTGGGACCAAAACCCCAGTCTTGAGACTCTCTGTATGACATCACACACCTTCAGCCTCGCGGTGCCAACCAGTGGGCAAATTACCTTGAACCTCTTGGAACCAAAGTAGCTATGTACATTTTAAAAATACCTGCGACTGGGATTAATGAAATCTGGGATATGGTATTTATAGCTCTCTGTCCTTGGGGAAAGGATTATCTAGAAAAGTGAGGAGAAAGATTCATAATACAGAAGTTTTATTCTTTTCCTTATACATCCCAACACCCATGTTTTCGTAGCTACAATACAGTTTTCTCTCTAGTTTCCCTTTCCCTTCTGTGGCAGTAGCACCTGGCTAAATTCATTCTTGGGTAGCCTGCAGCAAACATGGGTAGGGGTGCTTGTCACCCTGTGAAGCAGTCTCCAAGGAAAGTGGAAATGTTGAAAAAAGGCAGTTGTAACTGGGAGCAAAAATCGACCTAATTATTTGTGATTATATGTCATGTTTTTTAAGGTGAGTCCCTCAAATACGCCAATTGTTTGATGTTTTTAAAATAAAGCAAAATGTCTTGTCCTTACAACATTCTTGAGCTCTTCAGCTGCAGACCAATAGTAATCTTTTCCATCCTGTTTAAATTATAATTTTAATTATACTTTTATTTATTAATAAAAATGAAAGAGCAGACACTGACATTTGGTTTGTCCCTCAGTGCTTTTCATGATGGTGTTTTTACAAAGTAAAATAATCTTAGGAAAGTTTTTGTTTTTTTCCTCTTGAGAATGTGGTTAGTGATGCTTTTCACTAAATACAGAAAATATCATAAAAGTGGAATATTAAAATTTATTGAACCTATGTGCCAGGCACCTTCCATCTGTTAACTGATTTAATATTAAAAGCAACATTATGAGATAGGTTTTAATGCACCTGAAACAGGTGAGAAATCTGAGGCTCTAAGAAGTGAAACACTTTACCTGCGGGTCTGAGTAAGTGGCTGAGCTGGGATTCCATTCATGTGTTTTGTACGTTGACAGTGCAGTGACTAAGAGCACAGACACAGGAGCCAGGCTGTCCGCTTTGAATGCAGGTCTGCTACTTACTAGCTGTGTAACTTTGAACATGTACATAATCTCTCTAAGCCCCTGTTTTCTCTTTCATAAAAGAGGCATTTTTATAATATAACCTTCCTAAGAGGTAGGTTGTTAGAGAGCCTCTTTCTTAGCCAAGCAGGCTTGCTCTCAGTCCTGGGCCAGGTTCAGTCCCTTCTCCTGGCCTTTGTCCACTCTTGGAGCATCCAAGGACTTCTCTTAGCAGATCTGAATCCCACCGGCTTTCCAGAGAGTGTTCCCAAATAGTCTTATTCATACAAACTCTTTCCCTCTTCTTCCTTCCTTCTCAATTCAAACAGTCACTGAGCAGGCATACTAGGAAGAAAGGAGACAGAAAGAGAAAGAAAATCGAACACATGTAACTGACCACAGCAGCTCTGTCTCCTAGGAGAAGCCATTATTTCTTTTTGGAATAGTTAGTAAATCACACCGATGTGGTGTTGAATCATTTAGCAAATCACACTGATGTGGTGTTGAATAAAGAAAAGCTAGCTGCAAGTCAGAGAACTAAATTGTTCTGCATAGTAAAGTAAGAATGTTGGTGTTCCCAGAATTAGCTATGTGAAGGGGGTGGGGGTTGTCTGTGAGGCAGAGAAGAGCCCAGAAAGATGCTAGTGGTAGGGCTTCATTGGGGGTAGTGGTGATGTCATAACAATGACTAAGGGACTTTTTCAAAACAAGTGTCTAATGTCCCACTTTCTGCCGTAGTCTGAATGTTAACCCACAAACTTCCCAAACCCTCAATCTTAACGCCCAATATGCCTGCAAAGTCCAAAGTCTGCAGCCCTGTGGTGAAGAAAACAGAGGGTGCCCAGTGTAGGTTGGGGTGATGTGTATGGAACAAGAAGAGGAACCTCCAAAAACCAGACTGAATCAGTAGATGTCAGAGCTCAAAATTATGGGTCATGGAGAGAAGCGTGAGACTCCTCTGAGATCCTTAGAGGTTGTAGTGCCACTGTCACCATCTTGACCTGAATCTTTCTGTGTTTTAAACTTGCTTTGTTACTGTCACTGTATTTTACTTTTAATTTTTTTTTTCACAAAAGGGAAATGCCTTTAGAGATACACTAAGTGAAAAAGATTCTAACCTGTCTTTGTATACCTAACAAGTTAACTTGTACTAGTCCAGTGAAGTTATTGTCAGTGAATGAACTTTCTGTGTAAAGGGTGATATGAGGTGGAGGTGTGGTCAGGCTAAATTAAATTGCATCTAAAAGGATGGAATGCCCTAGCTGACATATAGATACAACGAGTACAGGGGATTTCATAATGAACGAGATGGGATTATCAAATTAAGATTACAGTCTATTATTCTTATACAAGATATGCTAAGTATGTATGTGTCCCTTCTAAAATGAAGATTTACTGTGGTTTGGCCCTCAAGGGTTAGAGAATCAGTAGAAATGAGATACTCGATATATAACTCAATACAGTCCGGCCAATAAGGTAATAAAGTGGACTTGGCTTCTTTGTGTCCTTGATTAGTGGGCTGATGAGCCAGTGTTGAGGGCAGGCACCCTCAGATCAAAACAACACCAGAAAAGTTCCCTGGATTTCAGCCTTTTGGGGCCTCTGAGTCCAGGGGTACAGGTAATTGACATTTTAACCAGTGAACCTGCTGTGTAAGTCCCATACCACTGGACCACATTCCAAAGTTGACTTCATAAGTTTGACTACCGAGAAGTACAAAGAGCTCTCCCATATTTTTGAAATGTTGGGTTTAGCAGTTTCAAGAGCTGTTGATTTTTCACCTCAAAACTATGAATGGTCATTATAGTAAAGTATTTGTGAAAGCATTTTCTTGGAAAATTTCTCACTTAAATTTGTAAATTGTATTTGCCGTAGAAGTTTTGTTCACTGATAATAACTTCACTGGACTAGTTCAAATTATACAAAGACAGGTAAGAAGACAGGTATACAAAGACAGGTAAGAAGCTTTTGCAATTAGTGATCTCTAAAGGCACTTCCCCTTTGTAAAAGAAGTTGTTTTATAAGCAAAATACAGTGACAATAACAAAATAACTTTAAAACACAATAAGATTCAGGGCAAGATGGTGACAGTGGCATTGTTTTTCAGTCTTCCCCAAGTCCCCCACAAAACCCAGCAGAGCAATTAGGATAGCAAAAGAAAAACTGAATAAAGGAAGTAGGAAAAAAAAAATCAGTAGAATAAAAAGGTCAAAAGAGAAAGTGATGGATGGTTATAGAAGACAGGCAAAGAAGACCCAACATGTGCATAATAGAAGTACACCCCCACCCCTACTCCCTACAAGCAGGGGAGTAGGAACTATTAAAGAAAACTTTCCTGAAAATAGAAAAGATGACTTGAACCTGTGTATTTGAAGGGGACATGATATGCGTGGACATATGACCAAGAATTGTCCAACTCCAAGACATTGTTTATTAAAATTATTGGACTTTATAGAACAGAAGTCCCTCTGGCATAAGGTAAATAATCAGTAACTTATGTGGGATTAGACCTTCACACAATACACAGAAAACACAGTGGAATAAATGATGTAATACAGTACGAATACCAAAAAAAGAAAATGTGAGCCAAGGATTTTTACATGAAGCCAAAGTGACCTTCAGGTACAAAGGCCACAAGCAAAGTGTGATGAAGATAAAGGAATCAGGGAATATTGCTCTCCCAAGTGCCCTTCCTAAGAAATCTACTAAACAGTGAGCTCCAGACAACCAAGAAATGTTTAGGAAGCTTTTCATTATGACTAATGGTAAGCACTAAATATATTTAACAGTTGTTGTGGGTGGATTGAATTGTGTCCTCCAACGTCCATATATTAGAGCTTAATTCCACTGTAACTGTTGAAGGTGGGAAATGAAATCCTAGTATGGTAATTGAAAGGTGGGGCCTTGAACAGTTACTTAGATCATAAGACCATCCTGCCTGGATTAATAATGGTGATCAGGGGTGTGGTTTGGAGAGCTTTAGAAGGAAAGTGAATGAGGAGGTTAGTCTCTCTATGCTCTGCATTTCACTATGTGATACCTTGCCATCACTGAAATCACCACCAAAAAAGCCTTCACCATATGTGTTCCGTGGACTTTGGACTTCCAGCCTCTGAAACTGTAAGCCATAAATTTCATTTTCTTACAAATCACCCAGTTCCTTGTATTTTGTTGTAAGCAACAGAAATGAACTAATATGACAGTAGAACTAAGACTAAATAAAGGATGTTAAGTGTGAAAAATAGTATGTATTTATTATATCCTCTGAAAAAGATATAACTCAGGTATCAGAAATAGGGAAAGAAGGATTGCATATACACAAAGAAAGCTTTGACTGTTTCCTTTAAGGTATTATTTAGCATTAAAAATATATCACTTTACATGCTTTGGAAAAAAGGAGAGGAGGGGGAAGAAAATGTCACAAAGTTCAATATTGTTCATAGCAGGGAATCAAAAGACCTGCGCCATCCGATAGGTTAGCCAGTAGTCACATGTGGCTATTTAAATTTTCTTTCTTTTTTCTTTTCCTTCCTTCCTTCCTCCCTTCCTCCCTCCCTCCCTTCCCTTCCCTTCCTTTCTTCCTTCCTTCCTTCCTTCCTCCCTCCCTCCCTCCCTCCCTCCCTCCCTTCCTCCCTTCCTCCCTTCCTTCCCTTCCTTCCCTCCCTCCCTCCTTTCTTCTCTTCTTTTCTTTTCTTTTCTTTCTTACCATAACAATTCATTGAACTTTCAGAAGGAGAGAACAAACCTAAGGTTACTGGAGATGGTGGGAAGGAGGGAGGGGGTTTGGGGAGGGACAGGTTGGGTAAAGGGCATAAAGAAAAATCATGATTTATAATAATGAATATGCTAATAATAAAAAAAAATTAAACATTTTTTCTTTCATTCATTCATTCATTCATTCATTCATTCATTCATTTTTTAGCTCCCACTTATGAGTGAGGACATGCAGTATTTCTCTTTCTGTGCCTGGCTTATTTCACTTAATATAATTTTCTCCAAATTCATCCATGTTACTATGAATGGTAGAATTTCATTGTTTTTTTATGGCTGAGTAGTATTCAAATCTGAAAGAAAGAAAGAAAAGAAAAGTAATAAAGAAAGCAAGAAAAAAAAAGAAAGAACAATCACAATAATACATTGAACTTTCAAAAGAAGAGAACAGAACTGTGGTTATTAGAGGTGGAGGTTAGCAAGAAATTGGTTAAGGGTCACAAAGAATAATTAGGTTTTGTAAACATGAGTGTACTAATTATCCTGATCTGATCATCACATGTTGTACACAGGTATTGATATTCAACTCTTTACCCCCCACAAATATATATAATCAATTATGTTTCAGTATAAATAAATTTAAATTCATCAACATTAAATACAATTTAAAATTCAGTTTCTCAGTCATACTGGCCACATTTCAGGAGCTCCATACTCACATGTAGCTAGTGGGTACCACTCTGGACAACGGAGATACAGAACATGCCTATAATTATGGAAAGTTCTCTGAACAGTGCTACAACAGATAGCATTTTGAAAAGAATGACTGAGAATGTTATCTTAAGATATTAGTATAAAGGTAACTGTTGAAGCAAAGATGCAATAGCAAGAAAAATACTAAAAAAGAATATAGAAAACAGACCCCATACGGAAAATTTTATATGTATATAATTTTTGTATGAAAATTTTATATGTACAAATTTTTTATAAATCAAAATTAAAAATTTAATTTCAAATGTAAAACAATACTGAGATCAAATATATCAGCTATATCAATAACTGGAAATGGGTTTAATTCACCAATTCAAAAAACTGCAGCAAAATTCAACCCTATCTCTCACAACACACACACACACACACACACACACACACACACACACACACACACACACACACACACACACACACACACACACACACACACACACACACACACACACACACACACACACACACACACACACACACACACACACACACCCTAAAACAAAGAGATTAAGAAAGGTTTAAATAAAGTGATGGGCAAAAATATGTCAGGCAAAATCAAATCAATAAAAACAAACAGTCCACACAGCTAATATCTTTATATGTGACAAGGTAGAAATCTAGCCAGAAAACACTGAAAGACAAGGGAGGATACTTCACACTGCTAAAGGCTACAATTCACAGGATATAACAGTCAATATTTATGTGGCCAATAACACAAACATCTTTATGAAGCATAAACTACCAGAGATTAAAGGAGAAGATGGAAGTATACTGCTAATAGCAAACATTAATGCATTTTCTTCAGGCTGAGATAGATCAAAGGGACAAGAATAATGACTGAGAACACAGAAAGCATGAGCAATATTAACAGTAGAGAAGAGCCTGTTATTAAGAATAGAGCAGAGATTTATATCTCTGAACCTACTTGAGGGAAATGCCTTCTTTTCAAATGCACATGGAACAATTGTGAAGACTGGGCATATTGGGCCACATAAAAATGTTAATAAATTTTTTAAAATAATAAAGAGAGCATTCTGACCTCACTATAATAAAACTAGAAATTAATAACAAAAATCAGAAAATAAAAAGGCCTTTATACCTGAAAAATTTAAAATACCCTTCTAAGCATCTCATAATGAGGAGGCAATGCAAAAAAAAAAAAAAAAATGCAGAATTTCTTAGAAATCATAATAATGAAAAATGATATGTCAGAATCTATGGCATATAACTAACACAGGGAATATAAGAACATTTGTAGTATTAAAAATCTGTTCCGAGTAACTGCAACAATAAAAAATAAATCTATATATACCACCAAAAATCAAAGACATAACAAGAAGAGAAAACTATAGACTAATATTTCTCATGAATATACATAGATGTAAAAATCCTTAACTAAATACTAGGAAACCAAATCCAGCATCATATAAAAAAGATTATACATTATGACCAAGTGGGATTCATCCCAGGAGTGCAAGGTGGTTCAACATACAAATATCAATCAGTGTAATATACCATATCAGTAGAATAAAGACAGAAACCACATGATCACCTCAATAGATGCAGAAAAATCATCTGACAAAATTCAACATCCCTTCATGATTAAAAAAGAAAAACTCTTACACTGGGAATAGAAGGAAATTCCTCAACCTGATAAAGGTTATTTATGAAGAAACCATAGCTAAATATCATATTTAATAGTGAAAGACTGAAAGCGTTCCCATAAGATTGGTAACAAGGTGTATTAGTTCATTTTTGTGTTGCTGTAACAGAAATACCTGAGACTGGGTAATTTATAAAGAACAGAGGTTTATTTGGCTCATGATTCTGGGACAGCTGCACCTGGCATGGGCCTCAGGCTGCTTCTACTCATGGTGGAAAGTGGCAGGCAGCTGGTGGGTACAAGCAGATCACATGGCCAGAGGAAGCAAGAGAGAGAGAGGGGAAGTGCCAGGGTCTTTTTAAACAACAGCCTTTGTGGGAACGAATAAACCAACAACTGACTCACTACCCCCACACCCCAGGGAGAGCATTAATCCGTTCATGAGGGACCCGCCCCCATGACCCAAACAGCTCCCAACACTGCGACTTTGAGGATCAGATTTCCACATTTTTGTCCCCCTGTTTTGGGGGGACAACACATCCAAACTCTATCATTCCACCCCTGGCCCCCCAAAACTCATGTCACTCTCACATACAAAATATAGTCAATCCATCCCAACAGTCCCAAAAGTCTTAGCTTGTTCCAGCACCAATTTAAAAGTCCAAAGACCAAAGTCTCATCTGAGACCAAAGGCAAAAGTCCTTCCAGCTGTGAATCTTTAAAAATCAAAACCAAATTTATCTACTTCAAAGACACAATGGTGGAACAGACATTGGGTACAAATTCCCATTCCAAAAGGGAGGAATAGGCCAGAAGAAAGGAGAAACAGGCCTCAAACAAGTCTGAAACCCAGCAGGGCAGACATTAAATCTTAAAGCTCCAAAATTATTTTCTTTGACTCCAAGTCCTGTATCCTGGGCATAATGGGGCATCTGGGACCCCAAAGCATCAGGTAGCTCTGCCCCCACAGCTCTGCTGGGTGCAGCGCTGGTGTCTGTGGCTTTTCCAGGCCAGCACTGAACTTTGCCAGTGGCCCTACAGTTCTAGGGTCCTGGCAGTGGTCTCATTTCCTTGGCTCTACTAGACATTTTCCTGGTGGGGGCTCTCTGTGGGGGCTCTGACCACACATTTCTGCTCAGCATTGCTCTAGTAGATGGTCTGTCTGGTGGCTCTGCCCCTGGGGCAGGTCTTTGCCTGGGCCCCCAGGCTTTTCTATATAGCCTCTGAAATCTGGGTGGAGGCTGCTATGCCTCCACTGCTCTCATGTTCTGCTGGCCTGTAGATTTAACAACACATATATGCCACCATGGTTTCTGGCTTGTGCTCTCCAGAGCTGCTGCACAAACCACATTTGGGGCTGCTTGAGGCAGGGCTGCTCCAGCCAGAGCAGCTGGGAGGCAGGGAGCAGGTTCCCAAGGGCAGCTGCACCTCTGGTCTGTCCTCTGGGACAACTCAGTCCTCCGAGGCCTCTAGGTCTGCGATGGGAGGGGTGCCCTTCCAGACTTCTGAAACACCTTCAGGGCCTTTCTCCCATTGTCTTGGCTATTAGCATCTGGCTGCCTCATAGCCAAGCTAATGTCTTTAGCAACCAGTCTATCTGCTGCATCCTTGCATTTTTCTCCTGAAAGTGGCTCTCTCATTTTCTACCACATGGCTGCAAATTTTCCAAATCTTTACACCCTGCTTCCCTTTTAATTATAAATTCTGGCTTTACATCATGACTTTGCCTCCATAGCGGAGCGTAGGTTGTTACAAGTAGCCATGCAGCTGTCTTTGCTGCTTAGAAATTTCTTCCAAATATTCTGGTTCATAACTCTTAAGTCCCACTTCCACAGAGTCCTTGTGCACAGACACAATGCAGCCAAGTTCCTTGCTGCGGTGTAGCATGGGTGATCTTTTGTCCAATTCCCAATAAGTTCCTCATTTCTGTCTGAGACCTCATCACCAGCATGGTCCTTACTGTCCACATTTCTATCAGCATTCTGGTCACAACCATTTAACCAATCTCTAAAAAGTTCCAAATTTTCCCTCATCTTTTCATTTTCTTCTGAGTCCTCCAAAGTCCTGCAACCATTGCCCATTTTGCCCATTATCCGGTTCCAAAGCTGCATTCACATTTTCAGGTATCTGTATAGCGACACCCCACTCCTCAGTACCAACTTTCTGTACTAGTCCATTTTTGTGTTGCTTATACCAGAATATCTGAAACTGGGTAATTTTATAAATTAAGAAAAAAGGTTTATTTTGTTCAATATTCTGGGACAACTGCATCTGGCATGGGCCTCAGGCTGCTTCTCACGGCAGAAAGCAGCAGGCAGCTGGTGGATACAAGCAGATCACAAGGCGAGAGGAAGCAAGAGTGAGAGAAGAGGTGCCAAGGTCTTTTTAAACAACCATCTCTTGCAGGAACTAATAAAGCGAGAACTCACTCACTACCCCCACCCCAGGGAGAGCATTAATCCATTCATGAGGGATCTGCCCCCGTGACTCAAATAGTTCCCAACACTGCCACATTGGGGATCAGATTTCCACATGAGTTTCGCGGGCACAAGACATGCAAGCTGTATCACAAGGCAAGGATGGCTCTCAGCATTTCTAGTCAACATTTATGGGAGATCTAGCCAGGGCAATTAGGCATGAAAACAAAGGGAAAAATCATCCAGATTGGAAAAACAAAGTAAAATGAAGTATCACTTTATGCCTGTTAGGATGGCCATTATCAAAAAAACAGAAAACAAGAGGCCACCAGAGGTGAGAAAGGTGGGTGAGGAGGACAGGGGTTAGTGAGAAATTCATCCACAAAAAATGATTACATCATGAATGATACATATAGTAATTATCCTGTGAACTTAGAGAAAATTATGTTAAGGGAAATAAGCCAGGCACAAAAAGAGAAATACCATATGTCTTCACTTATATATGGGAGCTAATAAAAAATAAGAAAAACAAATAAAAAAGAAAGAAAGATACAGCAATCACAATAATGCATTGAACTTTTAGGAGAAGAAAACAGAACTGAAATTACCAGAGGTGGGAAAGGGGGAGAGAGAAGGTAGAAAGAGAGGAATTGGTAAAGGGCCATGAAAATCAATTACATTGAAGAACATACTAATTATCCTGATTTAATCATCACATATTGCACACAGGTATTGATATTCAATGCCACAGATATGTACAATCAACCATGTTTCAATAATAAATAAATAAATAAGTAATCCTGAAAACAAAAACAAAACCAGAAATCAACAAATGCTGGAAAGGATGTGGAGAAATTGGAAACTTTGTGCTGTTGGTGAGAATGTGAAATAGTGTGACCGTGATGCAAAACAGTATGGTGGGTCCTCAAAAAATTAAAAATAGGATCCAGCAATCCCGCCTCTGAGTATTTGTCCAAAATAATTGAAAACAGGATCTCAAAGAGATATTTGCACTCCTACATTCACTGCTGTATTATCCATAATAGATAGCCAAGAGGTGAAAACAAACTGAATGTCCCCTGGCGAATGAATGTATAAAGAAATTCTGGTGCATACATACAATGAAACAGTATTAAGCCTTAGAAACGAAGGAGATCCTGCCACATGCTGCAGCATGCATGAAACATAAGGACATTATACTCAGTGAAATCAGTCAGTCCCAGAGGACAAATAACGCAGGATCCTACTTATAAGGCGTAGTTAATGTAGTCAAACTCAAAGAAGCAGAAAACAAAACGGTGACTTCCAGGGGCTGGGGAAAGAAGGGAACGGGAGTTGCTGTTCAGTGGACGTAGTTTTTAGTCATGCAAGATAAAAAAGTTCTAGAAATCTGTTGTACAACAATGTTCATATAATTAACAGTACTGTGCTTTACACTTCAAAGTTTGTTAAGAGAGCAGATTTCATGTTAGGTATTGATGGATTTTGGATGTGACCGCGCCATTGTGCACACAATAGGCACAAAATAGCCGCTGGCTTTGTCTTCCACTCCAGCACCAAACCCCTCCCCGCCTCCCTTTAGGAGAAGCCTCTTGACTTAAACAGAAACCCTTTTGCGTCTGCAAGGGTGCAGTTCTCCACCCTGGTTACATAGCTTCCGCATTAGCATAATGCCCCTCCTTGATGGTATCAGCCAGCCCTTGGCACTATATAAGCTCTACCACCCCCACACCTGGTGCTGTCCTCCACTTTGAGCGCAGCCCAGCAGATTCTTTTCCTTTAATAAAGCTTGATCGGTACCCAGCATCTCAGCTCACTTTCTTTCAGGTATTTTATTAAAATAAAAAAAGAAAAATATCTAGGAATCAATTCAGCAAAAGACATACAAAACCTATACTCTGAAAACTGTAACACGTTATTGAAAGAAATTAAAGAAAATGTAAGTAAATGTATACAGTCGTCCCTCGGCATCCATGGGAATTGGCTCCAACACCTCCTGCAGATTCCAAAATCTACAGATGCTTAAGTCCCCGATATAAAATGACGTAGTTACCTGCATATAACCTATGCATATCCTTCTGTATACTTTAAATCATCTCTAGATGACTTATAATACCTAATACCATGTAAATGCTACACAAATACTCGTCATACTGGATTGTTCAGGGAATAGTGACAAGAAAAAAAAGTCTGTACGTGTTCAGTACAGATGCAACTTTTTTTTCAAATATTTTTGATCTGCAGTGGGTTGAATCCACGGATGCGGAACCCATAGATACGGAGGGCTCACCACACCTAAGGGAAATTATAAAGTATTTAAAATACTGCAGCAAAACAGCCAACCCCAAGTTCGCATGGGGCAAGGGAACAAGATTGGCATAACAGAGAATTGCAGACGCTGACACATACATCAGTGCCCCGTCCGCCCATCCAGCTTCCCCAGGAATGTTGTTCCTGTGACTCAAGGACAGCTGTGGTGCCTCATCTCTTCCTGCTGCTCCTTTCTTTGAGCATGCACACAAGGCTCCCTGACCTCCTGCTTAAAACACCCTCTGCTCCTCGCTTCTCCGTTCCCTTTACAACACCCACAGCAAGGGTTGGCTCCCCTCCCCTCCCTTCTCTCCAATGCCCACTCCATCAGGGCTCTGCCCCCAATCTCAGCACCGAAGCTTCCAGACGAGGTCACTGTCGGTCTCCATGTGGCCAGATCCAATGGCCACTTCCCTTCTCTTTATTAGGTCTCTCAACAGCACGCTCCTCTGCTGACCACAGCCTCCTGAAGACACACTTTCTTCTCTTGGTTTCAAAGATACATCATCTCTCCGTAAGTGACCTCAGTCAGGGCCCCCTGGCTTTAATTATCATTTCTATTTTAAAGACTCCTAAATGTATTTTTTTGGTCCTGACCTGAGTTCTAGATCCATATTCCGTCAACAGCCTTTCAACGCTTCCATCTGGAAACATCATAGCTATCTCAAAAAGGAAATGGCTAAGACAGAACTCCTGGTTTTTCCCCTGCCCAAACTTACGCCTCCCCCTTCTCAATAAGTGGCACCACTGTCCACCCAGCTGTCCCAGCCCAAACCCTAAAGTCAGTCTGGTGGAAAACTGAGATTCCGCATTGCATTTAGTTAACTTATTAGGGCCACTTATTCTTTCAAAATAGCATTTCTTTTCATGAGAAGAAATCCTTTTACTGTGTTTTTAATTCCCACAGCAAATTAAATTTGCACAGTGCTTGTCATGCCCTCTTCCTGACCGAACCTTGAAAATAAAAAGGAGCTAGCTTCTTCCATTTTAAACACCACCTACACAGACAGGAATTTCTTCAGTCAGCCTAACTCCCTGCCATGTTACCCTGTTCTGTTTTCTTCTGGGATTTTGCCTGGTCTAAGCTTCTTATCTTTTTTTCCAGAGAGAAAGCTGCATGAGAGCAGGGCCTGTTCTGTTCACTGCTATATCCACAGCACCCAGCACAGTTCATGGGGGTGGTCAAATATTTGGTAAACAAGAGTCTTCAACAAGAACTTTTCTCTTCCTGGGCCTTAGTGTTCTTACTCCTAAAATGAAGCAACTTGCTGATCTCTGATCTTCCTGCTCTGAGCTTGTTCCCAGGCTCTGTCTCCACTGAGAGGTGTCTGTATAGTAATCACCCTCACAGACCAGACTTAATACTGCTCAGCACAGTGCAAGGTGACGGGGTAAAATGACAAAGGACACAAACCGTCACACATGATGCCCATGTTCACCTGTCTAGTGCCAGAAAGCAGACTGCTCAGAGACTATGAAATGGGAGTAGGAGTGTTTTTCTTCTACAGTTCTCATATTAGATACCTAGAGCACTTCACTTACATTATCCCATTGAAAGCTCAGAACAGCCCTCTAAATACCATTGCCCCTCATCTCTCTGTGATGAGGAAGCTGTGGGCTAAAGTTACCTGTGAGGGGAAGACAAGGCTTCCACACAGAATGGACTCCTTTCTCTGGAAGGGATCTGCTAGGGACATCTGAGTCCTGCCTACCTGCTTAGAAGGTGCAGGGCACAGGGTGGGCTGTGCTGTGACTGCAGATCATGGAGGTGGGGAAGGGAGCCTGGCTGTGGCTGGAGTGGTCAGGGCAGTTTCAGGCAGAAGGGACTCCTGCTAGGATTGAAAGCAGTGGGGGAAGGAACCGCCCACACTAGGGTACTAGAGCCCGCGCTGGAGCCTGGTGAGTGCAGTTGGCTGGGGCAGAGGGCATGTCCAAATCAGGAGGGCAGAACCAGACCAGGAAGGGGGGTCTTGAATATTAGGAGTTGCTGAGACAGACTTGGAGGTCACTTACTCCAATGGTTCTCAAGTTATCACTCCAAGAACACAGGGGTTTTGAGAGTTGGAATATATATATATAATCCTTGCCTTATCTTCAAAGTAAAAGAAATACATTAAAGTCATGAGTCTTCTTTCCTTTTCAAATGCTCTCAGTGACTGCCTGTTCTCACCTCTCCTCTAGAGTCTAGGTCAAGGATAGAAGCTGATTCAGCACAAAGTTAGATGAATTGTCTTGCATTTAATTAATCAACATTACAAAGTGTTCACAACACATACAACTTCATATACAACCTCATATACAACTTCATATACAACCTCATATACAACTTCATATACAACTTCATACACAACTCCACATACAACAACTTCATATACAACTTCATACACAACAACTTCATAACACCCAGGTGTGTGGGCACCTGTAAAAGGGGGAAAACCCATCCTCTACCCCTTCTGCAGGTGGGCTTGCACACAGTGCTCGCTTTCCCGGCCTCCTGCTCCATCATGGGCTATAGACCACTGACTAGCAAGCTTCTGAGTCCTGAGCACAGCCATGGACTCCTTTTAGGCCTTCCCTTGAACTGCACCTGAACCTGAATGGGTAAGTGGGGATTTTGCAGGCATGGTTGTGTGCAGGCACAGCACCATGTGACATAGCTGGCCCAGGGTCTTGGAGGCCTGGCCTGGGCTCAGGTGAATAGGCCCTGTTCCCAGAGGTGCGTGGAGCTAAGGGAACAGAATGGGAACAGCTCCTGGGGGTGCAGCATGAGGCACTAGCTGCTGTGAGGGACAGAAGGGAGGGAGAGGCAGAAACTCATCAGCCAGCTGAGAGGACCAGAGGCACAGGTATAGCTGGGGCACCAGGAGTAAGTAATACGGACCCAGGTCCTCGCTGGTGCCATCTGCCAGGCAGGAGTCAGCACAGAGGGTTGAGTGGAGCTGAGTGGGCAGGCCCAGCAGGCCTGGGCAGGGCTCATCCTCTGCCTGTCCATTCCCTCCTGGCTCGCAGCACACAGTGTGTTGCAGGACAACACACAGGGCTGGGAGACAAAAGTGAACATGCACAGACATCACCACCGTAGGTCCGTGGGGCTCAGGCCCAGGGAGTGAAAGGGGGACAGGAACTTCAAGACCTGAGAAAAGACAAGAGAAGACAGAATCAAAGGCACAGGGAGGACTAGGTAGTGGTGAGGGGTGGGGTGGGGGTGCCTGGTGGTCAGTGCCGGCCCCCAGAGGCTGAGCTCCTGCATCTGAGCCAGGGCAAATTAGGAACAGGGTGAGGGGATGAGGTCAGATGACTTGGATGTGAAACTTGGCTCTGCGATCTGGACAAGTCACTGTACTTCCTCAAAACTCATCTTTGTAACTATGACATCTAATAAGGCCGAGCTCAATGGCTGCAATGATCAAGCACCGGCACTTATGTAATAAGGAGAGTGGAAGTGACGGTGCCAGTGTAACCTGGGGAGCGCTGTGCACATGCGTGAGGGTGGCTGGGATGCCAGGGGCTGCCCAAAAAGCTCTGGCTCTGCCCTTGAGGACCCCCAGAGGGCAGCAGTGGGAGAGGGCTTAGCACAGCCTCCATGGAGAAGGGCTGTTCCTTCTCATCTGGCCACTCTGGACTGAAGGTGCCGGGCCCCAGTGGTGCTCACCGCATCACCGCTACTCCATGTCTGGGAGCTTCTCAAGGAGCATGTCCTGGATGTCACCGAACTGAGAGAGGGAGGGAAAGAAGGGAGTGATTAGAGCCCAGAGCCTGGGGATTCTCTCTCCATTCCTCACTTCCAGGGCCTTCCTCTAGCCTGGATTTCAGGGGCCCTTGGGAAACTGTCCCTCCTCCCACCAGCCTTCAGCCTGTGCCCCCCAGAGGGTGCTTCTGTTAGAGACCTCATTCAGTTCTCACTTCTCTCTAATCCAGTCCTTTAAAAATCTGCAGCTGTAAATTCTCTCCATGTTTTTAGCTTTTGGTGCTGGGATGGAGAGAACAGACATGGGGAAAGGGACACAGGGCCACTCAAGATCAGCCGGTGGGTCCCTGGGAGAAACACACGCTTGCCTCGACGTGGTACACTATGCGCCAGTAACTGGAGTCTGAGCCTCGGTACTGACTGCCAGGGTAGAGCTGCCACATCAGAGGCAGCACGTAGGAGCGTAGCTGGCTGGGGGTCTTTGGCTCCCCCAGGGAGACGTCCTTCTGCTGCAGGAGCACTTGGAAGCAACCTTCCATCTGCAGAGAAGAAGGGACCGGGGCGTACCTTCAGATTTGGGCTCACCAGGGCTCCTCCAGATGCAAAGAACCAGAATCCTTCCTGAGTGGGAGCTGCTGGTGACCACTGTGTCCTGCGGCTACGCACACTCCTCACAAGGACTCTGGCTGGGCCAGGGTGACCAGAACTCACACGCATCCAGCCACCTAGGCGGGGCCACAAAAGGCACCTTTTTCCTGGCAAACTCCTAGCTGCTAGGGGATGTCATGGGGCCCGCGAGCTTCCTAACAATAGTTTGGTGCCTCTTTCAGCCATCACGGGATTTTGTTTGATTTTTTTATTTTGTCATATTTCCTCTTTAAACACGGTATCCCTGGATCCCCGAATCTGGTGACAGACCACTTTGGTCTTGTGCCCCACAACCAGTTCTCTGCACAGTAGCCAGGGTGAGTGGCTAAAAATCATGGGCCTCCCCTGCTCCACACCCTCTGACGGCTTCCAATCACGGGCAGAACAATTCAAAACACTGCGGCCCACAAAAGTCTGCAGAGATTCACATGGCCAGGTCCCTGCCTCGCTCATGTCCTACTGTTCTCCATTCCAGCCCACACAGGCCTCCTCACTACTTCTGGGACCTGTCCTCACATCTACAGAGGGCTTGCACCCTTCTATCAGGTAGGTCTCTGCTGAAATGTATGTCTTTTAAAGACAAATATAACATGATAGAATGGAGACCAAACATACCAGTTATATCAATACTGAAAATGGGTTTCATTCATTAATTCAAGGAAAAAAGATGTCAGCAAAATCCAACTCTACGATAGGCACAAGAGGCATGCCCCAAACAAAGAGATTCAGGCAGACTAGAAATAAAATGGTGGGCACACATATGACAGACAAATGCAAATTAAGACTCTCCAAGGGGGTCTTTAGGCAGGTAGTAGAGGTTTTATCACATTCACTGCAAAACCCCCCAGCCTAGAACTAGAACTGTGCTCTGCATATAGACTAGGCAGTCAATGTTTGTTCAACAAGTATTTTTCCAAAGCTGAAAGAGCTTTTTAAAATTTTCTGTCCATGAAAAATTAGAACTCACTGTTAAAACAGAATTCAGATTATACTGCAAAGTCTAAGTACGGAAATCACCACTCTTGCTGTGTTGGTAAATATCCTGCCATATCCTTTAACCATCTTTAGTTTGTACTATTCATCTTTCCCTTGTTGATTTAAGCAAACCTTTAGATATTAAAAATACTGGTCCTTTCAATTAAGTGAGGCAAATCCTGCCCCACAGCGTGCTAGTGGGTTATTTTTTGTGTGTCATTTATCGTGATTATGTGAAAAACTGTCTGGTTTGTGGTTGTGGTGTCATGCTGAAAAAGATATTTCCCAGCCAGAGATTAAAAAGAGATATTTGGCATGATATTTGGGTACATTTATTTAGCATATCTATCACTTCCAGCATTTGTCACTTCTGTGATAACTCAATTAGCTACTCGAAGTTATACAGTTATTTGTCATTGACTGTGGTCTCCCTATATTGCTATAGAACACTAGATCTTATTCTTCCTATCTGTGCAGTTTTGTATCACACTGTACTCCATAAATACGTAGAGTTATCATGGGTCATTTAAGAAAAATAAATTAAAAAGAAAAAAGAAAAGAAATGGAGAATAGAATAGTGGTTACCAGAGGCAGAGAGGAAGGGCAGGGGGGAGGAGGTATGGGGAGAGGTTGGTAAACGGGCACAAAATTACAAAGTTAAAATTAGATAAGTTCTGGTGTGCTAGGGTGACAATGGCTAATAATATTGTATTGCATATTTCAAGATAGCCAGAAAAGAGGATTTTGAATGTTATAACCACATAGAAATGATAAATGATTAGGTGACAGATATGCTGACTATTCTGATTGGATCATCATGCAATATATGCGTGTATTGTAATAAAGTGTACCCCATAAAAATGTACAATAAAAATATAAATGAGATATTCATCTAAATTTTCTTCAAATATTTAAAATAGTAAATATATAACTTGAGTTTTAATTTTATTTTTTTGGCACATGGTCGGTGTGGGTATCTGATGAATTTGATTTTTTTAAAGAATATATATACATACACACACACACACACATACACACACACACACAACCACACACACACAACACACACACACACATACACACACACATACACACACACATACACACACACAACATATACATACACACAACATATACATACACACACCCACACATACACACACCCACACATACACACACCCACACATACACACACCCACACATACACACACCCACATATATACATATATACACATATATATGTTAATTTAAATGCCAATAGGAATGCAAGTTTAGATGGTAAAGAGCCTGAAATTCCATAACCTACTTGTCCTACCTTGGACAAGTTTATGTTTTTATACCTCAGTTTTCTCATCTGTAAAATGAAGACATAATTAACACTCAATAACCTTTTGCTGTTTGCTATTATATAAATATTCTAACATTATATATTTTAATTCACTTTTATACTTTCTTCAGTTTATGTATGCTAAGAGTTTCAACATTTTCCATCTCAGTTTCTTTGAGCAAAAGCAGGCTCTGATAGAAAGTACTTGTAAAAGAGTAAATTTCTTAAAAAAAAAAAAAGTTAACATTAACTAAAGCTCCATCTTAAGTCATCACACAAAACAAAGGCAATGTTTGTTCAGTACCAGCTTTTCTACTTCTATAGTACTTGTCAAGTTTCCCAAAGCACAGAGGAGGTATAAAATACCCCACACTCTAGGGCAGTGGATCCCACACCTGGTTGATCAAAATCTGTTAAGGGTTCTTTTTAAAATTACATATTTCTGGGGCCCACCTCAGGAGCTTCTTTCTGATGACTGGCCACATATATGAATCATTTACTTTAGAGATACTCCCGTGCTGTGGATTAACTCCCTGAAGCCCAGAAAAGTCCTGTTTTACGCGAGATCGTATTCACCCGTTCCAGAGACACTGGGTGACACTGGGTCCCCATCCTTGGCCAATACTCTATGCCTATGTGGTTTCCCACCGTCCTTCCTGGCTTGGAAAACTCTTACTCATCCTTCAGAGCCCAGCTCCAAGTGGTTTCATCTGCGGCGTCCCTGGGCGGATGGGGCCTGCTGAGCCTCCCTGCCTCTGCCCTCACCCTGCCAGACGGGGGGCTCCTCAAGGACCCCCTGTGTCTGGGGCGTCTTATAACTCCTAGGGTCGGGCCAGGGATGGCCATGCTCCTGCTGCCCTGCCTGGTTCGGCCCCTGAGCGGGCTGTACCTTGAAGGTCATGGAAAGCCAGGGGCGCCGGTTCTCATCCAAATACACGTCCTCTTCCCAAATCCACAGGCGGTCCGGGTGCAAGTGCAAGGTCCTCTGCTCCGCGGGGAACTGGAGCTCGAACTCGCCCATGCTGCCTCGGGCTGTCTAAGAAGCAAGAGCTGAAGCCTCTCCAGGCCACTTGCTGATCCTTGGGATGCTGGGCACGGAAGCTTTATAGCGGGACAGCGCACGGACGCCCCCAAGCGGTGGGGCGGGAGGAGGGCGGGGCGGGAGGTGGGACTTGGGGCGGGCGCGAAAGGAGCGGGAAGCAAGACAGGATGCGGCGGCGCGAGGGGCGGTGCGGGGGCGGGGCACAGAGCAAGAGGGGGCGGGGCTGTGGCGGGACACGAGACCGTGGGGGCGGGGCTGGGCGGGGCACAAGGCAAGGGGGCGGGGCGACCAGCAGGATCCCCAACCTGTCCGGCTCTAGGTCTGACTCGCTCTCTGGAACCGGGCATCTTCTAGGAGCGCACGCAGCGTCCCAGTGAGCCGGGGTCTCACACAAGGGCTCCAGCCAGCCTTGCCCGCAGCCCCTCACTCCCCACTGCTGGCGAGGTGCCCCGGTCTGTGTCCTCGGCTCTTCTGTTGGGGGACGCGGCCGCCCTCTGCTCCCCTTGGCTCCCGGACCCAACTGTCCAAGTCAGCCACTGTGTGTGGCTGCTTATGACATACCCACACGGGGGCTCTGGGCTCCTGCTCGGAACTCAGTCGACGCCAGGCGACCCAAAGCCAGGGCCCCCTCCACGGCTTCTGGGATCAGAAGAGACCCGCGTGAGCCTGAACCAGGCCCGGGCTTTCCCAGGCTCCCTGAATCACCTCCAGCTTGTGCTTTTGTGCTTTGGGGTGTCAGAATCAATTGCTTGGCAAAGTACAACTCTTGAAGTTCCCCTCCCTCTCCCACAGGCAAGACGTTCATTTTCCATGGCTGTCGCGATGCTGTGGTCATCTAATAGCCATTGCAAAACATGGTGGTGAAGAAACATGGGTTTGTTCCCTTTATGCTTTGAGTTCATGAGTGAAAGCATAGTTCAAAGAAACCCCTTCCTCCACCCCAAGATCAATGGACTTGAAAAGTCCCTGGGTTAAATGATCAAAACCATCTTTCTCTAAATTACAACAAATACGGAAAGCAATTTCACTTAATTTTGCAGTAACACATGCCCATTAAGGCAATTAAGAAAGAAAAGGACAATGAGAAACATGTAAAACCAGCTCCAGCCTCATTGCTCAAACATTACCCCTGGTGCCTAACTTTTAGCTCTTTCCCGTCTCTCTGACTAGTCACTAAAAAAACTAATTTGTGATTTTCTGAAATGTCATGAAAGTGAAAATGAGTGATCAGGTGATGACACCCGATCCTCCTGGCAGGTGGGTATCTGCTCTCTGCCTATCCGGACAGCCTAATTCCCAAGAATGTTTGAAGTGGCCTAAGGTAATAGAGATATAATTGTATTCACCAGAAACACAAAATAGAAGACAAAAGCCAGGCAAAGTTGGGGGTGAAGGGAGGGGGGCCATGAGCCCTGCAAACCTCTTTTCCAGCACAGACCCTGGTGGTGTTAGTATTTAATATTCAAACTTGTATCTTTCAGGCTGATTTCCCTGTGGATGGCTCTTGACTACAGTAGCCAGATAGCAAGATGAAAACCTTGGTAATAAGCTCTGCTGGGAGAATCTCAGCCCAGTCCAGAGCTTTGAGGTCAAAAATGATAACAAGTCCAGTTTAAACAGTGCTGCTGGAATGGCTTTTTGTGTCAAGGGAAGGGTAATCCAGGAGCCACTGTCGCCACTGACCAGCCACATCAATGGCCTGAGGGTCCAGAATGCTACCGGATTTAGCGATTTCATTTGCACTGCCTCTGCTTTTCTAAGAGGCCATGAAGAAACAAATAATGGAGCAAGAATCAGAACCCTCTGGGCTGGTTAAGCTTCTGAATGTTCTGGGAATGTGATTCCATGATTGCCTCCCTCCCCACTTTGGAAGAGCAATTTATTTCAATTTTGCACAAAGTCATCTTAATATTGAGCAAGAGTATATGTCATTCTTGTGTGGGATTTAGAAAATTATTTGAGAAGGGGTTCCAAAAAATGAAAATAAAATAAGGATGGCTGAGGAGTTCATGCGGCAGCTTCCGTGGAGGCCTTTAGCCATTTTCATGGAAATTTAACAGAAGGGGAAACAATAGCTATTGTGTGGTCTCGGAGACAGGGAGCCTCCCCAGCATGTTACCTGCCCGCTCTCGGAGCTCTCATGCCAGTCAGCCTAGCTTTAGAATTTTAAGTTTCTTTCTGACTCTTTCCTTTATTAGTCTGCAAGTTCCCTGAGGATAAGCAAATGGATGTTTCACACTGAAAGTTATGGAAGCAATCGTTTGGACAGAATCCTTAACTGTTGCTTTCATGTCCTGGCTTACATCTAGTTTTGACTTTATCACTGTCACCTGTGAATATGGGAAATCCTTTGCCAACTCAGTCTCAGTGCCACACTTTTGTAATGAGTGGGCCAAGCTAGATACACTATAAGACCATTTCTAGCTCAACAGTCTTTGATCCTCCAATAACGTTGCCTAGTGGGAGAAGGGAATTGTTAAGGGACAAACTCATGACACTAGTTCAGAAAAGCCTACAGTTTTGAGCACAGTGGCTCTGAAGGAAGCCATCCGTCTTGTGTCATTTTCAAAGAAGGGGGTTGAGGGAGAATCATGGACATCAGCGAGACCCTTGTTACTCCAGGCGCAGCCTCTGGACCACCTACAGCAGCATCACTTGGAGCTCATGAGAAATGCAGAATCTCCAGCCCTCCCCAGACCAACTGAGTCAGAATCTGCATTGTAACAAGACCCCCAGGTGATTTGTGGGCACATAAATGTTCGTCTACAGGGGGCATCAGGAGGCAGAGAGGGTGGGCATCTGTCCTATCCCACCAATAGATGTCTCTAACTGTGACACAGGAGTTAGATATGTTTCTATATCATTTAGTTCTAGGCTATCTTATTTTCTGTCAAAATCACTTCTAATATACAGTGTTTTCCTCTTAAAAAAAAAAAAATCCTGGGAACCAAGGTCATCCTAATCAATCATTGCCAATGATTGTGGCAAGCTGTAAAGTACCTACTTAGAGCCTGCTCAGGTGTCCCAGCCTCTGAGCCCTGTACTGACCAGCCCTAACCTACTAAGAATCACCTGAGAAGCTTTAATAAAATACCTGTGCCTGGATCCCACCCCAGACCAATTAGATCAGAATGTCTGAGATTGAGGCTTGAGAATTAACTTTTTTTTCTTTTTAAAAGGACTTCTCAGGTGATTCTAAGGTGCAGCCAGGGTTGAGTGCCACTTATCTAAGACCTGAATTACTATTTTTGAGGTATGAACAGGATTTATGAAACTAAATAACCATGAAAATGTCAAAGCTATTCTTTCTACCATCAATTGTCATTGTAAACTTCACCCCAATCCCATATTTTACTTCTTTCCCTTTACCCTACTTTAAACTTGCTGCTTCCAATCTTTTGTGGGCAGGGAACCATGACACCAAGCTTATTAGAATTGTAAGGGTCTGAGACTTGGCCAATGTGTAAAAAGCAGAAGCCCTTATAGGTAGATGTTAGGGCATCCATTCTAGTGGCTGGAGTGTTATTTTTGTTCTTGTTTTTTTGTTATTGTCATTTCTAGGTCTGGGCCATATTTTAGATAATTAAGGCTGCCCATCAATAAGCTCAGGGTTAAAAAAGATGTTATAGCCTTTACTCATAAGGGATGAAATCGTATCTGTAAATTAATGGAGAATCTGAGACAGGGGTATTCCAAGTAGAACTCAGGCATTGATTCTAGCCTAGCCCATTGCATACCTATTACTATAGGTTGAATGTGTCCCCCAAAGATTCATGTATTAGAAACTTAATCCTCTCTGTGACAGTGTTAAGAGGGTGGGAAATTGAAAGGTGGGGCCTTTAAGAGGCGATTAGATTGTGAGGACCACTCCCTCATCAGAGTCACAAGTAATGGGCAGGGTTCTGATGGCTTTAAGAGGAGAGCAAGTGAAAAGGTCAGCTCTCTTCCTGCTCAGGCCATTCGCCATGTGATGTTCTGCGCCTCTGTGTGAGTCACCACCCAAGAAGGACTTCACCATATGTGTTTCCTGGACTTCGGACTTCCTGGCCTCCAAACCGTAAGAAATCAATATTGTTTCTTTATAAACTAACCAGTTTCAAGTATTTTGTTGTAAACAACAGAAATGGACTAATATACAAATGCAAAAGCAAACTACAACTGATAACTCCAAAAACATACCTAGTAGTTGACACTGATAAGCTGGTCAGCGGGCAGCATGTAATGGGATTGCAGTGGACACTGAGCTAGAAATGTAGCTTCACATTTGCCCAGGGGCAAGTTAAAGTTTACCTAAATTTGTATCAGAAACATTTCTCAATTCTGGGATTATTCCACACTTTTGGTGTTGCAGTACAGATATTATTGGTGCTGTATATCAACTTGAAATAAATATTTCATATCTCTTTTTATGAGAGTACTTCAAAAAGTCCATGGAAAAATTGAATTGAAAGCTAATACAAATCATTCCATGAACTTTTTGAAGTACCCTCATATTGCTCCTGGAAAATTGGCTCATAATCTTCACACTTCTAGCATATATAAACTGATATAAATATATTGACTATGGACTGCTTTTAGCTTTCACACTGCAAATGTCCTTTGTACCATTTACAAAATATCTTCTGACCTGGCTTTTCAATTTTAAGTATGTTTCACATGACATTCTAGACTATTTCATGGTGTGGGACTTATTTTCACATATAAGGCATATACATATACTGCATACCAATACACACACACACACATACTAAGTAGGAATCTAGTTGTATCTTAATTTTTCCAAATATTCAGACAATCTCCGCAACACTACTGAATAGATTATCCTTTCGCACAAGATTTCTGACATCACCACTATTAAGTATCAAGTCTTTATGGAGAAATGAGTCTGTTTCTGGCTGTATTCTGTCCCATTCATCTGTTACTATGGTAAAACAACACTTCTAAAAAAATTACTATGAATTTGAAGTACCTGGTAGCATAGGTTCTCTATGTTCTTTTTACTTAAATTAATTTTTTTTTATTGTGGCAAGATGTATATAAAAGTTTTCATTTAAGCATTTTAAAACATACAATTGCATGGAATTAATTACATTGACAATGCTGGGCAACCACTATATCTATTTCCAAAACTACTACTTCATCCTAAACATAAACTCTGTACTCATTAAGTAACAACTTCTCATTACCCCTTCCGCCTTTGTTTTTGGTAACCTCCAATCTACTTCTGTCTCCGAATTTTTTTTCTTTAAAATTTATATTCTTTTAATTGACCCATGATAATTGTATATAATTATGGAGTACAATATGGCATCTGGGTACATTTACACTGTGTACAATGATCATATCAGGGTGTTTACCATATCCATCACCTCAAATATTTGTCCTCATTGTGTTGGGAACATTCAGCGTCCTCTCGACTAGCTACTTGAACTTACACAGTAATTTGTTGTTGGCTGTAGTCTCCCCATATTGCTACAGAACACTAGATCTTATTCCTCCTATCTCTACAATTTTGTATTCATTGACCAGTCTCTCCCCATCCCTTCCTCCCCCTCCCCTTACCAGTCTCCAGTAACCACTATTCTACTCTCTACTTCTATGAGCTCAACTTTTCAGCTTCCACATATGAGTAAGGACATGTGGTATTTCTCTTTCTGTGCCTGGCTTATTTCACTTAACATAATTTTCTCCAGGCTCATCCATGTTGTTGCAAATGGCAGAATTTCATTCTTTTTTATGGCTGAGTAGTATTCCATTGTACTTTTTTTTTTTTTTTTAATCCAGTCATCTGTTGATGGACATTTAAGTTGGTTCCAACACTTGGCTATTGTGAATAGAGCTGCAATAAACATGGGAGTGCAGGTATCCCTTCAACACGATGATTTCCATTCCTTTAGATATATACCCAATAGTGGGATTGCTGGATCATATGGTAGTTCTACCTGTAGTTCTTTGAGAAGCCTCCATACTGTTTTCCACAATACCTGTACTAATTTACATTCCCTCCAACAATGTATAAGAGTTCCCCTTTCTTGGCCTTCTCGCCAGCATTTGTTACTTTCGGTCTTTTTGATAGTAGCCAGTCTAACTGGGATGCCTTTGGGTTCTTTTTCAAAATTGTTTTAGCTATTCATGAACTTTTGCATCTCTGCATTTCACTTTAATACTTTTGAAATTTTTATTGGCGTTTCATTCAATGTATATATTTGAAGAAAACCTCTCATATTCTTTAATAACATCTTGTAATATCTCCCATGAAAGTATTGTATATTTTGTTTAGCATATTTCTAGATATTTTATAGTTTTGCTGCTCTTGTGAATGGTATTTTTTTTTTAATGCTACTTTCTGATATAAGAGAATGCTATCAAATTTTGGAATTGATCTTGCACCTAGCACCCTTGCTAAACTATTGTATTAGTTTTGATGGTTGGTTTATCTGCAAATAGTAAGTTTTTGTCTCCTCTTTCTTTCCAATCCTTGTACCTTCCTTTGTGTCTGTTTCTCTCCCAGACTCTAGCTCTTTCCATCTCATTGACTTTTGGTGTTTAAGATATGTTAAGTAACAGGTGGGCATTTCTGTCTTTTTCTTGCCTTTAATAAAAATGCTTCTGAAGCATGATGTTGGCTGTAAGTTTTTGCAGATGTGTCTTATCAAGTTAAAGAATGCCCTATCATTCCTAGTTCTTGTGCATTTTTCACCATGAGTATGTGTTGAATGTGATCAGATTCCTTTACTGCACCTGCTCAAATGATCCATGTTTGTGGTGTTACAAGTTGCCCACCCAGCCCTCATTCCTTTTCCTCCTTGCTGTAAAACCCTCATTTTGGGGGGAGGGGGTTCCACCACCAGCCTCTACATGTAACTGGGAAGGAGGGTGATCCTACCCCTAAACCATGGGAAAATCCTGATTTCTCTAAGGCAGTTCTCAGTCTGGGGTGACCACATGCCTCTGTCCTGGCCCATGAGACCTAAGTTGGTTGGTTGGTTGGTTGGTTTTTTTAGGTCTAGAAAGTTTTCAACTATTATTTCTTCAAGTACTGTCTTTCTCTTTCTCATTCTCTTTATTTTCATTTTTTGAAATTCTTATTAAATAGGTATTTATATTTCTGCATTTATCCTCCATGTCTCAGCTTATTTTTATTTTTTCCTTTTGTCTTTTAGCTGCTTCATCCTGGGAGACTTCCTTAGACTGGTTTTTCAGTTCAGTAATTTACTCTTTACCAGTATGCATTATACAACCTAGCTCATCCATTGAGTTTTTCATTTCAGGACTTATATTTTTATTTCCATGATTTTTTTTTTTTTTATGGGGTAGGCAAATGAAGAACACAGTTTTAAAACTATTAGAAGAAAAGCATAGAAATATTTCTAGGATCTTGGGGAAGAAATATATTTTTAAAAACTAAGACGCAAGACCCACAAACAGTAATGGAAAGGAATGATAAATTGAAATATTTGTTTGGCAAAACACCATGAAAAGTTTAAAAGACAGGCAACATACTAGGAGATAATATCCACAATATTATGCTAGACATGGGTACAGTTTATAGACTATAAAGAACATATATGAATCATAAAAAAGATAAGTATCTCAATAGAAAAAATGTGCAAAGGGTATGAATAGGAAATTCCCCAAAGAGGAAATATAAATGGCTGTTAAGCTTGCGAAAAGGTGTCCAACTTTACTAGAAATGAAGAAAATACAAGTTGATACAGTTATGTGACATCAGCTTTCTCCAATCAAATTGAGGAAGCATAATGTCTGATAATGTCTCATGTTTGTGAGAACATGGGGAAAATTGCAAAGTCCTGCAGTAGCTGGTGCATCTAAATTGGCATTGTCATTTGAGATAGCATTTTAAGAATGTCTGCTAAAATGGGAAAATTATACACATTTATCTTTTGTGACACAGGGATTTTGCTTCTATAGAAGTAGAATATAACTGTATTTTGGGTTGGCCCATGGCTCACTTGGGAGAGTGTGGTGCTGATAATACCAAGGCCATGGGTTTGGATCCCTATATAGGCATGGCCGGTTAGTCCACTTGGGAGAGCGTGGTGCTGACAACACCAAGTCAAGGGTTAAGATCCCCTTACCGGTCATCTTTTTGAAAAAAAAAAAATGTATATAATTGTATTTTCTCATAAGGCAATGGATAAATAAAATGTGGTGTACTCGTACAATGGAGTGGTATAGAGCAATTGCCCAGATCTGTATGAATTAATGTGGAGAGAGCTCAGAAACGATATTGAGTGAAAGTGAGCATGGTGCAGGACAATGCCTGTTGTGTGATACCACATGTGTACAGTTAAAGTACAGATTTACATATGTGTAAAACAGACCAAAACCGTCCAAAAGAATTCTATCACGCTCATGCATTAGTTTCTTTGAGTAGAAAAAAGATGAGTGTGGTTGGTGTGGATATGGATGTCTGGGGTAGGGCTGGAGAGGTTTTAAGATGATTTTAAGCTATTTGTCATATGCATATTTTAAAGAATAAAAAAGACTGAAAATAAATATGACAAAATGTTGACATGTCCATATTAGTTTGGGATTGTGATGAGAATATGGATGTTTGTTTTGCTCCTTGTGCTTTTCTGTGCTGTTTGCTTTTCTCTGGGAAATAGATAGCTGATTGGAATGGTGAATTGTAATATTGGGGCATTATAACCTCACATTCTGCCATGGCCCACCTGGGGAGAGGTTGAGATCTTCTCCTTTCCTCAACATTTCAGCCATTAGTATTAGAATTAGGTTTGGCTAATTCTACGACTAGCAAGATTCCCCCTTTCCCCAAATGGCATAAACAAGATCAAAACTTGCTTACTTTTCACATAAAAGTTTAAAAGCAAGTGATCCCGGGCTGATCTGCTGCCATCCAGCATCAAGATCCTGGAATCCTTCTATCTTACTGCTCTGCCACGGGGGCTGTCACTCCTCGCTCCGGCCCAAGAGGCCTGCCCCAGCTGTAGGTGTCACATCTGCATTCCACCTGGTAGGAAGAAAAAAGGGACAGGGAAGAGCAAACCCCTTTCCTGTTAGGGCTTTCCTAGATGTTTGCGTGTTCCTTCTGCTTGTGTGCCATTGGCCAGAATTCCCTAGCTGCGAGGAAGACTAGGAAAATCAGCCCATCACGTGCGCATGTGATATTTGGAGTTTCTGTTACTCAAGAAGTGTAAAACCCTTTGGGAAGAGCACTAACTGCTTCTGCCACATATGCTGATGCTGACCTGCTCACCTTAGCAATAATTCCAGCATGTGGAGACTAAAGAGCAGCAAAAAGGGATTAAAACAGGGGCCCACAAACTACAGCCCATAGGGCAAATCTGGTGCCCTGCTGATTTTTGTTGGAAAAAAAAAAAGTTTTATTGGAATGTAACCAGTCATTTATGCATTATCTGTAGCTGCTTTCACATTGTAATGGCAGAGTTGAGTAGCTGGAACAGAGACCATCTGGCCTGCAAAGCCAAAAATATATGCCATCTGGTCCTTTGCAGAAAGTTTGCTAATCTCTCCGTTAAAGGAATAAGAAATAAAAAGAAATCCATAATCACCACTTTGGCGAATATTTCCTAATCCATTCCAGATTATATCAGTTCTCCCAAAGCTCAAAATGGAATGGTGAAATGATTAATACATCACAAATATTTTTTATGGTATTCATGAACAAGATGTAAAGTTATGAACTATACTGTAATTTAAACACATGGGTTTGGTGTGAAGAATACATAGCATAAAATGCCATAGCTGATAGGAGGATACACACACACACACACACACACACACACACACACACACACACACACACACATTTACGTATTTATTTATACCTACACTCATACCCATCATATTGAAAATCTTTCATGTAAAAAGACTTTTTTCAAATGACACTCAGCACAGGTAGTTTGGAAATATGGACATGAGGTCATGATTCTAAAGGCCCCTGTTTTATCACTGACACAGCCTGAGCAGCCCCTGCTGTCACCCTGCTTATACCTAGCACCGTTCTCCACTAAAGGAAGCCAGGGCTTTTTGATTATGGTGGCCAGCCTCGAAGGTGGTCTTCAGTGATCCCTACCTCCTGGTGTTTATACTCTGTGTAGGCCACTTCCACACTGTACCAAGCTGGTCTGTATGACCAGTGGTGGAAGTGATGGTATGTCACTTCCAAGATTATTTTAGAAGAGTCTGTGACTTTCATCGAGGGTGTTTCTCTCTCTCTCTCTCTCTTCTCTTGCTCTGGGGGAAGTAAGCTGCCATACTATGAGGAGGCCCACGTGGTGAGGTGTTGAACTCTCTTTGTCCTCACACGGATTTGTCACCTTGCTCCCCTGGGTGACAGAGACACAAAGGATTACTCAAAACCCATTTCTTCTGAGCAGTGAGACACGTTAATTTCCTGAAACCCTCAAGAGAGAGGCATTCCTCCTTGGGAAATTAACACCGGACTGGTGTTCTTTCTCGGTATTTATTCTCCAGGCTAGAAAGTTACAGAAAAAGAACATAGGTGGAATTATGGCTAAGTATAGTTTAACAATAGAAGCTGGTAACATCAGTGAAATGACAAAGTGACATTCCATAGTGCAATTTGCAAAAGGTTAAGTCGATTCACCAACAAAAGCTTGTTCGTAGCAAATACTGTCTTTTCCTACAGCAGTTTCCTCAGTATTTTTACATAACAATGAAGCATCTTTCTTAACATACCAATCAGTAGGTTAACCTGCTCCAAGGACGTCTGTCCTTGAGCCAGCAATTTCACTGTGTCACAATTCTATATCCACAACAGAGACTTTAGCCTGGGGAATGTTTCCTGTCTTTTGCAAGCTTAACATTTCCATATGTAATTTTAAAAAGTTAGGTTATACCTGAAACTACAGGGCTTTGAAAACTAGGTAGGCCCTATGAAATACATTTGCTTTATAAATGTTATTATACTCCACAGTGAGGAACTGAAGCCTCCAGCCAACAGCCAGCAAGAAACTGAGGTCTGCCAGCAACCGTGTGTGTAAGTTTGGAAGCTGATCCTCCAGTTACAGATGAATGCAGCCTGATCGCCAGAGCCACCCAGCTAAGAAACTATGATTCGTGACCCTGAAAAACTGTGTGAGGGAATAAATGTTTGTTTTATGCTGCTGAGATTTGAGGAAATTTCTTATACCATAATAGATAACTAATACAGTGGCTTATACTTGGCATCAGATCTTATGGCAAGCAAAACCAAAATAAGCATCATTTTGCCCTCAAGAAATGAGGATACTTTCAACGATACTTGGGCAAATATTTAACCAAGGAATGAAAAGGCCAGTTAGAGTCAGTAGGCCAACCATAATGGACAAAGTAGTGACAAGTGAGGGATTAAAAAATAATTTCTATTGATTGGAAAGAGCTAAGGCTGCCCAAAACACAGGGCTGCCCTGTTTGGTTGCACTAGTTTTTTAGCTGCAGCCTGTGTGAATGGCACCCTTCCGCATTCCGTGTGAACCGCACAGCATAAGTGACTGATCTTTCTCCCTCCACCTCCCTCTTTCCTTTTCCCTTCCTTCCTCCATCCTCTCTCTCCCTCCTCCAAATCCAGATGTTTTAAAAAGGTATTTAGAAATTGACTCAGGGCTTATGAAGATAAAGTTGGTAAGAACCAAAGGAATTCAATGAAAGGAGAAACAGCAGTGCAAGGTGCTTGCAAGGAAGTATCATCCAAGTGAGATGGGCATCACAAGATGGGAACTCCATGCCAGAGGTGGTCAAACCTCATGGGAGGAGGGTGTGGGAGGGGCCCCCAGCAACAGGATTTACTAGAACTTTATAGCAGGAGCATTTGGTCCAACTGACCCCAGGAGCTCACCACCATCTCCGCACCCATAACCCCTGGTGATGATGGGAAATGGCATCTGTCCTCTGGAGGGGTGGTCCTCAGGATAGGAGTTGGGGCAGCTCTCTGGAGGGGTTGGCATTTCAGGGAGTCCAGAAATAAGAGAAGAACCCACCCACCTGATACTCGGTCAATCTCTTTATCTCCTGAAAAGGAGGAGAAATAAGCCCAAAGAAAGTTCTGTCCATCCCCCAGATAGATTTCTAAAACCAAGGCCAGTGACAATCTCACAGGGAAGCACAGCTTCCAAGGTGCACTCACAGAAAGGAATTACAGGAGAGTAGAAGAAAGAGATGCAACAGACAGGAGAACTTAGACCTGAGAGATAGAGCTATCAGGGCAGCCTAAATGGGTATTTACAACACGCATAACTGTGTATTGAAACAACACTCTGTACCCTACAAATGTGTACAAATAAATGTTAAAGTATTAAAAAATAAAACATGCATAATTGATACCCATAGAGAAAGCAAGGTAGTGTTTTATGGCATTAACACAAGTATAAGTGTGTATAAAAAAATCATATACTGGAGGTGCAGTACTGCACGGACACAAGCACAGGCTCTGGAGTCAGGTGCCTGGATTCACATCCTATTAGCCATTTTCTGTAATCTTGGGAAAGTCACTTACCTTCTCTGTGCCTTTGTTGTTTGTAACGTGGGTATCCTAATACTACGTCTACATTGTAGGGTTTTGTGAGGTTTAAATAGTTAATATTTGTCAAGTGTTTAGAATAGTGCCTGGCATATAGTAAGTGCTCAATTAATGTTTGATTACGTTGGAAACAAAAAAATACGATTGTTAAAATGAAATACTCACTAGATGTGTTAAATAGCGTAATAAATAAAATTGAAGCCTTAACAGTTGGCTAGGACTCTTCTTGAATGCGTCAGATACAGTTAGAAAGGTGGAAAGTATGAAGTGAAGAGACGTGGAGGATAAATATATAAATACCAAGATCTATTTAATAAGAATTTCAGAAACAGATAAGAGACTAAAGGTGAGGCAACATTTGAAGAAATAATTGGGAAATTCCCAGAATTAAAAGTTTTTGTCATCAGAGTAGAATAAACAAGGGAAAAGATATCTAGACACACGGTAATAAAATATCAGGGATAGAAGTTTTTAAAAATCCTTGTCAACATGAGAAAACAGATCAGAGAATTTAATAGACCTAGATTTCTCATTGACAACACTGGCTGCAATTCAAAAGTAGTATTCATAATGGATTTGCACTAGAATTTTATACACTGCTAAACTGTCATTCAAATTTGTGGGTGAAACGTGAGAAACTCATTCCCTAGACACTTTCTGGGACATAGAAGCAGGTCTTTAGCAGGAAGAAGAAGAAGAAAAAAAAAAAAACTATGAAAGAAAGAAAGAAAATACAAGCAAAAATAGAAAATAAACTATATTGTATAAAATAGTTTTAATTTTTTTTCTTAAAATATGGAAATAAAATTCCAGATCAATGTGGACTGGAGATGGAATCAAAAAATGAAGGGGGCTGGCTGGTTAACTCAGTTGGTTAGAGTGCAGCCTTGTAACACCAAGGTCAAGGGTTCGATTCCCTGTACTGGCCAGCTGTAAAAAAAAAACAAAAAAAACCGATTTTCTTTAAAGGGAGAATAAATAAACTGATTAACTGTAGATTATATTACCAAAAAGATACCTTTAAATGTGTGGGTAAATTTAGAGTAGCCACTGGAAGGTTAGAAGCAGAATATGGAGAGCTATTCATTTTTGGCAGGACTGGATAAACTCGATAGTCTAAACAATCCTTCAACTGAAACAATGGAAATTCTGGCTAAAATATGTCTTAAAAACCTTTAAAAATGCTTCACTGGACAGGAAAGTAATAAATCAGAAGCAAAGCAGGTGAGAGCAGAAATCCAGAGAAGTAGCAGACCAGCCAAGCAGTTTTCACCCTGGGAGCATGTGCTGGACTCTGGTGATGCAGAGCTTCTAATTTTTTGTTTTGGATGTTTCTTACAATACGTTTCACAAATAATTACCCTTCTTTTTTTCTCTTTTAAATTATTATTACTTATTTATTTATTACAAATATTCATGAGATACTAAGCTGATTGTCCCCCCTCCTGCCCATAATGTGGGGGCCAGATTCATATTGGGGACATACCCATTACCAGAAATTACTTTTGTACCCTTTGTCCCCTTCCAATTATCCCCCAAGTTCCCTCCCCTCCCCCTCCCCCCATACCCCGACACCCCCTCCCCTCCCCCTCCCCCCACACCCCGACACCCCCTCCCCTCACCCCCCCATACCCTCCCCCTCCACCTGCCCCTTAACATAATGTTCTCCAGGTTCATCCATGTTGTCACAAATGACAGGATTTCCTTCGTTTTAAAGATGAAATAGTATTCCATTACGTATATATACCACATTTTCTTTATCCATTTATCCATTAATGGGCACAGGTTAATTTCATATCTTGGCTACTGTGAATAATGCTGCAATGTACATGGGAGTGCACATATCTCTTAGACATATTGATTTCATATACTTTGTGTATATACACAGTAGTGGAATTGCTGGATCGTATGGTAGTTCTACTTTTAATTTTTTGAGGAACCTTCATACTGTTTTCCATAATGGCTGTACTAGTTTACACTTCCCACCAGCAGTGTAGAAGGGGTTTTTTCCTCCTCCACATTTTCACCAACACTTGTTATCTTTTGTCTTTTTGAAAACAGCCATTCTAGCAGGTGTGACGTGGTATCTAATTACAGTTTTAATTTGCATGTATCTGATGATTAATGATGTTGAGCATTTTTTCATGTATGTGTTAGACACTTGTATGTCTTCTTTTAAGAAATGTCTGTTCAGGTTCTTTACCTATTTTTTAGTCAGGTTGTTTTCTTACTATTGAATTACTTGAGTTTCTTATATATTTTGGATATTAACCCCTTATCAGATGTATGGTTTGCAAATATTTTATCCCATCCTGTAGGTTATCTTCGCACTCTGTTGTTTCCTTGGATGTGAAGGGCTTTTTAGTTTGATATAGTCATGTTTGTCTATTTTTGCTTCTGTTGCCTGTGTTTTTGGAATCATAGCTCAAAAATCATTGCCAAAACCAATTCCATGGAGCTCTTCCCTTACGTTTTCTTCTAGTAGTTGTACAGTTTCAGGTTCTACATTTAAGTATTTAATCCATTTCGAGTTGATTTTTGTATATGGTGTGAGATCAGGGTCTAACATCATTCTTCTGCATGTGGATAGCCAGTTTTCTCAGCACCATTTATTGAACAGGCTGTCCTCTTCTCATTGTGTGTTCTTGGCATTTTCGTTGATAATCGGTTGACAGTAAATATGTGAATATTTCTGAGCTCTCTATTTCCTTCCCTTGGTCTGTTTTTATGTAAGTACCATGCTGTTTTGATTACTATAGCTTAGCAGTAGATTTTGAAATCAAGTTGTGTGATGCCTCTGGCTTTGTTCTTTTTGCTTAAGATTGCTTTGGCTATTCAGGGTCTTTTGTGGTTCCATATGAATTTATAATTTGTTTTTTCTTTCTCTCTCTCTCTATTGCTTTATTTTTTATTTTTATTGAAGCATAATTGATTGTACATATCTGTGAGGTACAGCATTGAATGTCAATACCTGTGTGTAATATACAATCTCAAATCAGGATAGTTAGTATATTAAACATTACATAATGTAATAATTTTTTCTGGCCCTGAATGAATTTCTTGCTAATCACCCCTTTCCCTGCCTGTTTTGCATCTCTGGTGGCCTCAGTTCTGTTCGCACTTTTTGAAAGCTCAATGAATTATTGTGATTGTTCTTTCTTTCTTTCTTTCTTTCTTTCTTTCTTTCTTTCTTTCTTTCTTTCTTTCTTTCTTTCTTTCTTTCTTTCTTTCTTTTCTTTCTCTCTTTCTTTCTCTCTTTCTCTTTCTCTCTTTCTCTCTCTCTTTCTCTCTTTTCCTCCCTCCCTCCTTCCTTCCTTCCTTTCTCTCCCTCTTATGAGTGAGGACATGAAGTACTTCTCTTTCTGAGTCTGGCTTATTTCACTTAATGTAATTTGTTCTAAGTTCATCCATGTTGCTGGGAATGGCAGAATTTCATTCTTTTTTATAGCAGAGTAGTATTCCATTGTGTGATATACCACAATGGAATATCCACTCATCTGTTGCTATACCTTTAGGTTGGTTCCAACCCTTGGCTATTGTAAATAGTGCTGTGATAAACATGGGAGTGCAAGTATCCCTTTGACATGATGATTTCTATTCTTTTGGGTATATGCCCAGCAGTGGATTGCAGGATCATATGGATGATCTATCTGTAGTTGTCTGAGGAAACTCCATACTGTTCTCCATAATGGCTGCACTAATTTACAGTTCCACCAACAGTGTAGGAGTGTTCCTCTTTCTCCACATCTTCTCCAGCATTTGTTATTCTTTGTCTTTTTGATAATAGCCAGTCTAACTGGAGTGAGATGGTGTCTCAGTGTGGTTTTGATTTGCATTTCCTTATGCTTAGTGATGTTGACGTTTTTTTCATGTGTCTGTTGGCCATTTGTATGTCTTACTTTGAGAAATGCCTATTCTTCTCCTTTGCCCATTTTTTTTTAACTGGGTTATTTGTTTTTTTACTATTGAGTTGTTTGAGTTCCTCATATATTCTTGATATTAGCCCTTTTTTGGATGTGTAGTTTGCAAATACTTTCTCCCGTTCTGTAGGTTGTCTCTTCACTATGTTGATTGATTGTTTCCTTTGCTGTGCAGAAGCTTTTTAGTTTCATATAATCCCATTTGTTTATTTTTTCTTTCATTGCCTGTGCTTTTGGGGTCTTATTTATAAAGTCTTCTAGACTTTATGAGCAAGTATCACAGTGTTCAGAGAGTGGGAAATCCTATTACGGTAGTTGAAAGGTGGGGCCTTGAAGAGGTGATTGGATTGTAGGACATGCCTTAATGAATGGATTAATAGTGGTGGTCTGGTCATGGGTCTCAGGGCTTTGAAAGGACAGCACATGAGAGCCTCTCTCTCTCTGCTCTTTCATTTTCTGCCATGTGACTCCGCTGCATTGCTCTAAAGCCACCGCCAAAGAAGACTCTATTAGTCCTTTTCTGTTGCTCATAGCAAAATATCTGGGAACTGGGTAATTTAGAAAGAAAATGAAGTTTATTGCTTACAGTTTTGAAGGCTGGGAAGTCCACAGTTCAGGGAGCACATCTGGTGAGGGTCTTGGTGGTGGCAACAGTGATGACAGAGTATCACATTGTGAAAATGGTGGAGCACAGAGAGCAGAGAGAGAGAGAGAGAGAGAGAGACTCTCCTCTTCTTTTAAAGCCCTCGGAACCATGCCCCTGACCACCATTTTCAATCCATTCACTACTGCAGGGTCCTACAATCCAATCACCTCTTCAAGGCTCCATAATAGGATCAATTACCATAATAGGATCTCCCACCCTCTTAACAGTCACAGTGGGGGCTGAGTTTCTACTGCATAAAACTTGGGGAACACAATTCAAGCTTAGGTGAGTTTTGCGGGGGACATGATTTAACCCACTACAAAAACCCTCACCAGATGTGTTCCCTGGACTTCGGACTCCAGTCTCTGAAACTGAAAGCAATAAATTTCATTTTTTTTCCTTTCCTTTTCTTTTCTTTTCTTTTTTTTTTTTCCCACTAATTATCCAGTTCTCTGTATTTTGTTATAAACAACAGATATGGACTGATACAGGGGTGTAGTTGCGAGAGTAGTTGCTGCCAGGGGTGCAGTGGTTCTGTCACCAGTGAGTGTGCGATTGTGTGGTCTCTGTGCAGCTCTGTTGGCTGAGGTCAGTGTTGATGGTGACTGCAGGGATCCTCAGTGGCCAGCACTGTGAATGTTCGCCGTGGTGGAAAGGGCTGTTGGATTTCAGTGGTGATGACTGCTAAAGTCTTCCCAACCTCTTTCTCCTTAACCTGGGAGGTTGTGGCTGAGGAGATCCCTTTGGGCATTGGGTCCAGTTTGTGGGCCCCCTGGCATTGGCACCAGCATCTGATGAATGGCATCTCTGGAGTGGCCATGGAGTGGAGGACAAAAGCACAGGCATGCGTGAAGGGACCACAGCTCCAGGGTCTGGGGACAAAATGGTACTGGTGCTTGGGTTGCAGGCATCTCCACAGCTGTGTCAGTAGCAGCATGTGAGGCATGAGTACTTGTGAAGCAGCTGTGGAGCTAAAAATGGGAGCAGAGGCATGGTCAGAGTTACAGTGGCTCTGGGGACAGGGTGGGGCCTAATTCTCTATGGCATCTGTGCTGGTGCCTAGCGCATGGGCATGCACAGAGAAACCTTGGATCTGGGGCATGCACAGAGAGACTTTTGGCTCTGGGTAAGCTAGTTCACTATGGATACCTTGGAGGAGAGATGGTGGCTCTGGTCTTACAGCAGCACACCAGCAGCTGCGTCTTGGGTGGTGGTTCCTGCCACATTGTTAACACCAGTAGCCTCTGCATTTCTTCTGTGTTCCTAGCTGTCTCCTGAGGTCTCAGGTGTGTTAATCTCAGCATCAATCCTTTCTGTGCAGATATTCTCTGGGTTTATTTATTTATTTATTTATTTATATTTTTTTATTTTTTTTGCTCCACTGTGTTGCTTCAGATTTTTTAATAGGCTCTTGAGCCCTCCCAGGGCTATTTTTATTTGTTGATATCTGTCTATATTTGTTCTTTCGTGGGGGGATGAAGGCTGGTCTCTCTTTCTCCACCTTACTTCTGGTATATAGTTCTTCCTGGATTCACTTCTTGTTGGAGTGTTTCCTCTAAGAGTGTTTTTAAAAAGGCCTTTGTATGGTAAACTTTCTGAAGATGCACTCTCCTATATGTAATCACCGTCCATGTGTAGCTATTGAATACTTGAAATGTAGCTATTCTATATTGAGATGTGCTGTGAGTGTAAAATGCACAGCAGATTTCAAAGATGTAATACATGGAAACACACACACACATGAACATACACACAGAATGTAGTGTTACTCTTAGTCCCACATATGCCAACTTCTTCATTGCACTTGTAAATTTTTGCTTTTAATTTTTGTCAATAAAAAGTCATGAATTTCTTAGGACTCTGTGTGCCAGCCGATCAGAAGGCAGCTACAGACTGGGAGAAAATATATATCTGTCAAAGGGTTTGTATCCAGAATACATAAAGAACTCCTACAATTCAATAATTAGAATAAAAACAATCCAGTTTTTAAAATGGGCAAAAGACTTGATGCTTTACAAGATAAGATATATTAATGGCCAAATATCACCTGAAAAAATACTAATAATCAGGAAAATATAAATTAAAACTGTAATGAGATATCACTTTATACCACTTGTAAGCATTTACCCAAGAGAAATGAAAATATTCATACAAAGATTTGTATTCAAATGTTCATAGCAGCATTGTTTATGATAGCCAATAGTTGGAAACGACTCAAATGCCCATCAATTGTAAACAAATTATGGTATATCCATTTTTAAGGAATACTGCTAGGCCATAAAAATGAATTAATTACTGTTATATATAGCAACATAAATATATCTCAAAAGAATTATGCTAAGATGCATTGTTGCTTTGGGCCAGGAGTAATAGGAGAATATTGACTGTAAAGGGGAAGGATAAAAATATTCTATATTTTGATTGTGGTAGTAATTACATGATTGAATACCACTGCCCAAACTCATCAAAATCTACATTGAAAATGGGTGAATTTTACCATGTGTAAATTATATCTCAAACTGAGAAAAATTCAAATAAAGACTATAAGGGAGAAATAAAAAAGATATAAACAAGATCCTAAAAAGTCTCCTTAAAGAACCTCTTTGAAGGAACACTTCAATAATGTACTGTAGCTTACAAACAAGTGGACCTATGAGGAAGCAAAGACATATAGGAAGTAAAGAATAGGCACTGAATATGGTAAAGTTTACAGTTATATAAACAAGCAAAGAATTTTTTAAAAGTACGCTCTTAATCCAAAATCAAATGTCCAAACAATAACAACACTATCCTGGGGAAGTAGGTTGGAAACCATAGTAGTGTGTTATTGATGTAGATATAGAAAAAGCACTTGAGAAAACCTAACATCCATCCTCATAAAAACTCTCAGGAAACTAGGAATAAAAGGGAACTTCCCCAGTTTGATAAAGAGTAATCTATGAAAACCCACAGCTAGGATACTGGTGAATAGTGAATGCTTTCTAAGATCAGGAACGAGGCAAGGATGGCCACTCTCACAAATTCTATTTAGTATTGTACTGGAGGTTCCAGCCAATGCATTAAATCAAGAAAAAGATATAAAATATATCTAGGTTGGAAAAGAAGAAGGAAAACTGTCTTTATTAGCAGGTGACATGATTACCTTTATAGAAAATCTGGTGGAATCTATAAGAGATCTACCAGAACTAATAAGAAATTTTAGCAAGGTTTCAGAATACAATATTAACATATAAAAATTAATTGCATTTCTAAATATTACTAACCAACAATCAAAAATTTTAAGTCATTTATAATAACATAAAAATATAAAAGGTCCTAGCAAAAAATCTGACGAAAGATGTGTAACAACTATATACTGAATACTATAGAACGTGACTAAGAGAAATTAAAGAAGATCTAGATAAACAGATATAGAGTATTTATGGGCCAGAGACTCAATACTGTTATGGTGGCAATTCTCCCCAAATTTATCTGTAGATTCAATACAATCCCACTCAAAATCTTAGATGACTTTTTTTTTTAAATTGACAAGCTGATTCTAAAATTCATATGGCAATGTAAAAGACGTAGAATAGCCAAAACAACTTTGAAAAAGAACAAAGTTGGAAAAGTAACACCACTTGACTTCAAGATTTATAAAGTTACAATAATCACAACAGTGTGATATTGCCATAAAGATAGACAGATATATTAGTGGAACAGAATTCAGAGTTCAGAAACAGATCCACACATACATGGTCAATTTATTTTTGAAAAAGTTGCAAGGGCAATTTAGTGGCGAAAAGATACTGTTTTCAACAAATGGTGCTGGAAAAATTGAATATTTGTATGCAAAACAATGAACTTTGATTTATATCTCACACTATATACAAATATTAACTCAAAATTAATCATAGATCTAAATATAAAACATAAAACTATAAATCTTCTATATACACATGGAAGAAAATCTTTGTGACCTTGGGCTAGTGGCTAGAAGAGAGCATGAAGGAACTTTCTGTGGGGCTAGTAAAGTTCTGTTTCATGATTTGAATGCTGGTTACATGGACGTGTTCAGTTTGAGGATATTTGTTGAACTATCTGCTTAAGATATATGCACATTTCCCCATGCATTTTGCTATGGTTTAATGTGTCCCCCAAAGGTCATGTGTTGAAAAATTAATCCCAAATGCTATAGTGTTGAGAGGTGAAACCCTTAAGAGGTGATAAGGTATAAGTAATTAATGCCTTTATCATAGGAATGAGTTAGTTATCATAGGAGTTGGCTCCTGATAATAAGATGATTTTTAACTCCCTTCCCCTTACTCTCTCTTTCTTTTGCCCTTCCACTTTCTGCCATGGGATGATGCAGCAAGAAGGCCCTCACCAGATATAAACCCCTTGACCTTGTACTTCCAGCCTCCAGAAATGGAAGAAAGAAATTGCTGTTCTTTTAAATTACCCTGTCTGAGATATTTTGTTACAGCAGCACAAAATGGACTAAGACACCTGTCCTACCTCAATCAAAACTTTAAAAAGCAAAGACTTCCTCCCCCAAGATAATAAAAAATATTATGAATAATTTTACCATCCAAAATTTGAAAATTTTGATGAAATGAGTAAATTTCTGAAAACATGCAACAGGCCAAAAGAAACATAAGAAAAAAATAGAAAACCATCATAAGTAATAGAATATAAACATAAAGGACTTAAAATAGGAATTAAAACAAAAACAAAACAAACAAGCAAAAAAACCTTTCCTTACTCTTATCACTGCCCCCTAAAAAGCCCAAGGGCCAGATTGTTTTACAGCTAAATTTAACAAACTTTCAAAGAACATATCTTTATCTTATTCAAGTTGTTTTATAAAATATAAAAAAAAGAGAGAGAGAGAGTTGCCTAATTCATTTTATGAGGTTTAATAAACCCATAATGGTTAAGACATCATTCCAATTTAGTGAGGGAAAGAGCAATCTTTTCAATAAATGATATTGGGTCAATTGGATAGCCACATAATTAAAAATTTTGATTCTTTATCTTTACTTTATATCACACACAAATATTAATTTGAGATGGAACAGAAGTCTTAATCTGAAAGGAAGAACAAATATTTAATAATTTTGGGGTAGAGAAATATTTCTTAAACACGTTACAGAAAATATTAACCACAAAATAGATTAATAGACTCATCTTCATTAAAATTCAAAATGTCCATCCATCAAAAGACAACATTATGAGATTAAAAAGGAAAACCAAAAATGGGGAAAAGATATTTACAGTACATGTATTTGACAAAGGAATCACATCCATAACATGTAAAGAGTTCCTACCTATCAATAAGAAAAAATTGCTAACCCAAGTGAAAAATAGTTAAAAGACTTGAGCAAGTACTGTATAAAAGAGGGCATCCAAATGGTCAGTACATTGTCTTACTCTGTTCAGGCTGCTATAACAAAATGCTGCAGACTGGGTGGTTTATAAACAACAGAAATTTATTTCTCACAGTTCTGGAGGCTTGGAGGTCCAAGATGAATGTGCCAGCAGATTGAGTATGTGGTGAGGGTCCACTTTCTGGTTTATAGATGGCACCTTCTAGCTGTGTCATCATGTGGTGGAAGAGGCAAGACAGCTCTCTGGGGCTAATTTTATAAAAGCACAAATACTGTTCATAACCTTGAAAACACAGGAAACCCCACACTCATGTATACACTATAGAACTGTCTTCGTTTTCCCTTTATAGCGAGCCTTAATAATTAAGATTGTATTGAAAGCAACTTTCCATCATGCTTGAAGACAGTACATCCTGTCTTACCTGATATGTCTCACATAGCAGGAAGCTGCTGTCCATCACACTCGAAGACTCTATATTCTGTGTCCCGGATACATTTACCTATGTAAACCTCAGCCCTCAGTTGATTGGGAAGGCAATTAGTACTGCACCCTCTGCCTCCTGGTTAACATCTTCTGAAATAAAAAGCCTTTCCTTTAAGTTCTCTCTGGCAGGTATGATTGGCGATCCTGTAGCTGCGAGCACTTGGACCCACATGGGTCAGGGACTCTCTCGACTAAGTCAGCCTCTGACACATTGGCTGATGGTGAAAGGGAATCCCACAGGAGTTGTTCATTTCCAAATTTTTGGCACCCCGTGTGGGTTCAGAGCTGCTTGCAGCTCGGGTGGCCTCTGGGGAACAGAAATTTCCACCTCATTGTCCAAGAAGCTGATGGGCCTTTTTAGGTGGAGAACATGACTGGGAATTCCCAGCCTCCCTGGACAGTCCCTGCTACTTGCACTTGGGAAACTGAAACTCGCCTATAAAGGAAAGCATTGGATTTTCTGGTCTGGAGAGGCGAGTCCTTTTGGTACCCCCACTTGGGCAGTCATATAGTATTTGGAGAACCCCACTTGCAGAATTCTGCACACAGTGTTATAAGGACTCAACAGGGGTTCATTTGACAGGCCTATTTGTTGTGAATAGTAATTTGTTTTGACAGGCCTATTCATTGTGAGTGGTACTTTGGTAAGTGTGTTGTTTGTGCAAGTTGATATGGGAAATCAGCCATCTATCCCAGTTATTAGTCCTCTAGTATGTATATTACAAAATTGGGCTGAGTATAGCTATGAGCCCATGAAAAAGAAGAATATGATTTTCTTTTGTAGTAATGCATGGCCACAATATACACTGGGAGATCAGGATAAGTAGCCTGTGAATGGAAGTTTACATTATAATACAATCCTACAGTTGGATCTATTTTATCATAATCAGGGTAAATGGGATGAGATTCCATATGTCCAATATTTCATGTTGTTGTATCAAAGTGAAACAGATCAGGAAAATTGTAAATTACTGATGCAAAGGTCAGAGGGGTTCTGATATAAGAAAAAGAAATCAATTTTGCTTCCACAGCCAGATCCTTTAGATGAATGGCCCTTTCCTTCATCTGTGGTGGATCAAGCAGCTGAGACAGGGACTCCCCCACCAGCCACCCCTACGACCCCCTTGGCTCCTCATCCTTTACCTGTCCAGGCTTATTTGTTTGATTCCGGGCCCATTCTCAGCCCAGCCCCCATCTAGATTCCAGTGCTGGCCAGGGACCCACAAAAAGCAGGTACACGACCATCAACCAATGAGCTCAGGACTGCTACCTGCTATGTGACACCTACATTATAATATTAAGGGACTCAGAGTTTCAACTTTGACTTTATACCCACCCCCAGATCTACTCAAAGGAAAGAAACCTGACCTGGCTGAAACATGGTGTCCTACTGTCATATCCAAAAGGGTACTCAATTTGGCTGGGGGCCTTGTCCCGCAGTGGGGCTATACCCCTTAAGAAAAGTGCCCATAGGCAGATTAAATAAATATGGACAACCAGCCAGAATGATGTGGGTATACAGTCCTTTTACTACCTCTGTCTTTTATAATTGGAAACAAAATAACCCCACTTATTAGGAGGACCCTACTAAAATAACTTAACTCTTTGAATCTATTTTTTCCACCCACCACCCTACTTGGGCAGACATACAGAATCTTCTCACTGTTTTATTGATCTTGGAGGAACACCCATTGCTACTGGAGAAAGCCAGGGAAGAAGCCACCCAGTTACATGCTGAGGACCCCAACGACTGCGTAAGAGCCAGCGCTGAGCAAGCTGACCCTATCACAATCCTGAATGAAACCGCAACAATGGTGATGAAGGTAGGGTCCAACATTTTGGGGCATGCACAGTGGTGGGATTGTGCAAAGGGGTACCCCAAATCAAAAGTCTGAACAAAGTACATGAATTAAGGCAGGAACCTAATGTAAATCCATCTATCTTTCTGGAATGGATTCTGGAGCTTAGTGTAACATATATGTAGACCCAAATAATCCAGAAAATACCTGATTGGTTAATACGACCTTTATCAGGCAAAGTTCACCTGATATCCAACAAAAACTGCAAAAATTGGAAGGGGCCTTACCACTGCCAGTGTCCCACCTAGTGGAAGGAGTCTGTAAGGTTTTTCTCAGTCAGGGGATCAGTTAAAGGAACAACAGAAGGAAAACAAGACCCTATTCATCACGGTGGCCCTAGCTCAAAATCAGAAAGCAGGAGGAGGCCCACAAAATAGAAAGCCTCCTCAGAAGGGGCCCTTGTCTGAGCCTCCTTTAACTAAGATTCAGTGTTCCTTTTGGTAGGTGGAAGGCCACTGACATAAAGATTGCCCAAAGTTAAAAAGGAAAAACAAAAATGGAAACCAGCTTCCATATGGCTAGCTTAGACGGAGGAGAGACCGAACGATGGGGCCCAGAGGTTCATTTACAGGCAGGAGAAAAGCTACTTGAGATATCCCTCTCCCACCAAAAACCTCAGACAACTTTAGAGGTGAGAGGAAAGATGACTAATTTTTTATTGATACTGGAACCACCTGCTCTATTCTTAACTTAGTTAGTTAAATTAACCCTGAAAACTACATCAGTAACTGAGGTACCCATAAAGTTTATTTTTATATAATGTCTCCCCTAAGAAGGCTCAGATTGCCCAAATGATTGTAAAGTATTTGGGATTTGAAATCTCACAAGGGCAAAGAAGTCTATTGCCCGATTATGGGAAGCCATTTTCCAACCTGTGGTCCCTAAAACCTGTAAAAGATGCATGGGTTTCTGGGAATGGCCAGCTTTTCTCACATCTGGATTCCAGGCTTTGGGCTCATAGACAAGCGCCTCTATGAGGCCTTAAAATGGGAAGGAAAGAACCTCTCCTGTGGACTGGTGAATGCCAAAAAGCCTTTTTGACCGTTAAGGAAAGATGCTGACTGCCTTTGCTTTGGGCCTCCCAGATCTCCAGAAACCCCTTGACCTCTTTGTACAAGAGAGGCGAGGGACAGGGTTAGACATTTTGACTCAGAATTTGGAAAGCCAGAAGTGACCAGTGGCATATTTTTCTAAGCAGTTAGAACCTGTGGCTAAAGGATGACCCACATGTTTGCAGTTGGTGGCCACAACTTGCAACATACTCCAAGAAGCTGACGGGCTTACCCTGGGTCAGCCCGTTACTGTGCACTCTATGCACTATGTGCTACCCCTCTTAGAAGAGAAGCGGGGATACTGGCTGACAGTGGGAAGGCTTAGCAGATATCAGGCCATCCTATGATCTTGTGAGACAATCCTAACGTTACCTTAAAGGCTCTGTCTAAGTACTCTGAGTCTCGCCACTCATCTACCTGCCTCTCTGGACTCCCCACATCATGATTATGTGCAAATAATCGACCCAGTTTGTTCTAGCTGTCCTGATCTGAATGACCACCCTTTTGAGGCACCTGATATGGAATTGTATATGGATGGCAGCAGCTTTATGGTTGAGATGGGTATGCAGCAGTTACACTTCAACAGGTAATACAGGCCCAGGCCCTTCCTCCTGGTACCTCAGCCCAGAAAATTGAGTTAATTGCTTTGACTCAAGCTCTAACCCTGGCTAAAGGAATCAAAGTAAATATACTGATTCTAAAAATGATTTCATGATAGCTCATGCTCATGGGGCTATCTGGAGAGAGAGAAGTCTTTTGACCCCCCGGGAACAAAGAGATAAAACATGCAGACCAAATATTAGAAATGTTGCAAGCAGTTTTACTACCAAGGGAAGTAGTAAGGTGACCATTGTAGAGGTCACCAGAAGACTTATAATGAGGTAACCCAAGGTAATAACAGCCTGCAAAGCAGGCCTTTCTACAGCTAGCACTGATTCTTCAAATTCCTCTAATTTGACTGAAAAACTTGCATACACTGCTGAAGATCTTGAGAGATGTGCTGAATGAGGTTTTAGGGTAGATTCTGACTCTGGATGGATGATAGATTCTCCAAACGAGTACTTTGTAAAGATGTCAGTTCTCCACCAAATTGATCTACAAATTCATTGTGATTCCCATCACAATCAAAACTTGACATAGTGATTCTAAATTTTTTTATAAGGAGTGTAGTTCTGCTCATAGCAAAGAGAGGGCAAAGAGGATGTTCCTTACTAGATTTTAAAATATTCTAAAAGCCATAATAATAAAAGGCCAATATTTCTCCAGGGACAGACAAGTAAAAGCAACAGAAGAGAACCCACTACATATGAGAATTAGGTATAAGATGAGGGTGTCATCTAATGAGAAAAACATGAGTGTCTTAGTAAATAGTATTCTGGAACCTGCTTTACTATGTGGAGGCAGTTAGGTTCCTAAAAACAGAACAAAACACGACCCTCCCCCCCCAATAAAACTCTAAATGGATTAAAGAGCCAAACACAAAAGGTAAAACAGTATATAATATGTTTGTGATTTGGGAGTGCAGAAGAATCTCCTTAACGAACCCTCAAATTAGAAATCATAAAGGGGAAAAATGGATATAAGTACACCAAAACTAAAGATTTGAAATCAATGAAGAAAACTATAGGCAAAGAAGACAGGCAGGTGCCATACCAGGAAAAGGCATTTGCAGTATCTAAAACTGATAAGGGATTGACATCTACATTATTCCAAGAGCTCCTCTATACCAGCAATATAAAGACAAGAAATCAACAGGAAACTAGCAAAGGCTGGGCTAGAAAATTCACAGATGGGGAAACCCAATTGCATGATAGAGAGATGTTCAACCTTAGCAGCAATCAGAGAAATGCAAATTAAAGCAACATAATACCAAGTCATACCCATCATATTGAAAAACAACAGAAAGTCACATAATACTGAATTTGGGGTAGTATGTTGAGAAATGAAAACACACAGGCACAGCTGGTAGCAGAGTAGTTGATACAGTTTTTCTGGAGAGCTGAAATCTGATAGGACTCTGAAATTGTGTATACCTCCTTTGACCCAGCAATCCCACTCCAAGACATAATACCCCAGAGGAGTAGCTGGGATAGTTGCTATAAGAATGTTGAATTTAGTATCATCCACTCTCTGCTTTAAGCCTGATATATAGAGCACTACCTGGAGGATAAAAGCAGTCGACAGATGTTTGTTGAATGAATGCAACAGAGAGAGCGAGCAGAGGGTAGGCAGTCCACATCTGTGGGGTATTTAAGTAAAATGTGGTATACTCCTGTGAGGGGAGAGTATACCATAGTTACAAGTAATAAACTATATTTACACGGAGTCCCTGGATAGACTGCAAAAGTACAATGTCAAAGGAAGCAAGTAAGAAATAGAATCAGATTTGTTTCAGAATCCTATTTATGGAATTTTTAAAACCACCCACAGAGTAGAAAAAGAAAAGTCTTATTTATTTATTTATTTTTTTGCTGGAAACAATAGAAATTTATTCTCTTGTGGTTCTGGAGGCTAGAAGTCTTTTTTTTTTTTTTTTAATTTTATTATGTCGATATACATTGTGGCTGATTATTGCTCCCCATCACCAAAACCTCCCTCCCTCCTCCCTCCCGCCCTCCCCCCCAACAATGTCCTTTCTGTTTGCTTGTCGTATCAACTTCAAGTAATTGTGGTTGTTATATCTTCTCCCCCCCCGTTTTTTTTTTTTTGTGTGTGTGTGTGTGTGTGTGTGAATTTATATATTAATTTTAGCTCCCTCCAATAAGTGAGAACATGTGGTATTTCTCTTTCTGTGCCTGACTTGTTTCACTTAATATAATTCTCTCAAGGTCCATCCATGTTGTTGCAAATGGCAGTATTTCATTCGTTTTTATAGCTGAGTAGTATTCCATTGTGTAGATATACCACATTTTCCGTATCCACTCATCTGATGATGGACATTTGGGCTGGTTCCAACTCTTGGCTATTGTAAAGAGTGCTTCGATGAACATGGGGGAACAGGTATACCTTCGACTTGATGATTTCCATTCCTCTGGCTATATTCCCAGCAGTGGGATAGCTGGGTCGTATGGTAGATCTATCTGCAATTGTTTGAGGAACCTCCATACCATTTTCCATAGAGGCTGCACCATTTTGCAGTCCCACCAACAATGTATGAGAGTTCCTTTTTCTCCGCAACCTCGCCAGCATTTATCGTTCAGAGTCTTTTGGATTTTAGCCATCCTAACTGGGGTTAGATGGTATCTCAGTGTGGTTTTGACTTGCATTTCCCAGATGCTGAGTGATGTTGAGCATTTTTTCATATGTCTGTTGGCCATTTGTATATCTTATTTTTAAAATGGTTACACATCCTAATCAATACAGAAGGGAAGTTGGAAGGGCGTACATGAATTAGGCTGGATACCCCTAATGTAGACAGGATGGGACAGTGAATGTGGAATGGAGGGAAAAATAAAGAGATAGCAAAGGGGCGACTTGTGACGCTAATGTGCCAGGAAGTGATCATGAGGAACTCAGTTCTGCGCACCTGAGGTCCTAAAAACGACCCACTCCCCAAAGCCCAGACCAGCTCCTGGTACAGGAAGTGGCCGGTGAATACTGATTCTCTCCCTCTTCCTTCCCTGCCTCGCCACTCCCTCGTCTCCCTGTCTCGAGTAACCTCTTCCTCCCTCTACGCATCCATTTACCTCCTGTTGCCCTAAAGTGCCAAATGCTCTGTTTCTCTGCAACATAAAGCAAAAAGGCTTTAGAAGAAAAAAGAATATTGCTCAGAGAAGATTCAATCAGCAATAGGAGTGAGTAGCGAAATAAAAATCCCGACGGCCTTGTCCAGAGATACTCTTTTTAAAGGAGTAATTCGGCAACTTGGCACATACATGTTGCTCCCATGGAAGACAGAATAAAATAAGGGATGAACTTCCAAAGAGTTTTGCATTTGTACAAGATACCACTGAGCACCTTCCATGTCCCTTGCTCTCTGCTGGGGAAAGAGAAATTTACTGAGGAATAAGCCCTGATATCTGTCACCCTGTCTGGTATGACAGAAGGAATATGGGCCTCAAAATGAGACATTCCAGCATTGGGCTTGGGCTCTGTCATGAACAAAAAGCCATGTGACCTTCAGCAAATTGCTTTATTGCTGGGACTCACTTGCCTTACCTTTAAATTGGGGATATTTTTACTTATCTCAAGGACTGGTGTAGGAATTAAGATATGTCAGGCCGTAAGCATGGTAACAAGAGCCCTTTCAGGAATTACAGTTTATTGGAGAAATAAGACATATTCTTTGAAAAGTTAAGCAACCAACTCACTGGATATAAAACCAATATATAAAAAATTCAATGGTGTTTCTATATGCAAGCGAAAAATAGAAAGTGAAATTTAAAAGATACTATTAAAATAGCATAAAAATAGTATATGGGAATATAACAAAATGTGTGCAAGATCTTACACTGAAATCTGCAAAACATTACAGAAGGAAATGAAAGAAATCCTAAATAAATGGAATGATACAATATATCATGGATCAGAACACTCGGTAGCATCAAGACATCATTCAAACCAATCCTAATCAAGATCCCAGCAAGTTTAGGTTTTGGGGTTTTTTGGCAGAAATTAGCAAGCTGATTATAAAATTCATATGGAGCTGTAAGGGCCACGAACAATCAAGGCCATTTTGCAGAAGCACAAAGCTGGAGGACTACCAGAAAAAAACTTAAATAATTAAGACCATGTGGTAAGTTCAAGGATAGAGAAACTTAACAGTAGGGGCTGGCTGGTCAGCTCAGTTGGTTAGAGCAGTGTGCTGATAAAACCAAGGTCCAGGGTTCGATCCCTGTACCAGCCAGCCACCAAAAAATAAAAAAAGAGAAAAACTGAACAGTGGGGATGGTATAAAGAATCAGAAACAAACTTACAAAAGAGACAGTACAAGCAGTGGGGAAAGTATGGTCTTCTCAGTCATATACACGTGGACCAAAATGACTCTAAATCCTTCACACAAAGTACAACAAATTGCAGATTTAAATGAGGAAGGTAAAAAAATAAAGCTTTTAAAGGGAAACATAACAGAACATCTTCATGAACCTGAAGAAGGCAGATTTCTTAAGTAGAACATAAAATCACTAGCCATAAAGAAGAAATTTATAAATTTGGACTATATGAGAATTCTTCAAAAAGTTCATGGAAAGACTTGTATAATCTTTCAATTCTACTTTACCATGAACTTTTAAAGGTACCCTTATATATAAATTGTAGATATATATAATTTTGTGTAGTATGTGTACATATATGTGTGTATATATATACACATATTAAAGATGTCTGTTCATTATGATACATTATTAAGAGAGTGAAAGTGCAACCCACAAAGTGGTAGAAGGTATGTATCTGAGAAAGGACTCATCCAGCATATATAAAGAACTCCTGCAAATTAATATGAAAAAGACAAGCAACCCAATAGATAAACAGGTAAAATACCGGAACAGGCATTTCACTAAAGAGGTGATCCAAATGGCCAATAAACTCAACCCCATTGGACATCAGGGAAATGCAAATTAAAACCAGTATCAGACATCACTATGTACTTAACAGAGTGGCTAAAATGAAAAAGAAAATATCAAGTGTTGGTAAGAACATGAACAACCAGATCTCTATACTTTGTTGGGAGTTGTATAAATTCATACAACCACTGTGGAAAACTAGAATTTCTTCTACAGCTGAAAACATGCACATCCCATGACCCATCAATTCCATTCCTAGGTATGCACCCAACAGAAATGTGTACATATGGGGATCCTAAGATGGCAGTGGCTGCGGCGGTTGGCGCGGAGTAGCTGAGGTGGAAAAGGCAGCCACTGGGCCTTAGGCAGCTGGGAAACTTGTGGACCTTCCTCTCGCCATCTCTTAAGGGAGGACCACTGCTGGTGGCCGGTCGTGGGGGCTCAACGCCACTTTGCCCTTGGCAGGAGAAGCTGCCTCATTTACAGGCAACAGCTTTGAAGTATTGAGCAGGAAAAGAACTGTTTCTTAGCTACAAAAGCGAGTCTCGAAACAGGGAACACGGCGCCAGGGCTGCTGTTGACCCTGCCAGGACCCTGGAGGCCGGGGCCGCGCTGAAGGTGGCCAGCTACTCTATTCAGGATTCGAGGTTTCAGGCCAGCATAAAAGAAGATTCCTGGGAGTGCCCGAGCTTCGCTGTGGGACCAAGTGAGCAGCCCGAGGCGGCAGCGGCCAAGAACGTGGACGGTGACGATGCAGAGGCAGAGAGGGAGGCGCCCGACCTGGCACAGCCCTGTGAGTGACCCCCGGCCCGGCCCTGCTCGGGGGGCTGACGCCCGCCCGGCTTCCGCCTGCCCTACCGGGCCACTCACCAACCCGGGGCTGCCTCCATTTTCTCAGGTGGTGGCGGCTCCGGCCCGGCTTGGCCAAGCCTGTCCTCCTCGCCCGGCTCGGCTCCTCACTGAGCCTTCCCACTTGCTTTCCTAGGCACGGGGCTTCCCGGGGCCTGCAGGCCGGCCTCCCATCCCACTCCCTATGTGGTTCTCTGGCGCGGGTGGTGGCATGGGGCATCCCTGGCCAGCGTCGGGAGGGCAAGGAAGTACAGGCTGGGCCGACTGTCACTCCGCCTCACCCTGGGCTCCGCCCCCCAGTAAACTTTCTGTTACTGGGAGGCAGATACCATCTCTGCGGCCACCAGTTCGGAAAAATGCCTAACCGATTTCTGGTTAGGAATAGTGTGGTCGGAGAGTTCCTGAGTTCACTTGAACCTGCCGGAGAGCTGACTGTGGGCGGGCACAAGACTCGGTCCGTGCCGGGGGGATTCAAAGGTGAACCATGTGCTGCAGGCTCCTCCCCCGAGGAGCTCACGCTCTGGTATGGGAGATAAGACAAGTACACAAATAACCGCGATACCAGGAGGAAGGTGATAAGTCCCGAGAAAGATCTACACAGTGCTACAAAGGCACCCAGAGCGACTGGTCGTCTGCACCTAGCAGAAACCTGGTAGACTTCCTGGGCGAGGCGGTGCCAAACAGGGTCTTGAAGGCCCAGCTGATAGACGAGGGCTGCAGAAGACACGTCCCAGCCCAGCCCAGTGCACACAGAGCGGGGAGACGTCCGGCTAGGGAGGTGGAGACTGGACAGAAACCACACACGCGGTGGGGTCGCCACTGTGTGATCCAACAGCCCGGGCCAGAGTGCACGGAACAGGGAGAAGTCCTGCACGGGAAGTGGAAGCTCAGCAGAGACCACACACCCAGCGGTACTGCCCCATGACCCAGCAGCCCAGCAGAGAGGTGGCTCCCCGTAGAGGCCCAAGACCTGAGACAACCACACACACAAGGCACTAGAGGCCAACTGAGCAGTCACGGAGGGAGCCATACGAAATTGGCAACCACAGCAACTTCTTAGTAAGTCAATAGTCTCAAACCGGTGGACTGTGAAACCCCCGCCACAATGAATAAACATAAAAAAAAAGATAGCAGAAATACAAAAAATCAAGAAAGTACACCACCAAAAGTTAATAAATCTCAAACTCTAGATCCTATAGAACAAGAAGCCCTTGAAATGACTGACAAGGAATTTCGAGTGATAATTCTAAGGAAACTGAATGATATACAAGAAAACTCAGCTAGACATCATGATGAAATGAGGAAAAGTATATAGGACCTGAAAGAGGAAATGTACAAGGAAATCAATGTCCTGAAAAAAAATGTAGCAGAACTTGCTGAACTGAAGAAGTTATTCAGCGAAATAAAAAACACAATGGAGACTTTAACCAGCAGGCTTGTCAAAGTTGAAGAGAGAACCTCTCAACTTGAAGATGGGCAGTTAGAAATAACACAAGCAGACAAAAAGAAAGAAAAAAGAATCAAAGACATTGAAGAAAATCTGAGAGAGATATCAGACAACCTTAAGCGCTCAAATATTTGAGTCATGGGTATCCCAGAAGGGGAGGAAAACAGAGATTGCATTGAAAACATATTCAACAAAATAGTGGCAGAAAACTTCCAGGTATAGGAAAAATCACAGATCTTCACATGCAAGAAGCTCAACGATCTCCAAACGTATTCAACCCAAAAAGGCCCTCTCCAAGACATGTTATAGTCAAATTGACAAAACTCAGAGACAAAGAGAGAATCTTAAAAGCTGCAAGAGAGAAGCATCAAATCACCAATAAGGGAGCCCCAATCAGGCTAACATCAGACTTTTCATCACAAACCCTAAAAGCTAGAAAGGAATGGGATGATATATTCAAAATACTAAAAGACAAAGATTGCCAGCCAAGAATACTCTACCCTGCAAGGCTATCCTTCTGAAATGAAGGGCAAATAGTACATTTCTCAGACAAACAAAAACTGCGGGAGTTCACTACCACACGACCACCCTTACAAGAAATCCTCAAGGGTGTACTGGGTTTGCTTCCTGAAAAATAACTACCATTGCCATAAAAACCCAAGGAAAATCAAAACCCACTAGTATAATAAAAATGGCATTCATGAAGAGAAAACAAACAAACAAAAACTCTATCTACACCCTAAGGAACCAATAAACACAGAAACCAAACAGTAAAACAGAAAGTAAGGAACAAAAGACACCTAAGACAACCAAACAACCAATAAAATGCTAGGAATAAATCAACACCTTTCAATAACAACTCTTAATGTAAAAGGCTTAAATTCCCCAATCAAAAGACACAGACTGGCTGACTGGATTAAGAAGGAGGACCCAACTATATGCTGCCTACAAGAGACCCACCTCAGCCATAAAGATTCACACAGACCAAGAGTGAAAGGATGGAAAAAGATTTACCATGCAAACAGAAAAGAAAAACGAGCTGGAGTAGCTATTCTTATATCTGACAAAATAGACTTTAAACTAAAAACCATAAAAAGAGACAATGAGGGACACTACTTAATGATAAAAGGACTGATCTATCAAGAAGACATAACAATCATAAATATGTATGCACCCAATGTTGGAGCAGCCAGATTTATGAAACAAACTCTATTAGACCTAAAGAAGGAAATAGACACTAATACCATAATAGCAGGGGACTTGAACACCCCACTGTCAATATTAGACAGATCATCTAGGCAAAGAATCAGTAGAGAAACACAAGATCTAAACAACACTCTAGACCAATAGGACTTGGCAGATATCTACAGAACATTCCATCCAACAACCTCAGAATATTCATTCTTCTCATCAGCACATGGATCATTCTCCAGGATAGATCACATACTAGGTCACAAATCAAGTCTCAATAAATTCAAAAAAATTGGAATTATCCCATGTATTTTCTCAGACAACAATGGATTAAAACTAGAAATTAAGAACAAACGAAACTCTGGAAACTATACAAATACATGGAAATTAAAAAACATTCTACTTAATGACATATGGGTCCAAGAAGAAATAAAGCAGGAAATCAAAAAATTTATTGAAACTAATGAAAACAATGATACATCATACCAAAACCTGTGGGATACTGCAAAAGCAGTATTAAGGGGGAAATTTATTGCATTAAATGCTCACCTCAGAAGAATGGAAAGATGGGAAGTGAACAGCCTTACACTTCACCTTAAAGAACTTGAAAAACAAGAACAATCCAAACCTAAAGTTAGCAGACAGAAAGAAATCATTAAGATCAGAGCAGAACTGAATGAAATTGAAACCCCCCCAAAAAAATACAACAGATCAATGAATCAAAAAGTTCATTTTTTGAAAAGATAAATAAAATTGACAAACCATTAGCATGGCTAACAAAAAAAAGAAGAGAGAAGATTCAAATAACAAAAATTAGAAATGAAAAGGCGATATTACAACTGATTCAGCTGAAATATGAGGAATCATTCGAGACTACTATAAACAACTATACACCAACAAATTTGAAAATCTGGAGGAAATGGATAAATTTCTGGACACACACAAGCTCCCAAAACTGAACCATGAAGACGTAGAAAATTTGAACAGACCAATAACAATAAAGGAGATTGAAGCTGTTATCAGAAGGCTCCCAACAAAGAAAAGCCCAGGACCAGATGGATTCACAGCAGAATTTTACCAAACATTCAAAGAGGAATTGACACTGATTCTTTACAAACTATTCCAAAAGATTGAAACAGACGCAAATCTCCCAAACTCATTCTATGAAGCAAACATCATCCTGATACCACAACCAGGTAAAAATATAACCAAAAAAGAAAACTACAGGCCGATATCCTTGATGAATATAGATGCAAAAATCCTCACCAAAATACTAGCAAACAGAATACAGCAACACATACATAAAATTATTCACCATGATCAAGTGGGATTCATCCCAGGGATGCAAGGTTGGTTCAATGTACGCTAATCAATAAATGTGATACACCATATTAATAAAGTCAAACACCAGGACCATATGATCATCTCTATAGATGCTGAAAAAGCATTTCATAAAATTCAGGACTCATTCATGACAAAGACCCTCTATAATTTAGGTATAGAGGGAAAGTATCTCAACATAATTAAAGCCATATATGCCAAACCCACTGCCAATATCATCCTGAATGGGGAAAAGCTGAAAGCTTTTCCTTTAAGAACAGGAACTAGACAAGGATGCCCACTCTCACCACTCCTTTTCAACATAGTGTTGGAAGTACTAGCCAAAGCAATCAGAGAAGAGAAGGAAATAAAGGGCATCCAGATTGGAAAAGATGAAGTCAAACTGTCCCTGTTTGCAGATGACATGATCCTATGTATCGAACAGCCTAAAACCCTACAAAAAAACTGTTGGAATTGATAAATGATTTCAGCACAGTAGCAGGATACAAAACAACACACAAAAATCAGTAGCATTTCTTTTCTCCAATAGTGAACATGCAGAACGAGAAATCAAGAAAGCCTGCCCATTTACAATAGCCACCAAAAAAATAAAATACTTAGGAATTGAGTTAACCAAGGATGTGAAAAATCTCTATCATGAGAACTACAAATCACTGCTGAGAGAAATTAGAGAGCATAGAAGAAGATGGAAAGATATCCCATGCTCTTGGATTGGAAGAATCAACATGGTGAAAATGTCCATACTACCCAAAGTGATATACAAATTCAATGCAATCCCCATCAAAATTCCAATGACATTTTTCTCAGAAATGGAAAGATCTATCCAGACATTTATATGGAATAATAAAAGACCACGCGTAGCCAAAGCAATGCTGAGCAAAAAAATAAAGCTGGAGGCATAACACTACCTGACTTTAAGCTATAATAACCAAAACAGTATGGTACTGGCATAAAAACAGACACACTGATCAATGGAATAGAATAGAGAATCCAGAAATCAACCCACACACTTACTGCCATCTGATATTTGACAAAGGCACCAAGCCTATTCACTGGGGAAGGGACTGCCTCTTCAGCAAATGGTGCTGGGATAACTGGATATCCATATGCAGGAGAACAAAACTAGACCCATACCTCGCACCATATACTAAAATCAACTCAAAATGGATTAAGGATTTAAATATACACCCTGAAACAATAAAACTTCTTAAAGAAAACATAGGAGAAACACTTCAGGAAATAGGACTGGACCCAGACTTCATGAATACGACCCCAAAAGCACGGGCAACCAAAGGAAAAATAAAAAAATGGGATTATATCAAACTAAAAAGCTTCTGCACAGCAAAAGAAACAATTAACAGAGTTAAAAGACAACCAACAGAGTGGGAGAAAAGATTTGCAAAATATACATCTGACAAAGGATTAATATCCAGAATATATAAGGAACTCAAACAACTTTACAAGAAAAAAACAAGAACCCAATTAAAAAATGGCAAAAGAGCTAAGTAGGCATTTCTCTAAGGAAGATATACAAATGGCCAACAGACATATGAAAAAATGCTCGACATCACTCAGCATCCAGGAAATGCAAATCACAATCACACTGAGATACCATCTAACCCCAGTTAGGATGGCTAAAATCCAAAAGACTCTGAACGATAAATGCTGGCGAGGTTGCGGAAAAGAAGGAACTCTCATACATTGTTGGTGGGACTGCAAAATGGTGCAGCCTCTATGGAAAATAGTATGGAGGTTCCTCAAACAATTGCAGATAGATCTACCATACGACCCAGCTATCCCACTGTTGGGAATATACCCAGAGGAATGGAAATCATCAAGTCGAAGGTATACCTGTTCCCCAATGTTCATCGCAGCACTCTTTACAATAGCCAAGAGTTGGAACCAGCCCAAATGCCCATCATCAGATGAGTGGATACGGAAAATGTGGTACATCTACACAATGGAATACTACTCAGCTATAAAAACGAATGAAATACTGCCATTTGCAACAACATGGATGGACCTTGAGAGAATTATATTAAGTGAAACAAGTCAGGCACAGAAAGAGAAATACCACATGTTTTCACCTATTGGTGGGAGCTAAAAATTAATATATAAATTCACACACACACACACACACACACACACACACACACACACAAACTGGGGGGCGGGGTGGAAGAAGATATAACAACCAAAATTACTTGAAGTTGATACGACAAGCAAACAGAAAGGACATTGTTGGGGGGGAGGGAGGAGAGGGAGGAGGGAGGGAGGTTTACCAAAAAGGGTCAACAATAATCAACCACAATGGATATCGACAAAATAAAAGTTAAAATAAATAAATAAATGTGTACATATGTCTACCAGAAGACAAATGCTAGAATGTTTGTTGTAGCTCTGTCCAAACAGCCCTGAACCAGAAGCTACCCCAAAGCCAATCAATAGTTAAATGGTGTTCATTTCACTGTGGTATATTCACACAGTAGAATACAACTCAGCAAATGAGAGTGAATGAACTAGAGCTCTGCACAATAAAATGGACAGGCCTCACAAACATAAGGTTGAAGGAAAGAAGTCAGCCATGGATGAACCTCACAGACTTTATGAGGGTAATAGAAGCCAGACCCAAAGGAGTAAGTCCTGTATGACTCCATTTATGATTCTATTTATAGAAAGTACAAAAGCAGGAAAGCTAAGCTATGGTGTGAGAGGTCAGGAGAGTGGTTACTCTTGGTGGTGGAGAGGGGTGATGTCTGGAAGTGGGTACAGGGGGTGGGGGTGTGCTGGGAGGCTGGCTGTGCTCTCCTTTCTTGAGCTGGGTGCTGGTTACATGGGTATGTTCAGTTTATGAAGAGTCAACATGCTGTCACTCACAACACTTGCACTTTGCTTATGACTATTACATTTCAGAAAGGTAAGTTATATGGAAGGCTAATTAAGAACCAAAGGATGGGCACAGGCTTAGGTGTTAAAGAAGTCTGGAGCTGGTCCATGTGGCCTGGAGTCCTCCCAGAGGTCTTCCTGGATGAGGTAGCACTTGAGCAATCTCAAAAGATGCCAGGCTTTGATAAAAGGGAAGTCCTTTGGCTCCAGATTTTAAAAAATAACCTTTGAAAAGTGGGTCAATGATTAGAACCAATTCTTTCCACCCAGGGAAGTTTTTCTAATCAGTTCTGTGTGATTTTTGAAAAAAAAAAAAAAGACTAAAAAAGGAATTTCAGGATAGTGTAGTAGGGATGGAGAGACACAGACCTTCCTGGATGATTCTGTTAAAGTTAGTTGCTTCTCTGAGCTTTAATTTCTTCATCTGTAAAAGGAAGAAGATACTGCCCCTTCACAGGGTTGTAAGAGTTAAATATGATGGTTAGTATCAAAATGTTAGTTTTTAAAAATTTTTAATTTTTTTAAAGCCCTAGATGGCCTTTATTAGTCCCAAATAAACAGTGTATTATAATTTGGGTTTAACCACAGACAAGCCTTTTCTGGACGTCCTTCTCTCCAAGTGTCTATGGATAACAATAATAAATTTGTAGACAGCAGACTTCAGGCTTCCTGTCCCCAGGTTGGAAGTTTTGTTAATCAGCACAAACGCGGAGGGCATCGGTGCCGGGATGATTCACCGGGAGGACTGGAGTGGTCTATGCTTGTTATGCAGTTTATTAACTTAATTCCCTTTGGCTGCTCCATGCCTGGCCTAGAGATGAAGCAGCACTTTTATTTAAGGATGAGAAGCTGGCTCACAGTGGGTTTGCGAGTCCCCCGATGCCAAATGTGCTTGGTTTGTCAGACTCTGCAAGGTTGCACGCTTCCACTGAAATCCTGGAGGTGCAATGTCATGAGCTGCAGGAATCCCAGGAAACAAGTGATGGAGGGTCAACTCAAAACTTCTATGGCCAAATTTTTTGCTTCTTGGGATTTTACCGTCTCTTGCTTGGTCTCCATGTAGTGTCCGAAATTAGGATGAATTATTAGGCTAAATTGTCTCCCTGCAATTAGACTCTCCTCATCACCCCCACTACCAAAGTGAGATCTTCTAACCTGGATCTAAACAGGATAAAGTACCAGCTGCGGAGCAGGTTATGTAAGATTCTCTGAGACCTGGCCCTGCAGAGTGTTGGGAGCAGAGACTGCTGAGGTGGTTGCTGTGCACTGAGGCCCATAAGAGGGCAGAGGCAGCTGAGAGGGAGAGAAATGAGCTGTTGAAAAAGCTATTAAAGAAGTAAAATCAACAGGAAGTAAAGAAGAATCGGCAGGAAGTAAAAAGCAATCAACAGGAAGTAAAGTCAAATCAACAGGAAGTAAAGTAGAATCAACAGGAAGAAAATCATCTGATTGGGTGGATGGGTGATGAGAGAGTAAAGAAGGGGAAAGAGGAGTAGAGATTCCCCAGATTCTTTTCTGGAAACAGTGTGAATGAGGCTGCTAGTTACTATAATGGGTAGTACAGGAAGAGGAGCAGGTTTACTTAGCCTGAGCCCTACAGCAACAGAACCTGAGAGAAAGGCTCAGAGCAGTGTTGTTTATTTGAGAATGTAATGCCAGAAGTCAGGAATGAGGGCCTGGAGAAGTAAAACAGGAAGGAGAGAACCCAACGCAAGGAGGCATTATTAAGTTGACCACCACTGTGAGTGTGACTCGTTGCTCAAGCCCATGGACCTTCTGAGTCATTCTATGAAAAGCATCTTAGGACTGTCCCCCACTGAAGGAAGTGGCTTCAATCCCTGTCAGTCAAGAGCTGGCCATCGGGTGTTAGCTTCCCACACTTCTGGTTGTGCAGGTCTGAGTGCCCAGGAGTGTGATGCCCATGAAAGAAGCCCTGGGGTAGGACACAAGAGACATGCAGCCCAAACCTGAGACAAGGTACTGCTGGTGACACCCCCACAAAGCCAGCCAAAGCTCGGTGGAACTGGTCATCACAGCAGTGGCTGGAAAGAGGTGAGTAGGAGGGCAAGAGTGTAGGAAGGCATGCAAGAGGACCCAATACCCAGCTCAAAGACACATATATCAAAATAGAAAAGATGTGATCCCTGACCTTGAGGAGCCACAAATCCTGTAGGGAGGACAAATAAAAAGATGAATTACACTAGGTGGTCAGTATGCTGCTGCTGCTAATCGCTGTGAAGATCTATTTACTTTGTGCCCGGCACTGCTTTAAGTGCGTGCTTTGCTATGAATTCACTTGTTAATTCTCACAGCAATCCTGTGAGGAGGCGTATTATCCTCATTTCACAGATGAGGAAGTGGTGATACGTTGTCCAAAGTCAAAAGCTAGTAAGTGATACAGCCAAGCTTCAAAGCTGTCAACGCTTCGGAATTATCAAGGAAAGTCGATGCTGGATCCAATAGGTGGGAGGGGCAGATCAGCCATGAGTTGATGACAATAATGCACCTTTGTACATATTCAGAGCTATTTTTGCAAAGGCATTTATCAACATGGTTTAATTCATACTGATAGTACAAGGCAGGACATATCACTATTATCTTCATCTCACTGAAGAGGAAACAGAAGCACGGAAAGGTGCAGCGTCTTTCCCCAGTCACCCAGAGGATGAGCAGGGGGACACTGCAGGACTCTGAGCAGCTGATGGCCTGCGTAGTCACCTCTGCCCTGTGAGTAGGTGGCCTGCTCTGGGAGAGGGATGACCAGCAGGGCCTGGGCCCACTGGCATTCCAGCACCGTGTCCAAGTGAGTCAGGCACCACTAAACAGACCTAACTTTCCCTGCAGTAATTTCCTTCCTCAGTAAAGATTTATTTTAGGCTTTAGAAAAAAAAGAAAGAAAAGGATTCCTCAAAGCTAAAAGCAAAAGCCACTTGTAACAATGTCTGTTGCAATCTCCACTCTGACTCTGGACAAGGAGGGAAATGTCTGCTCTCCTTTAGGTCACATCTCCTGGACCTTTCTCCCAGGAAGGCAGCCGCGGGGCTGTGGGCCACCAAGCTTGTGACAGCAGCCACATTCTAGAGAGCAGAAAATAGTTAAAGATTTTTGAGTCAAAAAGGGAGAGTTTCTGATGAATAGTGGGCCTGAATTATCACTGTCCCAGGGCAGGTGGACGAGGCCTGGGGCTAGGCCACGAAACAGACAAGCACTCGGGACTACCGACAGAGCCTGGGTGGACAGGGCTGTGGACGGGGGCCACCGGCCAGGCCTCCGAGGACCCAGGTTTGAGTCTGTCTTTCCACTTCCTCACTGGAGCCCCGGAGGACACGTTTCCTGACTCTGAGCCCCAGTTCTCACTGGGTTGGAATGGTGAAGGGTGGTTTAATGGAGCCAGATCTGTGTGAGTTTGAATCCTGAACCAGCTGAAGGACCACGGACAAATCGCCTAACCAGGTATTATTCAGTTTCCTCATCTGTAAATAGAAGATGATAACAAAAGTAGTTGGGAGGACTGGATAGATTCCCATAGGACGAGTGCTGAGGAGGGGCCTGGCATACAGTGGCATTGAGTGATGCCTGCCGGAACTATGATTGACACAGGAGACTATCACTCAGCCTTGCTCTCAGGCTGTTGTGGGATCAAATGAACGCTCTCTAACCTGTAAGGTGAGGAGGCTACCGTCGGAGACTCATGCTCCCCTGCTTGGAGCTCTTCCCACCTTGAACCTGTCTTCCACAGATGCTCTGGAATCAGTCTTGGAAGCTACACTTCCTATAGTCCGAGATCTCAGCTACACTCGCCACCACCCACCCTTCTCCTTGGACTCCCCTCTGCCCAGGCCAGCTGTCTGCAGAACTCATGACCATGAGCTCCCTGTCCTGGCTTTTGACCGTCAAGCTCTCCACCCTTCTCTGACCAATGCACAGTGTGAGCCTGCCTGGGGCCCTACCCCACTCAGTCCAATATCAGAGTCCTTCGATGCTTGTCTTAGTTCTTTAACTCAGTGGGAGCTCCTTAAAATCAGAGACTGAGCACCATTCATCTCTCTATTCCTTGAAGAGCTGAGATAAGTGTCAGACCCAGCAGAGATGTTAAGGAATAATAATCATAATAGCTAGTGTGTGTGTGCATGTGTGCATGTGTGCATGTGACAAGGTGACAGGCTCCATATAATTTTCTCAGCAGCCCTATGAAGTAGATATTATTAATGTCCCCAGTATATAGAGGAGGAAACTGAGTCATTCAGAGGTTAAATAACTTGCCCAAAGTCTCACAGGTAAGCAGAGAAGGGATTCCAGCCCAGGCAGCCTAGCTCTGGGATTTTGCTTTTAACTTCTTGCATGCGTGGCCCCTCTGGATGGATGGGTGTTGGGCTGGACATTGGATAGGAGTTGGATTGAACTGGACAAGGTGCCCAGCTTCAGCTCATTGAGCAGGATTTTTGTTGTGCTAACTTCTCTACCTCCACCCCACCCCCTGAGACATTCTGTAGGCAATTTGACCCCAAAAGGTATTATTGATTTTGCCACCCTTCTCAACTGGAGATGACACATCTGAGTACTCCCACAAGGACATGGAGGTTATTTTCCAGAAGAGAAGATGCATTTGCCTGAGCCTTACTCAGCTCCTTGGTCCAGTCGTCTTCTAGTGTGACATCAGGGCTTCAGACTGACTGTGGCCAAGGTCCTCCAACACTCACACCCACCTCTGGAGGAGCCAGAATGAATTACTGTGTTTGCACTAGATCCTGGGGACAGAGGGTAGAGGGGATGCTTTCACCTGGACACTCAGGGCATCTAAGAATAAAGCCTTGAGAGTCACACCTATTGCTTCCTAGCTGGTGGCCTTGGAAAAGTTGACCCCTCCTGGGGACTCAGCTTCCCCACTTATAACTTGAGATGATTCCTAAGGATCTTCTTGTTTTAATAGCCTGTAAGCCTTACTGTCATCTTCTATGAAGAGCTTCCACTGGCTCTTCAATATCTGTCCCCTGGTCTCTTCAAAAGCAAGTAGCCCAGTCAGCTGGTTCTTCAAGGCAGTGGGCATTGCTGCAGTGAGGACCCAGGCTGTTATCTTTTGCTATGCTGAAAAAAACAGCATCGCAGCTTTTTTGATTTTGTTGTTTTTTTAAGAGGATCATAAGAAAGAAGTACCCTGGTAGAATGTTGACTTTGCCTAATTAAATCTCGGGGAGAATCCTTGCTGAAAAGATGCCAGCAAAGTGTACCTCTGAAATTAACTATGACAGCTGAATCAGCGTTGGATGAGCCATATCTCTCTCCGTGTGTTTCTCTGACTTGGATAATTTTTTTATCCAGTTATGAATTCTCTCAACACACACTTGCTATGCTTTTAGGTGCTGTGCTAAGTGCTGGGATTTGAAGATAGTAATAATCATGATGCCTAACGTTAGGTACCAGGACCTAGGACAGGTGACCTTCACACACCATCTCATTTAATCCTAAGTCTATGCTCCTGTTATACTTATTTTATAGATGAAGAAGCAGGCTGTGTATGATTAAATAACTTATTTAATATCACAAATTGTAAATGGCAGAGCCTAGATTCAAACCCAATTATACAGTAGTCTGTTAGTGGAACTCCTTACCCTTTCTTTGAAATGGAGCAATTGACATTTTCTCATTTTTATATAGTGTATCAGAAAGCATCTTTAGAAACACTTTTATTTATAAGTGGGGAGTGCAACAGTACTTTTGCTGGGCAGTTACAGCATCAAAACAAGTCTTCTAGCTGCCCTTCCAGTCAGATTGTTATCCCTAAGCCCCTCCTGCAAGGAACCCTGTGGTAACCACTGTAGAGATCCAAAGAGATAAATACATTGGTGCAGCAAGACCCCCTGAGTGTTGAGATCAAGGCCTTTATAAGGTGTAGTGAGGACACAAAGGAGAATCAGCTGCACTTGGAATGATGACCCGGCACAAATCTTATGTTAGTTAGTATAGGTAACACTAGTTGCTGTAACAAATAAAGCCCCAAGTTTCAGAAGCTTAATGCAACTCAGGTTGACTCCAATGTGGGTGTGATGGTTAATTTTATGTATCAACTTGTCTGGGTTAAGGGATGCCCAGATAGATGATAAAACAGTATTTCCGAGTGTGCCAGGGAAGGTGCTTTCAGGGAGATTAGCATTTGAATCAGACTGAGTAAAGAAGATTGCCTTCACCAGTGTGGGTGGGCATCAGTCATTCTGTCAAGGACCCAAAGAAAAGAAAGGTGGAAAGAAAGGTGAATTTGCTGTTTCTGTTTGAGCTGGGACATCCATCTTCTCCTGCCCTCAGATGTTAACACTTCTAATTCTTGGGCCTTTGGACTTAGACCAGGACTTACACCATTGGCCCCCTAGTTCTGGACCTTTGGATTTGAATTATATCTTACACTATCAGTTCTCAGGCCTGACTGGGACTGAATTACATCATTATCTTTCCTGGTTCTCCAGCTTGCCGACAGCAGATTGTGGGACTTAGCCTCTAAAATAAAATAAAATTTATCTGTATACATATCATATAGATTTTCTTTCTCTGGAGAACCATAATCCAGTGGGTTTTCTTGTTTGGGGGTGGTCTTCCCCAAGGCCATCGAGGTACCCATATCCCTTCTATATTATGGCTGTGCAATCCCATAGGGTGTCAGAGGCATTTGCTGGATTCTCTGTATCTGCGTAGGAGACAGGGAAAGGACAGGGATCAACCAGGGGAGGCTCTCATGGGCCAGGTCGTGAGTGATTCTCATCCCTTCTGACTCATAGTCCAATGTGAAGAACACAGAGACCCAGGCTTCAGAGGAGGCTGGAAAATAGAGTCTAGCTGTGTGTGCAGGAGGCAAGGGAGCAGGTGTGGAGGACAGCCGGTCAGTGTTCATGCTACGCCTCCACACCAAATCCATCCCCTCCCCTTGCACTTGCTTCTCTGCAGGCACCTGCTCCCAACAGGGGGTGAGCTCCTGGAGGGCAGAGGCTGTTCCTCATTTGGAATTCCACGCTGGAGCATAAGCTCTTGGGCACAAAAGGTGCTCAGCATATTTCTGTTGGCAGATTGACGAGTGCTTTAATGAGGGCTTGAGTTGGATCTTACTGGAATTCAATATAATTTTGAATTAGCATCGTGATTTGCAAATGTAATGCTTAGTTGCGTACATGAAGAGTTCTAATTTGGAAAAGAAAAAACCCTCTGAAAGTGAGGGACCTTCATTCCTTGGAAACCTAACTGTCCTGATGAGCAAAGCAACACTCAGCACCGTCATTCACAGGGTAGCAGAGAGATGGATTCAACTAGCCTGTGTGTTATTTTAGTGCAAGTCTCGTAAACTTTGATCCGAAATAGGATGGCAAACATCACCATTCTATTAAAAAGAGAGGATCTTTTCTTTGCCCGTGACTGTCATTATTGGGTTCACGGTGGTCACCATGGTTGGTCAGGAATCCCTCCCCACAAGGAATGTTTGCCATTAAGGAAAGATAGTCAAAGCCTAGTGTGGGTAACAGCAGCTGCCAAATGTTTAATCAAGTCCTGAAATACTATCTGGACCAGGGCTCCTCAACCTCAGTACTGCTGACATTTTGAGCCAGATCTTTCTTTGTTGTAGGGGGATGTCCTGAGCACTGTAGGATGTTTAGCTGCGACACTGGCCTCCACCCACTAGTAGCCAGTGATACCCTCCACCCCCGGCCTCCCATTGTGATAATCTAATATCCCTCCGAAAATTGCCAGATGTCCCCTGGGGAGCAAAATCACTCTGGGCTGAGAAATACTGATCTGGAGAGTTCCTGATGAAGCACATAAAGTGAGAGCCTCTCTTCCTCGTTCTCTCTCACGCTCTCTGTCAGGAGCAACGTGGATCACCGGGAGCTATCGCTTTTGACAAGGTGTTTGCATGCATCTCAGTTATGTTTAAGGAAAGTGTGGCTGTGAACTCTGAGCTGTCACCGTCCTCCTACCTCCACCCCCACCTCTGAGCAAAAGATCAGGTTGGAGGGATGGGGGGAGTGGTTCAGGCTGCTTCAGAGGGGACAATCTTGTTCCAGCAAGATTGTCTGATGCAACATGTCTCACCACGTGGCATCCACAGCAGAGCCCATCCTGTTGAAATATCAAAAGGGTGTCTCTCCCAGTGGGCCTTGGTCCGTAGAGAGAACTTGGTCATAGAGAGAATTCACCAGTGCTGTGAGGTAGAAAAGCCACTGTTCCTCCCTGGTCACCACAGCTGCTAGAGGGCAGCACCTGGCTGTCTGCACCCACCACCCTCACTTGGAGAGAAGAGAGCATTGCTCGGTGTAACTCTCTTACTTTAAAAAGTAAAGCTTGCCGGTGGGGTTCTGTATCATGACTCTATGTCTGGGGTCTCCTTTCTAGTTTCAGCTCAGAGACAACCTTCGAAGGCAGATAGAGTGAAAAGCATTGGCCCCACTTGGTGGATGAGGAAACCAAGACTAAGGTTGAGTGACTTTTCCAATGAGGACTCAAACCTCAAGTCATTGATATTGTGGATCACCTGAGTCCGAACAATCCAAGTGTAATTTCCACTCTTACCAGCTGCTGTTTAAAATGCAGAGAGAAGTGGGAATTTGTGGTTGTTAGATTCCTACAGCCACTCACCATGGTGAACTCCTGGGGGCACAGGGTTCCAAGGAACATGTGTATCTCTCTTCCTCCCTTAGGCAGGATACCCCAGGGAGTGAGAACCCTGGGGGCTCCTGTCCTTGTGCATGTGGCGACGATGACTTGTGCAACTGCTCGTGCCCACTACATGTGCACTGAAGTCGTCCCTCGCCTGTTTTGTTTCCCTGCCGCTCAACCCAGCTGGTTCTGTTTTCCATAAAGTGGGGTTGAATCCCTCACTGGGGAATAGTTCTTGTTTTGGTGTTTGAGAAATGTAATTAAAATCTGGAAAGAGCTCACTAATTCCAGAGAGAAGATAAGCTCTCACTACGTGGCTCACCCCGTGTCTATTACCTCAGATGCTTTGACTCTGCAGTTCTTTAAAGGATGCTCTTTTTTTTTAGAGTAATTAGCATTTATTAGTTTAGCAATTTTTAATGAGACAAGCAATTAGAACTCAGTAAGCTGGCAATGTAACAAAATAAATAGAGGGCAGCGAGGGTGCGGATCCAGCTCAAAGGGATGCTGAAGAGTCAGTCCCCCACATCTTTTGGATGGTCCTGGAGGTGCAGAGGCCATAGGACCATGGCCATGTGATGACCGGGAGGGTGGGGGCTGGCAGGGAGCTCCTATAAGCCTAGAACTGAGCTGGGCCATTGCATTCATTTTCACGTTTACCTTCGTAGCAACCTGATCACGAGGAGACGCTCTCCAGGGAGGCCTGAAAAGTCCACACTTCTCCATAAAACCAACATATTAATGGGCTTTTTTAGGTATGCAAAGTTCTTTCATTTGATTATCACAAATTTTGTGCCTGGTATATTATCATCCCCGGTATATTATCATCCCCATTTGACAGATGGGGAAATTGAGGCCCAGACAAGTTAATGGTCTTAAACCTAAATAAAGCAGCAGTTTACAGGCAGAGTTGTATGGAAACCCAGGTCTACCCCTACTGTGGCACCATGCTGTGTCTTAGTCTGGATCTTAACAAGGTGGGACAACCAGAAACCGGGTCCAGGGCAAAGGACACGCAATGGCATTTTGCTGGAGAGAAAGGCTGCTGAGGCATTCAGTGAAGAACATTCTGTGTTCAGGTGTGGGCAGTCCAAGGTGCTAACTAGATCAGTGGAAAACAGGGAATGCGTGGAAACAGGAGGCAGACAGAAAGCCAGTGGGCAGAAGGAGGGAGCGATCGGCAGTGAGTGGGCAACCGAGGGGAACGGTGGTGGCCAGAACGTGTTGGAGAAGGAGAAACAGAAACTGAATGCTGGTCTCAGCGCTTTCTTAACTAAGTAACTGGGAAGATTTCAGAGCGAATGAGAAATATGGAGTGGCAGTGACTTCTGTAACTCAGACAATAATGCTCATTGAGACATAAGTTTGAAATCCAGGCCTCCGAATACCCAAACTAGGAGACCATCTGGCCTCCTGTTTATTTTGTTTCTAGGCTCTGTTGTGTTTGTTTTCTCAGAGCCACAAAGAGAAGTTCAGAAGGTGTCACCGGTACTGTTAGATCAGCAGGGCCACAGCGTCTGTTCTGCTCTTCTGATGCACTTAAACAGCCTGTTTCCCTGATACAATTAGGCCTGAGCAACGTTTCATGTGAAGGAGCTCATTTTCTCCCTTGATCATGTTTTTTACCTTGGTCCATGAAACAGGAACTCCTGTCCTTTTGGAAATGCTGGGAAGAGCTTTACCCTTTAGTTTACTTCTGTCAACTCACTGCTCCTGGGGATAGAAGGAGGGACATAATGGGATCGGAGGAATGGGTAAGGGACTGAACATGCATGTCTCGGGTCCTTCTGGGCTCTGTCTGTTAGTGTATGCAGGCTAAGAGAAGGTGCTCTTCCTCCTGCTCCTGTCCTCTGGGGGGAGGGGGTGAGCAAACCTAGGTGGGGACCAGGACAGTCTTGGGGACTCACTGGACCCTCTTTTGTCTCCACTGTGATTGATGGGATACTAGCTGGTCCAAATTCTCCTTTAGCTGCTTGGGTAAGTGTCTGCCCTGCAGATGTGACTTCTATTGTGTATATTCCATGATTTCTTGGCTTCCTGGAGGAGGTGACGTCTACACTGAGGTGTGAAGAATTATCAGGAGTCAGTCAAGTGAAGATGGATTTGAGGAACAGTCCAGACAAAGGGCACAGCTAGGAGGTGAGGGTCAGGACAAGGCAGGCAGGGATGGGCGTGTGTCTGCTACTTCTACTGCAAAGGAGGTGAGGCAGGGAGAGGTGGGGGTCATCCTGGAATGGCCAGTTTGCATCTTGGGGTCCTTAGATGTTAGGCTCCAGAGCTCTGACTTTATCCTGTAGATTAATGGTTCCAAAATGTGTTTCTTAGAAAACATGTCCTGCAAAGTGCTCCTTAGGAAAAAGTCCTGAAGCCAGGTATGTTTGAGTAATGTCTTAGAGATTCCCAGTAAACAGTAGCCCATCAGGGACTAAGAAGTCTTGCAATAAAGAAAATCATTCAGTTTATTGACTTGGTAACAATTTTTAACATTCTGAAAAGACAGTATTTAAAAACCTCTTTGCTAAATGCTGCTTATGGGCAATCTAGGGCCTTTGAAAGGTTTTATAGAGGAGAGTGATTCTGCAGGATTTATCTTCAACAGCATGGAGGATGAATTTGAAGGAAACAAGCCTGTGTGTAGGAAACAAGTGAGGAGAGATTATAGGCATTCAGGAGAGGGAGGTTAAGGATATATAACACAGGGAGATACTGAGGATGAAACTAGTTTTAAAGGTATTTAGGAGGTAAAATAATCAGAACCTGGAGATCTATTGGATGTGATGGGAAGGTGGGGGAAAGGCGAGGGTGACTCCCAGGTTTAACCAGGTCCATGGTCATGCCACCAACTAAGAGAGCACTTTGACATGTGGACTTCGAATAGCCAATGGTGTGTCAGGGTGGAGAGATCAGGTATGTAGATAGTCTCAAGCCTGACTCATGGAAGAGGCTCAGGTTGATGATATAGTCTTTGGAATTGTCAGTATTTAGTTGGTAATTTGAACAGTGGCACTAAACATGAGCCCCTGGGCAAGGGCATGTGTGAATTTAAGAGTCATGGTCTGAGAATAGAATGTTAAGGAATAACCATGAAAGGATGGAAAATGGAGGAAGAGTCCATGAAGACTCCTGAGAAAGAATGAAACTGCTATGAGATAACCCAAAAGCTTCAGTGCCATGGAAACCACGGGGATAGGAGAGTCAAGAAAAATCCAGTGGTCAACGAGTCAAGTCTCAGAGACTGGTATAGTGAGATAAGGCACAGGAGAAGCACGTCACTATAGGTTTTTGGAAGCTCCCTAATGGCCTTTCTGAGCAGTTCCAGAAGGACGATGGGGATAAAAACCAGTTTTAGTGGGCTCAAAAGTGAAGGGAAGTCAGTGAATGCATTGGGGAACTCCCCCAAGTTAAGAACAGATGAGAACATGGAGCCAGCTGAGAAGAGCAGGCTAAAGATGCAGGAAAAAGAGGGGACATCTCATGGAGCAAGAGCAAAGATGGAATTAGAAAGAGAGCTGACATGGACAAGTAAAAGTTTTGACAATGGTGTGGGTTGCCCAGTTGTGAAAAGACCGTGGATTTTTGGTACACTCCCTCAATGCAGTTGCATGATTTTTCTCCTGCTCAGCAATCTAACATAGGGACAGAAAAGAAGGTAGGATTTTGTATTGATGGAACAGTGGAGTTTTTCCAGCTGGGTGCAGTGCAGGGACAGAGGCACAAAGGAATCAAGGTCATTGGTGAAAGAATGGTTTAGACAGTCTACTATGGAGTAAAAGCTGGGCAGGGATGAAAAATGGGCATGAGGGATCCCAAAGACTGGAGAAGATGGAGAGGCTGAGGGGGCAAGAGTGCTGCCAAAGCTGCCCGGAATGAAGGCTTGAGGAAATGAGAAGGTTAGATCAGAGTGGAGAACACCGGAAGTTATGGTGTAAGAAGGAGTAAGATCCCGGGGATGAGGAAATAAAGGGAGTGGCTCTGGAGATGGGTGTTGGAGGGTCAGTGAGTGGGAGGCTAGGTCTGCAGCAGGGATGATGAAGCTGGGACAGATGATCTCTAAGGCCTCCACTGGGTTTGCAGTGGGAAGTGTTGGAAGGTGCTAGACCAGCATCTCCAACACTTGACGCATTCATCCATCCACTTGTCTAGTCTACTGGACATTCCACCTGGATGCTTAAGAGGCACCTTGAACTCAACTGGACAAAAATGGATTTCATTGTGTTTCCCCCAAAGCCTGCTTCTCTTCCTGGGCTCCCTCTCCCAATTGATGGCCCCACCATCTACTCAGTAACTCAGGCCCAAATCTCTTCAATCTGAGTCTTATCATTTCTGTCTCTGACATATCTCACATTCCGGTCCTCTCCTCCTCTTATCTCTTCCTCACTGCTACCATCCCACCCTTACAGCCCTCTGCTCTGTGACGGTAACTGCATCCTACCTGGTTTTCCTACCAGGGAAAGCTTCTCCTTCCTTCAATTCAGCCTTCGAGTTGCTCCTATAGTGATTCCCTTAAACAGTTATTCAGGGCATATCACTCCTCTGCTCAGTAACAGAAGTTCAGACCCTTAGCAAGCATTCGAGGCCCTTCAATGTCTGTCTCTAACCTAATTTCCAGCTTCATTTTCTGAGTCTTTCACTCACACATATGCAAGTTCCAGCCAAAGAAACCTATCTTCTATTTATGGCTCTTGAGTATTCTACCTCTTTTTCTTTTTTCAGGCTGCTACCTCTGCCTCGAAGGCCCTTCACCTCCCCCAATATGCCCTTTAAAATCCCAGCCCCTTTTCTAGGACCAGCTAAAATGTCACCCTTTCCGTTAACCTGATCTCCTTTTACCTCTGTTCAACCAAAAGTAGTATGCTCCTTCTGTGAGTTCTCGCTGGACTTACATGTAACTTCTCACAGTGGCAGCCTTTTGTCTGGGCTTCAGGTCAATGCTGTGCATATCTGACTGTCCCTGTCACACCATGAGCAATTGAGAGTACGAGCCAAGTCTTAATTTTTTCCCACATTGTTCCCCCAGGGTGCTTGGGAATAACAGGGACTTCGGAGTCTGTCAGAGCCAAGTAGGAACCCGGGCTCCAGCACTCAGAGGTTGGGTGACTTGGTAAGTTTCTGAACCACTCTGAGCCTCAGTTTCCTCATCCTGAAGACAGGGATGATGATACTGACCTCCTGGCATTGCTGTAAAAATTAAACAAAGCAGTAAAGGCAAGACAGCAAACACTTACCTGGCACATTGCAGGTGCTAAATAAAGACCTCCCTTCCCTTCCAAATCATTGTTTTGAATATGTGAAAAGAGAAAAGGAATGGCGTGCATCAGAATCCGTGACTCTGTGCCTGAGAGGACCTGCTTACCGGACAAGGGAAAGACAAGGGGGGTAGGATGAAAGGGGATTTCTCCTCTCCTCCTGACTTTTAATTTCAAGATTTTCTTGACTGAACATCTTTTATTTTTTAAGTCAGAAAGCATTTTTATGAGCAACTGTGTGTGTGTGTACACACATACATATAAATGTTTGTATGTACAACACACACACATATTCATATTCAGGAACTCTGTTGTCCCTGCCTATTCCAGAAATTTTGGAGGTTTGCTCTTAAAAGTTTCCATTCAAAGACTGCTGGCTAAGCCTGCTGTAAAAGGATCTCTCAGAACAGTCCTGAAGCTACCCAGATCCCTCATGGAAATCCTCTCTCCCCCTGTTTCCACGTTCAATTTCCTTTCATTTGTCTCTAGAGTAACTCCTGCAATGAGAAGTTTTAATTGTTGTTCCCCACCAGGGTTTTAAAGGGCACACAAGGCATGTTTAATAATTTGTCTTTCCTGTTGGAGTAGGTGACGGATGAGGTACATTTCAGTGGTATTTCATCCTCACGTCATTTTGTCACAGCAGCCCTGTTCTCTTTGAAGGGGAGGGGCCATTGTGCCAAGGGACCTGAGATATTCGGGGGCCACCTCAAATCCCCAGAGGGTAAGAAGTGCTGCACAGGGGCAGGGCCAGTGTGATTTCAAGGTGGGATGTAGCAGAAAGAACCCTGGATGCAGAGCCAGCCCCATCTGTGTTTTGTCCCAGCTCTGCTGTGTCCTTGCTTTGTGACTTCAGGCAAATGCCATGTTTTGTCTATCAGGTCCTAATGCATGGTCCTTGGGAACATGAAAATACAAATACCTATTTCCTAGTGTTCTTGGAGGGCTAAGTAAAGGTCGTTAAAGACCCCAGACACAGTATCTGTGCAGGAAGTAAAGGCTCAGTAGATGAAAAATCCCCCTTGGAACCTGTGATTCCTCCTGTGTCTAGAGAATATGTCCTTTCAGAGGATGCTGACATTCATGTGACATGCAATTTCTGAGCAAGCACCTACTAGGTGTGTCCAGGTGATATAGAAGCATCTGTCCCTGTCCTCAGGAGATGACAGTCTAGTGGAACTTGGGAATGGCTGGGGGGATATTTTAAGCCCTCTAGCCCAGAAGAGTTGGCTGGGCAGAGAAGGGTCCTAGAGAGTGCCCTTTGAAGGCTGCAGATGGCTCCAGAAAGCAGCAGGAGCAACCTATGGTTGACTCCATAAGATCTGACTCCAGACAGCCCAGCCTCGGCCCTGAATAGTGATGCTCCTCCTTCGTGGATGAAGAAACGAAGGCCCAGGAAGGTTTGAGTGTCCCATTCAAAGATGCAGCTGCTGCCTGGCCCAGGGAACTCAGCAAACATTTCTTGGATGGATGAGTGACCAGTGACTAGAGATTACTCTGCCCACAGTTTTTCAAAAGGCTTCTGGTTCTCCCCCCTCTGCCACAATCAAGTCTTCCACTTGCTCGTGTCATTGTCCTCATTATTGCCTGCCCTGGCTCAATCACCTTCAATAATTCCCAGAGCACATAGAAATCCTTTGCATGGAACACAGGGCTCTGCAAAGCCTAACTCTGGCTCACCTGACCAACCTTATCTCTGATAACCAAGTTCTTCCTCTTCTCTTTGGCTTCCTTCCAAGCACCTTAGACTCTGAATCCCTATAATGTTTCTTTGAATAATCCTTATAGTTTCTTAGCTTTATGCCTTTGTTCACCTCAGTTCTTTTCCTTACCCTTCCCTTTGTTTGGGAGGCTCTTCCTCAGCATCTCCTGCCTTCAAAATTCTAGTTAAATGTGACATCTTTGGAAAGAATCATGTCCTGTGCTCCCAAAGCACTGCCCGTCCCTCTGGGGCTGCCCCTTCTCAGCCTGCTGTGGAGTGGGGATATTTCTGTCTGTTGCCCACTCATAGGTAAGCTCCTCCAGGGCGGAAGAATGAGACCGATGTGTCTCTGTGACCCCAACTCCCAGCCAGGGTTTGGCATGGAGTGGGTGCTAAGTCTGCTCTTGCTGAATGAATGAATGAATGAATGAATGAGCACAGCTCCTGTTCACCTCCAGGAGCTTGGGGTAAACAGGGCATGAGGTGCGTGGTTTGTCAGGAGAATTGAGAACATGGGGCTGCTGAGATGAGTGGGTACAGGGCCTGGGAAGGGAGCTGGGCTCAGAGAGGGACCTTTGGTGAGACCCTGGCCAGTCTGGGGATTGTGAATATTATGGGTGTTATAGGGAGATGGTGGGTACACATTGTAATGTCTGGTGACATGTAATGAATACCTACGATGTGCCCGAATTTGTGTTGGGCTCATCCCATGCCTTACTTCATTTACCCTTCATAATAACCCTACAAAGCAGGTTCCATTACCACCTTCAGTTATTATTATCCTTATTTTGCAGACAAGGAATCCAAGATTAAGAAAGGTGAAATAATTTCGCTCACATACACCCAGCTAGTGAGTGCTGGAGCTGAGAATCAAACCAGTTGTGTTTGGCACAAGAGCCTAAGCTCCCAGCCACCTCTCTACATTCATGTGACATCCACCATAGTGGTGCCTTCCCTGCTAAAAAGTCTTGCTCAGGGTTAGCCCCAGAATCAAGACTTATAAAGTGGACAATGATGTATGAGGCGCTAAGTAAACAGATGTCATGTAAATAGCTTGGATCTCTGCATGCATGTGTGCATTGTGGATGTTTAATAAAGACCTTGTTGCAATGTTTTGGCTCATTTGCATAGAGGTTGTCACAGTTTACCAAGCTCTTTCCTGTCCATTATCTCATTTGATTTTCACACCTGCACCTTGTTGCTGGTATCATTATTCCTTATGTTTCACAGTTAGAGCTCAGAAAGATCAAGTGGCAGGTCACCTGATAGTTAAGTGGCAGGACTGAGAATTTAATGCATGTTTATTGCCTTGTCTTACAGGTGTTAAGGATATTTGAGGGTAGTTTGATAATAACAGTCCCCTTCTCCTTCTAAAATGGTGGATGGAACATCAAGATATCACAAAGGCTAGGTTGGAGGATGTGGCCTGTGTCCTTGTGTAAGTGGATTTACTAGTTTAACAACCTAGAATTGCACTGACTTAACCACCCAGTCCCAGCAGCTGGAGTGGGACAGGACACTGGGTTCACATGGGGAGGCATTTGCCCGGGTTAGTCTTGGGACATGGAGGAGCAGAAAATGCCGCCACAGGCTGGCTCACTCTCAAGACAAAGACTAGAGGACCTACCCAGAGCCTGCCTTTTTTATTTTTCCATATTTGCCAACCAGATAAATCACTTCATCCCTCGAGATATTGAGTAAAGGGGTCAGAGAGAGGTCACTAGTCAAATTCCCTCCCTACGAGAGGAAATAGGATTCTTTAGGAGTTACATTAATCACGCTCCTTCCTTAATAGTGGAAATATCAAGAGTTGGAAACAAAAGTTCCCACTTAATAATAAGAATCATTGAAAATGCTGGGCCCACTGTCCAAGCTAGATTGTTACAAAGAAAAGCTTATCTTGCTTGACTTTAAAATTATACATCCCTAGGAACTTCCAACTAGAACACAGCTGGTGAAGAGAGAACACTCTTTCCCTGCAGTCCATTGAAATGACCTTTAAATTTCCTCCCAGAGCATCTGCCCAGTGAGGACTGTGGCTGAAGAGAGTCAGGTAGAATTTTCTAGTTTATTAAACATGTTAGAAAGTTAAGCAAGGGATTTCCTGTAATTAGAAGGAAGCTATTATAGAAAAAAAAAAAAGGCTTTATAATTTAAAATGTAAAGCTATAAAACATGAGAAAATCCTGACAGGGGTTTCTGATGTGGAGCTTGCTGAAGTTTCAGAAATCTATTTCAGCCTGAGTTGTGTGTCCTGAAGATAAAATCTATGATAATGTAGAAAGGAGCATTCTATACCGATGGGGTTCAGGACAAGGTACCCCCAAATATCAAATATGACACCTTGTCATTTGAGAAAACAGCAGAAGCAGGAATGTCAGTCTCACCGTCCCCAGCCCTTTTCCCCTGAAGTTGGTCGAGACCCTCATGTGAGAGGCACCATCCCTATACTGGAGGAAAGAAACATTCTTAACTCTGGAGACACAGGGACATGGGGAACAAATCTGAGTAGGACCTGCCAAGTTCCTCCAGCGATTACCATTTGATCATACTTCTTTTGTCCTGCAGCTATCCACTCGTCATCCAACTTTGCATAAAAATACAGAACCTTCCCTGTTTCTTTGGGTCTTCATTTTCCTTATGAAGACTGCCTTGCCACAAAAATCTTATATCAAGTAAATTTGTATGCTTTTCTCTTGTTTTTCTGTCTTCTGTTATGGGGCCTCAGCCATGAACCTATCAATGGGTGAGGAAATGATATTTTTCCTCCCTTACAGTACCTAGCAATACATTAGGTTAAATTTAACTAGTAATAATTGTTTGAAAAATACCAGTTTTCTTAGGGGTCTGTGCCTTTTAAAAAAAATCAGCTTTATTGAGGCATAATTTACATATGATAAAATTGACCAGTTTTAAGCATAAAATTTGTGAGGTTTGACAAATGTAGGCAGTCATGTAATCACTAATGATAATTATTGGTAAGAAAAATATCAAACTGTTCATACAGCTGTGTATGCCTTTTACCGAGCTTCAAGGAATCAATGTTCTCTAGGACTTACCACATTTAACTAATTTCATATGAATCATATATTGATTAAGGAAGGAACTGACTGAAGATTTTCCTTGCCATCAGGAGGAACTTTTAAATTGAAGCCATGTGGTAGGGTAGCTCAGCCTGCTGCAAAGGAAAGTTCCTCAAAAGAGGAGAAAAAACATTCACTTGATAGCAAAAATTATAAACCTAAATTCACAGAGTAGCTGGAGATGCTGGAGCAGAGATTGCCGGTTCCTGGCTCTGGAGACCTGCCACCCACGCTTCACTAACACCCTCTCTGGATGGCTCTCACACCCACCGCAGCTCACATTTACGTAACACTTTACAGTTAGAAAGTGCTTCCACATCCATTTTACAGTTTAGAAAGTGCAATCACATCCATTAACTTATTTAATCTCTTCCTGCTTGCCCTGAAGCTAAACAGGCCCTCAAATGAATTTACTCAGAGTTGGATCATAAAAATATTCATCTGTTTGCCTGCATCTCCCTTGCCAAGCATGGAGCTCTCTTAATGGTGAGGTGGATGGATCCATGCTATCAGGATGGAAATTAATCGGTGACTATTCATCATGCTGTGGGTTCCATTCTCACCAGACACTGGGTGCCAGGGGCTGATGAACTGGGGAGTCTGATCCCACAGTAATTTGGAAGTCTGGGCTCTGCAGCCGGGTCCCTGCTGCTGTGGCTGAGATCTGGGGGAGGAGGAAAGAGCAATGCAGAAGGATGCAGAGCCTCAAGAAAGAAGTCTTTGCATTCTTTTTCTAATGCCTCATTGTGGGGGTGAGAGAGAGTCCTTAGGTGAGTAAAGGGTGGCAATTAATTCCCCTCCCCTTCTTCAGGGGATCTACTCTGCAGGCCTTGGACAGGCACAGAGTTAGGATGGAGGATGGATTATGCAAATCCCCATGGCAACTCCCAGGTGAAACCAGGTGAGGCCAGGTTACCATGTTACCTCAAGGTCACCTGGGGTGATGGCATAGGAATCGGAGAATCTGGCTTCTGGTACCACCTGGCATCAATTTGCTGCTCGCTCTTGACTAAGCCTCTTTCCTTCTCTGATCTTCAGTGATATAATTTATAAGAGGAAGGAAGTGGATGATTTGGTTTCTGAGCGTCTTCTAGAACTGAAATTCTAGGGCTTCGCAGGAGGGGGGTTATGGGGAGGAGATGTGGAAAAGAAGCCACAGGTAGTCGGGAGGGGGGGCCGAAGCAGAGGGAGGTTTGTGTGTGTGCTGTGCGGTGACAGGAACCTCAGCAAAGCAGCACCGCCAGCCCCTCACCTCCCCATGACTCCATTCAGCACTTGCTCCCCTCCTCTTCCTCTTCCTCTTCTTGCTCCTCCTTCTCCTCTTCTCCTCTTAGATCCTTTGAATGTAGAACCCCGAGGGAGTTTGCCCCAGTTTGTAATATGACATGTCAGAGCATGTGGCAAAGGATTTGGACAGGCAGTGTTGATTCGAACACTGGCTTCATTCCACTAGCTCGGCAAACAGCCTCTCCTTTCTGATCTGCGCCTGCAAAGAGGGACAAGTCTACCTATGTCACAAAGCTGTTGGGAAGATGAAATGAGATGACACAGGTAAGCCACCTAGCATGTAGGATGCCCTTAATGAATGATGCCTATTATTAAATAATACTAAGTAGTCAGAAAATCAGAAACACTGACATTGTCTCCCCATCCTATCCCACAGGGGCTGCCGATAACAACACCAGAAACATGCCTGACCGTGTATCCTGGAAGCCCTTCCTTCCATCTCCCTGCACAGGAGAACAGGCTTGGAGCCTAAAACCCAGGAGTCGTGCCCCAGACCCGCACTCACTAGGGAGGGGATGCGAGCCCCTGAGCCAGGGTTCTTGTGTTTGTTCATTCCTGCATTTGCTCAGCAGGCATGTGCTAGGTACTGACCATGTGCTGGGGACACAGTGCAACCCCTGAGGTCATATAAATAGGACATGTAACCCCAAGTCACCTGCCTCAAGGGTTGACATGAGGCTCAAAGGAGATGATGTCTGGGAAGCACTTGGGATCTAAGGAGCATTCTGAGCACTGGTTATCACTACTATTAGTAAGGTCATTGCTATGGAGATACACAAGTCTGGTATATTAAGTGGTACATGAGGCAGGAAAGGCAAGAGAGACCTCTGTGGGAGGGGCTTGGTAAGGAAGCCAGCTTCAATGTACCAGCAGGACTTGAGGCTGGGGAGCAATCAGGCAGTTGGTCTGTGCCTCTGGAAGGGCAGGGCCAGGTCTGCAATACTGCTCATCCCTGCACCCCTAGTGCCAAACCACGTGCCAGGGGTTTTCCAGAAAGGGTGGGAAGGAGGAAGGGAGGGGTAATGGCAGGTATTTCAGCTGTGGGGAGCAGCATGAACAAAGGAGTGCTGGCAGGAACAGTTGATGCATGTTTGGAGGCCAGAGGAGCCGCGTGTGGCCTGGAGGAGTCTGGGTGAACAAAAGTCCCTAAGGGGATCTTATCATTTTAAGAGGCAGAATCTCCCACACTTCAGCTACTGCAGGGGCTGTAAGGTAGCCTTTTACTGCACATTCTGCAATGTGATAGAAGGTGCTGTTTGAAATGCTCACTTCTCTTTGGCTGATACCGGGATCCGAACCCTTGACCTTGGTGTTACGAGGCTGTGCTCCAACCAAGTGCGCTCACCACCCAGACCCGAATGCTGCTTGTGAATTGTTCAAGTTTATGTTGTGCCGTGAAATCTTAGTCAATAAGACACCAGAACTCATGAAACTGCCCATCTGGAAGACTCCTAAGAAAAAAATAATAACATTTATAATCATGTTCTAAGTTTCAGGCGTTGCTCTAAGCTTTTTACACGTATTCTATTATCACACCCATTTTACAGATGAGGAAGCTGTGACACAGAGAGATTAAGTGAGTTGCCCGAGATCACACTGCTGGTGAGCATCAGAGGTAGGATTTGAACCCAGGCGGTTTCCAGAATCCGCCGTTTTCCCTTGACAAAGTCGTATTACCCTTGACAAAATAGATGTGGTTCCACTTGAGCTTACAGACTAGAGGTGAAGAGAGATTAAAAATCAATTGATGACATCATTGCTGTTTTAAAGAAGGTAGATATCGAGACAGGAAATAACTTAAGAAACTCATCTTGGACAGGCTGGTGAGTGAAGGACTCCCTACGCTGGGATGCTTGAGTGAGACCTGGAGGAGAAGGGCCTTAAAACAGCGTTGGAGAGGCAGGAAAGGCCCAAGAGTGAAAGCTTGGCACAGGAGAGGAAGCCACCAAAGGCTGGCTGTGGAGGGTGAGGAGCACAGAGCCGGAGAGGTGGGCACCGTCGCAATGGCTCTGATACCATGGGGCCTTGGGTTCCCAGCTGGCAGCTGCTGGAGCAATCAACTAGGAGAGAGAAGAGACACTGAGAGTTAGCGCAGGAGCAGGTAGCAAAGGTGGTCAGGCTGACATCAGGGGACAAACTGACAACGATGTGAAGCACACACAAACAGAAGACCTCCAGCAGTCCCTTGGAGGAATGGCTGGTTCTAGGGCTGGGGAAAGGAATATACTAGATGAACCTGGAGCTTTTGGAAGTCGGAAAGCAAGGAAGTGCTCCAGAGAAAACCCGCAATGATAGGGCAAGTCAAAGGGACAGAGGAGCCAACTGAAAGAGCTCCCAGTGGCCACAGCTAGAAACATTTGAGCGACACATTAAATAAAGTAGTATTAGATTATAAGCCAAATTATAAAATAAATGTCCATGAGTCCATGCTGATATAAATACATGACTGAATAAATAAATAAACGGAATAGAATAGACAAATTTTACATGCAGAAGAAGTCTAAATAATTTATGTAAATATTCTGCCCTTGAGAAGGTAGAGCATAACTCCCCACTGCATAAGAGAGGGCTGCACAGACTGACTTCCTTCCATGTGGAAAGGGGTAGGGAGGAGGGGTAACTTCACAGCAGAGAAACCTAACAAACCCCAACCCTGCAGGTGATCAGGGTGAACAGCAACACCGATAGGTTGTGATGACAGTATGAGGGCACTTCAAAAAGTTCATGGAAAGATTTGTATTATTTTCCAATTCCCTTTTTCCCACAAACTTTCTAAAGTACCCTCATGTGTATCCTCCCTTGGTATAACGTGAGGACCTCTGTGATCTTTCTCCCCAAACCCCAGTCTAATCTTGAGAAAAGCATCAGACAAATCTGAACTGAGAGGCCTGCTAAAGAATACCTGATCAGTGATCCTCAAAACTGTCAAGGTCATCAAAAACAAGGAAAGTCTAAGGAAAACCATCATAGCCAAGAAGAAACGAAGGAGGCCCCATGACTAAGTGTAATGTGGTGGGATCTTGGGGCTGAAAAAGAACATTAGGTGAAGTCTAATGAAATCTGAACAAAGTATGGACTTAGGAAGTAACAAGTTGTCACTACTGGTTCATTCATTTTGACAAATGTGTAAGATGTGTAGCACCACACTAGTGTAAGATGCTGATAGCAGGGGTGCCGGAGACCAGCTCCGCAGGATTCGTTGCACCTGAATAGGTGGTGTGGCGTCGGCGAGGAAAGAAAGAGACGGACCACAGATGTCTAGTGCAAGTGTGGACAACAACCACAAGAATCTTGCTTTATTTATATGTTTTTACGTAATCTTTTACATATTGATTTATCTTTTAATCAAAACATTTTTTATTTTGTTTCTATTGAAAAAGAAAGGTCAAAACGTTCCAAGGCACTCATGCTGTGACAAAAACATCTACTCATGCATCAATAGTTCACCCCAAAGCCTGTGGCTTGTGGCCAGGAAACTATACAATAGCAGCAGGCTTGGCTTTAAAGAGCAACAGACTTTTAGTTTAAACTGTAATTCTTAACCCGCTTAACTTACAATTTAACCCTTTTTAAATCTTACTTATACTTACTACACTTAATTTTAATAACATTGATTAGTTAAGGTTAACAATTTAATATTGCTTATACCCTATATTGATCATTTTAATTTATAATCAAAATCACAATGTTTATACCTTTTATTTCCCTGCCAATAGACTCCGGGAATAGCACAAGGGACAAAGTGACAAGTTGAATGATCCTACTCAAACTAACAAAAACACACTATATCGTTCTTATCATTACTCAGGAAAGAACATGTTCTTGGTAAATCAAGTGAAACTGTGGGAGTGGGAGGAACAAAGAAATCTGTAACTGGTTGATGATCAATTAATTGTAAATACCACAGCACTCAGACCCACCACCTCCCTGGGGGATGTGGATAGAAATCCAACATAACTTCATTCCACACGTACAAGAGCATGACCACAACCACAATGGGTCCATGCACACATCACTAACAAAAAAGATTAATAACAAAATTAAATTCAGCCAACCCATACCGGGAACATGCATCAAAAACCCCTTTAGTACTGACAATGCCCTTTAAATAAACCAGTTAATTTTGGTGTATTTTAACATGTCCTTTGAGAAACTCCAGGGCCCTCAGAATCTCCCAAAGCCATACTAAGCCAAAAGGTTAGGCTGTTTAATTTTGGGAAGCCTTGTCAAGCAAACAAAGGTGAACAAACAAGAAATTCCACAGAGCCGTGTCACACATGGGGGACCCCCTTGTAGCCTGCAGAACAAGGGGTATCACTCAGGCTCCCATGCAGGATGCATCCTATTGCAGGATGGCTCACAGCACAGGGGAGACTGGGTATGGGGTATATGGGAACTCCCTGTACTATCTTTATATTTTTTCCCTGTAAATATAAAGCTGTTCTAAAACAGTTTATTTAAAAAATTTAGTTGACTGGGTTTATTCAGTGGAGGAACAAACAGCTCTGCACACTTTCTTAGACACTCTGAGTCTTTTTGTGTTCTCAAGTAATAGATATTCATTATGAAGCTTACAATTTTGAAAAAGGGACATCCTTTTTTAAGCTTCTTCATTTAGACAAGGAGTTAAAGCACTTAGAAGGTTGGTGTCCCAGTCCATTCCTGTAGCTATAACAAAATACCTTAGAGTAGATAATTGACGAGGAGCAGAAATCTACTTCTAGCAGATGTGGAGGTTGGGGAGTCCAGGGCCAAGGCACCAGCAGATGTGGTTTCCAGTGAGGGTTTGCTGTTCGTTTCCAAGATGGTGCCTCTTGCTGCGTCTTCACATAGCAGGAGGGTGAAAAGGGCTGGCTAATTCCCTCGAGCTAGTACAGGGAGTTCCTTTACCCAATCCATGACACTTTTTTTTTTCTAAGTTTATTTATTTATTAATATATATATATTTTTACATTCTATAATGATGTTGCCAAACTGTTGTGGGGGAAGGGGCGGAAGGAAGGGGGAAGGCCATAGGGTGGGAGGAGGAAGGGGGGAGTGGTGGAGGCCTGTGGCAGCCCCTTCATTCCTGCAGGGGAGACCAGCGGGCTGCCAGCAGTGGCTGGGTCATTGCTGGGCTCTGTGCAGATGTCGGGGCGGGGGGAGTGTGTGGCTGAAGCCCTCGCCCCCACCACCCCAGCTCAGGAGAACCCCAATCCATAGCTCTTGATTACACTTATAGTCTCACTTCTCCTGCAGGTTGGACTGGGCATGATTTCTAACTTTTCTCCTTAGTTTGATTGTTTACTAGGATAGCCTTCATTTAAAACTAGCAATAAGCAATAGGATGTTTTCTCTGCCATGTGTTGCCCTGTGGACTGGCACTAATCCCATTCACGAGGGCAGAGCCTCCTAATGGCCCTGCCTCTTAATACTACTGCGTTGGGAATTAAGTTTCAATCGAATTTTGGAGGGGCTCGACCATTCAAATCATAGCAGTCGTCTATAGCATTGAGAATCCAGGCTTGCCTGTTAGACAGACCTGGGTTCAAATCTCATCTACCAGTGTGGCTTTGGGCAAGTACGCTCGACCTCTCAGGGTCTTGATTTCTTCAGCAGCAAGATGGGAATAAAGTACTGGCTTTGTAGTCAACACTTTTGTGAGGATTAAATGAGATAAAATACACATTGCAAAAACTAAGAAGCTCCTGGCCTCTAGTGTGCACTTCACAAATGACAACTCCCAAACAAGTCACATTCAAGCCATCACTCCCTCCACCCCCAAATTCAGATAGGGTTGGAGTTGTCTGGACTACTTAAACCTTTATTTATTTACTTATTTATTTATTTTTCTGACTGGCAAGGGGATTGCAACCCTCAGCATGGTGTTGCCAGCACCACGCTCAGCCAGTGAGTTCACCGGCCATCCCTATATAGGATCCGGACCCGTGGCCTCGGCGCTATCAGTGCCATACTCTCCCGAGTGAGCCACGGGGCCGGCCCTACTTAAACCTTTATGAGTGCACAAATCATCTGATGATTTAATAAAATACAGAGTCTAATTCAGCAGGTTGGGGGTGTGGGGGAGCCTTCCCACCTCTCACAAGTTCCCAGGTGGTGCCAGTGCCACTGGCCTGGTGCCCCCAGGATGAGTACTGAGTGAAGATCTAGGCGTGGAGCTGGCTCTGACCAAAAGCACTTGGTGTTCTTGGGGCATGTGACCTTCCCTCACTGAGGCTTACTCCCGCATCTCTATAACAAAACAAAACAAACAAAAAAGAAAACTCAAAGTAAGAGCAGTTTTCCTTCCAAGAGCAATGGAGTTGCTTCTCAATGCAAACAACTGGTCCACCCGGCACTGTCTGGCTGTCGCAGCAGCTGCATCTCTAGCCCTGGAAGCCTAGGTGGCAGCTGCGTGGCACGTGCCTGCCTCCCCACTGGCTTCTCAGGAGGGAACCTTGTTTGCAACCTCCCTAGTTGCTTAAAGGTTTCAAGGATCATAGTGCAGACTTCAAAAAGGCTTAAGGGAAAACAAAAAAAAACCCCTCCAAACCCCTAATTTTACAGATAAAACTAAATAGAACAAATTGCATTATTTCCATCTGAATTCCTTTCCTCGTGGCTCGTTTTGACACGCAGGAAATAAATTGCCATCTATCCCCCAAACCAGCTGCTTCCAGTCAGAGCAAATGGATCATGATTTAATGAAGACAGCCATCTGTTACAGGGTAAAAATCCTAATTAAGCAATATATGAATCAGAACAAAATTAGCCATCAAGTCATTAGAGTTCTGTAACTGTTGAAAGGAACGTGGAGTCACTACCACGTGGAACAATCCTCTTTAAGCACGAGACTGCAAGGAAAAACCCGTCCCTCACCTGGAACGCTGCAGCCCAAATGGGAGCAGTTGGATTCTGGGGCATTAATTGAAATAAACAGCCTGATTCCAGAGGAGCCCTGGTGTCCTGAGTAATGAACACCCCTCTTGTCTGTTCGACATGTCACATTTTGCCAAATGCTTTCACACTCAGGATACCTTGAACCCTCTGCCATTCACCCCACTGGGTAGCCCTGACAGTCAGAGGCACAGGTTCAGTGACTTGCTCAAGAAACCACAGCCACAAAACAGCCAAGTCAAGCCAAGCATCCAAGTCATTGGCTTCCAAATCCTGCGACGTTGGCTGCCTTCTCAAGTGACTATCCCCAAGGTATTTGTGTTATCCCAAATTATTGAGACACTCTATTAGAGGCCCCTGGCTTCTCAAGGTCAGATGCCTCTGCCTCTTTCAAATGTTGGAGGGAAGACTCTAACACTCCACAAAGCTGCTGGAAGTTCTGTGCCCAACATTCTAGTTGGGCAGAGGACCAGCTGGCTGGGAGACTGTGCCCATCTTTCACTGCTATATCAGCAGAGCTTATACAGCTCCATGTCTTCCACATAGTAGGTGCTCAATAAATAATTGTTGAATGAGTGGAAGGATACATGAATGACCTTGACAAGTCCCTGAATCCTTCCTGGTCTACCCTTAGATCTCTAGCCACATTTAGTTGCTTCTTCTTGCCTATAATATAAAACCCTCCATATACTATGTGTTTATCAAAAGGCTTTAAATAAAGACACCTTGTACCACCAGACAATGCTCTCCCACAATACACTGGCAAAGGAACAGAAAGCTTTTTATTCCATGCCTTGCCCGCCCTGGGATTGTGTTACTGTAACAGCTTTGCTGTATATACACACACATACACACACTCACACAGCCTGTGGGTTCTGTGTCTCTGGAGAACCCTGATTAATACATTTGTATAAGGAGATGGCACCTCTCCCTTATTCATTATGGTACACGTGCTTCCTTCCCAGTGACAATTGACTCCCTGAGCTGAGTGCTTGCTGTTTACCAAAGGCTTCCATGAGCATCCAGTTTTTATGTTTTTCTTTTTCTTTTCTTTTTGGCCACAAAACATGTCTTAATGCATTTAAAAAGACTAAGATCATAGAAAATAGGTTCTCTAACCACAATAACAGAAGGAAATTTAGAAAATTCACAAATGTGTGAAAATTAAACAATATTCTCCTAACTAAACAACGGGTAAAAAAAAAATCAGAGGGAAATTAGAGAGTACTTTGAGATAAAAATCATATCACAACATGTCAAAATTTATAGAACGCAGGGCTCATGCAGTGCTTAGAAGAAAATTTATATTTGTAAGCAGCTATATTAAAAATAAGAAAAATCTCAAATCAGCAATGTAAACTTTCTCAAGAAAATAGAAAAAGAAGAGCAAACTAAGCAAAAAGCAAATACAAGTAGGAAATAACAAAGATTACAACAGAATTATATGAAACAGGGAATTAAAAAACAATAGAGAAAATCAACAAAACCAAACATTGATTCTTTAAAACGATCAACAAAATTTGCAAAACTTTTTCTAGACAGAAAAAAAGAGAGAAGACCGAAATTACTAAAATCAGAAATACAGCAGGGGCATGACAGAGAAGTTGCTTCTTCTGTTACTCTGGAGTGGGCTTTGAGGAGAGAGACATCCTCTTCTTTTTGCAGTCTCCACTAGTGACTCTCCTAGTGTCACTGAGTCAAGTGTCTGGTGGGCCACTTGTATGGTGGCTGCGGCTACACTGTGGTGTTGAGCCACTTTGGCAGCAGCCATGGCTGTGGCAGTGTCTGTGCTGGGCCACCCATGTGGAGGTGGTGTTTTCAGTGTCTCCTTGCCTGCTTCCAGGTAGGGGATGCTGCTCTTGGCTCCTGCCTAGGACCCCGAGTGTGCTCTGTTTCTTGCCTGCTTCCAGGCAGAGGGGGCTGCCCTCCCATCCAGTTTAATTCCCAAAAAAACCCTAGAAAGGAAGAATTGGTACTCTCCCATTTACACATGGGGAAGTTGAGACCCAGAAAAACTGAGTTATTTGTCCCTGGCTGCACCACTTTCTTTTTTTTTTTAATTTTATTTTGTCGATATACATTGTGGCTGATTATTGTTGCCCATCACCAAAACCTCCCTCCCTCCTCCCTCCCCCCTCCCTCCCAACAATGTCCTTTCTGTTTGCTTGTCGTATCAACTTCAAGTAATTGTGGTTTTTATATCTTCTTCCCCCCCCGTTTTTTTTTTTTGTGTGTGTGTGTGTGTGTGTGTGTGTGAATTTATATATTAATTTTTAGCTCCCACCAATAAGTGAGAACATGTGGTATTTCTCTTTCTGTGCCTGACTTGTTTCACTTAATATAATTCTCTCAAGGTCCATCCATGTTGTTGCAAATGGCAGTATTTCATTCGTTTTTATAGCTGAGTAGTATTCCATTGTGTAGATGTACCACATTTTCTGTATCCACTCATCCGATGATTGACATTTGGGCTGGTTCCAACTCTTGGCTATTGTAAAGAGTGCTGTGATGAACATTGGGGAACAGGTATACCTTCGACTTGATGATTTCCATTCCTCTGGGTATATTCCCAACAGTGGGATAGCTGGGTCGTATGGTAGATCTATCTGCAATTGTTTGAGGAACCTCCATACCATTTTCCATAGAGGCTGCACCATTTTGCAGTCCCACCAACAATGTATGAGAGTTCCTTTTTCTCTGCAACCTCGCCAGCATTTATCGTTCAGGGTCTTTTGGATTTTAGCCATCCTAACTGGGGTTAGATGGTATCTCAGTGTGGTTTTGATTTGCATTTCCCGGATGCTGAGTGATGTTGAGCATTTTTTCATATGTCTGTTGGCCATTTGTATATCTTCCTTAGAGAAATGCCTACTTAGCTCTTTTGCCCATTTTTTAATTGGGTTGCTTGTTTTCTTCTTGTAAAGTTGTTAGAGTTCCTTATATATTCTGGATATTAATCCTTTGTCAGATGTATATATTTCAGCACAGTAGCAGGATACAAAATCAACACACAAAAATCAGTAGCATTTCTTTTCTCCAATAGTGAACATGCAGAATGAGAAATCAAGAAAGCCTGCCCATTTACAATAGCCACCAAAAAAATAAAATACTTAGGAATTGAGTTAACCAAGGAGGTGAAAAATCTCTATCATGAGAACTACAAACCACTGCTGAGGGAAATTAGAGAGGATACAAGAAGATGGAAAGATATCCCATGCTCTTGGATTGGAAGAATCAACATAGTGAAAATGTCCATACTACCCAAAGTGATATACAAATTCAATGCAATCCCCATCAAAATTCCAAAGACATTTTTCTCAGAAATGGAAAAAACTATCCAGACATTTATATGGAACAATAAAAGACCATGCATAGCCAAAGCAATGCTGAGCAAAAAAAATAAAGCTGGAGGCATAACACTACCTGACTTTAAGCTATACTACAAAGCTATAATAACCAAAACAGTATGGTACTGGTATAAAAACAGACACACTGACCAATGGAATAGAATAGAGAATCCAGAAATCAACCCACACACTTACTGTCAGCTGATCTTTGACAAAGGCATCAAGCCTATTCAGTGGCGAAGGGACTGCCTCTTCAGCAAATGGTGCTGGGACAACTGGATATCCATATGCAGGAGAATAAAACTAGATCCATACCTCTCACCATATACTAAAATCAACTCAAAATGGATTAAGGATTTAAATATACACCCTGAAACAATAAAACTTCTTAAAGAAAACATAGGAGGAACACTTCAGGAAATAGGACTGGGCACAGACTTCATGAATACGACCCCAAAAGCACAGGCAACCAAAGGAAAAATAAACAAATGGGATTATATCAAACTAAAAAGCTTCTGCACAGCAAAAGAAACAAGTAACAGAGTTAAAAGACAACCAACAGAGTGGGAGAAAATATTTGCAAAATATACATCTGACATGGGCCGAGCCCGTGGCGCACTCGGTAGCGTGCTGTGCTAGGAGCGCGGCGATGCTCCCGCCGCGGGTTCGGATCCTATATAGGAATGACTGGTGCACTCACTGGCTGAGTGCCGGTCACGAAAAAAAAAAAAAAATATATATATATATATATACACATCTGACAAAGGATTAATATCCAGAATATATAAGGAACTCAAACAACTTTACAAGAAGAAAACATGCACCACTTTCTTAATTCCAGTTCCAGTGTTCTTTCCAGCACTCTCCTCGGTGGTGGGAGGTGGATTTGTTGGTCTTACTCAGGTGTGGTGGGGGCTCTGGGGTGCAGAGCCAAGTCAAGGCTCCTGATTAGAAAGCTCTCCCAAGGCCTGGGACTCAGAAGTGTAGCTTTGTGCTTTATCCAAGGAATCTAGTTCAGCAGGACAGAAATTAGGAGACTGTGATCTGAGGGATGTGGACTGGCTCCAGGATTTCAAGGATTCTGGGTGACAACATGGCTCAGGATGTGGCTGTACTGGGCTGCTGAGATAAAGGACAATCAGGGTGGCAGATGTGCAGGAGATTGCAACAGGAATGGAGAAAGAAATAGGGAACAGTGGGGACCCCAGCAAGTGGGAGTGCAGGCATGTTGAAAGGCGTTCACATTCTGTTATGGACTAAAATGTTTGTATCCCCCCAAAATTCATGGGTTCAAGCCCTACGCCCCAGTGTCTCTGTATTTGGAAAAACAATCTCAAAGAAAGCAGTTAAGGTTAAACGAGGTCATGAGGTGGGGCCCTGATCTAATAGGATTAGTGTCTTTATAAGAAGAGACACCAGAGAGCTCATTCTCTCCCTTTCCCTTTCTCTCTCTCTCTCTCCCTCCACCACATGGAAACAGAAAAAAAAGCCATTGTTCAGACACAGCAAGAAGGTGCAATCTGCAAGCCGGCACCCTAATCTCAGACTTTGAGCCTCTGGGACTGTGAGAAAATACATTTCTGCTGTTTAAGCCAACCAGTCTATATTTTGTTACGGGGGCCCAAGCTGACTGATACATATTCCTAATTTCAAGCTAGCAAACAAACAAACAAACAAACAAACGACAACAACAAAACAGCCATCGCCCACTACCTTGCAATCTATAATAGTCAAGGTCACTTATGGTGCAGAGTTCAGGCTCCAGAGTTCTCCATGAATAAAGAGGAACACCCGGGGGTTTGGGAGATGATAGCAGGAAAGGAAGGTAACAGGACCATGTAATGTAGCCTGAGGATGGGATTCTTTAAGAACGGGGTTTGTACAGGAAGTTGAAAAAATAATTGTCTGGGGGTGGGGGGTGGGCGGTGGAGACTAAGATGATTCTTCATCCTGTCTCTGACCCTGGTTGAGAACAAGCAGCTTTCACTGCAGGGCCATGTCAGGAAGTGGCACCCTCAGGGGAGAGCCCAGCCTCAGCAGGGAGAAATGGAGAGAGCAAAGGGGAGGTTCAGGATAGAGGGGCATTTGTGTTCTACAGATGGGGTTCCAGAGTGCTCGGTGTGGGAGGAGAGCAGAGGACATGTGGGGCAGGAAGCAACATGACGAGGTGGAAAAACTGGGAGACTGGAGGGGTGTACGCTGGGGATGGTGGCCAAGAAGACAGGGATGATTGGCACGAGGGACTTCCCCAAACCCAAAGTGGTGGGCGATCCTGCACCCTGCCCATCCAAAACTTCAGTAAGGGGCAGTTTCCTCCCTTCCACCTCCAGAACAGTAGGCAAGACAGAGGCTACTTTTAGGGACTGGGTCAGGATGGGGCAGGAGATAGCAGAGTGATTGAGCCTAGTGATGATGCAGGCGTCACCCATTGGACTCAGAAAGGTCCATGGCAGTGACAGGTCAGGGGTCTGGAGAAAGTGGCTCGATCCTAAAGTGCCACCTGGTCTGGGAGAAAGATAGGGGGTCTGGGTGGGGGTGGGACAGGCCGGGGAGTGGAGCTGACCAGGAGGATGAACCACAGCTTGAGTGAATGAACTCCAGAAAAGAGCTCATTTCATTATTGCTGACAATGATGTCTGTTTTCATATTTTAATATTAAATTATGACATACCTAAAACACATATAGAAACATAAAGACAATTTAGTAGCACATTTGCTTTGAAAAAAAAAATTGCAGATACTGCAGAAGCTTTGCTTCCCTCTCCCCAGAGGTTACCTCTATATTGAAGTCTTCCTGCCCGTATTTTTATGCATTCATGATTTAATAAACACCTAAACAATTTATAGTCCCATCTTGTATTTTTAAAAAATGTAGATACATAGCACCACACTGCCTATATGCTTTTTCAAGTTTCTAAAATCAACACACACACACACACACACACACACACACACACACACACACTGCCAGGCCCAGGTGGTTTTACAAGTGCATGTTTACAATATGACAAGGACTAAGGAATCCGTAGCGGATACCAGTCTTGCCAGCCCCATCAATGTGCCATCAAGACCTGCACAATGTCCTTTCCCAAACTGTCTCATTTGACATTAGAGGAGTCTTCAATTACAGAAAGAACAACACTCCAGACCTGTTCCAGCATGATTGCATCAGGTTATTGTCATTCCTGACGTGGGGTCATTATCTGTGCTGTTTCCTCTTACAGGCGCACCCTTGCTGCCTTCTCCATCTGATGAACTTGCATATTAAGGACGATGGCATGTCCCCTTCTCGTAACTCTTCCAATCATCTCCACCTGGGCCTCATGAGCAGAACTGAACCCTCCTGAGCGTGGGGTGCCTGGGATGAGGAATAGAGAACTTTTCTTCCTGAGTCCTTTCCTTGGCCTTACAAGGGGAATGCAGGTTCTTAAAAGGTCAGACTGGTACCACCTTCTTGAGGTAGCCAAAGCCACTCACCTCCCAGGAAAATCAGGGCTGACTCCAGGAAGATGTCTGACCCTGAGTTCTCCCGTCTTTGGACACTTTGTTAGAGTAGACTTGCCACAGAAGGACACCCATCAAGCAAGGTGAATGACATTTCTCCTTCTCGATCACCTCCTGCAGGCTTTTCTTAACTGGAGCTGAAGACAGATACAGGCACCAGCTTCCTGACGCCGCGTCAGACTCACTGAGGACCTGAGTGACAGGCAGGCCCAGTTACATGGTGGTATTTTTAGACCCCAGCTTGCTGGAAACTTTTTCCCCCTGATTGTGGTAAGGTTCTGATAACCTCTGTTCACTCTGAAGGACTAAAGTATATCTATATCTGTAGAAAAATAGAATTTCAAGTCCACAGGGAGTTTACAGACCATCTTTTTCCACCCTTAGACATTTCAGTAGCAAAAACTGAAGCTCAGAGAGGTCCCCAATGCCAGCCTTGCTCCACCTTCCCACCATGACATTCTGTGTGGTCATTGGAGTGGTCTTTCCAAATACAAATCTGACTTTGTTGCACCCCTGCTTAAAATCCTTCTTGCCATTGGGATAAAGTGGGACCTTCTCTCTCAGTACACAAGGCCCTATGGGTGTGAAAAACTACCCGGCCCCTGCGTGCAAGCTCTTCACATACCTGCATTTTGTGGGACGAGCATTCCCCTGCCCCCTGTGCTTGCTCTGCTCAGTCCTCCTGCTGGAACTCCACCACACCTGTCCACTTACTCGCCCTTCCCAATGAAGCTTGAAGGCCACCACTTCCTGGAAGTGTTTCCTGGCCCCATCCCCTGGAATGAATTAGGTGCAGTTTCTTCGTGCTCCTGTATCGTCCTGCATGGTCCATATGATGGCATTAGTATTTGAAATGTCTGTTTCATGTCTATATTCCCCCTCTTAACTCTGAGCCCCCCATGGGCAAGGACTTGGTTTTTCAATTCTAATATTCCTATGCTTTTGGCATAGTTGACAATCAGAAAAATGTTGTTCAATAGATGTAGTAAATGAATGAATGAATGAATGAATGAAGCCTCTTATCCAATGTTTTATACAAGTGAGCACAGAACCAATATTTTCAGGCCAGTGAGAATCCCATCGCCTTTAATACTTGACTTAAAACCGCGATGATTTCACTAATCAAGTTATGCCACTGAATGCCTTACTGGGATTGTACCTACATCTTCAAAATGCAAAAATGGCTTCTTAGTCCTAACAGGATGTCTTACTGCCCCAGTCATGCTGGGAGCTCAGCTGTGGGGGTTGGGCAACTTCAAATGGGACAGTTAAATAGGGCATTACCTAAAGCCACATGCCTGATAGCATTAGCCACTCAGGAGGTTTAAAGCTTTACGAGATAGAAATGTCGTTATTTTTATGAGCCTCAGAACAGATCACCCTCTCTTGGTCATGCCTGGAATTGCAGAGGGCCAAGGTTTCATCCCTCATTTGGCCTGGGACCCAGTAGTCTGTTTAGGACAATCCACCACTTGCTCATTCTTTCATTTTCTCACTTGTCCATCTTACAGACATCCATTGAGTGAGCTCTATGTTCCCAGCCCTCTACCAAGGGGTGGGGTGGGGGTTGGGGGGGTAAACGATGAATAAGACAGTCATGACCTTTTGCTAATGGTGTTGACAATCTAGTGGGGAAAGCAAACAGATCAATGATCTAACACGAGAGTGGTGAGTGCTCTTCCAGGTGGAAGTTCAGGGTGCTGGAGACCTTGCCTGGGTTCTGTGGGCAGGTGGAGTCGAGAATGAAGAAAGTAAAGCCTGTCCCCTTCACCTAATATCCGCTGGGTGGCTGTTTTGTGTCAGACATTGGGATAGTTCTGCAGTGACAAAAAGAAGCAGTTCAGAGTCTAGTGGATAAAAGAAGGCAGGAAACCTCAGAGTAACTATGATGATAGCGATGACAAAATGACAGCAAGTATCAGGCCTGTCGCAACTTTAACTCATAACAATCCTGTGTTGTAGATGTTGATCTACACGATGTAGATATTATTATTTCTTTGTAAATGTAAGGAGTTCAGATCTCCTGGTTGATTCTGAGGCCACACTCCTTCTACTACATTACCCAGACTCTCCAACCTGATTAAGTACCAGGTAGAATTACGGTACTGCCTGGTTCATGATCTTCACCAAAACCCCATGCTCTAGGAACTAGTAGGACTCTCTTTTTACAGACAAGAGACCCAAGACTGAGAGAGGTCATGAGCCTTGGGTCAGCTCCCATGGCTGTAAAGAGAGAGCTGGTCTAGAGCGAGCCATCAGGAAAGACAGCTTTGCAGTCAGACCACCTGCCACTCACCAGGTGCATGACCCCTGGGCTAGTAACCTTTCCTGTGCCTCAGTTTCTCCACTACCTACCTCATGAGATTGTCTTGAGGAGTCAAGATAATATGCTTTCAGAGTCTGGCACATTAGGCATTCAATATATGTTATCTACTGTTATTGTTATTATTGTTACTAGGTCTTGGGGGGAACATTCTTTCCCCTTCCTTGTGTTTCCATGTGGAGGGACATCCACTAGGGTAACACTCTTGGTGTCTCCACCACACGCCCTCTCCCTAACTCATGCCTCCCCAAGGGAGGGGCAGCAGCATTTACCTGACTGGTGAGCCTGGGAGGGGAACTGGGCTCAGTCCCTTCTGCGTCCTCATTGAGAGCTAGTTACTGCGTAGACACAGATGTCTAATTCAGAGGCAAAATTTTAGGGACTCCACACAACTAAGCCACTAGCCCCAACCTCACTTACCTCAGCTGAACTTTTGGTCTCCCTCTGCCAGACTCCTGTGTCTTTTCCCTGCAATTTGTTCTGAACTTGGGTGGTGAAGAGAAACTCCAACATTATTCAAAAGGGAAATCCAGCCTCTTTCCTGCAATTTCTCACTCCGCTTTTGCTGCCTCTAGGTCATTCGAGCAGTATAAGGAGAAAAACCCTTTTCTGCCTGAAGATCTACAGAAGTCTGGACTTGCACTTGGACTAGGACTTGGGAACTGGACAGGCCTGAAAGGTAACCAGCTCAAGGCCATTGTTCCTCAGATCATGGAAACTGGGACCAGGGAGGGGCTGTGATCCTAGGAAGGTGGCTGGTCAAGAACGGAGCTGGACCCACCTCTTAGATTCTGCCTGCCAGAAGGGTCCTTCCCCCCATATGTGGTGCCACCCAGCCACTTGGGTGGGCTGCTGGCTTTCCTAGGCTTAAACTGGAAGATGGCTTGTCTGGGTGTCAGGCATTCAAACTAGAGGATTCGGTCATCAATGGCAAGGGGGTGCCAGGTGGGAGAAAGAGGAAGGGGGGAGAAGGCAGGTGCCTTGGCCACCAGGGGCCAGCTCCTCCAGCCCATGTCAGGTCAGCCTTCTCCACTGGACACAGGAGGAGGCCGGGTCATCATTGCTATTCTAACCATGCTCTTCTCAGTCCCTCACTGAGAACTGGAATGGATCTCTGGCTGACCCGAGTCTCCCAGCCCAGGCCTGCCTTGCTCCTGACACAGTCTCAGAGAATGTGAGGGTGGCCTGGCTGTTCTGCAGCTGACCCCACCTAGCCCTCCAGCTGCATGCCTGGGCCCTATGCTCCTGTCCACAGCACAGCAGACACGGGCACTATCAGGTTCTGCACCTTTGGGATGCTGCTCTCTCTGTCTACAGTGCCTTTCATTCCCCTTAGCCTGGAGAACTCATGTTTAACCATCAAGGCTCAATGCAAACATGATCTTTTCTATGAAAGCCTTTCTAGCATTCCTTTGTTTGTGGTTCTCTAGCACGCCTCTAGCATAAGAGTTTTTGTATGTTGAAAACTCTAAGCCTTTTGGCCATATCTGGCTATAAATATGTTTTGTTTGGCCAGCACTGTAATTTTAGAAAACTTGAACTGAACGTCTTTAGGTAGGGCTTCTACACTGGTTTACCATAGACCCCTCCACTGCCCTATTGTATTACATCATGTCCCAGAATGCATTTTGGTTTCTTGCTCTGACCCTGAAGCATTTGATTTTGCAACCCCTGTTGGATGCTCTGGTTCCAGTAGACAGTAAGTTCTGAAGGGGGATACTCAAACATGTTTCCCTGTGTATTTGGGTTCTCCAGAGAAATAGAGCCAACAGGAGATATATAGGAGTTCAAGGACCAGTAGGCTCAAGACCCAGGAAGAGATGATGTTTCAGTTTGAGTCTGAAGGCAGGAAAAAAGCTAATGCCCCAGATTGAAGGCAGTCAGACAGGAGGAATTCCCTCTTCCTCGCAGGAATGTCAGTCTTTTCTATTCAGGCCTTCGACTGATTGGACCAGGCCCTCCCACATTGGGAGAGTGATCTGAGTTACCCATTCTACCAATTCAAATGTTAATCTCATCCAAGGACACCCTCACAGACACAGCCAGAATCATGTTTAACCAAATGTCTGGTTACCTGGTGGCCCAATCAAGTTGACATATAAAATTAACCATCACGGCAGCCAAGATTCCCATCTCCTGGTTATTCAATCAAACAGGAATCTAGATATTGTTGTGAAGGGATTTTGTAGAAGTAACTGGATATGGAGAGATTATCCTGGAGTATCTATATGTTCCCAGGCTAATCACATTAGTCCTTAAAAGCAGGGAATCTTCTCTGGCTAAAGTCAGAGAGATGCAGCAGAAGAAGTCAGAGAGTCCCAGGTATGAGAAGGATTTGGCACATCATTGCTGGTTTTGAGATGAAGGTGGCCACATGCAAGGCTTGGGGCAAGGCCTTAGGAGCTAAAGGAGGCCCACCGTTGATCAGCAAGGAAATGGGGACCTCAGTCCTACAAATGCAAAGGAACTAAATCAGGCCCATAACCTGAATAAGTGCAGAAGTAGATTCTTCCCCTGGTCCACCAGTAAGACATGCAGCCTTGATGACACTTGATTATAGCCCGGTGTTGGAATTCTGACCAACATAAACTAAAACAATAAGTTCATGTCATTTTCAGCTGCTAAATTTGTGGAAATCTGTTACAGTGATGAAAAACAAACACAGGGAAGGTCCGTGTCTTGCTCATCTTTACACTCCCCGCCCCCTGCAAGGTGCCTGACGTACAGTAGGTACTTGTTATGTGTTTGTAAGCTGACTAAACCAAAACCTAGCCCTGCTCATCCTCGGAGAGAAGACATTTAGACTATTTCTGACTCTGTATGTGGGGATCAAAAAAGGAGAAGCTGATTGATAGCAGGTTGATGGACAGCCCAGTTTAAATCTATAGTTAGGAAAACTTGGGTGAATCACTGTTTGATGCTCGTGATGGTGCTTCAGTGTGTGTGTTCCATAAGTTGTGGAGATGGATTCCAGTTTAAGGAGTTCCTGACTAAAGAAAAAGAAGCTGTGATTTATTTTCTTAAGGTCATTGTCTTCTTTTCCTGATGATGATGAATGTGCACAGCTCCATCAGAAGACACACACCGCAGATCATTGTGGCAGAATAGTCCTGGCGCTCCAGGGTCTAAGAGTCTGGGAGGAATGATAGGACACCCACAAGTCATCACAGGACAAAGCAGAGATGGCATAAGCTGGAGAGCAGTGGGGCAAGGAGCCAGGGATAGAAGAAAGCACACTGGACCTGGAGACAGGACACGTGATGCCGTCTCCCCTCTTTATTGCATGACCTCTGAGCCTCAGTTTCCTCTCCAGAATCTTCTCTAGTTTCTTCTAGCTTTGGGATCTGACAACATTTCCTGTAGCAAAGAATTCTGATATTGATGCTTACGAGGTGCTGGGGAAGTTCAATCTAATAATATGGTACTTATTCATGCATTATTTTAGTCAGCAAAGCACACACACACACATATATTTCAGAATTTAAACAACTTGAATTATAAATTAAAAAATTTTTTTAAGAATACAAAAAAAGATAGATATTTTTCTATCACCACCCAAACCTAAGTAACTGCAAAAGGCTCTAGAGATCAACCAGCCCAATGGTTTTCTAACAAAAATATTTAATGCTGAGAAATGCTTTCATCAAGTTATCACCCCACAGCATTCCCCCAGACACAAAGAAAGAAATGCCCGGAGCTCTGCAGAACCATTATGAAAATCACACGTCCTGGCTATCCTGAAAACAAAGACACTGAGGCCCAAAGAGGGCCAAGGGGTTTGCACAAGGGGAGTGGCATAGTCAGGGCTTGGATCCCATGTCCTTGACCCCAAGGCCAGTGTTCGATCTGTGACACCACTTCTCCTAATACACACAGCGGGGAAGACATGGAAAGCAACTCGGTCCTCCCTCACCCTCTCTCTTTATTCACAGGCAGAGACAGATGAAGGTGTGGACGAGGCTCATTATCCATCAGCATATGTCGGTGTTAATAAGTGTGTTCTTTGTAGATTCATTAATCCACTGTTAGGAACTGAAAATGAGTATTTCAGATGCTTAATGTGATATCTTAGATGCTCTGAGAACCAAGTCCCCCCAGAGACAGTGTTCTTTAATCTTTCTAAATGTGCATAATAGAACCTCAGGGTCTGTAATAGGGAACAGAGTCTGTTATGACTTATTGACAACATTTTCTAAAAAATAAAAGGCTTTATTAAAAAAGTGCCCCAAATGACATAACTAAAACTTATTCCCTTTATTTCATGATGATGTTTTGAAATGTAACTTTAAATGGCTCCTTTTTAAGAAAAAAAAAGCAAGAGGGATTTTTGATAAAATTAGCAATGATCTGATTTTAATATATATTTTAGCAGTATGATTTAAATGATCGATGATGGGTTTTTTTTAATTCAAAATATTTTAACATTTACTTGTACATATTTGTGGAGAACAGTATGTTGTTTCAATACATGCATGTACTTCACAATGAGTCACTTAGGGTATAAAGCATAGTTTTGCACCCATTAGTTCATCTCTTTTCCTCCTCCCCTACCCCCACCTCCAGCTGCTGGTAACCATTAATAAAGGGAATAATTCGATAAGAGGATATAACAATTCTAAGTATATATATGCATCCAACTCCAGAGCTATATAAAGCAATTGCTATTGGACCTACCAGGAGACATAGACTCCAACACAATAATAGTTGGGGACTTTAACACACCACTTTCAGCAAAGGACAGATCATCCAGACAGAAATTTAACCAGGAAACATCAGAATTAATCTCTACTCTAGGCCGATTTGGCCTAATGGATACTTATATAGCATTTCATCCAACAGCTGCAGAATACACATTCTTCTCAACAGCACATGAAACATTCTCTAGAATAGACCATATGTTAGGACACAAAACAAGTCTCAACAAATTTTAAAAATCCAAATCATATCAACTACCTTGTCTGACCACAATGGAATAAAACTAGAAACCAACAACAAAATGAACACTAGAAATCATACGAATGCATGGAAATTAAACAATATGCTCCTAAACAATGAGTGGGTCAAAGCAGATATCGAGAAGGAAATTATGATGGTTTATAATTAAATCTTAATACTGTTAGAATTGTGTTGGATGTTAGGTATCCCCTCATTTACGTCTGTTTTCAGAAAAGAAAATGAGACCCCAAGAAGATAAGTGACTTTTCCAAGGTTATACTTCAAGTTTGGGGCATAACTGAGACAAAAATCCAGCTCTCCTGATATGCAGACCAATCTGCCGTGTGGCGAGCTATGCTTCAGAACTGGCCCAATGCAATTCTACGCTCACTGTGGTCAAATCACTAGCTTTAAGTCATAATCAAATAAAGGATTTTAAAAAAAATTTATAAAAGGCAAATAGGGAGTGGTGAAAAGCCCAGCCTTTGTCATTAGACCCTATCACCTCGGGCAGGTTACCTACCTCTGTGAGTCTGACCTTTCTCATTTGTAGAATGCGGATAATAAATATGCCAACATGGTAGCACTATAGTGAGAATTAAGTGGTCCAAGACGAGTGAAGTATATACAGTTTCTGGCACGATTACTGTTATTTATTATTATTCTTATTAACTTTATGATTTTTATATATGGTCTACATGAATGTCTTCAGAGAAACTTGCTTCTCTCTGCTCCAGTTCATGCTAAATTCCTATTTCTTAATCTCTCAGATGCAGGACTTTTCAAATCTGAGAAAAGCATATGTTTCCGCACCATCCAAGTTCAACAGTCTTTCAGCAAATTATTTTCTGTGTTTGATACTGAAGGCTTAAAGTTATTTCTAAAGGAGCAGAAGAACTGGCCATTTCACTTAAAGAAACATTTACTGAGCATCTTCACTGTTCCATTAAGCTCTGTGAAATGCAGAGACAGAAACAGACATGGTTCCTGCTCTCCAGGAGACCCCAAAATGGTAGTGAAGACAGACACTGCTGAGCGTCTCTGATATAGGCATTAAGACAAGTGTTCTTCTAGAAGGAAAAACAAAGCAATATGGAGGGAGGACATTATGGAGTGAGAGAGAATTATTCTGACTGGCACTTATGATAAGACTTTTGGGAAGGAGGATTTGATTCAACTTTTAAAGGGATGGTAGGTCTTCAACAAGTATTGTGTAGGCAGCTTTTAATATGGTCCCAAACCATTGCCACCTTCTGGTTCACGGACTTGTGTGATGCCTCCTCTTGAGTGACTTGCTTCTAGTATTCAAAATGTCACAACATCATGGAGATGCCACTTCTATAATAAGACTGCAAAAGATTCTGAATTGTATCTCCCTGGTAGACTCCCTTCATCAGTAATTTTGATGAAACATCTTGTCATATTGGGGCGGCCCATGTGGCAAGACACTGAGACAATTTGCACAACCTGAGCAATGGATTTGTGAAATAGCAATCAGACGCATGTGGCTGGCTCTTGATGTTTGTGGAGAGATGCAGCAGGATATGAGGTTAGAATGACAGGCTGTGAAGGGTCCTCAGTACCCAGCTAAGGACTCAGAACTACATTGGGAGGCAATAGGGAGCCATTGAGAGTCTCAAAGCAGTGGGGGAACTTTATCAGAGTTGCTCTATTGAAGGTTAATCTGATGCTGTATGCAAGACATATTGAAAAGGGAGATATCAGAAATAGCCACACTGAGATGGCCAGGATCCCAGGGGGTGGTAGAGTGGCCTGAACTCTGACCAAGGAAACAAACAAACAGCATCCCAGAATGTACTGTAACAGAATTCTCATTTGTGTTGAAAATTCTCCAGACACTCCCCCAGGGTGTGAGGCAGAAACTCTATCAGGTATTTATTTGACATCCACCCCATTTTCACTCCATACACAGTGACAAGCTCATATTGGAACTGAAAATAATCACAGGCTTGACTTTGTGGAAATGAAAGAAAATGTACCCAAGATTGGAAAAGGAGGTGTTAGGGCTAAGCATTTTCTCAGCTTTCTGGAGAAGACCCATTTATAAACCTTAACGAGAGTGCCAGAGTTTCCATACGATGCTTTCTTCACCTTCCAATGCCCTCATTCCCAACTTAAGAACCCCAGATCCATAGGGATCCTTGCAGAAGGACTGAACGGTGTTCAAAGCCATTCCAATATTTCACAGGACACATAGGCATCCTTGCAGTTACTCACAGTAAAACAAAACAGCTAACAAGAATACCAGAAGTCGAAGCATTGCAGTGTGGCAGGTCTGGATGGCCAGTTAGGACTCCTGGCTGGAGCTATATACTTTTAATTGACAAAATTGGGAAAATAAATTAATTATCACTTCAGAATTAGAGGGTATTTGTTGGTAGTAGCTTAATGTGATGGTCAAGAGCAGGACGAAGTTCTGTGCTACTCGTCAGCTGCATGGCCCTCGATCAGAGATTTCTCAATGAGACTTGATTTTTTTTTTTTTTTTTCACCAGCAAGATGGGGCCAGTAACCACTGCCTTTCAGATTTGTTATTTGGGGTTAAAAGATATAATGTATGCAAGGTCCCCGGCACTCAATCAATGGTTGCTATTTTAGAAATAATTGGATATGATATCTATAAAATATTCTGGCAAAAGGGGATTGGACTAAAAGTGAACTGTCTGTGGTTCTGAAGGGCTGGCCACCACACTTCTTACCTCTTGTGCCAGGGGTACTGGTGCAAGTGCCTTTATTTCTCTCATGGACTTTTTTTCTCAGCTTCTCAGTCAGATTTTCTTATGTTTTTCTAACCTGGGTGTGATTGTCCCTCTGTCCTTTTGCTAGAGTGAACTTTTGAAGGCACGGATCTACCCATGGCGCTTTATCCGCGCTGAACCTCTCACCACTGGCTTCCCAGGTCCTGCCCTTTTGCATCTCTATTCCCTGGTCCATTCTGTTCCCTCTGCTTAGAGTGTTTTTTGATCCTTCTTCGTGACAACCTCCAACCAATCCTCAAACGCCAGCTCAAATTCAACCTTCTCTGTTGCCTATTTTCTCCACTCCCTCCAAAATATTTCACTCCTCCTTTCCCTCCTCCCCCCCTCAGACTTGATTGTATTTCTATTAAGGCACTTTTCACAGGCCTGTTTTCTGCAACAGACTGGGGACTCCTTCAAGGCCAAAGATGATATATTATTTATCACTGTGTCTTCACCACAGGAGCAGGTATTCAGTACAGTCAATGAATAAATAAGAGGATTACCCCTTCCCCAGCCCAGTCCTACCTTTGCTATATCTTCCTTCCATGTCTGCAGATGAACTGGCCTCTCCTGGAGTACCCACGATTGTATTTTAGGTCACCTTATTTATTTATTTACTGTACATCTCCCACACACGGTTCCTTATATCATGTTCTTTATAAATATGTGTAAAAAAGAAGAGAGCCATTTACAATCAACTTCTAATAGAAACATAGTGATTTAGAGCTGTCATACTCCCATTTTACAGGTGAGGAAATGGAGAGCCAGAGAGAAGAAATAGTCCTCCCATGTCATGCAGTGGCAGATGGCAGAGGCAGGGTTAGAACTAAGAAATCTTTTCTCCAGGATCACGTTGCTCACCTTCACCAGGCTTGCAGAACACAGAGCTGATGCCTCTGCTTGTTTTTATCATTTTTAATATAACTTTATTAGTACTAACAACATTTTAAAAACTATTGATCTCATCATAACAAATGACAGGACTCCTGGATAGCAATGTTTTCTTCAGCTGACCAGGAGTCAATATGATTTGTTATTGTGATGTTGTGATATAATAAGAAATATGTATTTTGGTCTTTGAACCAGGATCCTGACAGAGAGCTCCTAATCCCTTGGGATCTCCTGGGTGATAGGAGCATCTTTTGTTCTTGGTGTGCTCCTGGATGGGGGCTGGTCACCAGAAAGACCAAGCCATTAGAAGCTTAGAACTGTCCCCAGAGTGATGCTCCAGAAAGGAGAGGGAGCTGGTGACTGAGTTAATAATCTATCATGCCTACGAGATGAAGGCTCCATAAAAATCCCTGAACTAGTATTTGGAGAGCTTCCAGGTTTCTGAACACAGGAAAGGTAGTTGCCCCAGGAGGGCGTGGAAACTCTGTGCCCTTTCCCTAATACCTTGCCCTATGAATCTCCTCCATCTGGCTGTTCCTGAGTCGTGTCCTTTTAAAACAAACGGGTAAACATAAGTAAATTGTTTTCCCGAGATCTCTGAGCAGTGCTAGCAAATAATCAGCGTTCTGTGTTGATTGTGTGCCTATTATACACAGTTATCTTTGAAAAGACTGATGATTGTTGAAAGAGACTCTATCAGAGCACTCCAGGAAGGCTCCATCATTTTGACTTAGCTGGACACTCAAGCAGTACATGGACAATCAAAACAAAGATCAGTGGGACACTAAACGACAAAACAAAGAAACATCACGTAGGCTTGGAAAAGAGCCCAGGATTTGAGGTCAGAAGATCTGCATTCATGCTTCATTCTGCCACTTCCTAGGACCAGAAGCAAGCCCTTAACTCCCCCAAGCCCATTTCCAAATGTGAAAAACTTGTGATAAAATCATCCCTTTTCTAACTACACCAAAGTGAGGATGTCTAAGTACATGCTGTTTACTAAGTAATGCAAAGAGCTGCACAATCATTATTGGTATAAGGTTTGATGCAAACAGTTGAATTAAAGAACATAACTCAACAACCTTTCTCCACAAACCTGCCAACAGACACTATCCTCCTACTATCTGCCCAAATAAGAAATATGTGCTTGTTCTCAACCCCTCTCTCTCACCCTCCACACTACCACCTCAATTCCTCTCCTACCTGCCTCCTCCTGTTCCAAATCCCCATTCTCCTGCTTTGGGCAGGGGATGGGGTGGGGGTCATATCATCTTCAGCCTGGACCCTTGCAGACACAGTCTTCCAATCCAGCCCTTCCTTTCCAAGCTTTCATGCAGGTATACATCACCTTGAATCTTGTTGTAATGCAGACTCTTACTCAGTAGTAGTTCAGCAGGTATCCTGAGATTCTGCCTTTCTAACAAGAAGGACCAATACTGGTGTCCCATGGACCACACATTCAGTACAAAGACTCTAATCAGTCTTCCTCAATCTAGTCTTGCACTTTCCCTACAGCCCATTTTCCACACTGTCCCCAGAATGATCTTTCCAAGGCATGAATACAACATGTCACCCCCATGGTTAAAACTTTCAATGAGTAGGCAGATTCAATGTCAGGGTTCCTAATGCTGGCTACAGATTTCAATCACCTGGGAAGATTTAAACAAAAGAAACAATGCCCAGGCCCCAGACCAGACCAATTGAATAAAACTATTAAGAACTGGGACCCAGACAAAGGTAATTTTTAATAACTCCCTAGTTGTGGCTAACATGAAGCCAGGGTTAAGAATCCCAGCTATAAGGGTTCTCCCAATAACCAATCAATCAATCAATAAACTTCTCCATATAATTTAATGCTCACAATAAATCCAGACAGATTATTTATTCCCACTTGAAACTCTGGCCCCAGGTGGTTGAGTGCCTCTCCTAAGGTCATTCAGTCTATAGCTGGTTCTACCCTGAGGCCTGGGACCCCAAACCCTCCAACACACGATGGGGTGAAAGAAAAGTTATGGCATGTTGTACAGGAGTCCCCACTCCATCATTTCATGAACATGTTTGTGAGTGTTTCCAGCATCTCTTCTATGTATTCCCCAAGCCCCCATGGCCTTTGATGGATTCTGGAGGAGGAAATTGTTTGGCATTTTCAACCAAGTGCTCTGATCCTCCAGCATGGCAGTGATGGAGGGTGACAGCACCTTATCAGTCATCCTGGTTGCGGTCAGGGCTCGCTTCTCTCTGCCAGCAGCGTGGGCTGGACTCCCAGGCTCCTTGACTTGCAGAGCAGTGAGCGATGCCTCCGCAAGGAGATGCGTCGTCTCAAAATGTCAGACGCGCCAGTTGCTGCTGTCAGCTTTTATGGCCTGTGATATTTATCAGAAGGAAACAATTAAGTCCCCCAGAACCTGGATCTCCTTTGGAGCTCAGGAGGGTGGTGACAAAAACCTGTTCAAGTGAGGTGTCTTGCAGCATGCACCAGGCTGAGAGCCTGCACTGGAGCTTCCTCCTATGGGATGGGCAGGAGCACTTTGCACTTGTGATCCTGTATTATACTGAAAGCAATGCCAGGAGCTCTGAGCATTGGGTCCTCACTTTACAGATGACAAAGCTGAGACTCAGAGAGATGACACTACTTTCTTAAGGCCACACAGATGGGGAAGGCAGGGCCAGAATTAACCAGCAGCTGGATGCCAGAATTGTTGTTTCTCCAAAGTTAGGCAACTTCTGGCACCCAGCATGGTGCCCAGGACAGAGAAGGCGCCCAAAAAACAGTTGTTGAATGAATGGATGTATGAGCGAGTGAATGAATGAATGAAGGTCTCATGCCATGCTGCCTTGAAAGACAGGATCCATCCAGCATTAGCACCTTGGACAATAACTTCACTTTAACTGGCCTCTGTTTTTCAAGGGTCAAATACCAGTTCTTTATAATTGGCATTGGAATGTTGGTAGGAGATTTATTTTCATTTATTTTGCCTCAGATTGGTTTAACTTGCTGATGCTGAATTTAGGTTAATGGAAATATTCAGGTCCCAGGGAATAGTGGTCCAAAAGCTCTTAAGTTCAGGCAAGTCCCTTCCCTGCTCGTGGCCTCCAGGTTCCTCATGAATGAGAGGGGAGAGGCCGGTGAGATGGACATTGAAATCCTAAGCCTTATGAATACTCTTGGATCCAGTAAATCCCATGATGCTTACTGATGTACAAGCAGTAAAGGCTTGGAGGGTTTCCCTCCATGGCTCTGGTCCACCCTCACTGTAGCACCTTTGCTTGAACCCGGCCTGGGTGCCATGTAAACGAGGCAGGACTGGTACTCGGCTCTTGCTGTGGCATCATCCGCCTCCTACCCTGGGCATTCTTCCCCTCTCCCATGGCAGAGTTCTCCTTGCCCAGGCTCCCAGCCTGGCATGTAGGGCTCCATGTGTCTGGACCCACCATCTGCTCCAACACCATCTCCTACCGCCTCCCTTCCTGCGCCCTGCCAGACTGAGCCACCTGCTCCCCGCCGCTGCCCTGCACGGTCCCACCTCTGCCTCCAGTGCCTGCAGACTGCAGTGCCATTTCCCCAGCTCCATCCAGCTAAAACCCCCTCATTGAATACCTCTCCTGCACTGGGCTCCCCTGATGCTCCCTGTTCTTGTAGCACTTTGTACCACATATTCGATTCATTCGCTCACTCACTCACTCACTCACTTTTCACTTATTTGTCCTCTCAAGGAGTCTCTTGAGCACATGCTATGTGCCAGGCACTGTGCTATATACCCACTTACTCCTTTCAACAGCCCTGTGAAGCAGATATCATTATTATCTGGATTTCACAGATGAGCAAACTGAGGCACAGAGAGACCAAAGTCACCCACCTCGAATGTAGCAGAATCTGTATTTAGATCGTATGGTCTGACCCCAGGTCCCATGTTAGCCTCTCTGTCTAGGGTCTCCTCTGTCAGATTCTAGGCTGCCTCAGGAAAGGGGCTGTCTTGTTCTTGCAGCCAGCACTCATCCAACAAGCATCCACTGAGCATCTACTGTATGTCAGACCCCCTGACGGACACTGCAGTCCCGTGGGTGCAATGTGACCTCCCACTCTTGTAGGGTACTGGCTGCTGTGGACTGGATGTCCCCCAACCTCATTGAGGCTTAATCCGCACTGTAACTGTTGATGGTGGGAATCCAATTATGGTCATTGAAAGGTGGAGCCTTGAAGAGGTGATTAGATTGCAGGACCATGCCATAGTGAATGGATTAAAAATGGTGGTCAGGGGCGTGGTTCTGAGGGCTTTAAAAGGGAGCGTGAAGAATCTGTTCCTCTCTCTGCTTCCACCCTCTTGCAATGTGAGAGGTCACTGTTGCCACCACCAGATGTGTTCCTTGGACTTTGGACTTCCCAGCCTCAGAAACTGTAAGCAGTTAATTTTGTTTTGTTTATAATCCCCCAGTTTCAGGTATTTTGTTGTAAGCAAGAGAAACAGACTAACATGCCGGCTCAGGGCTTGGTTACATAAAGGATGCTTCAAGACTCTTGTTGAATGGTGTGGCTGGTAATACTACGTTAGGGGCAGAGTTCAAAGCAAGGGTCTGAGACAGATCCTTTGATGGCTGCACTGGAAGCAGGAAGCTGATGGTGGCAGTGGCAGTGTCAGTTAGGTGCTTGGAGACAGGGGCTGGCGCCCACCACAGGAAATGCAGGAAGACAAGCCTCACTGCTCCTGATTGGCCCAGGGCTGTCCTCAATGCCTGAATTTGGACTGAAAATTCTGCCTGCCACAGAAATAGGGCCAAGACCGCATACATGGGTGGCCCAAGCCAGCCGCCTGTCACCTCCACTTAAGGGCCAGCCCTCTTCACAAAGTAAAGCCCTTGAAGGCAGACACTTTGGAGAGGTGGACATAGTGCCAGGCTCCCTCCTCCGGGCTTGGTTTTGTTTGTGCATCAGAGAGAGGAGCTAACTTCTGGCTGTTGCATCTTGCAGGCTGGTTTTCTCTTGAAGCTTCAGGTGAGGACTCCAGATATTTCTGCTGCTCCTTGTCCTAGTTAAGCAGAAGCCCTGCAATTGGGTTTAATGTAACACCCATTTGTTTATCCTATTATGTGCTGGGGTGGCACTGGGCACTGGGAAGAGCATAAGGATGAGGGAAACAGGTCCAGGGCCCTGGGGGGTGGCAGACCTACGTGTGGCTTGCTTGGTCCCCAAGCGAGCAAGGCCACGGTGCTGTCACTGATGAGCAAGCAGAGCCCTAGGATGACCCCAAACAAGGAATGATGAGCCCTGCTGTGTTTAAGGAAGTCTTTGCAGAAAAGGTGAGATTTGAGCTGGGTTGGAAAAGCGTGGGGTTTTGGCAGGCTGAGAAGGGAGTATTAAGGTCATTTCAAATGGTAGGTGGACTTTCTTCTAACAAAATGAGTCCAGTGCACTCTGTTCTGATGGTGGCTCTCACAGAGAAAGTGACACAAAGACCTGACGCTGCCTCAAATCTTCCCCCTTCCTGGGTTTCCTATCCCAGGGCATGTCACTGTCTCTCATCCACCTAGTTACCCAGGCCCATTTACCTCTACATGCAACATACCTCCAAGGCCTGTGCAGTCCTCCTCCTCAGTGAGTCTCACATTTTCTCCTTCTCCCCATTTATAGCACTGGTGACTGCTCACACCACCACTAGCCCTGAACAGATGACTGCATCACGCTGTCAGTCCCAGGCAGAGTTCATGTTGCCTTCCTCTAGAGTCTCAAAAGACATTGTATCTATTTCTATTACTGACTTGATCATGTTGCATTTAGTGGTTTTCGTGTCTCTGAGCTCCTCCTCCCTTTATCTGCAGTGCATCACCTGGCGTGTACTAGGTGCTCAGTACGTGTCTGTTGAAATGCTGAGTTGGAGCTACCCCTAGTGTCTTTTTATTTACATCAGCCCCTATGGTGTTGGCTTTCAAGACTGGACCAATGGAGACCCAGCTGAAAGTTAGAGCTCAATAACCAGGCAGTTTGTCCAATTGATCTGACTTCCAAGGCAGACAGTCCTACCATGAAAGTGGGCAATTCCAGTGGCTGCAAAGAGGACTGGGCAGTGGCATTCTGAGTGGGGCTAGTGAAAGACAACATCATTATGATCCCAGTGGCAGGTAAGAGGTATATATTAGTCCTTTTCTGTTGCTTATAACAGAATGCCCAAAACTGAGTGATTTATAATGAAATAAAATTTATTTGTTATAGTTTTGGAGGGTGGGAAGTCCAAGGTCCAAGGTAAGGATCTGGTGAAGACCTTTTTCTTGGTGCTGACTCTCCACAGCAATGCATGTCACATGGTGAGATAAATGGGCCAACCAAGAGAGCTAATCTTCTCATCTGCTCTCTTTTTAAAGCCATCAGAACCACACCCATTACTCCATGAATGGATCAATCCATTCATAAAGGCACAGTCCTCACAATCTAATCACCTCTTCAAGGCCCCACCTTTCAAAAACCACAATTGGATTCCCTACCCTCTTAACACTGTTACAATGGGGGTCAAATTTTCAATACATAAAATTTTGGGGGACACATTCAACCCATAGCAAAGGAAGATGTGACAATGGCAATAGTTGGAGAGCATGGCAGGGAGAGTACCATCCCATAAAATAGGAAAAAATGATCTGTAACTGTGGGGATTCCATTCACTTCCTAGAGACCCTGCTTCATTGCAAGACTGAGGAAGAGTCAGCTACACTTTGGAGACTTAGCTGGCTTCCAGGGTCTTTGCAATGGCAGACAGACTGGCATCTGAAAAGAACATTTAGTTGAGAGTCAAGAGACCCAAGCAGGGATTCCAGTTCTGCTGTGACCTGAACGTGGGCTAACAGTCACATCTATGGCAAGGCACCCACTCCAGCCTTGACCACCCTCCCGCACTCTGGATCAAACTTGTTTGTGAGAACTGCTTTTCTGAGGTTTCCCAACCCCAGGCAGCAGCTGATGAGTGCAGAAGTGATGGTCAAGCCAGCCCTGGTTTGATATTAGGAAAGTGGCAAGCAGAAGACACAGCCCACAATTATTGCATAAGCATCCAGTCTCCATGCAGGCCCTCTCTGACTCTCCAGCTGACACCAGGCACACTGCTGCCGTCAGCCGGCCCCATTCCTACCCCAGCTCTCCATCTCCTCTACTATGACCTCAAGATTCCCCTGCTCCCTCCCCATCCAGTCTTTCTTCAAGTAGATCCCATTGGTATTTTTGGTCCAATGGCCTTGCACTCGTCGTGGAGTCCAACAGTGCACACCTCATTCAGCGGAAATTTTCACCTGCATAAGGAATTTGGCCCCCCCATTCCCTCCTCCCTTCTTGGTAGGCTGTGCAAGCCACAGAGCTGAGGGAGCTTTTGCTGCCTACTGAAGAGCAACGATCACCCACTGAGACCAGACCCTGGCACAGAGCCAGGTCTGCCCAACCCAGTAATAATGATGCATCTGTCCTCGTGGGGTGCAGCAATTCTCATCCCCATCCAGCAAGTTATTATGCTCCTAGGAGGAGGAACAATTTTTGAATGTCTTGTGACACTCAGCATTTACTTAAATTCACTTAGCAGGAGTCACTGGGTGGACCCTTGCTTAGGAAAGTCATGCAATCTAAAAGCCTCTCTAAGGCAGACTCACAAAAGGCATATGAATATCCTCACGCAAATGTGGTGCCTACAACATTGTAGAGGGAGGCATAGGGACCACTCAGTTCTCTGGAATGGAGAGAGTGAGAGAGAAAAGAGAGAGAAGTAGAGAGAAGCAAACAGAGTCACGCAGACTGACATACTTACCTAATTGTGCCTCCGAATTGTAGTAAAAGAGCACAAAACCTAGAACTAAGGTAGGGTTTAGGTCCTGTACTCATTGGTAGTGTGGCCTTGAGGGAAGTCACCCTCCCCCTATCAATTTGTAAAATGGAAACAGGAACACCTCTCTTAGATGTTGCTGAGAGGGTTAATTAAGAGAAGGTAAATGAAGGTGCTCAGCAGAATGGAAAGTCCTGAACACTGAGAAGCTAGTCTAGTGAGCAGCTGGATGTCAGCATGGCCGATGGGGACTTAGGCCATCAGGCTTGACCTTGAGCCCAGTAGACTGCCTTGGTCAGCTCTGCAAGCAGGCACAGGGGCTGAGAGAAGGTGAGAGGAGACATCAGAGGCTGGGGGCGTGGAAGGGGGGCCCCAGGATGCTTGAGTCAGGGTAGAGCCAGTGGTCCCAGACTCACGGACTCCATCATCCCTGCAGAGATCAGACCCTCAGGGTGGGCTTGATGCTCTTTCTGCTGCACTGAATGGTAAGCAGAGCTGAGCCAAAGGGCATCCAGAATAAGCACCTGGGAGAAACCCAAAGACCCTGTAGGCGGTGAGGGTCAAAGTACAAGGTTCCCGGGCTTCTGCCATTCTACCTCTCCAGGTCTCTTGTGTCTGCCTGTTCTTCTGGATGTCCTCTGCCAGCTGGCCTAGTTCAGGCCCATCATCTGTTGTGTGGACCATTACAACAGCCATCACTGTTCTCCCAGCCTGCAGCCTCTCCTACTCCAGTTCATTTCCAACAGCTTTCAGCTGACCATTTTAAGACATGCATCTCAGCATGTCTCTACCTGGCTTGAAAACCTTCAAATGTGTCTCCTCACAGATACCTTCCAGACTAAGTTCCCAAATGGCGTTCTGAGGCATACTACTTCCTGCGGGATGTTAATGGTGTTCCCTGGAAAAAGGCTCTGTGCCCAAATTGTGTTGGAATGATGGGCAAAGGAACCCAAGGTGAGCTTCCATGCAGCTGGACTCCTTAGCATCCCTACAGTGCCATATTCCTGTGAAACTCCCAGAAAGGGAGAGAATGGGCCACTGTTCCCAAGCTTACAAGGAAATATTCTTCCCTGTCTTTTGTGGAAGTGTGATTCCATGGAATATAGTGTGGAAAAGTGGCCTAAAGAATCAAGTCCAGGTTCCTTAGGCCAGCATTCTAGATATTCCAAGATTGGGTCCTAGGATCATGGACAATAGAGTTAATTGTAACAAACTGAGTTTTTGGCAAACACAAAAGCCTCCAATGAAGATTAATGGACTTACATGACAACAGAAGAGTTCTTGTTCCCACACACAGTTTTGGGGACAGTGCTGTAGGTAGGCATGTGTGTAAGTGAGATGTCAGGGGTGGGTGCATGAGGGACGGGTAAACCAGAAGCCCTGTGCTCAAGAAAGGGATACCCTCAGAAAGGAAGTTTCTGGTTGGACATCTTAAAAAGAGATGTTGCCGTGAAGGTGCCCTAATAGCTGTTCTAGCCAGCTGGGAAGTGACCTCATAAAGTTACAAGACACAGGAGCTGGAGCAAGCCTTGGAAGTTGCATTGTTCACTGGTCTCAGATACTACGTGATAACAGTCACCTGGAGATGCTTGTTAGACATGCAGCCCTGCCTACCACCCTTGCCAACACATGCACATATTGGAGACTCTGGCACAGTGGATATGAAATAGAACTCAGGAATCTAAATTTAAAACAATCTCCCCAGACAATTTGTATACGTGGGATCTTTATATCATATGTTAACGTAAGTTGATCCAATAGATATCCTGTGTAGTCTAAGGATAGTGAAGCTGAGGGCCACACAGTCCATGGAGGGCTGAGCTATGGGTTAAGATACGCTTGAACTCCCTGAGCAAGGACCTCTCCACTTCTCCAGAGCTGAGTGAGCTAGAGGCAGCTGAAGGGAGAAACAGGTGGTGGAGAAACAGGGAGCGCAAGTCAACCCTCTGGAGGGCTGACCTGGAAGTTCAATGAGATAAACACAGGAAGTAAATACAGAGGAACCTAAGTGGTGTCAGCCATAGTGTTTTTAACCAGCTAGTTAGAGTGAAATGGAGCATTCCAGAGTGAGAGAATGCCAGGCCAAGGGATAAAACCTCCCAAGCTTCCAGGGAGGCCCCACTATGCTCCAGAAAGTCCTCATCTAGAATATCTGGAGAATCAGCCAATACAGTTACAAGCATTTTTGGAGAATTAAAGCCTTAGGTCAGGAGTGGTGCCTGACAGAGGGACTGAGGGACACACAATATACTGAGGGATAAAGAGACTGAGGGAAGTACGATAGGGCAGGGGAAGGAGTTAAGCAAGGATGTGGTCTCCCAGAAGTCTAGCTTCCCCCAATCCCACACGGGGCTCAGGAACATGCGTGGCACCACAGAGCTGCCCCACCTTGAGGCAAGGGCTGGACTGTTGTGCTCCCTTACCAGCCTGTTGTTGGCTGCAGGCTGCCCCCTCCTGGGCGGTGGGGTGGGATACAACCTTCCAGATGAGGTGGCTTCCTTCAGTAGATGTCAGTTCTCCAGAGAGGGGCAGCTGTGATCTGTTAACAGCCCACACACAGAGCAGGTGGAGGATGAGGGCTCAGAAGCAGTAGAGGGGATCTGGTGGGGTACGCACAGCATCCACTACAATCCAGCTCCCTCGTACTCTATAGAGGGGGAAACTGAGGTCCCAAGAAAATAAATGACTTGCCAAAGATCACATAACTCAGTCCCCAAGTTTGAAGCTCTATTGTCAACATGCCCCATACTTTCGTCCACAGATTCTCAAAGCCAGAGGGTGTCCCCTGGTAGAATCCGGCTGTTTGCCCTTGCCCAGCAGAGCCAAGAACTGCCGAACTTCAGGGCATGATGCAGGACATCTCGTTAAAACTGGTGCCGTAATGATTTTTTCAGGTCCTTTTCATTGCTGTGTGTATCTGATATGCTATCATGAATTGCTTCCCCTTTCTGAGTGTACCTGGGGGTGACTTTATTGTGAAAGGGGCTATTTTCAAAAGCCAGTAGACAGCAATGTCTTCTCCAATATGTGTCCCTAATGGATAAAAATGCATTCTCAAATGAATATAAATGTTGGAATCACGGAATTTAGAGATTGTCTGGGGATTGGGAGGTAGAGGGGTGACATTTTCAGCACATGTTAAGATACCACCCACTTCCTTCACCCACCTATTCCTTTGGCCCACAGGTATAAGGTGGTTAATTCCCCCCCCCCCTTTTTTTTCTTATTAATCAGACAGAGCAGAATGGGCAATAAACTAACATGCCAGGATTTCCTGTAGTATCACTTATGGCCTGTCAGAGCTCCTGATCAGTGTGAGAAAATCTAAGCTACCACCATTACAAAACAAAGAAACTTGACATTTTAATTAACTTGTGGGGCCTTGTCATTGACAAATGTAGAATTCCCAGGAGGTGTTTTGAAATATGGAAACAGCTCTTGGATCTCAATTTCAATCTTCGAATATCTCTGGAAGTCTGGGAATGCCCAGTTGGGACTCCATAAATATCTTCTGATTAGAGGTGGGGAAACTGAGGCCCAGAGTGGGGAAGTGACTTTCCCAAGGCCACGCGACGAAGAAGACACGAAACTGAAACTTAAGGTTAGACGTTTTCTCTGGGCTCAGTGCTATTCCACATCAAAAGTTAGAGCCAGTGAGATACTGAGTGAAAATGTGCATTGCAAACTGTGACGTTCACTACATATGTACGTGAGAGCCTTTCCTGAGCGCACCCTTTTGAGATTGCCCTGACAAACAGGAAGACGTGAGAAGTCAGCAGGAAAATGGAAATGCTCAGGACTTGCCGTTTTTAATGAGGAGAATCAGGACGTTTTTCTATGGCTTCTCTTGAAGGTGATCCCTGCAGTATAACTGATGATCCTTTCCCATTTTAATAGCAGGCTGGTGGTGATATCACAGCAAATAAATTTAAGTGACATGCAGAGAGCAATTGCAGACTTTACACTCTGAAGCACTGTTTTTCTTTTTTTTCTCTAAAGATGTGACCCACAGCTGATTGACCTGCATTCCCAAGTCATATTTTTAGGACAAAAGCTTTCTTGGCAGCAACATGAATCAGTTCGTGATCTCCAAGACTCATTGGATAAACCAGCAAGAAAAGTGGAGTGAGCGCATGAGGCTCTTTACATCTGAAAGGGCTGGAGTCATTATTATTCTCCCTCATTGCTACCAAGTTCGCTGCCACATTGGCTCAGCCTGCCCACCCAAGGCAGTGTTCTCATTAAGAACAGTCCCCTCAACAAGTGCCAAGACTGCCAGGAAGAGGTGGGGTCATTTGAAGGGTGTTGCTGAACTGCTTTCTTCAGATCTCTCCTGCTGATCCTGAAATCCCATTAGAGTGGCTCAGTTCAATTTCATTCATTGACATCCAAGCTAAAAGGAACCTGAGAGAATATCTAAGTTGAAATCTTCATTATACAAATGAGAAGACAGAGGCTCACAGCAGGGGTGTGTCTCACCTGTGGTTATACAGTTAGTGACAGATCCAGAATGAGGACCTAGAGCTCTCAGCTCTTCCTGGAGGGCTGATCGTGCCATGTCCTGTGGCCTTCCCCATTGAATAAAAATGGAGTGGGTATCAGGCTCTGATGAGGGTAACACAGCCACACTTTCATTCTTTCAACACATTTTACTGATTACCTATTACAAGGGAGGCATTGTTCTAAGCACTGGAGACATAGTGATGGACAAGATAAAGGCTTTACTCTCATGAGCCCTTATTCTAAAGACAGAGATAAACCAGTAAACGGATAAACAAGTAAACAAACAGATAACATCGAAGAGTTACAAGGACTAAAAGAAAAACTAACACCACATAAGGGCTTGGAGAGACGGTGATGGTTCTAGCAGATACATTGGAGAGACTGTCCAGGAAAGACATCTCTGTGGACGTGACTTCTGAGCAGAGACAAAGTAATAAAGCAAGTCATATGAAGAGTACTCCAGGTAAAGAGAAGAGTAGGTGCAAAGGCCTTGGGGTGAGAAGTAGCTTTTTGTACTCAAGGAACAGAAAGAAGGTCACTGTGACTTGTGGAAGGAATAAAATGTGAGTGTTAGGACATGAGGTTAGAGAATTAGTCATAAGCAAGATCTCTTCATATAGAATCTTTGTTATCATGATAAAGCATTTAGATTTCATTTGGAGTTGACGAAGGTGATCTGATTAACAGTTTTTAAATTACTCTGGTTATTGCATTGAGATATTTATATAAGAGGTCTGGTAAGGAGGGTAGAAGATGAGATAAGCATACAGAATGGGAAATAGAAGGTAAAAACCCATTTCTGTGTATATACCTAAGCAACATGAAAACATACATCTACTCAAAAACTTGCAAATGAATATTCATAGCACCATTACTCATAAGTGCCAAAAAGTGGAAACAACCCAAATGTCCACCAACTGATGAATGGATAAATAACATGTGGTATATCTATGTAAGGGAATATTATTTGGCAGTAAAAAAGAATGAAGTACTGATACATGCTACAACATAAATGATCCTTGAAAACATTATGCTAAGTGAAAGAAGCAAGCAAAGAACACTCATTGTAAGATTTCACTCATGGAATGTCCAGAATAGACAAATCTATAGAGACAGAAGGTGGATTAGTGGTTTTCTAAGGCTGGGATGGGAGTTGGGTAAAAATGGGAAGTGACTGTTAATGGGTATGAGGGGTTTGGGGTAATGAAAATCTTTTAAAATTGATTGTGGTGATGGTTGCACGACTCTGAATATACCAAAAACCATTACATTTTATGCTTTAAATGGGTGGGTTGTATAGTATATGAATTATATATATCTCAATAACACTTTAGAAAAATAAGAGGAGAAAGTATCAGCCATTGTCTAAGTCAGCTCAGGCTGCCATAACAACATTCCACAGACTGGGTGGCTTAGACAAAAATTTTTATTTCTTACAGTTCTGGAGGCTGGCAAGTCCAAGATCAAGATGCTAGCCAATTCGGTTTTCTCTGAGGGCTTTCTTCCTTGTTTGCAGACAGCTGTCTTTTAACTGCATCCTCACATGGCCTTTTCTCTGTGCTCTTGTGGAGAAAGAGCACAAACTCTCTGGTATCTCTTCTTATAAGAGCACTAATTCCACAGGACCAGAGCCCCACCCTCATGACCTCATTTAACCCGAATTACCTCTTAAAGGCTCTATCCCCAAATACGTTACATTGGTGATGTGGTACATCCAAAAGTGGAGCATTTATTGGTGCTGACAAAAAAAGACATAGGGTATGAATTGGATTTTATTTCTGCTCTCTGGGAGAGCACAGTCTGGCAGAAGATGACATAGCATACAGGTGACACTAACTTGAGGCTAGGAGTTCAAAGAATCAAAAATCTGTAAAGGATTATGTTATGGGCTGAGTTGTGTTGCACCTCATATTTTGAAGTTCTAACCCCTAGTGTGACTGTATTTGGAGATAGGGTCTTTAAAGAGGCAATTAAGTTAAAACAAGGTCATATGGGTGGGCCCTAATCGAATCTGACTGGTGTTCTTATAAGAAGAGGAAATTTGGACACATAAAGAGACACCAGGGGTGCATGTGCACAAAGAGATGACCATGTGAAGACACAGCAAGAAGGAGGGCTATCTGCAAGCCAAGGAGAGAGGCCTCAGGAGAAAGTGACCCTGCTGTCACCTTGATCATGGATTTCCAGCCTCTAGAACTGGGAGAAAATAAATGTCTGTTGTTTAAGTCACACAGTCTGTTATATTTTGTTGTGGCAGCCCTAGCAAACTAATATAGGTTACAAGAGAAAGATATTCCATCTGGCTGGAAGGAAAATATAGGTAAGTTCTTCCTTAAGTCTTTCAAAAACTTGGATGCATGGGAACAGTTGGCTGAAAGGGATATGACTCCAGGGTTCAGAGGATTTGTAACTAATGTGCTTGCTGAGGGTCTCAGGGTCCAGGTGACCCTTCGAGATGGAGGTGAAGGGTTTCACAGGTGTGTGTGTGTGTGTGTATGTGTTTGTGTTTGTGTGTGTGTGTGTGTGTGTGTGTGCAAGTTCATGGGGCAGAACATTACAGGGACAAAGGCATGGAGACAGGAGAGCATAGGATGGGTTTGGTGGCAGCAAGAAGTTGAGTCTGTTAGCAGCACAGGGATGAATGACAGGATTAGGCTGGGTCAACAAGCTGGGACCACACTGTAGATACCACTTCCATGAGTGGCCCGACTTCTTCAGGATTAGACAATGATAAGGAAGGTGGGAGCCACTGTTTCCCCAGAAGTTACTTGGAGGACAAAATGAGTTGATTAGTGGTCAGCTTGGAAGTCACAGTGAGCCTAGAGCCCATGTGTGAGATACAGACAAGGAAAAGCCTATGATGGCAGTTGGGAATACGGATGAAGAAGACAAGAAAGGAACTTTCCACCCTCAAAGTGTGTGAGAAACTTAAGGGAGGTTGCGTTCATGCAAAGAGAGTCTAGTTTAGGGGTGGGTATGTTAGGGAGAGCAGAATGGGAGGACAAGCTAATGGAACTGTTACTTGCTGAGCAGATTCTGGGTTTCAAACATTCTGCTAGACTCTTCATGTGCATTATCTCAGCTCTTTCTCTCCACAGCCCAGTGAAAACACTGCTGTTACCCCTTCCTTGCAGATGAGAAAACAGGCTCAGAGAGGGATAGTCACATGCCCAAAGGCAAGCAGCTAGCAGCCGGGCTGGGCTGTGAATTCTGATCTCCCTGCCTCATTTTCCCATTCCACCCCACCTCTGTAGTAATTTTTGAAAGAAATGATTTCCTGGCCAGGTGGGCCAGCTGCCCAGTTCTGGATGACAAGATTCCACCCATCCCTATGGCATAGACATGCATTGTCCACCAACCAGAGAAGCTTGGATATCACATAGGCCTCCCTGGGTTCCTAAATGCCACATGACTAGCCACCAGAGGTGGAATGGAGGCACTTTGACCCAAGGGGGCTCTCAGTGGGCTCAGAGACCTATCGGAAGGTATGGGTGATAAGTATTTCTCATTCTGTTCTTTGAGCTATAGCAGAGGGGAGCCTTTCTGAGCACAACTGTTGACTTGGGGCCAATTCTTTTCAGCCAGGCCTCCTCCAAGCAGAGACAAACAATAAACTTTGTGTGCCCTTCAGCCCTTCAGGAGCATTTCACTTTAACCTTCAGCTTTAGAAAGCCTGGGGAAAAGACATTGGCATTCATTCATTGAATACCTACAGGTGCTCTACACATATTATCTTGTGATCTAACAGAAGAACAGGGATGATGCTTTGCCAGCACTGATGTCAACTTAGTATGAGCACAAGAGCCCTGGTTACATGGGCAAGCACCAGAGCAGTTGTCCCCAAGGTCTGTGGGGTGAACAGAATGAGTGGTCTTCCACCTGATGTGCCCCAGTGGCCATGCTGAGAGCATCGCTGGGACACCTTTTCCATTCCGGTGGCAGGGGCTGGGCGCACCTGGCAAGGGGCAGAACATCTGAGCTTCCCACGTCATCATGGCCACTGCCAAGACTCTTCCTGCTTTTCTGGCAGTTTTAACCCATCTACCCACAGGCTTAGTGGTTGCTTTTTTCCGTTCTGAGAGGCTTTTGGCTGTGAATTCAGCACAAAATCAAAGCCTGCTCTCTTTGATTTTTCTCTTTTCTTTACTAGGGAATTTTCTGTTGCATTAGAGCAGACCTGAGCAATTGATACTTCTCCACTAGCAAGATTCTCTGTGCACAACGATCCTGCTGGGTCAACCCTCCAGATAGCCCTTATTTTCTGAGTTAGTGGTTCATTGGGGGTTGGATTCAAGGAAACTGATAAGCATGTAACCCACATGTATGAGGGTCCCTGTCTCTCAAATTAGTTGGCTCATCTCCTGCTAGTCTAGATCATGGCCCTATTGACTTCTCCCTGGACACAGCCTCTAATTGTGTCCCCCTTTTACTCACTTGTCACTCATCTGGAAAGTCTTGGTGAGCTTGGATCAGGCAGAAGAGGAGAGGCCACTTCAGAAGATAGGAGTAAATGTAAGAAGGGCCCAGGTGCTAGTGAAAGGGGAGGGTAAGTCTAGGACCAAGAAGTCTGGGGGTTGGGAGAGGAGAGGCTGGAAGGTGGCAGATGAGCTGATCTTCTGAGAATCTTCTACGTACCAGATACTACCCAAGCCTTTTCAGCTCAACACCACAGGCAGCATGATCCTTCTAAAGCATAACTGTGACCTCATCACTTCTCTGCTTAAAACCCTTCAAGGGCATTTTGGAAATCATAGAATAGAGGTCCAAATTGCTTCTTATGACATCAAAGACTCTTAGTTCTAGTCCCTGCCTAATCTTGTACTGTCTTCCTTTCTCACATCCTGCCATCCCTGTCTGCACATACAGAATGGTACCAGGCTCTATGCTAGTATTGGGTAATTCAGAGATGGTCAAATACAATGGACTCACTGAGGGATGGGGAAAGCAGGTGGTCCATCTAGAACAATGAGTGCCATGGTAGACCTAAGCACAGAGGAGGGCCCCTTCCCTGGTCAGGGGTTCAAGGAAGGCTCACACTTGAAGGATGAGTAGTGGGGAGAGGAGGCTTTCATGGTGAAGGGAACAGCAGGGCCAAGTCCTTGGGGCATAAGAAAATCTTGCATATTGATGGGACTCTAGGTTGTTCATCACTGATGGATGATGATGTGAGAGAGGTGGCAGGGGCTGGGCCTAGGGGACCTTGAATGATAAGTCAATTGTTGTCATATTAACCTTTGGATGATGAGAGCAACTGAAGGGATTAAAACAGGGAAGGACAGGATCTTATCTGCAGAGATCACCAGGATGCAATTTAAAGGATGGAGTTAGGTGGGAATTAAGAGGTGAGGCACAGGGAGTAATCGTATGCAGTGAAGGAGCATGTTCTCTTCTCAGCACTGACTCAAGTGAGGACTTATTCTCTCTCCTGCCCAACTCCATGCAAACATTCAGGTCTTCTCTCCTCTCATGAGGAGTTCTCAGGGTCAAATATACCACACTGCTTAGTTACATGGACTGAGCCCTTTATGGGATCCTAGGGGACATGCTGAAGACTTTGCTTTCATGCCCACTCTCTCACTAACCTGCTGCCTATTACAGACATTCTCAAGGTTCTATGGGCTTCACAGAAACACAAAATGTCAGTTTCAAGGGGCCTTGGAGACCATCGGTTTGAAGTCCTGCGATGACCCACACCTGTTCTTGTCTCTTTAATTCCAGACTATTTAGGAGTGACTTGAAAAGCACCATGGATAGCCAGTTATGGTTAGCTCATTTGGTTAGAGAGCAGTGTTGTAATACCAGGGACAAGTGTTCAGATTCCTGTACCAGCTAGCCATCAGGAAAAACAACAAAACAAAAAACAAAACAAAACAAAAAAACACCATTACTTCCCCCAGGCACAGGAACCAGACTTTCCTCTTCTGCTCCCTCTCCCACAGCTTTTGCTTATCTGAAAATGTTTTAATTTTTCCTTCATTCTTGAAGGATAGTTTTGTCAGATATAGAATTATTGTCTGACTTTTTTTTTTTTCTTTTTAAGACTTTAATTATGTCATCCCACTGCCTTCTGGCCTCCTCAGTTACTGATGACAAATCAGCTGTTAATCTTATTGGAGACACATAGTACACAATAAGTTGCTTCTCTCTTGCTGCTTTCAAAATTCTCTTTTTGTCTTTGGGTTTCAGCAATTTGACTAAATGTTTCCTGGTCTGTATCTCTGAGTTTACTTTGCTTGGAGTTCATTGAACTTGGATATGTAGATTCATATCTTTTATTAGGTCTGGGAAATTTTTAGCCGCTATTTCCTTATATATTTTTTTCTATTCCTTTCTCTCTATATTCTTCTTCTGGTACTCTTATGATGCATATATTGGTAAAATAATGGTATCCCACAGGTCCCTCAGGCTCTGTTCATTTTTCTTAATTCTCTTCTCTTTCTGCTTCAGACTGGATAATTTTAATTGTTTTATCTTCAAGTTCTCTAATCTTTTCTTCCATCTGCTCAAATCTACTGTTGAAGACCTCTAGTAAATTTTTCGTTTTAGCTATTGCACTTTTCAGCTCCAGAATTTCTGTTTGATTACTTTTTATAATTTCTATCTCTTTATTGATATTCTCATTTTGTTCATATATATTTTTTCTAATTTCCTTTAGTCTTTGTCCATGGTTTTTAGCTCATTGAACATATTTAATACAGATGATCTAATGTGTTTGACTAGTAATTTCAATGTCTGGTTTTCCTCTATCAATTTTTTTAATCATGTGAATGAGCCATACTTTTTTTTTTTTTTTGCATGTTTTGTAGTTTTTTGTTGAGAACTGATCATTCTGAATATTGTAATGTGGTAACTTTGGAAAACAGATTCTCCTTCTCCTCGGGGATTGCTGATTTTTGCTTGTTGAAGGCTGGAGTCATCTGTTGGTAGCTTTTCCAAATTATTTTTGCAAAGTGTATATTCCTTGTTGTGTCTGGCCACTGGAGTTTCTGATTCATTACTTTTGCAGTCAGCTAGTGATCTGAAAAAATTTTTATTAAATGTCTGGCTCCAAAAAGAGAAGGAAAAAGATTCTCTCTCTTTAAATCTTCTAATAGACATCACCAGGGGAAGGCACTGATGTCAAGAGGGCCAAAACAGGGAAGCACCGACACCAGTCCCTCAGGAAACTGCCAGACCAACAAAAATGCACAACCCCAAAGTTTTGGAGGACAAGGTTTTGCTGCCTACCCTCTCACCAGCCAGCTGTGCCAAGAACATGTGCTGCTCTACCCACAGGTGCACTAGGGCTGAGAAATGGGGGGCAGGAGTTGGCTTGCCCATGCTCCTCACGTGAAAGATAAGAAACCTCTCCCTTCATTGAGCATTCCCCTGGTTGCATAAATGTCCAGTGTTCAGGGCTCCAAAATGGTTTATTTCAATTGTCCTTTTCAGCTGAATGTTTGCTTTGATGTAAGGACTAACCCCTAGAGCTACCTACCCCACCATTTTGCATGACACCACTTGGAATATCTTTTTTGGTGCCCTTATCTGATAGTCATCTGGGGCTTAGTAGAGTGTCATTGACCAGTTTAGGCCCAAAGAATGGAGGCAGGGGCTTGACTGCTTAGGACTGGCTTCAGACTTGTAATTCAGAGTGAGAGAGATAAAGGGAAAGGGGGCTATTGGGGTCTTCTATAATGCTACTCAGATCACCTCCTTTGGGCAGAATGGGGTAGCAACTGACATTTATTGAATGCCTGACTTTTTCTTATTAAAGCCTCACCAGTCTTGAATGTCAGGTATTACTTTCTCCACTTTATACATGAGGAAACAGAGGTTTGGAGAGGTGAAGTGATATTTTCCACACCATAAAGCTGGTTATGGTAGAGCCATAGGTCTGTGTGAGTCCACCTTGACCTCTCTCAGCTAGCATACTTCAGATAGGGATTCCATGCAGAAGCCTTGCCTTGGAGTAAAAATGTGGCTTTTGATGAGACCTTCTCCTGGTTTGTATCTCTTCAAGGCTAATTCACTTCTGTACTTGGACCTCAGTTTCCCCATCTCTGCAGTGGAGGTTTGAAGTGGTTCATCCTGAGATTCTGTGAAATTCAAAGGAAACAGGGGCCTGAAAGAGGCCTAGACGGCCCAAGTTAAGACTTTCCCAGGACTCAGAGAGAGAAGATGGAGCCACCCTGGTTGGGGCAGGCCATGTTCTTTCCACAGAGCACCAGTCCTTCTCAACGGCACCAGCCTGGCCCTTCCTCTGCAGAGGCTCTGGCTGGCAAAGGCAGCTGCTAACCTCTGACCAGAATCCTGGCAGGAGGGGGTTGGAGATGGAGCCAGGGTTGGGAGGAGCTGCACCTTCCTTAGAGGGGGCCTTCCTTACACTCGCAACCTGGGTACTGCAGGGTGGCCTTGTCTCTGTCTTGTTCCAAACATGGCCAAGGACTGGCCTTGGCTGAACATGGTTTATCTTTGGAGAGCGCTGTGTGCTAAGCTGCAATTAGAGCCATTTTTCACTTTGATACTATCAACCCCCTAGCCCTTTGCTGCCAACCTTCTTGTCAGCTGTGAGCCCATGCTTGCTGTCATTACAGATCTTACTCTTCAGACCAGGGATCACCATTTGCAGTGAAAAGTCAGCCTTTCTTTTTTCTTTTTCCCTGATTGGTAAGGGGATCAAAACACTCAGCACGGTGGGGTCCGCACCACACCCAGCCAGTGAGCACACTGGCCATCCCTATATAGGATCCGAACCCGCGGCCTCGGCGTTATCAGCGCTGCACCCTCCCGAGTGAGCCATGGGGCCGGCCTGAAAAGTCAGCCTTTCCACAGAGCTATATCTCCTGCCTCTGACCCAGGAGAAATCTCTCCCATTGGCCTTGCTCCCTGGGAAGAATGTAAGTGTTCCCTCTTCACCATAACTAACACCAGACATCATTGGACTCTTGAGGCAGGTACCTGATCTACACACTCAACATTCCCTGCCTTCATTTGGGTTGTTCTGCCTCCTTGAGTTCACACCAGCAGACACACAGAGAGTACGTGCTGTGTGCCAGATACCAAGGCACCAAGATGGAGGAGTTGGTCCCCAGCCTTGGGAGCTCACAGGGTCTCACAATACATGCCACTAGATTAGCTGAGGATCTTTCACTGGTTTCTGCGTGTTGATTCTTACCACCTTGTAGAGCAATTAGCTATTTGATGGGGAAAGCACAGCAGAGAAGTTAACCGTGCAGGCTCTGGAGCTGGGCCGTCAGCACTTGCCTGCTGTATTTATCACTTTCTCTCTGTATGAACTTTGTCTCTTTGTTTAACATTCTAAGTTACATCACCAGTAAAATGCAGCTATTAATAGAAACCACGTCATGATGTTGTGAATATTGGAAGAGAGTAACCACATAAAGCACTTAGCACAGTGTCTGGTGCATCATAAATGCTCAAAAATTGTGAGTTATTATTATTGATGTTATTACGAACCTCTCGCCTCCCCTCCAAATGGTGAGGTAACTCAATACAGAGAAAAGTGCCCAGGGTTTGGATCCAGAGAGGCCAAAGCTGGCTCTACCCCTTATCGACTGCACATCTAGAGCAAATCGCCTATAATCTCTTTTTGTTGTTGAGTAAAAGGGGATGATGTGAGGATTACAGAAAACACCCACATGGTATCCAGCCCACTTGAGCCGCTCAACAATTGCTGGTTCCTTCCCACCCAGAATGAAAGAGACCGCATCTGTTTTTCTTCAGCATCCCCAGTGAGCAAGCTCATAGTAAGTGCTCATAAGATGTTGGTTGAATGCAATGGCTTTGCCTGATTAGAAAACATGGCCTTACCCATCCCAAGAAATTCTTTCAAAAGATCGGGACCCGCAAGCCTTCAGTGTCCCATAATTTCCACACAGTCTCTGGGAGGGTGCTTGGTGCCATGGCACTTGTGAAACTCCTGCTGGTGCCAGGTCTAAGCAAGCTGATTGACAGTGAAACAGCTGGTGGGGGAAGGACGAGGCTGTCTCTCAACTCTGGAGCAGCTGGAAGTGGACAGACAGAATCAGTTGTACTTGGAAGTGATCCAGAATAAATTGGCAGAACATTAAAGGCCCCTGAGCCTGACTGTGTCCTGCCCTGGAGGAGAATGGGGGCTCAGGTGATGGTGGCATTTCTCAGTGAATTACCCCAGCCTCACCCCACTGACCCATGGCCTTTCTTAATGTCAGCCTGGTGTTTTCAATCTGTGAAGTACCTGGGCTTCACCACATCCCTGAGAGGCAGCCCAGGCAGGGGCGATTACTCTTATTTTTCAGAAGAAACTGAGGCTCAGAGAGGTATAGGGATTTGCCCAAGGTCACACAGCTAGTAAGCAGCAGCTCTTCTCATTGTCAGGTGGGTGTTTTTCTTTATGAATACAAAACTAGGATCCTTTTAGAGTGTCTCTGGTGGCTGGACAGGGAGAAAGCAGAGCCCGCAGCTGCCTTTTAGGCTGGCAAATATCATCACGTGGCTGGAGACGAAGGATTTCTTCAACAGCAAATTGAATCTAACTCACTGTGACAGGAGCCGCGCTTCTGACTCCCAGGGCAGCCCGATCGGTAAGGACACGCGTCTTGCTCTCCAGGTTGTCTCTCCCATGCCTGTCAGTGGGCGCCAAAGTTTTTCTTTTCCTCTCCTCCTCCTGCTTCTCTTCCTCTTTCCTCCATAATCTCTTTTCTTGATCAGATGGCAATGTGAAGCTTCATAATTGAATAAACTGGCCTTGGGATAAGTTCACTAATAGTCTTAGAAACCATTCAAAGGATGGTGTTTTTTGTTCTTTTTCCAGCCCATTTTTACATCAAAGGTTCTTAACCTGGTGCCATGGACAGTGATTGCCTCTGGAAAATAGAGAATACAAGTATTTTAAAATTACATCAAAACTTTTGTGGTTATGTTTTTATGTAAATTGGGCATAGCATTTATCAAATTCTAAAAATGGTATAAACCCAGCAAGGGCCTGTAGTAGTCTGTTCCTGTTGCCGATAACATACATACCTGAAACTGGGTGACTTATAAGAAAACAAAATTTATTGCTTACAGTTGTGGAGGCCGGGAAGCCCAAAGTCCAGTAAACACATGGTGAAGACCTTGTTGATGATGGTTTCCAGCAATGCAGGGGCCTCACATGGCAGAGCAGAGGGAGATTAACCTCTCATGTGCTTTTCTTAGAAAGCCGTCAGAACCCCACCCCTGACCATCATTACTAATCTCCTCACTATGGCACGGTCCTACAATCTAATCACCTCTTCAAGACCCCACCTTTCAATGACCATAACAGGATTTCCCACCCTCAACAGTTACAGTGGAAATTAAGCTTCTAATATGTGAACTTTGGGGACACAATTCAATCAATCCACAGCAAGGCCTTTATTAGAGCATTATATACTTTTAACACAATGATAACGACATCATGTGGGCTTTCGGATCCATGGCAAAATGGCAGCAGCTATGCAGGGAGGCACCTGCCCACAGGAGGGTCCTGAGCCAAGTGATCTGACATCAGTGAGATGTGACAGATAAAAAGAATTGTTCTTTTAATTGTTTGGTTCGGGATGAGTTACTCTTTCCCATTAGGCAGAAGGGATATTAAAGAATCTATTGTTGCACTCGATCTTTTTGCAAGAAGAAGACTAATTTCATTCTAGCAGAAATATCACATATCTGGAAAAAAAACAGGGGAAAAGTTTACTTTCCTTCTCTAGACAGCACCCTGCCAAAAGGAATGGGATAAATTGAAACTAGTGAGAATTTAGTTGGACAAAAGGGAAAATTTCTTGGACACAATGTTTGTAGACTGGCATGGCATCCAAGAATCTATCTTTGGATTGAGCCAACAGCCAAAGAACTTAGGCGTCATGGGTCAGCCTGGGCCCAGGGCTCGGGCTGATGGCCTGTTGGAATCCTTTTCCCATGGTCGCATCCTAGTTCCATCCACAAAAGGCACCGTGATAACTGTGATGGTTAGGTGATAGGTTTAATTGCCAGAAGTCAGGTGTTCTAACAGAAAGAAATCAGGCATTGAAGTCGTAAAGACTGGGTTCAAATCTTGACTGTGCTACTCATTGCTTGTGTGATCTAGGGCAAGTTTCTTTACTGTATGATGCTCTCATTACTTGAGCATAAAATGGGGATGAAGATGCTTACCTCACCATTTGGTCATGGTAATTTAATGAGATAGTGTATGAAAAAAAGCTCAGCCTGTGGCCCAGCATATTAATTCCCTTTCTCCCCATCAAGACAAATGACTTAAAGGCCCAGCTTCAGGGAACCTAGAAAGCTTAGAACAAGAATCTGAGAGCAAGGGGTAAAGTGTGAACAAGAAGTTGTGGCAATGTTCAAGCATTAAGCCTGACTCGGAATCTTATTGGTTCCCATGGCTCAGCCATGTGTTAAATGGCTTACTTAGCTTTTCAGCCTCTAGTTGATTAGAAGTTGAATTAGAATTGGGTTAATAAAGGAAGAAACTGTTATATTCAGGCATAAGATTACCAAGAAAAACATTTTAAAAGGGTATGAAAAACTAAACCCTAGATAGAACTAGTGAGGGGCAGTGTATTAGTTTGCCAGGGCTGCCGAAGCAAAGTACAGTTGTCCCTCCGTATCTGTGGGAGATGGGTTCCAGGAACACCCATGGGTACCAAAATTTGGGGATGCTCAAGTCACGGATGTAAAATAGCGTAGTATTTGTACATAACCTATGCACACATTTCTGTATACTTTAAATCATCTCTAATACCTAATATAGTATAATATATCATAATAAGAAATATAATGTAATTGCTATGTAAATAGTTGTTATATGTTTTTATTTGTATTGTTTTTTGTTGTTGTATTATTTTATTTGTTTATTTATTTTTCCAGCTATTTTCTGTCTGCCGTTGGTTGAATCTGGGAATGCGGAACCCGGTTTAGGAGGGCTGACTGTATCTCTTTTTGTCCAGGAGCACTGTGAAACACTTACTCCTCCTAAACCGCATTTTTGCCTAGTTTTTCCCCTTCCATATTCCACATTCCTCACTCCTTTACAGGTTTCTCCTGAGAACACTCCCTCTTTAACTCAGTCACACAAGAATCTCCACCTCAGGCTCCAGTTTTAGAGAACCGGAACCTAAGACACGGTGCTTGGCTAGAGTTGCTAGCTGGTGTTTCCATCTTGCATTATTTTTTCTTTTGGGGGTGACACCAAACCAGATTTGACTTCAAGATCTTTGCACTGATTCTTTACTCTGCCCTGAATGTTCCTTCCACAGATTATCAGCTGGCTGGCTCTTTCCTGTCATTCAGATCTCAGCTTAAATGTCACCTGCCTAGAGAAGCCCTCCCTAACTACGTGATGGAAAAGGGCCATTTGAATTCCCTGCACAGCTCTCAGCACACTCCGCTTCTGGTGCGTCTCTTCGTTTATTACCTCATCTCTCTCCCTCCCGCCCGGTAAGTGAGCTTCATTTTCATCTCTGTGACAGCACATTTGGGCTGAACAGTCTCTGAGGGCCCTTCCTGCTTTGGCGTTCCACTTTTTATGTGCTGGGATCAAATAAGAAGCATCAACATTCCCATAAGAGCAGCAGACAAAAGATAGCAGGACGGTTCTATGGCCGTCGGACTGCGTGACTGGTGCAAAATCCTTCCCTGAGTCTGTTTCATTACCTACAACACAGGTAGGACGAGGTGACCTCTGGCTCTAGTCCTGTGTTCCTGATGGCATTTAATATTTATCATCTCTGGAACCTGGAAATACATTGCTTCTATAGAATTACTTGTGTCAGACCTTTGTTTTCTGAGCTATCTTTAAAGCAGTTGCAGTCGGCTGACATGAGGGCTTGAGAATGCTTTTTTATTATTTAGGGGAGTACACCTGGCTTCATTCTATTACTATTAGACCTGTGTCCCTCAAACCTCCTCTTTTCCACTCACGGATGTTGAAAAGAAACCTGTTTCTCCCCACAACCCACAAGTGTACAAGACAAATGAGACAAAGTCCCTATACTGAGGAGCTCAGTGAACAGGGAGACTCTAAAATGACTATAATTACAGCACATTGCACTTATTCATTCATTCCTGCATTCATTCATACTTTCATTCAGCAAATGTTTAGCCTATTATCTGGGCTCTGAGGACTCAACAGTGAACGAACAAACGTACCCTCATGGAGGTTTTGTTCTTGTGTTACCTGCTGTCATGGAGGTATTTCAGGGGTGCTCTCAAGCACCAAGGAGGGGCCAGCCAGCTCTTTCTGTCCACATAGACCTTGGAAGGGACACCTTTCCTGTGGAGGGAACATTTGGGCCGGGTTTTGAAGAATGAATAGGAGATTTCCAGACAAAGAAGGGTGGTGGCATTGCAGGGCTGGAAGGCCACTGGCAGACAGGCTGGGGGAGGAGGCCAGAGCAGAGGATGGGGCCCAGCTGGACTGGGAAGGCCTTGTGAGTCATGCCAAATGCCTGAACTTTATCTTGAAGACAATGGGAGCCACTGAAGGTTCCTGAGCATGAGAGAGACATGATTCAAGCTGTGTTTTAGCACTCAGGCAGCGTAGCTAAGTGTATTACTTTCGGACAGTAGCTGTAACAAATCGCCATACACTGGGTGACTTAAAATGACAGAAATTTATGTTCTCATGGTTCTGGAGGCTGGAAGTCTGCAATCAAGGTGTTGGCAGAGTTGTTTCCTTCTAGAGGGCCATCGGGGAGTCTGTTCTGCGCCTCTTTCCTGGCTCCTGGTGGTTCTTGGCAACCACAGCGCTCCTTGGCTGGTGGTTGTGTCACTCTCATCTCTGCCTCCATCTTCACGTGGCCTTCTCCCTGTGTGTCTATGTCTTCATGTGGCATTCTCCTCTCTATGTCTCTTCCCCTCTTCTTATAAGGACACCCATCATATTGGGTTTAGGGCCCACCCTAGTCCAGTATGACTGCATCTTAACTAGTTACATCCACAAAAATCCTATTTCCAAATAAAGTCACATTATGAGGCCCTGGAGGTTAGCACTTCCACATACCTTTCGTGGGGACACAATTCGACCCATAACACCATGGCTTGCACAGCCAGCCCAAGTACATGCTGCAGGGGCAGGGGTGGGGCAAGGGGGTGGACACCCCTATCTGTAATAGCACCAAAGTGCGAGGGGATGAAGGACTTCCAGGCAGGGATGTGGGTTTGGGGTATTTCCACAGCACTCTATATGGAACTGAAAACCATCAATTGTCCATAACAAAGAAAGGGGTAAATGGCTGATAAAGCCATGGGGGATTAAATCCCCCCCTCTGGCTCCCCTCGAAGCCATCGCTGCCTCGTTCCCCAGTCCTGCTCGCTCTTCTGTGAAGGCAGACGCTGCTGCAATCCCCGCCTCTGGAAAGCTGGCGTGGAGGGGCCAGCAGGAAGGCCGGCAGGAACCAGCTCCTTCTGATTAGGAAGGTCAGCCTGGCTCCTGCCTTCCAGAGAGACTCCCACAGTGCCACTGTGATGGAAGAGGGGACCTGGGCCCTGCTAGCCCGATTCAACCCCCCACCGTCCCCAAGGAATGGATGTTAGGTCCAGATGGCCCTCGCGGCCAAACGCCTCTGTCTTGGGCTACTTATAAGGAGTGAATGAAATATCAGATACAGACATGAAAGTGCTCTGTAAAGCCAAAAGCACTCCACGCAGTGCTTGCACTCTCTGTGACTCACTGTGACTGTGAGAAGGTTATTCACCCCCAGGGAGGGTCCCAGCCCAGCCACCTGAGTGCCTAGGCTCAGCTCCCAGGAGTCCACAGCCTTCCCATTTACCACATCCACGGCAATCCTGGAAAGGCATATTAAACTGGCTTCAGAGTAACAAGCTTATAAGAGGGTCTCCTCCCGCCCCCACCCCACCCAATCTCCTTTTGCATCACTGGGTTCCTCTTTGGCAATGAAATTGCAACCTGCAAATGGTTTATCATAAAGTGTTCTCTGGAGAGACACGGTGCCACCTTAGGCTGAGCGCTCATCTGACCTGGGGGGAAAGGGTTTGTTTCGAGCATGAGTATGCTGGTGCCCCAGAGGTTCACAGCCATGGGAAGCAACCTGTCACCTATACCTTCCTTGGCCAGGGATCTGTGTTGACATTTCTGTCTGTTTTCCTGCCACTCTGTCATTTTGGTGAGAGTTTTGTAGAACAGGGTTTGGTGGGCGGAGCTTCTTTGGGGTCCCTAGGTCACTCCCTAAACGTGCACACAGCCCACACTCAACCATATGGTCCCCCACATCCAATAACCCTGGGAGACACACGACAAAGCTGGGAATCCCTACTTTACAAGAGGAAAAACCAAAGGAAAAACCAAGTTCACGTAGAACTTAGGTTCCATGACAGGTTTCCATGGAGGAAGTTTTTTGAGTCTCTGCCCTCAAGGCCATAGAGCAGAGGGATTTGGGGTTCCCGTGGTTCCTCTCTCCCCTGTGCTTGGCCCCTCAAGCCTCCAGCAATGCCCCCAAGGGCTGGGCTGGGTGCTCGGTGACTTCTGCCCCCGCACTTGTCCCTGGAAGAAACCACAGAGCCTGTTTGAAGTGTTTTTAAGGATTTTAACTGCCAGCATGAGAGAGAATTATTGCAGATTCTCCTCTTCTCTCACCTATCCTGAAGTGGGAAAAAATCTCTCCCTCCTCTGAACTCTTATAGCTCTTAATTCTCATGCTCATTCTCATGTTCATTCATTTATTCACTCAGTCATTTGATACCTTCAACAAACATATAATGAGCACCTACTCAGTTACAGGCACTGAAGATCAGCTGCAAACAAAACAGAGCAAAAGCCATGTGTCACAGTGCTAATACCTCACAGTTATATGAAGAGTATCTGCCACGTGCCAGGCATGGGGTAGACACCTGGACTTCCTCCTGGCAAGCAGCACTTCAGCAGTTAAGAGCCTGGGCTGTGGAATCCAAGAGCTAGCTTTCAAATCCACAGTCAGCTACTTAAAGGTAAGTGAGTTGTGGCCACATGTTATGGCCTTTCAGAGCCTGTGTTTCTCTCTGTGAACTAAGGACCATAATATCTTTCCTCAGAGGGTTATCATGAGATCAAGTGAAATGATGCATGAAAAGCATACCACACAGTCATCAGCACATAACAAATGTTCAAAGAACAGTCAGCATTCTTAGAATTGACACGACAATTACTAGATATTACAGCTCCAGGAATAAATGGATTATCTCCCTCCCCTGACCGTGTGTGCACACCAGCTCATAAACACACATCTCCAGAGTTAAGGGGGCTTGCAACAAAAACATGGGTAGACCAATACTGAAATCAACTCCAACAAGAAAAAGAAGAAAAGAGACAGACTAAAAAGAACCAAACAAAGATACATAGGAGGGGAGAGAGGAAAACGACTGAAAGACTATTTTTGTAACTGATTATCAAGCAGCCAGCCTTCCACCACATTAGAAAGTCGTCAGGCAAAGAACAAGACAGCCTGTGATGTTTCAAAAGGAAGCACAGGCTGAGAGGTGGGTAATGAATGGCATTAGAGTGGGATGGGTCCCATGGGTCTTTTTATAAGAGACTCCACATAACATATGGGATGATATTCTTCAAAGCACTTTCACTGGAAAACTGCAGGGCTGCTCTTGTCGGAAGGCCGAGGGAACCTGTTTAATCATGTCCTCCCCCCTCTGGGTGTGTGACCGATTGAGAACACATACGAGGATCCAGGTGCGGCTCAGTATCGGTGCTGTTATTGATGGAGCTGCATTGGGAAGGTTCACCAAACTGCATTCGCTACGGTAGAAAGTCTGGAGCAAGGCAGGCCTCCCCTACGCAGGGAGCCCCAGGTTGGGGGATCACCCCAGAGCAGCAGCGTGAGCTCCACAGACCCCACAGCAAGCATACTAGCAGGACTTGAGCTGGAGTGGCCAGGGGGTCGTCTGTCCGAGGCCTCACACTCACTGGGGGTCTCAAATTCATAACTTTAATGTCATCTCCAAACAGGGTGTGTTGGTTGGCTTGGGCTCCCATAATAAAGTACCACAGACTGGGTGGCTTAAATAGCAGGAATTTACTTTTTCACAGGCCTGGAGGCTGGAAGTCCAAGCTCAAGGTGTCAGCAAGGTCAGTTTCTTCTGAGGCCTCCCTCCTTGGCTTGCAGATGTCTGTCCTCTCCTTGAGTCCTCACGCGACCTTCCTTCTGAGTGACTGTCTGTGTTCTAGTCTCCTCTTCTTATAAGAAACCAGTCATATTGGATTAGGGTCCTCTCTAATGACCTCGTTTTAACTTAGTTACCTCGTTAAAGGCTCTGTCTCCAAATACGGTCACATTCTGAGCTAATGGGGGTTAGGGCTTCAACATATGAATTTTGGGAGGGACAAAATTCAGTCCATAACCCAAAGTTAGGCAAATAGTCACAGAGATATTCTCAGAGAATATGAAAATGTTCATCATGCTGCATTCTTTTAAAAACTATTCTCTTGAAGATGTGACACACACACAGTACACATTTGAAATGATACAAAAGAATATGGAAAGAAGCATGAGTTTTCTTCTTCCCTGACCCCAGTGCCCATGGCAACCATGTTATCAATGTTTTGTGTTTGACTATCCAGAGATAGCCTATGTGCACGTGCGCACACACACACACACACACACACACACACACACACACACACAAACTCTGTTTTAAACCTTGCCTTTTTCCAACTAAGCATATATCATTGAGGGAACTTACACTTCTGAGAAGGAGAAGATGTGATTTTTTTCCTTTTTCCTATTCCTCCTGTTAGGTACAACTAAAAACCATAGGCATTACACATAAGACAAATATAAGAGACTCTGCAAGGTGGAGCGAAGGCAGCAAACTGGCTAGAAAACTTGAGACACAAGAAATAATATGATGGTGAATTCCTTTGGTTTTCTTTTTGACTCATATATCTCAAAATTGAACCTGAATAATCCAGCACCCACCAAAACACAGTAGGAACAGAAAGAAAGGATGAAAAAATCCTAACAAAAGCCTGCTCCCTCTAACCAAAAGACCGTGGAAGAGGCTGTCTAGTAAGACAGAATACTATTAGATGATAACCACTCCATTTTAGCCAAACACCACAAAAACACACAATAAACCCTGAAGGCTTCACCCTGACTCATGCAAGCCAAGTGTGAGTGGGAAGTCTAGATTTTTTCAACCTCATGATGTTGTAACAAGGCAATCCAACACTCTCACTGGTATCAGAGACGGTCAGGTGGGAAGCCAGAAATTTTATCTCCACCAGCTGATAATGAGGCTCCCTTCTCAACAGCCTCAGTAGAAACTAGGTAGAGGCCTGGACTCCCACTCCCACTTGGCGTAATGATAAGTCCCCATCACAAGAATAAACAAAGGCCAAGTGTAGAATAGAGAGTTCTACCTCTACCTGATAGCAACAAGGCAGTGCTCTCACTTCCCCTGCTAGATCCGGGTAACAAAAAAGTCCAGCTAGAACACTAGCTTTAAATGTGATCTATCATCTCATCAAATAATATGAAAATGTCCAGATCTCAACAGAAAATCAGTTATCATAACATGAGCCAGCAAGATCCCAAACTGGATGAGAAAAGACAATCAATAAATGCCAACACTGACATGACAGAGATGTTAGAACTATCTAACAAAGATTTTAAAGCATCATGATAAAACTGTTCCAACAAGCAATGATGAACATGCTTGAAACAAAAAGAAAAATAAAAAGTCTCAGCAAATAAGTAAAAAGTCTTGGCAAAAATTAAAAGAAACAAAGAGAAACCAAATGAAAAATTTAGAATTGAAAAATATAATAACCAAAATAGAAAGCTAAGTGGATGAGCTAAACAGCAGAATGGAGGCAACAGAGGAAAGAATCAATGAGCTGGAAGATAGAACAGTGAGAATTACCCAATCTGAACAACGTAGAAAAAATAGACTGTGAAAACATGATCAGGGTCTCAGAAACCAATGGAACTATAACAAAAAAGCTCAAATTTGTATCATTAGAGTCCCAAAAGGAGAGGCAAAAGAGAATGGGGCTGAAAATGTATTAAGAGAAATAATAGCTGAAAACTTCCCAAATTTGGCAAGACATATAAACCTACAAATTCAAAAAGCTGAGCAAATTTCCCATAGGATGAACTTAGAGAAATCACACCAAGACAAATCATAATTAAGTTTCTGAAAATGAAAAACAAAGAAAGAATCTTAAAAGCAGCCAGAGAAAAGCAACACCTTACCTGTAATAGAAAAACATCTAGAATAACAGTGGATTTCTCACCCAAAACTGTAGAGGCCAGAAGGAAGTGGCACAATATTTCAACTGCTGAAAGAAAAAAATGTCAACCCAGAATTCCTTATTCAGTGAAAATGTTCTTCATGAATAAAGAGGAAATTAACACCTCTTCAGATGAAGAAAAACTAAAAGAATCTGTCATCAGCAGATCTTTCCTAAATAATGGCTAAACAAATTTCTCTAAACATAAAGGGAATAATAAAAGAAGAAACCTTGGAACATCTGGAAGGAAGAAAAAAACAAATTAAGCAAAAATATGGGTAAATACAATAGGTTTTCTTTCTCTTCTTTGGTTTTCTAAATTACATTTGATGTTTGAAGCAAAAACTATAGCACTGTTTGATGTGGTTCTCAGTGTAAGCAGAAGAAATATTAAGATAATTATATTACAAATTGGGAAGAGTAAAGGGACATAAAGGGAAATAAGGTTTCTGTACTTCACTCAAATTCTTTAAATGATGATACCAGTAGATTGTGATAAGTTATGTATATAATGGGATATTCAGAGTAATCACTAGAAAAAGCTACACAAGGAGATATACCAAAAAACACTACAAATAAACCAAATTTATAAAAAAATCAATTTTTGGAAATCTAAAAAATGGCCAAGTAACTTAGAAGAAGGTGGGAAAGAGAAAACAAAGAGAACAAACAGAAAACAAAAAAATATAATGGCAGACTTAAACCTTATCATATACATAATTAATCTAAATATAAGTGATCTAAATATATCAACTGAGAAATACGTATTAATAAACATAACCCAACTATATACTATTTACAAGAAATTCACTTCAAATGTAATGATTAAGCAGGTTGAAAGTAAAAGGATGGAAAAAAAAAATATATATATATATATATAAATATTTGTGCAAACATTAATCAAAGGAAAGCAGGAGTAGCTATATTAATATAAGATTAAGTAGACTTCAGAGCAAAGAAAATAATCTGAGGCAGAAAGTGATATTATATAATAATAAAAGGGTAAACTTACCAAGAAGAAATGGTATGCCATTTCTGCATGTATGCCCCAAACAATAGAGCTCTAAAATATGTGAAGCAAAAACTGATAGATCTGAAGGGAGGAAGAGACAAATTCATAATTATAGTTGCAAAATTCAATATTTATCTCTGAACAATCAATAGAACTAGGCAAAATATAAGCAAGGATATACAAAAACTTAACACAATCAGCCAACAGGATCTAGCTGGCATTTATAGAACATATCACCCAACAAAAACAAAATACACATCTTTTTTTTTTTTTTTTTTTTTTTTGTCTTTTTGTGACCGGTAAGGGGATCGCAACCCTTGGTGTGGTGTCGCCTGCACCGCGCTCAGCCAGTGAGCGCACCGGCCATTCCTATATAGGATCCGAGCCCGCGGCGGGAGCGCTGCTGCGCTCCCAAGCGCTGCACTCTCCCAAGTGTGCCACGGGGCCGGCCCAAAATACACATCTTCTTCATGTGCTCAAAGGACCTATATCAAGATAGATCGCATTCTGGGTCTTAACCAAACCTCAACAAGTTTAAAAGAAACTAAAACATATAGAGTTTGTCCTGCAACTACTATGGAATCAAATTAGAAATAAGTTTCAGAAAGATAACAGAGAAAATCTACAAATATTTGGAAAGTGAACAACATACTTCTAAATAATCCATGGCTCAAAGATGAAGTCTTAAAGAAAATAAAAAATTATGTCAAACCTAATGGAAATGAAAATACAACATAACAAAATTTGTGTGACACAGCTAAAGCAGTGCCAAGAAAAAATTTTATAGCACTGAATTCATACTCTAGGAAAGAAGGAAAGTCTCAGTCAATTATTTAAGCTCCCATCTCCAGAATCTAGAAAAAGGAAAGCAAAATAAATCCAAAACAAGCAGAAAGAATGAAATAACAAAGATAATAGCAGCAATCCATGAAACTGAAAACAGAAAACAATACAGAAAAGTCGGTGAAACAAAGAGTTGGTTCTTTAAATGGTCCATAAAATTGACAAACCAGTAGCAAGACAGACAAAAACAAAACAAAACAAAAACAACAGCAGCAACAAAAAAAAGAGAAGGCATAAATTAGCAATATCATGAATAAAACAGAAGATATCACTATAGACCCTGAAAGCATCAAAAGGATAATAAGGAAATACTATAAACAATTCTACCCACATTGATTTGACAACTTAGATAAAATAGAACAATTCTTTAAAACAGAAAAACAAAAAACAACTACTACTATTCATCCAGTACAGGATAGATCATTTGTGTATGCTATTATTATCAAGAACATTGAATTTGTAATTTTAAAACTTCTGCCGCCAAAATCTCTAGACACAGATGTTTTACTGGAGAATTCTATCAAACATTTAAATAAAAATTAACACCAATTTTACATAAGCCCGTTCCTGAAAATAGAAGAGAAGGAAACACTTCCCAATTCATTTTATGAGGCTTGTATTACTCTGGACCCAAATCAGACAAAGGCATTAAAAAAATTTTTTTAAAAAGAGAAAAGTACAGACCAATATCCCTCATGAATACAGATGTAAAAATCCTTAACAAAAGTTAGCAGCATATAATGGGAATTATACACCATGACAAAGTGGGGTTTATTTCAGGGATGTGATATTGGTTCAACATTAAAAAATAAATCAATGTAATCCACAATATTAACAGGCTAAAGAAAAAAATCACACGATAACATCAATCAATGCAGAAAAAGAATTTGACAAAATGAACCACCAATTTCTGATTTAAAAAAAATTAGGAAAATAGGCATAGAGAAGGGAAAAAAACTACAGCCAACCTTATATTTAATGGTCAAGGACCGAATAATTTCCCTCTAAGATTAGGAACAGGCTAGAATGTCCACTTACCACTTTTATCCAATCTAGTGCTGGAAGTTCTAGCCAGTATAACAGGGCAAGAAATGAAAATAAAAGGCATGCAGATTGGAATGGAAGAATAAAACTGTTTCTATTGCAGATGGCATGATTGTCTACATAGAAAATCACAAGGATGCACAAAAAACTCATCCTAAAACTAATAAGTGAGTTTAGACAGCTTGCAGGATGAAAGATAAACATAAAAAAATCAATTGCGTTTCTATGTAGTAGAAATAAGCAAGTGGTCACTTAAACTAAAAATACAACAGCATTTACAATCATTTAATTTAAAAAAAGTATTTAGGTGTAAATTGAAGAAAACATATACAAGCCTTGTGTGTTGAAAACTACAATATACTATTGAAAGAAATCAAAGAAGATCAAAATAAATAAGAGACATACCATGTTCATGAATTGGAAGATGCACATAGTAAAGATGCCAGTTCTCCCCAAACTGATGTACAGATTTAATGCAATTCCTATCAAATCCCAGAAATACAAAGGAACTAAAATAGCTAAAATAATTTTGAAAAAGAATCAATCTGCCCAATTGGAGGACTTGTTACATAGCTACAGTAATCAAGACTGTGTGGTATTGGCAGAGGGACAGACACTTAGATAAATGGAATAGAACAGATAACTGGGAAGTAGCCCACACAAATATTTCCAACGGATTCTTGCCAAAGTGCAAAAGCATTCAATGAAGGAAAGATAGCCTTTCCAACAAATGGTGTTGGAGCAATTGTACATCCACAGGCAAATAAATGGATCTTGACCTGTCTCATATCTGACACAAAAATCAACTCGAAATGGACAATGGACTTAAATATAAAATGTACAGCTATAACATTTTTAGATAAAAGACTTAAAAACATAGGGCCAGCCCCGTGGCTCACTCGGGAGAGTGTGGCGCTCGTAGCGCCGAGGCCACGGGTTCAGATCCTATATAGGGATGGCCAGTGCACTCACTGGCTGAGTGATCCCCTTACTGGTTCAAAAAAAATAAAAATAAAACAAAAAATAAAACAAACTAACAACAACAACAACAACAAAAAACCAGAGGGGAATATCTTCAGGATCTAAGACTAGGGATCTTAGATTTGACACCAGATGCACAATTTATAAAAGGGAATACTAATATATTGAACTTCATCAAAATGATAAACTTTTGCTCTGCAAAATCTCTGCAAAGACCATATTCTAAATTTGTATATGTGTTTTAACTATTTCTGCAACATTGATCTGCTTTTTTATTCATGTGCCAGTACCACACTCTTAATGACTAATCTAACTCTAAACTGTCACAATAAATATAGACAGTAAATAAGTGCATTTTTAATAAATTGTGTACCTATTTCATGAATAGTACAATTGTATACCAATGTATTTTTGGCATTCAAGGTGTTGGCTTAGTAAATGTTTACGTTTAAGATACAGCATAAGTGTGGTGACTATGTTATAGAATTTCTTAATTTTGTCAATATATCTTTAAAAATATATAGAAGGTTTCCAGTCTCCTTTGTCCTCTGAGACACCCTGGAAAATGGCATGATGAGAGAATGGAAAACAAGATGGGCCGAGGCATGATCAATGATCCCCTAAATAATCCCTGTGTGACCCACAAATGCCAGGCTCCTACCAATAGCCCTAATAGAAGGGAAATTTTCTGGCAGCTATGACCTTGTGTTCTTCATTGGTCTGTCCTTGGCATTGAGAGCTGAACCCGGCACATAGTAGATCCACAAGGAATTTGTATTGTTGAATATAATTTCTCAGGGAAGGAATGAATCGGGGGCAAGAGATAGGCAGAGTCCACCCTGGCACTTCCACTAGGGAGGGAACTGTTGGTACAACTTCCTCCTTTTCTGTGGAAATGGGAGAAATAGTTCTGCTCCCATTCCAACTTCCCAGATGGTCTTTCTCACCTGATCTGAAGATAAAAGACAAAGGCCTCATAATAGGTCCCAGTGTATCATGAAGGGCAAACTTTCTAGGGTGTATATGGGGAAGGTTGAAACTAGGACTGAAATTGGACTGATTTTATGGCTTGCTGATGATCTCACTGGGTAGGGAATAAAGCTCGGATGTCACAAATTTGGGGGATGGGGTGTGCAGTGTTGGAAAAAATGTGGGCTCTGGTCTTGAATCCAGGTTTGGAGCCATTTTCTGCCACTTAATAGTTGCATGACTTTTACCTCTGTCGCTTAACCCCTCTGAGTCCTTTTTTTTCTTAGGGGGAAAAAGATATCTGCCTTCTCAGGCTAAGTGAGAATAAAATAAAGAAATTTGGTGTAAAATATTTACATACTTGGTTCATTCAATAAATGTTTGTTAAATTATTTAATGAAACAGATAAGAAATATTTATCATTTAGTTACTGAATGGAAAGAGCATGGTTTTAGAGTTGGACTGACCAGGTTTATCTCATATCTGCCATGTATTAACTGCATTCTTAGGATGATTTGAATGGCCTCAAACTGGATTGAAAAATAAGGAAATTGATTATCTGACTACATGGGAAGTCTAGAGGGAAGGTGAGCTTCAGGAGCGGGTGGTTCAGTGGCTCAACGTCATCAGAGACTCAGCCTCTTTCATCTCTGAGCTCAACACTGGCTGCACCCTAAGGGTGGCTTCTGTCATGCCCATGCAACAGCTGCCAGCAGAAACTGGCTCTTGTGCTAAGCAACATAATCAGCTCAGGAGAACCTCATCCTACACAAGCCACATGCCAATGGCATTGCTCTCAAATGCTGTGTTGCTTGTTGGAGACGATGGGATTGAGCTCTGGATCCAGGGATGTGGCCACCATCCCCTGTGGTTATATTAGGAAGAAGGAAGGTCGAAATGGATGCTGGGTGGATGCCCAAAAGTTTAACCAACTGCAGCTGTAAGCAACTTTGATGGAACCTCCCTGAGATTCAGTTTTCTCATGTGTAAAACAAAGAGTGAATCAATCTTACAATCTCTCATGGGGTTTTTATAACGATTGCGTGAGATCGGGTATATCAAGCACATTGCCCTGGACCTAAGATGTAGAAGATGGTGGGTGAATAGATGAATAGTTGATTTTATTCTTTAGAGTGCTGAACTATTGCTCCCAAAGCAGTTAGAGTCCTTAATTTCCACACGGGGAAATTGAGATTCAGAGATGTTGAGTAACTGTCCATAGTCTGCACAGCTGATGGAATGCATCTGACACCAGACTCCTAGACCCATGGCTTCTGGTGCTGTGACCCATTCCTGCAGCTTCCCCTTACTTCATGAGTTCCAGGAGAAAGCATAGAGCCCCCCAAAGTGCAGGAGAGGGCTACTGAAGGAGGCAGGGAAGCCACAAGTATGCCATTTACTGTTTGGGCTCTATAGAAGGTCCACCAAGGTGGAGGCACAGAGGGTCCTTCTGTGTAGCTCTGAGCGTCAGCCCCAGGAGTTCCAGGCTGCCCAGACCTGCTTACTCATAAGGGTTTCCCATCCCTTCCAATATATGCCCAAGGAAGAAAACTTCCATGTAAGCATCTCGATAATGCCTTAGTGTTCTACTCGGGAAGTGGCCCTTGGGGAGCGAACTCCAATAAACTACCTTTGGAAAGTGCGAGCTGGTGGCTGTGGGAGAGGCCTGCCCATGCCTCTGGAGAACATGCTGACGCTGGGCTTCCTCCCGCAGCAAGAGCACCAAGCAGACACTCCTGCGAGAGGGGGCTGAATGCCTGTAATTAAAGATTCCATTCTGAGGGCCTGTTTCTCCTTTCAGGCTGAGCCTGTAATTTCAGGGGCTTGACCCCTTCCTCAGTATTTGTAACCTTTTCCTGTTGTCCTCTGAATCTTAGCTTTGATTTGCCATTTACAAACAGGAAGGTGTTCAGTCCTGGTAGTCTGTATGTGTCTAGAAATTTATCCATTTCCTCCAGATTTTCAAATTTGTTGGCATATAGTTGTTCGTGTCTGGTGACATTATGAGCAAAGAAGGTATTGATCCTAACCTCTTAGAGTCACGTGGGGGAGACAAGCATTATTCAAATAAACACAAAGATGTATATTTTATTGAACAAGTATTTATTCAGTGCTTGGCTATGGGCCAGGCTTTCTAAGTGTGTCACAAATGTTAACCCATCTGACCCTCGTAAAAATCACGTGAGGCAGGTACTATTAATTCCCCATTTTACAAATGGGAAAATGAGGCACAGATAAAGTAAGTTGCCCAAGGTCACGTGTATCAGTTAGCTATAGCCACATAATGAAACATCCCCAAAAGTCAGTGGCTTAAAACAATCATATGGTGTTTTTTGTGAGTTGCTGGCTGGTGTCAGCTCTGATCTCGGCTGGGCTTAGCTGGGCAGTTCTGCATTCTCATCCATGTGACTGTGATCCACTGGGGCTGGGCTGGGCTCCACATGCCTCCCCCTCCTCCCCTTCTGGGACCAGTAGGCCAGTCCTGAAATGTCCTATTTATAGGCATGGTAGAGTGCAAGAGAGCAAGCAGAGGTTCAGAGCTGGTACCCTGTCACTCTCCCACTAATTCTATTGGTTAATGTAAGTCAGGTGGCCAAATGCAGGGGCAGGAACAAAGCCCTGCCCACAGAGGAGGGACACTGCAAACTGGCATGGTCAGGGCAAGCAGGCAGGAGTGAGGAACCAGGCGATGATGCAGCCCAGCACATGACCCAGCCAGGAAACAGTGGGGCCAGGCATGAGCCAGCAGTCTTGCTGCAGAGTCCTGCACTTACACTTAAGCCAGGCTGCCTCTCATGTGTGCATACAAATGGGATCGATGCTGGCAAAGTTAAGTATGAGGTGTCAGGAGCAGGGAGAACAGCGGGCTGGAGTCTGGGAGTCAGGAAAGGGTCTCTTTGGGGAAATCACATTTGAGAGCAGCAGGAGTCATCAGGGTTAACACAGCAGAAAGCACACTTGTGCCAAGCCTCCGAGGCCAGGGGAGCTTTATTCCTAGCAGGGGACGGAGGGTCTTCTCCATGCTCTCCTCACCACCTCGGTAGTCCCCTCCCTCACCAAACGTGTCCTCTCACTCCAGCCAGCCTGTTCTGCAGCTGACCGGCCCGGAACCAACCCTGCGCCACCTGCCTTCCATTGGTCACCGCCCTCCTCCTAAGGCCCCCTTCTTCCTCCCAGCTCAAAAGCCCCCTCCATGGGGCGGCCTGCCTGATCCTCTAGACAGAACTCACCCCTTACCCCACCAGCCTCATGCATTCTGACTACAGAATGCGCTGCACACAGCTTTGTAGCGATTGTCATCATTGAGTAACTTGAAAGGTCATTGTTGAGCACATACTGATCAGACTTCCACACCGGCCTCTGCACATGCACACACTCACTCACAAGAAGGCCGTGTGAAGAGGGAGGCAGAGACTGGAGTGAGGAGGCCTCAAACCAAGGAACCCCGGCAGCCACCAGAGACCAGAAGAGGCAAGGAATAGATCCTCCTCTAGAGCCTCAGAGGGAACGTGACTCTGAGGACACCTTGAATATAAGAGAATAAATTTCTGTTGTGGTAAGCCCCCCACTTTATGGTGATTTGTTATTGCAGCCACAGAAAACTAACACACTGCTCTTGGTCCACTAAAGGAAGAAACTTCCTCCAACACTCTGCTTTCTTGGAGGAGTTGGGGGTGAAGTGTCCAGCCTTGGCTGTACCCCTTCAGGTAGAATGACCAATTGGACTGGCCTGTATTGCCAGGGGGTGCTCCAAAAGCAAAACAGGGTCCACCCTCTCTCCCCAGCTCTGGGGCCCTGCCTGCCTTTAGAAGACCTGTGGCTGGTCTCCCTTGCCTGTCCCACCTGAGGGAGTCTCAGGATAAGCCCTGAGGGCCAAGCCTTTGTTCATCCAATTCTGTCAACTCGACCTTGGAGACCCACCAGCTCTGTAATCAGGAGCATCCCAGGCCTCATGACCGTCTGGCCTTTGCGGTTCTAACTCCAACTACACAGAAGCAAATGGTCAAGCCAGACTACCTTGTCACTAGTAAAGGGAAGTGGCAGGAAAACCAAAGCCACATGCTTCAGCAGAGATCACAGGAGAGTAATCTGTTGACCTATGCAGCTAGAGAGTCATCTTAATGCTATTATTGAACATCTCGTGTGTGAGGCTTGCTGTGGAGACATCACGTGCAAAAGACTCTGTTCCCAGCTGCAGGAGCCATGGATGAACAAGCACGCATGCAGTCATTCATCAGCCACGCCCGGCTAGTCTCCTCTGTGCTGAGGACCGTGCCAGTGGAGGCTACCCGAGGCAGTGGTCAGAGCAGGCTCTGGTGCCGCACTGTAGCTACATGGCTCAGCTCTGCTGTGACAGCCCTCAGCTTCACATTGGTAAGATGACGACAATAATAGTACCTGCTTGGTTGCTTGAACCCTCTCCTTCAGCCCCTTCCCCTGCAGGGTACCTGGCAGTGGATTCTGCACATGGGGTACTGAACCAAATGAGGCAATATCAGCTTGGTTACCTTTATAAGGAACAGGGCTTCTTGGCAAACTGAACATGGGTCCACCCACAAGTCAAAATGCAAACCTTCCCTGTGATCTGAAGAGAGCAGGGCCTGCAGAAGGGCCTTCCCAGCTCACCTGCCAGCTTCCTGATAGACACGCTGGACCAAAAGGGAAGAGGCCTGACTTTCAGCCCCTGGACCAGGAGAGCAGGCAGGCTGTGTGGCCTTGGACAAGTTACTTAACCTCTCTGAACCTCAGCTTGCTCCTCTCCACAAGGAAAATCATTACATGGACCTCACTGTGTGGTTGTGATGACAAAAACGGTAGAGATACTCTCTGCACTTCCTGCAAACAGGTGCTCAGCAATTCCTCCTGCCCTCTCTTTCTCTGGAGATGAAGTCAGAGCCAGGAGTCTGTTCCAGGCTGGGAAAGGAGAGGTGCTCTGAGGCTCCTCCTCCCCCTGCCCTGCCCCTCCTCCTTTCCTACCCTGCCCCAGTTCTGACCCTGCTCTTTCTGCTTCAGCCCTTCGCTCCCCCTCCTCTGCAGGCTCCTGGCTGGGCCCCTTCATCTTGTAACTGCTGCAGGGAGAACACTAATGGCCCCGCTGGCTCCCTGAGAGGGAGTAGTCACCGAATGAGAAAATGTGTACTAAGGCTGGGCTGGAGCTGTCATCACTCACGTGGTGTCATCTGCATTCAGCAAATGTGCTTAGATGCTGCTCACAGCCTTAATGGGAGGGTGGGGCGGGAATTCAGCAAGCAGGGGCTCTAGGGGGACAGATTGGGGGCAGGGGAGCTCAAGTAGCTCTGTCACCTGCTGTGTTTGTGATCTTGGGCACCTCACCTGTGTCTCTGCTTCTCAGTGTTCCCATCTAGGAAATGGGGACAATCACCTCCACTCTGCTGAGCTGATGTGAGGCTTCAACCACATGCTTGAAATATCCTTGGTTTTATTTTGTTGAAGACTGAAAGCATTTAGCCAGATACTTTGTCCAGAGATTAACGAAGAGGCTGTCCCAGGCCCCTGGGGCTGCAGAAATGGTGTGCAGTTGGAGTTCTTGTTCCCTCTCCTGGGCCTGCAGCCTTTGGGTTGGGACTGAGCTTCTGGGGTGGCTCATCACTGCCCTTTCCTTTGGGGTGGCCTAGTACTTTACCCTGGGGACAGAATGCTTCCCACGCCTGCCCACCCAGACCCCAGCACAGCCTGCCTCAGTCTCACCATTTGGATGGTCCTCTTGTCCCTGCCCTGTGCCTGAGCAGACATGGGACGGCCTCTCCTGTCCTCATCCCCTGCACACCCGACCCCTGCTGTGCTACAGCACATGGAGGACCCATTCCCCAGGAACACCCCTTCTACCCCAGTGCACCTGCCAGGTAGTTGTTGCCTTCTTCCAATCCCCCCAGCCATCCTGCCTGTGGGTTAGCCAGCAAATGTACCCTAAGTCTGGAATCACTCAAATGTCCCCAAATCCCAGTCTTCAGAGAAACTACTTCTCCCCTTAATGCCACACTTCCTTAGCCTGAGAGCCTTTGGGGTAAAACCACAGGAAGCCAGTCCCCAGCCAGGGGATGGGGTTGTCAGCTGTCCTGACAGTAAGTTGTCATCTCTCACTCTGCCTGCAGCTCTGACCTCCCAACATCTCTGGCCAGCTTTGAGCCCCTTCTCTGGGGAGCTGCACCTTCATTTTCCATCCAAATTGGACCAGAAGTACCACAAGCACAGTCAGCTTAAGGCTGTTGCATTTAAGAGACTTTTCCGAGGTTTGAAGAACGTATGGGAATTAGGAAAAGAGGAACATGTAAATATCAGTATTGGACCCTGTGTTCCTGACATTCCTTGACCTTGACCTTGACCTTGGGGGAGGAAGGGTGGTACCTCATGGACATTCCCTCTTTTAGCCCCCTACTGCACCAGATTGCTGCATCCTGCCCTTTGCCACTGGATAAAAGTTTGTCCCCTCCTCCCCGATTTTCTACTGGACCCCACTAATTCATGGCAGCGGTTGGGTTTTCTGGGAACCCGTCTCAGAGTTTAGTGTGCAGCGTGTGTGTTAAGGTGCACCCCTGGGATCAACGCCTGTGGGAGGGAGGAGAAGGAAGCAGGAGGGGCAGAGGGAAGAGAGCTGGGATGCGGCCCCAGAGTGCCCCGACCCCCAGCAAGGCGCGCTCTGCCGCTGAGGCATCGCTGAAGGGGCTGACAACGCACCCAGCATCTGGGCAGCAAGTCCTCCCCTGAAGGGGGTTCTGGGCAGAGTATTGCCCAGTCCACCACTGCTCACACCTTAATTATGTCTGCAGGGATCCCCCTGCCCAGCATAAAGATGGTTTCAACATTTTCACACAGAACACATAACATCTCCATGTGGACTGACTGCTTTGGGATTGTTCAGGGCTACTCCAAGAACACTGAATAAATACTGCCCCTACACCTGTCTACAGGACCCAAATGACTATGCGATATGGTACCTTCCAGAACAAAGGTGGAGTCAGTCCCAAAGATGGAGTTCAGTTCTATTCCCAGAGCTACCAAGATCTGGGAGACAAGGGGTGTTTCTCTCCAGAGCTTTGGTTACCCAGGGTAGGTGGGGGAGGGCAGTATCCACGTGGACTCTCCCAACTTGCCTTCCTGTGCACGTTCTGTTCTCAGACAGGCTGTCCCCTGTCGGGCAGCACAGGCTTACACACTGTCCTTACCCAGGGAAAGTGAGAGGGTCTCATCGCCAGTAATTTGCACTCCTGTTAAACTTCATTGTTTCTGATTGGTCTGGCCTGGGTCATGTGTCCATCCCTGAACCAATCACTATAGCTAAAGGAGCATGCAGTGCACTGATTGGCCAGTGGCCGTGACACTATGCCTATCCCTGGAGTGGAAGATGTAGAATGGCGTCAGAGCCAGAAGACAGAATTGTGAACTAAGAATGGAAGGGGTGGTTCTCCAAGGAAACTTGGGGTGCTGTCACTAAAATGGAGGGAACAGATGCTGAACAGGCAGATACAAGAGGGGTCCACTCGGTGCTTGTGCCTTTGCCCTGGTGAAGGCAGCCAGCGTGGAATGAATCTTCAGAACTAAGTGTTCATCCCTGGCCTTACCCACTCCTCAGGCGGATCTTTTGGGGTCACCTTCAGGCCCTGCCTTCACTCTGGTTTGTGAGCTGCACAGGCAACAGTGCTCACTGAGGGCTTCCAGAAGTTCACGCTCTGTCCTGTGAACCCCCAAACCTCAGACAACCGCTCATGGTTTCTGCTGTGTCTGCCAGCCTTGGATGAGGGGGCAGGTCACTGATTCTGTGGACTTGAGCATTCACTCGTGGTGTGCTAGCATTCACCCCATGAGCCTGTCCTGTAGGATTTATGGTTTGGGGAACCCAATTGTACAGTCAGCAGCAAGGCCCTGTTTCATGCTCAGGCAAGTGCCATCCGCCTTCTGAGCCTCAGTTTCCTTCCCTACAAGTTTAAAGGGTGGGTGCTGTTACATCAGTTCTGAGACAGCTGGGCCTCCCAGCTTGAGGAGGAAGAGGCTCAAATTTACTGAGCCACTACTATGTGCCAGGGAAGACAGGTGTTACTTTTATATATAGTATTATACATTTTTCACAGTGACCCTGGAGAAAGGTATTTAATCTTCCATTTTGCAGCTGAGGAAATTGAGACTTTGAGCAGTTTAAGCAACCTGCCCTGAATTACAGAGCCAAGCGTTGAACTTGCTGTGTCTGACTCCAAATCACACAAGAGTAGGCCAGGTCGGAGATGGGGCTCTGTCAACCCACTTCCCACTACTTCTCTCTCCAGCCCTTCCTTCTCTTTGCACTAGAGAGAACCCTGGGAAGAGTAGCAAAGGGGGAGGGATCTAAGCCTCCCATCCTCTGGGATGGGCCCCTGTCCCTCTCTGGTGATTGCATTCTTGCCTTTTCCATTTTCTTTCCTGAAAGCAGCCTTGTCTTATACATTCTCTCATGCTTGCACTCTTGTTCTCCAGCTCTCTCTCTCTCTCACAGTGACATTAATCTACTTCCAGGATGTTGGTAGCATAAAACAGTCAATGTGAGTGCTGGGGAGAGACTAAGAAATCAGCAAATGCCAGTCACTGTTTTTACTTTTCTCTACCTGAACCTGACCTGCTGGAGGAGGGAAAGAGCTTTCATTATTACACATGGAATAAATGTTTTCTGCTACTGAGTGGCTGAGGACAGGGTCCATGGTGGCTAGAACAGACCTTGTCATTTCATTCAATTTATTGTCATGCAGTTTAATCAGGGTGAGCAAGTGAGCAGGCCAGGGTCTTCGCAGCCAGCAAGTGGCAAAGCAGGGACAGCAGAGGTCTTTAAGCTTCTGGCATGTACATCACATCAGAAATTGTACAAGGATTAGAGCCATAATCTTCCGCCCCTTATCCTCACCCCTAGTCTCACAGCGTTTCAGACGCAAGAAAGCAAGACAGAAGAGGAAATGCAGCCATAGACTCCAGACTCGCAAAGGCAATCACACTTCAGTCCCTCTTCCCAGCACTCAGTAATGTCCCTGAATGGAACATTCGTCAAAGGCCTGTAGAGCAGACATGTCAATCAGTTTGCCTGCCTCACCCAACTTCCCCTGTGACTCATCCAGCTTCCTTCACTTCCTCTGCAAAGAGCAGTCATGTGACCCCAAACCCTGACACAGTGGATTGGACCAAGCATGGCCACATGATTCAAGGATGGTTCATTTGTGGGCTGGGCTGAGCCAGTTAGACTCTCAGTAAGAGGTACTGAGTCACAGAGATCAGACGTGGCAGCCATTCAACGAGAAGATCTGGGGGGCTGTCCTAGGGGCTGGTGTCTTGCTGAGCTGTATGTACGGGAAGCCAAAATCATGAGAAATAGAGAAGTGTGCTCTGCAGAGAGGAGAGGACAAGCAGGCTGCAAGGGACTCCAAGCTGGAGGCCAGGAGGAAGCCAGAGGCCCTCTGTGCTTCTCGTAGCACTGTCCTATAAATGAGGAAGGTGCATTCAATGACATTCAGTTTGCTGGGGCTAGATGACTGGTTTTCATTGTAACCAAGAGTGCTCTGCCTGGGTCAGCCTGCCATGTGTCAGTCTAAACCAGGTGATGGCAAAGACTCTCTCCTTGACCAAACTTTAGTGAGGCTCCTCTGAGCCCTCTTCTTGACTAGGTCTTGGCCTTGGGCTTCTGTGTGCATCCTTGCCAAGTCCAGTTTCAGCAAGAATCTGGCTAAGGCAGTTTAGAGAGTGTCCTTCACTCTCGATACCAGATTACCTTTAACATTTCATCAAATTCTTCATCCACGCCCTTGATATCTGACCCACCTTCAGCAAGAATCCTGTTAAATAGGTTTAGCAAGAATCCCCTACCCTTGATTTTTGCTCTTAGTGATTTTCCGTACATTGACCCCCCTTACTCTGCTCGTTGTCTATAAATCTCCACTTGTCCTTGCTGTATTCAGAGCCAGATCTCTCTCCTCTATTGCAATAGTCTTGAATAAACTCTTTCTTATAGTTTAAAAAGTATCAGAATAAGTTTTTCTTTAACAGTGACAGAGAAGGGGTGTTCACTGAACCAGATGTAAACCCTGCCCTCAAATCCAAAGAAGGCAGATGAGTGTGTGGTAAGAGCTAGGCAGAGATGAGAACAGGAGAGAGATCACTTCCACCAGAGACAGCCACCGCCCAGGGAGCCACAGGAGCAAAAGCTCTATCCCTCTGGGAATTGTTTCCATGTGCTGCCCACCCTGCCCTGCCCCTCCAAACTTAGCAAACTTCCTCTGATTCTTTTTAAAAATATATTTATTTATTATTATTATTTTCTTACATTCTAAGACATTGTTGTGGAGCAGTTGGGAGAGAGGAAAAGATGGGAAAGGGGAGGGCGATAGGGTGGGAGAACCAGGAAGGAGGGGGAGGAGTGGTCAAAGCCTGTAGCACCCCTCTTCATTCAGGCAGGGGAGCCCCGGGGCCTTCTGGGAGCAACTTGGTCATGGCTGGGCTAGATGTGGACATCAGAGGGGGTGTGGCTGAGGTCCTAGGCCCCCACCACCCCAGCTCAAGAGCCTGGGGTGCTTCTGTCGGTGGCCTGGTGGTCATTGCTGGGCTGAATGTGAATATCAGTGGGGTATGGATGAGGCCCTTGGCCTCCCACCATCACAGCTTGGGAGCCTGAGGTGCTTCCAGCAGCAGCCTGGTAGTTGTCACTGGGCTTGTCATTACGAACCATGGCTGAGGCCCTCAGTCCCCCACCACCCAGCTCCAGAGGCTGGGGCGCTTCCAGCAGTGGCCTGGTGGTCATCACTGGGCTGGATGCCAATGTCTGCAGGTGTGGCTAAGACCCTTAGCCCTCCCTCTACCCCAGCTTGGGAGCCTGGGGTGCTTTCTGTCCTTCTAGGTTTTATAGGTGTTCTTTGATGGTCTGAGACCTTTGCTGGTTAATATCAGAACTTTGTCTCTGATCTATGTGCCTTTTTTTCTTCTTTTAGTTCTGTGTTGGATTATTAGCTACCCCCTCCTCTTAAACTCTGCACTGGAACTAATTTGTTGTCCTTTGCTTACCTCTAAAATGGGGGAACTTCCTGTGGGGACCAGCACTTGAGCCCTGTGTTTGAGCTAAATTGCTGCTTTGCTGTTGATTCTCTGGGGAAGGCTTTTTGTGCAGCTCAGGGTTTAATTGTTGACCTTGTAAGTACTTCCAGGTCTTGTGAGGTCCGATACACCTGGGTTATGTGGAAACTCTGGTCAGGGCCTGAGTCTTCTCAGCAAACTGTATCCCCTGCAGTTCTATATTCCTGACCAGTCTCCACTGAGTGGTCCTGTGCTGATTGGAGGGCAGATCAGCTGTCCTTGCTGTGCCCCAGTGTTCCCCTGGTGGGCCCGTCTCCCCCATCCCCCACACTCCAAACGCTTCTCATGGGGTGGGCCATGTTCAGTTCCCATGGGGTGACTCACCAGCCTCTGAAGGGCTCCTTTTTTCCATTGTCTGTAGCTTCTCACTCCTATGTGGGTCCACAGGAACCCTGTCAGTGGTCTTGCTGGCCTGGGGGCCACCAAGGCCCTCTTCTTCCCTGCAGCCTCCAAGCAACTTCATGCAAAGGGCACAGCTGCGGCTTTTGCCATCTCCTGCTCCATGTGCTCACCAGGGCCCAGCTTGAAATGGTCCAGGCTCAAAATGGTCAGAGTGGTCCTTCCTTTCTCTCATTGTGGTTTCTCCCACCTTTATGAGTTCCATAGGTCTCTCCTCCTCTTTCTCTGAGCTCTAGAAGCTGCAGCTTGACTGACATTGATTTTTAATAGCTGTAAACCAGTTGACTGTGGGAGAGAGTGACACTGGCTGCCATCTACTCCGCCATCTTGATCCAAAGCCTTCCTCTGATTCTTGAATACTTGGCTCAGATCTCACTTTTTCCAGACAGTCTTCCCTGATCTGCTGTTTGGTATGGGTAAATCCTCTGGCTCCTAGCTGCTCAAACCCCATGTGTTTCCCTTTCTAACAGCCATTTACCAAACTGGCTTAAATGATCCATTTATATGTCTGTACCTTAAACCCTCACCAGCATTAGCTCCAAGTAACTATAATGCAGAGGCTTCCTCCCACCCCCACGCCATGGGAAAATGACATTTATTGTAGTATTTATGTCCTTCTTGACCATTCAACACGTGTAAAACTTTGCTATTGTTTTGGATAGTTCCTATCATTTTGAAATAATTTTATTTTAGAATAGTTCTAGACTTAAAGAAAAGTTACAAGGACAATACAGAGAGTTCCTATGTACATCTTGCCCAGTTTCCTTTATTATTAGCATCTCATGTAAGTATGATGCATTTGTCACAATTAATGAACGAAGACTGATACCTTCATATTGACTGAAGTTCGTACTTCATTTCCTTAGATTTTCCCTAATGTTCTTTTCTGTTCCAGGATCCCATCCAGGATAACCCATCATATTCAGTCAACATATCATATCTCTTTAGGCTCCTCTTGGCTTTAACAGTTCCTTACATTTTCCTTGTTTTTATGACCTTGACAGTTTTGAGGAGCACTGGTCAAATATTTTGGAGAATGTCCCTCAATTTGAATTTGTCTGATTTTTTTCTTGTGGAGTGATGGATCTTGGGGAGGAAGACCACAGAGATGAAGTGACATTCTTACCATACCAAGAGTACATATATTAACATGACTTGTCACTGTTGACGTTAACCCTGATCATGTGGCTGAGGCAGTGTTTGCCAGGTGTCTCCCACTGTAAAGGAGCTCCTTTTCCCCCTTTCCACACTGTCCTCTTTGGAAAGAAGCCACCATGCACAGCCACACTTAGGGAGTGGGGAGTTATGCTCCATCTCCTTGGGGGGGGGGGTGTCTAAGTAAATAATTTGGAATTTTTCTGCATGGAAAGTTTAGCTGTTCTGTCTCACTTATTTATTCAATCATGCATTTATATACTATGGACCCATGGATATTTATTTTATTCTTTGGGTTATAATCCAATACTACATGATTTTGTTGCTCAGATTGTTCATGCTTTGGCCATTGGGAGCTCTTTCCGTTGATTCCTATGTCTTTTTGACATACCCCCATCATTCCGGGTTTTGTGAGCCCTTCTGTACTTTCTGACACTATGAGATGCCCCAGGCTCACCCTTTATATGTCCTTCCCTAGTCCTAGAATCGGCCATTTTCCCATGGAGCCCTGGATACATTTACAAGAGAAGATATTAGAAACCAAGTTCTGGGTGCTGGGTGTGCTCCCTGCCACTGGAACATCAGTCGCTTGTAGACACGTGTATAAACATTTCCATATGTAACCATATGTACCTATATCAAGCTAAACTCGAGTTCATACGGATGTCTCCAGCTCTAACCCATTACCACACGGGTCATTCTAGCTTTCTCCCCATGCTCGTCTGCACCCTCCTCCTTCAACAGTGAGAAGCCTGCCTCCTGCCATGTGCTGTCCATTCATTGAATGGTTTGCTTCCAGTGCACCTGCATAGTGGTTTCAGACTTGTTAACCGATCCCCCATGGCAAACAACTTTATGAGCTAGTACTGTGCTGTAGACTTTGTTTATCTTATCTGTTACATAAATATCAGTTGAACTCCTGCTCCGTTCCAGAGATGTTTTAGAAAATGAAGAATCCATTCAAAACTAGACAGGGCTTTGGGTTTTTCTCTTAGAGACAACATGTCAAGGAATGACAGATACCTAAGGAAGGAATAGTAAGGCAAAGAAAGAACAGATCCTAGGACTGACCCCTGGGGGACACGGACTTTAGGGTGGGACAAAGTGGTCAGCGAGGAGCAGGGGACCCATGGGAATGGACACTTGGAAATCAGGGTAGGAGAGAATGTCCAGGAGGTAACATGGACAACCAGGTCACTGCTGCTCAGAGGCAAAGAGGAAAATGATGTAGAAAAGGCTTTGCCTTTTATTGCTTCCATAGAGTGAGGCGATGCGCCGGCATGTAGTTGTTACAAGATGAGGCATGGCCTACTGTTCTTTAATTACGTACTTTCATTAAGTACCTTTTTCCATCCTTACCAGTATGATCTTAAAATGCCATCCAGGACTCTTGGTTTGAAAGACGCAGTATGTTATTGAAATGCACACGTTGCGGGGCTGTTCCCTGCTGCCTTCGCCCCGGTATATTCCCAGCTTCTAAGACACATCTCAGGGCTTGGCTTAAGACTGTTTTCCACCCCCAAATTAAGATACATTACACTCTTCCCCATGTTCCTCCTCCAGTATGTCTGCTGTGCTGAAAACAAAAGAACCATTTCAAAATGTAATAAACACGACATGCAAATCAGTGCCCCAAATAACAGTGGGTAATCATTTCAGAGAACCGACCCTGCTTAGAATACCAATGCTGCACAGACAGGTCTGCATGAGGAAAGCCATCCCAGGCGGTCCTGTGCTACTTTGGTCAAGAGAGGATGGGTGAGTCAGAGGAAACCAGTAACACAGAGACCTGATGATATCCCTAAAGATTCTTCAAGAAAACCCCCTGCTCTACAAATGTAACTTATGAGCTGGGATGAGATTTCCACTTACCAATGGGCATCAATAAAGTCTCATGACATCCATGGGTCTGGTGACCATTTGCTGATCCCTACTACTTTCCAAGCATCATGCTGGGTATCTGCACAATCTTTATGTCATTTAGTTCCTCATAGGAAAATATAATCTTCTCCACTTCACGGATGAGTGAACTGAGTTTCTGAGCTGTTAAGTAGAACAGGAATTCAATTCCAAATAGCTTTAATCAGAATTCCTTATCCTTGTGTGGCCTCTCTCTGAATGGGCTTTGTTTTGTCACTTTTTTGAATGTCCTAGGTTTAGAGGGAACAATAGAGTGGGATGGAAAGGATCTGAACGGGGAGTTTGAAGAATTGGGTTCTGGCACCAGCTTGGACTTGCTTGGTGGCTCTGGAGGAGTCATTTCATTTTTCCCTCTGTGAAGGTGATGGACTGAGCACATGGTGACCCTCCGCGCCTCACAGCCCTCCAGTGGCTGGCAGGAGAGAGTTTAAGTTCCTCTGTAGCCTCGCTCATCCACATTCCCGCCTCTCCCTGACGCATCAGGTGGGAGGTTCCCTGGACACCCCAGTGCCTTTGCACATGCTCTTGCCTCTGTTGGGGGCCTTCCAGCTTTTCTGATAGCAAGCCGTTCTTCATCCATTGAGCCTCAGCTCAAGTGTGCCCTCCCCCTGCAGCCTTCCTTGACCCCACAAGGCAGGTCTAAGAAAGCTGTCTCCCCGTGTTGTTTCCATGAGAATCCGGTTCACAGCTCTTTCTCTCAGTTCTCTGAAATGTTGGGTCATTGTCTCTCTCCCTCACTTTTCCATGACCCAAGGCAGGAGATGGGCTACACTGGCGTCACCTTTGCAATGCCAATGTCAGCACATAGTGGATGCTGACCTAAGCACCTAGCACATAGTAGGCGCTTGCCAGCTGGTGGCAGCATGGATGCCTTTCCAAGCAAACCTCATCTCTGGCATTCTAAAGAGGGTATGCATTTAACTGTGCGCCCAGCAAGGCGGGAAACGCTAAAACGAGAAATCGTTGTACTTTCCCCATCTGTTTCTGTCTCTCTGTGTCATTAACTTTGACTTCTGCACTCCAACTCCCCATCAGCTGACAGCGACCTTGGCAGCTTAAGTGCATGTCATTCATAGCTGGGATTCCCTGATGAAACAAACTGTCAATTAACCTGTGTTGAACATGGGAGGGCCTGACGCTTTTGTGGCTAAGCTTTGGAGATAAAATTGCCCAGCAAGGTGCCCTGCTCCTAAATGTCCACCCTATTGGAAAGCGATGGTGTCTGAAGACACACTGGTGGTACCTTAAGTTGAAGAAATTCTCTGACTAAGGGAGACATCATGTGGAAAAAGACCAAAGCCATTAACTGTGATTCAGAAGCATTTTGACTCAACTAATCATTCATCTGTTTATGTATTTATTCATCTATTCGCTCACTGAAGACTTACTATAAACTGGGTACAAATCATTTTAATCTCACCCCTGAAAAAGATGCCACCACAGGTTATTTACCTGAGGTTACTAATTCATCCAGTAATAGCCAATATTCATGTACTGCTTAATGTGTGCCAGGCACTGTATTGAGAACTTTACTCGTATGTGTTAATGTATATAACCTTCACAACAACCTACAAGATTAATATCATTTTTTATCATCTTTATTTTGCAGATGAGAAAACTGAGGCATGGGGAGACTTTTAACTTGCCCAGGACTATACACCTGGCAAGCTGCAAAGCTGGGATTAGATCACTTCATGCTCCTAACTGCAACCTGGACTCTCAGAGTGGGAGGGGACCCTGATGGTCCATCCTGTCCCAAGGGGTCTGGGCAGAGTGGATGGAGCATCAGATGGGGGGACAGAACACTCAGCTTCCCACCAAAGCTGTGCCTTCAGCCAGGTGCGTCAACAGGGCAAAGCACTTAGCCCTTCGGGTAGCAATGTTTTTGTTGTTGCTGTTTATTTTAATTAATCAACTAATATTTTTTAAAAGGGCTAAGGTTACAGTATGACTAATGAAGCCATAAAGCTTTTCAACCTCTACAGTTCTGCAAATTAGATTTTTTTCCTCCAAAATTATTATCAGTACTATCGAGCTGGCTGAGGTTTCATGGCCAAAATCCACACTGGTGGAGGACAGACCGCTCTTTTTGGAGGACCTGACATCCTGTTTCCTGGGGCTGTAAAGCAGCTGTCAGTTCTGTGGCCCCAGCCCTTGATTAAACCTTCTCCAGGTGGCTGTGGGGAGCAGAGGCCCTGGGGCCATGTCCTTGGATGACTCTGTTGAAAATGCTCATCTTCTGTTTCCACAGCATGTTCCCTACATCCTTGTCCCCCACATCCAGCTGCTGGCACTGACACTGGTTTCAACTGCAAGGGTGGCTGGAGAGTCTCATCATAGGGCAGAAGTGATGCTGACCAGTGGGGCTCCCAGTGGATGCAAGATGCAGAGAAGAATAATGCACATTTAGATCCAGAGAGAAGCAGGCTGGACATTGTCATTTTTCAGACCAAGTGGCAAGGAACCAGGAAATTCAAGGTTGTGCACAGGGTCTTCATGCTCCTAGCGCTGCCCAGAGAGGCTGTGTGATAGGGAGGAGGGAGATTAGTCCTCAAGACAGACCCATGTCCAAGGGTGAGTTACCGGCCTCTGTGAGCCTCACTTTCCTCCTCTGTAAAATGGGGGATTCTATCCACCTCTCGGAGTTGCGGCAGCAATCAGAAATGTTGGTAAACACCCAACACAGCACACAGATGCTCAGTAAAGTGCAACAATATGACCACTGAAGCACCTGCAATCACTCTGTTTGGCTTAAGCAGAGTGTGTGTGAAGGGGAATTGGAAGACGGAGGTGAAAACAAAGTTGGTGCAATTCATTCATTCAATACATATATTTTTAGGTGCTGGTCTTGTGCCAGGTGCCATATGGGCTGGGATAGGCCCGTGTACGTAACAGACACAGTCCTTGCGCTCAAGCACTTTTTTTTTTTTTGTAGGAACCTCTTTCTCATGGTAAGGAAGTCCTCTTCTATTTCTATTTTGCTAAGAGGTTGTTTGTTTTCTTAATCATAAAAGTTTATAAATTCTAATGAATGTTTTTATTTACTGATTAAGATAAATATATGTCCTTTTCTTTTAACATACATACACTTTTAAAGCTACATTCTTACATACAGAATTTTAGGTTGGAGAAATTAGACATTCACAATGAGGAGACATTTTGCTAAATTGTCCTTTAGAAAGCTTTTGCCAGGGTGTACCCCCCATGATGGTAGATAAGCATGCCAACTCCAACACACCCTCAGTAACAATGACCCGTTATTTTCCTCATTCCCATCTGACTGTTGACACATGGGGGACTTGTCCGTTTGGGTCCTCTGGGAAGCAGATGTCCAGATGGGATTAGATATACAAGGGAGTTATTGGGGAAATGGAGAGGGGGCTGGAGAAGCTGGGAAGAGCCACCAGGCTCAGATTTTGTGAAAGAGAGAGAAGGAGATTGAGGAGGCAGAGCCTCAGGTTGCCTGTAGTTCAGTGAAATTTCAGCCAGGCCAACGGGCAATGCTCCAGCCAAAGTCACCGTCATGAGAGCTCCTCGCCCCACAGGAAAGGGCCTGGGTTGGCATCCCTGCTGCTTATTCATTGGCTGGGAGCAGCCCATGGGGAGCGTGGCCTTGGGGGCTGATGCGGGGGTGGATTTGGAGCTCAGCTGGGGCTGTCCATCAGTTATGCCCCCAGGCAGGAGAGCTGAGTGCACATGGCAGCCAGAGGCTGTTCGTTTTATTCTTATTCACTTGTTAGAGTCCCTTATAAATTATGGATATTAACTACTAGAAGCATTGCAAATATTCCCCCAGTTTATTGCATGTCTTATGACCCTGGGAGAGAGAGTGGGCAAGACTGATATGAAGGAAGGAAATTCGAAATATTCAGACGGGAAAACCTGTTTTCTAAATGTTTTTTGGCTCTTTTTATTTTCCTTTTTCTTTTTGTCATGTCTAGGAAGGCTTTTCTTCCCCCACAATTTAAAAAATATTTACTCATGAATATGGACTAAACCGTAGGGGGTCAACTGAATTGGACAGCCACTCTGCAGGAAAGGCAGGGGATGGAAGCCCGTGTATGGTGACACCATGGGGCACAGTAGCAGCAGAAGCCAGACTGTGGGAGCTGCAGGACCAGTGACCCGGCTTCTCCAACAGGCAAATCGCAAAGATGGAGGAGAAAGAAGCGAAGGGGGCCGCATGGGCTAGAAGAGAATCAAGAGCTACATCAAACGACCTCAGTGAAACGAATTCCTCCACCACGCCCCAAAGTAAGACCAACACGAAAGCATGAAAACTGACTGAATATTTGCTATCAAGAAATTATTATTTTTTTAGAGTGCTAGTGAAATGGTGGTTATGTTTAAAGAACGATGTCTTTGTCTTTTAGAACCCATGCAGAAATATTTTCACACTAAGTGATGGGAAGTCTGGGATCTGGTTCAAAGTGACCGGAGGTGGAGCCAGCCGGGTGGGCACAGATGAGGCAGGGACGCCGTGAGGGCTGTTTTCAATGCGGGGAGCCCATGGGGCTCATGGTGCAATCCTCTCTACCCTGGTATATATTTAATGTGTCCATAGTAAAAGGTAAATCTATATAGTAAATCTATCAGAAACTCACATACACGTGCACACACACATGTGCTCACAGGAAAAGAAAACAAGCAGAGACTCTGGAATCAGAATTTTTCGGGGTTTGAATGGCATCTCCACGCTTACTAGCTGGGTGGCCCTAGATCGAATTTTCTAACCTCTCTGTGCCTGTTTCTCATCTGCAAATTATGGGAATTATTATTTCTTATTTCTCTGTCAGGAAGATTAGAAGAAATAAAACATGTAAAGTACTTTACAGAGAGCCTGGCACATAATAAGCAGGGCATAAATCGATTTTACAAATATTTATGGAGTGTCTCAAATGTGCCAGGCACTGTGCCCAGCACAGGGATTAGCTAGTGCTTTATTATTAGTAATAACACCACCGTAATAATTTTATCATCTGTTTTCTACATTTCCATCTGGAATTTATTTTGGTATAAGAAAAGACGCAGGGATTTTTTTTTTTTCAGATGTTTTGACAATTATACAACATAATCATTCATTAAATGGTCATTTTTTCCTCCACTGATATGAAACGTTCTCTTTATCATATCCCAAATTCACACATCTATTGCTGAACTCTCTAGTTGATTGATACTCTTCTAATGATATTTTTGTTGAATTGCCTTTATAAATCTGTTTTTAATATTCGGCAAATTTACGTGAAGAAAAATATTAACTTTTAAAATGTTTGGTCTTTTTTCTAATTTAAGAAAGCATAATAGTTTTATTTCCACTTTACCTGAAAAGGACTTTTGCTTTCTCTCCACGATGCCTCCCACAAAGGACGGAGCAGATTGTGGAATGACGTGCTGAACTTAGGACAATGGGACAATGACAAGTCGATCCTCACGGCTGACTGCAGGGCAGGCGTGGTGATGTGGCTTCCATCAGCGAGACTCACGTCCAGCCGCAGTCACATCCAGAGTCTAAGCCTTTTGTATCTCGGCCCATGGTTTTTCCCACTTTTTGATGGGAACAGTTAGGTTTAATATTGTTGTGTGTGTTTTCAAAAAATTTCAATTGGCAAATAATATTGTATATATTTGTAGATTAGAATGTGATATTTTAATGTATATATACATTGCAGAATGATTAAATCGGGCTAATTAACATATTCATTATCTCACACTTATTTTTTGTGGTGAGAACGTTTGAATTTTACTTTCTTAGCAATTTTGAAACAAATGATACATTATTACTAGCTTTAGTCACTGTGCTGTGCAGTAGATCCCAAATGCTTGTTCCTCTCACCTAACTGAAGCTTTGCGCCCTCTAATATCACCCTATTCCCACCTCCCGTTCCCCAGCCTCTGGTAGCCACCATAGAGCAGTTGGTCACTGGATTGTTTTAATGAGTGTTTAAAAACATGCAGCTCTGATTCCTCTGCACCCGGTGCAGAGGGTCTAAAGCTTCTGCGCATACGCATGACAAGCAATCTTACTTTTGCTGATCAAACTCTAGGAGTGGACAAAGTTGATGTGTATTGAGTGCCTGTTATAAGTGAGACATCAACTACCTTTTCCTGTTCTTCCGCCTCCTTTGAGCCTGCTCAGCCTTTCTTGGTTGTGAAAAGGGATAGGAGAGTCATGAGGCAGCCAACCACTATAGTTACTCAAAACCACAACAGCCACACAGACTGACACAGGCCACCAAGACCATGAACTCTGCCTCCCCCAGCCCAGGCCCCACTGTGGCGGTGCAGTAAGCAGGGCACGGAAGGCAGTGTAGGTTTAGGAGTGTGTAACATTTTTTCCAGTCTGCAAGCATCCCATAGGAAAATCAACAGGCTTTCCCGAAATGCTCTCAGGCATGCAGCCCAACTCTCTGTCTCTCTTTCTGTGTGTGGGCCTGTCTGTCTGCCTCTGTGTGTGTGTGTGTGTCTGTCGGTCTGACTCTCTGTCTCTCTGTCTGTCTCACTTTTTGATGTTCCCAAACTCTTCCTAATATGATCTCCCTTCCCCTTACAATTCCCCTTTTCTTCTTCTATCAGACGCTGCCCAAGCTCCACTCCCTTTTCCGAGGAGAAGCACCTAAACATCATGAGCCTCCCTGTCCCATCACTGTTTACTCCACGTACGTGAGGAGGGACCTCTACGCAGGGCGACCAGGGTGAGTGCTGCACACTTGGGGCTTAAGCAGACCCTTTAGTACCCTTGGCTGCCATCCAGCTAAGGTCCTGGCTCATGTCACTCAGAGGTCAGAAGCTCTGCAGCCTCCCGTTCCCTATCTCACCTGTGTTTTCTTACATGTCACTGCACACGGTATCACCTAATCCCTAATTTAGTACTTTGTCTTCCTACTTCCTTAACACCCAGCATGTTTCCAGGCATGCACACCACGTGATTCTACAACCTTTTGTCTAAAAACCTTTCACAGACTTCTAACTGAATCTACTGCATCTCCTTCTCCCAGTGCAATAGGTTTCCTTCCCGCTCAGTCCTACCCAAAATGTCTGTGTTTCATTGAACGCTTTCTACTACAAGTCACTTTGCAAGACACAGAGGGAAAAAATGAGGCTCGCAGAGGTCCATTCAGTTGCCAGGGTCTCATATGGGATAAATGGCAGAGCCAGGATTCAAGTATCTGACTTTGAAACTCAGCTTCTTTCAGTCCAAGGCTCTGTCCCCGTCACCCTCTGCCCTGTTGTTTACAGTGCATCTCTGGTGCCACAGGTAGCGTAAAGGGATCCAGGCTCATGGGCTTGAGAATTCCAGAAACATGGTTTGGGTCTTATTCTTTATGTTGCTGTTACTAGATCAGGTGTTTTGAATCTTCTGAAAAAGTCCAGGGAAATTTGATCCAGGGAGTTTATCCTAAATATTACTATTCAGAGACATTCTTGAAATGCTAAATAGAATCTTTTAATTGAAAACAAATTTACTCATTAAAAGAGATTTTGAATTATGAATAAAGAATTAGATGATGGTTCTTATAAGGAGCTGTATGTATGATGGGATTTCCTCTTCTTAATTCATTCTTAAAAATGGAACTAAAATGCACAGTGATTTTCTCCTCATTCTTTTGGTAACCCTGGCTAGATGGCAGCCCTGCAGATGAATGGCAAATGGAAGCACCAGCCTGTCTCTGGGCTCATGCAACATAGTCAAGTTTGCAGTCTTGACAATATTATTAGGATGGGATAGAAATTCATGAGGCAACCAAGCAGGATACTGTGATTTGAGAGGAAGGAAAGTTGTCCTGGTCTGGAGGAGCAGCGTCAACCAGCAATAACTCACTCACTCCCTCCCATAGCACAAGCTTAGTCAGATGCAATGTGGGAGGTGAACATGGGCTTGCATGTGAGCTGGGTGTGTGGCCACAGACATCAGAGCACGACATCAGAGTACGGCCTGTGTCTGGCTTTGTGACAAACTAGCTCTGGGATATTAGGCAAGTCACTCCTCTCAGGATGTCCCCATCTGTATTAATTTCTGAAGGCTGCCGTAACAAATTACCAAAAACTGGGTGGCTTGAAACAACAGGAGTTCATTTGCTCACAGTTCTGGAGTCTGGCGGTCCAAGATCAGAGTGTTGGCAGGGATGGTTCCTTCTGAAGCCTGTGAGAGTGAATCTGTTCCATGCCTTTCTCCTACTTTTGGTGGTTTCTGACCATCCTTGGCGTTCCTTGGCTTGTAGACATGTCACTCCAGTCTCCGCCTCTATTTTCACATGGTCTTCTCTCCTGTGTCTGGGTCTCTGTGTCCAGATTTCCCTCTTTTTATAAAGACACCAGTCATTGGGTTAGGATCTTCCCAAATCCAGTATGACCTTATCTTACTTTGATTATATCCACAAAGACCCTATTTCCATATGAGGTCACATTCACAAGTACTGGGAATTAGGACTTGAACATATCTTTTTGGGGGACACAATTCAACCCCACAACACCATTCTTAATAGGGGAGGAGTGAAAGAAGTATTATTACCATGTGATTTCTATTCTGCCAAGTAACAATGCCATTTTATCTTTAGAGTATAGCTTCAATTATAACAAAACATGCTTAGGGACTGTCAGAATCAGAGGATGAGAGGTTTTCGAAAATCTACAAGTGGGACTGCTTAGGTGTACCATATCACAGCGAGGCATGAAGGCTGGAAAGGGCAGCCTTGGGGTAATTAGAGTTCAACTTGGAGTTTTTTTAGTAGGAAATGTCATATTTGTACTTACGGTTAGAAGTGATATCCTAGCTGGCTAGTTTGAGATAAAAAAATGGCTTATCATTTTGGCTCAAGTGCTAGCACTGACTTGATTGTTTAAAAGCATTTTTAGATGGCATATGGTAAAGGTCAAATGCCTTGTAACTCTCGAACTTCTGCCAAATGGGGTTGGAAAAATTCATAATCCATAGCATGGCAGCGACGGCCCTGAATGCTCTACCCAGCCCCTCCCCTTCTGAGTCATGGCTCCTTTTCACCTGAATCTTCTGCTGCAGCAAGACCCCACCCCATCAGATGGCTATCCCGGACGCATCCCCATCTCTGTGCTATTGTTGCTGTTGTTTAGCTAGAACTCTATCCCCTCCCAATATAGTTCTTCTTCCACTGACCACCCTCTACTTTGGACTTTATCTCTTTAGGCTGGCCAAGTTCAAATGCTGTTGTTTCAGGGTAAAGCTGTTGCAACCGCTGTGGACAGTACAGTCCTGTCAGTAGTCAGGGGAGATCATTCAACAATCAGTCAAGTACTTCTGAGCCACAGTTGTGTGGCAGACTCGGTGATAGACGTAGGAATGATCACCTCCATCTTTGCCTGAAAGTCTAGCAAGACTGAATGGACTCCAGTGTGCCCGAGAGCGTTCTTTCACCTCCGATGCTATGAAGAGGCTGGGAGAAAATCACTGATTTGGGCTACACCATAGTATGGAATTTGTTTAATGTAGAGTTTACTAAAGAATTAACATTAGCCAATGGTGTATGACACTTATTGCAACGTACTTCCTCAATTATAAGATCACATCTTTTCAGATGATAATGGTCCTGAAATCAGGCTGCAGTGTAAAACTGATTTTGAAAAGAACTTGTCCTCTGTGCAAATGTTGCCTCTCCCTGTCAGGTGTTGTCACCTAATTTGAGTTATTAGACTTGGCAGCACCACCTAGAGTTAGATTTTATCTTAAATTGAATCCCTAATTGTCACTTGCAATGTCTTCAAAAAGATTACATTCTAGGGCAATGTTAAAACAGGTTATTATAGGCAGAAGGGCTTGCAGGAGAACTGCAGGAGGTAAATTTATTAAGAATGAAGCAAATATTTGTGGCTGGAGGGGTCCTGCACTTCCTCTTTATCTTAAAAAGAAGCAACCAGCTGGGCAGGAAGGATGCCGATCCGCAACGTATATGGCTGAGTTTTTGCTGTGTTGTGAGACACAAAGAACAGGATGGCACAGGTCAGGCAATATAGGTAGCTAGTGGCAAGAGAAATTGACCAACTCTTTAGAACAGATTAGAGAACACTATAGCTGGCAGAGCTAGTGGTCCATGCTGATGAAGGATGGTGACTTAGGAGTCCCTGCTCTTTAGACTCTAGCTGACTTGCAAGAGAAGCTTTCTACTTTCCAGCAATAGGAATCCAATGAAGAAAAAAATAAAACATCGAGTTTAAACAAATAGTTAACTCAGAGTGTCAATGTTCTTTAGTATGCCTCGAATTATGCTGTCATTCTTAAGGCCCTAAAGAGTGAAGGCCATGACATAAGCGCTGTGGACTGATTAAACTGTGTCCCCCAAGTTTTATGTATTAGAAACTTGGCCCCCACTGTGACTGTTAAGAGGGTGGGAAATCCTATTATGGTAATTGAAAGGTGGGACCTTGAAGAGGTGATTGTTTTGTAGGAACCTGCAGTAGTGAATGGATTAAAAATGGTGGTCAGGGCATGGTTCTGAGGGCTTTAAAGGAGAGTGAATGAGAAATTCTCTCTGTTCCACCGTTTTCAGCCATGGGCGACCCCTGGGTCACTGTTGCCACCATGACAACCTTCATAAAATGTGTTCCCTCGACTCTAGATTTCCAAGCCTCCAAGACGGTAAGCAATGAATTTTGTTTTCTTATAAATCACCCAATTCCAGGTATTGTGTTATAAGCTACAAAAACAGACTGATACAATAAGTTATGGAAAACAGCTCATCTCCATGGTGCTGTGCCTCAATGCCAGTGATTCAAGGTGAGTGGAAATTCAGGCTCTGACTCAGGTAAGAGGCTGGGCTTAAACTTGAGTTGAGTTGCGAAACTAGGGAAGGTGGCATAAATGGTTGTTATTGTCATCTAAGTTTTCTTTAATGTACATTTAACATCGTGCTGCTTATTTTTCTTCTAAAGCAAAGCTCTGACCGAATCTGTAGATATTTTATAATTGCAACCCTACTTCTGAGTGTATGTATCCAAAAGAATTGAATGCAGGATCTCGAAGAGACATCTGCATGACCAGGCTTATTGCTGCACTATGCACAATAGCCCAGATATGGAAACAACCTGAATATCCACTGATGGATGAATGGATACAGAAGATGTGGTACATACCTACAATGGAATATTATTTAGTCTTAAAAAAGAAAAAATATCCTACCATATGAGACAACATGGATGAACCTGGAGGACAACATCATGCTAAAGGAAATAAGCCAGACACAGAAGGACAAATACTGCATCAAATACTGTATCAAAAATAGGAAAACTCACAGAAGCAGACAGTAGAATGATGATTGCCAGGGGCTGAGGGGAGGGAAAATGGGGAATTGCTGATCAATGGGTATAAAGTTGCAGCTATGCAAGATGAATGAGTTCTAGAGGTCTGCTCTAGAGCCTGTAGTTAACAGCACTGTATTGTGCATTTAAAAAATTTAAGAGGGGAGAGCTCATGTTAAGAGGGCAGATCTCATTTTAAGTGTTCTTACTGTAAAAAAAAAAATCATCAAACAAAAGGACACAACTTTTGGAGGTGATAGATATGTTTATTACCTTGATTGTGGTGATGGTTTCATGGGTGTAAGTGTATGTTCAAACTCATAAAATTGTGTGCATTATATATGTACAGTTTTTTGTATATTGATTATACCTCAATAAAACTGTGAAAAACCAACCAAAAAATTAAATTAAATTAAGGAGAAATGCTTGTTTGATTACACTCATAAACACAAACTCATCCTAGTTGGGAGTGGGTACAATTCTTGGCCCGAGGTGGCTGAGAATCCCTGATCCTATCTGGATCCTGTGCTGCATTACTTTGGTTTTTCAGTGTATGGTGATCCTTGTCAATGTCTTGTGCCACTACATAGTCCATGTAAGTTTACACTGAAATCGACATTTTCTATCATCAGTGTTTATCACTTAGGGATTTGCATTTGAGTGATGCAGCAGAAAACCCAGATAACAGTGGCATAAACAATTTGGGTTTATTGCTCTCATAAAAAAGGTAAGTTCAGAAGTAGGGGGTGGCTAATATTGGTTCAGGGACAGTGACACTGTGATGTTCTTAGCCTTTTTTTACATGGTTGCGATATGGTTGCAGCAGCTCCAGCCATCACAGCTGTGTTTCAGGCAGGAACATGATAAGAGAAAAGGCACAAGAAGGATTTTCTCCTCTTGAGGAGCTTTCCTAGAAGCCAACCCCCAAACTTCTGCTACATCTCATTGGAGGTATCTGTAGGAAAGAAAGACTGGGAAATGCAGGGCTGTTTTAAAGCTGGGTTCTTTGCTATCTTCCATAAATCAGGTTTTTTAAGCAAAGATGTCAGAGATAGCGGATATCCGTGGGCAACTAGAGGTGTCATAGAGCCTTCCTATGGTACTACGGAGATTGTTTCTTTCTCTTCATCTCTAATTGCTCACATGTCACAATTTAGGAACAGAGTCTTCCCTGTCTGTAGCTAGTAGTTCTGACTGACCCCATTCCTAGTTTGACAATACACAGATGTGGTCAATAATGGAAGTGCAATGTAGTCTTCCCCATCATGCAGACTTTTTTTGCACAGTATACGCTTGTGGTGGAGAGAAAGTTCACATGCTCCTGGGTTTGGCAGGAAGGGCAAAATTTTGAGTGTTTTAGCTGAAGAAGTCTTTCTTGCTACACAGAAATTAATACTTGAAAGGAACCTCCTGGACTGCATTATCAAAGATCTCCCCTGGCTGTGACACTTGGAAAGTTTATCCCTCCGCCTTTTATTTTGGCTATATGTGGGACTGAACCAGCATCTCTATCAAAAATAGAAGTTGTACTGTTCGATCACTAAAGTTTTTACTGGGTTTAAACCATATGATCCCTAGTGTTATAATTCATTGTTTCTGCTTCTGGGCTCCTTTGTCTGTTCATATCTCAGGATTTATTTCTTTCTGCCTTGTGTGATAATCTTCACATGTCTGCATCCCCCTGTACTGTGGGCTATTTGAGGGCAATTATGCTGATTCTCTCATTTCAGCATCCCTTCCATAAGCATCTTGTGGATCCTTAGTAACACTGGTTAAATAAAATTGACTCCTCCTGTGGAGTTATGTCCTTACCTAAGGCTGTTGAAGACTATCGAAAGCCTCTCCCCTCTCCATCTCCCAGTGTGTGTCATTTCTGCCCATCATGATGGCAACACCAGTAGAATAAGGACCACCATGAACTGAACCATGAAGTAGGTATCTTGCATACATTGTATCTAATTCTCCCACAAGCCTGAGAGGCGGTGATGATTAGAGAGGGACCTGATTCTCAGAGTAAAGTCCCTTGGTCAAGGTCACAAAGTGAGCAGTGGCAGAGGTGGCATTCAAACCCAGATTTGACTCCAAAGTTATGTTTGATGGGATCCAGATAGCTCATCTTGCATTTTAATGAGCCAGATGTTGATTTGTAGAATGTTGTGGTTGTTGCAGAAAAATGGAGACATTCAGTGTGGAACCAGGGCTGAGAATAATTGTGGCTTGGAAAGAGAGTGTTCATATTTGTTACAATCTCATACCATTGCCTAGAAAGAAATCTCTTGGATACTATAAAATTTCCCACAAAGATTTTCATATGTCTCCAAAGTTTGACAAATCTATATCATTGTCTTATTTGACATCTATTACCATGTGTTTTCTGGCCAGTGAAAATATTTACCTAAGGAAGCCTGACACATTCTAGTTCTAAGACTTGATTATGGGCGTCACTGTGGTTTTATATAAAAGTCACAGGACTAGGAGTCAGGAAAACTGAGTTCTAAGTGGCAACACTACAAATTTGCTGTGTAGTCTTGGACAAGTTGCTTTTCCTTTTGGTGGCTGCTATGGTCTAAATGTTTGTGTTTCTCCAAAATTCATACATTGAAACTTAATCCCCAATGTGGTGATATTAAAAAGTGTGGCCTTTGGGAGGTGATTAGGTCATGAGGGTGGAGCCCTCATGAATGAGATTAGTGCCCTTATAAGAGAGGCCTGAGGGAGCTTGCTTGCCCCTTCTGCCACATGAGGACACAGCCATCCATGAGCCAGAAGAGCAAGCTCTCACCAGACACCAAGCCTTCCAGGCCTGTGATCTTGGACTTCCAGCCTTCAGAACTGTGAAAGTTTCTGTTATTTATAAGCTATCCAGAACTAAGTTTCTGTTATTTATAAGCTATCCAGACTATGATATTTTATTATAGCAGCCTGAGCAGACTAAGACAGGGGCCTCAGTTTCTTCATCTGTAAAACAGGTGTGGTGGGTTAGATGATTTATAAAGTCCCTCCCATCTCTATGACTTTCTACATTTTATGGCTTATATTTTTATGCCAAGTGCTGACCTTCCACTTTTGTTTTGTAAAAGAGGCACATTCTTATATTGACCTCGTGGGAGTGAAATTCCTCTTCATTTTGTAGACAAACCCCACCCCCCAGCTCACTTTCTTTTTGCACTGAGAAGCACAATGATACTGGGCCGAGTGCGTCCACAGTCCCTGGTACACTTCCCCATGCCCTGATAAGGCAAACTCCTAAATGGCTTCTTTCTAGATCAAAGGTATTGAGCTATGGCCTGGCACTGGGATGGAGCCGCACTCCCTGGAGTGCAGTCTGGGCCTGCTGTAAAGAACCCCAGCCTCTGCAGAGCATCCTTCAGCGCAGAAGGGATAAGCGACGCCTGTCCTGGTGGGTGCACAGCACTTTATGATTCAGAAAGCACGTTGTCTCCAGTATCTCTGCCTATTTGCTTCCCTTGAAAGATAGAAAGATCACAGGAAATAGCAGTGGGTCTGTCAGATTAAACAACTGGTCTGTGGGCATAGACAGAGTAAGAGGCAGAGTGTGGTTAGAGCCCAGCTCTGGGACTTCTACTGCCACGTTCTGTCCCCACACCATGCTGCTCGCACTGCAAAAAAAAATTTGTGGTCCTGTGTAACCATCTTTGTTTACTCCATGAGCCATGTACAGAAAGCAAGCATGAAAAGGATCTCCCCTGTAAGCCTGGGCCACCCTGGCTATAGGCTGCCTGGGTGGGCACCTGTGTGTATGTGGCTGACCTGGCACACTCGGCTGACCAATCACCCACAGCACAGTCAAGTTGGGCCAGAGCAGAGCCCATAGATCTGGCCAGGAGCCTAGAGATGTGGCTTCCGGTTCTGTGTCTGCCACTAACCCACTGAGTGACCTTGAGCGAGCTTCTCCCCTTCTCTGTGCCTCAGTCTCCTCATCTGTAAAGCAAAGGCTAGTAATCAAGCCTAGCCCAGCTCCTTTCAGCTCTGACACTTCAAGGTACTGTGATCTGCTCCTCACGCAGCTCTTGCTGGGCAATGGGATGTCGACCTCCATGTCTCTGGGCTTCATTTTCCCTCTCAACCCAACACAGAGTCCAGTCACGACACCTGCCTTGCATCTCCTTTCTGGTTTCTTTCCTTCTCTCTGCTCACAGAAGGACTTATTATTTATTTTGCTACTTTAGGGACCAGTAACAGAAAACCTAACGTGAAACATTTTTAATCTTGAAATGTGATTGGTTTGTGCATCTGAAAACACCAGCAGCTCAGGGGACACCATGAGGACCTCATGTCTTTCTCAACATCTCCAGGTTCCACTAGGTCAATGTTTGCATTCTTCTCAGAGTGATTCTTCCTTCATGATTCCAAGATGGGCCCTGCCTCTTGGGGCTACATGCTCCTGTGTTCATCCCGAAGGGAGGTGTATGAAGAGCGTCCTTTGTACAACCATCCAACAAAACCCTGGGCTTTCATCTAATTGGATCAAAGTTTGTCATGTGCTCAGTCCTGAGCCAATTATACAGCCTGGGGGATGGATTATGCTAATTAGTTTAAGCCTAAACCCTGTCTCCCGACCCAGAGCAGAGGTGCACTTGCCTCAGCGATGCACAGGCTGTGCCAAGGAGGGAGGTTAGCTAGACAAAAACCAGGGTGCAGACACCAACAGAAAAGAACAGACACTGGATAGCCCTGAACGCCAAATGTTCATTACAATGGTCCAGTTAAAGTGTTACGTTGGGTGGTATATTAGTTCCACATAGTTCTTGCTGAAACAGATTACCACGATCTTGGTGGCTTAAAACAACACAACATTTATTCTCTTGCAGTTCTGGAGGCCAGAGGTCCAAAATCACTTTCACTGGGCTGAAACCAAGATATCGGGCAGGGCCATGTTCCCTCTGGAGGTTCTAGGGGAGAATCCATTTCCTGGGCCCTTCCAGCTTCTGGAGCTGCATTCTTCGGCTCCGGCCCCCTTTTTCTATTTTCAAATCCAGCAGTGTAGCATTTTTAATCTCTCTCTGCTTCTGTGGTCACGTCACCTTCTCCTCTCTCTCTCTCTTCTCTGACTCCTGCCTCCTTCTTATGAGGACCCTTGAGCTTTGAGCACACCCAGATTATCAAAGATACTCTCCCCCCCTCAAGATCCTTAATCACATCTGCAAAATCTCTTTTGCCATATAACATTCACAGGCTCCAAGGCTTAGGACTGGATATCTTTGGGGGCTATTGTCCCACCTGCCACAGGTGGCTGCTGTACTGCCCTGGGCAGCATGAAGTGTCACTTTATTCACACCTGTGCTATGGCATTTATAAATTTTCATCATGGAATCCTGTATGCATTTACAGATCTGTCTCTCCACTCGGCTGTGAGTGCCTTGGTGCCATGGACACTGTTTATTTCCTGAAAGTGTGGCATTGAGGCTGGCCCAGAGCAGGTTCTCAATGAGTGAACACATGTCTTCACCCAAGCAAATGTCACGCAAGCTGAAGGCGCAAGACCTGAGGGGATCTGCAAACACGGATGACTCAGAGACAGCGTGGGGTTAATGCAGAGACCCTAAATCCCAGCCCCAACCCTCCAGGCCCCTTCTGCTCCTCCATACTGAGAGAACAGGCCAAGCACATCTTATTTCCAGAGGCCTATTTTTAAAATCCCTCAGTACTAGCAAGCAACATTGTGGTTATAAATAGAAGCCATGGATTTTACGATCAGAGAAAATGAGTCCATCATATAAAAAAAAACACACACACATACTATTTATAGCCCAAGGATTTCCACAGCTGAGCATACTCACTGAGAACTCCTGGCTAATCTTCCTCCCAGATGTACAGAGCTCATGGAAATGTAGCAGGCACAGGGAAAGTATGTCATTTTAAATTGCATTTATTTTTGAAAACCCACTTTCTAAAGGAGAGGGATCATGCAAAATGTATGAAACTGACAGGAGTCTTTTAGAAGAAAAGAATCACATTGCCAGTTATGGAGGAGCTCAGGATTCTGGAGTCCAGCCACAGGTGAGGATGAAGGCGTCATGCAAACCCACCAGACAGCTCAGGACCCGGTGAGCCCCTCTGACATGGTAACAATGGCCAAACAGTACCGAGCACTTGCTGTATGCCGAGCACTGTGCTGGGACCTACATGCATTATTTCTTTTCATCATCTCAACAGGCATGACGTGTTGGTGCCATTAGTACTGACCCCCAATTACAGATGGGTAAATTGAGGCACGGTGAGGATGAGTAACTTGCCCAAGGTTTGAGCCAGACCTGGGATTGGTGAGGGCGCCAGGTCTCAAGCCCTGAGCTAGACTGTCAGCATCAAGGTTTCAGAGAGCAGGGAGAAGGTGGAATGGAGACCTGTCTGCTCATGTCTTCTATGTGGCTCTCAAGGCCTCCACCATCAAGCTTCACTGACCCCGGGCCAGTTCTTCCTCCTCCTCCTAACTTCTCCTCCTTTCTCTCCTCCTACTCAGTGAATACATGCCAGGGAGGGAGGTCATCACTGTCATGACTTACACTCGGGGATGACATTCATCATATTCACCACCCAGCCTGGGATGCCGTGGCCAATCAGGAGAGCTGTTGACCACAGACAGCCAGAGCCATCGTGCCAGGGCCACCGTGCAGTCTTGTTCAGCTCCCACGAGGTGGCTATTCTTTCTCCTAGCTAGATGCCCTCCCCGTAGGTGCCTCACCCAGCCCCACCTCCTCAGATGGCTTCCCCGACTACTCTGGTCCATGCTACTTTCCCTCATCTGGCTCCCTGCCTTCCTAGAGGGCCAGGCTATCAAAATGGCCCAATCCATAAGACCCCAAATGTCCTTGGTAAAAGCAGATGCTGCAAGTATCAGTCATCAGCATCCAGCGTGCAGACATAGACAGTCACAGAGCTGATGTCAGAGGAACGTCCAAAGTGTGGCTGATGGAGATACTGAGGTTGAGGTAAAGGAAACATGCTTCTCTGGCCAGTGGTGGAGCCAGCATGGGGGGACCTGCTTTCCTGAGACTGAACATCGTATGTTGTACAGGATAGTCCTGAGCAGAGTCATGACCATGGGAAAGACTTGATATCTTTCAACTTTCACTTTTGAACATGGGCATATAAAATTTTGTGATTATTGCTCACTAATATTCCTTCTATTTCCTCTGCCATTGCCTTTGACCAGGTCACCATAATGTCTCTAACAGCAGCAACAGCCTCTTAATTGGTCCCCTTTTCTCTGCTCCCTCCTTCCTCACTCCCATTCATTGTTCACGCTTCAACCAGAAAGATCTAAAAATCCAAGTTGAGTTATGCCGCCCCCACTCCCTTCCTAGGAACCTTCCTTCTGGTACTCCAGGTAAATCATGAACTTCCAATGACAGTTCTTAAGGCCTTTCACAGCATGCAAGGCCCTGCCCACTTCTCCAGTCTTTCCTCCTACTGTTCCTACACAGGGGGCTTTTCCTCCAGCCACAGCAAGTCACTTGGTCTTCCCTAAACCTATTTGCTCTTTTGTGGCCCTGGAGTCTTTGCTTAAGCTCCTGGGAGCTCCTTGGGAACAGAGACCATGTCTCTCCATCACTTTATTCTGTGGTCTGTATGGGATGTTTAACACCTGTCAATGGAATGAATGTGTGGATGGATGAATGAATGAATAAATGAATGCATATATAAATACTGCTTTCTACCCCTTGAATCCACCTGTTTTCTAATAATCCTTCAGTGCTTCCTTACCTCAGCCTCACCTCTTTTGTAGAGTCTTCCCTGGACATCACCCCTTGTCTAAGTCTGATGCAATTTCATCAAGCCTTCTGTGAGCCCGGGTTTTGCAGCACGGTATATATTTTCTCTGTGTTTGCTTTCCCCATTAGACTGTCACACCCACCTAAGGACAGAGACCATGTTTTTGTTTTTTTGTTTGTTTGTTTTTTGTATTGTTTTTGTTTTTGGTTTTTGGTGGCTGGTGGGTAAGGGGATCTGAACCATTGACCTTGTTACCAGCACCGTACTCTCCCAAGTGAGCTAACTGGCCAGCCCAGAGACCAGGTTCTGTATATGGGTCTATCCCTAGTGTCTAGCATGAGGCCTTAAGCTTTAACAACTGAATGACCTGAAGGACTCTCTGACCAAATCAATGAATGACAAAGCCCAGTGACACATGCCCATGGTCATGTAGAGAGTAGCAGAGGAGCAGGGCCAGATCCTGGTAAGTGGCCTTCCAGTTCTCCGTTCTTTCTAACACTTCCCAATGTAGATAAGGAGCTGGGCCGTCCAAGAGTTTTAGGATTTTTTTCCAGGTTTCTGGAGTGCCACAAAACATACCAAACAAGTAGGAGTTGTCCCAAGCAACCAAACCAGAATGTGTTTGCCCGTGATGCCAAACTCAATCACTCATCAGTGGTTTCTTCTCTGGAAGAACGGTATCCAGGGCATTGCTAGTTTAACCTTGCATCCTGAATGACTGGTTCACAAAACAGGCAATGATGCCCTGGAAGGAAGGCTGCTGACAGCATGGAAGATGGGAACAGAATTCAGAGCTGGGAGCAGTTTGGAGTAGTGGCAAGAGCCCTGGACAGGAACCTGTGTTATATTTCCAACTCTGTTACTAATTTACCAGTCTCTCTGGGTCTTGGCTCACATTTTCATAAGATGAGAGAACAGGAATATATTTTCTCTAAGGCCTTTCGCATATCTCAGTTTCTGTACATTTCTATCTGTGGAGCTCATTTTGTAAAGACATGAATGACTCAGCGGTTAATAAAGAAGACAGAACTTTTCCAGTCAGGTGGTAAGTAGTAGATTTATTTTCCAAGTCTTCAACCATCAACAGCAAATGTAATAAAAATAATGATAATGATAAAACGTGGAGGGTTTCCTAAAAACAAGCCTACTATGTTCAATTTAGAATTAATTCACTTACAAGTAATATCCTAACCATGATCTACCCCATTACCTACAAATCCTTCTACTGATCCCTGTCTCTTATTCTACTAGAAACATCCTTCCACCTTTTCTTTTTTTTTTTTTTTCTTTCAGTGTGTGGGGGGCATAGGGCCTGCCTCAGTCTATCTATACAAAATCCTGGCAATAGCAGGTGTGCAATAAATGTAGGTTGAAGAAATAAAAATTGCACTTACATTCCAAATCTTCTTCCATCAGTGATGAAATTCAATTACAGTCCTTCCCAATTATCCATACATAAACTATATCGTTTAGTCACTGCATTGGTATTCCATGGTCCCACACCTTTAAAATAAAAGGGTTAACTTGATAATACTCCCTTCTGAGTGTAGGATTTTAAATTTCCAAGTGCTTTCAAATTCATTATTAGTGAATGATAAAATCATTACTGGTACTTTTGTGGAGTTTTGAGGTTCGTATAAGACTTTCACATCTGCCATCTCATGTGCTGTGAGGCAGCAGTTATTGTCCGCACCTTTCAGGTGAGGTAACTAAAGTTCAGGGATTAGAAGTGACTTGCACAAAGTCTCACAGATGGTCAGGGGCTGAGGCAGGGCTGGAGTCTGGGTGATCTCCCCTCAACACTGCAGAGTGAGGCCCACTGATATGCTCTTCTCCAACTCCTCACCCATCTACTGTTGCCAACAAAAGCCAACTGGAAGGGTCTGCAAATTCACAGATTTGCTTCAGTCTTGCTCCCATTTTCTTCTTTCCTTCGTTTTCAAAGAAGAGGTATTTTGCTGAAACATTGAAAGTGATTTTAAATAAGGGAGGAAAGCAAGAAGAGAAGATGGAAGGAAGGAAGGAAGGAAGGAAGGAAGGAAGGAAGGAAGGAAGGAAGGAAGGAAGGAAGGAAGGAAGGAAGGAAGGAAGGAAGGAAGGAAGGGAAGGGAAGGGAAGGGAAGGGAAGGAGAGAGGGAAGGAGGGAAACCCCTTACAAGATGACAAAGTGCACTTACATAGATTTATTTAATTCTCATAAGAGGCCTCTGAGGCAAGCCTATGGTCCTCATTTTACAGATGAAAGAATTAAAACTTAGATAAATCTCTTGCCCAAAGTCACACTGTTAGTAAAAGGCAGAGCCAAGAAATCTCATGGACTTCATGAGATTCCATTCAACAAGATGAGAAAAAGAAAGAAGAAAAACCAGTATAAGCCTCATGTGGACCCTTTCTCTCCTTTCTCTCCTTCCAAACAAAGCTAGGTTGAAACTGTCTTATCTGATAACAGCAATATGGGTCAATAATTTTACTTTACTATACTACGATGAAAAAGAAAAAAGCTAAAAATGGCTCTCAGCTTTTGAAAGATGTGGCTCTGCTTAATAACTACCCATTTTGCCTATGCTTTTATAATGTTTCATCTTTATTGCTGATGTTTGAAAGATTTTCTCTGTGAGTTACACTCATTTCTAATTAACATCCTTTTGGAGTTTTACAATTTTTGATATTTCACAGAAAACCAAAAGAAAAGGAAAAAAAAGCTGCAAGATGTAAATTGGTGGAGAAAGCAAATTCAGCCCTTACACAATGCATTTAACTGCTTAGTGGGAGTGATTTGGCTCAGAAAGGTGTTCGTTGCAAAGCAGGGAGCATTTGTTAAGAGTCTGGTGCTTGACATGGGGAAAGGGCTGAAAGAAAGATGAACAGTGTAGTTGACTTGACTTCCAGGAGATCAAAATCTGCTGGGAAAGATGGACCCAACCAGTAGTAACTTGAGTATGAGTCCCTTTGGGCAAGTTCTATAATAGTCTTCTCTCGGCTTCTTGCACTGAAATTCAAAATTTTTTACCCTCTTTGCAGCTACCTTATTGGGTGTGTGTGTCAAGTAGAAAAGGCATATCTGCCTCCTACATCTCTTTGTAATAAATTCCACAGCACTGATACTGTTATTGCACATGTCAATTATATTTGTGTAGTGTTTTAATGTTTACAAACCACTGTCCCACTCAATGTGCCTTAAAGCCACAGAATTAGAGATTTTTAAGTTCTGCAATGTTTTTCAGCTGAAAGTATTTATGTTCAATTTTCCACAACTAGTGAATTTAAGAGATTATTTTTTGCAATTATTGTAAAGAGAGCCCCTTGCAGGTCATTTCCAACTATGCCAAAAAGCATGCTGACACCAAGTATTAAAAAGAGCAAGCAAAACTTTTCAACTATTTTGACTATGTGAACCAAACCAGTGGGGAATGTGCGTGACACTGCAGGAACAAAGAACATTATTCAGCAAAAAAAAAGACATGCATTCTGCATAAGGCTATAAAATATTTTTTTCCTAGAGCATATTTTTAGATTGTTGAACTGCAAGAATGCTGATGTCTATCTGAAACAAGTTGATTATCAAGAATTACTCAACCTCTGTTAAAAAATAGCAACTAATCTAAATTCCTTCTCTGACAAACATTAAAGAAAATTATGCACTCACAGCCGTAAGAGGGATATGCTATATAGTTCTCATATGTTTTGAGACTGTAACTCATATCAAAACCAATAATTTCACTCAGCTAAGTTTTTGTTTGGTACATAAGATATTTTTTATTTCCATCCTTAATTTATGGACTCAGGAAACCATTGGCCAGTCAAGGCTAAAATGCAGAAGGGCCTGTGCAGCAAGCCGCTCTCCATGGTCTGAGTTGCCCCGAGTAGCATCTGCTTGCTCCTCTTCACCCTGGGAGGGCCAGATTCAGAGTCAGGATTTAGAATCTTGTTCTAGCTCCATTGCAACATGACTAATTGTGTGACCAGGGACAAATTACTCACTTGTTCTTTCTCACCCTGGATTTCTTCAGAATGTAAAATGAGCACGCTGAAAAGAGGGTTCTCCACTCCAACATCTTATGACTTGGTGACTTTAAATTGCCAAAATATTTAAACAAGTGGCAGGATTCTCAATCTGATTGGACAAAATATTATTAAGGGTCATCTATCATATTCCATGTACTGTGTTAGGCACTAAAAATACAATGATATATTAGTTGGAAACTTTCAAATGGACACAAAACACACTGGTCTGTGTGGGAAAAGGGTAGTGATGGGGTAATTTGGGGGCTCATGTAACCGAACTTGTAGGGTTCCAGCTGGGACTTGGGTACAGTCGGAATGAGACCCTGTCACACCCTCTGGTCTTCTTTTTTAATTCTTTTTGCTTAATTTCTTTATTCTAAAATGACTTCTTCTACCCAGAAGGTGTGTGGCAGACAGAGTCTAGGATAGCCCCCAATTATCCCAACCTCCCGGCACTCATAACCTGTGTAATCTCCTCCCCTGCAAAGTGGCCAGGGCCTGTAACTTTCTTCTAGGCAACAGAAGATGGCAAAGGCAATGGGATGTCACTTCTGTGATTATGTGACACAGGACTGTGACATAATTCCTGATAACGTATTTACCCTTGCTGGCTTGGATAAAGCTAGTGGACATGTTGAGGAGGCCCATGTGGCAAGGAATTGGGAGCAGTCTCTGCCAACAACCAGGCAGGAACTGAAGGCAGCCTCTGGCCAACAACAGCTAACACACTAGGACCCCGAGTCCCATGGGCCACAAGGGCCTCAATTCTGCCAACAGCCATGTGAACTCAGAAGGGACATTAGAGCCTTGAGATGGGATGGGGACATCACTTGACACCTTGATTGCAGCTTTCAGATGAGGCCCTGAGGTTGAGGCTGCCCAGTAAAGCTGTGCCCAGATTCTTGACCCACAGAAACTGTGAGACAACAAATGTGTGCTGCTTGAAGCTCCTGAGCTTGTGATAATTTGTAATGCAGTAGATAGAGGACATAAGGGGCGTAGCCACTGAAATCCCTGGATGCACCTTTCAGTCTTTGGAACCCAGACAGATATGAAAACTGCTTTTTCCCTTTCATGTTCAAAAATCCCAATGAAGGGCTTGGATTATCCCAGATCGTGCCCAATCTGCTAACCACTGAGGCCAGGGAGGTGGGATCAGCAGAAGACAGTATCCCCTATACCACCTAATGGAATTAGACAGAACGTTTCCCAGAATAAGAGAAAATGCAATGATGGGCAGGTGAAACAGTAGCCGCCCACTGCAAATGGGGAGCAATGCAAACACGATCTTCACCCATAATCTAGAGGTAGATGTAGATGAGTTAGATGCCTGTTAAAATACAATCATTCATGTACTGCAGCAGGAGAAAAATTCAGCTCACAGAGGGACCTTTAACACAGACTTGAAAGTCAGGAAAAAATTCCCAGGGAAATCCTACCTAAAAAATCCCCTGAAAACTGAATAGGAGTAAACCAGGTAAATAAGGGACAGCTAAGAATGTCTCAGACGCAGGGGACATGAGGTGGAAAAGCCCAGGAGCTAGAGAAAGAGTATTTGGTGGACTACAAATGGTTGTAATACAATCACATCACAGCATGAGCGTATAGGGAATTGCTGAGAGGGAGGCTGAGGAAATTTGTCATAAAAGACCTTGTACTGGTTAGGATACTTAGTGACAAACTGCAGACTCCACTATATCAGTTAGGGCACAGGGTGAAGACACCATGCAGCCAGAAACTATGCAGCCATGACCAATACCAGAACACCAGAGCACCAGGGTTGTCAATGCCCACCACTCGGCACCAGTAATCCTAGACTGGATACCAGAAGCTGCCCCAGAGAAATCAGATTCCTCTGCTATTATGCCTGACAGAAGACAGTCTTCCAGGGTATGACTAGGTCTGCTACCTCATGCAACACTCCAGCATCCAGTTCTCCCAGGAGGGATCTGATTGGAAGAATCCAGGTCACAGGTCACAGGTCACAGGTCTGCATCCTAGCTGCAAGGGAGACTGGGCAATGGTGCTGCTGATGCACCACCATGGGAATGTGGGAATCATGTGTGGGGACTGTCAATGTGTAGAGAGGTTGTTCAAAAGATGCTTGTCTTAGACATCCATGAGTGATAGCAGTCTGTGATGGGCCTCACGAGCCAACCAAGGTGTTTACCTATGTCTTGGGGGAGGGAATAACATGGTTACTTTTACAGTTCAGGAAGTCCACTTGGCCTATAGGGTGGAGTATGGATTGGAGGCCAGGTGGGAGCCTGTTGAGGAATTCAGGTGAGGAAGTCTGAGTGCCTGAGATAAAGTCGGGGCAATGAGAATGGAGAGAGGGATCTGTGGGTGGATCCTAGGAGGTACATAAAAGAGTACTTTCTCTTAAGTAGACGAAAATACTTAGCAAATTACCCCATCCTTCTTGCCTCCCATCTTAGCAACTCCTGGGGATCCTCTTCTGTACATAAGATCAAATTTGAATTTTTAAATGCATTTCCCCGAAGAAATATTATAGTGGCGGGTTATCTAGGGGACATGTGCAACATTGATTCTCTGAGAAGTAGCTTCCAAATATATGGAATCTTTCTTTAGATGAAATCTAACATAAAACTTGTGAGGGTGGATGTTTGGTTGTGGGGGGTGGTGTTGGGTTCAGAACACTGCCCTCCCTTTCCACCTGCAATGTCAGCCCTGGGGAAGCTCTCAAGAACCCTGGGGCTGATTGCCTCATGGTTTGAGAACATGTGTCACTTGAAAGTGTGTCTTGAGAAGCCACCCAACAGCTTGCACAAAAAATGGTCAGCAACAGAACTGGTTTACAGTTACTGTGTCAGCTTTTGTAAATGCTAGAGAGATTCATTAGGGAGAGAGAGGAAAAGAAAGGCTGGACTCGCTAGAGAAGACTTCTTGGAGGAAGATGTGGGAAGAACTGAGTCTCCAAGCATAAGAAGGATCTGCTGAGGAGAAAGAGCAGCAGGAGAAAAAATCCTGGAGACTGGATGCTGGCAAGGACACTTTCTGGAACTACATGGGTGAGAGTGTTGGGCAGACTGTAAGATGTCCCCAATGTTCTTTGCCCCTTGGTGATCACACCTTTGTACAATGCCCTCTTTTTGAGTGTGGGTGGGACCTGTGACTTGCTTTCAATCAATAGAATACAGCAAACGTAATGAGATGTCACTTCTGTGAGTAGGCTACATAACATTGTGACTTCCATCTTTCACATGGGCTCTATTACCTCCTCAACTTGCACACTTGGATGAAGCAAGCTGCAACATTGGAGAGGCCCATGTGGGAAGGCCCATGTGGCCTCTGGTTAACAGCCAGCTAGGAAGTGAGGCCCCCAGTCCAGCATCCCTTGAGGAACTAATCTGTGTCAACAACATCATGAGAAAAAGCCTGGAGCTGATAATTCCTTGGCTGAGCCTTCAAATGAGCCCCCAGCCCTGGTCAATGGATGGATTTCAGCCTTGAGAGCAACGCTGAGCAGAAAACCCAATTAAGCTGTGCCCATATTTCTGACCCACAATAACTGTGGGGTAATGGACGTGTGTTGTTTTAAGTCACTAAGTGTTGTGGCAATTTTTTTTTTACACAGCAAAAGATAACTGATGCTGTGGCATTGGGCATGTTCTTAACATCTTTGACCCTCAGCTTTCTTCTCTGTAAGTGAGAATAACATGGACTTCTCAGGTTTGGTAGAGAAATTAAATAAATAAAACAAGATGTGGAATGCCAGCATTCTGCAGGACTAGTGGGAGGTGTTCAAAAAATGGTAGCCACTGCCAACACCACTACTAACTGTGCGGAAAGAAGAAATAACCTCCAATAAAATTTTACAAGCTGTTCATGTTTGCCACTTAGTGAAAGAGTCAATATGACCCCATGAACCTCTCCTAGAAATTTAGCTCCAGAATCACAGCAAAAAACAAACAAATATCCAGTCCCTTTCAACACCTCAGTTCCTAGGGTCAGCCCTGACTGCACAGGGTCCTCCTTCACACCGCACCAAAGAAATCTCTGGGTCCGTCCAGTGCTGTGGCTGGATTTGTGTGATACATATTAATTACTTCCTCTTATGTGAGGAGAGAGAAAGGCAACATTGTGCTAATTTCTTAAGACAGCATTCCCAAGTTAATGTTAGAAAAAAAAATTTGTATTTTCTTTATCACTTTTCCATCATACTTGACCCCCAATGCATCACTCTGCAGTTGTAGGACTTAAAATTAACAGGGTAAACATATATTTTGTACTGTTTTGCCAGAAAAGCTCGGCTGATCCAACAGATTTTTAACTCTGTAGGACAGATTTTGCTGTATTTGTGCTTTTTTTGTTGTTGTTCAGCCTTCCCCAGAGGAGTATTAGCTCAGAGTCATCACAAGAGACCCACCGCTGCCTGCTGTTTTTGTACCATCCCTTGCAACCCTCCCCTTTTATGACTTCTCCAGCCATTTGATTAAGCACACACGCACTCATACACACACACACACCAAGGATGCCAGCCACTTCTCATATCGCAACAATTTGATTGGAAAATTGGGAAAACGATAAATGCATTTTCATTCTCACTGATTTCGCTTTCATCTGCCTTTTCAATTCCTCTGAAGCCAGCAGCAGGACTCTGCTCTTGAAATGTAAAAGCTGTTATGAAACGCGGTTAGCGAGTGATCTTTAAAAAGGACTTAAGACTGAAGTGGGTTGGAGGCTCACAGAGAGGTACCCTCTGGACTTGCATTTCCAATGATCTCGAAAAGTGTAATAGGTTTCAATGATGTTTTAACAAGGTGGCTGATACTGACACCTGAATGGTTTAGGAAAAACTGATGAGAGATGAAAGAACATTTTTTCTTTGTCCAAAAATAGGTACAGTGACTAAGTGTTTTCAGTGGGTAAACTCTGAAAATAGCAGTAGTTTAACATACTAGCTATTTAGAGGACAAAGAGGTAAGTTTTTCAGCTACTGCTTATTCTGTTACTCTGAAAAGGGAGAAATTCTCTCTTGAAAGTTTTGCGTTGATGTTCATTGATGAGACAGAAGGTGTTGCATTTTGTTAGCAATAGCCTTTGGCTAGTCAGATAACAAATATATTTTACTGTTACCATTAAATGAATCACTTCTAACAATCTGAAATATTCATCAGCTAAGTTTAATTTTTGAAGATTAAATACGGTCTTGGGCTTTGGGGATAGCTGCTTCTTCATCTGTGAAATGGTAATAATAATATGTACATATAGAGGCTTTGTGAATTTTAGGTTGAAATAATATATGTGAAACTGCCTGTCACAGAATAGAATCTTTTTTTAAATTTATTTTTTATTTTAATTTATCACTATACAATGTAGTTGATTTTCATGTCCCTTTCCCAATTCCTCCTCCCCCCACTCCCTCTCATCAACATCATATCTGTTCGCTTGTCTTAATAAGTTCAAGGAATTGCTGTGATTGTTGTGTCTTCTTCCCCCACCCCTGTTCATTTGTTTGTATATTTATTTACTGACAAATAAGTGAGAACATGGGGTATTTCTCTTTCTGTGCCTGGCTTATTTCACTACATGTAAGTTTCTCTAAGTCCATCAATGTTGCTATGAATGGTAGTATTTTTTTTTTTTTTATAGCAGAGTAGCATTCCACTGTGCAGCTATGCCACAGTTCCCTCATCCACTCATCCACTGATGGGCATTTAGGCTCATTCCAACTCTTGGCTGTTGTAAAGAGAGCTGCAGTAAACGTGGGAGTGCAGGTATCCCTTCGATGTGATGACTTCCATTCCTCTGGGTATGCACCCAGCAGTGGGATGGCTGGGTCATATGGCAGCTCTAACAGAATAGAATCTTAATTAACGCTGGCCATGATGATGATGATGGCCACGATAACTACGATGACGAAATTACAGCAGAGATTTGTATAACCCGATTATTCCTATTGAAGGCATCAGCTTTCTTTACTCAATGAATGTTTTTGGAAATTTTCCTAGATGGGATAGTAGTGTAGTCACTCTAGCAATTCAATATTCCTATGTTTTATGAGATATTCCCGTTTCATAAGAAATCTGAAGCCCCTCCTTTCTTATTCATGAAGAGGAATCTCATGTAAGGAGCTTAAAATGGATTTGGCTGTATGAGGAGTCTCAAACGGGCCAAGCTGGCCTCCGGCTGACTTGCCGAAGTAAATAAAAATCTTAGTAAGAATCTTGATTGGAAAGACAAGGTGGGGAATGCTTTGCCTTCCTTGTAGTCAAGAGACTCCTTCCTTCAACACGACTGAGGGGACAGGAGGATGGTTGGCTCCAGCATTAGCAGATGATGTGCTTAGCTGGCTATGTGCGGTGGAAGGGTGGGTCACTGCTCATGTACCAGCGCTGTGGCAATGTTATCTCTTAATTACCATAGCTTCCCTGTCATTGGAGAATATTTGTAAGCTTTTAGAGCAATTAACATTATGAATAGTTGAGACTCAGAGTGACTTCGACAACCTTCACATTTTTAATAACTTTATGGAAATGTCTATTTTATGGAACCATCTCCACAGCAGAACTAAATTACTACATTAATATTAATCCTCGGAATAAGGTAATGCCTGTACGAGTGTACACAGAGCGATAATTTAATAATGCTTTCCAATTTTACCTTGGGAGCCAAAACCAAACGTGGACAGTGAGTAACTATAAATAAAATATCTAGGAATATTTGTATCACTTACAAATAAATCACTTTATTTGTAATTAACTGGGGATGAGGCAATTATTACCTCACCCCCTGTACTGTAAGTTATCATAAAACACAAAACACAAGAATCAACTCTCATTTAAGAATTCAACAGCATCCGTGCTATGGCCATGGGAGATAGTGAAAATAAAATGAGGTTAAGGCTCATGTGTCCTGTGGCTTGGTAGGGAGGCCACAAAGAAGGATGAGGCTAAAGAAGAGGCCTTAATATTGAGATTAGACAATGCGTGTCACAGACAAAATGGGAGTAGGAAAGAAAGGAGCGACTGGCTTGGGAATCCCTGAGAAGGTATGAAACGTTTGGAGCATTTTTTGTGATGCTTCTTTTATGTCTTGCCAGGTGGAAGTCCCTGGCATTTTTCGTGGTCTTTAAAAATTTTAAATAAACATAGAGCAATACTAAGATTTCTCCTAGCTGGAGAGCAAAACATAATTTTGGTTCAAATAGGTTTTGAGTGTGATTAAGTGCCTTAGAATGGATGTGCTGGGGCCTGAATAGTATCTGAATGCGTCTCAGCAGAAAAGCTCTTAGGGATATCTGTCTCTCAGCTGGGGAATCCTGCCGATGGCAATCTGCAACCAAACACCTTGATTATCTAACTGTCACCTGAAAACAAAAACAGCAGCAAGAAAAATGCAAAATGTAAAAATGTAAAATGAATGTATTGACGAGGGAAAGGAATAAAAACTCAAAGCAATGAGGGCTTTAGAAAATCAGTACCTGGAATTCACTGTGCTGTGGACTGGACCAGGCCACTTAGGAACAGGAAAGCCATGCAAAGACACTAGAAATAGGATTTAATCAATTCGGCCTTTACCGAGGCTCTTCACAGGGGGCACCCTCCGTTTCTGGCTGGGAAGTCCTCGCTTCTGCACGCAGGCTGCAGATGACTGCACGAGAACATCTTCTTTTGTTTCCATCACATCACAGTGTTCGCAAGACAGTCTGAGGTGGGCAAATTGAACTTGTTTGCATCCCATCTGGCTTAGAAAAAGATAGAGAAATGACCACAGACTTTTTTTTTTCTTCAAAGAGATCATTTTGATTTTCTTTGTGATCCCACTTGGAGAGAAAGCAGGTCTCTTTTTACAGCATTGTGCAATGTTGTTGCTTGGCTGGATAGATGTACCTTTGAGCACGTCTCTCCCTGCCTTTGGGATCTTCCAGATACTCATCACGCTCTGATCGAGCTAGCTGGGGCCTTGGTGACCAAGGGTAGGTGCTCAGTCCAGCTAAAGATCTGGCAGCGAGTTTGCTGAATGACATCCCTAGAGACCCCAACAGAAGCCCAAAGACACTGATTTCCCTGATACCTTATCTAATCCCTTTCAAACACACAGTAACATGCGAGCCACATGGGTATATTGGTGGCCCAGTTATTCATCAGTGGGCTTACACGTGAGCGCCTCTTCCCAGTGGGAGAGGCTCGGACGTAAAAAGATTTCTAACAGATTTCGCCTTTGAGATTGTCTGAATTTGTACATCATCTATCTTGTCATATTAAATAGGCAAAGAAAGCTATTGCTCTCTTTCATGGGCATTAGATAGTAGTGATAAAAAACTCTAGACCTGATATCCTACTGAGGCTGCTGATGGATTCTTTATCTATAGTTGTGACTACTGCGACTGGCAGGCAGCAAAGAAGTCTGAATAATTGTCATCAACCGCTGGACTCTTATAATCTCAAAGGGACAATATAGGTCACTTTCATCATCACTGCTTAACAGGCCTCAGCTTTTGCTTGAACAGTACAGGTGTGGGAGAATTCACTACCTACCAAGGCAGCTCATTTGGTATTTGGATTGCTCTAAGTCAGGCCCTCTTTCACACATGGTGACTGGGGTAGTGTACTGTATCCCTCACAAAGTCCCTGCAAAGTGCTAAGGCCGGCAGGATCACAACCCTGTTGTCCTTATGAGAGACGGGAGGCACCCCAGTCAAGCATAACCCCTAAGTCTTTGCTTGGGTGGATGCCTGGAGGCTGGATCCTCTTCTCTGGCTACCTGCCCCCCTGTCCACTCCACAGGCCAGGCTCAGCAGATGGCCTTACCTCATTCTTCAGGGAGGAAACCAGCACTAACAGGAGCCCAAGACTCCCCCAGCTCCCTCCCTATCTGCCTCCCTCAGATAGAAGGTCAGAAGTTCAGAAGAAGGTCAGTCTGTCTATAATTTTGGGACTTTTCATCCACCTGTGTCCTTCAGCACCCCTAGGACTTGTTCCTCTTACTCCCTGCCTTGGGTCTGTCTCAGCTCCTGCCCAGACAAGCTGCTTGTTCATAGCTCTGTGCATTTCCCCTGTATAGTCCTCCGGATGAACTTGTTCTTGCTCCTGCCTTCCCCACCTACCCAACACCTCCTCACCCTCACCTCTTCTGTGCAGCCAGCTGCAGTCCCTGAAGACTGCAAGAATAGTGTTTGGTAACTTCTTTAAGATAGAACGAAATTCAGAACAACACTGAGGGTCTGATGATGATAATAATAGCTCTCTTTTATCGAGGGCTTGCTCTGTTCCAGGAACTGTGTGTACAAATCTCATTGGTGATCCTAAACATCAAGTTGGTACTATCTATATTATTATTGTCCCCATTTTCCTTTAGCCTGGCAGACAGTACAGGGTAGTTGTTAGGAACTTGGGCTTTGGGTTCAGGAAACATTGGTTGCAACTCCCCAAGTCCACCATTGGCCAGCTTTAGGGAACTTACTTAACCTTTTTGAGCTTCCCCTGTTAAGAAAAGATAATGGACCTACCTTACAGGGTATGGCTAGGTTAAAATGAGTCCTTGTAGATAAAGCTCTCAGTACCTGGAATTCCTGGCATGGAATTATATTTATAGCCCTCTATAAATGCCTCCATTAGGACCTAGAAGATGCAGGGCTTATTGAAGTCGCCTTTGCATCCCTGGTGCCTAACACTGTGCCTGCCTTCAGTAGACACTCCTCCAAATTTGAAGAGATGCTCTTCACTGCACTGCAGATGGACAATGCCTGTGTGGCTTCTTGAATCCTGGCTTGCTTGTGCACTCCCTGCTTCCGTTATTTGCAAAGAACATGAAGATTGACAGTGCGATATAAGGGGAAGTTCTCCCTGCTTTAGCTGCCTCTTCCCCACCACTGTACACACACTGTGAGGGATGGATGTGCTGACTTTTGCTATGGCACAAGCCAACGTTTTTCAAATCTCCACAAACTGTGAATGAGATGCTTGTGCCATCAAATCACACTTCCCTCCAGGCTGCTTTGTTTCCTGAAATAGTGGGTCCCAGACAGTGATTGTGCGTAGAATACAAGCTCTGAGGTTTCATTTATTGTAAGCACTGTACTCCCTGACCAAATCAGATGTCCAGTTGTACCTGCATATTGGGAAGTCTGGACTGAAGAAAGAGCCAGCTACCAGGTCCTGGGGTTTCTGTGCATCAGCTTCCTGGCTGCCACCACCCATAAAAACTCTTTGGGGAATTCACAGGTGTTGCTCTGGGAATTTCATTGGGAAATGTTGGAATGCAATTGTTACACATGCAAAGTGTTTCTCACAGAAAAGTGCTGCCTTTGGACCTTGGTTTCTTAAGACAGGGGTTTCCATTACGTAGGTTTTTCAACAGGAGTTACTGGCATCTCAAAAAATAAAACAAATAATTGGAAGAAATGTCCTGACACTGAGCCAGCAAAACTACTCAGGCCCTGCCATTTTCCAAAGCCCTTGGGGAGGTGGGGAGGGGGGGAAGGGGGGCTGCCCTGTTGAGATCCAGGGCTGGGGGTGTACAATTTCTATTCTTCAGCTGTAATGGGAGGGGGCAGCATTTCAGTAGGTGGGTGGATCTTCCGAGAAGTGGGGAAAGAAGGTTCTTTGCACCCAGCTGTTGAAAAGGGATAGTGGTGGGCCTTGGGGACCTGCTAACCAGTGAGTCTGGGTTCTGTGCCACCAACTAAACCTGGGCAAGATACCTCCCTCATCTGTGATTTGTGAGGCAGTGATCCCTGCCGGCTCTGACCATGTTTCATGGCCCTGACCATGTTTCAGGGCCCTTGCCCTGCTTTTCTGGGCTTTGGGGTGTATTGTAGTGAGGTCCCAGGCCTGGAGACAGGCTGTATGCCTTATAGAAAACACACATTCACATTCATGGAATGCCTTAGGTATTAGTACTTAGCCATGAGCTTTGGGGACAAAGTCTCCATTTTACTGAAGATGTTAAGTAACTTAACATCCAACATATGCAAGCAATTGAAGGGGACTGGATTTGAACCCCTGTGAGTCTGACAGGACCCAAATTCAGAAGGAGGAAGGAGCCCTGAGGCAGATGATAGGGTTCCCAAGACAGACAACTGGATGTGGGAGTGGGAGTTGAGGGCCTCCGGGCGAGGGTCAGGGTTCTGCCCCAGCTGCCCGGCCATCCTCCGGCTCTCTGGAAGGTAGCGGGGAGCTCAGAGAAAGGAGCTGAGCAACCTAGCTTCCATGATGAAGAGACAGCGTAGGAGCAAAATGTCCAGGAAGGAGGGAGGGAGACCAGAGGAAGGAGGAGGCGCCTCTTCCAGCTGCGTCTCCAGGTCCCCCTGTACGCCACGTGGGTGGGAGCGTGTCGCGCACACCCACGCGCCCACAGCCACATTCACCACGGTCCCGCGGGGCCGGGCTCCTCTCCGCGCCCCTGTGGGCGCCGGACCTCCACGGGCCATGTCGCCACCACCTGCTGCACCCTCAGTGCGGGAAAAGGAGCATCTCCGCGCCTCCTCCCAGCCCCCCTCCCCGCGCTGAGGCCACGTCTTTCCCGGCCTCCCACCCCGGCGCGGAGGGCGAGGCGGAGGGAGCAGCTCCCCCTCCCTTCCCCCCAACCTCTCCCGTCCCCTCCCCCCAACCTCTCCCGTCCCCTCCCCCAACCTCTCCCCTCCCCCTTCCCACCCCTCCTTCCCCTCCCCTCCCCACTCCTCCTTCCCCTCCCCTCCCCACCCCTTCCCTCTGCCGCAGCCCGACCAGCCGCGCGCGCGTCATTGTGGGCTCCCCGGAGCGAGTCGCTGGGTAACGCGGCTGGCTCCGCAGACCCGGGCCGGGGAAGCCCTCGCGTGTCGTCAGCAGCGGCGACGCGGGGCGGGGCCGGGGGGCGCACAGACCCTCCCCCATCCGGGCCTGCAGACACCCGACCCCCTGCAGGGACCCCGACGCCGCTAACCCCTTCCTCCTTCGCAGCCGGTGCGCACGGCTCCGCGCGCGGCCGGGTGGGCGACCCGCCGCTGCGGTCGCGGTCGCCGTCGCCGCCGGTAAGCTGCGATCTGGGGCCCGAGCTGAGGCGGGGAGGGAGTGGGGGGCGCGGGACGAGCCGGGCAGCTCGGGCCACCGCGGCCTCCGGACCGGCCATGTGCTAAAGTTTCTGGGGCTCGGCGCCCCGCCGGGCGCGCAGCGAGGGCGCAGAGGCGCGGTGGGTGGGGCGTGGCTGCCGGCGCCCGCCCGCCCCCGGCCCCGCGGGGCGCAGCTCTGCCCGCTCTCACGCTCGCTCCTTCTCCCCCTTTCCCTCCGCGCTGCTTTCCTGAGGTCCTGCCGCTGAGCCCCGGCGCGGGGCACGAGAAGCCCCCCGGTGTCGCCCGGAGACCACCCGACTGCGCGCACACCTCGCCAGCGGAGCACCGGGACATGAGCGGCGCGCACGGCGTCCGTTGCCAGGAGGCCAGCCCCAGCCGGTGGCGGCCAGCGGGTCGGCGCTGCCCGGGAGAATGAGGCAGGAGCCGGCGGCCGCCTCCTCTTCCTCCGGCTCCTCGTCGCCTTCCTCCGGCTCTGGCGCCCCGGGCCCGGGCCGGGCTGTGGCTCTGCCGCGTGCCCCGCGCGCCCCCCGCCCGCCTCCGGATGCGCTTCTCGGTAAGCCAGGCCCTCCGCCTCGGGAGCAAAGCCCCTTCTTACGGTGCAGAGACTGCCTGCGAGCCCCCTACCCGGTCCCCACCCAGAGCCTGGACTCCTTCGGGGATTCCGAGTGATTCCCCCAATTTCTCCTGCCCCCAGACCCTGCCTGGAAGCTGAACTGCCTGGGCGCCTTTGAGACCTGGTGCTTTCCTCCGCCACCAGGGAGACACATACGGGCTTGCCACGCAGGCAGGAGACCTGTTTGGTCTAGATAACGATATATGTGTGCAACCTGGGCTCAGACTCATGGTTTGGGAGAAACAGCTCATATTCACTGGTGTCCAGGCTGTGCTGGGCAGTGTGCCTCAAAACCACTCCTGGACGTAGGTGTACCCCTTTCTCCATGGCTCAGATGAGGAAACTGAGGCCCAGGGAGGTTGAATGACTTAATCAAAGGTCACACAGCTGTGGGGAGTGGGAGACCAGAATTAGAAACTAGGGCACTCTTTCTATGTCTCAGCCAAGCTGATGTCCTTGTAACAAACACACGGGCTCATTTCTTGTGCTAACTGCTTCTGTCTCAAGAGTCATTGCATGTGTGTGAAAGTACTCGTTCCAGTGAGTATCTGTTCTGGTGAAAAACTGCGGGTAGCATGTAGTTTTTGTCCGCCCTTCCATCACGTTCCTGCTTGTGTACTGTAAGTGCGAAGCTACTTCTCTTAGTTACGGTGGGAGGGTAATACGTTTTCCTGGGTGCTTTCTTTCCCCCGATTCTGTTTTCCTAGACCTCTTAAGAATGGAAAGGGCAGTATTTGGTTCCTCTGTGTGCCCCTTCTGTGCTGTGTGCCCAGTGCATGCTTGGCCTCAGAACCACATCCTAAACCTTTCCCGAGGGTGAGGACTAATCACAGATACCCACCCTCGTTGTGTAAGTCAATGAGCTCGTTATTTAACAACAGGAGCTGGGGCTGATCCTGGCTGGCGGTGTTGCCAGGGCCGACCCCATCTTGGCTCACATTTGCCAACCCTCCGTGTCAGCAGAACTTCACACTTCTCAGTCCAAAAGAAAAGGGGAGGGAGTTTTAATGCAGATGTGAGGTCTTCTGCTTGCACCCCGGTTCTCTGGTTTGCAGCTTTTAACTGTTTGCTTAAGTGCATCCAGGTTGATCTTGAAGGGAGAAGCCACATGGAATCATTCGGTCCTGTTCTGAGCGGCTTGTTTAAATACTTGAGTCATAAAGTGTTGAGCTCAGTTGCCTAGACCGCGTGTATAATGTTGGTGTTGCTGCAGGGAAAGTCCCTTGGCAATAAGGGGCCTCCGTGTTCATGTTAGTAAAAGGAGGAGGGTTGGGCTGGAGGACCTCTCAGGTCCCTTCCAACTAAATGATTGCATGAGTGTGAGAACCAGTGGGTTACAGGCCTGAGCGGCTGCGTGGGAGCTGGTCAGACACAGACGTTTGGACTAAGAGCTCTGCGCTGAGTGGATTGTTGTTTTCCAAGAAGAGGATTTTGTACTGAGGGAGCTATGAGATTCAGGTTCAGCCCAAGCTGTGCTTTAGTGTATTATTATTTATTAGAGTAAAGCATGGAGGCTATAATATGTCCCCATGTGCCAGTTTGGGGTTATGGGATAGGTTAGGCATTTCAATTGGTGAGACGACATTAGCTCCTAAGAACTGATGAAATACAGTACATCAACTAGATGCCCCACAGGCTCGAAGCAGGAAGCTGGTGCACCTGGCCTGTCCCTCGCAAAAAGAATTAATCATATTTGCATAGGTAAAACCTTCTCAGCCTAAACAAGTAGTGCCAGTAAATTAAATGATTTTTTAGACTCTCCCAACTGCATTGCTTGCTGACGATGTAAGTGATAAGTGGAGCTACCTGAGCAGGGGTGATTTCAGAGAGGCTATGACAAGAAAGGTGGGCCACGAGGTTCAGATTCTGACTTAGTTTTTGGCTGTTGATTACAGCTAAGTTCATCAACTTGACCTGTGGGCTGTTAATGGGGTTGTCCTCTGTCTTTTTAAGATGTAGATTAATGAATCTTTTAAAGTATTACTGAATCCCAAATGAAATGGGCATGTCCCAAACTAAGACTACTTGAAATTCACAAAACCAGAGCTAAGCTTTCATTTCTGATAAGCTCATAGAGTCTGCGAAGGGAAAATAATGCATCTTATATGGGGATATTGATCCCAGAAATGTTTTAGCGCCTCATGATTAACTGGTAAGATTTTTAATAAAAATGAACACAGAGGAACAATCTTCATTAAATTACTTTTGAAAATAACAATATACTTATGAAATAACAGTTTTTATATCATGTATCATACTACTAATATCCAAAGCTGGATTATACAGTAAATATTACTCCCATTTCTGATATTTAGCTTTTAATTCATCAGTTTTCTCACATTTTTTGCTCTTTTTTCCCCCCAGTGTGAAATGTGAAATCAAGAATAATTTTTTTCTTTTCAGTTTTGCTTTGTCTTAAACCTCCTTCTTTTCTGGAAGATCACTAAAACCAAACTCTTCCACACCATACATATAACGGCCTAGTGTTAAAATATGTTTTAAGTGTCTCAGTTTTCTTTTAGGAGAGCAGGAGGGGTATGTATCATAAATAAATAACAACAGTGAGATGTTTCCTTTGTTTGCTTACCATTTCTAACTCAGTAGTTTAGGCCATGAACTCTTGATCATAGCGGTCATGCTCAGCGTTGTAAAGACTCAGTTCGAATGCTGCAGGGTTTGTGCATTATTGAGAATGCACGCGTGGACATAGCAGGGCTGGAGAGAAAAAGAACAGTTTCCAGAGGCCAAGAAACCTGGGATATTCCTGACTTGGTTGTTAATTGGTTTTGTGGCCTTGGACAAATTATTCCCTTTCTCTGGGTCTTGGTTTACATATATGCAATGTCTGTGTATGTTTGTATGTGTCTGTGTGTATGTGAGTATATTAGTACCAGGTGATCCCCTCCTGAGTCTAAGCTGGAAGAATCTTCAGAATTTTTATGCAGTTGGTTATTAATAGCTCCAGAATGCTTCGTACTTTAAGGTTACATAACATTTTCAGTTAGACATCATAGATACAATAAGGAGCCAGTCATTATAAAAGATGCTAGTTATTACTCTAAGCAGAGACTCTACCCTGAATGTGTGATGATGGAATTTCATCTTCAAGGTGATCATGCCAGCTTTCCTATCACGGTTCCCTTGCCTGGTAGAGTCTCGGTACACATCTGTGAGTACCAGAATGAGCTGTGACCCTCTGTAGTATCCAGTGGCAGGAGGCGCAGGAATTATGTAATTTGGGTCAACGGGGTAGGAAGAAAGTGACGATCGATTAGCTGTATATCCTCGAGGTCCAGGGACTAGAAGATGTCGCCTCGGTCTCAGGCTGTTCCTGGAAGGTAAGGAGGGGAAGTACGTAATCACTGTTTGCAGTTGCTTTGAAAATAGAAAGTACTTTAATTAGAGCCTTGAACTCAGCTGAAGCTGAAAAATTGTGAGAAGTTCGTCGATTTGGAAGTAGCATTTTTGCCAGATTCTGTGTGCAGGCTTCCTCGTGACATCCAAGGTAGTACGCTGTCTGAAGTCAGGCTTCCTGGTGACGCTGATGGGAGAAAGGAGCTACCAGTCCTTAAATGTTTTGTCTTCACAACTCTGCAAAGTAGATGTTACTAACCCCATGTTCCAGGGGAGGCTCCTGGGCTCAGAAAACTGAAGTGTCTTGCTTAGTCTTGAACAATTATTGAATGGCAGAACCAAGCAGGATTTTAAATGTACTTTGCTAGGGTTTAAATCACCCCATGCTGTAGCTGGTTTGCCACTGTTGCTGCAGTGTGTGTCTGGCAACCAAATTGCTTCTTCCCGAATTTCTAAATAACACCATGGCACCAAAACAGCATGTAAAAGATTTGATGGAGGTAAATGTGGGGATGATTGGGTCATTGATAGACTTCTGAATTCACCAAGATTTTTGTTAGGACATTGGATTTCTTTTAACTATGTGATGTCAAATGGATTTGTTCCCAAAGAGTCAGAAATAAGCCAAATGTAACCATAGAAGGATTAGTGCTGGTAGTTCACTGAGGGAAGCTAAAATAATATAATTCCTTTAGGTCTCACACCCTGAGTTCTGTGGGAAGTGATCACAAACAGACACATGGGACATTTTGGAAGGCGATGCTAGCTTGCACCTCCTGAAGAGGGACACAAAGTAAAAGTTATGTAACAGAAGCTTTAGAAAGGACTGTTTCTCCTCATCCAGGATGCCACACAAGTTAATCCTCCTCAAAACAACAAACTAGAGGAGGAATTGGGAACGTATAAGACCTTAAAGGTTCACCCACAGCTCTTAGGAGTTTCCAGCACTTAGGAGGAAATGTAGGTTTTAAAGAACTTTTCAAGCTACCGAATAGAGATGCCATCGTATCAGATATTGGGGGACATTGGGGTGGCCTTTGGAAGTTCACCTACATCAGTATAGCTGCTGCTGTTCTTTGTTGATAGATCTGCAGGGCTGGCTGGCTATCAGCCATAACCAGGACAGGAGATTCCAGCGTTCCATCTGCAACACACAATTTACAGAGAGTAAAGGGAGGTCACTGAAATACATTTTAGCCCTGTCACTCGGCTTTACATCCCAGAGTAATGATACTCTGACTGGTTTTCTTTGCCAGCAGTTGAAAATACTTCCATCCCTGAGGACAGCCTTGCCCGTGTCATGTGAGTGATGTCCGAACAAACAGAACCCTCCTTCCACCTCTTCTGGAGTACCGAGCTGCTTATATGCCATAAGCTTCAAGTTTCATGATAGGTGATTAATAAGAAAAAGCAGACAGAAAAGAGTTAGAAAACTCGATTGTGATTCATCTGTGCTCTCTGGAATACTGACAACATCTTAGCAGTCAGCACAAGTTTTTGATTTGGTAAATGAGGAATAGCATTGCCTATCTTCAGTGAGGCCCATCTTTTACCCTCATACTTTGAGAGAACAGGTGTCCAATAGCTTCAGCTTTGGGCCAGGTTTCTAATACGTGTGGTTATTTAAAAAGTGGAAAGTGCAGAAGTAGCTATGCAGAGGCTTCAGAGGGGTTAAGATAAGAAAAGCAGCAAAGTCCATGACCTCTGATTCATGATTACTGTGTTTAGTTACTGGGGACATGGGACATGGTAAGTAGCAATGACTTAACATCCGTTTCCAGCGTCAAGAGTCACAATAAATTTGCTAAGGAATTCTAGATGTTTTCATGCTGTCTTTGTATGTGGCTTATGACAAGTGTAAATGACACTTTATGTTTCAAAATCTGCACCTTCGCAAGCCCTTCCTGGTAAAGAAGAGAGGTGTGTCAGTATTTGCCAGGTTCAGCGCCTCGGTGGGGAGGAGCGGTGTGGAGACCTGAGGTACGAGGTTGGGTCGTGGGGCTTGTGGGGGTCCACATATCCCTACTTGGCTCCATTTCTTAGTAATCTGTGATGAGCTGCTCTATGTGCCTCATTTAGCATCACGAAGCAAAAGAGCGAAGAGGGAATGCCCAGGGCATTTTCCCGTCATCCAGGGTTTCTGTATCTGCAGAATCTGGGGTTCTGACCAGCACACTGCTTTGTTCTGCCGCAGATAAACTGTTCAAGTTCACATCGGCCTTGCGTGCCATCCCCCGCCCAGGATTCTTGATTCATTTTAATTCAGAAAATGATGATAATGACAATCACCTTCTTTTAATGATCAGTATTGACAAGTGTTACATTTTTAAATCAAACGAATGTGCCCGGAGAGCATAATGTGCAAGAGTGAAATGATGTATGAATATAAACAGTTCCCTTTAACTGCTGAGAGGGCTTTACTGAATACTTCTTAAAAAGTAAGCCCAGCTTTGCCAGGTTAAAATCTAGAGATAGAAATGAAAGCCTGCGTCCTGTGTTCTCCATATAAAAAGCAAGACTGGAAAAACACACTTGGTTTCTAAAAGGGAATGTCAAGACTGCTCTTCCAAAAGTTTGACCGACAAGGTCAACATTGCCTTGGTCTGAAAATTCCCTGTGGATGCAGCTTCTCCACCAGGGCTGGCTGTCCTGCTCGAGGACATTCCTGGGGCAGTGGAGAGCTGCTCTGTCCATCTGTCCAGGCATGGCACCATCTCCTCCACCAGGGCGAGCCTCTCTCTGGTCCTGTCTCATTATTGGGATTCCACACCCCCCTCTATCATTCTTCCATCAGACAGAAGTCAGTTGTCAACTGTATAACAAGAATTTATTGAGCACCAGCTCTGGTGTAGGCACACTAGCTATTGAGGCTGCCATGATGGACCTGAGATAGCTGCAGTGTGTCACACGCCACTGCTGTTTTGGTAGCCCTGGGATGTCACCCCCTGCCGTTTGTAAGGGGGCTATTCAAGATCTGGAAGACTTAGCTGTTGCAGCAGGACATGTAGGCAGGTTGGGGCCGGTGGGAAGAGCCCAGGCTGGGAGGCAGGTGACCTGCCTTCTCTCTCGTCTCACCTCGTGCCTGGAGACAGGTCATTGCACCAGTCTAACCCTCCCCTGATTTCCATGGCTGTCAAGTGCAAGGATTGAGCCACTGCAGGGTTTTTTCCAAGTGGGATCTAGGGACCACTTTTGTGAAAGCACCAGGGGAGCTTATTAAAATGCACATTCATGGGTTTCGGTGCAAACCCGTCGAGTCAGAGCCTCTGAGGGTAGGGGCTCAGAATCTATTTTTAACACACTCCCAGGTCATTCTCATTTCAGGAACAATGAAATTGAGAACCACTGGTTTTTACAGGTGGTTGATCACTAATGCCCCTTCCTGCTCCAAAGTACTCAGAATGTGTCACCCCCTCCTATGCTGGCCCCCTCCCCACCTCCACCGACCACCATTCTATACAAACCCCTCGGCTCTCTCCTAACCATTCTTCCTACATTCTGTCTGCACATGACAATTTGTTTTCCATCTGGCATCCGGTGTGAACCTTTTAAAAGATCACATCTCTGCTTGGCTTGGAGATCTTCCATGCTCCCTGTATCCCTGGGAGCAATAGCCAGGGACCATGAGATGACCTCCAGTGCCCTGCATGATCTGGCCCTCAGTGTCACCTCCTCTCCTACCACCTGCCCTCTTGCTTCTCCCATCTAGCCACACTGGCTCCCGTGCCAGCGCTAAAACCCACCCAGCTACCAGGCGTCCACTCCGAGAGATCCCATGGGATCTGGGTGGGGAACAGCCGCAAGGAGCTGCCGTATTTTGTCCCACCACTGCTTTGAAAACCCACACAGACTGATATTCTTAAGCCCCTTTGGGCAAATCTCTTTCCAGGCCCACCACCCCAGAAAAAGTTGATTTAGAAGCAGCTCTTTAATTCCAGGCACATGATATAGGGTGACTCATCATTGGACCGGATGGTCAAAGCTGCTCTAGAAATCTCTTTCAGAAAAAGTTTCTAGAAATAGACTGAACCCCTCTTGAGCTGGACTGTGTCTTCAGCCGCCTTTGCTCTCAGTGGCCCTGCCATCCCTCTGCTTCCAGCATTCACAGGCACCTGCTATGTCCGGGCACCGCTCTGGCCCCACGATATGAGTCTGCGTGGTTTTCTCTCCGATGCTCACTTTTCTTTTCATACAGATGGAATGGCGAGCTCTGGAAAGTATTCCTCTGGCCTTTGTTTATCTTCTGCCAAGAAGAGATGCTCTGGCCTGTTTATTAACAGTGGCCCTCTTGGGGCCTGGGTTAAGCAAACTGCACTCAGAAATATCGATCGCTTGGTGAGCAGGAGGGAACGAGCAACCATCTCGTAAGATTTTCCTTGGAGGCGAGCTGAGCGCCTGACGGAGATCTGTGGGCTATGCGGTCGGCACGTGGAGCTAGTATTTGGTTCCCTGGAAGCCAGCAGCATTATCAGCATGAAAAAGGCCATGAAAACGTCTGACCCTTCTGGGCTCTGCCTGTTGTAGATGCTTTTCCTTGAATTTGGTGAAGGGAAGCATTTCCACTCTTAGCATCAGTCTTCTTTGGGATACCTGCAGTGTACATGGGCCAAATCTTTCCTGAGAGGCTGTAAGGCAGGGTGGTGTGGGGGAGGAAGGTAGACGAGATGTTCCCTGTCTTCAGTGGACTCAGAGACAATCAGGGAAAATGTGTTATGTAACTACCTGTAGCTTATGAGAGTGATTGGTGTGCACTGAGAAGACAGAGGTGGGAAAGATGGGTTTGGATGGGGGAGGATGGGGGCATTTGACCTGAGCCTTGAAAGATGAGTAGGAATTTGTGGAGCAGAGAGGAAGGGAAAGGCATCCCAGGTAGGAAGGAAGGCCTGACCATCGGGGGTAGATGGTGTGGGGCTGCAGAGTCGGGCTGAGCCTGCATAGGTGGAGACAAGGGCTGGATCCATCCTGCTCAGATGGGAGTGGCTCTTAAATGCCAGGTTAAGGAGTGTTCCCTGTCTTATAGGTGACAGGAGCCATGGAAGGTGTTTGAGTGAGGGTGTGCATTTTAAAACAATACCTGGTGGCCCCCTGTCACCTCTGTATTATAGCATAAAGAAGATGTGTAAAATGTTCAAGAAGATATACTGCATGGGAATGAGCCTGACTGTTGTGGTGTGACCTCCAGGTGCTGTTTCTCTGATTGCAGTGTCTCCGCTTGTCTGTAGCTGTTGAGTGATCCTTCAAGTCCCCCTGCCCAAACCCCAGCTCTGCTGACCCTGCTGGGGCTCGAAGGAAAGGCAAGGTGGCCGCTGGCTCCAGCTCTTGCTGCTCAGCCATCGTGGACTCTGGCCAACAGGAAATGGAGCGGGCAGTGTCCCAGCCTGATTCACCGAGCCGTGGGTCTCCCTGCGCCTCTGCAGATGCATTCAGGCTGCTCCTGGCCTAAAAACAATGCTCCCAGACCTACATCCACAGCTGAGAGAATCCAGGGCATGCATTCGCCGGTCAGCTTCCCTGAGCTTCGCCCAGCATCAGGCTTAATGGGAGGGAAAGGGGGTCAGTGTCAGGAACCAAAGCGTGTGCCACTCTGTGACTATTTGCTTTGAAATCAACGTGCTCAGCAGGGCAGGTGACTTCTGCAGAGCTGGCTGGACAGATGGCACATGAGGAAGAATGTCCCAGGGGTCATGGGTGGTGATGCCACCTCTGTCCTCCACCTTCACCTCCTCATGGCTAAGGAGAGGAGGAAAAGAAAAGCAGGCTCCACAAGCCAGTGGGCAAATGCTTAGCTGTTTTCTGGGGAGTTTAGCCCTGGCAAAGAGCCTTCCTCAAGGCAGGCTGACTGCCAGATCATGCCAAGGGCACAGCATGCTGGGCAGTTTGCCTCCCAGTGAGGAACTGCCATCCTCTGGAGGGCTCCCAGCCCCAGAATGTGGGCCTGGGAAAGGAATGCAGCTCCACCCTCCCAGTGGTCCCCTTTACAGTTAAACAAACTGAGGCCTAGACAAGTGAAACGACTGGTCCCAGGTCGCACCGTGGCGCTGTGGCTGAGCAGGGCATCAGATCATTCTGGAGCTGGTCATGATCTTTGAGCCTGGCCAATGCCCGTGCTGGCCAAAGTCCACTTGGAAATGGACAGTCCGTACTCATTCTGACTTGCTGCCAACCAGGCGTGGAGGATGTGGCTTTGTCTCCTTGTGCCTTTGCCTTTCCTCTTGGAAGCCAGGCCCAGCGCCAGAGGGCTGGCCGTGAGCTCTGGACCTCTGGCCCTTTGTTTACTCCTTGGTTTCTGAAGTTTATGTGGATGTTTAATGCGAATAGAGAAAGGAATTTAGTAGCAAGTTATCAGAGCAGATTAGAATGGTGTCTAATTAGAATGGATCTGGGCATGGGAAGAAATGAGGCTGAGCTCTCTGTTTGGAGCTTTGGGGACCAGGAATTACACCATGGTGTCCTGGGAAAGCCTTTCACCCTGGATCTCAGAGCCCTTGCACATACTTTGGGATTAGCCCAATTCACCAGTGGTGGCTCTGTCTCCTACTTGCAACTTCTCTATCTCCCCAGTATCGGGACAGGGCTTGCTTTGCACCTACTAATTGCTCCCAGCCTGGTAGTGACGATTGAGGAATGCACTGTGGAAAGGGACTTGCTCAATGCCAAGCCTGGCTGAGCTTTGGGAGCAACCTGGCTCTCCCAGCCGTTTTGCACCTTATGAAGTTGGTTCTCCCAAATGCATGAGAAGCTGATGACAATTCTGCTGGCTGACTTCAAAACAGTAAAACCTTTAGAGCTTTATCAGGCAGATCTATAAGTACAGTTCCCACTCATAAAATGCATCCATCACAGCCCTGCAGAATGTAAAGGATTTGTTTGCAACTTTCTCAGGTTATTACCCCCAAACTTGGTTAATATATGTATTAGATAAATAATCTTGAGAGGCCCATAAATTATTGCAGTTTTAGACAGAAGTAATCTACCTGCTGGCAAATTTCATAGGTTTCGCCACCTTATTGACTCCTATTTTAATGAAAAAGGAGAGCAAAGCTATAAAAATTATCTTCCTGGGGCAGGGACCCAAACAGATGATGGATGAAAAAATGGATTGGAAAATGTATGGTGCCGTGCAGTTATTCAGAGGGGTTATTGTTAAGACATTTTGAGTGTGTGGACTCAGTTCCTTTTGTTTTTCTGGGCAAGGACCTAGGACCACCCAGATTCTCTGCGCTTGGCCGACTGATACTCTGTGCCTAAAATCCCACCATTGGAATGACAGTTCTTCAACAAGATTTTGATTGTTATCACAGCAACTTTTATTCAATTATTCGAGGGGCACACACTTTTTATTCGAAGCTGTTTTAATAGTCATACTGTGGAGCATTGGATAGATCTGGGTTTAAATGCAAGGTCATCCTCTGACTCGCTGTATGATTCTCGGACAATCTGCTTTAATATTTCTGAGCCTTGTTCACTCTTCTGAAAAATGGGCATCATAATAGCAAGTAATGATAATCATAGCTTTTAAATACTGGGTGGAGACCCTGTAAAATAAATGCTTTCCATGGATTATTTCATTTAATCTCTACCTGAGCTCAATCAGGTAATTACTTTTATTGTTCCCATTTTACAGATGAAGAAACTAAGGCATAGAGTATTTACTGCTGTATACAAAACACCTCCAAAGAGTGGCTTCAAATACTAATCATTTATTTTGCTCAGCTAGGTGGTTCTTGCTGAGCTCCATGTGTGAGGTTGCAGTCAGACTGTGGTGGGGGTTGGAATCATCTGGAAGGCTTCCTCGCTCACATGTCTGTCACCTGGGCTGGAGAGAGGCACATGGTCTGAGAGTGGGGGTGGGGAGGCTGGCACAGGCAGGGATCCTCATCTCTCTATGTGGACACTGCATATGGTCTCTTTAGCACGGCCGTGGCGGGGTAGCCACACTTCCTACATCTGCGTAGCTCAGGACATCATCGCGTGTGTTGCAAGAGAGAGCCACAGGGTTCTATCTCTGTCACCTTTTCTTACCAAGCCTCTGAAGTCACTCAGCGTCATTCTGGCAGATTCTGTTTGTTAGAAGCAGCTCTCTAAGACCAGCCTGTAACTGGGGGTGGGGTGGGGGGGGACAGGTAGACTCCATCTTCTGTTGGGAGGAGCAGGTTTCAAGCCACCAGGGAGCGCTTAGGTGCCTTGCACAGGGTAGACTGCTGGGAGGCGGTAGAATGGGGTGTGACCCGGGCAGCCAGATCCTGAGCATGTCCTGTCACCTTCTGAAGCTGAAGTCACTAATCACCGAGCACTCCGTGAACCTGGAGCTCTAGAAACATCTGCACCTTTTCCCTATTGACCTTTCAGCTGTCCTCCCCGAAGAAGGAAGTGCGTGAGTGTCTGGGTGTTGCCACTTGTGGTCCAGAGGCCTTGGCACCAGCTCCTGGTGCAGGCACCCCCCACCCCCACCACGTCCTCACTTTCCCGGCGCCTAGGCATGTTCGCCTCTACAGGCCCGTCTTCCATAAAAGAAATGAAAAATGACGTCTTATGTCTGAGTTGATAGCAAGATGAATATATTCATGTTATATATTAAAACACTTGCTTCATTTTTTTCCCTCTGATTTTAAAAGAAATGGAAACCTTGTCGTGGGCCCTGGGCATGGTGCCTGCTGCATTTGATGGAGAAGTCGAGCTTGCCTTTGCTGCCTTTGCTGCCTCCTCTCCCTCTCTCATTTTCCCTTGCCTGTGCCTCTTCACCCTTCCATCCTGGTCACCACTCTGCAGTGACCACAGCTGCAAACACCCAGGTTCTCTGTACCCCCGGGTGAGCACTGTGACTAGCAGCAGACTGCTCCCAGTGACTCTGGGCTTCCTCTCTCTCCTGGTCTTTCCCTGAGGATGGACCTGCCTGGTGAGAAGCTGAGACATCTTCCCCGTAAGCCCACGCGGTCTGGTTTCTGGCTGGTCCCTGAAAGCGGAGCCCCGAGGGGTCCTCCTTTCTTGTTTCCCTGAGAGCTGCAGAGTGTGGTGGCAGCATGGACAGACAGCCTCTCTCCTGAGGCTCCTGTGTCTCAGTAGGCACGTGGGGTCGTGAGAATTAGACACCTGCAGCCAGCCTAGCCACCCATGAGTGATCCACTCATCCATCTAGCAAAGCACTTTTTATTGAGCAGCTGCTATGTAACAGGCACAGTGCCAGGCTTTTCACGAGGCTTTCTGGTCTCTGGCATCATGGAACTTGGAGGGGCAGAGAAACCCAAAAAAAAATCATCAAATGATTATAAACAAGGGGAGATTTTTGATAAGCAATTGGCATTTCATGGAAACCAGAGCAAGAAATGCAGTCTGGCTTCACCAAGGAGAAAGGGTGCCCAGAAAGTTACCAGCGATCACAATGTCTTTCTTCCTATCTGTCCGGAGCCCAGGTCTCACCGTCTGGTACTTTCTCTCTTTCTTCTCTCTCTCTGTGTCTCTCTCTGTCTGTTTGTCTCTCTCAATTTTGGCTTTTTCTCCTTGCTCCTCTGAGCACATGGCCAAATAATGTTCACCCCCAAATGCAGCCTCAACCCTCATCTGGGTGACCTCAGAACTCACCCTATATGGGCTCCTAAATTCCCCGGAGAGAAGCTGAGCCACCTGCCTGGGGCGAGGAGTCCTGTGGTCTAAACAGCTGTGGCCGGGCAGGTGGGGTCACGTGAGACCGAGAGCTGCCCCCCAAGGGGCTGTAACTGGGAGTTTTCCAGGAAGGGCGTGCAGGGGTGGGGAGAAGACGTGCTTTGCCTTAGACCTGTTGCATGGTCTAGGGTTGTCATTGCCAACCTTCTCATGCACATAGATGAGGAAATTCACTGAATTGAGGAGTTGACATAAGGTTGTCAAATTTTAATCTGCCCTCTGGTATTGCCATCATATGATAAATAATTTTTTTTTAAAATAGGAAGACCTTAATATGAGAATTTTTAAAGGTATTTTTAATTAGCTAATAAATTAAATCAAGTAAAGATAACTCAATCAATAAAAGCACATTGTTTTTGGTTTTCTCCTCTTACCACAGACAGCAAGGATTTTGGTCACAGACCTGAGCTGGTCTGTGGGCTCACACTGCAGGTCCACGGCATTAGGTGTCCTCAGAGATCATTTAATGATAATGACCTAGCACCGCATCAACTACAAGAGCTACTGTGTCTAGAACCAGTCAAGGTTGAGGTGCAGGGATGTAACATGCCCTGGTCTGTGATATACAGATAGCCCTTTGGCAGTGGAGGTTGAACTAACGTTTACAAATTAGAAATCTGTGCTAGCAAACACTTTTAAATAGAGCAAATGTTTGCCTATGCAGATACAGTCAAATGGACTGATTTCTGAAAACACATCTCCATATGGAAGCTGCAGCCAGGGTCCCACCTCCTCTAGGGCCTTCCTTGGAGCATGAGTGTCCCTTACCACCACTGAGTCTGGAGACACAGGCTGGGGGCGACTGGAAGACTGACCTTGACTTTGAGTGTTGATTGCTTTCTTGGAAGGAACTTCCGCCCTTTCTCCACAAGCGTCCTGTGACTCATATGAGTTTCATGTGTAAAACCCTTTCATGGGCACAGTTGAATCTAGCAACTCTGTGGATAGGTGGGCAGGGCTTCCTGGCCCAAGGTGACAGTTTCGAGAAAAGGCTCATCAGACTACCTCTGACACCTGCCCAGGGTCACACAGTGCCCAAGGGATAGAGCAGAGATGTGGACTAGAATCTTTTTGCTGCCAAGTTGACCCCTGACGATGTCATAGCAAGTTCATGCCCCTATTACTGTGCACTCACTGCACATGCGTGTGCGAAGGTGTTTCTGATCTTGACTGTCCGATGTTCCTCATGGGCCTAGTGAGTGTTAGTGTCCTAGAACACCCACACACTGGGTGGCTTAAAGCCACAGAAGTTTAGCGTCTCACAGCTCTGGAGACACAAGTGTGAAGTCAGGGTACCGGCAGGGCCGTGCTCCCTCTGCAGGCTCTGGGGGAGCTCTCTGTGCCTCCCCTTCATTTCTGGTGGCTGCTGGCTGTACTTGGCACACCAGGCTTGTGGCTGCATCACTCCAGCCTGCCTCCATCTTCACACGGCCTTCTCCCCATGTGTCTCTGTCCAAATCCCCTTCTCCTTCCTCTTGTAAAAACACTAGTCGTTGGATTTAGGGGCCATCCTTGATCCCATCTGCAAAGCTCCTATTTCCGAATAAGGTTGCAGGTACTAGCAGTTAGGACTTGAACATATCTTTTGGGGGGACACAGTTCAACCTGTTAACACTGAGACTGCCAGGGGACCCTTAGTGGCCAAGCCCTCAGCCACAGAAGGTTCTGTGAGTGGGCAGTACTGTCCTACCCATGAGGTCTCACCTGTCTTCTGCTCCAGACGCAATTGACATGCTTCCGGTGGGGCCCTGTGTCCTTCTGTCCCTCTGCCAGGATGGGCGTGAAATCAGCTGCTGCCAGTGTGGAGCTCTTGGGGACGTGCTGTGCCACTTTGGCATCTGTTTGGGACACTGCCAGTGCTTGGACGCAGTGAGTGGGTGGCAGCTTGGGCGCGTTGCCTGTTCCGGGGAGCAGGGCCCTTCCTCAGGGCTCCTGGAAGCACCTGGTGCATTACTCAGTCGGGTCGTTCTAATCTCAGGGTAGACAAGGGAGCCGTGTTTGGGGAAGTGGCAAGGAGCTCAGACACTTGAGCTGGCCTGGTTTTTTTTCCCCAGATGACAACATCTGTAGGGCAGCGATGTCTGGTCATCTCTGTTTTCCCTCCAGCACAGTTTCAAGCCCATGGGAGCTACCATGTGTCTGCAGCTTCAGCCGCAACTGTTTGGGACTCCCCTGGGCAGGTCTGTCCACTCTGAGGACCCTGCAGGGCTGCTGTGGCATTCGATGAGACAGTGCATAAGGAAATCATGCACTCCGTAAACACTGCAGCTCTCCCTCTCATCTGGGAGATGCATAAGGAGGAAAAGGCAGGACTAGATTGAAGAACAGAATTGAAGGTGGCACCTCGATGTGTGTGACCACAGGGGTGGGTGATCATGTGGCCCCAGCTGGAACTGCTCAGGAAAAGGCGGTAGTTTGGAAAACTTGATGCAGTTGCAAATGAATGTTTGAAGATGCGTTGTGTTCTAGAGCCATTGAGCCTGCAGCATCCGGGGCCCGTGGGGCAGGAAAATTTTCACACTAGAGGAATCCAGAGAGAGGGAATCCCTCTGAGAGTTTTGTGGGGGGTCTTCTGCCAAGAACTAGAGGAAACTCAAGGAGGGGGCACAGCACGGGGGCTTGGGCAAGACAAATCTGCCCTGGTGGTAGCACGGGAGGCAGCCTGGGAAGGCCTGGTTTGGAGGATGGAATTCGGGTTTCAGGACACAGGAGCCTGGAGCAACCTGGCTCTTTAAGGAGAAGTTTGCTGCAAAGTGGAATCCAAAGTGGTCCGGGGCCAGCTGGGACCATCCTCTCCTACCTCCTGATAGCTCTGAGGCCTTGGCCCTGATTCCCAAAGCTGCCTGAATGCCTCCAGAGGTCAGGGGCTGCTTCTGAAAGACCACAGGATCTCCCCACAGTCAGCAGAGCACCACGTGCATAGTAGGTGCCCCATTAACAAGAAAAGACAAGACCCTTTACCTGATGCATCTTGCTTAAGTGCTGGAATTCTCACCCCAGCTGTGTATGAGAATATTCTCCTTGGGAACATTAGGTCTGAGGTGGGGCCCGGGCACCTGTGACTTAGAAAGCTCTCCACTGACGCTGCATTCAGGGTTAAGGTTCACCAGTAGGTCTGGATCGTGCTGGCACTTTGTGGGTACGTGCCCTTCCTTGCTGGGCCTGTTTTGTCATTTGCAAATGGCCAGAGGCCCAGTCTTGCAGAGACATGTATGTGGTCATGGGGTAGTCCAGCGAGTGCCTGGAACGTAGAGACACCCTGGCTACTGCTAATTCAAAGTGGCAAGACGATTCCGTGAAGCTGGCAGATTTCCAGAAGAGGGGAGAGAGACAATGGGTGTTGATCGGATTGTCCAAGCCGGGTGAGTGGCCGTGAGCACTGGTTTAGGGTGTGCTGTGACAGTCTGCTGGGATGATGAGAGTGTTTGAGAGGAAAGAATGCATCTCCTCAGTCTAGGTCTCCTTTTGGTGAAAAATGGCATTTTGTCAGAAATTCCACTGCTTGGGGACAAGGCGGTGCAGTTGGTGTTAATGAGCCCTCACTGAACACACGCTATGTGCCGCATCTGTGCAAGGGCTCTGGGACCCCTAAATGAATTAGACAAATTAGACAAAGTCATGCCCTGTTGGAGCCCAGCGTGCTTTGGGTCCCCCCTCCCCAACACCTTAACCTAGGGCAGCTCCACTTCCAGGAGGAGGGTGGGAGAGGGACCGATTCACTGGTGAGGATCAGGGCTTGAGACATGGTTTGCAGGGCCACTGGCCACACTCATTGAAACATTTTTTTTCTTGGTGTAAACTGTTCCCAGTCAACTGAGAAAGGAAATTTGGAACCAGGCCCATGACCTTCTGCAGGTGCTGAGCTGTGGGTCTATAGATTGTTAGGTTTTTACGTAAAACACAAAGTCACTAAGGACGTGCCTGAAAGAACATGCTTCCCCTCAAGTTGACCTGCTTCTCTTTGCACTATGCAGTGCTTCAAGAGATCTTGAAAGGAGCATTGCGGCCCCTACAGCAAGCCTCGGGTGGGGTTGGGAAGATATACAGCTGAGGTGTAGATGCAATTACTGTGACGGACAGCATGAGGAACCAGGCCCAAAGTGTCCTCAAGCACAGGAGGACCATCAGCACAAGTGTATTGGTGTGGGGTGCTGTGAGACGGAGCGTCCTCTGTGCCACACGCTTCTGCTGAGCACTGCCTCTCTGCTGGCACTGGGTTGGAGCTGAGGGCACAGAGATGGGCAAGGCAGGAAGTCGGGCCAGACAGCCAGTGTCACCAGGGAATGGTGACAAGTGGTGTCTGTGAGGTAAGTGCAGGAAGCACAGAACCAGCCTCGAAACCAGATGAGGGTCATAAAAGGTGTCCCAGGTAGGGGACTTCTGGGCTGTGTCTTGAAGGAAGAGTAGCAGTTAGCCATTTGAAGAAGGGAATTCTGGGCAGGAAGACCAGATCTGTTTCCCAACCTGGGAGGAGAGCTCTAGGCAAGGAGTGCTGAAGCTTAGCATGGGCCCCTGGGAGGGGCGGGAAGCTAGGACAGCTTTGCACACAGGTTCGATTTCATGGAGGAAGCGCTGGGACCCCATTCTAGCTCTGTATCCAAAGAGCTTGGTTCCAACCAAGCACACGTGCATGTGTGTGCACCTGTGTGAGTATGCATGCATGTGTGTGGGGGGGGTGGAGAGTTGTAGAATGAGACCAGCCAAAATCCAGACAGTGGGATGGTCACGTCAACGTCTGCTTTACAAGGTGGTTCCCAGCGTAGAACAACACTAGGTTTCAGGCGTTGGCCAGGGTCATGGTTTACTAAACCTCACAACATTTCTACAAAGTGAGAATTTTACCGATGGTTTAAAGTTGTTCCACGGTATTGTGGGCAGCTTACAGAGCCCCTGATCTTCCTGGCATCGTTTTCTTGCATCTTCCCTCACTGCTAGCGCACCCTGTGCGCTAGACCTTCAGAACTTCTTTCAGCCCCAGTTTTTCCTTCCTTTGAGCCATGGCCATGCTGTTTCCGCCGCTGGGATACATTCCTGCTTCTCTTCCTCCTTCAGACCTTAGCTCGGCTGTCTCCTTCTCCCTGACCTCTGTCCCTCGCACCCAGGCTGCTGCTCCCGGATCTCTGGACTCCTCAGGCACAGAGTGCCTGCCCATCAGAGCGTCCACCACACAGTGGCCTTTCTCTTGGTAAGTTCCTTGCAGGCTTACCATGTGCCTTGTGCACCTGTTGAATCCCCAGCACCTAGCATGGTACCTGGCCCCAGGCTGGCACTTAGTAAAATATTTGTTAAGTAAATTACTGAATCATTAAGAAAGCCAACAATCAGCAAGGTTCAGAAATGTTTCTGAGATCACACTGCCAGTAAGTGGCAGAGTTGGCTTTGGTTTCTTTGGCTGCACACCTGCACCATCCAGCCGCTGCTTCTCGTGCCAACCTGGACGATTCTGCGGCCAGCAGTGGGAGAAACGTGGCTCAGCATCCAGACTCCTAGACAGAGGGTGCTGGAGTGAGTCAGGTAGGGTATCAGGGCCTCAGTGTTTGTGCTTGATGGAGAAATTAAAGCCCAGAAATGGAGATTGGGCTGATCCAGCTAAGTAGAGGAAGTATGCAGGCCTGTGCCCACTGGAGGCTTCATCTGTGGCAATGAGATTTCTTGCAACCCACCTCCGGGGATAAGGTACCTCCTGCCCTGTTTAGCTCAGAATAAAACTGGGGACTTTCATGAAGGGGCTGGGTCAGGCCAGGGGCAGGCCAGGAGCTGTACCACGTCCTCCCGAACTCTAGAGGCCATTCCCGGCCTCACTTGTTTGTCTTTTCACAGAAATGGAAGTAAAAAGCCTCTGCAGCACATGCCTGACTCTGCAAATAAAATGGACTTGGTAGAGTAGCGATTTGAATCTGACTTGAAAGTAGTTTGTAAAAAGTGCTCAGGTTCTCCAAAAGGTGAATATACTTATTTTCTGTTTGCAAAAAATAGCACTTTGTTATGTTGATATAGAGCAGTAGAGCTCTGTACAGTTTGCTCACAGTTTGGGAGTGTAGAGGCCAGAATGTCCTTCCAGGCCTCTCTCTGGGAAGGCTTCCTGACCTCAGCCTTCCTCCCCTGTGTTCCATGTCACTCGTCAGCTCCCAGGGCACGCTGCCTTCCCCTGCTTAGCAGTCTCCAAAATAGTACTTTACAGTTTATGGCCTGATTCAAGTCCACTTTGGCATTTATTCCTTCAAATAGGTCTGCTCAGCGTATCTTCTTATTCAACATTAAAAGTTCTTTCTTAATTAGCCCATGCACATCGTAATAAATCAAATTGTATAGGCAGGTGTATAGTAAAATTCCTGATATATATTTACACCTGTTGTGTGCCAGGCACTGTCCTGAGGATGTTCCTCATATAAACTAGTGAATCTTCACCGTGACCTCCTCTACCTGGTCTTACCTGTGCTTCTGTCATTTACTTCTTCTTTTTTTTTTTTTTTGTCTTTTTCATGACCAGCACTCAGCCAGTGAGTGCACCGGCCATTCCTATATAGGATCGGAACCCGCGGCGGGAGCGTCGCTGCGCTCCCAGCGCCGCACTCTCCCGAGTGCGCCACGGGCTCGGCCCTGTCATTTACTTCTTAATCTGCAATCTGTGTCTTTCTCTGGCATCCTTTCACGGTGCTCTGGCTCCTCGTTAATAAGATGAGGTCATTAATGCCTTACTGTTTTTCCTGCCTTTCCTCTCTGCTTTGGTGCAACCCACCTACCACGTTAAGGCTGACTTTACATCAGGGTTGTTAACATTTGCATCCTTTGAGCATCTGCTCAAAGCAGAATGGCCTGGAACAGAATCTAGTGGGTTATCTTTGCTTCCTCTCTATCAGTGGCTTAAAATCACACCATCGTTCAGTTTGCTTCATCTTTGGAGCCTGACTTTATTGTGCAGGATTTTTTCCTATAATTTGTAATTGCCTTTCTTTTTTTCCTTATTGCTTTATTTGCCTTTTTCATGCTCTCCCCTTTTTCACCTATTTTGTTGAGTCCCTCCCCACTGTCTTTGTCCTGGAGGACCAGCCCCTCCCAGCACGCCCCCTTCCCTTACCAAGGTGTGCTGCCTTCTCCCGAGCCCGCTGCCCACCGCTTCTCGTGGGCTCCCTTCATTGCTTTTCTGGGTTGGAGCCTCTTATTGCTTAACTTACTTCCTAAGAAAGGGCACATGAAAGTAAACTGTCTGAAAATGTTCATTTTCCTTAAGAATTTCAAAGGCTTTAGAGCTTTCCTTGTTGCTGATAAGAAGTCTGATTCTTGGTTCAAAGGTGGATTTTCTATTTTCTGTTTGTCTTTCCTGAAAGATTTTAGGAATTCTTCTGCATCCTTGGTGTTCATATATTACATGAAGATAGTCTTCAGGGTGAGTCTCTATTCATTTGTTATTCTGGACACTAGTGAACCCCTTTAATCTGAAAACCCATCCTTTAGCTCTGGGAGATTTTGATGTACTTGATTATTTTATCAGCACCGCACTCTCCCGAGTGAGCCACGGGCCGGCCCGTACTTGATTATTTTAAAAGCTCTATTTTTCCCCCATTCTCCATTTCTGAGCCTCTTATTTGTTGGCTTTAAAACTGTCCAGAATGGGTCTGTATTCTTTTACATTTTTCTCATATTTTCTCATTTCTTTGCCTTATTGCTATTTATTCTAGATTTTACTGGCTTTGTTTTCCAGTTCTTTTTTTTTCTTTTTAAAAACTAATGTTTTTTAATTTCTGAGAGCTTTTCCTTCTTTTCTGGTTGCTCCTTTCCCTAGTATCTATTTTTGTTTTATAGGTACTAATATATGGAGTACTGGAATATTTACCAGAGTTTTTGTTTGTTTACTTTAGTCCATGAATTATTTCTGTCTCCTCTAAGGTCAGTTTTCTTGTTTGTTTATTCTGATCTTGCTCTTCGTGCAGCTCATCTCCTTATGTGCCTGCTCACCTGGGGTTGAGAAAAGTCTAGCGGCTGCTGAGAGTTTCTTCTTTGGCCAATAAGTAAACAGGCTCAGAAAGATTGGGTAATTGACCCAGTTAGGTTGCACAGGTATAGCTGGTAATCGGACCCCAGCCTTCTGATTTCTACTCTGCTTCTCTTCTCCCCAAAGACTTGATTGATTTCAGGTAGATTTAGGCCAAAGACTTGTCCTGCTTTGCTGGCTCTGTGCAGGCTGGTATTACCTGTTAATCTCTGCTTGCCCCAGCAAGAGGCATGCTAGAGTTCCAGGAGCTCCCTGGTTGTCCCACCCTAGGATGGTTACTTTCTTCTCGCTGGCCCGTTGTCCTTTGCCAAAGGTGAGGCGTCAGAATTCACTCCCAGGTGTCTCACAGCCCCTGCTAAAGAGCCAGGCTCCACCCTCTCAGAACACGAGACCCTCCACTCTGGGATGCTGCAGGGGACCCCGCTACATCTGCTGGCTGCATGTGGAGCAGCACCCACTAGAAGTACTCCTGAGTCCGCAGGCTTGGGGCTTGCTTAGAAGTAATCCCTACCTGCCTCAGGAGAATTATGACTACAGACAGGGTGCGTGGCTGCTGTAACAAAATACCATAAACCAGGTTGCTTATAAACCACAGAAATGTATTTCTGACAGTTCTGGAGGCTGGAAAGTCGAAGATCAAGGTGCCAGCAGATTCAGCGTCTGGTGAGGGCCTGCTTCCTAGTTCATAGACAGTGCCTTCTAGCTGTGCCGTCATGTGATAGAAGAGCCCTCTCGGGTCTCTTTTACAAGGGCACTACCCCATCATGAGAGCTTCACTGTCATGACCTAATTGCCTCCCAAAGACCCCACCTCCTAATACCATCACCTTGGGGGTTAGGATTTTAACATATGAATTTTGGGAGGACACAAACATTTAGACCATAGCAGTGCAAAATTAGAAAAGTGTGGAATAAACTTGAACCTTGGGTATCTGAGCTCATTTTACACTCTCCTGCTGTTGAGAAGTTTCTCCTTTAGAATGTTCTGACTTGTAAGAGGAAATAATAAAATCATTTAAAGGAAGTTCTTCACAATCCTCCAGCTTTGGGAGCTCCTCAGATCACTTGGGATCCAAGACTGAGCTGTTCACTGGGTGCTTTTTTTGATTCCTTTAGGTTTTTTTTTTTTTCATTTATTCAGCAAATGTATAGGAAATCTTCCTGTAAGCATAAAACTGTGGTGAAGTACAAGGGGTGAGGAGGATGCAAAAGCAATTAAGACAATCTCTGCCCTCAAGGGTCCTGCAGCTTAGAGGGTGAGATGAACGTGTGGACGGATAGACTGATGCAGAAGGAAGGCTATGCTCCCAGGAGGAGCAGATAGCTGGCTGTGTGGTTGCAGAGGGGGGACCATGAATTGTGCTGGGGGGATTGAGGCGGACTGGAGCAGAGACCACATTGGTGCTGGGCTCACTGACATGAGTTGAATGTGATTAGATGGAACCAGTAAGCAGAGCAGGGCCCAGTTGTGGATAGAGCAAGGGCTAGGGACCAGAGGTGCACACGTGTGTGGCTTGTCCCAGGACTCCAGGGCATGATCAGCAGGAGCCCAGGGCAATGGAGGACTTGGCCATGCAGAGGTTTGGTTCCTTGTCTGATGAGGGCACAGGATCTCCCTCATGCATAGGGCTGTGCTGGGGAGTAAATTATCCCACCCCGTCAGGGGAGGGCTCAGTACCAGGTACACAGAAGGCCTTAATCCAGGTTGCCTCGGTGTGAGTAGGTCTGAGAGCGAGTGTGCTGGATTTCAGAGTACCGTCGGCGTTAATACATAGTTCATGGCAAACGGGGGGAAGCACATGCCCTCAGAAAGGCTGAAACCACCTAACCCAGATCCGCATTTTATGGACAGGCAAACAGAGGTTCGTGGAGGGAAAGTGTGGCCCACGTGTGTGTGGTGAGACCAGACAGATGGCATGTGGCTTATAGGTGTTTTCTGCTTCTATTTATTTATTTTTGCCTTCTTTTCCTAATTTGAAAAGTATATTTCCCCCTGCTTTTTATTTTCAGTAATCATTTGATTCTTTTATATTCTAACAGTGTTTGAGATGGGTAGGAGGTGATCCAAGAGACAGCTTCAGAAGGCGTGTGTTGAGCAGAGACGTAAGCGAGTGCTACTGTCTGGCTGGCATGAGAGCTTTGCGACCGCTGGAGCTGGCAGGAGGGATTGCCTACGGACTGCCATGGGGGTGGCGATTCACACAGCCCTTGAAATGCTCAAACAGAAACCTGGGCAAGTGTGTGGGTGAAATGATTAGAGAAGGGACTGAGGGTTCATTGGGCGGTCAGACCAGAAAAATGTTAATGTTCTGTTCCTTCCTGGACAGTCAGGGTTGGGGGACTCTGCTCATGTATTTTGTGAGCAGACGTCTTGTGGGTGATCATGGATGCTGGCAATAAACACGTCTAGGGAGTGAGTCAGGAAATGTAAATTATGCAGATGTAGAGCTTAAGAGTTAATCCAACAGACTTGGGCTCATGACAACCCTAGAGTTGAAGCTGCCGGCTCCTAGCAGTGCCACTGTGGACAAATTACTTACCCCCAGGGAGCCACAACTTTCTCATCTGGAAAATGGGCACTTACTCGTTCCTTCAAAAACTGCTTACTGAGCTTCTGCAATGTGTTTGGCATTGTTCTTGGCACTAGGACAAGATAGCTGTCAAGTGGCTTGTCTTCAAAGTGTGGAAGAGAACGAAAAAATAACATACTTCCAAGTAGTGATGAATACTTTGAAAAAAATGAAGTAGGGCACATAGCAGGAGAGTGATGGGCATGGGGGACCTTTATAGACAGGGTGGCCGGGAAGACTGGTGAGGAGATGCTGTCTGAGCAGAGTCTGAATGCTGTGACGGAGCAGGCCAGTGCAAAGGTTTGGGCAAAGTGTGTTCCAATAGGGAAAAGAGCAAGTGCAAAGGCCCTGGGGTGGTATTTTTAGAAAAGATAAGGGGGCTTGCGTAATTGATACAGGGTTGACTGAGAGGGAGAGCAGGAGGAATTTGGACAGGTAAGCAGGGACCACATCGTGTGTATTTTTTCAGTGATGGCACCGTATAGCAAAATCCATTTTTGAAAAGTTTTTTTTCCACCATTAGTTCTGGACAAGTATTGGATCAAAATTGTAAGCCTGACTTTTTGCTGTGCATCTGTAGCAGTTTCTTCAAAAAAATTATCATTCAGAAGGATGCTATTTCCAGCCTGGACACACTGTTGGAGGGATCCGTATGTAAAGATAAGATTTTTGTATCTCAGGAGATGGTAAAACCCACCCAGCTGTCTGGTCATGTCGAAAAAATTACATTAAAATGCAAATGCTCCTGAATAAGTGAAATGTTGATGAGCACACCCGTCAAAGAAAAATATTCATGAAATACAAGCTGTTGATCCACAGCTAGCACGGCCAAGCCTGAGCACTATGAAATCTCAATTGCAGGAGCTATTCTGTGCTGTGCCCAGAGCAAACCCCAGTCTCCCCAGGGGCATTAGAAATGCGGATGCTCAAGTGCTGGGTAATCATGAGATGGGGTGGGGGAGCCCACTTCTTACAAGGACTGTCTGGCCACATCCCTTTCATGTCTATCTAGACCTCTTAGCATAGACCTTAGGGACAAAGAATAGAGACTGTGACACTTCTGTGTTGCCAAGCGTAAGGGGTCCACCTTCCCATGCACTTCCTTCAGCTTCTTCTGTTTCTGATCGGATCAGGGACTCCATGCTGGATTTCCTTAAAAAGCATTATTCTTTCCTTTGAGGGATTTTGAGAAGGAAATGAGAGCATACAGTCTCTCAGTAGATGTCCTTTATGTGCGACGTTGAGCCATAAAACATGGCAGTGGGGAGAGAGGGCGGTGTGTACCAGGCACCGTGAATGTGTTCTCATTTAATACATACGGCACTTTTCAGGTAGGTATTATGATTGCACTTTGTAGATAGGGAAACAGGCTCAGAAGCAACATAGTGGGGCACTTCAGAGTGAGGGGGATCCGAATCCCAGCTCTCCCATGCCCACCAGCTGTGGGACCTGCCATGGGGGGTTCCTTTCCCTCGCCGGCCCCTTTCATTCACTTATAAACTGTGATGGTAGCACCTTCCCCTCTTCAGCTGTTGCAAGGATCAAAATCGTCAGTGGATGTCATGTGCTTAGAACCTTGCCTGGCCCCTAGGACGTGCTCAGCAATGCTGGCGGCTCTGCTGACCACTTTTAATGTGTCCAGGGTCGCTCAGCCAGCAGCTGAGAGACGACCACATCGGCACAGCCAAGTGGGACTGTTTCTGTGGGGGAAAACCAAAGCCTGCAGGATCCTCTAGATCTGTGAGAGCTCAGAACTGTGGCACAAGGATTCCAGAATGAACCCCCTCCCACAACGGCAGACGCTAGACACAAATCACGCAGACAGCGGCTGGGATCGTTGTCCTGCTCACACGTTCTTACTCGATTTCCCTGGGGAGTTATTCCTACCACTTTACAGATGAGAACATTGATGTTCCTAAGCTTTGCTCTGTCTGCCTGTTTATCACATTTCACTGGAAGCTGTTGCTGCCAAAGAAGAAGAAAAACCTTTAAGGACTGCAGCCAAAAGCCTCTTAGCCTGTGTTCCCATTATCTAGTACTGTGTGACAAGCCACCCTAAAACTTAGTTATTGTTATCTCTCATGGTTCTGTGGAGAGACTGGACTCAGCTGGGAGATCTGGCTCGGGCTCTCTTGTGAAGTGGCATCAGACGGTGGCTGGGGCTGGAGCCACTGAAGGTGCCTTCACTGCACGCCTGTGTCTGGTGCTGGGCTGGGCCAGCTGGCATCATGGGGAGCTGTCAGGCACCTCTCTTCACGTGCCTCTCCAGGTGGCTAGCTGGGGCTCCCTCACAGCAGGCAGTCGCAGGGGAGCTGGATTTCTTACCCGTGATCAGCTTCCACCAGAGTGGATCATCCAAGACACAGGAAGGGCAAGCTGCCAGTCACTAAGGCCAGGCCCAGGAGCCCGCACAGTCTCAGTCCACCATGTGCTGTCACCCGAGGAGAGGGGCACCGACCCCCGCCTCTGGATGGAAGGGAGGGTCACAGGACTTGTGGGTGTCCGTGATCCCCCTCCGTGGGGGAAGGTGGACTGTGAGACCCAGGGAGTCTGAACACGTTGGGCAGTTCACTGCCACATACCCTCAGCATAGATCCAGGGCCTTGCCTGATGCAGCTTCTCCACCCGTGACCTGGGCAATTGGCTTAAGCCAGGACCTGGCTCTTTGGGGAGCTGGCAAAAGTCAATCTGGCAGACGGACTAAAGCCAGGCAAGTTTCTGTCTCTGGTTTCAGTCCAAGACTTCTTAGCATCTATTCCCTCCAGAGGAATTTACACTTAAGCGAATCCTTAAGCAGGGCCTAGCAAGGCTCTGGTCGTTTGGCATAAGTATTTGTGAAGTAATTGAATGATGGATTTAAACGTGACCTCTTTTTTTTTTTTTTTTTCAGCTAATTTAGATTTACAAAAAGTTGCAGAAATAGTACAGAGAGTTTCTCCCATCCAGCTTCCCCTCAAGTGAGCGTCTTATGGAACCTTGGTACAATGAGCAAACCCAGGAAGTTAACACTGTTCAGCCCTACTAACTAAACTGCACACCTTCAGCTGTCCCACTAATGTCTTCTTTCCGTTCCAGGATCCCTTTAGTCGTCGTGTCTCCTTAATCCCCTCCAATCAGTGACAGTTACTCAGTCTTTGTCTTCCACGACCCTGATGCTTTGGAGCATCACTTATGTTCCTTTGTCCAGTGTCCCTCAGTTTTAGTTTGTCTGATGTTTTGTTTTGAGCTGACGTTGTGCATTTTTGGCAAGACCCCACAGAGGATGTTGTGTCCTCTTCGGTGCCTCCTATCGGGGTTCATGGTGTTGATGTCTTATCACTGGCAGTGGTGACCTCGATTGCCTGGCTAAGGGGACATTGCCAGGTTTCTCCACTGTAAAGTGACTGTCTTTCCTTTGTAATTAATAAATGTCTTGAAGGAGATACGTGAGACCATGCGAGCTTGTTCCTCCTGGAACTTACCCTCGTTAGTTTCATCATATTCATCGGTGGTTCTTCTGTGCAGCAGTATTACCGCGGTGTTTGCCTAATGGTGATTTTCTGTTTTCCCTCTTTCCTTCTACGTTTATTAATTGGAATTCTACTGTAAGAAAGAACTGGCCCTTCTCGCCAATTTGTTTATGTGGTTATCTATTTATATCAATAAAGACTCATGGATATCTATCTTATTCTATGAGTTATGATCTAATACTGTGGTTATTTATTTTCTTCTTCAAATCTTTCTGGCTTTGGCCATAAAGAGCTCCTTCGAGTTTGCTCTTGTTTTTTTGACCCATCTTTGTTTAGCACTTTCTTACTTCCTGTCATCATAAGATGCTCAAGGCTCGTCTTGTATTTTTTTTTTTTCTCCAACCCTGGAATCAACCACTCTCCAAGGAGCCCCTTTCATTGGAGAATGATGTATAGAAACCAAGATCTGGGTGTCCCGTGTGCTCACTGCTGCTGGGCTGTCATTGTCTCTAAGGGGACAGAGCTGGGAATTACAGGGACACACACTAACACATGCATCCACACTCATCTGTATTTCTGCATACACTCCCTGGAGGCATATTAAAAACCATAAATTTTTACCAATATCTCTAATTCCAGTCCAACAGCACAAGGCTCATTCCTTTTGCCCTTTCTATAACTTCTTTCTCCGGCAGTGAGAAACCCAACTCTCTTTGGCTAAACTATATTTATTTAATTCTAGAATACACTAAAGTAGTTTCAGATTTGCTACCTTGTACCCCTGTGAGAAACACATTGACTAAGCATTTGTATACGGTCTCTTTGTCTTCAGCCTGACACTATCCAGTCGAAATACTGCTTTCCAAAGTTACTGAGGTTGGCTCTTTTCCTTCCTCACCCCCTTCCGTGTGGTTATGTTACTTGTTTGTAATAGTTTGGTCCACTTGTTAATGTCTGCATTCCATGTGGGGTCTCCCTCACATCTTGATTGCTTGTAATTGTTGGTGCATGTAGGGTTGTAGGAAGGGTGTGGAGACATTACAGCTCTGTACCAGAAGTATCCCTCACTCCTCACCCCTGCCACCCCAGAACCCCCTTCTTTACCCCCTTTCTCACTCACCTCCTCTAGGTAACCAGTCTCTTTAATTTCTAGTTTACCCTTTCTGTGTTTCTTTTGAACAAATGAGCAGAGACATTTATTTTTGTAATCCCTTTCTTACCTGAAGTATAGCTTACTATTGTATGTTCCATGTGTGTAGAATCCTCTTTTAGACTTTGCTTTTCTAAGTGTGTCCTTGAAATCTCTCCTAGAGCTTTTCTTCCTCCCTTTTAATAGCTGAGTAGTACTCCATTCTGGATGTACAACAGTTTATTCAGCCCCTCTCCTCGAGCTGGGCATTTAGGTTGCTTCCCATATTTTTGGATTTACAAATGATGCTGCAGAGAATAACTTGCATGTGTATTTTTGTAGTGCTGGAGGTTATCTTCTGGGTATAGTCCAAGGAGTAGGGATGCCAAACTGGAAGGTAAGTGTGTTTGTAGTTTTGTCAGGTGTTGCCAACTTCCTCTCCAGTAAGCTGGGCCTTCAGTTGTTGTAAAATATTAGTTTCTTGTTCAAAGTAACTGCAGGCACAAGGGACGAGGTGGGGGCATTGCTACTCTGGTGGTGGCTCTTTTCTAGGTCCACCGGGCAGTGACCTATCATGCAAAGCATGTTCTCCCATCTGTCCCTTAGGATGTGGCCAAGCAGATGCCAGTCTCCCTGACAGCTTACTGAGGGCTCTCACATGCGCTGCCTCAGTTGGTTCTTTCCCAACCTCATGAAGATGCTGGGGTTACTCAGTCATCGGCTGCATTTTAAAGGCAAGGAAACTGAGGCTCAGAGAAGTTAAGAGATTTGCCCAAGGTCACACAGTTAATAAGGATCACAACAGAGTCTCAAACTCAGTTTCCTCAGATTATGGGCTTTGTTCCCTGCTCTCCGTTAGACTGTTGGAGCCGGAGGAGACCTTGGCCATCACCCAATTTGAGTGTATCGTGAGTCCATTACAGATGAGGACCAGAGAAGGGGCTTGATATATTCAAGGTGACACAGCTTATTGGGGTCAAGCTGGAACCCAAATCCTTAGCTCCTCCTCCTACTTCCTGCTGGTGCTGGGAACTGGGGGTGGAGTATACTGGTGAGTGGGGCCAGTGGCCCAGTGGAAATAGTGGGCAGGCAGGGCTGACATTGCAAGCGGGGATGAAGATGATACTGTAGGCCTGCGTCTCATTTCCAGTGCTTGGTTTAAACATTCTTGCCTCAGAGCTACCTGTGACTTGTGTTCCTTGGAGAAGTCCAAGCTAATGTAATCAATTTTTCCCACAACTAAAAAATGCGCGCTCATCGAGCAAGGGAAATACTGATTAATTTACCCTGAAGTGTTCGTACAGGGAGCTGTTTCTCTCTTTATATCAGTGTTTAAACTTTTCTTACTCAACACACCGTAAACTAGCCCTCCTTTGGATCAGACTCCAAGATGAAGAGGAAAATAAGCAAGACCCCCAGGGCCCCAATACATTATCACCTGCATCTACACCCTCCTTATACCCATGGATACATGGAGCCTGGGGAGATCTGCCTAGGCTCTTTCCCCAGGTGGGAGTGGAGTGAGAGGGTGGGTACCGGTCTGCCAGCTCCTGGCCCAGAGCTTTGAATGCAACACCTGTAGGCATCACCATTTGCAGAGAGCGGACAAGCAAAGAAGAGGCGATTAGCTTCTGGAGCAGGAGGATGGTTTCTCCAACTTAGCCCCAAGGCCAGTGGCCCTGTCTCTCCCCAGTGCATGCTTATGTGAGCACACACACGCAAATACATAGCCCAGCCTGCACCCTCTGGCTGCCCCGCTTGGTGCTTCAGGACAGATGGCACACTCATTAGACACAGCTTCTCCTTGCTGATCATCTCTACAGTGAGGCCCAGCTAGGCCGGCTGGGCTAGACTGTCCCCATCACCCATTTCACTTGCCTCCCATGGCTTTCCCTCCCCTAACCTGGAAGCTGGGCCTCCCCAGGCTCTCTTGCATTGCATCCATTCATCCGCCTATTCATTCATTTATTCATTCACTCACTCAGCACACTCAGCACCATGGCTACTGCAGGCCAGGTGCTGGGCCAGAGGACATGCAGATGCATCAGACCCACCCAGGCCTGACCCTCCTAAGCAGCTTATGGTTCAGTGGGAAAGGACCCAAATGAAGAGCTGATTGCAGAATTGGGCAGGAGATGTTCAATGTGGTCTGAAGAAGAGGTCCCTAGAGATGCCACAGTGAGCTGAGCCTCAGACGATGAGCACAGTCAGCCACGCCAAGAAGAGAGTGAGCAGAGCACTGTGGTTAGCGAGCTCAGTGGGGGTGGGGGGGCAGGAAAGTGGTGGGCATTTGAGGGCAGGCAGGAGGTGGGCAGCGTCGGGGAGCAGCGTTAGCTACTGGGTTCAAATCCTGACTCTGTTTTTGATCAGTATTTTGTTTTATTTACTGCTATATCCCTAGTACCTACAAACAGTGTCTGGTGCATTGTAGGTGTTCACTAATTATTCTGACTTTCAATTATTTATTTCTGAAATGGGAATAATCCATATTTCTGTGTTTCCTGATAACACTGTATCTCAATACTCTAGAACAGGGCCTGGAGTACCACAGAGGCTAAATAAATATTCGTTGAGGGGGTTTATGATGGTCCGACAGTGCTTAGCCCACACCCTGTACTCCCTAATAACCGTGATTGTCATGTGTAGCTGGCCACATCATGAGAGGTATCAAATGCAAAGGCAGGTCCTGCAACTTCTTGGCAATTGGGGAGGGACAGCACTCTAATTAACACTAACACTTGTGAACCTTTGCTGAGCAGGCTCAATGCTTTGCAAATGTTTTCTCTCTTCAATGGCTCTTTGGAACTCCTGGGAGTGAATTCCAATCACCAAGGGTGGTCTGGCTGCCATCTCCCTTTGTAGCCATCTGATGACACTTAGTCCCCTCTCTGGCCGCCTGAGCTGGGCACAGCACATATAGAGGAGTTTGTTATTTCAAAAACTCTTACCCAGCCCCTGCTGAGGACCTTGCCTGGGCTCAGGGTGTCTGTCGCTTGGATAAGGCTTCCAGCTCATTTCCTGAAAGCCTGGAAGGCAGCAAGTGAGATCTCACTGTGGAATGTTGGCAGAGCAGGAGGCCACCATGTCCAAAGGTTTCATCCTGGAGAGCAAGTTAGCAACTTTTACTTACTGTGGTTTGATTTTAGGAGCTGAGTGGGTTTTTCAAATTTATCATGCGGTATCTCATGCATACAAAAGAGAATAAATAGTGTATATGTGTGGTTGAGAAAATGCATACGAGGACAACATCCATGTAGCCATTGCATCTTCTGCATAAATTTCATAATTCTGGTCCCTGCTTCCCCCTCCAGCCTCAGCTACCACCTCGCCATGATGTGTTGTCACCCAGGCTTGCTACAGCATTTTGCACATTCTTCTGTGCACCTGCCACTTTCCTACGTAGATGCTCTTCTTCTTCCATCATCAGATGAGCTAGTCCTGCTAGCCTTTTACTTCTCAGTTCAGACGTCCCATCTTCCAGGGAGGATTCCATGTGCCCTCCCAGGTAGGTTGGGAGCCCCTATTGTCTGTGTTCCCTCAATGTCCTGGGCCCGTGCGGCTGCAGGGGTCTGTTTGTACATTCTCCTCACTGGGCCATGAGCTCCTTGAGGGCAAAGGCCTGTCTTTCCTTTACATATGCCCATTGCTTAGCACAGGGGTTGGTGCACTGTGGCTACTCAGAGAATATTAGAAGCCTGGGTCTTGGGTTCCCGAGGGACTGCAGTGTTTTAGGTGATCACTGAGGTCTCTTCTTGGGAGAGAAGTCGGTGCTTCTTCAACACTCGGGCATCATCCACTAAATTTGTCAACCAGCTATTTTAAATTTCCAGGCAGGAGTTTGTCCTTGTAAGTGGGATCAGAATGAACCTTCCTCACTTAAAATATGAAAATGTTCTCAAGACAGAAAAACACTTGGAATTACAATTGAGCCTGGGCCACTCCAGAGAAGGCAATCCATGAGTAATGGAAAAAATTTAGATGAAACTGTCTCTCCCCTTCTTTCCTTGAATGGGTGGTAGCTTTTAGCACCTCAGGGAGCAAAGATTTAGTTTCAAGACCAGCATTATTTTGAGAACCAAGTTTCAACTAGAATTAAATGGCACTGAAGCCAGCACCCAGTGAGCCTGAACATTTCTGCTATGTACCAGTGAGTCATAATCTCATGATTTTTTAATTCCCCAGTTTAGTATTGATCTTTGAGTGGTTTGGCAAGGGGAAATTTCTGGCAAGTCGGTGTAGTGAAGGAATAAAGAGGGGCTCCCTTAGAGAGTAAAAGGGGCAGAGCAGGCTAGGACCCAGTAGCACGGGTTCCTGAGACTGGATATCTGTCAGCCTTGTCCTTTCTGGCAGGGTCACTAACCTAGTACACCTATAAGTCCTAGCTGGACTTCCTGGTGTCTTTGAAGAAATATGGAGAAATATGAGCAGGAGGAGAAGGCAAATTACAGAATGATAGCCTCAGAAGAGTGCTAATTAACCGTTAGTTTTTAGCCTGGAAACCTAATCAAAAACTGGGAAACGAGTCACTCAGATGACAGTATGGAGGGTGTGCCTATCCAATCTGTGGATTACCTGGAGCTGGGAGGAGAGTGACCACATGGGAAGACAGAATCACCAGGGTGACAGATATCCAGTCTCAGGGCGGAACAGCAGGCAGAAGTCTGCTCTCTGAAAAGTAATGCAAACATGCAGGCCTGTTCTTGAGTGCAAAACACTCACCTCCTGCCAACAGGAAGGGTGCAACGTGGCTTTGAAGCCTCATGAATCCACAGCACAGCGTGGTGGCCCCAAAGCTGGCGTGATTCTCAGGAGCATTAATGGATGTGCTGCTTCCAGAAGGTGGGAGGGGGGGAGCCTGCCCCATTCGGGCTGGGAAAAGCTTTCCTGGAGTAACAGTTTCCTTATGCATGCTATGATTCTAGGATAGGCCTTTCCAGGAGAGGGACCGTGTTTAGGAGGAGCTGTCTGGACAAGTAGGGAACAGGGGGTGCTAAACTGGAGAAAAAGGGGCTCATGAGGCCATCATCATCATGGTCGTCGTCATCTAATCATAGTGGCTGCCGTCCTTTGAGCTAGGCAATTTTCAACCATTATCTTTAATCCCATGTGCTAAGTTTACTCTCTCTTTACACATGAGGAAACAGGCTCAGAGATGCGGCAGCTTACCCAGGTCACACAGTCGTGAATGCTGGGGACTAGATTGCGTCCCAGCTGTATCTGAAGCCGGAGTTGTCATTTCTTTCCTGCTAAACATCAATTTTTCAAAAACTGAGGTGTTACCTTGCAGAAGATGAGGGAGACTTGTTCTTGTTTAGTTCCTAGCTATAGAAGTTGCTCCAGAGGGTGCAAGCTACAGTGAGGATATTCTGTTTTAGAGCAAAGAAGAGCTTCCCTGACTGAGCTGTGCGCAGGTAGAATAAGCTGTCCTGAGAGGTGGTAAGTTCCAGAGTGATGGGAGGTACTCAAGAGGAAGCTCTATTGGCACTTGGTGGAGTTCTTCTAGGGGGAGGTCAAAGGTCAAGTGAGGACCCGGAATAAACTTGAATATTCCTTCTGTTCAAATAGAAGTTCTTTGTTTGCATGCAGCAGATACGATAAGAGATGGGGTCCTACTGCCTTAAGCAAAAACACACTATTTTTGAAGGGATATGGGGTAGCTCATGGGATAGAAGGAAATGGTGAACTGAGCTTTAAAAAGGGCAGAAGTCAGGCTGGCTCCAGCATCCAGGCGGCAGCAGCTAATGGAATCTCATTTCAGCACCGCACTGTGGCTAGGATGAATCAGCGTTTACAACTGCCCCACCTCATATCACCCTACCTAAGACTGAGTTTCAGAGACAGAGCATGTGGTGGGCTTAGCCTGGATTCCTTCCTGTCCCCATTGGCACCTTGATTGACAGCATCCATGGGAGGGGTAGTTTTCCCAAGGAAAATCAAGACACCGATACCGAAGGAAGGGCCTGGACACTGGGCAGACCCAGTGAGCAGTGACCTTGGTGCCTTCTAGCTCTGAGTGGCTGTGGCTCCAGGAACTACACGGACCCTCACTCCCCTTCAGGGCTCTCCCCAGCTACCCTGCAGCCCCCACACGCAAGCTGCACATGGCACTGTATCACCATATGCTCGTGTGGTTTACTTTCTAAGACATACATCCTGGTCAGGCAAACGATTAAAAATTCTCAAGCATTTATATGTAGCAGCCCGGCAGAGGACCAGCTTGCTGGGAACTGTGCTCGAAAGGAGTTGCACATCACCTTGTCACCAAAGGGGTGCTCTGTCTTTGCAGGAGGGTGGCTCCCTTCCTGGTTACAACACAGGACTTCTTTTGGCATTTAGCATAATACTTAATAGGCCTGGTCTTTAGAACTGTTTTTTTTTTAAAGTTGTTTTTATTAATTAGTTATTTATTTGTCTTCATTATCTGTATTATTTTATTATTAATTAACCAATTATTCCATTATTATAATAGTTATTCATTCATTAATTGATTAATTATTGAATACGTAAGAGAAGCATATTTAGAGATTATAAGGTATAAAGAACAAGCACCCAGGTACTCACTACCAGCTTAGGAAATATTACTAGTGCTTTAGAGGGTCCCTGAGTATCCCTTCCTCCCCATGCCGTCCGCTTAGTGGGAACCACTACCCTGGCTTTTGGGTTTATTATTCTCTTGCTTTTCTTTGCAGTCTTATTACATGTATATCTCCAAACAACGTTATGTTAGGTTTTCCCTATTTCTCAACTTTCCATATAAATGGAAACATCCTTTCTGTAGTCTTTTACAGTGTACTTTTTACTGAACATTATATTTGTGATTCATCCACTCCATGGCCTGTCCCAGCATCTCATTCCTTCTCACGGCTGTATTAATTATTCCAGCTTAAGAATCTGTGACAGTAGGTCCAGGTCACTGTTGACGTCCATCTGTGTTATGTCCAGCATTTCACTAATACTGACATTGCTGTCCCTAAACGTTCCTGTCCACGCAGCCTGGTACACGTGCGCAGGTGCATTCGGAGTGTGTACCTGGAGGTGGGATGGCTGGGTCACCAGGATATGAGTATGTTCAGCTTTACAAGAAAATGTCATTCTGTTTTCCAAACTGAGTGACAGTATCAAGTGATACCCTGCAACTAGTATCTGAGAGTTTGTTGCTTTACAGCCTTTGTCTGTGTTTGGTGGTTTTGTTGGATTTTTGTTTAGGATTTTTTTTAGGTCTTGCTGATCTGATAGCTATTTGGTGGTAGTTTACTGTTTTAATTTGCATTTCTCTGCTGGGGTTTAGCTTCTTTATGGCTATTTACTATTTTGAGACGTGGCTGGACATGATTTTGCCCAGTTTTCTACTGAATGTTTATCATCTTCTTACTGATTCGATACTAGCAGGATATACATGACATATGTGGTATATACATCATATACATGGTATATCCCAGTTTGTGGCTTAACTTTGAAAGTTTTATAACATTTTTTGATAAACATATATTAAATTTAACGTCATTGAATTTATTAATAGTTTCCCTTATAGTTAGAGTTTTATGTCTTACTAAGATACCCTTCTTTACCCCAAGGTCATGAAGATATTCATGTATATTGTCCTGTAAAAGGTTTTAAGTTTTTCCTTTCTGCAGTTATCTGTAATCCATCTGGAACTGATGAAATACTGGTTCTGTTTCATTTATTTTTTCATATGGATACTCAATTATTCCAGCACTGTTGATCAAATACCCATTTTCCCCTGTCGATCAGCAGCGTCCATGTGTGTGTGGAGCCTTGTTTCTGCTCCTTTGGCCTATTTGTCTCAGGCTTGTATAATAATTCTTGATGTCCTACAGGGCATATCTCCCTACCTTATTCTTGTTTACTAAATATCTTGTCTTTTTGTGTGTGTGTGTGTGCTTTCGTATACATTTTAGAACTTTCTTGTCAAATACCACCAAAACCCCTGTAGGAATTTTGACTGGAACTGCAACAAATCTATAGATCACTTTAAGAAGAACTGATATTTTTAAAATATTGAATCTTGCATTCTATGAAGATTGTCTATCTTCCTTTTTATGGAGATCTACTTTTATGTCTTTCAGTAAGGTTTTATAATATTCTTTATAAAGGTTTTGCATATTTTTGTTAGATTTATTTGTAGGCACTTTATATTTCAGATACTATTACAAATGCCCTCCCTTTAAAATTAAGACCTTTACTGAAATTTAATTCACAAAGCACAAAATTCACCTATTTAAAGTGTACAATTTGATAGCTGCAGTATATTCACAGAGTTGTGCACCCATCACCAAAAGTGTTCTAAGTTCAGAACATTTTCATTACCCCCAAAAGAAATAGCTTTCCCATTAATAGTCACTCCCCCCCCCCTCCACCTAGCCCCTGGCGGGAGAGAATTAGTGAATGAGCAAGCGAATAAATGAATTGATACCCTTGTGGTAAGCCTTATGTCAGGCATTGCCAGGCCCTGGCCTTTGCTTTTTGTTTAATTTTGCTTCTGTTTTCCCCTCCCATCTGTTACTGCCCTGGTTTCCAGGCTTATCTCCCAGCCTCCATCAGTCTCCTCCACCACTGTTCACCCTCTACATTCTGCCCAGACAACTTCTCCAAAGAAAGCAACGTATGAACTACTTCCCTCTTAGGAAGCCCTTGCTGAGTCCCCTAGGAATCCAGCCACACTCCCAGCATGGTTTCTATGGGGAAATGCAGGTGATGACCTGAGCAACTTAGGAACAAACTTTGAAGGTGCAACTCTGTTGTGAGTCGGACAAGGCCTCATCTAGGCCTTTGCTTTGCTGCAGAGTCTTTGGACAGTAAACACAGTCGACCTGATTATTCCCCTCCACTTCCTCCTGAGTCAGAGTTATCTCGGGTTAACTCAGGGAAGAGGCTAAATTAAGCCTTGAAACCAAGCAGCCTCCATGACAGGCACTTTGTTTCGCTTGAGTGACTGTGATGATGGGTCTTTGGTTATAAGGGCAGCACTAATTGCATCTCTTTAGACTGACCTTGGCCATCTATTCTCTGCCCTGCAGAGACAGAGAGATGCCAGATCCCTCCACAGTCCCCACTCATTCATTTAGCACAGATTTCATAAGCGCCTGCTCCATGCCAGCCACTGTACTTGAAGGTGGGGACTCAAAAGCTCCCCTTCTCAGGGCTTGCAGTCTACTAAGGAGATGCACAGTAAACAAGAGACCCCATTAAAGAAATGACTGGTACTTGGATAGATGTCTGTCTGGTGCAGAGAAGGGAGTAGATTTCTAAGGTACTTATACCTGCTCATGACTTTGCGCAAAGTCTGGGGCGTGGAGTCACCAAAATAAATAGGGGGATCATTTCAGCACTTATAAACAAATAAACAGATGCAACTGCTTTGAAAAACTGTTTATCAGTATCTACTAAAGCCGGACGTAATCATACCTTATGCCCCGGTGGTTCCTCTCCTGGGTATATGTAGCCAATAGAAAATTGCACACATGTAAATTTTACATCAAAAGAAAAACTGTAAATAAATATTAACTCCAGTTAAAATATGCATGCTGCAGTTTTTAAGGCGAAGTGTAATATCTGCATTTTACTTTGAAATGAACCAGAAAAGAAAATGGATGGATAAGGGATGGATTGATACATGATAAAGTGGATATAGTAACATCTTAATGGTGGGGTTTAGATGGTGAGTATGTGGGTGCTCCCTGTAAAATTTTTTCAACTTTGGTGCATGTTGAAAATTTTCATATAAAATATTGGGGAAAATGTGTTCATATCTTTGCCAGGAAACAGGTACAAGAATGTTCACAGCAACATTATTCATAATAGCCCCAAACTTGGAGCAACTCAAATGCCCATCAGCAGCAGAGTGGATGCATAAATTGTACGTGTATTGATATGATGGAATGGTGTTCACAAATGAGAACGAATGAGCAATAGCCACACACAACAGCACGGGCGGATCTCACAAACATAATGTTGGGGGTAGGAAATCAGACTCAAAAGAGGACATTCTGTATGATTCCATTTATATGACATTCAAAACCAGGCAAAACTAATCTGTGGTGTTAGAAGTCATGATAAGGGTTTTCAGGAGGAAGGAATAGGACTAGATGGGGCACCATGGGAAGCCACTGGGATGCTGGAAAGTTCTGTTTCTTGATCTTGGTGCTAGTTAAACAGGTGTGAAAATGTATCAAGCTGTATGTTTAAAGTTTGTGCACTTTTCTGTATGTTCATTGCATACCATTACAAGTATACCAGAGGGGCAAAAAAGCAAGAAAATTAAACAAATCCAGTTAGATGCTTTTCCCAGCTGAGCTATGAGAATAGGAACCCACTCTAAGCCTAACTAATAAGCCAGAGGCGGGAAGGCAATGAAACTTACCTTTAGGATGTTCATTTGTTCATTTATGCCCACATTCATGTTGCATTATTTCCTCCAGTCTTGCTGATGTGCTTGTCTCTCCTTCATACAGACATCTATTTGTATATTCTGTTTCCAAATCATGAGTTGATCTGCAAAGCACGACCCAGCCCTTTTCCTCTGTTCACGTGCATTTTTCAGACACACTCCCACCTTCCTGGATTCCTGTTTGTGATCTGTCCTGGATATTGGCCCTGAGATATCATTTGACCCCTACGTTAGTCAGGGTTCTCCAGAGAAAAAGAACCAATAGGGGATATATACGTGTGTGTGTGTGTGTGTGTGTGTGTGTGTGTGATACACAGTATATATATGTAAATGGATTTATTATAAGGAATGGATTCGTGTGATTTGGAGATCAGCAAGTCCTAAGATCTACAGGGGAGTCAGCTGCAGGAAACCCAGGAGAGCCACCAGTGTGAAGATCTAGGCTGAAAGCCCACAGGCTCAAGACTCAGAAAGAGCTGACTAAAATTTAACAGTTCAATTCTGAAGGCAGGAAAAAGCCGATGTCCCAGCTTGAAGGCAGTCAGGTGGGAGGAATCCTCTTACTCTCGGGAATGTCAGCCGTTTGTTTTCTCTTCAGGCCCTCTGCTGATGGGGCAAGACCTACCACATCTGCTTCCCTCAGTCTACCAATTCAAACGTTAATGTCATCTAGAAACACCCTCACAGACACACCCAGAATCACGTTTAACCAAATGTCTGGGAACCCCATGGCCCAGTCAAGTTGGCATATAAAACAACCCTCACAACCCTGAAGCATGAAAAGCCTTCTGTCCCTAAAGGCAGAGCTCTCTAACGGAGAAGCGTACCAGGGGCCCATCCCTCCAAGTGGACAGGCTGCCACCACTACACACAGACGGGCCATTTTTTACATATGGTTTAGATAAATATCTTATCATTTTGCAATGGGTGGAAAAGAAGGTTTCAGCTGCCCACCGTGCTTCCTGGATGGCCACGTTTTCTGTCTTACATAGTAAAAAATTATTTTGTTTATTGCAAAATATATGTTAAAGAAGAGCTGAAACATATGTCTGCAGTTTAAAAGGTAATGATAAAAACGAATACCCAAATAGCCACCTCTGAGCTAAACAGGGAAATGGCCAGTGTCTCTGAAGGCCATTGGTGCCCCTCCCCTGTGGCATCCCACTCCACTCCGGCCTGGAGGAAGCCACTCTCCTGAATTGTTGTGCTCATCATTTCTTTGCTTTTTACAGTCATCAAAGTGAACGTCTCTAAAACAATATATTATTTGGTTTTGCCTGTTTTGAGTGTTTATGAATTGGATCATCCTCTACATATTATTCTGCGACATGCTTTTCCCCTCTACGTCAAGTGTCTGGGCTCTGTCATGTTGCCACGTGCAGCCGTAGTTAATTCATTTGCCATTGTGTAATATTGCATTGCACGGGTCTACACCACGTGTGCATCTGCCCTCCCCCTGGTGCACATCTGCATGGCGTCCAGTCCTCTGTTGTGGCAAGCGAAGCTTGTCGGAGTGCTCCTGTCCACATCTCCGGGTGCACAGAAGCGAAGCTTTCTCTAGGGTATACATCGGGGAGAGCAGGTGCCCAGCTGTAGAATATGTGTCTCTTCCCTTTTCGAGGTAACGCCAAGGAACTTTCCAGAATAATTGTACCAATCTATATTCCTGCCCAAGGTTATGAGGGCTTCTCATAGTGCTGCCCCATCTACACTTGCCATCCTCTTGGGCTCAGCAGATCCCCTTCCCTAGGTCCCGTCCAACGCCCGCCCCCCCCATTCTGCAGCCAGCACTTCAGAAAGGGTGGGCCTGTGATACCCACTACACACTTTGTGAATACACAGGACAACACATTTCTTGGATGAGATCCAGTAAGTGGAAGGGTGTAGAATTCCTGCCGCCATGGGGGAGCACATGTGTCTCCATTTGACGGCTTTGCAGCTGTTGCAGTTTCTCCTTCAAGAGGAAGGAGGGAAAAAGCTCAACAAAGTGGGTCGTGCCCAGGCTGGACTTCCAGGCTCACATCTTTATGCCACTGTCAGGACGTTTGTCCCTGAAATTGATAAGCTGTGTTTTGCTATTTCTCCAAGAGTGATGTGTCCTCAGATTGGATCGATGTGTAATTTGTCACCCCCACCTGTGGTCTAGTCCCTGAGCATGAAATCGCAACCCCCAGCAGATCTGCCTGGCTATAGAGAGGATGCTCATAAATAATAATCTTTTGTGCTGCCTCTTTCCAATTACAGGTTAGCCTGGTGAGGAAGATAAAGACATTTGCAACCAAGATGGTAATCACGAGTGGAAATGATGAAGACAGAGGAGGCCAAGAAAAAGAAAGTAAAGAAGAGAGCATCTTGGCAATGCTGGGGATTATCGGGACCATTCTGAATCTTATCGTCATCATATTTGTCTACATATACACCACTCTGTGAACGGCCCGGAAGACGGGAGTCCTGTGCGTCAAGAGCTCAGTGACTGGACCCTGTGAGAACAAGCAGGCTGGACCTACACACACCGCTCGATCAAATGCACCTTCAGACTTTATAAAAGGCCACAAAAATCAACCAATCCTGCTGCAAGGAGCAGTCGCTAAAGCACAATGAATCCAACAGAACTCGTTCACACCACAAGGAACTCAACGTCCTTGGCAGGGGACCTGAAAGAACGCTTGGAAGAGCAGCCTTGGACGCCATCGGTGAGCGGATGGGTGCAGGAATTCTTTATCCCAGATCGCTGACGGATGTCACATATTTGAAAAGATGAATGGGTTGGACATGGCCCGGCCGTGTGTCTCCCAAGACAAGTGTTTCGTCTCAACTCAGTGAGCTGTTTAGTTCGCAAAACCACAGGGGCAGGTCTTTGACAGGCATCCCATTCATCAAAAGTGTCTAACTATTTGATACCAGGGAGATAACTTATTTTTCTTTTTTCATTGGCTTGACGTGTGTATCTGTTCATATCAAGGTTTATAAATATATATTTTTAATAAATGTGCTCTATTTTTTAGCATGAACCAAATATTTGGAGAGGCTCTCCTGGATCCACAGAGCTTTCCTTGTTTTATCTGCTTTGCCTCCTGACTGCAGATGCTCCTGTGTGTGGCCATTCCAATCCTCGTCTCATCTTGAATCTTTTACCTTTGTGTGCGCTCTCTCCCTGTCCCTCTCTCTCTCGCTCTCTTTCTGGTCTGGAAAATATTTTTCCATAATACCAGCCACGGTCTTAGTTGGTGCATGTTTTAAGATTGTCTGTTGAGTGGCTTTTTGTTGTTACGTTGGAGATATAAAACGATCGTGGGCATGCAGACCCTGGATGCACCTTACCTTTACTGAGAATTTTGCATGAACAAGGGCTGAGTGACAGATCAGCTTTAAAAAAAAAAAAAAAAAAAAGACTACCATTGAGGAAGAAGAGCGTGGCTGTATTATTTACAGATCTACCATTGGACAGAATATTCACCTTCTTACTGGTGGCATTATTAATTATTTCATTCTTGTGACCATTTGTTTATCAGATTTTGATTTTAATGGCCGTGTCCTACGAGAGATGGGAAGAACAAGGGGGAAACTTGCATTAGGTGCATAATTCTTTCCTTAGAGAGATGCCTGGGATCCTCTTCAAATGTAGGTGGGTTGTGAATAACATGTAAACTCTGCACTGTGAGAGCCCATGGTGATTGAGGCTGTGAGGACACCCCGAGACAGGTGACTTTTCGATGGCACTAGAAGGGGATCTGATGATTGCCCTAAAGGATTGCTGTGCTTCTCAAAGCTCCTGGTTTACACCCACATGAAGCTACTTCCTCCCTGGCAGGGATGGTTGAATACATATGAATTTGCTCTGTTCTTCCAGCTCCCTGAAGCGAGCCCTTGCCTGGCTGCAGCGGCGTGGCCTTGAAGAGTGGGTCACTGTTACTTCCACCGGTGCCAGCCTTGGCTGTGGGCAGAAGCAGTAGCACTCTGCCTCCTGGTTGCTCAAGTGATATCGAGGAGGTCTCTGCCTACACATCTCCCCCTCCCCCATGCTATGGGGTCTGAAATTCCATTAGAGAGTCATTTATTGGGCTCTACTAAGGGATCAGGCTCTTTTGTAAAACTAATGTCCCTGAGCACCTGGCTCTGACATTGATTCATCAGATGCCATATCTTCCATGCCAGAAGGAAGGAAGCTGAGGTGTATTTAGGGCATACTGTGTACCAGGCGCTGTTCCAGACACTTACAGAACCTTAAGTCCTTCCCCCACACTGTAGAAGAAAGGAGGGCTCAGAGATCAGGAAACGTCCCCGAGATCACGTGACTAGTAGTGGAGCCAGGATGGAGACCCTGATCTATCTGATTCCTTAGCCCGGTGAGGGCCTGGAGGCTGCTGGGGAAGAGAGGAAATGGGGAGGTGGAAAAGTCACAGGAAAAGCCACTCGGGAGGGACAGCTCTGCACACCTCCCTCATAAAAAGAAATGACCCCTGGGAACTCCTTCCACACTGGCAGAATATTATATAAATAAGGACAAGGGACAAGAAGTAAAACAAATGTCAGCAAGAGGGAGCTATCTAACAGGTTCTGTGTGATTCTACAAGGACTGTATGAAAATTCTGAACAGTGAACAGAGTAAAAAATAAAGGTGCAATGGGAAAAAAAAAGATTGGTGTCTTTTTTTATTTCTCCAACATTATGGGATTTAAAAACCTTCAGTGTTATTCCTTTACCTATACATATTTTTTTAATTAAAAAAAAAAAAAACCTGAATGTCATTCTGTTAAACAGAAACTGTTTTGTTTGGACTATAGAAGCCCCTGTGAATTTTCGAGTATACTAATTTGAAATTTATTGAGGGGAAAAACTGCCTTTCCAATCCTCCAAACAGCTCCCCGGATGGTTCTTCTAGGTGGTTCTAACCACAGCCTGGAAATAAAGCTGCCCATGCAGTGGCTGCCAAGCAGAGCCAGGACTCCCCCACAGCTCCGAAGGCCCTGTCTTATTTCTGTTCTAATTTAGCAGAAACTGTGAACACACGTGTGCAGGGCAAACACACAGCTCCCCCAGAGCTGAAGCCATCGTGAGGGTGCAGAAGGGCGACTGCCAGCGGCCCTGGGCCTCCTCATCAACATGAGCCCAAGCCCAGCCTTGACCACCAAGAGCCGTGCCTGAATGACACCAGGGCTGCCTGCTTTACCCAGCACTTTCCACTCCTGTGGGACATACGAGATGCGTGTGCTTGTGCCCATTTTGCATGATGAGGGAAAAGGCTCAAAAGGTGAATTGACTCTCCTGAGTTCACACGAGGTCTGCGTGGCCCAAGCTGGGGGCTTGAGCTCTGTTGGAGCCATCTGGCTAGTTCAGTCTCACCATCCTCAGGTTACCATCAACCCTGCCACATCTTGATCACCGTGCAGCTGGCCCGGGGCGTGAGGCTGAATCAATGCATTTCACCTCCACCCCAGGAAAGCAGCTCGGCCCGGGTCCTAGGAGTGGAAGGCCAGGCGTGTGCTGCTGGCAGTGTTGCCTGGTGGTTAGGAGCTGCAGGGTGCTTACCCTGTGGCCAGAAACCACCTGGTCCTGAACCCATCTCTGCTTTTTACAGTCTGGGTGACCACGGGAGGCTCACACCAACTCTGAGCCTCTGCTCTCCTTACCTATAAGTGGGAGATAATAATAGCACGACCTGCCTGGAAGAGTTCTGTGAGGATTAAGGCACAGACCACCCGACGCTGTCAGCACAAGGCCTGACCCGTGGTAGGTGCCCAGTTAATGGGAAGTGTCTGTTGCTACATGAAGGCAGTCAGGGAACTGTTGGGCACATACTGCAGGCACTTTTATAGCCATGATCTCATTTATTTGCCCCCCAAATCCCATCTGGTAGGTATTTCACCTCATTTACCTGATGCAGGAAGTACAACCAGGAAAAGTGAGTTGATAGAGCCGGGACCGTGAAGTCATGCAGTGGGGAGCCAGGCCTGGGTTTTAGGCCTCACTGCCTTCACCTTTACAACTCAGCAACAGTATTTAAGCCCCCAAATAAAGAGCCCCAAGGGGCCTGAGGTTCATCGAAGTGGGGAGGATGCCTCAAGGACTTTCAGGTTCAATTTGAGGGACCCTGTGGATGCAGAGGAGGATCTTGGGGGTCCCACTGATTCTACAGGATGGGGTGGGACAGGGCAGAGAGACCCTTTTCCTAAGACTTTTGTTTTAACCAATAAGGCAACTAAGACCCTACAGAATCCAGTCCCACAGTCATACAGAGGTCTGGAGGTCTCAGGTAACCTGGGAAAAGAAGGTTTAGAGTATTTTAAAAAGGAAGAAAGCTTGTTTATTTGAGGCTGGACTGCAAGGCCTTTTCCCATTGCCAGTATGTCTGTAATTTCAGAGCAAATGGTTTCTCAAGAACTGAGCTCTGGCCGCACCTTATCCTCAGGATGTGGCACCCTAGCCCCAAGTAGCACAGCCTTGGGGGTCCCCTCCCGGCCTCACCCCCTCAGATAAGAGATTCCTCCAGCTTGCACAGTGCCCCCACCTGCGGGGAGGCCAGAGAGACCCTCCTACATCAGCTGCAGAAGAGGGAAATGGAATAGCACCTAAGTCCTCCTCTTTTATTCCTGCTTGTCTTTCATGAATCACACATGCGTAGTCAGAGTCGGACAAAAACATCATTTAAAAAAAATTCTACACAAACAATTTTTAAAAATTAAGATAACCCCCAAATCCCAACACCCAGAGCAACTACTTAACTTACAGACCAGCTTTGGTGAGGCCATTTTTCTTGAAATTTTAAAATCCCATTGCCTTTAGGCAGACACATGCTTTAGTTCACTGTTCCCATGTTCTCTGGAGTCTTATCATGGATAGTGTCCCACACTTCAGTTACTTGTTGGGTCCAAAGACATTCCAGATGGCAGTCTTGAATGGCCATCCAGACACTTCTCCATGCACAGTAGGTTGAATATTATGATTTGCAAAAATGGCCCCATGCTGTGAATGTTGCTCCCAGATATTTTTGGCAATTACAAATATGCTTCCGTATCAATGACTTTGTTTTGGCAAGCCGCTCTGATGGCTGTTTGGTGTTCTGTTGTTTAGACCGACCATCATGGATTTCCCTGCTCTCTTACTGTTGGACCTTCAAGGTTTTGTCAGGGCTTTGCTATGAACCATTCAGCCTTGCTCTTTAAAGCATCCCAAGCATTGCCCTTGCCTCCCTCATGACCCCTTAGAGTGGTCTCCGCTGGTGTCCTTTACAGCAAGCTTCAAGGGTGGTACCCAGACTGCCTTGCACACTAAACCGGTGGTAGGAGTCACCTGGATGCTTATTAACAAGACGCGTCCTCAGGCCTCTGCTCCGGATCTTTGGTTAGTAGCTCTGGAGAGGGGCCTGGCGGGAGTCTTTTTAAGGAGTCTCCCAAATGATCAGGCAAATTTGGACATGTTGATCTGGATGGAGCCCAGGACGACAGCCGGGATTAGGAGACTGATTCCAAGACCCTGGGATGCTGGTCGTTGTGCTGATCTTGGGAAAATCACTCGTCTTTTTTCACTTGGGTTTCCTCATCTATAAAAAGGTGATAGTAACATCTGGGTCACAGGTTGTTATGAACATCAAATGAGACAATGCATGTATAACTCCCAGCAGAATGTCTGGGAGAACGGTAGGGCTGTCTTCAGTGTCCTTGTGTACATCACAGGACGGCAAAATCGCAGGAAATCTTTAAGTTAGGTGCACAGTCTATCTCCCTTTCTCCCTCCCTCCCTTTCTCCCTCCCTTTCTGCCCCCCTCTTACCTCCCCCCTCTCTCTCCCACTTGCCTCCCTCCTTGTTTCCCTCCCTCCCTCTGTCTCCCTCCCTTCCCCACCTCTAAGCTCCTCTAGCTCCTCTAGCACCTCTAAGCTCCAGGGCCTCAGCTCACTTGCCTCTTCTGTGAAGGTTGCAGCCACTCATGCTAAGCTCAGGGCTCTCTTTCCATCTATTGCCTGCAGAACAGCAGAAAACCCACATGCCCTCCCTGTTTCATTGCGCCACACACAGACAATCCCATTGGCACATAAGCAGTTTCCTCATAGGTACTCCAGGAGCCCAGACTGGCTATGAAAATGCCACACATTGGGAAGAGAACTTGCCAGAGGCCAAATTCCTGATTCCTCTTCTGAGAGAGTTCTCCTAGAAGACCCTGTGGTCCCCAATTCCCTAAAAGCAGGACCCCTTTTTCTCCAGAAAGAGATCCTTGTGGGCTGGAAAACCCTCTGACACCACTACGTAATGATTCTTCTCTCTCATGGGAAGCAGATGGAATGAACAGATTGTTAATATTTTCTGTTGTTCATAAACAGGTTACACAAAGCTGCACATCCTTTTCCTAGAAGATGAGCTACATATTGCCATAAGAAACAAGATCACATAATATCTGTAAATTTTCTCCTAAAAGACTCTTTGTTAAGAGGTGTGCTTGCTTACTTTCTCTGTTTCTGTTAGAGAATAATGGGGAAACTTTCCAGAGTGAAATAAAAGAGTCATGAGTGGATGTCCCCACTGGAAGGTAATAAAACACCAGCACACCCTCTTCCTGGGACAACAGCCTGCCATGTGTGTGGAGACTCAGCCTTGAGGCCTGGGCTTTCAACTCTCTCATCTGCTCCTAATCACCAAGAGGGCAACACAGCTCAATGTCCTGTATAGACAACAGAAGTATCTCACCTCCCAGCCAAGGGCAGGAAGCAGTGGGGAAATAACTGAATAGTCCTAAGTGTTGTAGTTAATAATAATAATAATAATAATAATAAAAAGGACAATGTTAGGTTCAGCGAGAGAGAGAAAAGAGAGACCTGAGCCAGGAGCCATTTCAGCCAAAAGGTTTATTCTGCTAACGTGGAGGGGAGACTGAACCAGATCGGTTCCCCTGAACTGAGGAAAGCAGGGGGTTTATAAGACTTTTAGGGAGGGTTCAGAGTAACGGGCAATTTTGAAATCAGTGGTATGCAAGGTGGCACAGTCCTTGTGGTCTGATGACATCTGGTAGGTTAAGGCATAGGCTCCTGATTTGCCACTATCTCAGTACAAAGCATTCCAGCGTGAAACCTGCTAGATGCAGCCCACAAGATCTGTTTCACTGATACTAAAGGATTCAAAGTTAGAAAAAGCAAGAGAGGTGAATTGACCTTCATTCTGGCAAGATCCAGAGATAACTCTTCATGTTTCCCTTATCCCTAAGCTGCCATCTTTCTCTTAACCAGGAAGGGAACGTTTCTAACATGAAAGGCCAAAGGCACAGAGTGACTGAGCCATCTGAGTGGACCAGCCACAAATCAAAGCTGCTGAGATGCCTACAAGTCACCTCATCTCTGGGACCTCCAGCCAGGAAAGGTTGGCATCAGGCACGTCTCACAAACCTGCATGTTCCAGAATCAACTGATGTAGGTTTCACTGGAGTCCATACGTGCTTAGCTTACCTAACCCCTGGTCAGTTCCCAAAGGGACGCATGTTCATAATTCTTAGAACAGAAACCAGGCAGCCCCCTCATCATGCGGTCGTCCTGCCCGCGGTTCTCATCACCGCTCCCCTGTTCCTCATCTAAGGTTTTATTGCCCCAGCCTCTGAGGTCATTACCTGACCAAGACTGGCCATGTTCTTTGTTTGGTAACTTTGTTTTCAGTTCTAGAGACTCCACTTCACTGTTCTTAGTCCTGAAGATTCTACTATAGAACTTTGGCTTCTGAAGTTCTGAGACTGCCTCAGTATTAAAGAGTCTTGTGAACTCAGCTTCAGGGGGGTGTTGTTGGTTTGATGCTGGCTTGGCCACCCCAGCTGGGCAGTAGCTTTTGCCTATCACATTTTCTTCCAGAAAAGTCAGTGGATAATTCCATTGCCAGGGGGTATTTGAGCAATAAATCTGTACAGAAAGCCCATCTTTTGCTCCTCACCAGGGACTACCCGCCTCTTTTTCTGAGGACCAGGAAGTTATCCAGAGATGGAGACAGGATTTAGAACAAGAAAACCTGCGTTCAGGTCCCAACTGTGCCATGTATTGGTCATGGGTCTTGGACCAGATCCTCAATATTTCTGAACCTTTTTTTCCTTGTCATGAATTTAATAATTCTGGTCTCTCAGGGTTATGTGGATAATATTTTTATGTAATGTAATTTTGTGAACTAAGGAATGTGTGTTTCTATTGCCTGTTAATTACAATAATTAAAAAGTATATATAGAGATAGATACAGAAATATGTATAGATATATATAGCTGTGTGTGTATTTAATTTTTTCCAATAAAGAATAGTAGTAAGATTATGATTATTAGTGGGCCTGAAATATAGCCCAAGTGAAATATGGACTAATACTTGGTCAGTTGAATTAAATGTTTAGTTCGTTATAAGTTTAAGATCCCTCCAAACCTAATAAATTCAATCAGTTTAAAAAAAATCAACGTTTAGTTCGTTGTAAGTTTAAGATCACTCCAAACCTAATAAATTCAATCAGTTTTAAAAAAAACAAAATGAATAATGGTGAAGATATGAGATGCAGATTCAATAATGTTTCAAAATCCTTGCACTGTCAAAATGAAGTGTAACTTCACTTGGGATAGTGGCAGAGGTCTATATATAATTGACAAACTAAATGTTAAGAACTTGGAAGTAACTACATATGAAACGTGAGCATGATGAGCTGTTTCAGTAACTTGAGATTTGGGATCTTCTACCCACAAAGGTAACTAGCAGAGGAATATTTATTAGTAAGGAAAAGGTGTGTGTGTTATGAGTTACATGACAGGATGGGAGAAATTTCAAGTCCTCTATACAGATGGAACTTGTATGTACTTTAACCCTTTGTTTCAGGTGATCCTCAGAAGAATCCAGAAGGAGACCATCCACTGATCGCAATCAGGAATTAGCCACATCCTTCTTGAACGTGCAGGCCAGTGCTCCTGTCTCCGATGCTCACATCCTCTTAATTTTTGCAGGAGAAGACAGAGACATAGGCATGGCCACTGACAGAGCTCAGCATAGGGCTGTGGGTCTCTGCACCAGTGGACAGTGTTCATATTTCTGAGATATATAATTTCTCTGAGCCTCAGCTTTCTTATCTGTGAAATGGGATGCTACCTTGCACAAGTTTGGTAAAAATCTACAGATCACGCGTGTCCATTGCTTAGCATGGTGCTTGGCACATGGGAGGTGCTGACTGAGTAGAAGTTTTCAACATTGTCTCCTAAAGACATTGGAGTAAAGGGCTCCATTCAGCTCCTTTGAGGTCAACCTTAGTAACCACCTCTTCCAACATGACATTCTAGACCCCTCTTGCTAAGTGAGCTCTCATTGGACAGTGTATAGAGTTGAATGGTTCTACCACTTACTCGCTGTATGACTTTGAGACAAATGAATTGTCGCAGTGCTTTTTTCTTAGGGGAGACAATGAAATCCATATAGAACCTCTGGGGATGAATAGAAACACACCAAATTAATTGTTCCTCCTTGATGTATAAATATTCCATATAATTCTAACTATGCCTCCAATTTGGATGCAAGATGATTTGGGAATCTCATCCTAGACCCTCTTTCCTGATTCCTTCCCTCCTTCTAGAGCTTGTCTTCAGCTGGTAGAAACCAGTGTGGATGTACTAGGTGTCATGGCTGATACCATGTTCTGATTGGTTATTAGCTCATTCTTATCAGTCAGTGCCATGCCATACAGGTAGGTCAATATTTTAAATATCACTTTGCCTCTATTATTCTTAGGCTTCCAAAAGAGGCCAAAACACTCCTTCTTTTGCTGCATCCTTCACCACGATTCCCCCAATCTCCACCAGCACCGCCCCCGCCCCCTTCATCGCATGCCTCTGCTAAGTGGAAGAATCCTTGAGACAAACATTGCTGCAGAAGCTCTAATTTCCTCACTATCATTCCCTATCAGAAGATATGCCAGTCACGATGCCAGCCAATGCCATCCATGCCCAACTTCCCCTTCCAACTGAGGCTGTCCCACCAATAGTACTCTGCAGAAAAATAGTGCCAACTCTTCTTTGCTCAAAGATAGCCACTGTTTGGTCCAGGAATGGATAATTGACCCCAGAATGACCTTTCCATTGACAGTCCAAGGACCCTTGATGTATGTAGACTGACTTAAAAAAGATGGGCTGAGCCAATGCAATTTTCAAGTGATATAAATAGGAGTTTCCAGTAAGGATCTAGATTGTAGTGGATTGAATTATCTACCCCCAAAACTCCTTGAAGCTTGAATTGTGTCCCCCAAGTTTTATGTATTAGAAACTTGGCCCCCACTGTGACTGTTAAGAGGGTGGGAAATCCTACTATGGTAACTGAAAGGTGGAGCCTTGAAGAGATGATTAGATTGTAGGACTCTGCAGTAGTGAATGGATTAAAAATGGTGGTCATGGGTGGGGTTCTGAGGGCTTTAAAAGAGGAGAGTCTGTCTCTCTCTCTCTGCTCTCTCTGCTTCCACCATCTTGCAATGCGAGACCCCTGGGTCACTGTCACCACCACCAAAAGGACTTTGAACTTCCTAGCCTCAGAAACTGTAAGCAATAAATTTTGTTTTCTTTATAAATCACCCAGTTTGAGGTATTTGGTTATAAGCAACAAAAACAGACTAATACAGAAAATTGGTACCAGAGAAGTGGGGTGTTGTTTATAACAAGTACTTGAAAATGTGGATGCAGCTTTGGAACTGGGTGCTAGGCAAAGGCTGGAGGAGTTTGGAAGACTCAGAAGAAGACAAAAAGATGAGGGAAAGTTTGGAATGTCTTAGAGACTGGTTTGTGGTGGTGAGCAGAATGCTGATAGAAATGTGGACTGTAAAGACATATTCTAAGGAGGTCTCAGATAGAAATAAGAAGGAGTTTATTGGAAACTCGGGCAAAGATCATCCTTGCTGTGAACTGGCAAAGAGCTTGGCTGTGTTGTGTCCACGCCATAGGACTTTGTGGAAGTTGGGACTTAGGAGCTATGAACTGGAATATTTGGTGGAAGAAATTTCTAGGCAGCAAAGCATTAAGGAAGCTGCATGGTTATTTCTAATGGCCTATGCTAAGTTATGACAGCAAAGGCATAATGTAAAGCCAGATTTAACAGGGAAGCAGAGTGTAAAAATTTAGGAAATTTGCAGCCTGGTCATGTAGTAGAGAATCAGAGAGCATGCAATGGTGCAGCTCAGTGACCATGAGCTAATAAGATTAGTACAAAGAAAGGGGATTATCAAGAGAAGGGGGAAAGGTCCCTGAAAGCGTTGCAGAAGGCTCTGGGGCCAACCCTTCCATTTCAGGCCCAAAGACCTAGGGAGACAGAATGGTCTTGGGGAACAGGCCAAACGGTAAGCAATGAATTTCATCTTCTTTATAAATCACCCAGTTTGAGGTATTTTGTTATAAGAACAAAAATGGACTAATACATAGGTCAAAATAAACATATTCACAGGGGTGGGAAAATCCTAGGGGTCGTGCACAGCCGGAAGGCTTTCATAAGGTGTTCAGAGAGACAAATAAAACGTGGACAATGTGGTAGGTTGAATTATTGATTCCAGTTTTTCACTCCTTTATGATAGTATAGTATATTATTCTCCCCACCTCCCATGGCCTAAGAGTGGGCAGAGTTTAATTTTCCAGCCCTTTACTTTGGGTTTGGATGCATGACTTGCTTTGGCTAAGGAAATGTTGGTAGACATGATAAAAGTAAAGGCTTGAAATGTGCTTTTGTGGTTGAGTTTTCCCTCTTTAGTTTCTGACATCATCATGAGAGAATATATTTTGGGTATCTGAGTCTGAAAATGAGACACCAGGGTCAGCGTTTTCCCAGCCATCCCACACACCTGCACCCTAATGTAGAGCCACACTTGTAAACCCAAAGACATATGAATGATAAATAGTTGCTGTTGTATACCACTGAGATTCTGAGGTTGTTTTCAGCAATAACTGAATAGGCAGAGAGAAGTGGACACATTCCTGACACTTTGAGTTTGAGCTGTCCTGAACCCAGTGGTGCCCCCCGTTTCCTCCTCTTGAGTTCCTGTGGAGCTCTTTTTGTATTTGTGCAATAAACTCTCATTTTCACTCAAGAAAATCTTCTTATAAGCGGTTGATTTGGTTTTGTAGGGTCTACAGTTTCTACAATTTGGAGACCCTCCTTAAAAACAATACCACATTACAAATGCAAAATTAGATACTAAAGGGAACACTTTCTTTATCATGAGAAAAACATCACAACAAATTACCTATTTTAAAAATCTGAAGAGAACTTCTACTTTGGGCCGTGATGGAGTAACTAATACCAGACCAGCCTTATTGCCATAAGCAACTAAAAACTAAACAATAACTATAAATATATTAAACAACTGTTTTTAACATCATTAGGCAACAGGTGGCACAGAAGTTTAATCCCCATGAGAAGGAGAAAACACATGAGCCCCAAATCTGCCTAGATTTCTGCCTGGAGGCAAGACTTGGATCACAGTATAAGAAGAGCCAAACACAGTATAGCAATTTCATTGGGCTGTTGCAGAAACCAGAGTTTGGGACTGTTGATGTACCTGGAAGCTGCAGTGTAGGGTTTGGAGAAAAGGGAACTTCCCAGGGAAAGATCTCCAGAGATCTGCATAGGGGTCTCCTTATATCTTTTTCCATATAATATGCTGTACATTAGAAGGGAGAGATTCCATGAGGCCTGACAGGGTAGCTACTGGGAAACTGTGAGCTGAACAGAAACCCTGGAAGTCACAGTGCTGGGACATGCAGGTGTTCCAGTCAGCCAGAGTAGTGAGACTGCTCAATATACCAGACCTTCTGTTGAGGCCCCCTAAAAGTTATGCCATAAGATTAGGGCTACTGTAACTCCCAAACAGCTTAAAACAAGCCTATAAGAACAAATCATGCTGGTTTGCCAGTAAATTAATTGTCGGGTTAAATAAAAGCATCATACTCTCCAAAGAAAGACAATAAAATCCAGACTGTCAACTGTGTAGCACACACTATTTCAAATATGCAATAAAAGATTGCCACAAGTGCAAAAAAATAAAATATGACCCAAACAAGAAAAAAAACATGAGGCCTAAAAATAATAGAAATTTTGGGATTAGCAGGAAAAGACTTTAAGGCAGCCATTATAAATACATTTAAGAATTTAAAGGAAAAAATGGACATAATGAATAAACAGATGGGGAAATTTTCAGTACAGTGGAAGGTGTATAAAAGAACCAAGTGGAAATTTTAGAACTAAAAAATAAAATATCTAAAATAAAAAATTAACTGGATAGATTTAATGGCAGTTTGGATACTACATAAGAAGGGATCACTAAACTAGAAAATGGGACAATGCAAACTCTGCAAACTGAAGTTTAGAGAAAAATGGCTGAGAAATAATGAGCAGAGCCTCACTGACCCATAAGATAACATCAGGCAGTCTGTTGTACATGTAATTAAAGTCATAGGAGAGGAGAGAAAGATTGGCACAGAATTTTTTTTCAGAAAAAAATGATCAAAAATATTCCTCATTTTATAAAAAAGGTTCATCTCAAGATTCAAAAAGCGCAATAAACCCCAAGCAGATAAAACACAATACCACACCAAGATTCATCATAATCAAATTACTGAAAAGCAGTGATTAAAAAGAAAAAAGCAACTGGAAGTGGGGGCAGGGAACATAATCATACAAAGAATCAGAAATAAGAAATACTGTTAACTCATCATGAAGAATAAAAGATGGAAGACAATGAATGCCATTTTTAAAATGCTGAAAGAAAAAAAGTCAAACTAGATTATATGTCAAGAAAAAATATTCATCAAAATGAAGACAAAATCAAGACATTTTTTAAAAAAAATCGGTAGCTGAGAGAATTCATCAGCAGATGAATTGTATGAATGGCACAACAAAATGATACAGAAAGTCTTGAGGCTGAAGGAAAATTATACTGGGCAGAAACTGACCCACTTGTAGGCACGAAGAACTCCAGACAGTAAGTATGGGGTAAGTATAAAAAGCATCTTTTCCTTCCTAATCTCTTCAAAATATAATGGAGTATTTAAATCCAACGTGATAACAATATAGTGAGGGAATTATAACACAGGTAGAAATAAAATGTGTGAAAATGACTGCATGAAACTGTGGAGAGTTTAATGGATGTATACTGCTGTAAGATTCGTATGTTACATGTGAAGTGGTGTAATATTAATACATGGTAGCCTGTGATCAGTTAAGGGTGTGGACTCTAATCCCTAGAGCAGCCACACACACACACACACAAATTCTTCCAAAAAAGGTATAGATAGAAAGCCAGTAAATGAAATGTAATAAGTCTTTTTACTGACACTCAATGCTATTTGCAGTACCTTGTGAGATAGGTGCTGATATTATCCACATTTTACACGTGAGAACATGGAGCTCAGAGCTCATAAGCAGAAGAGCTGCAATGTTAACCCAGGTTAACCACGATTCTACATTGCATCGTTTGATTCCTGGCTGTGGAGGAAGCCGGTCCGAGGGTGTGAAGACTACACTCAATGAGACACAAAGACGAGGAGCTGTCCCTGAGGCCCAGGTGCTTCACCCTCCTTCCTCGGAACTTAAAAAAAAAAAAAAGCTTGTGTTATGTCACTTGCAATGAACAGAGCCCAATTCAAGATGTCTGCACAGAATCTCTTCTCACACTGCCAGGGTCTGTGTGCAATAGCGTAGGGGGAAGAAGAGATATGAGCATATCCTGAGATCCTGAGAACCCAAACTCTGCCTTCCCTCCCAGGCCATCCTTTACCTAAATACAATCAGAATGCTGATTTCCATTTTGCTTGGTGGCCTGTGACCTACCTTAGCATCTGAGCCCCTCACTGTCTGGTGTGCATGGATCCATGAATTAACAGACTATTATAGCTGGGGGGAACTTCGTTGTCTCTTAGTCCACCCCTTGCATTTTACAGCCAGAAATACAGGCTCAGACAGAGAAAGTGACTAGTCCAGATACATGGCCAGATGAGACCTACCTGCCTCACTAATGACACAGGTGGCAGGTGGCAGACCCTTGCATGGCTCCTAACATGCAGGCTGCTTTTGGCTGCAGACTGGCTACCTCTATAAAGGACGTGGTTGCCAGCAGATGAAAGAAGACACAACCCATTTTTCTGATGTCACTTGGAAGTGTGGCTCTCTTGCCTGCCAAGTAACAGGATATATTTGCTTTTCTTGTTAACAGCTGGCTGCTAGGTTTTATGCCCTGGAAATCCTTGTCCAAGTGGAGAGTTTATATTGGCTTTGCAAGTCTGGCATGCAGGTTGTCAGAGACAGATTTGTTCCAAACCCCAGATTTGTCCAAACTCTTCCAAATGTCCATGCATGGGCTATAACTCCCAATTTTGGCACAGTCCACCCCACTGGGGTATGTAAGTTGTCAAGCTACAGCAAGGATGGAGCTGGGTATAGAGAAATGGCAGGAAGGACTGGGGCAAAGCCAGCTGAATTGAATTCAAGGTGCAGGGGAAAGTAGCCACAATGTATCAGGAGATTAGATAGCACAGTGATCAAGAGCAGAGTCCCAGAGTTCAACTCTAGGTTCAAATCTAGTCTTTACTACTTACTAACCAGAAGACCTTGGCCGGTTGCTCAAACTCTTTGTGATTTCATTATCTTCCTCGTGAAATGGTAGTGTTAACAATGGAGCCTACTACATAAGCTTGTTGTGAGAAGTAAATGTGTTCCCATGTGTGTAAGTAGCCAAGAACAGTGATTTGCTCTCGTAATCAAGGGCACACTATGGCTCTATGCAATATCGACCTCATTAAGACTTCATCACACCCTGTGAAATGCTTTTGAAGTCCTATCAATGAGAAAATGGAGACTCAGGGAAGAGGTACCCTTGCCCTCAATCCCATGGGCAGATCTCCTGAATCTCCATCGCTCACTCTGATCCTTTCTAATTTATAGCCCACCATTTCCAACTTCCCCTGCCCCCATAGCTACACAGAAATTATGCAGTGGGATGTCTAATAGCTTTGACTGAGGCACCAAAATGCAGCAGACGCTAGATATCAGAATGGATGTTGAGACATCTCTTGCTAACACTTAGGGCATATAAGAGTCAAGCATGGAGCTTGGGAGAAGGTTCACAGGGAGTGTTCTTTGGAAAGAATGGGGCATGGATGAGTCCCACTTTCCTAGGGGGCAGGGAATGTCTTCCCCTTCACTTTGAAGAGATGACTCAGAGTGTAACAGGGGTCTCCTGCATGTTGAAAGTGAATAACACTGAAGAGTCGTATCCCAAGGACAAGGGTTGAGCTGACTTACAGTTGACACAAGCCAGAGCAGGGTGGCTGTGTTACTGGCTGCACTCCAAGTTTGTCAGGACTCAGGAAACATGTTTCTCATAGACTGCATGAGGGACCCTGGAGTGAGAAAGCCAGGGTGAGCCCATGTCTAATCCTGCCCAAGAAGACCATGTGAGAGGCAATGGCATTCATACAAGGAGAGCCTTGCGGGGTTGACTGTCAACGACAGAGGCTGGGGACAGCCAGAGGAAGAGGCTCGTGCTCTGGTCCAGAGAATCAAAGGTAAGAAGTCCTCTGTGCTGGGTTGGAGTACGATCTCTGAAGAACCCACAAAATTGCCCTCTGGGAAGCAGAATCAGCTTTGACATCTTCCAGGCTCGGAGAGCACGAAGCCAGCTGACCAGTGCTGCTTGGGTACAGAAGGAGCTGCGTTGAAGTTCTGAGCCACTTAAGGGAAGCAGAACAGAATGGTGCGGTACCCCGGGGCTAGTAACAGTGCAGAGGTGTTAGCCCCCAGCCCGCAGGGGCAGGGCAGGAGCAGCCTCCATAACCCAGAAAGAGCAGCTGCCGGAGAGGGCTGCTCCACTGGAGCTGTGGGCACTCAGCCAACCCACAGCAATATAGCAGGGAGGGAGCGAGGGACGTGGATGCTGTATCCTGACTCTCCTCCCACTCCCTGAGCTCCTGCTGGGGCATCCCATTGGGCGAACCAGCTGGAAGCCAGAGGACAAGTCACCTATTGATGGTCCATGCAGGTTAGCAAGGGATATGGATGGAGAGCAGACTTCAGGGATTAGTGGAAGGTTCTGGTACTTACCCATCTTGGGCCTGGAGCACCATGGATTGTCAAGCCGCCACCTTTAAACCTCATCAGGTTTTTGAAGCTTCCATGACAGAAATAGAAGCTCTGGGATGTCCAGGACTTTGAATGTCCTGTACACACTGTATGCCCAACACCAGGAACAGTGTCTGGCACACAGTAGGCCTGCAGTAACCATTAGTCTAATGAACGAATGAGTGAATGTCCTTACTCTCTCCCAGCTCCTATTTCAGTTCCCTGGCTTGGGTGGAAGCCCAGCTCTGCCCCTCCAGCAAATGCGGGGAAAGAGTCGATCCGTACCCAGGCACTGAGCTTAGCACCACGACATAACTGACTTAAATCTCACAGCAGCCCAGCTGGGTAGAAATTATTATCCCTATTTTCAGATGAGCAAACAGAAACTCTGAAAGGTTGATAACTTGCTGAGGTCATACGGTTGGTAACTAATAAAGCTGGGCTCTCTCGACAGAGTCCTGGACTTTTCCTTCCACTCACCGTGCTGCTCTTCTAGTGGGCAGCACCAGCGTGCGTCCTGCCCCACTGTGCCAGGGTGTAGGTGAGTGGGGGCTGGTGGACAGCGCCTCCTCCCTTCCCCTCTCCCCTTCAGCACGGATCTGTCTCGGGGGAATCATGACAAGCTTTTGTTGGAGCCTCTTGTGAGCCAGGAAAGGTACCAAGTGTGGGTATACACATTTTTCACTTATTTGAACCTCACGACACCCCCACACAGGCGGTTGTTTTTCCCATTGTATGATGGACAATCTAAAGGTTCCAAGCAGCAGAGTGGCTTGTCTGGAGGCACCAGCCAGCAGATCCAAGATTCAAACCCAGGCCTGCCTTACCTCAAAGTCAGCTCTTCCTGCCTCAGGTCTCCCCACCTGCCTCCTAGAGTTTCCCTGGAGCCAGAGGGTCCACTGTTCTTTTCGCCTGCCCAGAATGCATTCCCTTTCTTCCAGGAACAGAGCTCAGTTCCCAATCCATGAGGTTTATGTGGAACTGACCACTTGGCCTGGCCCTGGGGTGGGAGACACATGAGCCAAATCTGGCCCATCAGGGCATTGTATTCTCCTCCTTCCCCTGCACACCTGCCATGGTGTTTGACCTAGGACCTTGTAGACCTAAAGCAGCAGGACACTGTCTGGAGGGAGCCCACCAGAGAACGACTTCGCTGGAGCACCTTGATCCAGCCACACCTGATGTCAGCATGCTTCTGATCCTCAGTGGCAAGAACCAATAAATTCCTTTCTTTGACTAAGTCAATTTTCAATGGATTCTGTCTTTTTAAAACATCTAGATTCACAACTGCATCCCTAGAAGTGATGATATATCTCCAAACTGGGAACTTTTCAAAATTCTCTGGGTTTCATGCTGCCATTGCTGGGGACAGGTGTGAAAGCATGCTGAGAAAATAAAACCAAGTACCCACAATGGCTTCTTCATTGTCAGGACCACCCTGAACTGGGTCATTTTTAAGTGTCAGTGTGAAGACCCACTGTAAAGAGTACTGGCCTGAAATGGGATTTCAGGTTTTCTTTCATCTGAATCAATGCAGCAAACATTTATTTAGCACTGACTGTGTGCAGGACCTGTGCACACAAGGTGGAGCAGGAGTCACAATGAGGAATAAGATACAGACCTCAGCCCCCAGTGGCTCTCTCTAGGGTGGGGTAACAATTCTATGTTGATGCAGCCTGGGATGTAGGCCACAAGAAGGAAATGACTGCAGGGCAGGATGAGGAGGGCAAGGAACAGAGGAAAAGAGACATTTTGGGGGGTCCAGGATTGGAGAAGTGGTAGGGATTCCACTCAGAGAGGAAGGGTTGGGTCTGACCCAATTGCAGTTGCTTCTAGGTGCTGGGCAGCCCAGAACCCCTCATTCCCAGGCTTTAGGGCAATGCCAAGAGTAATGTTCTTTTGTTTCTTTTGATCTCAGCAGAATGCATTGCTGAGGAAGTCAAGAATCCTCATTCCCTCCACACAAGACAGAGCACCTGGAAGGCTCAGCTCTGTGTCTAACCTAACTACAAGGGGATGCCATCAGCTCTGGGCACAGGAGGACAGTTTGTAGAGCCCCCCTTCTCTGTTCTCCACCCAGATTCTCCCCGTCCCCAGGACCTTTGCATATGCTCCTCCTGCACCTGAAGCACATCTCCTGCTTCTCTTCCACCTGCACCCCCACCCGTTAAACCTTATTTCTAGGATGCATTACTTCATATGTCTCTAAAAAAGAAAAAATGCTGCCTATTACTTAAGGCATATCATAATTTGTAGGGTGCACCCCAGATTTCAGAGATGTTATAATGTGGGGAAATGAGTCACTAACAATGGATAAAATTTGGCCAAGTTAGCACCCAAGTAGCCCTGTGGCCCCTGCTTAGACATCATGTCCTCTCAGAAGCCCCCCTATTCCCTGTATTGGGGAGTCTTCCATGTGCTATCATTGCCCCATGTGCTAATGTAGTGTTTGCGCTCTGGAGTCAGAACAGGCTGGGGTTAAATCTGCTTCCATCTCTTAATAACATTGTGACCTTAGCCAAGTTGTTTAACCTCTCTGTGCCTCAGTTTCCTCATCTCTAATACACAGATAATTAACAGTGCCCAGCTCACAGGATGCAGAGATGAATAAAGCATGTTGGGTATTTTGAATAGTAGGTGGGTGAGGCTCCTGGCCTGTCTGTCTCTGGAGAGAGGTCAGTGATGATGTTTGTCTTTTCACAATTTTATCTCAGTGCCTAGAACAGTGCCTGTCACATCACACCAACTGGTGATTGTACTGAGAGCTACCAAGTGAGCAGTTGTGCCATGCTTTCAGGACCATCACCCTATTTGAACCTCACAACAACTTTATGAGATAGGTACTACTATTATCGCCATTTTATAGATGAAGAAATGGGGGCACAGAAAGGTTCAGGGTCACACTGCTAGTTCTTGGTGGAACTGAGATTTGAGTCCGGGCCATTTGTCCCTGGACCCCTTGCTCAATAACTACCCTGCTTCCTGGCTTCAGACTGGCCTCACTGCTTCAAGTGTCTTTCCCACCTAGCCCATCTTGTCCTCACCCCAGGAACTCCTTGGCAACCAGTACTAATTACACTGTTTTTCCATTTCAAAACCATCAGTGATTCTAAAACATTTGGCTTGGCATTGAGGGTCCTCTGTGATGTGGCCCAGCCCATCTTCCTGACTCTCCTCTTCCTCTTAGAGCCCCTTGGTGCTCTCTCTGCCCCCTTGTGTTGGCTTATCAAGACTTGAGGACTCACCGTGGTCTTCACTAGACTGTGAGATCCCTGGGGGCATGCCTACCCCAGACTCCACTCTGTTGTCTTCAATGCCCAGCACACATGTGCCTGCCACATAGTAGGTGCTCAGTAAATGTTTATTGAACCAAATTGAGAGAAATCCACTGCAACCTCCAGGCATCAGTTGATTTCCTTTTCTCATTTGTAAATTAGCCTTTTGTAGTAGGAAAAGCTATTTCTGAAACACATGTTGCATATGTGTCCAAAAGAATCTGAAATTCTCTGCTAAAGGCTCATGCAAAGATGCAACATTTGGATTGTGTTAAGCAGTTTCCTTCCCTGTTGAATCTTCTTTCATCTGAGGAGTGTCAGCTCTTGCTCAAAGCATCTGAGAGACAGTAATCAAGGTTGCCGCAAGTTAAATCTAACTGCCTGCGAAGCTCCAACAGGAAAGAACTTGGGGAATCTTTCTTCCTCTGGAGGGAAACTAGGTTTGTTCTCTCCACTATTAGATGTTACAGCGTTTTACTATGCCAGTCATGAAAATGAGAGTGGGATCGGGCGCTTGTAGAAAATATCATGACCAGGGATCTGGGAAATACTCAGAACCTGCCCCAAATTTCAGCCTGCACACTCCATGAGGTTCCTACAGGAAATACAACACAAGGAGCAATGCCAGATGGAAAGCAAAGACCAAAACCCTGTTCAGAGGATAACATTAATGTTTGCAGACACTGATCATGCCTTTACTCTGTGCCAGGCAATGTGCTTTATGCTCGTTATTTCATTTGAAACTACAAGCACCCTAGGAGGTGGATGCTTTCATTATCCCTGTTTCAGGAGAGAATAAAAGAGAACTAGGTTATGCAACCCGACCAAGGTCATATAACTTACAAATAGCAGAGCCTGAATTCAACTTTTGCTCTCTTACCCAAACTCTAGTATATTAGGGTAAGTAATGCCATCTGCAGTAACAGATAAAACCTGAACTCTTGTTGGCTGAAAACAATAAATTTCACGTCGTACTCACAACATAGTTCAAAGTGGGTGCTCCTGGTTGAGAGGCCTTCTGTACGGTTGTTCATGTCCTAGGCTCCTTCCCATTTGTGGCTTCATCCACCTTTCAGTCCTTATGGCTCTATCCATTCATTAGTGGAAAGTGAAAGAGTATGGATTGAGGAGAAGGAGGGGGACTTCACAGGCCAGTCCTGGAGGTCACACACACGCAGCAGTGTGCTAGTAAATGGTTAACTACCAGTTCTCCTGAGAAAAATCTGATCTGTAGCATTTGCCAGTTCTTATGGTGTAAATGCTCCATCGTGTTCAATTTCAAGCCAATGACAGTTTCACAACCAGCTCACAAAATTCCTGAAAACTTAGCAATCACCTCCTGGAGCCAGTGTGAGGCAGCTCTATCACATCACTGCATCACATACCTCCACGTTCCACTGGCCAAAACGCAGCCACGAGGTCACACCCAGCAGCAAGAGAGGCTGGGAAGAGTCAACTGTGGGTGAGACCAGGAGGTAAAAGAAACTGGCTCAGGTGAATAGGTAGCTGCCTCTGCCATATCTGGAAGAGTGGGCTGGCCCTATTGCCTGAACTTGTCAGCCTCAGCAGCTTCAGGTCCAAAGCCAATACTGCAAACCTGCTGGAGCTGAGAGACTAGTCAAAAAGAAGCCAACATGTAACAACGAGTTCATTCACCCAAGTTGGCCTGGGCGTCCAGGACAGTGGCCCAGCTCGACTGTCCCACGGGAAGAACAGAGAAATGCCAGAGAGGAAGCAAAGAAGCAGGCCGTGGGCCAGCTGACCATTTGAGCCCAACAGAAGCGAGAGCTACCCCCATGAACATGTCAGCCCGTGGAGGGGAGTTGTGGGGAGGAAGTCACATTCAAGTGCTGATTTATCCACTCCGGCTCTAAAAACACAGCCCTGTCAGTGTTGTGGAAACTGAGCAGAGGGGTAAAAGAGCAAGACAGGGTACAAAAGGGAGAAAACCTGAGGGCTTCCCTCACCTGGGCCTTCAGCCACCAGGACTCTCAGTCCAGGGAACTGTGTGCAGAAGTGAGCGCCGTGGGATCTTCTCTTGAATGGATCTAAGTCCATGGAGGAGCATAGACTTCACGCAGATTTAATACCATCTTAGCCTGAGATCCCCTGAGAGGAGAACCTGAGACAGGATCCTTCAGAAAGAGAACCCAGATGGCAGGGGTGGGGAGAAAGGCTGACTGAGACAGGGAAGAGGGTGTTATAGAGCTGGTTGCCAGTGTGGGAAATGGAGGCTCCAACCCCTGAGACTGAGGATGCCCCTGAGGATTGTTGACTTATTTATGTGTTCATCCAACACATGTGGAGTGCTACTATGCGCCAGGCACCATGCTAAGCTAGAGGCTCCAGACTTGATGGTCCAGGTGCCAAAGGGGGAGAGAGAAGGAGGCTGTGTCCAGCCCCAGGGCAGCCTTATTAGCCCCTATGCCAAGACACATACACTCCCTCTCTCTGCTACTGTCTGGTAACACTGGGTTGTCTCAGAACCTGATGCTTTGGGATTTTAAATCTCAAAATTTCCTCACAGCCTGGGCTTGTAAGTACCAGGCTCACATGATTTGTCTGAGTTGATATTTTGTGATCTGAGTGAGCTGCCTTCAGGTGGTTGGATGCCATCAATGCTCATAAATGTGCCATCATCTTGACAGCCAGCCTCAACTTTTAGAATATTTATGAAACATGGCATGGGCCCTTATCTACCCTCTAAAATATTTAACTGCCAAAGGTGAACCAGACCTGCAAAGAGTGGGCTGCAGCACACGGCTCAGACCGGCTCCATTCTGCACCAAGGAGCTCTTAAAATCAGCTCTTTTGTTAGAAATCAAATATTAACAGAAAGGGTGAATAATTCATTGGTGAGTCTGAATGCCCAAGGAGCTCAGAAGAAATCCCCAAGAGCAAGTTTTGGTGCAGCAGTGATTCTATAGACCCAGCCCTTTCCTCCAATTTCGAAGTGGGGGATGCTGGCTCAGAGAATGGACTCTGGAGCCCAATGCTGTCTGGATTTGAACCCAGCTCCACCACCTACTCACTGTGCTGAATGTCTTTTATTTGCTTCTCTTGCTCACTCTCCACCCTTCCCCACTCTGCTCTGTGCTCCATCAGGCTGAACTCTACAGACAGCAACAGGTGCCCTGGACCTCTGGCTTCCACTTGTGCTCAGCCAATGGCGATCTTTGGCAAAGACTGCAGGAGTGGAGAAGAGGCAGCTTGAGGAATTCACTCCCTGAGCCTCCTCCCTGCTGGATAACTAAGGGCTCAGCAAAGGCCACCTCCCCTCATAGGTGCCCCTCCACAGCACTCCCTCTAGGCTCTGGTGACCACTCCCTCCTCTCACTTCTTCAGACCTGGAGGTCGCAGCTTGCAGGGAGTTACTAGCCCCAGGCACTGCACTATCATTTGCTGTTTACCCTGCACCCTGCTCATGTTTGCATCAGGATTAAGCTTATAAACTTGCCATTTTTGAAGGTCAAAAATTATCAAATATTGGCAGGCTCATATGTTTTACCTAATTGTTGTTTTATTAGACCTTCCTCAATTTTGTGTGTGTGCTATCTATTTCCTACCGTAAATTTGACTGATACAGAAGATGTGTAACTGGGCTAATTACTAACCTCACTGTGCCTCAGTTTACTCATCTACAAATGAGGATTATAATAATAGAACCTACTCAAGAGCCTTCAAATAATCTAATGTGTATGAGGAGGGAGTATAAGACAGTAGCTGGCAAGTAATACCTGCTCAGTAGATGTTGGGGGGAAAGATATCCTCTCATTTGAGATAGAAGAGTCAAGGAATGGCTTGTGGATCGACTGTCTGGGCAGGAAGTAGATGAGATTCTTTGCAGTCCTCAATGGAGAAGAATGGAAATAATTTACATTTATGTAGTTCTCTACTGCTGAGGAAGTTCATTTGTATGTTCTATTCTAGACATTCAATTAAAAATCTGTTAGGTGCCAACTATATGAAAATACAGTGGAGAGCACATCCGGGACCCTCGTCTCCGGGGGAGGACACAGACCAGGAAGCTAAACATTACATTGCAGAGTTTGAAGAAATGCAATGATGGGGGAAGTCAAGGATGACATGGGCACCAGAGAGTTAGAGGATGATTTTTCACAGAAGAAAATGTTTGATCTCGGACCTGAATGAGGAGTAGAAATTACCTATAGAAAGGGTCTAGGTGATGGAGGGAACAGTATTCCCAAGAGAGGAAATAGCATGTAAGAAAGCTAAGAAGTGAGATGTAGGGTATGCATAGGGAAGTAAAAGAAGTTGGGTTTTGCTGAAACATCTCCTTGGAGCCTAGGTCAGTCCCCTGGTACACAATAGGCACTCAATGATTAATGAAGGGACACAAGTTCCAGCTACATCTCTAATACACATACACAAGAAAAAGAATGTTCTACACTTGGAGTGCTTTTACTCTCCACATGCATTTATTGGACCCTGTTGCTTACCTCAAAAGAAGACAGCTCCAATCCATTTCCCCCCCCCCATCTTTATCAGAATTCAGAAACAAAGATGCAAGATTTCAGGAGCTCAGGAAGAGAAATAAAGAGGATAACAAGAGGGTAGAGGCCAGGACTTTGGGGAAAAACCTTTGAAGCAATTTATTACTCATCCATTCATTCATTCATTTATTCATTCAACTAGTTCTGTACCTGCTCTGTATGCTGGTACCTGGCCAGTGCTACACCAATAAAAACTAGAGATTCATGGCCCATTCCCATGTGGGGCCACACCCATGAGAATAAGCCCACGTAAATGGCCAGAGTGGCCAGGCAGAGACAACAGGACAACTGGAGAACCAGTTCAGACTCCTGTTTTTGGTCCTGACAGGTAAAGGCAGGTTCCTGGGAAGGTGGCTCTTACTCGGGGGGGGGGGGTAAAACCTACAACTGGATTCCCAGAGCAATTTGAAGCATTATGATCTAGTGTAAGAAGTGGGGAATTTGAAGTCAAAAGACCTCATTTAACCCTGACTTCCCTACTTACTCACCGTGTGACGGAGAATAGGTTGCTTCACCCGTGAGATTTAGTCTTCTCATGTGCAAATGGGAATAAACACACCCACCTTGCTGGGTAGGTGTGAGGATTAAATAAGATCAGGCATGCAAAGTGTATGGCACATGGAAGTCACTGCATAAGTTGTGGTTTTACCATTATAGAACCCGAGTTTTAATTTCACTTCCATTGACAACCACTGGGAAGACCTCTCCGTGGTGCTGATCTCTTGAGTGACAGCTTGGAGTCTGCCTGGAGTCTCCGCCTTTTGTTGAGAAGAAAAATCTTTGTCAAGAGTAAAGGCAACATCTGCAGCTAGATTAAACACACATGTATCCTCAGCAAGGTGCTCCATCAGGATTTTCCCATTACTCACTGCTCACTTGGCGGTGGTATCCCCAAACTGCAAAAAGGAAACTGCTGGGAGGTATCAGTTACAAGAGGACTATTCTTGAAAACCCATCACTGTAATGGAAAGTATCATAGAGAAAGTAATAATAAAAAATAATAATAACAACAACATCACAACTGTAGGAGTAATATGAAATAGCGAGAGGCAAAATACTATGGTGGTTAAGAAAGCAGTTTTGAGAGGCAGGACACTTGAGCAGATCCTAGCTGTGTAGAACTTGGTTGAGTTACTTAAATGCTCTGGGCTTCCTGATCCATAAACAGAGTCAAAATAATAACTACCTCATAGTGTTGTCACTATTACTGAATCAGTTACTATTGATTTAATGGTTCACTGCCTATTACTCTAAATACCATACAATATACATGAAAGGTATTTTGAGTGGTGTCTGGCACATAGGACATACTCAATAAACATTAGCTCTTAGCACTGTAGTAAGTGTAAGTATCTTTTAGCACAATTGTTAAGCAGCACTGAGCAATGCATATTACATACATTATTGCTAAGTATCCCAACAACAACATGTATCAATCAATTACTAACATAAATTGCACTTACTATGTGCCAGATAGTTTTACACTCTTTATACAAACCATCTCAATGAATAGAATAGGTTCTCTTTTATCCTCATTTCACACATGAGGTCCAGAGAGGATAAGTGGCTGATTTTGAGCCCAAACCTTCCCAACTCCTGAGCCTCTTTGCTTGAATGTTTTGGACGAGCTGCTGTCATCCGAGAAAGGACAGATGCTTCTTGGTCCCTTCCCATTTCAGGTTCTGTTTGCTGCGTTTAGAAGCCTTAGTGGACTTCCAGCCTCCTCTCTTTGGATACAACCCCACAGGACTGAAAGGAAATGGGAATACAGACCAGATGGTTCCATCCTAAAAACTGCTGGGCATCCAAAGGGGAGCACTGAGAATCACCCATACCTCGTCTGTCTCTTCTAGAATCACCCAGTTCCTACCTGGCATCTAACACTCCCCCATTCAAAGCCTCCTTTCTATTGCTGGAAGCCGCCTGTCTTCCTGGTTCTGCTCTAAATCATTTCCCATCTCCGAGCCTCATTTCCTCTTCAATGAATTAGTGATTATGACCTTTGCTCTGATTCCCTCTGAAGGTGGTAGTGAGAGGCAAAGGAAACTTTAGATATGTTTGGTAAACCATAAAGTCCTCTTCTAGATGAGAAATCATTGCCATTTCCTCCAATAGCATAGAGGAGAAAAAGACTATCAAAAGGGCCATTTCCACATATGTTGAGATCCCCAGATGGGGAAAGTTGTTTTCCCCATTTCAGATGCCACTTGCTGCAAAACATATGCTTCTCCTGGTTGGATTGCTCCAATCATACTCTGTTGTGGTTCATATCCCTCCAAATAAGCCACTATTTCAAGGAAGGGTGTGATTTCCAATATTCAGATGTCCAAATCAATCCATTGAGAGGTTGTAAGAAAATGTAAAATCCTATCTTTTAAAATTAAATTTTATGTGTGTCTATCACATACATAGGTGTTCCTGCAATAGTAAATGTATATTGAGTGTAATAATGTCTACATGTGTGATACACAGAGAGGCAGCCCAGCACAGTAGTTAAGAGCACAGGCTGCCTGAATTCTCACCCTGTCTCTGCCATGTACTTAGCTTGGCCAATTTGTTTAATCTCTCTGCACCTGTCCTTGTTGTTGTTTTTATTTATAAAGTGGCAATGATAAATGCCCACTTCACAGGGTTGATGTAAAAATTAAGGAAGTTTATAAATGTAAAACACTCAGGACAGCGTTTGAAGCATGGTAATTGATCTGTGTTTGCTCTGGTTATTTTTTTATTTTATTTTATTTTATTTTATTTTATTTTATTTTATTTATTTATTTTTTAATTTTATTTTGTCGATATACATTGTGGCTGATTATTGCTCCCCATCACCAAAACCTCCCTCCCTTCTCCCCCCCCCCAACAATGTGCTCTGGTTATTATTATACAGTATATGTGTGGGGTCGGAGCAGGAGAGGGGTGGGACTAGTTTAGGCTTTGTGATTTTTTCCCCATTCCCTTGCCTGAAATACCTTTCCTTTGCTTGATGTGGCTTAGGCATCACCTTTTCCAGAAAGCCTTCCTTTCCTGCCCCAGGTGAGATTAGGGACCCCTGTGGACACCCACAGCCCCATATTTACACTTCACTCTGATTGCCTATTTCAAGGTTACCAGTCTCTTCTCCTTTCTGACAGTGAAGCCCTTGGAGCAGCAGGACCTTCCAGGTACCATGGTGTCCCCAGATCCTGGCACAGATCCTGGCACACAGTGGATACTTTCAGTACCTGGGGGTTAAAAATAAACTGAATTAATCTGAATTAGAAACAAAACTGCCTTCAGATCCAAAGCAATTTGCTGGTATAGACCACATGACTGGGGGAAAACAGTCACATAGAAAGAAAATTAGCAAAATCCCACCTCCCTCTGGAAAAGGCAGCTAAAATTTTTCCCTCTAAAGAGAGATTAATTCCACCCAGAAATAAATCCCTGATGAGCCTCCCAAGGAGACTATTAGCAAACCACAGTTACCCCCTGACAGGAATTTCTTCCTGTGAAAGTCCCACTGAGTCACTGCTGAATTCTTTTCTCCTGCACAGCAGTTTGCCTAAGCCTGAGGGATGGCCAACAATTACCAGAGAGTAAATATTTCAGCAGCACAGAGCCAGCCTTCTCAACAGCCAACAGGAAGCTGTTTCTCTTTCCTATAAACCGTTTATTAAAATACAAGGTTAAACCCAGCAAGGGAATACATTTTTCTGCCTCCTCATCCAATGGGCCAGCTATTTCAATGCTGAAGTTTTTCTGGCTTTAGCAAAACCTCTGCACAAACTGTAGATAGAGTGCTTTCCCCTCAGGGGACCAGGGGTTTCTGAATTTGGAATCTGTCAGATTCAAATCTCAACTCTCCCGTGAACGAGCTGTGATAACTTAGGCAAATCACTATTCAACTTTCAGAGCTTCAAGTTCAAGAAAATGGAGATAGCAGCTCTCACCTGTGTGCTACATGGGGGTTTCCAGGAGATAAAGGATATGGACATTGCCAGCTCAAGGACCAGCACTCTGAAGGCAAATGGCAAACTTCTGTGGTACCCAAAAGCCACCCTTCCCTTCTTCGCTGTAACAAAGCCCCCATTTTGTTCAGGTTCTGGGTAGCCAGGATGAAAGCAGGTACAGCCTTCCCAGCCCCAAGGCCTGATTCCTGAATTATGCATGCCACCATGGTAAACCTATTCTCCTGCCAGGACTGGTTTAAGAAAGGGTATAGGGCATAATTTATTGGCGAATGAGACATGAGGAAAAATCTGCTGCAGAGCTTCTAGAAAAGGTGTTATTACTTCCAAAAGGGATGCCTCCAAGAAGAAAGATGAAATGTAATAAATGCTTTGAGTTACTGGATGTTGGTGTCTATGTGTGATGTCCAGAGGTGCTGCAGCCATCTTGTGATGATGAGGAGATAAGCCTGAGAACAAAAGCTTCCACACAAAGGTGACAGAGCAGAAGGATGGAAAGCACCTGGGTTTCCATCCTTTGAGCCTCTGAGTTAAGCAGCCCTGGCTCCATCCTATTTCTGGATCCACTCTAATTTTTGGTTATGTGAAATGATTAATGTCCTTTATTGCTTAAACCACTTTAATGGAGTCATCTATTACATGCAGCTGAAACCATCCTAGCTGGAACATCTACCAAGAATGAAGGATCAGACCTGTGGCATATTTTATCACAGGAATTTCATCTAGCTCTCTACCCAGCTAGCCAGCAGGCAGCAAATCATTAATGAAACCTACTATACATAGCTTTCTGTCTCAAGGCACACAATGTCATATAAAGTGGAAAAAAAAGAAAAGTAAAAAGAAGATACCAGGACATGTTGTTATTGTTGATGATAATGATGATGATATTTCTGCTCATATGGATTTTTAGTTGCAGACAACAGGGCCCACTCTATCTAGTTGGAATAGAAGAAGAATTTATTAAAGATAGTTAGCAGCTCACACAATCTCCAAGAGGGCCGAGAGTATGGGCCCTGGAGGCCACATGCCCAGGAGCATCTTCTGAATCCACCCCCTGCACTGCTTGCAGCTCGGTCAGATCTCATGGTCTCTGGGTACAGGCTCTGCAGGTGCCATGTGCAGAATGCAGCTGCTGCATCCTTGTGCTCTGCTGACGCTGAGATCTGGATGCTTCCCCTGTGCCTATTTCTCACCATCCTTACCAGGAAAGGATTCCATGTGGCTCTGCTTCTTTGTTTCTTCCTTCCAAGTCAAAGCCTTGCACGGATTCCTCTGATGGCCCAAGTCTAGGCAACATTCTTAGCTTCAAGAATGGCTGGAAAATTGACTTCTGGCACCTACTTCAGGAGAGGCTCTAGATTTTCAAATACAGGAAAAGTCTTCAAAATGTTGAGGGATATGACAAAGGATCATTGTACCATCTATTCAGAACTTTATGTAGCTGAGAAATTCCTTTTGGACAAGCTGACCACTGTGGAGGCGTGAGGGCTTACCTGCCAAGTTTGGGGGAGTAAGTGGTTGGGTTACCAAACTAGACATCTGAAGATGTGTTTTGTGTCTCGGCTCCACCACTAACCATCTGGGACCAAGTAGCTTCCTGGACCATTGGTGATGACCTGGTAACTCCCATGAGACTCAAGAGAGTCAGCCTTATGCATCTGGAAGCCCAGCCTCTCATGCTCCCTGTCGAGGGCTCAGGGTCAGGGAAGCAGTGTCTTAGTTCTGTGTTGGTGGATAACTGGCCGAATGATCTTGGGAATGTCATGGAACCTCCTTGGGCCTCAGTCTCCACCCCTTTAAAATGGTGGTTTGGACCAGATGGTATCTAGGTGTCCTTCTTGCTCTGTTCCTTGTCCCTAAGAAGTTGTTGTCACATCTGATGACTCTCCAGAGTACTGCTGCTTTCTGGAGCAATAATTCCCCCATTTAACATTGTTCCTTTTTGCAGGAATCACCAAAAAGCATCTTCCCCAAGGAAATTTGCTGCTCAGGTGTTAGTAAACTTGCACCAAATATTTCTCAAATTAAAAGTGACCAAGAAGTGTTTTGCAAATAGAGCACCACATCAACACTGTTGAGAGCCATTCTGCTATAGGGAATGGCATGGGAGCCTGAGGAGTGATAGCCCTTGTTCAACAGGCTGCAAGGGGGTCCCATGTGTGTGACACAGCTCCGTGGAATTTCCTGTTTGTTCACCTTTGGTTGCTTAACAAGGCTTCCCAGAATTGAACAGCCTAACCTTTTGGCTTAGTATGACTTTGGGAGATTCCGAGGGCCTGGGAGTTTTTCAAAGGATATGTTAAAATACATCAAAATTAATTGGTTTATTTAAAAGGCATTGTCAGTACTAAAGGTGTTTTTGATGTATGTTCCTGGTATGGGTTGGCTTTATTTAATTTTGTTGCTGATTTTTCCTGTTAGTGGTGTGTGCACTGACCCATAATTTTAGCATAACTGCCTCTATAGTTGTGATCATACTCTTGTGCGTGTGGAATGAAGTTATTGTGTTAAATTTTTATAAATCCATGTCTTTTAGGAAGATGGTGGGTTTGAGTGCAGTGGTGTTTACAACTAATTGATCACAACCAGTTACAGATTTCTTTGTTCCTTCTCCACTCCCACTGCTTCACTTTACTAACCAAGAATATGTCATTCCATAGTAATAATAAGAGTGACGCAGTGTATTTTAACAAACTTAAGAAGGGTCATTTAACTTTTCACTTTGTCCCCTGTGCTGTTCCTGGAGTCTATTGGCAGGGAAATAAAAGGTTTTGTTATAGAGATAAATAAGTAAAATAGTACAAGAATATAAACAAGTTTTGATATTAATAGATTTGTTTTAGGTTAGTTTATAATTTAGAAGCATTTAACAGTAATAGAGATTTATTGTTATATTTTATTATATAAAATCATGACTTAAGTAATATGGTTTTAGTTGGTTAAAAATTAGCATAGTTAATATAAACATAAACATTATAAATTTGCTAAACATAGTATAAGTAAGATTAGATAAAAATTTAGAATGTAAGTTTACATATAAGTTAAAAAGGTTAGGATTTATGATTCAAACCAAAAGTCTGATGTCTTTAAGCCAAGCATGCTGCTGTTGTATGGTTTCCTGGCCACAAGCCACAGGCTTTGGGGTGAACTATTGATGCACGAGTAGGTGTTTTTGTCACAGCGTGAGTGCTTTAGAACATTTTGACCTTTCCTTTTCAATAGAAATGAAATAAGAAATGTTTTGATTAAAAGATAAATCGTTATGTAAAAGATTAAGTAAAAACATATAAATAAAGCAAGATTCATGGGGTCATTGTCCACACTTGCACTAGACACCTGTGGTCCATGTCTTTATTTTTTCACCGAATCCACACCACCTATTCAGGTCCAGCGAATGCTGCAGAGCTGGTCTCTGGCACAACACCTTCTAATAATACAACAATCTCCCCCGAGAGATGTGTCACTGCCCTGTGGCAGGCAGCTGCCTGCTGACACATCCACCCTCGGACAATGGGCAGGTTGGCTTTGAGAGCCAGCCTTTACTAGCCCCTGCTCAACTATCCGCTCACCTCCAGTGTGTCTGGAGATGCTCTCCAACTGGCTCCCAGGGAGAATGGGGTGACTTATTTATCCCTGACCCTGGAAAACCTATGTACTATAAACATGGACAAGGGTCTCTCTTTCTGAGCTTCAGTTTTTCCATCCTGCAAATGGGGTAAAATTACATGCCACAAAAAATTGACCAAAAAAAGTGAATGTACGTAGAGGCCTCCAGCCCAGTGCTGGGCACTTAGTGGGTGCTCAGTGAATATACCTTCACTTTCTTTTTGTGTGTGTATCTGTGTGTGTGAGTCAATATTTTATTTTATTTGTTTGGTTTTTTAAAAAATTTTTATTGAATTATAATTGATTATACATATTTTGTGGGTTCAATGTTGATGTATGTTGATCAAATGAATATTGCTAGTACATATATTGTTACAAGTTGTACTTATTCTTTATGCCCCTTGTCCAATCTCTCCCTATCCCCCTCTACCTCCTGCCTCCCACCACTGATAACCCTAGATTTCTTCTCTCCCTCTGAAAGAGTAATGGTTACTCTGTTGATTTGCTGCTTAGATGATCTGTCCAATGCTGAGAGGTGTGTTCAGGTCTCCCAATATTATCACAAAGCAGGTGCTTCTTCTGTCACTCTGGAATGGGCTTTGTGGAGAGAGACATCCTCTTCCTTTCTTTGGTCTCTGCTGGTGGCTCTCCTTGTGTCAGTGCACTCCAATGGCTGGTGGACCATCTGCATGGTGGTTGTGATGTCTAGCCACTTTTGTGGCAGCAGTGGTTACTGTGGTGGCTGTGGTGGACCACCCACATGGAGGTGATGTTTTTGGCATGCTCCTTGGTGCCGGCAGCGTTCTTGGTTGTGGTGGGGGGTTCTGGTCCCCTGCTCAATGCCTCAGGACCCCAGTCAGGACCTGAGGCTCTGGTGGTGTGCCTGGTTGTGGGAGGGGGGGTCCAGTCCCTGGCTTCATGCCTCAGGTCCCATGGCAGGCCCTGAGGCGCTGGTGGTATGCCTGGGCCTGAACTAATTTTTTGTCCTTTGCTTACTTCTTAAATGGGGGAACCAGTAATTGAGCTGTGTGGTTGAGCTAAATTGTTGCTTTGCTGCTGTTTCCCTAGGGAAGGCTTTTTGTGAAGCTCAGGGTTTGATGGCTGACCTTACAGGTACTTCTGTCTCTCAAGAAACCTGGTACACCTAGGTTGTGCAGAAACTCTGATCTGGGCCTGAGTCTTTTCATCAAACTGCACCCATGCAATTCTGTATTCCCAACCAGTCTCCTCTGAGTGGTCCTGTGGTGACTGGAGGGTAGATTGGCTGTCCTTGCTGTGTCCCAGTGTCCTCCCAGTGGGTCCATCTCCCCCACTGCCTGTGCTGCAAACACTTCCCAAGGGATGGACCATGCTCTGGTCCCTTGTGATGACTCAGAATCCTCTGAGTGGCTCCCCTTTTTCAGCTGTTCTGACTCCTTGCTCCTGCATGGGTCCATGGGAACCCTATTAGTGGTCTTGCTGTCCTGGGGACCACCAAGGCCCTCTTCTCCCCTGCCACCTCCAAGCAACTCCATCTGAAGGGCTCAGCTGTGGCTTCTGTCGGCTCCTGCTCGATGTGCTCAGCAGCTCCAGCCTTAAAGTGGCTGTGGCCCAAAACACTCTGAGCAGTTTTTCTTTCTCTTATCATGGTTTCTCCTGCCTTCATGAACTCCATAGGTCTCTCCTGCTCTTGCCCTGAACTCTAGCAGCCCCAGCATGGCTGTTGTTGCTTTTTTATAGTTGTAAATTGGTTGATTTATGGGAGAGAGTGACACTGGGAACTGTCTATTCTGCCATCTTGACCAGAAGCCTTTCCTTTCTTTTTCAGTGCTCTCTTCTTACCTGGATCCTCCCTCTCTTTCCAAGGTGCTCCCAGGTGAGTTGCCCACCCCTCGTATGTGGCCCCCCCTTCAGACCTGTCTCCTAGAGGCTTCAAGTTTTCTTCCCACATCATTCCAGCAATTTTGCTCCTTCCTCATACCTGCTTTTTTTTCTAACCCCCAGGATCTTCAGCCTGCCTCAACTCAGAGCAGTGACCTGTTTAAGTGAGTGAAGTGGACAATCACAGCCAGTTAATGAATTAAGGGCAGAATGAATGACATAAATAATGAATTATGGTAACTTTCGGTGATAAAACCTTAACTCAAGAGAGGTGGTGCTAGGGGTCCCCAGCAACAGGACTCATGGGGCTGATGGTGCTAACTAATGTCATACACACACATACACACAGTTGGGAGATCTCAGAGAGCTGGCATGATGTCCTCTGTGTCATTGTTACATCTGTGACCTGAAGCTGGGCTCATCGTGGTTGAGGGTCTGTGTTCACCGATGCATGAATCAAGTGGCCCCACCCCCTGAGAACCAGGATGCTGTCCCAGCCACTGTCCTGCCCTCACTTTCTGTGGGGGAATCACCTCCTCTCAACTTCCCTTTCCTCTCAGTAAAATGGTTGATGTCTGCTGCATGTGTGCTGTGGCAGACACTTCAGTAGGGTCCATATTCATTAGCATATTCAGTCATTGCTGGCACCTATGAAAAGGTCTGTTTGCCATTCCCATTGACAGGGGAGGAAACTGAGGTGCAGCCCCAGGTCACTCAGCTGCTAAGTGGCAACTTTGGAGCCTGTGCACTAACTACCCCACTGTTTCAGCTATCCCTACCCACCATGGGTGACCAGGTGAACTCTAAGAGAGAAGAAATTCCATTCACTCCAGCCACAGGAATTAAATATCTGTACATGGCACAGGTCTAGGGGTCCCACCCTGCATGTGTTACTTGAGAAGAACAATGAATAATCACTGTGACTTCCCACCCATTTATGCCTGGTTTCCACATGGACATTTGGCAGAGGGCTTCAATGCCCAGGCTCTGATGCTGGACAGATCTGGGTGTCTATCCTGGCTGTCACTGCCCTCGAATGCAGGTACTTATCCTATCTGAAGCTCAGTTTCTGCATCTGTAAAATGGGCCTGATTCTCTTATCTAGATGGCAGCTATATAATCTGTTTCTATACTTATAAAAAAATACTTAGAACTGGATAATTTATGAAGAAAATTACAATTTTGGAGGCTGGGAAGTCCAAAGTCCAGGGAATGCCTTGGTGGTGGTGACAGTGACCCAGGGGTCTCATATGGCAGAAAATGGTGGAGCAGAGAGAGAGAGTAACTTCCTCATGCACTCCCCTTTTAAAGCCCTCCGAACCACGCCCCTGACCACCATTTTTAATCCATTCACTACATCATGGTCCTACAGTCCAATCACCTCTTCAAGGCTCCACCTTTCAATTACCATAATAAGATTTCCCACCCTCAACAGTTACAGCAGGAATTAAGTTTTGGAGGGACATTCAACCCAGGGCAACCATGGTGAGGATTAAACCAACCATGTGTGGAAAGGGCTGAGCAAGATTCCTGAGCACAGAAGCTGCCCAGCAGCTACTGCAATTGTTGAAATTTACTGCTGCGCTCCACTCACAAAATGGGCTCAGCCAGTTTGCTTAAAAAAGGGATGGTTTCCGTAGAGTTTTAAAGGTGAGGGGGTCAGAATATAAATAAATAAATAAATAAAGGTGAGTTTTGCTCCCTAAGTCTCCCCTCTCTTTGGTCCTCCTTTCCCCACTACCTCTTTCTCCTCTCTCTCTCTTGCAGAAAGCTGGTCATTTAAAAAAAAAAGAAGGGGGGAAAAAGCCACTCTTGGCATCTTCTCAGTCTCTTTCCTACCAGCTGCTGTTGCTATGGAAACCCAAAGCCATTTGCCTGCCTCTTTCAGCTGTGCCTTTTCCCTTGTTTGCTGGGTATGCAGCTGGCCTTCTCCCTGTCCCCAGAAAGCCATGTTTAGGGTTCCCTCAATTCTTAATGTTTATTCTTAAATTCTCCAGCCAGCTCCCCGTCCCTCTTGCTTTCTGTGTCTCTCATAGTCAAGAGGTAGAAAGGACCATTCCAAGCAGCTGCCCCCATAGCATTCACTCATTCATTCCAGATGTTTAAGGCAGACCTACTGTGTGGGGGTGCTATGCCAAATAGAAATTTGTCAGAGTGGATGAAGAGGGCCCATCATTTTACAGATATGGAAACTGAGGCCCAGAGAGGAGGGAGACTGCCCCAGTCCCACAGAGGGCAGCAGAACCTGTCTCAGAACCCTGTGTCCTGGTGTCCGGGTGTCCGGGTGAGTGCTGTGCTTTTGTTGTCATTAGCATCTGCTACTGACCAGCCACATGCGGGCCCAGGTTTTCCATCTGCATATTCAATCAAATGTTGGAGCCATAGGTAATGGGCAGAGCTGGCCAGTTTTCCCAAGTCCCCCTTCCTCGGGCTGCAGCTGGTGGCTTTAGGACCCAGACCTCCTTAGGAATGTCCTTTTGGCATGGCAGCCCCATCCACTGCATCAGACTTCCAGTTGTACCTGGAACCCCTCCCCGCCCACCCCCACCCCCACCTGGCTTCTCACCATGGGCACAGCTGGAGTGGCTGAGGCTACAGCCAGCTCTGCTCCACTTACCTGCCAGCTCCATCTGTGAGCTGACGTCACCTGAGCCGGCTACTGTTCCCCCTGGCGTTTTCTGCTTATTAAAACACACATGCCATCCTTCTCTCCTGCACCATTAAGAGGTTTGCTCAGCAGCACAGAATCAACCTGCTTGGGAAAGGGAGGGAAGGAGGCAAAGTCCACACACTGTAAAAATTAATGTGGAATGAAACATGAGCTCTGGCTTCCCAAACAGTGGCTGGTTTCAGAGGCAGATGGATACTAAAAGGCTCTGATCACTTAGTAAGGAACCCTTAAAAATGAGCAGCCATGGCTAATGGCTCAGCCTTTAAGGACAGAGTGGGATGAATACCTACATGAAGACTAACTGTGGGTCAGGCACTGGGTACATGGACTCCATCGTCATTTCCATCATGACCACCAAGGACTCAGTCTTCACTAAGTGTCAGGTACTTGACCACACTTCGTAAATCTGGTTTTTATTTGCACTTGATTTCTGCCATCTCCACCCTCGTTCCCTCCTCTCATTTTCCTGACCCGCAGGGGCAATCACTTTTAATTCTTTTTGCTGATTCTCTTCAGATGCACCCTCATATCTATAGGTAATATGTTTATGGTGCCTGATTTGGGGGTGTTATCTATTGATTTTCTGCTATGGAATTTAACCCTCTTTCACCAGCCCCTGTGCCCACCCCGTACACGCTTCCTGCCTTCATGCTCCCAACAGGGTTATTTGGTTTATTTAGAACAGCAGCCAGCTTTTCATGGCTATGTCCTGTAGTCTGTGTACGTGGTTGAGCCCTGTAGTCTGTGTCTTGTTTTCCTTCATGTGGGAGTAACAAAAACATGCCACTCAGATGTCCTGCTTCAGGAACATAACCGACAGCGCTGTGTGCTATCTCTCTGGGTGCATCTCCACATTCACACCAAGGCCACATTCCTGCAGCCCAGTGACTGAGCACAGGCCACTCCTGCAAGACGTGGAACTTCTCCAATGAGCAGCTTTGGCTGGAGACCTCCCCTATCATCTGGGCTGCTCCTTTCTGGGAGCTGCACTGCAGTCCAGGCCCTTCCCCCCACCCCATCTTTCCTCCTTCCCTCTCCTCTTCACAGAGACAGCCCTGCTGTGGTCTGAGGGCTCTGCTGCCTTCTTCTGTCCCTCCTCCTTTATCCTGAGATAGAGCTCCCTACATCCTCATAACGTACGCTGTCTGCTTCTGTAGAATTGCTTGCTTAACCTAAGTAACTCCATTTACCCCATCTGACCTGCAGACTACCCCCTTCTGCATGAGAAACCGTTGACCTTCTCATAGAAACAAAAACAATTGCATAGAAACAGGAGCCGTACACAGTGAACTATTACATGGGAACAGGAACCATACACCATGAAAACTTATGTGCTTGATTGCTCGAACACCTCATTCTTGGCATCTGTGACCTAGCTCCCTACCTTGCTTTGTGCACCTGGACAAACCCGTGTGCCAACAGGATGTAGTTTTTTGCCTTTAAAAACCCCACAAGACCAAGGCCTGATGCCACTCTTCCTTGGTTGCTCCTTGGGAGACGGACGCTGGCCAGCTGGAGTGAATAAACTGCCCTTTTCTGCACGAGTGGCGTGTAAGTGCATTTCTTGTGGGAGGGGGCCTCACAACAATCCTTCACAGGAATCTCCCCCCAATCAATCTCTCAAAAATGCAATCCCATTTTGGTGTCCTTCTGTCAAACCTGAACTAACATGTCTGGAGTTAATCACTGTCTCTTCCCCACATCCTGTTTCTGTTAGTTTAGTTTTTGTTTGTTCATTTGTTTGTCCAGGTTTATTTACAAAAGGTAAAAACTGGAAATAACCCAAATGTTCATCAACAGATGAATGGATAAACTAATAGTAATATATATCTGAAGATCAGAATATTACTCAACAGAAAAAAAGAGAGGATGAAATACTCACATAATATCATTGATGAATAATCAAAGTAATTATGTAAAACAAAGGAAACCAGAAAATAAAAAGAGCAAACACTTCATGATTTCATAAAATAGAAAATTCTAAAAATGCAAAAGTATCTGTTGTAAGGGGAAGTATATCAATGTTTACCTGGAGGGCTGGGAAGGACAGGGGGCAGGATGATAAAAGGACAAGAGATAACTATTGGGTAGCAGATATGTTCATTATCATGGTTGTCATGACGGTTTCGCAAGTTCACACGGATGTCAAAACTTACCAAGTTGTATATTTTAAATATGTGCTGTTTATTATATGTAAATTATACCTTAATAAAGCTTTAAAAACTGATTTGAGATAAAAATCTCTATGTCCCACTCTTAGATCGTTTGTTTTCATGTGCTTATCATTAATTCAGCTCTGAATGCTTCCGATATGTAAACCTCCTCCCAACACAGGCAGACACACCGGGTGATCTCTCAATTGCATCCTCAATTGAAACCACCTCCTGGTGCCTTCTGAGCTGCTCCACTCTGGGCTGGCCCCTCTCCGCCTGGTGTGCACCTGACCTCTGGGATCTCCCTTACTGTCACCCTGGGGCTCTTCCTTGCCCTCCCAGTTTCCTGTTTGACATGCCCTGGCCTCTCTTGACTCACCCCTTTTCATGGTGTAGCACATCCTCCAGCAGCTTCCTGATAAAAGGTATGAGGGGTGTAAATTCCAAACTGTTTTTAGTCTATTCTCACACCTTAACCGTAGGCTGGCTGGACTTGGCGTTCTAGGTGGAAAGGCTTTTCCTTCAGAGTTTGCAAGGCTTGGCTCCACTGTCTTTTGTGTGTCTTCTAACACAGTGTTGGTGTTAGAAGCCTGAAGACATTCTGATTCTCAGTCCTCCCTGTGAAAATTTTTCTCCCCCTCTGAAGGCATGCAGGATTCCTCCTTGCCCCCAGCATTCTGAAATCTCCTGGCCATGTACCTTCGTGCGGGTGGGCCTCTCTCTTTTCCTCCCACCTGTGCCTCGGTGGGTCATCCTAAACTAGAAACTCAGCTCCTCCAGTTTCAGGAAAGCAACTTGAATTCTTTCTGGATGAATTCCTCCTCTCTGCTTCTTCTCTTTTGCTTTGGCAAAACTGCTTTTATTTAGCTATTGGGTGTCCTAAACTGGTTCTCATGTCTTCTTATCATGTAGCTCCCATTTTTCCATCTCTTTGTCTCTCACTCTACTTCCCATGAGATTTCTCAACTTTATCTTGCTACCCTTTGATTGAATTTTTCATTTCTGCTATCACATATTTTTTTAATTTCCAAGAGTTCCCTTTTAGTCTCATACTAGTCCTTTTTATAGTGTGTCTCTCTTTTTAAAACATTCTTCTCTACAAGAGAAGGTGATAATGCTGTTAACTGTTAAGAATAGTAAGAATAATTTCTTTGAAATTTGCTTCTCTCTGCATAGCTTCTGTTTCATTCAAGTAGCTTTTTGTTTATTTTGATAGCTTTGATATTGAATGCATTCCTGAAATTTCTTGGCCAAGTGGTAGAATTTATAATTTCTCATTAGAAAGCTATCTATTAATTTGGGCAAGGTAGCAAGGGGACTTTGGTTATATCGGGTGATCTGGCTGGGCAATTTCCTTAGGAAGTTTCAGACCTTACTATCTTTGGTTCTTTTATCTTGGGCTGTTTAGATTTCCCAGAGAAGGTTCCTAATCTCCTTCTGGATGCCATTGGAGGAAGATGGTCAGCATTCTCCACTTCTTCTAGAGCCATACCTAGCCCCCTTCCAGAGCAAATTATATTTACAACCCTCTCCTCTACACGAAAAATTATTTTCAGTAATAATCATGTAAGGATTCGCACTAATCATGTTTTTATTTACTCTTTGGTTTTAAAACCAACTATTAAATGGCTAGAACAGACGAATAAATTTTCATTTTAAATATATTATGCAAATTCAGTAAAATATTTATGTAAGAACTAAAATGTGTACTTACCAAAGTACTGTATTCAGTTCACGCTCCGATTTATTGATTTAAATTTGAAGTATTAATAAAATTCCTGGTGGTCACGTAGAATGACAAGAGTAAAATCATTCAAATTCTGCTTCTTTGCTTTTGCAATCAAGGAGCTCTCCTTGTTGATTTTGAGTCTTTTGTCAAATGCAGGAACATGCAACACTGCAGGGATGAGAACCCACGACATGCCCGAGGAAGCCAGAACAGATCCGAAATATTAGCAACGTACTCTTCAATGAATGCACGTTGCTCAGTCCACTTGTGCTGGGGGTTCTTCCAATTAACTTCCGTGTTAAATAAAATGCTTATTAAAAGGTAAGCAATAAAAATGTGCTGTTTTGAAGCTTACATGTATGTTACTGAAAATCGGCAGTAACCACACAGTTGTTTAGAACACAGACCAACAAAAGATGTTTTTCAGGGAGGAATCTTTTATCTCTGCCAGCAGAGAGAAAATTGTTTAGAATTGCCAACACTAGAAAATAGATGGACTTCTTTTTATTGTGGTAAAATATACATAACATAAATTTTACCATTTTAATCATTTTAAATATATGGGTTAGCGGCACTATGTTCATTCACATTGTTGTGCAAACATCACTACCGTCCATCTTCAGAACTTTTTTGTCATCCCACACAGAACTCTGCACCCATTAAAGCAGTAACTCTTCATTCCCCTTCCCAGCCCCTGACTACCACGACTCTACTTCTGCCTGTATGAGTTTGACTAGTCTAGGTACCCCATATAAGTGGAATCATACAACATTTGTCTTTTGTGTCTGGCTTATTTCACTTAGTATAATGTCCTCGAGGTTCATCTGTGTTGTAGCATGTGTCAGAATTCCCTTCCCTTTTTTTTTTTTTTTTTTGGCAGCTGTCTGGTAGAGGATTGAACCCTGTACCTTGGTGTTATCAGCACCATGCTCTAACCAATGAGCTAACTGGCCAGCCCTGAATTTCTTCCTTTTTAAGGCTGAGTAATATTTTATTCTATGTCTACACCACATTCTGTTGATCCGTTCATCTGTTGATGGACACTTGGGTTGATTTCATCTCTTGGCTATTGTGAGTAATGCTGCTATGCACATGGCTATGCAAATATTTCTTCAAGTCCCTGCTTCCACTTTTTTAGGGTATATACCCAGAAGTAGAACTGCTGGATTATATAGTAATTTTGTGTTTAATTGTTTGAGGAATTGACATGTTCTTTTCCATAGCGGTTGTACCATTTTACCATCAATGCACAATGTTTCTGATTTTTCCATATTCTTGCCAACATCTGCTATTTTCTGCTTTTTAAAAAAAATAATGGCCATCCTAATGGATGTGAAGCAGCAGACTAATTTTTAATCAGTTTTGTGATTTTTGTGAAATTCGGTACCGACAACATGCACCCTTGCTGCTGCACCCAAAGCAGGGCCTTCTCCCACCTGCCCTTTGTACTTCCAGCACGTAGCACTCACTGAAGCTGCCTGTGTTCTAGCATGATGCCCGGGCACCCCAAGTCTGGAGCCCCTCGCTTTACCCTCTCCAGAGAATAAGGCTCTCATCTTCTGCTGGAGTGGGAAAGGACATGCCTAGTGGCATGAAACGGCAGAAGGAAGCTGGAAGTCTGCTTCTGGAACTTTCAACCAATTCTCCTGTTTGTAGCCCCAAATCACCTCCACTTCCAAAAAGGCAGTGCCACCACTTCCAGAGGCTATGGGGTACTCTGTGATGCCCACCCATTGTTATTCAGGCCAATTTTGGCTTAGGATTTAGTGTCTCCAATTTGCTCAGTCAGTTTCCTCTCATCCATCTGCTTTCCAGCCTCCAACTGCAAATTCCAAATCTGCTGCTTTCTCCTCTCCTTTCCTCTTTGGCCTTAAGCATCTATGTTTTTGTTTTTGTTGTTTTAATCCCTCGACTGTAATTTTGAGAGAATTTCAGAAGGGAGCAAAGCTAAACACTTGTGTTCAATCTGTGATCTTTGACAAGCCTTAACCAGACTTGAATATGCATTATTTAACTTAAATTTTACTACTAAAGCTGGAATTAAAGATGAGCTATGATGGAGGTGAAAGGGTTCACTGAAAGCACCTTGAGGAGATAACATGTGAACCGAGTTGTGAAGGAGGAGTGGGAGCTGGATTCATTTTACACCTGTTCTGTGCTGAGAACAGAGGCATAAAGTTTTGACTTATTTATCATCCATCCATCCAAACTCACATTTACTAGCTCCTGCCATGTGCCAGATGCCATGCAAATGCTGGTGGGTCCCCAGCACATCAAACCAGCTCAGGGGTTTCCCCTTGTGCTCTCGGCTCTCCAAAACTGACCCACCCAGAAGTCTTCTTCTTCCTGTGGTCTGGCATCACCCCACCTGCTTCCAAATACATGTGAATCTCCCAGGCTCACCTGCCTGTCCAAGTGGGCTGTGTGTAACAAAGGCTCCACAACCTGATCTCTGTAAAATTGCTAAACAGTCTCTCCCTCCTCCTCCAAGGGTGGAAGTTTACATAAAGTTTATGCAGAAGATGCTTTGATGAAATAGTGAGATTGTGGAGAATTCATTGTCAATGACAGCCAAGCCTGGGACAGATAATCCTGGAGGAAGCATCAGAACTGATTTGAATCTCTGCCCACAGAGAGGGGACCCAGATTCAGAGCGTGACCTTGAACAAAACTTCACTTTGCTCCTGGACTGAGCACTGACTACACATAATTAACTGGAAATGAGGTCCTTATGACTGACAAGTTGGCAGTGATTAATTATCTTAATATTTGCTCTGGGTTCTGAGGATGTGCAAAGTGATTAAAGAGGGGTTTTGGAAACAGTGACTTGTTTGTTCTCTGTCCCCTAATTGTTTGCTAAATGATTCATCATAATTACATGTAACATCTCTGTGTTCCCTCAGGTAATAATTGCATAATATAGAAAAAACCCCTGAAATTCCTAAAGTGCAAACACAGCAGGGGTTGGGAGTGGGCCGAGAAGTTCCAGAAGACATTACATATGTGATCCGCCAATCCAAGGCTATAATCTCACACATAACCCTGATTTAGACTAACCTGAACAGCAGCTCACAAACAGCTCTGGAGCAGCATTGTTTCACAGAAGGGTATTGGTGGGGTGGGTAAGATGCAGGCATTTGACATTAGGGAGAAGCAGTGAATTAGCCTCAGTGCCACCAGAAGGCCTGGAATCTAAACCTGGTATTGCCACTTTGAGTGCAGGAAAAGAATCTGAGGCCCAGAGAGTCAGATGAGCCATCGTGGGTCTTCCTGGGCCATGTGCCTTGATCTGTCCCCCAGGCCTCTCAGCTGCTGGACCCCAAGCTTCCTTGCACAAAGAGGAGGACCAGGACCTGGATCTTCCCTCCTCTTCTGATAGGCAGGAGGAGCCACAGACTCACACTGACCCTCCAGCCTTCACTGCTTGCCCATCTCAGCCACAGCCTGGCTCAGAGGAGGTCAGTTGATTGGGTCAGGAGTAGTGTGGAACATCTGAGACACATGTTGGGGCTCTCAAGTTCCCAGAAACCCCCATTCTGATTTCAGCACTCTTTTACCAGTCAGAACCATGGACAGTGACAGTCACTTCTGGTTTCTGATCACAGAATTCAAAGACTCAAAGACAATAAATCTGTTGGGGCCTGAGAGGTCATAAAGAGTTCAGTCTGTCCCCTTACAGAGGAGGACTCAGGTCCAGAGATCAGAGGGGATTTTCCGGCACCAAGCTAAGCCCAGGTGCTCGGGACAAGCAGGATCTGGCTGTTCATGCTACAGGCTATACCTGGGATGCTATCACTCTGTGTGGACTCTGGGTTCCTTGAAGACAGGGCCTGGACCTAATTCACCCATGTCTCCAGGACCCAGCACAGGATCAGGTGCAGGCAAAGTGCTCAGAGTGCAGAGTTTTCACTTCTCTGTCAATCCAAATCCTCCCAGGCACGTCCCCATAGGCCCAGGCCAAGGAACACCTCCCCTGAGGAGACTGTGCAATTGTGGTGGAGAAGGTGCCTGTGGCCTAGAGTGGAGATCACTGTTCCACAGGAGCAAATCTTCTGGCTGTTATTCTGGCTTTTTTCCAACCATGTAAATTGTCTCCTTAATAAGACTGAGAATTAGGAATTCATATTCTCTGAATCTTTAATAATGCCTGGCACAGACATTTGTAGGGTTTCTGCATGAAATACTGTCTCAACAGAGAGAGAGAGAGATAGAGAGTCAGAGAGGAGAGACACTAAAGAGAAAGCAAAAAGAACACCATGCATCACTGGGTCACTGCTATTGCTCAATGACCCATGAAGCAAAAGAGAACCTCCCTGAGCATGTAGCGCTCATGGGTCAGAATTAAGACTAATTTAGTCTAACACAGAGGAGAAAGTAAACATTATGACTCACTGTGTTTTTAAAATCAACCCTCCACCCCCAAACCCAAAACACAGGACAAGTATTGATTCTATTAATCTTCTCTCCAGTGCACACTCTGGGCAATACCTTTGTGTCCACACATTAGTCACTGCTGTCACTTCTCCTTGGTGGAGGAAGATGCTGCTAAGTAAAGCTTCACAACAGGAAGGTTTACATCAGATTTGCAGAAGCAGCCGTGTGACTCACAGACCAGGCCCCTGGGCCTCTCCTGCAGAAGAGCTATTTGGTGGAAATGTGCAAGAGTTGACAAACCAAAGGATGATAAAGTCAAGTGAGAGGGGCCTCCCACCTTCTTCAGGAGACTCCTGCCTAAATGGTCAAATGAGGATCTTCAGGGTCCAGAGAGAAGTGTGGTTTTGTAACTGCAGTGATCTGATTGTATTTGTTACTTCTGAGGATCGCCATGGCTCTGCTTTTCTCGTGCAATCAAACCCAGGCTGCTTCCCAGAACAGCAGGGCACTACGGTCTGGGTCATCCCGTAACTTTGGACTTGCCTTCTATCCCACCCTAACCTATATCCTTTGCTCTAGCCCCACCAAACTGCTGAGTCAGCCATCACTCTTCTGTGCCCCAGAGGTGGGTCTTGTGTGGCTCTCCATCAGCCCCTGTATTGGAGTGACTTTCTTACTCCCTCTGTTAAGTTGTGGATCCTGGAGAACAGAGTCTGTGTGGTGGATACCAGCTCATCACCCAATATCCCTGCCATTCCCCACACCTCCCATTATATAGCTGAATGAAATTTGAGAAATGGATTCCAAGTTGAGGGACAGGCATGTGTAGTTCAATCTATTATGACAACCTCATCCCCTTTTGTGGTGATTGGTTATGAACCCAGGGTTAAGCCAATCAGTGCATGGTATTGCCCTGGAGACAGTTGTTGGTCAGGGACAATAGGGGCATGAGGGCTGGTTCAATCAGAAGGAAGACAGGGCTTTGCCTGTAGCATCATGGGGGAAGGACTCTTTTTCTCCACTGGCCATGAACAAGGTTGCACATTGTTTGCCCAGAGGCTCCTTGACCATGAGGGGAACCAGCCTCAGTGTGTATCCAGAAGAGATAGATGGAGAGCCTGCACCCCCACTGACATCATGAAGCCTCTGGGTCCTCCAACCACCATCTAAGTCTCTAATCCTGCTGGCAGTGCATCTCCTGTTTGAGATAGCCTGGGCTGGGGTGTCTCTCACTCATAGCTGAAACCCCTGAAATGACATACTCAGTCTCATCACCTTTGTGACCCAGTGCCCAGAACCATGCAGGAAACATGACAGAAGCTTGAAAATGACAGTGTCAGCACTGGGTGCTTAATTTCTGTTCCTGACTAGGAAAGGAATGAATGAAGAAGAGGCGATAAATCAGCTGAGTGCAGCGAGGCCATCAACCACCAGCGGGGAATGGATCTAGGGCAGATGGTAACACCGTGTCCAGCAGATTCCCCAGTGCAGCCAGTATTCGCCCTGGGTCTCCCTGGCTCCCCTGCTTGGCTCATCTCTACCATCTCTCCTGCCTGGTGGCCCAGACCCTAAGGACAGCATTAGGATACATTGTGTATTCCATATTCAAGGTATTTTATCAAGAAATGCTTTAAAGGTGTATTTTACTAGTGACTCAAACAGCGTTATTTTATTATATTCTTCTTTGTGCATCAGCATCACATAAAAAGATGAAAATCCTTTATCTTCACACGACACCACTCATATCTCTCCAGGGCCTCTGCCGATCATTACCAATGTGTCAACATTATTTTTTGTCTTTGTAATTGATATATATTTCTACTTCCTAAGTTTTTCATTCAACTCTTTCATTGACAGGTCTTTTCTTGTCTGCATAATTGTCATATTTGTCATTTTAAATGTCTGACCCCATTCCACCATGGTATTAGCTTGATTTTACAGCCTCTGAAGGGTGGGCATGAGGAATATCTCTGGCGTTATGCTGGAATAATCACTGGAAGAATCCAGCTGCACCTGCTGAACAGCTACTGTCCTTAAGATGCCAACGGCCAGTGGGTAGAATGAGAAGTGGGGGTCCTGGGTCTGGTCCCTCATTGGTTTCAACCAGGGTGCGTTTGTTTGCGAGGGACTGAAACTAAGTCACACTGGCATGAGTAAAGAGGAGTTCAGTGTAGGGACAGAGCAGGATACTGAGAATCTAGAGACAGCCAGGCCCCAGGGGAGCAGCTAGAAACCATCTCTACATTTTTTCTGTTCATCCCGTCTCTGTCTCCCTGTCACTATCTCCATCTGTCTCTAAATGAGTTTCTATGAATCCACACTGCCCCACTGGTCCAGGGCCCATCACCAGTTGACCCAGAGCTGCTCACCTGTGGCCAGTGGGGGCTGAGGGGTGGGGTCATATGCTATAAGCCTACAGAGTGACATCGGTCTCTTCAGCCAGGACCAAAGTCAGGGCATTTTGCAAAGAAGGGGACTTTGTGGAGGGAAGCCACTATTCGCCCCCCTCCACTCCAGCATTTCTGTTGTATGACAAATGTACCGTTATACATTTGTAAAACCCATTCAAATGCAGATTTCCTTTCAAAGGCAGGCTTCCCGCATTTGAACCTGGCCCCACCACACACTGCTTTCTGACTTTTGGTAAGTTGTGCCTCAGTAGTGGTAGTGAGCTCCCTGTCACTAGACGCACTCATGCTGACAAACATTGACTGCTTAGCTAACACTGAGCATTTACTATAAGTCAAGCACAGTATAAGTACTTTACCTGAGTTAATTCAGTGAATTTTCACAACCTATTAAGATGAGGAAACTGAGGCATAAAGAAGTTAAATAACTAGCTCAGGATCAGAGGGTTGGTGTTCAATATTCAAAGAAATGCAAATTGAAGTAAGACACCACTTTGCATCCATCAGGTTGGCAAAACGAGAAAGCTGGGGGATAATAAGTGCATGAAGGCAAGCAACGTGGAGCTGTCCCCCATGCTGATACGTGTGGAATTCGGAATAGCCCTCCTGGAGAGCCCACCCGGGTGGTGTTTATACTGGGCGGGTTTATATTCAATGACCCAGCAATTCTGCTCTCATGTTCAAACCTCAGAGAAACTCTCTGCAGCTGCCCCGGGAGACGTGTTCAGAGATGTTCACTGTGCTTGTTCACAACACCAAAAGACTAAAAGGAACCGAGGCTCCCAGTACCGGGGGAAGGGAAAGAAAACGTAGTTTACACATCTACATAGCCATCAGCTTGATTTCAAAATCAGAATGTGAAGTGGAAAATGTCACGAACACAGAGCCTAATTGATCATCTGTATTGTAAATGATACGTATATACTCCGAAAACAATTACAGACAGGATATATTAGATATATATACTCCTCAAATTATACAATAGTCTTAAGACATATGAGTAAGTAAATGTTTGGAAGGACACACAATACATGCGAATGGGTGTGTATGGACGGAGAAGACAACTGGATTGGGAATAAGGGGATTAAGGGGGAGAAACTGAAATAAACAAAACCGGGAGTTGCCCCGAGAACTCAGCTTCCCGGGGTGCCTGAGAATCAGTCCGGGCAGATACAGAGAACCGCTGCGGACACCAGAGCAGCCTCAGGGCCCTGCCTGCACGGCCCCAGTGGCCCCAGTGGCCCCAGTGAGCGCGCTCTGAGGGAGGCCTCTCCAAATCCGCTCACCACGCCTGGGGCTGCGTCACAACGCTCTCTGTGCTTTTCCCCATGTTTGGGGTATTTGACAATTTAACTAACCCTTAAAAATCTACTTGCTACTTAGGAAGGGATGAAAACTGCTCATTTTTCACATTTTGTTTCTTCCCCGGAAGGTCTGGTGAGCATGGAGGTCAAAGAGAAAATAAGACCAATTGAAACAGACTCTTTGCCGTGCCCGGGCACCACAGCTCTGTGTTGGCACGCACAGCACCTGGTCAGCCCCTATGTCACAGCTGGTGGAAGAAGAGGCCCGCAGAGGGGATGTCGTAGTGGGTGGAGTGGTGTCTTCCCGACCCCTGCAAAGAAGATATGTCTGCCTGGAACCTGTGAAGGTGATTTATTTGGAAAAAAGATCTTTGAAGACGTAATTAAATGAAAGATCTTGAGATGAAATCATCCTGGATGAGGGTGAGCTTTGTATCCAATAATAAGTGTCCTCAGAAAAGAAGAGCAGGGAAGAGGATAGAGACGTGGAGGAGAAGACCAGGTGAAGACAGAGACAGAGATTGGGGTCTACAGGCCAAGGAAGGCGGGGGGGTGCCGGCAGCAGGAGGCATGGGGGATTTACTGCGCTGGAGCCGCCAGAAGGAGCCAACCCAACAACTCCTAGATTCTGGACCTGCAGCCTCCTAAACCATGAGAAAATGAGTTTCTGTGGTTTTAAGCCATTCAGTGTGTGCATTAGGAGACAGTACAGGTCTGCTCAGCACACGGTTTGTCCCTCATGCCAGGGGCTGGCAATTCCAACGGACTGAAACAAGGGCCTGCCCACAAGGAGAGTCCAAATTAAGGGCATGAGTCAGAAGCAAGAGTCACAGTGGTGAGTGGTGCTTGGCCCAACCTAGAGGGCTCGGCAGAGCTACTTGGAGGAGGTGATGCCTGAGCAGGAAGAAAGTTCCAGGCAGAGCTCATGAGAGCCAGAGCAGGGCATGTGTGGGAACTGCAGGCCATTTGGTGTTGCTGAGGAATAAAGCCCATTCCGTCGGGAGCAGCAGGAGCCAAGGGACAGGGTGTGTGAACCGCGCCTCCCTCAGCGCGGCTCACTGTAACTCAGGAAGTGGCATGGGTGTCTTTCATGGCCAGACTCATCCAGAGCCCTACAGAGAAGAGATCCTTGTTGCTGGCTCCCTTTCTGTGATGCGGACATTAGAGGGGGGTCGCCATCCTGCCACCAGACCAGCATCCTGCCTGCAGACCATGCCCCCTCGCCCCATTTCCCCACCCACTGACTAAGCTTTGTGAGGGCAGCAAGCCCGGCACCCATGGTTTACTTCTTACTCAATGCAGCATCCGGGATGGGGCAGATATACATCCAGTGTTTGTTGAGTGGATGAATCATTTCCAAGGGTTAAATCAGATTCCATTTTAAACATTTCTGAATGCCAGCATGTCCTTACCTGTGAATTGTGTATTCATTGTTATTTATAAGAAGCACCTCTTGAGAACTCTGAATCTAGTCCAACACAACAAGATAGTCTGGACAAGAGGCCCTTTGGATGTGCTCCTAGACTTTGGGGCCGTGTTTCCCAGAGCCTGGTCTGCAGACCCTGGGCATCAGCGCCGCTTGGGTTGCAGGCTGAGGTGGCACATGCCCAAGCCCTACCCCTGACCTGACTTACACTCTCAGTGACTCAGATGCTGGCATGGTGAACAGCCCCCAGGAGACCCGATGCATGCTGACGTTTGAAGACCTGATCAGAGAACCCCCACAAAGGGGAAGACAGCTTCTGGCTGTTTCACAGACTGGGCACTGCCACCTTAGCAGAGCAGGCAACCCCCACACAAAATGGGCCCTCCACCAGGTGACAGCCATTGAGGGAGAGCGGGACAGAGGACCTGCAGAAGGGGTGACCACCCATCCCTGTCTGCTTGAGACTCAGGGGTTCCCAGGATGCAGGAGTTGCAGCACCAGAACCAGGAAGGTCAGGGCCCATCTCAAAGGAGCTCCCTGCCTGCAGCCCAGGCCCGGGGGGCAGCTGTGTGGCTTACACGTTCTCACCTGCCCAGAGGAAAGAGCTTCCGGGAGCCACCCCCACTTCTCCCAAAGCCTTTGTGTCCCCTGCTTCTCCGGCACTGGGCAGTGTGATGTGGCAGCTCCAGGGCGAGAGGGCGGAGCTCACAGAGGAACTTTCCACAGAGAAGTGAAAGGACTTGTGAACACTTTACCCTGGGAACATCTGAAATGAAAATCAGGAGTGTCCCCGGGGGTGGACAGAGGGGAGGGAGGAGGGAAAGAGAGGGATTGGTAAAGGGCCACGGAAACCAACTACATTGTGTATTGATAAATTAAAAATAAATAAATAAATAAATAAAAATATTTGCCTTCCCCTCGGGGAGAAGGGCATGAGCATGCACACACACGTACACACACGTACGCCCCCACACACATGCACTCACACACAACACACACACATATGCACACATGCATTCATACACAACACACACACATATGCACACATGCACTCACACACAACACACACACATATGCACACATGCATTCATACACAACACACACACATATGCACACATGCACTCACACACACACATATGCACACATGCATTCATACACAACACACACACATGCACACATGCATTCATACACAACACACACACATATGCACACATGCACTCACACACAACACACACACATATGCACACATGCATTCATACACAACACACACATGTACACACACACACACACACACACACAACTCACTGACACTGGAGTTGATTATCCAATGTTTTTAATCCATGCAGTAAATCCCCTCGTTCTGGCGGCTTTTATTGCAACAAATTCTTCAAATGACAACATTTCAATCCTGATAGCAATAATTACGTTATCATCTAGGGAGTGCTTAGTGTGTGCTAGGCGCTGGAATATGCATTTCATTTAATTCTTAAAACCATTCCCATTTTGCAGGTGTGGACCCCAAGTTACAAAAAAGTTAAACGACTCTCTCCAGGTCACACAGCCGGCAGATGGGAAAGCCAGGATTCAAAGCCTGTGTTCTCAACAACGACATTAATGGTTATCTTGAGCAGGCCTCAGAATAGCCCAGAGGTGTCTTGTGGAAACAGAGATTGCTGGGCCCACCCCCCAGAGCTTCTGATTCAATAGTCTGGGTGGGGTCGGGGAATGTGCACTTCTACCGAGTGCCCAGGTGATGCTGATGGTGCAGGTCCCAGGACCACGCTTTGAGAACCAGTGCACGATACCATACTGCCTCTGGTAAGTCAGAAGGGCTGCTACCTAATAACAACAATAATAATTAAAAGCAGATGTTTATGTAGTACTAACTTATGTTCCAGCCACTATTCTGAATGCTTTAAATACGTTATGCCATTTAATCCTCACAACCACCCCATAATTACTAGTCTCATTTACATATGAGGATGTTGAGACCAGAGAGGTTGAGTAAGTTGCCCAAGACCACACAGCCAGAAAGTAGTAAAGATAGGATGTCCTCTATCTAGTTCCATATTAAATTGGTCTAAATCCTGTAGAGGATTCAGACTTAGTCCTGACTTGACCTGACCCATCCCCTCCCTCTGTTTTCAAAATGCTCCCTATCTTCCTGCCTGGTCCTGTCATTCGATGGACCTACCATGCAGAGATGCTTCTTCTCTGGGCCAGCCCAGCCTCTGAAAACTGGTGTGTGCATGGCATGGACCCAGGAGTCCTCTGTTTAAACAGAATGCCCCTAGAACAATGCAGGATTGGGCATTAACCCATGACTATGGATTGATTTACCAGAAAAAAAGGTCACCTTAGAATAGTGATTCTTAATCTTTTTGGAGGTACAGACTTTTCCCAGACTCTGATGAAAACAGTAACCCTCTTCCTAGAAAAACATAAATGCCCGATATACCCAAAATGCTGCATATAATGTCAAGGTGGTTGTGCATGCTCTGAAGCCCACTCAAGGTCTGTGGTCCTCCAGTTATGACTCTGCCTTGGAAAGCAGAGAACAAAAAGCCAGGGCAGATGATTTTCCCCAAGTTCAGTCCCTCCTTTCATGAGTTTGACTCTCATCACATGGATCACATGGCCTTAAGGTCCCTGCTGCCTGCAAAACTGTCCAACCCTCAGCCTGCTGTGCAAAGCCCTCCTGGCCTGGGACACACCCACCACCCTGTAGCTTTGCCTCAGAAGGATCTCAGGTTACCCCTTGGCCCAAGACAGTTCAATTTCCACCAGTCTTTGGAGTATTGTGTTAAAAATGCAAATACCCCAGGAAGGGAGCATTGACCACAGCTGGCCCTAATACAGGTGCAGAATGTTAATTTTATGAGCTTTAGGATCTTGAAGCTGGTTCCAAAGAGAAAAGAAAGCATCTGTTTTCTTTTTAAATTTTTTACTGTTTTAAAATTTTCCAGTTGTTTGGGGCCCCTATGAATGATGCCGCAACAGATAACTTGTTTCCAGGAATGGGATTGCTAGGTCAAGGTTCACATGAATTTTTAATTTTAACAGATGTTGGCAACTTGCTTTCCTGAAAGGTTCAAACCACAATGTATGACAAAGCCTTTTGGCCCACATGCCCTCTGGCAATATTTCTCACTCTTTTAGATTTTGCCAGACTTTGGGGTATAAAGTGAAATATCAATTTTAATTTGCATTTTCCTAACTGCTAGCGAATTTTCATATAATTCTTGGCTGTTTGGATTGGCTGTTGTAAACATTGCTTATTCTATAGTCTGTCTTTTTTCCTCTTGTGTTGTTTGTTCTTATCAAACTGTAAAGCACCGTACATATCTTGTGTGTGTGTGTGTGTGTGTGTGTGTGTGTGTGTGTGTGTGTATATACTATCGCTTGTGCTATAGACATTCTTTCCAAACCCACCCCTTGTCTGTTTACTTTGTTCATGAGTGCTTTTGCCATGTGTATTCATCTGTTTCTATTGCTTATAACAAAATACCTGAAACTGGGTGATTTATAAGAAAACAAAATTTATTTGCTTACAGTTTCCGAGGCTAGGAAGTCCAAAGTCCAGGAAACACATCTCCTGAGGGTCTTGGTGGTGGTGACCGTGACCCAGGGGTCTCATATTACAAGATGGTGGAAGCAGAGACAGCAGAGAGAAAGACGGACTCTCCTCTTCTTTGAAAGCCCTCAGAACCACACCCCTGACTGCCAGTTTTAATCCATTCACTACTGTATGGTCCTACAATCCAATCACCTCTTCAAGGCTCCACTTTTCAGTTACCATAATAGGATTTCCCACCCTCTTAACAGTCACAGTGGGGGCTAAGTTTCTAATATGTAAAACTCGAGAACACAATTCAAGCTTCAGAGAGTTTTGGGGGACATAATTCAATCACTATACTGTGTATGTTTTAAATTTTTATAGACCCAAATATGTCTACTTTTTTAGTGTCCAGTTTTCTGGTGCTGGTTCAGACTTCTTCTACCCCTTGATTAAATGTATAGTTTATATTGCAAATTTTTAATTTTTTATCTTTTTAACACATCTGTAATCCATCTAAGTTTTTTGTATGATTTAAAACAGTGATTCAATTTTGTTTCCTTTCAAATGGAGGATCAGTTTGCCAGCATCATTGTTCAACTATCTATTTTCAAATGAGGCCACCATTTTTATTGTCTTTTAAGATCTCATATTCAGTGGGACCGGTTTCTGCATGCTCTACGCTGTTCCACTGATCTATTTATCTAGCTCCATACCAGTACCAGATTGATTTGGTTGCAATAGTTTTTAAAAATATTCTCACCAAGGTAAAGGGTTAAGCCTGTACTGGCTGCCACCAAAAAAAAAAAAATCTGATATAAGGTAAGACGAGTCATTATTCATCCTCTATACCTTTGATATGTCTGGAGCATGGCTTATTTTCAGGCCCACACATGTTTGGTGTATGTGTGGGGACCATTATCAGGCATTTATTCTTCCATATAAATCTACATGGTGTCATTTTATTCAATAACCCACCACAGAAAAAAATAGCTTTTGAAATTTTAATCAAAATTTTATTTACATATTTATTTTAGTAAATTGACATTTTTATGATAAGAGATATCATTTTACAACTATGTCCTTTTATTTGATCAGATCTTGATTTTATATCTCTCAATGAGATTTCTAATGTTCTTCATATAGGTCCTGCCCTTTCTTATTATATTTATTTCTAAATATTTTAGAGTTTTTGTCACTATTGCAAATTAAATATTTCTCCCCATTTCTCTTCTAGATGCTTATTACTAGAAGAGGAAAAGGCTATTGATTTTTGTCTTTTCATCTTGCAACCATTCCACGTTACTAAATTCTCTTTGTCATCTGCTTTATTTTAAACATTTATTACTGTCTTAAGCCTAGCTTTTTGAACACAACATATGGTTAGATTTTATTTTTTTAACCCAATATGAAAGTCTCTGCCTTTGAGTGGAGAAATCTAGCCATTCATATTTAGTGTGATTGCTGATAGACTTTGTGCTATTTCTCACAACTTGTTTTATGTTTTGTATCTGTTCCACCTGTTTCATTTTTCTGTTTTCTTATTTTAGGTCAAGGTCAAATGATCAAGAAGCTCTTATTTTATTTCTTCTCGTTGTTAATTTGGAAACTCTCCTGTCCATTTCCATCCCATTGGTACCAACTTTGCTTTTGCTGAATCTTCATCAGGTATATATTTTTTGCTATAAATATTTGGAAGTAAGATGTAATTTCCTTCCCACCAAAGATGTGCTGGGTCCCCACTGAGATTCTCTGTGTCACCTGTACTTCCTCCTCAGCCCAGCCAGGTGGGACCTGGAGATATTTTCACATTTCTCCTTTCCCTTCCTCTTCTCTTTTCCCCACAGATGAGGCTTTGAGCATGATTTTACTTTCCCTCCTCACCCCACCACTCCCAACTCCTGGGTTTTGCTGAGATGTTTTAATGTATTTTCAGTTGTGAACTCTGTGCAGTCAAGAGTCTGCTTTGAGAGTCTTTATTTAACAAGCATATTAAACACTACCCCAGATGGCTTAACATCATTCAGTTATAGTTAATTACACACATGCATATGTAATATTATATTTAACTATATATCACTGCTCACCATTGTTTCCCCCCTCTTTATCTCTCCCTATCTTGTGATCTCTCTTTGGGTTCATTTAAAATTTAATGAATGTAATTACCAAGTTCCTTTGCAGATGGATCGTGTGAGTATGCACTTCTGGTGAAGGACACCTTTGGCTGAGTCCAGGTGTGGTATCTTCATTCAGCTGTCTGTAGATGCAATTCCACGGTCTTCAATCTTCCAGTTGATGCATAGAAGTCTGATGTCAGTCTGGTTCTTTCTCCTTTGTAGTTAATGTATTTCTGCCAGGAAGCTTGCAAAACTTTCTCTTTGTCTTTAGAATTTGGGGATTTACCAGGATATGCCTAAGTCTGTGCCTTTTCTCATTAATCTAGCCTGGAACTTGGTGAAGCTTTTCAACCCACAGACTCAGGTTTTTTAATATCTTCCTTTCCTTTTTTTTTTTCTTTTCTTTTCTTTTTTTTTTTTTGGCTCAGCTTGTCTTCTGTTATTTGTTCATTGCTTGCCTTTCCTCCATCTGTTCCTTTTTCATTTTCTAAAACTCCTACTGTTTGTGTGTTAAGTCCCCTACATCTTTCCTCCTAGTTTCTTATCTTTTCTCTCCTGATTTCAAATCTTTATCATTTTGTTCTGAGATTCCAGATTTTTCATACACTTGCCTCTCTGGGCCGCTAGCTTGGACCTCAACCATGACCAACACCCCCTATTCACTTTTTTTTTTTTAGCTCAAAGACCACATTTTTCAGTCCCAGAGAGTCATTTTCTTACTATCACTTGAACCTCTTTATATTCCTTTTTTGTTTTTAATTCAAGTCCTTGTCTGTCTCCACCAGCTCCTCTATTTCACTGGGCATTTCACTGAGCCTCTCTCTGGCTTTGGACTCTTTAAACAGGTTATGTGGGGGGTTTTCCCCACCTCTTTAGGCCTCTATTTTAGTTTGTCGATCTGTCCTAAGCAGCAGAAATTTCACAGGTAAGAAGGTGGAGCTGGTGGTAGACCAGTGGTCAGCCACCTGCCCCCTGCTAAGCCTGCTGGCTAGAAGGGCCTCCCTGCTCTCAAGGCTTCCTGTGCTACCCAGCATCAAGGGCAGAGAGAACTTAGCCCACTGTTTCATCAGCTTCTTCAGCACTTGATGTCCAAGAGGACCAGGCCCACTCACGTAGGTGAATGTCAGCCTTTCCTTCTAAAGTCCTCAGGTCTCTAAGGCCCAAGTTCTTCCCACAGGAAATCTTAAAATGCCCAGTCTTCACCTTGGAACCCAGAGGGTGACCTCTAAGTCCTTGCTGAGCCCCAGGGGGATACTGCTTCATGTCTGTAATTGCCATAAAGCCCAGGGCCCCACCAGAATTTAGCTGCCTCTGGACCCCACAGGCAAGGTAGATAGAATGGAGAAGGGAGACAAGGTCAGCTCCCATATTTCCAGATTCTTCCTCTTTATCATTATTGGTGTTAAATATTAGAAGGAGAAAGGACGGTGTGGGGAGAAAAACAGGATGAGTAGCATTTTGCAATTCAAGATGCTTAGGAATTGGGGACATATGTTTATTAAGCATCTACTATGTGCCAGGCAGTCATTGATACTTTAGTATGATCTCATTTCATTCTCCATCAGCCCTAGAATTAGATACATTTACCCCCAACTATGGAAGAGAAAACAGTTTTAGATGAGAGACTCAAGTAGATTAAATATTTTGTCTGAAGTCCAACAGCTAGAAGTGGCAGCAATGAGATTGAAACCGAGGTCTCCTTATTCCAAGGACCACGATGTTCGTATTACACCATGCTGAGCACAGGTACTTTTAAAATCTTTTCTTAAAAACAAAATAAAGCAAAACAAAACACTCTGTCCAGGAGTGCCTGGTTATTTTATAAGGTTTTATAACATTCACATCTCCCTGCGGTGACACTTCTCGGAATGAACTTGCTGTTCTTGAGCAGGGGTGGAATTCATTTTCCTCCTGTAGAATCTGCCAGCACTAAGAATAGGCCAGGGACGAGCTGTATATTTAACAATGCTCCAAGCCAGGAGTGCCAGCCTGGTGAAACATCACCTCGGCTAATGGGATGAGACTGGAGAAGAGAGGCAGGGACAGGAGGCAGGACTGGGGATCACCTGGACTCACTTCTCAGAGGTGCTGGATGCACCTGCACACACACATGCACATGCACACATACACACATGACATGTACACCACACACACATACACATGCATACACCACAAACACACATATACACACACACCACACCTACACACATGCATGTACATGTACATATGTACACACAACCACACACCACACACACGTACACGTACACAAATGCACACACACATGTACAAACACACATCACATACGAAAACACATATACGTGTGCACACATATGAACACATATCCCCACACATACATATGCACATTCACACACTATACACATACACCACACACATACACACATGCACACATATACACACACACATACACACCCACCACACATACACACATGCACATACTTATACAACACACATACACATATACACTATGCATGCATCCACCACACACGTACAGGCATATGCACACACATACAACACAAAGTTTAATACCTTCTCCCAGCTTTAGCATGGGAATAAAGAATAAAAACTTCCCAGTTAATGCTTTTGAACTAAAAAAAAAAAAAAAAAAAAAAAAAAACTAGTCTTTTTTTACTCTTGATTTTTTTTATTGCATAAGCAACTTTACACTAGCAATAAAGAAAATGAGAAAGATGGGAAAACATTCACCCAGAATCCCTCTGGTCCAGTCTAACACTTTGTTTTAATTCTTCCATGTCCCTCTGCATCTCCTGCTCAAAGGAAGACATATTTTTGCAAAGCTCTCGTCCTTTTTCACTGAGTCTTTACCAGTGTTGCAACATTATTTTCAGAATTACCATTACCAGCCAAACTTTATTCCACTAATTGAAGATTTCCTAATTTACTTTGTTGTGTAAATAACTCTACTGCTGCTATCTTTTTGGTTGTTTGCAAATTTCTGCCACCACACATAACAGTACAGAGAACATTTTCGTGAATATGGATTCTACTGTTTTTGGAACATTTCATAGGGCTGGATGGATGGATTAGTGATGGGTGGATGAGATGTATTGGGCTAAAGCTGTGTTTTATAAACTTCATCTTTGTGAGACCCTCAGAGAAACCCAAAGATAGTGTGAGCTACTCACAGAAAAGTGAAAGGCTAAGAGGTAGCCTGAGCTGGGAAGGTCCAGCACCCCCTACATAGTGGATTGAATTATGTCCCCCCAAAACTCAATGAAGCTTAAATTGTATCCCCCATGTTTTATGTACTAGAAACTTAGCCCCCACTGTGACTGTTAAGATGGTGGGAAATCCTATTATGGTAATTGAAAGGTGGAGCCTTGAAGAGGTGATTGGATTGTAGGACCATGCAGTAGTGAATGGATTAAAAATGGTGGTCAGGGGTGTGGTTCTGAGGGCTTTAAAAGAAGAGGAGAGTCTGTGTTTCTCTCTGCTCTCTCTTCTTCCACATCTTGCAATGTGAGACTCCTGGGTCACTGTGGCCTCTACGAGATAGACTTTGGACCTCCCAGGCTCAGAAACTTTAAGCAAAAATTTTGTTTTCTTTGTAAATCACCCAGTTTCAGATATTTTGTTATCAGCAACAAAAATGGACTAATACACCCTACTTCAGTCAGAGCCTTGCTTCCATCTCTCAGATGTTAGACTTCTGCGACCAACTTTGTTTCAGTAAAGACTGGCATTGCTGAACACGTTTGAAAGGAAGCCAGGATTATCCCTAAGAATATTCCTGTCTGGCTGCCATTTGCTCATTACCGAATATTTTCATTTGTTAGTGAGTATTTTCATTTATTTAATCATTCATTCAGCACTTTTTTGAAAATCCACTATGTGCCAGGCTAGCCACCAAAGGTAAAAACATGAGCAACGAGTCCCTCCTTTGTCAGGCTGCAATTTAGTAGGAGAGAAAGAGACTCTAATAATGATCATGATAATAGAAGCTCATGATTGTCGACCTTTTACTAGTCAGCAGTACATTATCTCATTTAACTCTCAAGAGTCTTCTGAGATATTACCTTTGATCTGCCCATTTCACAGATGAGGAGACTGAGGCTTAGTAATGAACCAGAGGTCCCAAGCTAGTATGTGCCATGCTGGATTCAAACCTAATTTGAGTCTGAGCTCTCTACTACCATGCAACCCTGCATCTCTTGAAGAGCTGATTTGTCAAACTACATGACAACAGCCATGCAGTGTAAGCCATGGGCTATGAGAGCCCCAGGAGGAAGGCGGGTGAGTCAGGGAGGCCTGGAGAGAGTACATGACTACATCAAAATCCCCCTGCTAAGGAGAGAGAGAGCTGAGGCTGCACTCCAGGTCCCCAGACTCCCAGTCCAGTGCTCCTGCTGCATCAGCAAAAGGAGAAGCCCTGGCCCCTGTGCCCTCAGTGGCATGGTTGGGAGTAGGGGACTGTGGAGGTTCCTGAGACATGATGTGCTTTCCAGGGCAAAGCAGCAGAAGTGACAACTAGGGGAAATTTCCCTGACAAGAGACAATGGGAATGAGGGATTTTAAGCACAGCAAATCTTCTTGGGTTCTTTGAAAAACTGGGTTAATTCCCAATGCTGAATGCCCTCTTTGCCTAGGGTTTTCTATCTGGAACCACATTTCATGCACCACAGATGTCATTACTGTCCCCCAGGGGACTGAACAGTCTGATAATGCTCCCCAAAGTTAATGATCAAAATTATGCAAAATATCAAGGAAATGAGAATTGGGAAAAATGTCCCTCACTACATGCTCTTTCCCTCTGGGGCCGAAGTTCTGAGACATGAAAACCAATCCACTTTAACACAAACCCCACCGACGCTTCTGCAAATGACAGAAAGGCTGCACGTGAAACGAGAGGAAAGCAAGCCACACCAGCCCCGTTTGACTCAGTTTTCTCACTACTATGGATTTCTGGAAAGGCAACATTTGGGGACAGAAAAGAGCCCAGGATCCAGCTACCAACCAGAGTGTGATGTTGGGTGTGTCACTTTCCCTTGCTGGCTCCTGGGTTCAATGAAGGCATTAGATCAGGTGTGTGTCAGTCAGGGCTATTTAGAGAAACAGAACCAGTGAGAGCTACTCTGTATCTTACCTTTATGGTATATTTCTACACCGTATTTATAAACACATATATACACACACAAGCCTTAAAAATATATACCTTACAATGTATGTGTGTATACGGAAAGAGATTTATTTTAAGGAGCTGGCTTCCTCGGCTGTGCGGGCTGGCAAGTCTGGAATGTGCAGGGGAGGCCGGCAGACCGAAAACACAGACAGGGGTTGATGCTACGGTCTTGAGACAGAATTTCTCCTTCTCCAGGGAGCTTCAGTTCTTGCTCTTCAGGCCTTCAGCTGATTGGATGAGGCTGAAAGTCAGCTGACTGTGCATGTTAACCACGCCTATGAAATACCTGCACAGCACCCAACACCTAGATTGTATTTGATTAAATAACTGGGTACTGTACCATGCCAGGTTGACACCTAAGACCAACTGGCACGGCTCCCCTGCGTCTGGCACACGTGAGTCTGGCAGGGAGCGCGCACCCGTGGAGGCGGCGGAGGAGGGCGGCTGAGGGGAGGCTGGCTGTGCACGCGGTGGCGGCGGGGCGACTGGAGCTGGGGCTTTTTGCAGCCATCTGATATCCAGAGGTTATTAGCTCATTGTTAAGAGTTGGGGACTAAAATCTTGAAGCTCTGATTCCATGTTCAGCTTCACTGTAGCTGTCTTGTCCCTGATCTTCCTGTCTATGTCTTTCCTGTTGACTGGTCATATTTTCTAGAGAAGGCTCTTCACATCTGCCTGGAAGTGATATGCAGGTGTGAGTCAGTGATGGAGGAGTTGTGAAGAATAAGGGACTGTGGACTTTGCCCCCGGCAGGAGAGGCTGCCTCATTTACAGGCAACAGCTTTGAAGTGTGGAGCAGGAAAAGAACTGTTTCTTAGCTGCAAAAGCGAGTCTCTAAACAGGGAACACGGCACCAGGGCTGCTGTGGATGCAGACAGGATCCCGGAGGCCAGGGCCGCACTGAAGGCGGCCAGCTGCCCTATTCAGGATTCGAGGTTTCAGGCCGGCATTAAAGAAGATTCCTGGGAACGCCCGAGCCACGCCACGACTGAACAGCCCGAGGCGGCAGCGGCCGAGAACGGGGAAGGCGACAAACCAGAGGCAGAGAGTGAGCGCCCGACCTGGCACAGCCCTGTGAGTGACCCCTGGCCCAGCCCTGTTTGGGGGGCTGATGCCCACCCAGCTCCCACCTGCATCACTGGTTCACTCACCACCCCGGGGCTGCCTCCATTTTCCCAGGTGCTGGCAGCTCCGCCCAGCTCGGCCGTCACTGAGCCTTCCCACTTGCTTGGCCCAGCGCGGGGCTCTCTGGAGCCTGCAGGCCGACCTCCCCTCCTACTCCCTCCGCGGTTCTCTGGCGGGGCTGGTGGCGGGGGGCGTCCCCGGCCAGTGTCAGGAGGGCAAGGAAGTACGGGCGGGGCCAACTGTCACTCCACCACACCCTGGCCTCTGGCCCCCGGTAAACTTCCTGTTACTGGGAGGCAGATACCATCTCTGCGGCCACCAGTTCGGAAAAAAGCCTAACCAATTTCTGGTTGGGAATAGCGTGGTAGGAGAGTTCCCAGGTCCGCTTGAACCTGCCAGAGAGCTGGCTGCAGGTGGGCGCTAGATTCGGTCTATGCCAGGGGGATACAAAGGTGAACAAGTCCCAAGAAAGATCTACACAGTGCTACAAAGGCACCCAGAGCGGCCGGTCGTCTGTGCCTACCAGAAACCTGGTAGACTTCCTGGGTGAGGTGGTGCCAAGCAGGGTCTTGAAGGCCCAGCTGATAGATGAGGGTTGCAGAAGACACGCCCCAGCCCAGCACAGTGCGCACAGAGTGGGGAGACGTGCGGCCAGGGAGGCGGAGACGCGACAGAAACCACACACCCTGTGGGGTCGCCACTGCACGATCCAACAGCCTGGGCCACAGCAAACGGAACAGGGAGAAGTCCTGCACAGGAAGTGAAAGCTCAACAGAGATCACACACCCTGTGGTACGTGATCCACCAGCCCCGCAGAGTCCAAGCTGACCAGAAAGGTGGCTCCCCGGAGAAGCCCAAGACCCGAGGCAACCACACACACAAGGCACTAGAGGCTAACTGAGCAGTCACGGAGGGAGCCATAAGAAATTGGCAACCACAGCAACATCCTAGTTAGTCATTAGTCTCAAACCGGTGGACTGTGAAACCCCCTGCCACAATGAATAAACATCATAAAAAAGATAACAGAAATACAAAAAAATCAAGAAAGTACACCACCAAAAGTTAATAAATCTCAAACTCTAGATCCTATAGAACAAGAAGCCCTTGAAATGACTGACAAGGAATTTCGAGTGATAATTCTAAGGAAACTGAATGAGATACAAGAAAACACAGTTAGACATCATGATGAAATGAGGAAAAGTATACAGGATCTGAAAGAGGAAATTTACAAGGAAATCAATGTCCTGAAAAAAAATGTAGCAGAGCTTGCTGAACTGAAGAAGTTATTCAGAGAAATAAAAAACACAACGGAGAGTTTAACCAGCAGGCTTGTCGAAGTTGAAGAGAGAACCTCTGAACTTGAAGATGGGCTGTTTGAAATAACACAAGCAGACAAAAAGAAAGAAAAAAGAATCAAGGACATTGAAGAAAATCTGAGAGAGATATCGGACAACCTTAAGTGCTCAAATATCCGAGTCATGGGTATTCCAGAAGGGGAGGAAAATGGAGATTCCATTGAAAACATATTCAAAAAAATAGCAGCAGAAAACTTCCCAGGTATAGGAAAACTCACAGATCTTCAGATCCAGGAAGCTCAATGATCTCCAAACGTATTCAACCCAAAAAGGCCTTCTCCAAGACATGTCATAGTCAAATTGGCAAAACTCAGAGACAAAGAGAGAATCTTAAAAGCTGCAAGAGAGAAGCGTCAAATCACCTATAAGGGAGCCCCAATCAGGTTAACATCAGACTTTTCATCACAAACCCTAAAAGCTAGAAAGGAATGGGATGATATTTTCAAAATACTAAAAGACAAAGATTGCCAGCCAAGAATACTCTACCCTGGAAGGCTATCCTTCCGAAAAGAAGGGCAAATAGTATATTTCTCAGACAAACAAAAACTGCGGGAGTTCACTACCACACGACCACCCTTACAAGAAATCCTCAAGGGAGTACTGTGTTTGGTTCCTGAAAAATAACTACCACTGCCATAAAAACCCAAGAAAAATCAAAACCCACCACTATAATTAAAATGGCATTTATGAAGAGAAAACAAGCAAACAAAAACGCTATCTACAACTTAAGGAACCAACAAACACAGAAACCAAACAGTAAATCAGAAAGCAAGGAACAAAAGACACCTAAGACAACCAAACAACCAATAAAATGATAGGAATAAATCAACACCTTTCAATAACAACTCTTAATGTAAAAGGCTTAAATTCCCCAATCAAAAGACACAGACTGGCTGACTGGATCAAAAAGCAGGACCCAACTATATGCTGCCTACAAGAGACCCACCTCACCCATAAAGATTCACACAGACTAAGAGTGAAAGGATAGAAAAAGATTTACCATGCAAACAGAAAAGAAAAACGAGCTGGAGTAGCTATTCTTATATCTGACAAAATAGACTTTAAACTAAAAACCATAAAAAGAGACAATGAGGGACACTACTTAATGATAAAAGGACTGATCCATCAAGAAGACATAACAATCATAAATATGTACGCACCCAATGTTGGAGCAGCCAGATTTATAAAACAAACTCTATTAGACCTAAAGAAAGAAATAGACACTAATACCATAATAGCAGGGGACCTGAACACCCCACTGTCAATATTGGACAGATCATCTAGGCAAAGAATCAGTAGAGAAACACAAGATCTAAACAAGACTCTAGACCAATTGGAATTGGCAGATATCTACAGAACATTCCCCCCAACAACCTCAGAATATTCATTCTTCTCATCAACACATGGATCATTCTCCAGGATAGATCACATATTAGGTCACAAATCAAGTCTCAATAAATTCAAAAAAATTGGAACTATCCCATGTATTTTCTCAGACCACAATGGATTAAAACTAAAAATTAATAACAAACGAAACTCTGGAAACTATATAAACACATGGAAATTAAACAGCATTCTACTTAATGACATATGGGTCCAAGAAGAAATCAAGCAGGAAATCAAAAAATTTATTGAAACTAATGAAAACAATGATACATCATACCAAAACCTGTGGGATATTGCAAAAGCAGTATTGAGGGGGAAATTTATTGCATTAAATGCACACTTCAGAAAAATGGAAAGATGGCAAGTGAACAACCTAACACTTCACCTTAAAGAACTAGAAAAACAAGAACAATCCAAACCTAAAGTTAGCAGACGGAAAGAAATCATTAAGATCAGAGCAGAACTGAATGAAATTGAAAACCAAAAAACAATGCAAAAGATCAATGAATCAAAACGTTGGTTTTTTGAAAAGATAAATAAAATAGACAAACCATTAGCATGGCTAACAAAAAAAAGAAGAGAGAAGACTCAAATAACCAAAATTAGAAATGAAAAAGGCGATATTACAACTGATTCATCTGAAATACAAGGAATCATTCGAGACTACTATAAACAACAATATGCCAACAAATTTGAAAATCTGGAGGAAATGGATAAATTTCTGGAAACATACAAGTTCCCAAAACTGAACCATGAAGATGTAGAAAATTTGAACAGACCAATACCAATAAAGGAGATTGAAGCTGTTATCAGAAAGCTCCCAACAAAGAAAAGCCCAGGACCAGATGGATTCACGGCAGAATTTTACCAAACATTCAAAGAGGAATTGACACCCATTCTTTACAAACTATTCCAAAAGATTGAAATGGACGCAAATCTCCCAAACTCATTCTATGAAGCAAACATCATCCTGATACCGAAACCAGGTAAAGATATAACCAAAAAAGAAAACTACAGGCCGATATCCTTGATGAATATAGATGCAAAAATCCTCACTAAATTACTAGCAAACAGAATATAGCAACACATACGTAAAATTATTCATCATGATCAAGTGGGATTCATCCCAGGGATGCAAGTTTGGTTCAATGTACGCAAATCAATAAATGTGATACACCATATTAATAAACTCAAACACAAGGACCATATGATCATCTCTATAGATGCTGAAAAAGCATTTGATAAAGTTGAGCATTCATTCATGACAAAGACTCTCTATAAGTTAGGTATAGAGGGAAAGTATCTCAACATAATTAAAGCCATATATGATAAACCCACTGCCAATATCATCCTGAATGGGGAAAAGCTGAAAGCTTTTCCTTTAAGAACAGGAACTAGACAAGAATGCCCACTCTCACCACTCCTATTCAACATAGTGTTGGAAGTACTAGCCAGAGCAATCAGAGAAGAGAAGGAAATAAAGGGCATCCAGATTGGAAAAGATGAAGTCAAACTGTCCCTGTTTGCAGATGACATGATCCTATATATCGAACAGCCTAAAACCTCTACAAAAAAAACCTCTTGGAATTGATAAATGATTTCAGCACAGTAGCAGGATACAAATCAACACACAAAAATCAGTAGCATTTCTTTTCTCCAATAGTGAACATGCAGAACGAGAAATCAAGAAAGCCTGCCCATTTACAATAGCCACCAAAAAAATAAAATACTTAGGAATTGAGTTAACCAAGGAGGTGAAAAATCTCTATCATGAGAACTACAAACCACTGCTGAGAGAAATTAGAGAGGATACAAGAAGATGGAAAGATATCCCATGCTCTTGGATTGGAAGAATCAACATAGTGAAAATGTCCATACTACCCAAAGTGATATACAAATTCAATGCAATCCCCATCAAAATTCCAAAGACATTTTTCTCAGAAATGGAAAAAACTCTCCAGACATTTATATGGAACAATAAAAGACCACGCATAGCCAAAGCAATGCTGAGCAAAAAAAAAATAAAGCTGGAGGCATAACACTACCTGACTTTAAGCTATACTACAAAGCTATAATAACCAAAACAGTATGGTACTGGCATAAAAAGAGACACACCGATCAATGGAATAGAATAGAGAATCCAGAAATCAACCCACACACTTACTGCCATCTGATCTTTGACAAAGGCACCAAGCCCATTCACTGGGGAAGGGACTGCCTCTTCAGCAAATGGGGCTGGGATAACTGGATATCCATATGCAGGAGAATGAAACTAGATCCATACCTCTCACTGTATGCTAAAATCAACTCAAAATGGATTAAGGATTTAAATATACACCCTGAAACAATAAGACTTCTTAAAGAAAACATAGGAGAAACACTTCAGGAAATAGGACTGGGCACAGACTTCATGAATACGACCCCAAAAGCACAGGCAACCAAAGGAAAAATAAACAAATGGGATTATATCAAACTAAAAAGCTTCTGCACAGCAAAAGAAACAATTAACAGAGTTAAAAGACAACCAACAGAGTGGGAGAAAATATTTGCAAAATATACATCTGACAAAGGATTAATATCCAGAATATATAAGGAACTCAAACAACTGTACAAGAAGAAAACAAGCAACCCAATTAAAAAATGGGCAAAAGAGCTAAGTAGGCATTTCTCTAAGGAAGATATACAAATGGCCAACAGACATATGAAAAAATGCTCAACATCACTCAGCATCCGGGAAATGCAAATCAAAACTACACTGAGATACCATCTAACCCCAGTTAGGATGGCTAAAATCCAAAAGACTCTGAATGATAAATGCTGGTGAGGTTGCAGAGAAAAAGGAACTCTTATACATTGTTGGTGGGACTGCAAAATGGTGCAGCCTCTATGGAAAATGGTATGGAGGTTCCTCAAACAATTGCAGATAGATCTACCATACGACCCAGCTATCCCACTGTTGGGAATATACCCAGAGGAATGGAAATCATCAAGTCGAAGGCATACCTGTTCCCCAATGTTCATCGCAGCACTCTTTACAATAGCCAAGAGTTGGAACCAGCCCAAATGTCCATCATCAGATGAGTGGATACGGAAAATGTGGTACATCTACACAATGGAATACTACTCAGCTATAAAAACGAATGAAATACTGCCATTTGCAACAACATGGATGGACCTTGAGAGAATTATATTAAGCGAAACAAGTCAGGCACAGAAAGAGAAATACCACATGTTCTCACTTATTGGTGGGAGCTAAAAATTAATATATAAATTCACACACACACACACACAAAACTGGGGGGGGGAGAAGATATAACAACCACAATTACTTGAAGTTGATACGACAAGCAAACAGAAAGGACATTGTTGGGGGGAGGGGGGGAGGGAGAAGGGAGGGAGGTTTTGATGATGGGAAGCAATAATCAGCCACAATGTATATCGACAAAATAAAATTTAAAAAAATTAAAAAAATTAAAAAATTAAAAATTAAAAAAAAAAAAAAAAGAATAAGGGACTGTGAAGACTCCTGCCACTGACAGCACTTGATGGCTTTGGTTGAATTTAGCATGTGTAGGTGCGTGTTTATATTAGTGGAACTCATCAAAGGGGCTTCCTTAAAGCAGTAATACTAAGAAACTCTTCCTCAGTCACTTAGTGTAAATAGAGAAGATTATTTTATTATTTTATGATTTTGAGAGACTAATATTTATTACAGGAGAGTAAGAAAAGTCTTCTGCCCTGATAAGATTCAATGCAGAACTTGATTCTTAGTAATCTCAGACCAAATAACCTGGAGCTGTATGTAGGAACTATACTTTTCATTTTGTGTGTATGTGGCTAAAAGTGGAAGGTACTTATTCTTTCTGTGTCTTGAAGTTTCTATTTTCTTTTTGAAATCTATAAACGTTATGATTAGGGTAAAACATTTTTGGAAAAAATATGTAATTTGTAGAATGAAAATTTAAAGAACTAAGAGTTAATTGTTAATGATTTTCATTCTTTCTAAATCTTGATTAAAGAAGTCTTATAACTTAAAAAATAAATAAATAAATAAATAAATAAATAAATAAATAAATAAATAAATAAATAAGACCAACCGGCACACCAGGTGATCTCTGAAGTCCCTTCCAGCTGAGAAAGGTCAGGATCTGCTGCTCCCCAGCAAAGCAAGGGGAAGAGGAGGAGCCCCTGGGTGGGTCCACGTGAGCCTCTCCTCTTTCTTGCACTCCTGGTCCACAGAGCCCTGTGCAGGGTTCTGCAGAGACAGTCTGGCTCCCTACAGCTCTGCCACCACCAGTGAGGAGCTCTTAGAGCTAAAACCCGGTGTCCTCCCCTGACAAGAGTGGAATAAACAGGACCCACTTCAGTGGCCATAAAGGAAATGGTTTTTGTGAACTGCTTAGCAGAGTAACCCGCACCTCGAAAGTGCTGAAGAAATCTGTGCTCAACAAGCCATCTCCTCTCATTCTCCCTTAAGCTCCCTTCCATCGGGCCCCCACCCCCACCCCTCCCTGAAGCTGCTGTGGTCAAGGTCATCTGATGTAACCATCAGCAGCACCACCCTGGTCCCTCATCCCCCTCCTGGAAACACTCCCCTGCTTTGATGGCCCAAGTCCCACATGCGGCTTCGTCCTCCTCCTGCTTTCCTGGCCATGCTCCCCGTCCCATTCCCGTTTGTCTTCCCTGCTCAGTTTTCCCGTTGTTTCATGAAACTTGTTTATTTTGCCCAGCTCTCCCCACCTTGAATCCATGAGGGCAGGTAGTTTGATCTTTTTGCCAATTGCTTTATCCCCAATGTCTATGAGAGTGACAGACACACAGACATTCCTTTGTTGACAGATCGGCAGGTGTGGTGATGCAGATGACGACAGTGACGGTATGTTGAAGTGTGCCCATGCCTATCGATGCTGCTCGAACAACACCCAATCTGTACAGGCTGAGACGTGCAGTGAGAAGGACGTCAATGCAATGTGATCGGATCTGACTTCTATCCCAGGACCACCACGTGATAGCAAGTACTTAATCCATCTGAGCCTGATTCATCTGAGACTTGGAGAAAATATTCAGCCCAAGATCCAAAGGACAGTCAAATTCTGCCTCTGACTGGCTGCCATACCCCCAGGACATCTCTGAGGGAAATTTAGGCTCAAAAAACAATCAGGCAAAGGATCCTTTATGTCCAGTTGGGACCCTTGCTCCAAAACCCCATGAAGGCGGCAAGTGCACCATCTGCCCCCAGAGAACTCCTTTCTCTGAGCTGAGTTGGCTTGACCAGCCTTGAGCTGAAGTGGCCTGCTGCTCCCACAGCCCACCGGCTGATCGCTGTGTCTGGGCTTAGCCCTCTGCCTCCCCGGCCAGCCCCCAGCACCCACTCCCTCTGAGAGGCCGCCTCCACCGCCTCCACTTCCCCAGGCTCTCAGCTTCCAGAGACATTGCCCCCAGTCCTCTATAGTGGCTATCCTTTTCCTTTCTCTCCCTGCCTTGTTTCACCTGTGTATGTACTTATTGTTTTAATTATAATGCACTTAAAATTGAATCCCACTTTTCTCCTTTAGATCAAGCCCTTCACATTGTATTTAATTGCAGCCTGTTCTCATTTTTATGCCCCAGTAGATGGGCAGATTAGATCATCCATCAGGCACTCAGTGTTGGAATTGGGCACCATCTAGGTCCATCCCAGCTTCCAAGGAGCCTGGCTTCATGATTTCATGCCCAAATTTACTCAAATAGTCCGTGTTATTGGATGTTTGGGGTTCTTCCAAATTTCCCCTTTTGTTAATGATTATAGGATTAATAGTTTTGGGCATATGGGTTTCCCCAACTTTGGGATCATTCATTTCTTCCACCATGTGTGTACGGAGCACCTGCCTCTATGCTGCCGGGTGTTCTGTTTCCAGCCTGGCAAATCCCACCCTCTGCTGCCTGCTCTGCTGTGTCTCAGGGGAACACGCAGAGCCAAATTCCCAGAATCCTCTTTCAGTATGGTTCCCTTTCGTTTGTGCAAATGAGAGCCCCTTGCTGGAGATAAGGAAGGGAAAAGAGAAGAAGCCATCATTATTCAAAGGAAGCTGGGGCAGGCAGCTGGGATCACCAGAACCAAACGCCCTTCACTACTAGGTGTGCACTAGAAACTACCTGCTTGAGGGCTGTGGGCAGCTGGAATCACTGATGGTGCCTTCACCGTAACCCCTGAACCCTCATGCTAGCTCAGATAGATTCCAGGTGTTTCCCCACGTCCCTCTTCAGGGAAGATACATGTGTCCCCTGGCTGTTGACAGCTCGCAGCTGTATCCTTCATAGGAAATTGCCCTCCTCACAGGGTATGGCCTCACCCAAGGTTACATCCTCTCTGAGGGGATGGCCCGTAGCCAGGCACTGGCCAGTGCAAAGGCCCTTTTACTCCAGTTTGAGATATCGCTGGAGGACCATCCCAGCTCCCGAGCTCCCCACAAGATTGGCTGAGGCCTCACAGCAGCCACACTTCTGGTCAGCTTCTCCCTGCACCCAGTTCTTTCTCTTTTCCTTGCAGGAGTACCCCCAAGAGCACTTGCCAGTGCACCTTCAATATACAACTGTCCTTCTCAGAGCTATTTCCAGAGAACCCAATCTAAGACACTGATCCTTGCTACCCAAGCCCTTACAATGGTCACATAAGCCATACATACCATTTTTGGGTTGGTTTGTTGTGGCAACTGCACTAATTATCTGATTAAAACAGAAAACTGGGACTGAAAGTGGAGTTTTGCCATTGCAACACACCTATAATATGTGATTCTTGCTTCGTGGTAGGTTGATGGGCATTGAGGAGAATTATAACTTAGGATGGAAATAAAAAATAGCACCACATATGGTGGAACTGTTGCCTACAGTTATCTGGGAGGCAGACCACGTGCTTACTGCACTGGCAGTTCTAGGGCAGGACTTGGAAAACAGATTATGAGTGGTGTATGTTGGTTGCTATTGGCTGCATTTGATGAGATATAAGAGATGAGCTCAGATGACAAAAAAAAAAAAAAAAAAGAAGGCAGCGGGGAGTATAGAAAGAACCTAGAACTGTGGAGACTTGCAGGGATACAAAAGCCAACTGCTTCTAGATCTCAAGCATGAAGATACGGCATTAAAAGAGTCTTTAAGGCACAAAAGTCCATCCAGTGAATCCAGCTGTAATGAATACAGCAAAGATCAGAGTAAGGGTATGAGTTTCCTACAAATGTTGGATGCAGTTACCGATGCATGAACTTGGCTGGGAAGAAATAGATCAGAAATGTACTGAGTTTTTGAGGGTCACATTACCAAAGAAACCACACAGCCAGACTGAAAAAGCCCTTCACTGCTCATGTCTTAAGAAACCTGTATTAGTCCATTTGTGTTGATCATAACAGAATACATGGAACTAGGTTATTTATAAAGAAAAGGAAATTTATTGCTTGCAGTTTCTGAGGCTGGGAAGTCCAAAGTCCACCCAGATGTTGGTAACAATGACCCGGGGTCTCACATTGCAAGATGGTAGAAGCAGAGAGAGCAGAGAGAGAGAAAGACAGACTCTCCTCTTCTTTTAAAGCCCTCAGAACCACGCCCCTGAGCACCATTTTTAATCCACTCACTGCTTCATGGTCCTACGATCCAATCACCTCTTTGAGTCTCTACCTTTCAATTACCATAATAGGATTTACCACCCTCTTAACAGTCACAGAGGGGGCTAAGTTTCTAATACATAAAACTTGGGGGACACAATTCAAGCTTCAGGGAGTTTGGGGGGAACATAATTCAATCCACTACAACACCCTTGCACCAAACTTATCAAACAGCATGTTGGCCAAAGAGCCAAGCAGTCTCCCAGGGGGCTTCCTCCTCAATGCCTGATGTACATGTGATTATGGAGGCTCATAAAAAAGGAAGAACTTCTTACTAGGTGGTACCAGGGCTCATGAGAAGCAATGGACAAAAAAGCATCTCTTGGGGAACAGAGTCAGGGCCTAACCACGGACCCCAGTGTCTGCCCAGTGGGACTTCAGAACCACTATAGACAGTGATTGCTGTGTCCCTTCCATCCTTTCCCTTTCCAAATGGGAGTGTGTGCTTACTGAGGTCATATTCCATCATTATATATTGAAGGTGGGATTGGCAGGTGACTTTCTTTTTCAGGTCAGAGATCCTTGGGCCAAGAGGAGCCACATCCAGACTTGATAGGAAGATGGATAAACATTACCTAGAGATCTGGGTTTGAACTGGATATAGTGATTGGGAGAGACTTCAGGGATGGGGTTGAGTGAGCTCTGTGTGGGGGGAGAAGGGAATAAAGAGATAGTCATGAAAAGGGCACACTCAGCGAGGTGGTGCTCACCAAGTATTCCATGTGCTGCTCTGCACTTCCCAGCCTCCTTGCAGTTGGGTTGGGACCATGTGACTAGTTGTGGCTGATGGCCTGTGAATGCAAATGACATGTGTCTTTCTGGCAGAGCCAGTATTCACTAACTGACATAGCTACGAGGTGGAGGACAGCCCCTTGAGCACAACGAACTTTACACAAGAAAAAATAAACCTTTATTGTCTTAAGTCATAGAGATCCCTGGGTTGGTTTGTTTCTGCAGCAGACCCTTGACTGTCCTGACTAATATTGCTATGATGTGCTACTTTTCCTCAGTCACTGATTAGAAACAGATATTGGATAACAAAGTAACAACACATTTAGGTAGTTACAAAGTTTCCAAAATCTTACAAAATTCTGATGCTGCTGGTTCCTGGACTTCTAGAACCTCTTCTGAACCAATTGACAGGTTTGGTTGGACTTTTTTTTTTTTTTGCTTTTATTTCTGAGCTGTGAGGGACGGGCAGGAGGACTCACTGATCTCTCTCTCTCCTCTTTCTGACTTCAGCCCTTCAGTAAGCTTTGGATTTTTTTGGCCTACTTTATTTTAAATTTTTATTTACTAAAATACTATGCACTCATATATAAATAAATGTGTAGGTTTATTTACAAGTGCTATTATTTTAGAGGATGGACTTGCCTGAATTTCTACCACACTCCCCCTCCCACTCTGGGCTGCATTCAGGCTTGAGGTCCCCTGTGGGACCAGGCCATTTCATTCCTCTGTGCTTTGGAGGCATTTCTTTCTCCATCTGGAACACTTTCCCCAACATGCCCCTTCACCCCTCCCCATGCCCCAAACTCACCTGATGCACACTTCTCCATTTTTCCAAATTCGGCTCTCTCTGTGCACCCAAGTTGAATAGACCATCCCTCCTTGATAAGCCTGTAGAGCCTCCTGTACACCTGCCTCATCACAGGAAGTTCCTGTAGACATTTCCCACCTATGTTGGTTAATTTTATGAGTCAACTTGACTGGGCTAAGGGATGCCCAGATGGCTGGTAAAACATTATTTCTGGGCTTGTCTATGAAGGTGTTTCCAGAAGAGGTTAGCACTTGAATCAGTGGACTGAGTTAAGAAGATGTGCCCTCACCAATGTGGGTGGGCATCACTCAATCTTTTGAGGGCCTAAATAGAACAAAAAGGCAGAGAAAGGAAGAATTTTCTCGCTTCTTGAGTTGGGATATTTATCTTCTCCTGCCTTGGACACCATTGAAGATCATTGGGTCTTTAAACACAGATCGAATTATACCACCAGCTTTTCTAGATCTCCAGCCTGCAGAAGGCAGGTCATGGGACTTGGCCTCTGTAATCACGTGAGGCAATTGCCATAATAAATTCCCTCTCATATATTTATATGTATCTATTGGTTCTGTTTCTCTGGAGAACCTTGATAATACACTGTCTGTCTTCCCTTTCCCTCTCAACTGTGAGGTTCTGGAGCCAAGATCTGTGTTCCAGGGTCTCTGTATCTCCTGCACCAGCATATGTCATGTTGAGTTATCTCCCAGCATTTGCTTTGGTTTTGTGGGGAGGAGCCCTTGTGACTTAGAGGTCCCTGGTGTGCTGAAATCATGGGGAGTGGGGAGCTGTGGCCATGCTGGCCCCAAGACTGGGCGACTAACCGCACCCTGGCCGCATCTCTCAGCTCTCAGAACTTGGGTCTTGCTCATTAAAGTGAGGGAACCCAGGAAGAAAGTTGGGGAAAGAAACCTAAGAGCTAAAAAGGGAGAATTCCCTGGGTGAGCTCTCTCTTTGGAATTCCTCATAGAGTAAAACAGGTCCCAGAGGACACTAACTCCCCTAGGACCAGACATCTGAACATGTTAGACAAACTAGATTTATGCTCCAATTGTCCCCTGTTGCTCTTCCTCAATATTCAGTAAGCTCTTTGGAAGTCCCTGTGGTCTGAACCCAAGGGATCCAAGGACAGGAGCTTGGTCTTAGACAAGACCCGCTATTCAAAGGTGAGGGCATCCTCATAGGAAACTCAGTAATCAGAGGGAGACCACCAGCGGCAGAGCAATGGGTGCCAGGTAACTACACATGCAAGTTAAAACCTTGGGAATATTTCAGTAAGGAAACTACCCCCTCCAAAGGCTCTTCCAAGACCAATATGAAAACAGCCTGGCTATATGCCGAGCAATGGCCACCTCATGTGCGAAGGCCCTAATATTCCTCCCCCACATTCCACATGGAAGAAGCATCTTCACAGGAAACTCACATACAATAGCTACTGCTTACTGAACACCTACTATGTGCCAGGCAATTCATAAACATAACTCGAATCATCCCAATAGCTCTTCGTGGTCGAGGTCCCCACCCCTGTTTGCAGAGGAGAATCTGAAGCTCAGAGAGGTGAAGTGACTGGCCCAAGTTTCACCGCAGAGCTGGGATTTGAAATACCCAGGTTCCTCAGATTCCTGGGTGTGTGCTATTCCTACTTGCAGTTTAGCTCTGCATCCGCTGCTTTGCACCTTTTCTGTTAGACGTCAGCTCTGAGCCACTCCAAGTTCCCTCTGCATTCAGCAGGTTCTCTCACTGCCTACAGGGGCCAGGCTCTGTGCCATCCACAGACAGCCTGGGGTGACGAGGGTGTGTGCAGCAAACAGCAAGAAGGCGGGCCTGCTAAAATCTGCACCACCCAAATGGCCAAGACTGATCTCAGCCAACATGACACCAAGTCCCCTGCCCATTCCACCTTCTTGCTTTCCCTGTTGTGCAAATTCCCCGACCTGTTCTCTGACACCAGTATCCTCAGGGTTCCCTGCAGAATTCTCCAGCATCCTCCACTGAGGACCTTACTCACCCTCGTTGAAGCTGCCTGTTCCCTTGGAACTCAGCTCACCAAACACCATGTTCTCTCTTCTCAGGATTCTGTAGACGACTCATTCCTTCCTGCATTCAGTAAATGCTTAAGTCTTTTCTAGGTGGTGGTGACCCTGGGGCACAGTGACAAATAAGATGGTGGTACTGCCTTCATGGAGCACAGGCTGGGAGGGGAGAGATGGACACACAAGGGCCCCAAATATGCACAGGTGCGATGGCAGGAGCCTGGACATGGTACAGGGGGACATAAAGTAAGGTAAAGTCAATGTATTCTGCAGACAAATTATTCCAAAGAGGCGTCAGGGAGGAGGTGACAGCTCAGATTAAACATGAAGCATGAGCAGCTGATGTCGGGTTTGCAGGAGGAGAGGTGGACTGGGGGTCAGTGTGGGAAACAACATCCAGGAGCAAGAACTAGCACGAGCAGAATCACAGTAGCACATGCACATGCACATGCATTCTCCAGATTCTAGGCAGTAGGGAACAGCCTGATCACAATCATTACAATAATCAGATGGGAGGCCATTGAACTGAGGTGGCTCTGATGCCCTGGGTTCCTCCACAAGCAAACTGAAATCTGACTCAGAATTTAAAAGAAAAAGGAACTTAACACTCTGCCAATCACAAGAAGACAACATGGCATTAATTATGTTGTCTTGAACTTCCTACAAAGGTATTTCTAATAAGGCCAAACTTTAACCAACCAAATCATTTCCTTGCCCTGCTTCTGCATTCACCCCTTAAAAGCCCTCTCCTAGAGCCTCTTTGGAGGAGCCCCAACTTGCATTTTGGAGCTGTCCAATTTGCAAATCACTGAAGGCTCAAAGAAACTCTTTAATATTTTAGTGTGCTTCAGTTTATCTTTTAACATAGTGTATGGGGGCTGTGTGTGTTTGTGTGTTGTTGGGAAAGAGGTGCACAGGGAGGTGCATTAGGCAGGGACCAGATTCTGCAGGGCTTGTGAGACATGCTAGAGAGAGGCTGGACTTCATCCTATGTGCATCAGAATCCCTGGGGTCTATGACTTGCAGATCGCCATGTCTTCATCAGCGACTCTGGTTCAGTAGGGCTGGGGGTGGGGCGTTTGTGTGTCTGACAAGCAGCCCGGTGATTCCGATGCACACGGTCCTGGGAGCCCTGCCTGCTATGGGACAGGCAGAGCCTGCAGACAGCACCTTGACTCAACCCCACTGTGTCTAACAAGGACAAAAGCCAGCTGCACTTGGTGGAGTTCGTGTCCTTATCTCCTAAAATCAAGGTTCAGAGACTCAGAGAATCAGGGCTTGGCTCATGCTCTGCCCTCACTCACAGAGGAGGCTCTGAGCAGAAGGAGCTTGCCTGCAGTTGCAGCCCATGTCTTCCAGTGGCAGAGCTGCTCCCTGTACCACACTGCCACAGCCAGGGCTGGAGCGCCACAAAACAGCAAGCTCAGAAAAGTCACCTCTGGCTCCCAGCTGACTGTCAAGGCCCAGGACGGGTCAGCTGAGAGAGCCCCTGCTGTTCTTCCTGAAGGGCATTTTAAACCAGTAAAGTGCTCTTGGGCACCAGTGGGATGGATCTGTAGTGATGACAGTGCAGGCACAATGACAGGAGAGAGCTGGGGTCAGGTAAGGTCCTTCCCCCAGCCTGGAATCACAGCACAAAAGGGTTACCCCATCAACAAAGAACGTCATTAAGTACTTTGCATTTTATAAAGGGTCTTAAAGTACAATCGCTTGCATAAAGCCACCTTGAAGTGCATTGCTGGGCAGACTTTAAGTCTATAGAAGGTTAATAGAAGTGTTTTAGGAGTCTGTGTTGGACCCCTTCCAGCCTGGGAAACACTATTTAAAGCAGACAATTCTGTTTGAGATAGTCTGGAGTGCAAACTCCTTTGCCAGGCTCTGTAGATACGGGGCTCTACGCTGTCCACAGCAGAAAGGGGCCTCTGCCCTGAGCGCCCCTGTCAGGAGCTGGGGAGAGTCTAGCTCTGCCAGTTGCAGAGCTCACTGTGTTCATGAAGAGAAAGCAAACCATTTATTGGGGAAACTTAGCTAATAAGCAGGGATTCATTTCTTGTGCACTAGTGCCCCCTACTGGCTGAACATAAATATTGCTGCTCCTGCAGAGAGTCCTCTAAGTTGGAACACTCCCGATTTAACATATTCAGAATTTCTGTCTTTGAAATCAAAGCACCTTCAAAATCCATGGAGAAGAGGGTGACTTATTCCATAATGGATGCCAGGGATCAACTGTATGGGGGGAGGGAGAATTTAAGTAGATTCCTCCTTCATTGCTATGAATTCCTGATGAATTAAAGAGTTACTTATAGAAATATACAATACTGAAAGAACTAGGAGAAAATAACTGTGGATGCATATTAATTGACTTATAGCGAAAATACTTTATAAATGTGGAAGCAAAATAGGATTTCATAAAGGAAGATATTAATAAATTTGACAAGGGAAAAGATGTCATTTCTTCCTGGCAGTTGTCTGAGACTGAAATAGACCTAGGATGGAGCTTTGTGTACAGGACGCTTATTGGGATGGGCTCTCAGAACGACATCTGAGAGGGATTGAGTACCAGGATGGGCAGAGGGAAACACTGAACTGCAGAGTAATTGCTGCAGGGCTGGGATGGCCCCTTCAGCTGTCCTAAACCCAGGCCAAGGTCTCAGACCTTTGTATCCCTGTATGGCCGAGGGAGTGCCTCCTTGCTTCCGTGGGAATCTGGGTGGCGTACGACAGCATCCACTACACCTGTGTCTGGTTGTGCCCATTTCACGCTGCCCTTGGCAACACTTACAACAGATAGTTTTGAATCTTTGCTACTGTCATGGCTAGAAAATTAAATATTGTTTTAATTTGTTACATCACCTTTTTGTTTATATATTTGCTGATTTTCTCCCCATACGTGTGATTTGCCTAATTTTCTGCTCTTTTTTCTACTGACTTTGGCTTCTCCTAGTGGGAGTTTGAATAACACCAATCTACAAAGGTAACCTGGGAAGGCTCTTCTTTCATAAGAAGAAGGATCTTTTTTTTCCTATAAAGCATAATTATAAAGCTTTAAATGTATTCTTCAAAAACTAAAAATTTCACAGCCTACTTTATTCTTACCTTCCATTCCAACCAGGTATATTTATCGTAGTTCCATTTTCTTCCTTTTTCTTAAAAGCCTGAAGGTAACACCTCTGATGGATGCTAGCTGTCAACTGCTGAAATGATAGCCAAGTTCTTTTGAGAGAAAATTATCTTCTAGCAAAAAAGCATTTAGCTCCATTTGTAGATGTTCAGAAATCTAGACATGATTGCTGAATCTTTTGTATCCCAAAGTACACATGGACAAGCCTTTTGTGCGTGTGTATTTTTGTTTTTTAATTATTTATTTATTTTTTATTGGTTATAAATATTCATGGAGGACAAAGGTGACTGTCACCACTTGTGCCCAGGATGTGATAGCCAGATCCATACTGGTAGCATGCCCATTACCACAAATTGTGGTTATACCCCACCCATGTCCCCCACCCATTATCCCCAACCTCCCTTCCACTCCCTCCTTCCCCCCACTCCACTTTGTATCCCTAGGTCTGTTCTCTGCCTCTGCAAGTCCATGCACCACTGTGGTCTTTCTTTCCTTCCTTCTTTCTCTCTTAGCTCCCACATATGAGTGAGCACATGTGCTATTTATCCCTCTGTGCTTTGCTTATTTCACTCAACATAAGTTTCTCCAGGCTCATCCATGTTGTGGCAAATGGCAGAACTTCATTCAAGCCTTTTTTTAAAAAAGAAACTTCCAAGAAAAAGTCATAACATGAGACTTTTTCTTTATAATGAATATAAATTTCATATGTTGGTATAGTGAAAGCGTTTGGAGAAATGCTACTGTTAAATAGACTCAGTGAGACGGAAACTTTGAAAATATCCTCCCTCTGAGTAGAAGACAACAGACAATTCGAGACAGAAACAATGAAGCTTCCTATCTTTCACCTCCATTTAATTCAGTTTCACAAGTAACTGTTGTTATGTCCACTCTCCGGAAGGCACTGACTAGGCTTGGGTGATTTATGTCCATATCCCTCAATACAGCATTCAAGGTCCTTCATTCTCTTGCTCAACCTACAGTTCTAGACCCTTCTTCAGCCATGTGGACCATGTCCCTTAAAGTGCAGCCATACAGGACACCAGGACACCCCCAGACGTGTCTCCCTGCCTCCGCGGCTCTGTTGATTGATAAGGGTCCCTCTAGCATGGCCCTTCTGTACACGGCAGCTCAGATCTTCATTCTACGTAAACTTTTCACTTGCCTTCTGTCCCCAGCAAAAGTTCCCCTTCCTGCCCTATTTCCCACAGTAGTTTGTCCAACACCAACCGTGGCCTTTCTGCAGTTTTTGACAAATTACTCTTTCCCATCCCTCATGAGGCCACAAAGATGAGCTGTACCCTCCAAATTGTGCAACGTGTGGGTTATAGACATTGTAACAAACGTTTGTGAGTGAACAAATGTATAGATCTAGAAAGCATTTTGTCAGTTTACAAAATGTTTTTACAGGCTTGAGGCAATTTAATTATCACAACAGTCCTGCACACTTATACTGTTATATTCCATTTTATGTTGGAGAGAGAGAGAGAAAGAGGAAATTAAATAGGTCCCTGCCTTCAGGAGGTTTACCAACTAGTAAGGAAAACAGAGATATTGTAAGCACTTGACAGTAATAGAAATCTAAACAAGATACCACAGAATCAGATTTGGGGGCCAAGAAGTAAAAGAGATGAATTCCGACTTAAGGGGAAGATAAATAATATTCATTTTGATTTTCCCATGAGTGAGAAAAATCTCGGCAATAACATGAACACACCACACGGGGCAGAAGCAGCACATTAAAATTAGGATTTAATATTCCTCAACTAGTATGTGCCTGTCATAATTCTACACTGGGTAGAGACACGGTAGGAAATAAGGGCCCTCACATTTCTTGAGTGCCTACTGTATGCAAGGAAGTTCACAAGGGATATGTCAGTTAATCCTCTAGCACAATTAATCCTGGAAGAAATTCTTACCTGTCCTTCCCAAAACCACCTGCAACAACTTGTCCCCTGCCCGCCCATGCCACTTCCTAGCCCCCACCCTAGCCCCATGACGTGACTTGTCCAAGGTCACACCCATGGTCAGTCGTAGTGCTGGGATTCGAACGTCTGTTTTTATTTCTTTCATTTCCTTTACTTTGGTTCCTTTTTTTTTCACACTTTTGAAATTACACAAATAATACAAAAATGCATTCTTGTTGTTAATAAAGACATTACAGATAAAACATATGTCACCCTAACTTGCACCCAATTCCACCCCCCCATACACAAATGCTTATATCAGTTTGGTGTGTCCCTTTCCAAACTATTTGCAAACATATAGATATTTGTTTAAACACAAATGATTTCACATTGAATTATTATTTCACTGCTGTGATGTATTTATGGACTTAAAATATATTTTATAATGAAACATTATATTTGAAATTTGAGGACATATAGGACTAGCTGCAAAATAATCCACTAGGGTGGAAGGAATTGGGGCAGGAATGGATGAAACAACAGGGGTCTTGGATTGGTCATTGCTGTAGCTGGATGATGGGGGGTTCATTATACAGCAATTTACTATGATAAAAATGTTTTAGATACTTCCTTGTAGACTTCCAGTCTCTACTTAGGAGATAGGAAAGCGGAAAGAGCGACACTTCCACCTTTACAACAACAAGACAAATGCTGGACAATCTGTACATTCCTAAGTGTTCTTGGGCCCATCAGAGGGCCGAGGTCACAGGACAACCAGCTCACTTGAAACCTAAGAAGAGACAGGCACCTCCAAAGAGAAACAGGAAGTGCGCACTTGCTTAATTATGCCAAATGTCACTGGACACCAGTAAGAAAAATCATCTAGAAATTTTAACAACTTGCTAAATACGGGCAGGTGAGAGGATAAAGAACTACTGGGGATCATAGACACAAGGGGAATTTGCACCTGCTAACAAGCTGTTCTCCAAGGAGTCCACTGGGTGATCACAAGAAAGACGGAGGGGAGCGTAAATCCAGAGGCATCCCAGGTGGTGCAGACCTTGGGGAGAGGCACCCTAGCTCCTGTGAGAAAGGCATGAAACCTCACCTGGATCCCTGTCTCTACATGTCCTACAGAAAAAAGTGCCTTACACAACTGGGGAAGGGCAATGAACTCTGTCACTCTCAGGACACTGGTGAAAACTAGCTGCAAGAAAGGGATAGAAAAATCATCTCTACCCTTGTAAAGGTGCAGAATCATTGTGCACTGATGAGACTACTGTTGGAGGTGGGCAGGATTGCTGAAGAGGCCCCATCTCTAAGACCAAAGGACACAGCTCTTGCCTAAAACAGGCTCAGTCAGAACAAGAGAGAAAGCCCCTGCTCTGCCCCTCACCAGAGGCAGGGGTGACTTCATGGCCAGTGACCAGCACAATCACACAGGTCTATGCTCAGAAGGCTCCTGCACTTGGTTTAACATTGTGCTGTTGCCATCTTGAAATTTTAATGGTTTTTGAGCAGAGGGTCCTGCATTTTCATTTCTTACCTGCAAATTGTGTAGTACATCCTGTCAACAGATTACAAGTGTTGAGTAACAGATAACAGCAGTCTATAGCTGGGAGGGAAGCAAAGGCCTGGGGAGACACATGCATCCTCTTTCTAGGGCATGGCACAAAGGAAAACCTAAAGTTGAGGGTGGAGCAAATGCTGATAAGAATTCCCTGTAAAAGTAGCCCCTATGCTAAATATGATTTCATCGATAAATTCTACCAAGCATTCAAGGAAGAAATATCAATTATACACAAGCTCCTCCAGAATATGGGAGAAGTGGAAAGACTTCCCAGCTCATTTTCTGAGGCCGGCATTATCCAGATGCCAAAACCAAGCAAGAAAATCGAAAATAAACAAACAAACAAAAAAGCAAAACAAAACAAAAAACTAGAGATGAATATCACTCGTGGTCAGAGACACAAAATTTCTCAGCAAAATGCAAGTATATTGTACTGTATACACACACACATACATACATACATACATACATACAGAAGATGATACATTATTACTAATGGGGTTTACTGCAGGAAGTTCAGGCCATCTTAACATTCAAAAATTAATCAGTGTAATTAATCACATTAACAGATTAAAAATGAAAACTCATATGATTGTGTCAATAGATGCAGAAAAATAACTCAGTAAAATTTAACATCCCTTCAAGATATTGAATAGAAGAGATCTTTCTTAACATAAGAAAAGGTACCTACAAAAAAAGAGCTAAGCTTGTTATCATACTTAATGATGGAAGACTGAATTATTTTCTTAAAGATTAAGAACAAAACTAAGATGTCCCCTCTCACTATGTTTATTCAAAATCATACTGGAGATGTTTGACAACTTAATAAGGTAAGAAAAATAAATAAAAGTCATAAAAAGGGAAAAAAAGGAAGAAATAAAAGTGTCTTTATTTGCAGACAATGTGAATTGCTATGTAGAAAATCCCCAAAAAACTACCAAAAAAAAATTAAATAAATAAATAAAGCTACTAGAACTAGTGATTTTTACAAAATCACAGTTAAAAATCAACATAAAAAATCAGTTGTATTTCTTTGTACTACCAATGAGTAATTGGACCTTCAAATAAAAATAACAGTACCATTTTAAAAAGCACTAAAAATATAAAAATTTTAGGTGTAAATTACAAAATATGTGCAAGATCTGTATGCTGACATCTGCAAAACACTAATGAAAGTAATAAAAGGAGACTTAAATAAACAGACATACAATGATCATGAATAGGAAGACTAAACATTATTAAGATGTCAATTCTCACTAAAATGATCTATAGCTTTAGTACAGTTCCAATCAAAATCCTAGCAGGATTTTTTTTTTTTTTTTTTGGTAGAAATTGGCAAAGTGACTTTAAAATTTTTATGAAAAGTTAAAGGAATAACTCAACTGGCAAAACAAACTGGAAGAAAGAGAGCAAATTTGGAGAACTAACACTATCAGATTTTCAGACTTACTATAAAACTGGTAGTCAAGACAGTTTGTTATGAAGAAACAGATTAACAAGTAGATTAATGGAACATACTAGAATATTCGCAATAGACCAATATGGACCTGGTCATTTGATTTTTGGCAAAGCTCCAGAGACAACTTAATGGAGAGATGATAGTCTTTTCAACAAATTGTACTTGGACAATTGGATATCCCTATGCAAATAAATGAACCTCGAGTCATACCTCACCCACTACACAAATATTAACTCAGAAGAAACCACAGGCCTACATTTAGGTTTTACATTTAAAACCTAATACCACAATTCTTCCAGAAAAAAAAAGTAGGAGAAAATCTTTATGGCTTTGGTTTAGGCAAAAGTGTCTTAGATACAACACTAAAAACGTAACCCATAAAAAAACATATATGATAAATAGGACCTCATCAAAAGTCAGAACTTCAGCCCTTTGAAAGACACTGTTAAGAAAACAAAAAGAAACACAGATTGGGAAAAAATATTTGTATACCACATGTCAATAAGACTTGTTTCAAATACATAAAGAATTTTTGGAATTCAATAAACAAACAACTTATAAAATAGACAAAAGTTTGAATAGACATATCATCAAAAAAGATATGCAGATAGTAAGTCTGCATATGAAGGGATACTCAATGTGCTCATCGGGGAAAAGAAAATTCAAACCAAAATGAGATAAAGCTACACACCTGTTAGAATGGCTTCTAGAAAAAACTCTGACAATAGCGAGCTCAGCAGGTAAGAATGAGGAGCAACTGGCACTCTCACACCTTTCAGTTGGGAATACAAAATGGTACAGCCACGTACAGTTTGGCATTTTCTTAGAAAGTTAAACATACAGTAATCCCTCAGTATCTGTGGGGGACTGGTTCCATGGATGCTCAAGTCCCTTACGTAAAATTGTTATTTTTGTCTTTTTTTTGGGGGGGGGTATTTTGATCCATTGTTGATTGAACCCATGGATGCAGACCCCATGGATACAGAGAAGTGACTGCATTTACCATATGATGTAATGATCCCACTCTAAGGTATTTATCCATGTGAAATTAAAACCACATTTATACTACAACTGTTCACAAATGATATCATCGGGAATGGTGGAGTAAGGACCTTACATAATAAATTTCCATCCCACTTTCAATAATATAACAACTAGACAGAAGATAAACAAGAAAATAAAAAACTTCAACAATGCTGTAAGGCAACTATGACTGTCACTGAGGAAGACAAATGTCTACAGAACGCTCCACCCAACAATAACAAAATGTATGGTCTTCTCAAGTGTACTTGGAACATTCTTCAGGATAGGCCATAAGTTAGGCCATAAGACAAGTCTGAACAAGTTTTTAAAAATTAAAAACAAAGTATATCCTCTGTCCACAATGGAATAAAACTAAAAATCACTAATAGAAGGAAATTTTGAAAATTCACAAATATGTGGAAATTAAACCATACAGTACGAAGTAATTAATGGATCAAAGAAAAAATCACAGGAGAAATTAGGAAATATTTTGAGATGAATGAAAATTAAAACACAACATACCAAAACTTATGAGATGCATATAAAGCAGTAGAAAGAGGCAAATTTATAGCTCTAAATGCTTATATTCCTAAGGAAGAGAGATACCAAAATCAATAACCTAATCTTCCACCTTAAGACTCAGAGCCAACAGAAAGAAAGAAGTAATGAAGATTAGAGTGGAAGTTAATAAAGTAGAGAATTTTTTTAAGAAAAGAAAGGAAGAAAATCTGTGAAACCAAAAGTTGATTCTTTGAAACGATTAAAAATACTGACAAACCTTTAGATAAACTGGCTGAGAAAAAAAAAAGAGAGAGAGAGAGAGAGAAGACTCAAATTACTAAAATCAGAATTGAAAAGAGAGGACTACTGCTGATCTCTGAAAAACAGAAAAGATTATAAGGGAATACTGTGAACAATTGTAGACCAACAAATTAGATAACCTAGATGATATGGACAAAGGTCGAGGTCTTTGTGACCTTAACCATCATGTTTAGGTAACGGTTTCTCAAATATGACACCAAAAGCACAAGCAACAAAAGAAAAAAATAGAGAAATTGGGTTACATTAATATTAACTTTTGTGCTGCAAAATATACCATCAAAAAAGGGAAAAGACAGTCCACAGAATGGAAGAAAATATTTGCAAATCATATATCTGATGAGGGACTTGTATCCAGAATATATAAAAAACTCTTACCATTCAAAAATAAAATGACAAATCCCCAATTTAAAAATGGGCAAATACTTCTCTCTAATTAAGATGTACAAATGGCCAATCAATAAGCACATGAAAAAAATGCCTAACATCATTAGTCAATACTTAAATTCAAATCACAACGAGACAGCATTTCATATCCACTAGGGTGGCTGGAATCAACAAAACAGCAATAAGAAGTGTTGGCTAGGATGTGGGGAAATGGGAATCCTCATACATGGCTGGTGGAAGCATGAAATGATGCAGCTATGTTGGAAAACAGTTTGACAGCTTGCAAAAGTTAAACACAGAGTTTACCTTAAGAGCTAGCAATTCTACTGAAACAGAATTGAAAACACATATCCACACAAAAATTACCCATGAACGTTCACAGCAAAATTGTTCATAATAGCTATAAGTGAAAACAATCTAAATATCCATCAACTGGGGGATGGATAAATAAAATATTTCATATCCTTACAGTAGAATGTTTTCAGGCATAAAAAGAAATAAAGTAGTGATGCATGCTTCAACACTGATAAGCCTTGAAAACGTTAAGCTAAATGAAAGAAGCCAGACACAAAAGGCCACATGTATTGTGAGTTCATTTCTATGAAATATCCTGAATAGGAAAATTGATAGAAACAGAAAATAGATTAGCGTTGGCCATAGGCTGGGAGGAGGAAAATATCAGGAGTAAGAGCTAATGGATATGGGGTTTCCTACTGTTGAGACAAAAATGTTCCGGAATTAGATAGTGCTAAAGGTTGCACAATATGCTAAAAACTACTGAATTGTACACTTTAAAATGTTGTTAAGGTATTTTAGTTACAGCTCAATTTTTAAAAACTGTATGAATATTTATAGTGGCTTATTTGTAAGTCAAAGAAAGAGGAGGCGGAGGAGCAGGAGAGAGGGAGAGGGTGGGGGGGGAGAGAGAGAGAGAGAGAGAGAAAATCAACCTCAAGTGGGGAACAGATAAACAAGTTGATACATTCATACAATGGAATACTTCTCAGCAATGAAAAAAAGAATGAAACACACTACATAATTGTATCTTAGATTGGTTATACTGAGTGAAAGTAGCTACATCCAAAAGGCCACCTGCTGAGAGAGTAGAACAGTGGTTCCCAGGGACGGGGTGGACCGGGAGAGGTTGGCCAATGGATACAAAATTACCACTGGAAAGGAGGAGTAAGTCCTGGTGTTCTATTGCACCATATGGTGACTATAGTTGACAGTTAAGTTTTGTACATTACATAATAGCTAGAGGAGAGGCTTTTGAATGTTTTTGCCACAAAGAAATGATAAATGCATGAGGTGATGGATACATTAACTACCCTAATCTGATCATTATACAACACCTATATGTGTCAAAACATCAGATTGTACCTCATAAGTATGTACAATTATATGTCAATTAAATAAATAATTTTTAAAAGTCTATGTACTGCATAATTCTATTTGTATGATATTTTTGCAAAGACAAAATTATAGGAATAGATTACAGATCAGTGGCTGCTTGTGGCTGGAGATGAGGGGAGAGGTTGACTGCAAAGGAACGTGGGGGTACTTTCGGGGAGGGATGGGACCCTTCTATATCCTCATAGGGGTGGTGGTGGTTACACAACTGCCTATGTTTGTCAAAACTTAGAACTGTACAGTAAAAAGGGTGAATTTTTACTTTGCGTGCATTATACCTTAATGAAAAATATGGATAATTTTTCTTTAATGTCTTAGAGTTTTTACATGTCAGAACATAGAGCACTGCCTCATTTTTAGAGTGCTGCATAAATCCCACACTATATATACGTCCCCGTTGATTTATCTGTTCCTTAACTGATGGTCACTGAAGTTGTTTTCTTTCTTTTTCTTCCTTTTTCTCACGATTGCAGCATTGCTTCAGTAAATATTCCTGCACTTGCCTCCCTGTGCCATGTGTTTTTATTTCTCTAAGACCCACGTCTGCAGGTAGAATTCTTAGGTCCCGTCCTCCCCTTAGTGTCCTGCTGAACGTGGACAACACTCGGGGGTTCTTCAGCACAGTGGCAGCCAGGAGACTTTCCTCTACAGCCCGACATGGGGCTGGGTGCTGAGTGCTGCAGCTGGGACTTGTCTCCAGCACCGTTGCCCTGCTCGGTGGATTGAATTGTCCTTCTGTGGCTCGTGTATCTCACTTTCCAACAAAACTCCCTTTCAGGAGGTAGCTGATAGATTTGATTCTAAAGCTGCATGGGATTTCTTTGGCAGCAATATTGATATTTTTTAGAGCAATGCTGGGCAACCTTAGACCATAATCAATGTTTTTCTTTAACTATGCATGGATGATTTGTGCAACTTGTGTGTGTGTGTGTGTGATTGGAAACCTCCAGGAAAGAGTGGAAGCAACGGTTTCCCATGGTAATGTAAATACTACATATTTTTAATATATTGTTACCCACGGAGGTTTGAAACTAGGAGAGACCTACTGTACCCATAAGGAAAGGAACCGTGGATAAAGTATTCATGGTGGAATTCTCCGTGTCTCAGTTCCTAGCATGGAGTAGGTATGCAGTAACTGTTGAATAAATAATCCCTCCAGGCCATTCAGTCCAATCCAGCCAGTCTATTTGAGTATTTATGCCCACAGGCTTTGGAATCTGACAACCAACTGCTGTAACCTGAGCACTTTCTCCAACCCATGCTTTTCTTCTGAGCTCTAGAACTGCAGGACTGTCTGCCCGCCAGACATCTCCACAGGGACAACCCATCTACACTTCAACTGCCACATGCTTGAAAGTGTACTTCGTTTCCCTCTTCTGCTCCTCCTCCAGCATCTTCACCACAAGAAATGGCAAAACCACCCACTCAGTTGGCCAAACCCTAAAACCTGGGTGTCACCCTTCTAGGTTACCCCCCATACACCATCACTTCCCAGTCCTAGTGAGTACACCTCCTAACTTTCCCTCATAAACTGTAGAGGATTCTTAAAGCATATGTACTTCACAGGGCCTGGTTTTCCAAAGTCTTGCAGTTTCAATATTGACCTTGCCGAGGACTAGAAATTTTCCTCAGGCTATAAAGTCTCTGGTGTAAGATAAAGATTTGTGGCACAGCAAGGTTGCTGGCTCAAGGACAGACAGGTTACTGATTGTTATGTAAAGATACTGGGAAATTGCTGTAAGAAAGGAATGTTTGCTAAGATCAAGTTTTTGTTGGTGGATCACTTAATTGTCTGATGGAATGTCATCTGGCTTGTTTCACTGAAAGTTACCAGCCTATATTGTTAAACTATAACCCCACCTATGTCCTCTTCCTGTAACTTCCTGGTCTGAAAAATAAATGCAGGAAGAGAACCCCAACTCAGGGTTAATTTCCCAAGGAAGGGATGCCTCTTGCTTGAGGGTTCCAGGGAAGATTAACCACTTTGAGGTCTCTCACTGCTCAGAAGAGATGGGCTTTGAGTAATCCTTTTTGTTTCTGTCACCAGGGGAAGTGGGTGACAAATCCGTGGAGGGCAAAGCAACAATAAATGTCTCTGGAAACCACTGAATTCTATCCATCTCATCATAACAGCCGTGTCCTGGCCATGTTCCAGAATGACTATAACCTCTTCCCAACTGATCTCCTAACTTCTGTGCCCTCCTTCATGCCATTCTCCAATTATGAAACCGTGTTATCTTTTGAAGGATGCCTGATTAGCACCCTGCAACACCTGCTTAGTATAAAGTCCCAGCTCTTCCATGCGGCTTCCACGTCTGCCACGATCTGCTCCTCGTCCAGCCCTCCAGCCTCACTCCACACCCCTCTGCCCTCCCTCCCTTGCTCTCTGCGTCACCCTTGCCTTTGCCAAGTCATCTTTCAGGTCTCAGAGACTTCTTTTTCCCAGAAGCCTTTGCTGTCCCCCAGTTTTGGGTTTTCCTGTCCCGTGTGTCCCGGTAACACTTGGCACATTCTAGATCTTTTCAAAACACATTTTATTTCACTGTTTATTTCATTACTTGGTTCTTCTGCTTGACTATGAGCTCTATGCAGGCAGAGGGAACAACTACGTTCTTAGTATTTTGTCTCCAGAAGTTACTACAATTCCTCTGAGAGTAAGTAAGAATAATGTAGGAAGTGGGAGCGGAGGATAGAGAGAAAGAAGGGGAAGAAAAGAAGAATAAAGGGGGAGGGGAAGGAGCAGAAGAAGGAAGAAAGTGCTCAAGAAGTATTTGTTGGATGGATGGATGGATGGATGGATGGGTGGATAAATTGATAGTACATGGATAGACGGTTGACAGATCTGGGTTTTGAATCTCTACTTGGCCACCTAATAGTCACTGGAATATGATGGTCATTGGTGCTACTCACAGACACCCAAATCTCTCCTTTTTCCGAGTATCTGGTAGACCTTACTTCATGACGCTCTTGTGTGTAGAAGGGGCCATGTAGCTACTTCTTGTCAATGAGTTGTGAGCAGAACAGAGCTATATCACTTTTGTCTTAGGGCAGTGTGAGATCTTCTAATGTTTCTTTCCCTCTGCAGGGCAACTGGCCACATTCAAGGTGTTGTCTGCTCCATCAGCCTGGGTCCTTGAGTATCTCCTTCCCCTCCTTCTTGGGTATGATAAGCAGAGCTCCCCTGCCAATTTGCCATAAATATGTAGCATGAATGAAAAATAACACTTGTTTTAAGCCACCGAGACTTTGCAGTTGTGTGCAGCATAACCTACCCCTACCCTGATTGATACAGAGCCTGGGTAAGGTAGTTAACCTTGTGAGTCACAATTTCCTTTTCTGTAAGATGGAGGTGATAATATTGCCATAAGGATTGAATAAGGCAATTCTATATGGTACATAATCCAGTGCCATTGTGCTCCACCCTCCAGGGCCTTCTTTCCAAGTGCTGACATCCCCCTGGGTTACTCTCGTGAAGCCAGTCAAAGGTTTCCTTGGCTCTGGGATCCTGCAAAACTTATCTGAGAGTTCAATACTCTGCTCCCCCAGCCCCAGCTGACCTGTCATTATTTTCTCCCCAGTTCTCTCCTCTTTCCCTAGGCAATTTTATCTGCTTTTGTCCAGAAACTAGCTCTTATATCATCCTGAATTCTTTCAAATTCCATTATTTATGAGATATTCTTTGTGCACTGAGTTTTTCAGGGTTTGGCCCTTAAGGTTCAAAGATGAACTTTTGGAACTTAAACAAAATGCTTGCTTTTACAATTGATGAAACCTTGGCTTTCACAACTGTTGTGTCAGCTGGGAGTATAAAAATAATGTATTTGGAAACTCAATTGATGACTTTGTTTCCTCAGAGACTGGTCCTTCCCCTGAAGCCGTAAGCCTCAACCACCTTGTTTACTTTTAGGGGTGGAAAGATTGTGGGTAAAAAGGAATTACCTAGAATAAAAAATATGTACCACAGTATTCCAAAATGTTATCCTGCCACCTTATTTGGCAGCAGAAGGATAAATAATATCAAACTCCATATCCACGTAATGGACAGGTGAGCCTGATGTCTGAGCTAAGGTACTGAACTCTGATGAGAGTCTTCACAGACAAGGTGCATTTCTGATTCCATTTTCAATCATGGAAGAAAAACTTGCATTTGATAACATTCTATCCATTGACTTCATCTTTTTCTCTAAGAAATAGGATGGGCTAGAGACATATTGACTGCAAGAAACAGAAACCTCCAGATGAGCTCGAACACAAATGGACTTACTGAAATGGCAAAGGGGAGCTCACAGATATCAAGTGTGAAGAGTATTAGGAAACTGGAAATGTGCCAGCTTCCTGCTTCCTACTGACTATGCGCAGACGTGGTGGGGTGCCTCCCAGATCACGTGGTTGAGGGCAACATGAGGGATGAGGGAATAACAAGATGGAAGGGGCCTGGACCCCAACAACTTAACAGAGTAGAGCCAGCAACCCAACCTGAGCTGTTTTGTGACAAAGAATAGACTTCAGTCTTGTTTAAGTCACTGTTATTTTTATTGTCTACCATAGCAACTGAACTTACATCCTAAATATTCACTCTCTCAGTCCCTCTGCCTCTAACTGAACCCCCCTCTGCATCTGTCTCTCCCAGGCTAGGAGGCTTCTCATCTCTTGTTCTCTACTTTCCTTCTATGTCCTCTCTCAATGCAAACCCAGCACAGGTCCCCATGGCTGTCTACCCAGCTTCACATCTCAATGCTGAGTTACTGGGACAGGGAGCATCAAAAGGGCTCACATCTAGGCAGGCATCCCGTGAGCTATGGCCAGGGTTACAAGGGCTCCTGGTGCAAGAACTGCCCCCTTTCAGAGCTAAGCATGGAGTAGAGTCTCTAGAAAAGAAATGTGGGAAGGGAGCACATGATCAACAATTCTAGAAGAGCAAAAGAACACAGTCCTCTGGCTTTCTCAACCAAACAATGTAGACCATTTGTGGAGCCCAAGTTAATGTCATAAGAGATAGAGTAGAAATAGTTCCTGAGGATTCAGAAGGAGCAATTCACTGAATTCATCATCTCATTTGTTCTCACAACTACTAGTGACACGGGTACTATGATTGTCCCCATTTCACAAGAGAGAAAAGTGCAGCTCAGAGAGGTGAAACAACATGCACATTTGATAATAGGTAGAGCTGAGAGTCAACCACAGGTATTCTCACCCATGACCTTACATTACCTCTGAAAGGCTTGAGTCCAGCCCAACCAAAGGGGTGAAGTCTAGGGTCCCTCAACCAGCTGGTGCACAGCAGGGTGAGACCCTAATCCAAGCTTCTTAACATCTAGCTGGTGATGCATCTACCACACCAGGCTCCTCTAAAGGTGTCTGGAGAAAACGCTGGAAGGTATTTGAACTTCATTGCCTTTCTTGTCCCACACACTGCTTCTGAGCCTGCAGTTACCACTTGCCATGGTTTGAATGTCCCGTCCAAAGCCCATGTTGAATCTTAATCCCCAACGTGACAGTGTTAAGAGATGGGACTTTTAGGAAGTGACTGGGTCATGAGGGCTGTGCTCTTATGAATGGAGTAATCCATTCATGGATTAATGAATTGATGGACCAATGGGTCATCACAGGAGTGACACTGGTGGCTTTATAATGAGAGGAAGAAGCATGTTAGCATGCTTTTGCCCCCTCCCCATGTGATGCCTTGCACCACCTCAGGACTCTACAGAGAGCTCCCATCAAAAACAAGGCCCTCACCAGATGCACCCTTTCAACCTCAAACTTCCCAGCCTCCAAAACTGTAAGAAATAAATCTCTTCTTTACAAATTACCAAATTTTAGGTATTCTGCTATAAGTCACAATACAGACTAAGATACCACTGTAGCAATTGAAAAATAGTTTTCGATTGAGTCCAACTGGAGTGATATGGACAGGGGTCCTCGACATTGCTACTTTCTGACCCTTTAGCTGCAAAACATCCCCAGGGTCTCTTCCAAGTCCCCTCCAGGATGGAATGGACAGATGCGCTGCCAGGTTGGCAGGTCAAGAAGGTATTCATGACGCTAATGCAGGCTCACTTGGACTGAAAGCCTCCATAGATTCCCAAAGTGATGACTTCAGCTTGGGAAACAGTTAGCTAATCAGCATGATTATCCATCATTGGAAATCAAGGTCCTTGACCTAAGATTCTCTCCTGCTTCCAGGCCTCCTGGGGTGTACAACTCTGAGAGAAGGCAGGATACCCATAATACCTGACTGTGCTCCACCAGGTGGCAGGTAGCTCCTCCCAAACAATGCCAGGTGGGGTCTTTTTGGCAATGCCAGTGGTCCAAACGCTCATGCCCAAGCCCACCCCTCGTGACTGGCTGATGTCAAGGTTGGTTTACACGTGTGGAGGATGAAACAAAGAGGTCCCTATGGAGATGCTGAGGATAGTAATTCTTTGTGGTGGCCTGGATATTTACTTGGGACATCTGTCCACAGGACACCCTGAGCCAAACACCAGAAGTGGGCCAAGTAAGCTGTATGCTTTAAGGACACACTGAAAAAAAACAAGGACCTGGAGCCTTGTGAATATATCAGAAAATGTCAATTAACTATTAAACTAAGAATAAGAATAGCCTATTTTATTAAGCATGTCCTATGTGCAGGTACTGGGATAGGCACTATCCACGGGTCACCTCATGTAATATTCATGACAACCCTGTGATGTGCTGTCATGATTCCCACTTTACGAGTGAGGAAACTCTTTGGATTCCATCCAACATCCAGAGCTGGGCATGGTGATGCCACCTGTCAGATCTTGGCACAGTGTGTTTATAAAATATGGAAAATTCCATTGCCTCTGGACATCCTGCTTCAATCAGAGAACTTTCCTTTAATCTATGTACCAAGATAAATAGCCTCTTGCACCCCATACACATATGGGCACAAAATGCCACCATTAGAAAATGAAATTTCAAAAGATGAAATCAGATCCAGCTCTGAACTCCTCTCATAAAAGTTTTCAAAAAGTTCAACATCCATCACTGGAGGACTCCCTTGTACCCCCTTCAGTTATACCAGAAACCCCAAAGCTTACACAGACCATAAAACTGGGGGAGAGACCTTTCTCCTTGGTGGTACCTGTGCTCAGTATCCCTGTCAATGGTGGCATTTGTGGGAACAGTGCCTGTATTAGGCTGTTTCTGTTGCTTATAACTGGGTAATTTATGAAGAAATGAAATTTATTTCTTACAGTTTGGAGGCTGGGAAGTCCACGGTCCAAGGGCACATCTGGTGAGGGCCTTGGTTGTGACTCTCTATAGCAATGAAGGGTGTCTGATGGAGTTTGGATGTATTGTCCTCCCAGAACTCATGTGGAAATCTGATCCTCAATGTGACAGTTTGAGTCACGGGGGTGGATCCCTCATGAATGGATTAATGCTCTCCCTGGGGGTGGGGGTAGTGAGGGAGATCTTGCTCTATTGGTTCCCAGCAAGAGCTGGTTGTTTAAAAGACCCTGGCACCTCCTCTCTCTTGCTTTCTCTTGCCATGTGATCTGCTTGTACCTGCTGCTTTCTGCTATGAGTAGAAGCAGCCTGAGGCCCATGCTGTGAGCCAAATAAACCTCTGTTCTTTATAAATTCCCTAGTCTCAGGCATTCTGTTATAACAATACAAAATGGACTAGTATAGTGTCGTGTGGCAATAATAGGCTCAGCAAGAGAACTGAGCTGCTCATTTGCTCTTCTAATTTTAAAGCCATGAGAACAAGGACCATTACTCAGTGAATGGACCAATGCATTCACTAGGGCAAAATCCTCACAATCAAATCACCTTTTAAAGGCCCCACCTTTCAATTAACATAATAGGATTCCCCACTCTCTTCATACTGTGACAATGGAGATAAGTTTTCAACCCATGAACCTTTGGGAGACACATTTGACACACAGCAGAGCCCACGCACTCCAGGAACATGCATAGTCAGCCTCTTTCTAAGCTCACACTTCATACCCTTTCTTGAAGCTCAGAAATAAGCAGCTCCTACCTTTATGAGAAGAAAAAGCTTAATGATAAAGCACAAAAGTTATTCAATCCTCTTAGAGGCAAGGAAGCCTCCAACTTGGAACTGAAAGCCTGGCTGTCTCTCCTATGGGGGAAGGGGAGACACTTCACTTTAGCCAAAGAAGCCAGACACCAATTAATTTCTCAAACACCCTGTCACATCTGTTTTAGCTACTGGGCTTTTTGAACAAATTGTACCATGGCTAAAAATAAATGGTTGGAACAACTAGAGCCCACCATTTGCATCTTACAAATGAGAAAGGAAGAGTCACCCCCAAGGTCTCTGAGCTGCCAGAGAAGCTCATTAGAATCTTCAACGTTGCCCAACTCTGGGCTCAAAAGCCCAGCGACTGCTAGATCTTGGTTTCTACACACCAAACACCAATCCCACTAAAAGAAACCACAGCTCTGTGGGAAAATGACTGTCTTCCAGGTTGGGACAGGAAAAGTACGACATGGGCCTATAATATCTAATTATCTCTGAAAAGCAAGTAAGTGCTCAAAAAAACCTGATGGAAACATAGAAAGAACTCAGAAACCAACTTAGATAAATTTGAATGGGCCACCAATGACAAAATCTGAAACAATGTGAGCATCAAAAGATCAATAGTCGCTATGAACTGAATCGGGCCTCCCCAATTCTTATGTTGAAGCCCTAGCCCCCAACTGAGGGTATTTGAAGATGAGGCCTTTAAGAGGTGATTAGAGTTAGATGAGATCCTGGTGGAGGGGGCCCTCATGATGAGATTAGTGGCCTTGTTAAGAAGAGACACCAGAGCTTGTTCTCTCTCTCTGTCTCTCTCTTTCTCTCTCTCTCTCTCTCTCTGTCTCTCTCTCTCTCTCTGCCATGTGAGGACACCATGAGAAGGGGGGCCATCTGCTGCCCAAGGAGAGAGCCCTCACCAGAGCCCAACCATACTGCCACATCAACCTTGGACTTCCAGCTTCCAGAACTGTAAGAAAATAAATTTCTGATTTTTAAACCATCCAGTGTATGGTATTTTGTAATGGCAGCCCTAGGAGACTAAGACAATAGTAAAAAAAAAAAAAAAAAAAAGTTATAATCCTTTCAATAAAAGAAGAATCCAGGTGTCAATACACATATGAATAGATAAAAAAAAAAAAAGCCAACCAACCAAATATATATATAAATAAATAAATAGGGGAGAAGGCAAAACTCTTCCTTACAGCAGTAGAAAGAATAATGGAGCTGGCAAATTGCCATTTTTTAGTTATAGCTGAATCAGGCAAGGATCATTGCTGGATGCTAAACCCATTGTGAAAGTTTAATGAGGAATAAAATAGACTGTTCAAGGTCCTCACAATGAATTACTAATTTAAAGGGGTAAATGGCAGCTTCACAGTGGAGAAACCACCTTAACCAAGTGATCAACGTTAACATCGATCGTGGGATAAACTGACCGCGTGTGCCTCCTGATGAGACACGCAACGAGAAGAACACAGCCCCACTTATGGGGTCTCCTGCCGAAAATGCATACCCTGCGTCTAATCTTATGGGAGTCTCAGACAAACCTAATGAAGGGACAGTCCACAAAACAGCAATGCCAATGTCAAGAAAAACAAAAACTAACCAAACATTCCAGACAAAAGGAGACTAAAGAACAGTAAAAATTAATGCAATGCTTTAATTTAGGATCCCAGAATTGGATCTTGAATTAGAATAAAAATGACCCTAAAGGATATTATGAGACAATTGCTGAAATCTGAATAATTTTTATAGAATAGGTAATGGTATTATATCAGTGTTAAATTGTCTGATTTTGATAAGTATACTACGGTAAGAAGAATATCCTTGTTCTTAAAAACATGAAATAACTATGGGTAAAGATACACAGTATCTGCAACCTTACTGTCAAATGGTTCAGAAAATTCATGACATGGATATGCATACATAAAGAGAATGATAAATGCAGCAAAATATGCATAATTGATGAATCCGGGTGAAGGGAACATAGGAGTCCTTTATACTATTCTTGCGACTTTACGGTGTTTCAAATTAAACCCAAACAAAAACTTCCCCAATAAAATCTAAAGATAATTATATTTACCTATATATGCCCCATATGTAAGGGGGGAAAAGCTAAATTTAGTCAAACAGTGAAAACTTCCACACCTCAGTAACTAAGTAGGTCTACATTTCTGTCGTGGTCACACTATGGAAATAGCAGCTGGTGACGGTAGTTTTTCAAGTCATTTCCAAATAGTAGGAGGAGAAAGAATGCTGAAAAGCAAATCTTAACAAAAATTTCCAGTGCTTTTATATAACAACCACCCTCTCCCCAAGAATCAACTTGAGTTCTTATAAGTCAAGTTCTCTTTCAACTGCAAATGGCAGAAACTCAATTCAAAATGGCTTAGCAAAAGAGAAGATTTATTGGCTCACTAAGCTGCAAGTTCCAGGGCTCCAGACTTCCAGGAGCTCAGAGGGTGTTGTCATAAATCTGTCTCACTCTGTCTTTCAATTTAGAGTACTTCTGCTTTCGGGTAGGCGCTCCCTTCTTAGGGGCAAGATGCTCCCAGCAGCTCCAGAACTTCTGCCAGCTTCATGGCTTCAAGGAAAAGGGAAGCTCTTTTTTCCTAGTAGTTCCAGAGAAAATATTGCTCAACTCTTATTGGAATAATATGTCTTTCCCTGAGAGATTGTGAGATGTAATTGCTGATTATCCAGGTTTGTGTCATGGAGTATCCCAAGACTGAGAAGTTGGGAGGTGCAAGAGCTGTCAACCGGGCCTAGTCACTCTGTGTGACCATTGCGAAGGTCTCCTCCCTAAGGGAAGAGCAGGGTCCGTAGAGGAGAAAAGGCCAGGGTGGATGTTACGCAGGAAAAACAAAAGATATCAACTACATCTGCCCTTTGACTACCTGACTTCCACATACCACAGTCTTCTCATACCCTCAAAAATGCCTGCACCAAACATCATGCAACAAATCACATGCAATCAAACATTACTCCCTTCCCTACCCCAAAACAGAGACAGCCTAAGGTCACACTCATATCCACATCCAAATCCGCAATCTCTGGATGAATTTCTTTAATTTTGATTCAATCTGAATGTAATTTCTGGAGGCCCAGCAACATATGGCTGAATGATAAATTAACTCCCCCACCTAGCATATTTCTTGTACCACAGTAGAGAGGAAAACAAAGAGAAATTGCAACAAAAGTCCCTTTGGGAAAAGGAGAAATAACATTAGACTGTCACTCCATGGTATTTAGTTGATGCATAACAGTGAGGACTTGCTCCTGGCCTTGGACGAGCTCCTCGGCTAGCACTTCTGGCTGTTGCTTCTCTGCTCTCTGAGAGAACCCCCTCATCTACTGACCATCACTTCTGGATCATGAAGGATGGAGTCACAGGTCTTTGGCTATCTAATTCTTACTGGCGGAGGTTCAAGGCTTCATGATTGCCTCGGGGGTTGAGCAACTCAGAGTTTTAGTTTTGCAGGATAAGAGTTTCTCTGGAAGTTCAATGACTTATGAGCTCATTAAGATTCTGTTCTACTTGTTTCATGACAACCCCTTGGACCAGTATCCGAAGCTAGAACTCTGCTTGAGGTGTAGTCCTTGTATCCAGGCCATGACTTGGAAATTCTACAGATCAGAGCCAGGATTTCTTCTGTTCTCCGTCTACCTCAACCATCCTTCAACCACGTGGCCTCCATCTTGGCAAGGTAACCGGGGTGGTGAGCTTGCTCATCTGCTCTCTGCCCGGGCTCAATCCCAGTGGGGTCTGTACGTGCAACCCTCACCCTTGCCAGTGGCACAGATGAGGGCATGAAGGTGATGCCTGGGAGGAGCTGTGGGGGTGAGGTGGATGCCACACTTTTCCAGGATGCCTTCATGTCTTGCTCTGTTTCTTTCCCCAAAATAATTTGCTTAAGAATCAGAGCTGGCTTTTCTAATTCAGTAAAGAGAAAGATTATCTGACTCTCAGTCAGCTTGGATTATTGACCACAGGCAGAAAAAGCCTCTTTTGGAAAAGCCAGATTTTATTCTCTCTCATCACTTGGATGGGCCAGCTGCCCAAAAAGCTCTTTCTTGTAAGAACGTACTGAAGTCCACAAGAAGCAGCCAACATACTCCAGTATCCTTTTTTCTGTCTCATAAAGTCCAGCACCAGTAGGCACATGGCCCCAGCTCCAGGATGAGCAAGCGCCTCCCAGCCAGCAGATTGTCTCCTGAGTGACAGGGACTGCCAACTTCCCAGCTGCAGGTGGGAAAATTCTTGTTGTTCTACACCACTTACCATTCAGCTGATTCCTCATTTTAGATTCCATTACTTGCAACACCCCGCTTCAGCTAACTACTTTAATATTGAGTCAGATCTTCTGGTTGCAAGAGACAAAACTCCAATTTATATTCTCTGTTAAGTGGGAAGTCCAGAGATAGATATACCTTCAGGCACCATAGGATCCAGGTGCTCAAAAATTGCAACTTCATCTCTCAGTTCTGCTTTCCTATGAGTTGGCTTTGGTAGGAAAAGACAACTTCTCTTTCCAGTTAAAATTTCAGGGCTGATGTAGTTTGGATGTGTTGTCTGCTCCAAAACTCATGTGGAATTTTGATCCCCACTGTGGCAGTGTTGGGAACTGATTGAGTCATGGGGATGGATCCCTCATGAATGGATTAATGCTCTCCATGGGGGTGGGGGATTAATGAGTGAGTTCTCGCTCTATTAGCTTCCATGAGAGCTGGTTGTTTAAAAAGACCCTGGCACCTCCTCTCTCTCTCTTGCTTCCTCTTGCCATGTGATCTGCTTGTACCCACCAGCTGCCTGCCACTTTCTGCGATGAGTAGAAGCAGCCTGAGGCACATGCCAGATGCAGCTGTCCCAGAATCGTAAGCCAAATAAACCTCTGTTCTTTATAAATTACTCAGTCTCAGGTATTCTGTTATAGCAACACAAATGGACTAATACAGAAAATTGGTACCAGAAGAGGGGTGTTGCTATACAGATACTTGAAAATGTGGATGCAGGTTTGGAACTGGGTATTGGGCAAAGGTTGGAGGAGTTTGGAGGACTTAGAAGAAGAGAAAAAGATGAGGGAAAGTTTGGAAGATTTTAGAGATTGGTTAAATTGTTGTGACCAGAATGTTGATAGAAATGTGGACAGTAAAGATCATGAGGATGATGAGGTCTCAGATAGAAATGAGGAACTTATTGGGAATTGGACAAAAGATAACCCTTGCTACACCATAGCAAGGAACTTGGCTGCATTGTGTCTATGCCCTTGGACTTTGTAGAAGGTGAGACTTAAGAGTTGTGAACCAGAATGCTTGGCAGAAGAAATTTCTAAGCAGCAAAGCATTCAGGAAGCTTCATGGCTACTTGCAACAGCCTATGCTGAGTTATGGCAGCAAAGGCATGATGTAAAGCCAGAATTTAAAAGGGAAGCAGAGTGTAAAGATTTGGAAAATTTGCAGCCTGGTCATGCAGTAGAGAAGTGGAGAGCAGGAGAAAAATGCAAGGGTGAAGCAGATAAGCTGCTTGCTAAAGATATTAGCTTGGTGGTGAGGCAGCCAGATGCTAATTACCAGGACAATGGAAAAAATGCCCTGAAGGCATTTCAGAAGTCTGGAAGGGTGACCCACCCATCACAGGCCCTGAGGCCTAGAAGGACTAAGTTGTCCTGAAGGGCAGACCTGGGGCACAGCTGCCTTTGGGAACCTGCTCCCTGCATCCCAGCTGCTCTGGCTGGAGCAGCCCCAAGTGTGGTTGGTACAGCAGCCCTGGAGAACAGAGGCCTAAAACCTCAGTAGCATCCACATTATGTTAAGTCTACAGGCCGGCAGGACGTGAGAGCAATAGAGGCATGGCATCCTCCACCCAGATTCCAGAGGATGTATGGAAAAGCCTGAGGACCCAGGCAGAGACCTGCCGCAGGGGTGGAGCCACCACAGAGGCCAGCTACAAGAGCAGTGTAGAGTAGAAAAGTGGGGTAGGAGCCCCCACAGAGAGCCCCCACCAGGGAAATGTCTAGTACAGCCAAGGCAGCAGGGCTGCCACCAGGACTCCAAAACTGCAGGGCTTCTGGCAACATACAGTGCAGGCCTGGAAAAGCTGCAGGCACCAGTGCATCCCACTGGGTTGTGCCTGGCAGAACTGTGGAAGCGAGGCTGCCCAAGGCTTTGGGGGCCCAGATGCCCAATTGTGCCCAGGATGCAGGACTTGGAGTCAGAGAAGATTATTTTGGAGCTTTAAGATTTAATGTCTGTCCTGCTGGGTTTCAGACTTGTTTGGGGCCTGTTTCTCCTTTCTTCTGGCCTATTCCTCCCTTTCGGAATGGGAACGTGTACCCAATGTCTGTTCCACCATTGTATCTTGGCAGTAGATAAATTTGGTTTTGACTTTTACAGGTTCACAGCTGGAAGGAGTTTTGCCTTTGGTCTCAGTTGAGACTTTGGACTTCAGACTTTGGACTTTTAAGTTGGTACTGTAACAAGCTAAGACTTTTGGCACTGTTCGGATGGAATAGTTGTATTTTGTATGTGAGAGGGACATGAGTTTTGGGGGGCCAGGGGTGGAATGATGTAGTTTGGATGTGTTGTCCCTTCCAAAACTCATGTGGAAATTTGTTCCCCAGTATGGCAGTGTTGGAAACTGATTGAGTCACGAGGGCAGATCTGTCATGAATGGATTAATGCTCTCCCTAAGTGGGGGGAGTAATGAGAGAGTTCTCACTCTATTAGTTCCCATGAGAGCTGGTTGTTTAAAAAGACCCTGGCACCTCCTCTCTCTCTCTTGCTTCCTCTCTCTTGCTTCCTCTCGCCATGTGATCTGCTTGTACCTGCCGGCTCCCTGCCACTTTCCACCATGAGTAGAAGCAGCCTGAGGCCCATGCCAGATGAAGCTGTCCCAGAATTGTAAGCCAAATAAACCTCTGTTCTTTATAAATTACCCGGTCTCAGGTATTTCTGTTATAGCAACACAAAATGGACTAATACAAGGGCTAACTTTCATTGTACTAATTTGGGATTATGTGTCCACTCCTGAATCAAATTCTCATGGTGGTGGGGAATAGGGTCAGCACCAAGCTGAGCTCCGTAGACAGAGAGCTGAGGATGGGGAAACTTGGGGCACTGTTCCCAGAGGAGGGACAATGGGTGCTGGACAGGCACAAACAATGCACGTCCACTCCAAGTTTCCAGACTTAAATGGCAGCTGTGCCTCAGAGCACAAAGGAGGAGGAAATAAACAATTTCTGAATGCCCACTATGTGTCTTTCACCTGCTTAATTTTTCAACATAAATGTTCAAGCACCTAATATCATAAATAATAATAACAGCTAATTCTTAGATAGCGTTTATCGTTACTGGGCTTCACACTATGATGTAAGTAATATAATTGTCACCCTCATTTTGCAGGAAACCGGAGCACAGAGCAGAAGCACATCATTAAGATTATGCAGTATTAGTTGTAGAGCTGGGCATCTGTATTTGTTTCCTAGGGCTACTGCAACAAAGCGTCACAAACTGGATGGCTTAAAACAGCAGAAATATGCTCTCCACAGTTCCAGAGGCTGGAAGTCCAAAATCAAGGTGTCAGCAGGGCCCTGCTTCCCCTGAGACACTCAGGAGGATCCACCATTGCCTCTTCCCGGCTTTGGGTGGTGGCAGGCAAGCCTTGGCATTCTTTGGCTTGTAGACACATCGCTCCAGACCCTGCTTTCGTTATCACGTGGCATTCTCCCTGAGAGTCTCACGGTGTCTCTTTTCATCTTATGAGGACAGTAATCATACTGGATTAGGGTCCACTCTAATGATAAGTAAGGAGACATTCACAGGTACTGGGGTTTTGGACTTCAACATACCTTTTGGGGGGACATATAACAGCATCCAAGTCAGGCCTGGTTCCAGAATCCTTGCTCACCTCTAGCCCCAAGTGTAGGAGACAGCCAGCAGGGTCCCAGTGGTGAGGAAGCAGGATTGTGCCCTCCAGGGATTTGCACGGTACAGGAAGACACACCCCACATGGAAAGCAAGAGTGCTCCGAGAGGACAGCTGCAGACATGGGCGCCTGCCCGTGGCAGGTTCTGGAGGAGGGGTGTCGTCAGAGAGCCGTGGAGGGTGAGGAGGATGCATGGAGGGGACAGGGACTGGGGAGTGTGGTCCAGGCACAAGGGGCACCGGGCGGAGGGAGCATGGCTTGTTTGGATAAGTCAAAGCAGTTCGAAGAGAAGTCAAAGAGGGAAATGCAGGAGAGCACGCTGGAGGTTGGTGGGGAGAGGCGCCATGCCAAGCAGCTCAGAGGGCAGGATGGCAGGAGGTCACGTCATGTCCTAGATGTCATGAGAGCCACTGAAGGGCAAGCGAGGCACAAACAGAGGCACTGATATTTGAATCAAAGCCTCACTGTCCTGTAGGTCGGTGGTGGTCGCCCCATTGTACACAGTGTAGAAAGAGATTGAGGCTCCCAGAGACAAGGATCAAGGCAAAGGCAGAGGCTGAATCTGGCTGGGGCTCTCAGTCTGGAAGGTTCCCAAGGGACTTACCTTACTTCACAGAGTTGTGGGATATGAGGTGGCAGCAGTGGACGGATTGTTGGTCCTGACGCTGAGTTCAAGTCCTGCCCTTCCACACATTAGCTATATGACTGTAGAAAAGTGGCTTCTCCTCTCTGAATGGCAGCTCTAAAATGCAGACACCTCTCCCCATCCTGGGCTGCCTCGCAGGGCTGCTCTGGGGACTTACCAAGAGGTGGGTATGAAGGGGCTTTGGAATTTGACATGCAGGACCCAGGAATGTTCTGGAGACCATGTGACTAATGTCATGGTCACTGTTACTGTGAGATGAGGAACGTGGCTGCCCTGGGCAGTCAGAGCTGCAGGAAGAGGTATCTCCCAACTCACCTCCTGCATCACTGCCTGTCACCCTCCCTAGCAGAGCTGCGTCTCCCATCACTTCCTCCCAGTGCAATCAGTGCTTTAATTAAAATGAGCTCAGCAGACTCCGTGGAGGCCCAGCCAACAAAGGAAACAAAAACAGCAATTACCTTCCGAGCTATAGTGCCTGGAGCTCTGGAAGTTTCCTATGAAGAAAAGCAAGTGGGGTGGCTTTACAGAGGATTTACTGGGGTTTGGGGAGAGGAAGACACTTACCTCTGTGTGTGTGGGAGAAGCTAGCAGATGGGCAGCATGGATCTCTGAGGGGGCCCTGGGGTGTCTGAGGGTAAGCGCTCCACTTCCCAGCTCCCAGCCAATGTCCCGGGTCTGGGCCTGGGATGCCAGGGTGGAGCAGGCTGTTCTCTTCGCCAGAGAGAAAACTGTGCATGGCTGGATCTGCAAGTGCTCTCTGTTTTGTCTACTTGGGAAATAGGGCAAAGAAAAGAAGGAATTTTGATTAGAATTGCCCATGCCTGGGTCCTCTTGCTGGAGCACCTTGTCTTTCCTTCTCTGTGCTCATCTGCACCAAAACAGTCATTCTTAAGGGCCACAAAGCCTGCCCAGACCCTTCCAGCTCTCCTGCATTCATCCCAGCATCAAGACGAGGTGTCTGCTCTGAACAGTCCAATGCCAGTGCTCTACAATAGACATAGAATGCAAGCCATGTACACAATTTAAAATGTTCTGGTAGCCATGCTAAACAAAGGTAAAAAGAAACAGGTGAATAAATTTCAATAATATATTTTATTTAGCCCAATATATCCAAAGTATTGTCATTTCAATATGTAACCAATATTTAAAATCATTAAGTACTATATACTAAGTCTCCAAAATCCTACGTGCATTTTGCACTTTTATCGCAATTCCAACTAGCCCTGTGTCAGGTGCTCAATAGTCACATGTGGCCAGGGGCTACCATACTGGAGAGTGCAGGTCTGTACTGCATATTAATGCTGGGTGACGGCCTTTCCATTTATCAGCTTGGTACATCTCCCTCCTGCGGGCCCATGTTCCAGGAGGGTGTAGTCACCTTTCAGGCAGCCCAGCACAGCACCTGGCTCTTGGTAGAATCTTAGTAATTATTATGGAGTGGATAAATGATTGTATATGAGGATCCCTCTGCCTTCGTATTAAGAAATGGTGCTAGGAGATGTGGGTCTCTCGTTTCTGGCTGTATCAATGGCCCGGGAATCCTGCTCTAAATTCTCTTTTCTTTCCTTTCCCATGCTGCAGGAACCCCACACCAATGCAAAAACAGTGGGACCAACAGGTGAGAGTCTACCCATCCGTCATTCATTCATTTGAAATATCAGCCCCAATGTTTGTGCATGGACAGAGGAAAGCAGGTACAGCCACCAAGGGGGACAGAGAGACATTTGACTTCCTACAGCCTCCTGCTCAATTCCATCCATTCATTTATCCAACCATAACTGCATATTAGCTTATTAGTGTGTTTATTCATGGAACATTCCCAGAGCATTCCACTTAAGCCAGGCGTCTTCTAGGTGCTGGTGCATTTCCTGGGTAAATAAGAAACATCCTGCATCTTACTCTGTAATTCTCTGGCATTCTTGTTCTAGCAGAACATTTGTTAAAACTAAAACACACATAAGCAATGAGCAATCCCTCTATAAACTGACACCCTCCCTTCCCCCGATAGATTTTAACCAACCATTGCTCTCCCTTTCATAGGCAGAGCACCCGCTGTGTGCCAGGTACAGTACTGGGCACTCTCACTGTCGCCTCATTCAACCCTCCACTTTCAGAGATGAAAGCACTCTGGCTCGGAAATATTAAGTAGCTTTCCTGATGTCATTGGCTAGCAAGTGGCAGAGCCAAGATGCAAACCCAATTCTTCAGGCTCCCCAAACAGGCAGCTTTTGGCCATACTTCAGCTCCTTGTCACCGATGCTGAAACTCTGCGGCTCTGGCTGCCCCTTCCAGGCACACAGTGCCTGGTACGTAGCAAGTGCTCAGGAAATATGAGTACACAGTGAATGGATAAATGAAATACTCATTGAATAAGAAAGAAAGAGAGAGACAGACAGACAGACAGAAAGAAAGAAAGAAAGAGAAAGAAAAGAAGGAAGGAAGGAAGGAAAGAGAGAAAGAAAGAAAGAGAAAGAAAGAATTTGTCCTTGCTCTATAATTCCTTGTGTTTTTGCGTTGGTCTGACTAAAATATAGGAACCATAGTACAGAGGCATACGGACTTTGGAATCATTTGTATCTGGATTCAAATCCTGGCTTTGCCCATGTTTGCTGAGTGACTCAAGCAAGGTTAGCCCCTCTGAGATCGTATTTTTGTGGTTTAGAGGTGACCCATGTGAGATGCTGTGCCTGTGTATGGCATAGCATAGGTGCTGAGCCAGTATCTGTTAAACTGGATTGAATTGAATTGTGATTCCACAGCACAGTCCTAGGGAGCCCTAGAGAAGAGAAGGCTTCATTTTGGTTGGCAGAAAGATGAGTGGGCATCAGATTCACCTGGGGAGTGTGTGGAATCCAGACTGCACAGTCCCCTTGCAGAGAATCTGGTTCGGGAGGAATCTGTAATGTTGATAAGGTCACCCAGTGACCCAGATACTAGTGGTCCACAGGTCATTTTTTCAAAAGGACTGGGGGAGACCCTGTAGTGAGTGGTCAGAAAAAAAAAATGTGTCTGACTGAATCAACAGAGAAGGGAATGCTGAGGACAGGCCTCAGAGGACAGCAGGATTTCCTGTGCATTTTGTTGTCCCCGCTGGCTTACATTTTTTTTTTCTGCCTTTTCAAAAGGGGTGGATCTTGGGCTGTGTCCACTCCTGTGACATGCCTTGAATAATTTATCAAGTTGCTCAGCAAGAAGCTCCTGCATTCTTAAATCCTTTAAAGGGCTTCCCAGAAAAGGCAGGCATCCACTGCGGGGTCTCTGGTGGATTCCAGATGAGGCATGGTGACAAGGCCATGCCGCCCTGCTGTGGCCTTCAAGTTGAGAGCCTTTTAAGGAACAGAATGTCCCTCCTCATCTGATCCTAAGTTCTTCATGCACAAGAATTATGTATCCAGTGCTTGGCGTAACAGAAGTCTGGAGACCATCCCTGGGACCCAAAGACACACCCCTTGACCCCATCCCCACGCTAAGCTGCCAGGACCGAGAGCATGCAGGTGGCACTTTCCTCTCGCCTTTTACCCTCACCAGCTCTGTGTGGCTGGGATCGAGTCATCTCACTGCTCCTGGCCTCAGATGGGGTTGTTGGATCTCCTTGCCTGATTGTTGTGAACACGAGAGGAGAGAATATTGATTAAGCAGCCAGCTCTGGGCTTCATGCAGATCAAGGGCTTGAAGTGCAGAAGCTGGTGCTATTCTTGCTATTACTCCCAGGCCCCCATGTCTGGGGTGAGGTGGGGGGTGATGCTGGGCCCGGGAAGAGTGTTACACTCGCAGTGTCACAGGAGGGCAACACGGAGCCTCAAAGACCCACTCTTTGAGAGTGAGCAGTGAGCATGTCTGCTCTTTGTCCATGGAGACGTGACCTCACTCTTTCTGGGTTATTCACTGAAAACACAGTCCTGAAAAACTTCCTGGGGAAAAGAGCCACCAGAGCCTTGCTTTCTTGTTACCCCTGTGAAAATGTGCATGGATGCTTGGGGATTGCCTCTTCCAATAAGTAAATAACTTAAAAATGGAGAAATGCTATGGAAAAAATAAAATGAGGTGCTGTGATAGAGAATGGTGAGTTATTTAAGCCAGGGTGCTCAGGGAGGGCCGCCTGGAGGAGGTGGCTTCTTAAATGACACCTGAACTGTCACAAGAAAGATCTAGAGAAAGAGAGTTCCAAGCAGAAGAAACAGAAAAGACGAATTCCCTGAGAGGAAATGCTTAGTGCGCTCCTGGGACAGGAGCGTGTGGCCGGAGCTCAGTGAGTGACAGGGTTAGTGGACCAAGTATGGGGTGTAAGGGAGAGAGAAGACTGAAGGAGGACTCCTGGATCCTTTGCTAATTCCCCCAAAGGCCCTTTCAGGGGGATTAACAAAGGCACCCTGCTATGATCTGAATGTTTGTCCCCTCCAAAGCTCATGTGGCAGTGTTGAGAGGTGGGGCCTTTGGGAGGAGACTGGATTGTGAGGGTTTTGCCCTCATGAATGGACTAATCCATGGATTAATGGGTTAATAGATGATTGGGTTATCACAGAAGGGGCACTGGTGGTTCTACAAGGACAGCAAGTGAGCACATTAATACATACTCTTGCCCCCTCGCCATGTGATACCCTGTGCCGCCTCAGGACTCTGCAGAGAGTTCCCACCAAGAAGGCCTTACCAGATGTGCTCCCTGGACCTCTGACTTCCCAGCTTCCAAAACTGTAAGAAATAAGTTTTACTTCTTTGTAAATTACTCAGTTTGAGGTATTTTGTTATAAGCAACAGAAAATGAACTAATACACAGCCCCTCCTCCAGGCAGACACAGCCCCTTAACCAGGCACATGGTTCCACTAGGGGAGTGTGGCTGAATTTTAAACCCACTTGCCTCTCTGCCAGGCCCCCTTGTGCAGTGTGCAGAATCGTAGGGGGAAATCATAGCTCAGTGCTGGCCAGCTTAAACTTGAGATGCCATTAGCCAGGAGAGGTTGCTGAGTTGACAGGTGGATGTGCCAGTCTGAAGCTCAGGACAGAGGTCTGGGTGTCCTCAATGGGTCATTTTACAAGTTTGGGTGAGGTCACTCATGTAGAGCATAGAGAGGAGAGTGATCTTTCTAATATGCATATCTGCCTGTGAGGTGCTTACCAGTTCTGGGTGACACCAGCAAGGTGCCTAGAAATTAAAACTTAAGGAGGTACACATGGTCAGGGTATTGCAAATGCAGGGTTGGCCCCTGAGATTGAGTGCCACTTTAAATGTTGTGTCTCCTTAAATCCAGCCCCAGCCCTGGATAATTTAATGGATACAGGACAGTTATTACAACAAATGACGCTGGTACACTTGGACGTACCTTTGGAAAAGAAAAAAACCCACCTCAACCTTTAATTCATACCATAAATAAAAAGAAAAATAGATCATAACCCTGAGCATAAAAGCCATAACTATAAAACTTTTAGAAATAAAAGGAGAAAATCTTTATGACCTTGAGGTAGCCAAAGGTTTCTTAAATAGGACACAGAAAGCATGAACCATAAAAGAAAAAAATCGATTGGCTTTTACCAAAAAAAAAAAAAAAAAACAAAACAAAAATTGACTGCAAAGGGACAAGAGGGAACTTTTAGGGGTCATTGAAATGTGCAATGTCTTGATAATTTTGCTTACACAGGTGTATATATGTGCCAAGACTCACCAACCTGTATATGTAAAATGGGTGCATTTATGCAAATTATATATCAGTAGAATGATTTAAAAAATACTCCACGATTCAACTTACATTGATAACCTTTTACATCCTCTGGCCTTCCCTATCACTCTGAGTGTGGGAACGAAAGGATGTTTTCTTTCTTTGGGGACATTGTGATTGAACAGTTCTGTTCACCACTGGGACACAGCAGGCATTAGAAATGAACTCAAGACTGGTGGGTTCACAACTGCTGCTGCTTCTGGAGATGAGGGAACTGGGCTGAGAGAGGAGGGACATGTCTGAGGACACACAGCTTGATACAGGTATTGACGACAGGGCGTTGTCAGGGGAGGTTTGGGTTTAAAAAAAACAAAACAAAACAACAACAAAAACCAAGCAAACAGCTTGCTTCCTGTCCCATTACTCTTTCTCTTTAGATCTGAGTCCTAGGAGAGGTTTGGGTTCCCACTGAACAAGGACAGGCCCCAGGTAGGAAACTGCACAGCCCTTTGTCAGCAAGGCACCTGCTAGAAAAGACGCAAGCTCCAAGAGTGCCATCGTTAGAAATCAGCAAAGGGTGCAAGAGCCCAAGCGCCACTTTTCAGCTGAGCCACCTTGTGCCGGTGTCTTCCCTGCTGCCCTTCCTTCCTCCCTGGGTCTTCATGAAGAGCAAATGGAAACAGGGACGTCTGTTCTCACCACTCGTATTTAACATAGTGCTGGAAGTTCTAGCCAGTACAATGAGGCAAGGCAAGGAAGTAAAGAGCAAAAAAATTGAAAAGAAGAAATAAAGAGGACCCTATTTGCAGATGACATGATAATCTATGTAGAAAATCTCAAAAAAAAATCTACAAAGATGTCCCGGACAAGATGGCAGAATAGACAGTTCCCAGTGTCATTCTCTCCCACAAATCAACCAATTTACAACTATAAAAATGTAACATCAGCCAAACTGGGGCAGCTGGAGCTCAGGGGAAGAGGAGGAGAGACCTACAGAGTTCAGGAAGTTGGAAGAAATCACAATGGGAGAAAGAAAAAACTGCTCTGAGCATTTTGGGCTGCAGTCACTTTAATGCTGGAGCTGCTGAGCACATGGAGCAGGAGCCGGCAGAAGCCGCAGCTGTGCCCTTCAGATGGAGTTACCTGGAGGCAGCAGGGGAGAAGAGGGCCTTGGCAGCCCCCAGGAAAGCAAGACCACTAATAGGGTTCCCGTGGACCCATGCAGGAGCAAGGAGCCAGAACAACTGAAAAAAGGGAGCCATTCAGAGGCCAATGAGTCATTGCAATGGACCGGCACAGGGCCTGTCCCATGGGAAGTGTCTGGAGCATGGGTGGTGGGGGAGACACGCCCACTGGGAGAACACCGGGACACAGCAAGGACAGCCAATCCGCCCCCCAATCAGTGCAGGACCACTCAGAGGAGACGGCTCAGGAATGCAGAATTGCATGGGGTGCAGTTTGATGAAAAAACTCAAGCCCAGATCAGAGTTTCTACTATACAACCCAGATCCACCGGGTCTCTGGAGAGCCAGAAGTACCTATAAGGTCAACCATTAAACACTGAGCTGCACAAAAAGCCTTCCCTGTGGAAACGGTAGCAAAGCAGTGATTTAGCTCAACCACACATCGCCAGTACTGGTTCCCACAGGAAGTTTCCCCATTTTAGAAGTAAGCAAAGGACAAAAAATTAGTTCTGGCCCAGGCACACCACCAGCACCTTGGGGCCTGCCTGGGAACCGGAGGACTGTGCCAGGGACTGGACTCCCTTCCCACAACCAGGCACACCGCCAGTGCCAAGGAGCATGCCAAAAACATCACCTCCATGTGTGTGCCCACCACAGCCATCACAATAACTGCAGCTGCTGTGAAAGCAGCTAGACACCACCACCACCACACAGATAGTCTGCCAGCCACTGGAGTGCATTGACACAAGGAAAGTCACCAGCAGAGATAAAGAAAAGAAGAGGATGTCTCTCTCCACAAAGCCCATCTCAGGGTAACAGAAGAAGCATCTGCTCTGTGATGATACTGGGGGACCTGATCACACCTCTCAGATCATCTAGGCAAAAAATCAACAGAGTACAAAAATCATTATCCTTTCAGAAGGAGAGATAAAATCTAGGGTAATTGGAGGGGGGGAGGTAAAGGGGGATGGGGAGAGATTGGACAAGGGGCATAAAGAATAATTATGATTTGTAACAATATATATGTTAGTAATATTGATTTGATCAACATATCTCAATGTTGAGCACCCAAAATATGTATAATCAATTTTGATTCAATAAATAAAATAAATTATTTTTAAAAATCTGCAAAAAAATTCCAAGGACTAATAAGTCCTAGGTCACTGGATGCAAAATAAATGCACAAAATCAATGATGCTTCTATACACTAGCAATGAACACGTGGACACAAAAATTAAAAGCACAATACTGCTATAGTTTGAGCATATGTGTCCCTCCAACATTCATATGTTGGAAATTAAATCCCAAGGTGATGGAGTTAAGAGACGGGATCTTTGGGAGCTGCTTAGGTTATGAATGGGATTAATACTGCTACAAAAGAAGCTTCACATGGCATTCACTCCTTTTGTCCTTTCCATTCCTTCTGCCAGGTGGGGACACAGCATCTGTCCCCTCCAGAGGATGCAGCAACAGGGCATCATCTTGGCCCTCACCAGACACTGAGTCTGCTGGTGGCAACTTGATCTCAAACTTCCCAGCCTTCGGAATTGTGAGGAATAGATTTCTATTATTAATAAATTACCCAGTCTGTGATATTTTGTTATAGTAACAGGAGCGGACTAAGACAAATGCCATTTACAATCACTCAAGAAATAAAAATAAATACTTAGGTGTAAATTTAACAAAATATATGTAGAACTTATATGCTAAAAACTACACAATGCTGATGAAAAAATCAAGACCTAAATAAATAGAGACACATACTGAGTTCATAGGTTGGAAGATTCCACATAGTAAAGATGTGATTTCTCCCCAATTTGACACACAAACTTAACATAATTTTATCTCAGAAAGATTTTTTTTATAGCTGTAGACTAAAATAATTCTAAATTCTAAAATTTATATGGGAAGGCAAAGGAACTAGAATAGCTAAAACAATTTTGAAAAAGAAGAAATTAGGAGGAATCTGTGTACCCAGTTTCAAGACTTATTACTTAGCTACAATAATCAAGACTGTGTGGTACTGGCACATAGATTAGTTGAACAGAACAAAGAACCCAGAAATAGACTCACACAAATATGCCCACGTGATTTTTGACAAAGGTGTAAAAGCAATTCAGTGGAGGAAAGATGGGTATTTCAGCAAATTGTGCTAGAACAATCGATATCCATAGGAAAAATATGAGCCTCTACTGAATCTAAGAACTTATAAAAAAATTAACACAAAAGGTAAAACATAAAACTATAAATTTTCTAGAAGAAACATAGAAGAAAATCTTCAGAATCTAAGGCTAGGCAAAGAGTTCTTAGACTTGGCACCACAAAAGCACAATCCATAAATGTAAAAATCAATCAATCGGATTTCATCAAAATTTAAAATATTTACTCTGAAAATGACCCTGTCAAGAGGTGGGAAAGATAAGCTATAGGCTGGGAGAAGACATTTTCAAACCACATATCTGATGAAGAAGTAGTTTCTGATATATATATAAATACATATATATATATGTATAAAGAATTCTCAAAACTCAAGAGTAGACAAACAAAAAAACAATCTAATTAGAAGAGGATAAAAGACATGAAGAGACATGCTACCAAAAAGTGCATACAGATGGTAAATGAACACTTGAAAAGATGTTCAACATCGTTAGCCTTCAGGGAAATATAAAGTAAAACCACAGTGAGATGTCACTGCACACCTTTCAGAATGACTAAAATAAAAAATAACGACAAAGTCTGTGTGAGTCAGACTCTCCAGAGAAACAGAACCAATCCTGTACTTATTTACAGGAGATTTAATATAAGGAATTGGCTCATGTGATTTTGGAGGCTGAGATTTCCCACAACCTGCCACGTGCAAGCTGGAGACAGTAAAGCCACTGGTGTGATTCAGTTTGAGTCCAAGGCCTGAAAACCAGGAGAGCCAATAGTGTAAATCCCAATCCAAGAGCAGGAAAAGATGAGATGAGATGTCCCAGCTTCAGCAGTGAGGCAGGAAAAAAGGAGGCAAATGCCTCTTTCCTCCGCCTTTTTGTTCCATTCAAGTCCTCAGCGATTGAATGATGCCCACCCACATTGGAGAGGGCCATCTACTATACTGAGTCCACCAATAAAACACCCTCGTGAACATACCATAAATGTTTAATCTGGGCATCCCATGGCTAGTCAAGTTGACACATAAAATGAATCATCACAACACCAAATACTTGCAAGGGTGTGGAGAAACCATTCATACATTGCTGGTGGGAACATAAAATGCTACAGCCACCATGGGAAACAGTTTGACAGTTTCCTTAAAAATATAAAATACAACTACCATATGACCCAGCAATTGAATCTCTGAACATTTATCCCAGAGAAATGAAGACATGCTCATACAAGAACCTGCACATGAATGTTCACAGCAGCTTTATTCTTAATAGCCAAAAGCTAGAAACAACCTAGATGTTCTTCAATAGGTATATGGTCAAGCAATCTATGGTACACCCATAACACTACCCAGGAATAAAAAGGAACAGACTGTGGATACCCGCAACAGCCTGGATGAATCTCCAGAGAGCTATGCTTAGTAAATAATGCCGATCCCCAAAGATTATATACTGTGTGATTCCATTTACATAACATTCTCTTTTTTTTTTACTTTACTTTTTTTTTTTTTTTGGCAGCTGGCCAGTACAAGGATCTGAACCTGTGACCTTGGTGTTATAAGGCTGCACTCTAACCAATTGAGCTAACCAGCCAGGCTCCATTTATATAAAATTCTTGAAATGACAAAATTATGAAGATGAAGAACAGACTATTGGTTGCCAGTGGTTAAAGAGTAGGTGGGGCAGGAGGGAACAGCAATGGGAGGGATCCTGGTGGTGATGGAAATGCTTTCTATCCTCGCCATGTCAATGTCCGTGTCCCAGTGGTGATACTGTACTGTAATTTTGCAAGATGTTACCACTGGGGGAAACTGGTAAAAGGTACACGAGAGCTCTGTATTATACCTTACAACTGCATGTGAATCTACGACCATCTCAAAATAAAAACTGTAATTAAAAACAGGCATCATGAAATGATTTCTGCAAAAAATTTTCATAATCTTTATCAAAGAAGAGCTAAGTATGTAAAGAGATATACCATGTTCTTGAAGAGAAATATTTGCTAACTTAAGATGTCGATTATCCCCAAAAAGAATTAATACAATCGTGATCAAGTCCAGGGTACTTGGGGGAGCTGACAAGGTAATTCTAAACTGTGTCCACAAGAACAAAGAGCCAAGCATATAGGTATAGCCAGGGAACTCCTCAAGAAGAACAGAGTGAGGAAACTTGCCCTATCACATATCACTAAGTATGAAGCTATAGCAACTAAGTCAGAAGAGCATTAATGTTGGGATAGATGAACAGCCTATGGAACAGAACAACCTAGAAACAGACCCATGCCTAGATGGACATCTGACAAATTTGGTGTTGCAGATCAACAGGAAAGGGCTGATCTGTTTAATACAGAGCTGGGTTAATTGATTATTCATATGGAAAAAATGAAATTGCTTCCATATCCCATACTGAAAAAAAAAATCAGCTACAAAAGGACTGAAATATGAAAAGAAAAAATAGCTTAATTTTTATAAAAAACTGAAGGAGAGCATCTTTATAGTCTGAAGCTGGGAAAGGATTCTTTAAACAAAGGATAACTGTAAAGGAAAATATTAATAAATTTTGACCAAATGAAGAGCTTCTGTTCATCAAAATACATAAAAAAGAGAGTGAAAAGAAATGTAACTACTGAAAGAAGATATCCGAGCACCTATAATCGCAAGATTAGTATCTAAAACACATAAGTACTTTTATAAAGAGTCAATAAGAAAAATTCAACAACCAAAAATTTAAAAAGAGCACAAGACACCTTGTAAGAGGCGTTTCTCATCAAAGGAAATGGGAGTGGTCAACAGATGTATAAAACATGCTTATACATGTTTTGTTAGTAATCAGGGCGTGTTGTTAGTAATCAGAGAAATGAAGATTAAATCCAAATGAAATAGTACTTCACCTTATCATATTTATAAAAATATAAAAAAACCTAACAACACGAAGTGTTATTGAAAATGCAGAGCAGAAAGAACCCATGCATACTATAAAGGAGTAAATTGGGTAAAACCTCTTTTGGAAATCAGGAATTGGAAAGCACTGGGCATCATTTAGTAAAAATGCAGATGAGCTGATCACATGACCCATCTGTTCCATTCCTAGCACATTCTCTGAGAGCCCCTCGTACTGTGCATCAGGAGACAAGTTCAAGAACATCCACGGCAGCATTGTCTGCATTAGCAGAAAACCTGGAGGTGACCTTAATATCCATCAAAGGGCTTAGTGCATCTATGAATTGATATAGACATACAAATGGGATATTGCACAGCAGTGAAAAACAACAGACATCAGCTGCAGAAACACTTAAGGCCGAGTTGAAAGAAAAGAAAAGAAAGAAGGAAAGAAAGAAAAGAAAAATGAAAAAAAAAGGCAAATCAGGGAAGAATACATCAAAGAGCAACCTTATTTTTCCATAAAGTCTTAAAGCAAGCAAAAAAAAAAAAAAAAAAACAAGAAAAGAAAAACAAGAGAACAATTAACATAAAAACTCAGGACAGGTGGCCCTGGAGAGGGGCAGGTGGGAGATGGCTTTGGAGAGCGACACACCAGGACTTGAAGACTGCTGCTTACGGCTCTGTTTCTTAATCTGTGAGGGGCTTTATTATTTTTTAAATTGTACATATACAACATATATGCCCTTCCGTATGGATGAAACTTCATGATAAAAGTGCATAATAGGTTTACAGCAAATGGGGGGCCATGGAAAGTCCTGAGCAGGCTGTTCAGCCACTGGACACTGGAAGGAGGGACTGAGGAGGCGGCTCCTGTCATAGACTGTGTGGCCAGCACATGGCGCAGGCTGGGGAAGAGGTAGGAGGGAGGGTGTGGGAGGCACAGACTGGCCGAGGCCAGGGGCAGGACGACGGCCAGGGGACTGGAAGGTTTAGAGACCCGTGAAGGAAGGCAGGAGGCAGGCGAGACGAGAGAGGAGATGGGAGGAGAAGGGAGAAGGAAGGAAGGGGAGAGAGAGGAGGAAGAAAGGAAGGATAGAAGGAAGAGAAAAGTCGGGGAGGGGTAGCACTTCTTGAAAACTCTCTTTGGGTCAGGGAAGTCCCATCCCACAGCCCCTGCTGGGCCCCAGCTGCTGGGTAACCTTGATCAAATCCCTCCATTTGTCTGTGCCACAGCTTCCGGGCCTGTGACAGTCTGGGAGCCCAGGGCTGCCTCCCTCCCACGCTGTTTAGAAGATCATGATGACCATGAGTGAAAAAGTCCTGGGAGAGACACTGTCAAGAGGGACCAGTGACACTCAGAGCACAACCGACTCCCTACCAGTGAGCCTTTAGAGAAGGACAAAGCTTCCACGTGCTGCCAAGCCTGGGGTGTCTACACACACACTCACACTCACACACTCTCACTCACACTCACACACTCACACACTCACACACACTCACACACACACTCACTCACACACTCACACACACTCACACACACACTCTCACACACACATACACACCCATAGCCCCTTTGGGCGTGTCTGCTGTTTTTCTCATTTTACCTATGGCGTCTGTATGGTTTGGAGACTTGTTTGGGGTAAGAGAAGGCCATGACAGACCCAGAGTACCAGTCGTGCAAGCTGTGCACCGTGCAACCCTCGAAGACGCCATTCGCAGCCTCGCCTCCCTCACGTCATGAGCTGCATGAGAGCTCACGTTTATTGAGGACGCCAGGGGCCATCTCCCGTTACCTCATCTAATTCTCAGTTTCCGTCCTCATTTTACAGACGAGGAGATGCAGGCTGAAAGAGACACTCACTTGCCCAAGCCACAAAGCTGAGCAGAGCTACGATCCAAACCTCGTTCTGCTCCGTTCTGGAGCCTGCGGCACACCCGAGTCTGGGTGCAGGGTTGGCATGGAAATCCCGGTCCTCAGGCGGCGTCAGAGCATCGCATGCCAGCCCCGGGGCAGCAGTGCCCACGGCCCCTGGCGGGCTGGGCTCTACCGCCCGGGGAGGGGCGCCCACAGCGCCGGACTCGGGTTCCACGCTGGTTCTTGCCCTAACCAGGTGGGCGGCCTCAGGCCTCAGTTTCCCCACCTGGCCCACGCAGGCAGATGGCTGTGAGAGCTCAGGAGTTGTGGCGGGCCCCGCCCCCGGGGGTGGGGCTGGGACTGTCACGTGGAGGGGCGCCGGGTCCCCGGAACCCCGCCCTGCCGCGCCCCCGCCGTCGGAGCCCTCCGCCCAGTCTCCGGCAGGAGCCGAGAGCGCAGAGCCGGCCGAGGGCACCGCGCGGGCTCCGGGCGAGCAGCCACGCGTGGGCTGGTGAGGTCGGCGCGGCCGCCGCGGGGACCCGGGGACGCCTGCTCGCTGCTCCAGCCGCTCCCGGCCAGCTGTGCAGGCGGCTGCACCCGCAGCCACAGCAGCGACACCATGGATCTGTCCTTTATGGCTGCGCAGGTAATGGGGCGCCTGACCCACGCGCCCTGGGCCGCTGAGTGTGGGAGGTGCCGGGCCACGGCCTCACCCTCCCCGCCGAGGCCGAGCGCCCGCCCGGGGTCCGTGCCCTGGTCCTTTGTCCCGAGCCGCGCAGCCCCACCTGGTGCGCGCCAGGGGCCGGCGAGCTCAGCTGGCCGGGGTGGGGCGGGCGGTGCATCCTGAGTGCCCGCGGGTGCAGCTGCTGCCACCCGGGACCCCCTTCGCGGGCGGCGAGGCTGAGAGGAGCCTGCCCATCCCCCAGCTGCCGTCCCCCCTCGGGTGCCCTGTAGCCCTCCAAGGCCGGGGCAGCCCAGACCCGCGCGAACCTGGCTGGGTGGACACCCTCACTGTTCCCCATGACCTCCGGTGCGCCCCTTTCACTTTTCTCCCCCATGATCGGGGACCACAGCCCCTGCCCCCTGAGGAAGGCAGTGAGACCCTCTTTGTGACCTGCCAAGCGTCGAAGCACAGCGGTCGTTTTATCCTTTTTTGCTTTGTGCCGAGTGTGATTAGCCATCAGTGCCCAGCGCGACCATATCCCGCCCCTGCACACGAAACAGGCTCCCAGTGGCAGGAAAAACGAATGACCCCTTGATCTTTGCTCCACGGGAATCCTCTGGAGCTCAGAGCATGGGCGATCATTATGTTTCTGGGCCTCACCTCTCTTGAGCCACAACAAAGGCAGACACCCGAATTTTCTAGCCCTCTGTGGCCCTTGAGAAGATCCAGTGCTGGTCACAGTCTGGTTCCGGGAAAGGGCTGCTTTTGGTTTGGGAGAGTAAGTCCCAATCCACCAGATTCAGACCTTGCTCCTTCTGGTTATGTTGGCTGGTTATGTTGGGAGCAGAGAGGGAGGGAGACCACCCAGGCTCCCTGCCGTCTCCTGGGAGTATGGCTGGGCCACAGCCTGCTGCTGTTTTCCATTACAGAGGGTGAAGTTTGAGGGGACAGTTTCCTTTTTTCCAAACTTCACCTGTGGTGGAAGCCTGTTTAAAAACCAACAGCAAAATCCAGTCTGTATGTAGACAAGCAAGTCCCCAGAGGGAGGCATTAAAGGATGCAAATCCTCAGGCTGGCTCTAGGGGATCCAGATGCCAGCTCCGTTGGCAGCCTCTTGACAAGTTTTCCATAATACAAATTACCCTTGTGAGTATCGCTTGCCCTTTTTTTGCCTGATTTTCCATGTCCTGTTTCTAAACCCGTGCTTATACACCGTGTCTTGTGGACATATTTTAAACAGTGTTGGCTTCAGCTATGCAATAACTGAGGAGGCTTTCCGGGATTTGTTTCTAGAGGGCAGAGGAGCTCACACAGTGTCTGTCCCTGCCTTCCCCTCTGGACAGCTGGAGTTTCTGTGGTTCCAAGATAAACTGATCACTGCTAACCCTGGGGCGGGCTGGAGTGTCAGGAGTTGCTATGGCAACTTGACAAAATAAACATCGGGCTTGTCAGCTCCTATAGGCAAAACCTGCACAGAGACTGGGTTCTTATTTATTTTTCTTTTTTGTTTACAAATTCAAATTTGATTTGGTCAATTTATTGCAGCTGGCAGATGTTTGGCATTGATTACATGCTCGGTCCTGTGCTGGCTGCAAAGAATAGAGACATCAGGTACCGTACAAATGGGAGGAGATGCCAAGGTTTGTTGAGCACCTACTTTGTGCCGGACGCTGGACATTAGGCACACTTGTCACAGTGAATCTTTACATGTCTTTACATAAGACCCTGTTATGCCCATTTTACAGATCAAGATACCAAACTTCAGTGAGATTAAGTAATTAAATAACCCAAAGACACACCATCAGTAAGGAGGACGACTAGGTTTCAAATCTGGGCCTGGATTTCGAATCTGGTTTCAAATCTGGACAAAGCTGCTGGGTTTTCCACTGTATTGCTTCACCCTGAGAAAGACAAAGTATAAGGGACAAGGTGGATATGTTTCAGGATGACTCATCTGTTCTCCTCCACCAGGGATGTGGTCTTACCACTGCACCTCTCAGAGCCTTTACTGGGTTGTACTCCAATGGATTGCTTTCTCATGCTGCTCTGTCCCTCTTTTCTCCCTAAAGGTGGGAACTGCTACATCTTTATTTGTAGTTCTTAGTAGCGCTTGGCCAGAATGAGTGCTCGGCCCCTGCTCTGGGTGTGTACAGTGACCCCAGGTGTGTGTGACAGTCACTGTCCCCACACACAGTCTTTCCCTCAGCCGTGGGAAGTCACAGAGAAATGTTAATGCATCCATTCACTTGCTCAGGAAATGTTGAGTGCCTGCCTTGTGCCAAGCTCCATGTCAGGCACTGGGACAGGGACGCTGGGGACAAGGTTGGATGGGACTTACAGGGTATCAGAGAAATGATTGGCCATGTCAAGATCCAGACAGGGAAGTGGATCAAGCGCTAGGCCAAGCAGGGTGCCTGGCACATGGTAGGTCCTCAACAAGTATTTGTTAAATGATTGGATGAGGATGAAACAAGATGTGTGTTCACAAAAAGACATTAACAGGAAAAGACAGTGAATGGGAGAGGTCAAGTTCCCTTCCCACAAAACAGCTGTCATCATTAGGACTTTGAGTATGGGGTCTCTATACAGTTTAGAGCTATAGGCAGAATTCCCCCCGTGGTCCTGGGAATAATAGTGTTCTAGGTGGAGAGTCATGGAAGCAGGAAAGCCCAGGATATAGTCACAGAGTCCCTTCAAGAGCTAGAGAATAGGGGGCACAGTGGAGCTGGGAGAGGAAGGCCAGGGCCAGGTTACAGACCGTCCTGACTGTTGGAGTGAGAAGTTTGCATTTAATCAGTAGGCAGTGGGAGCCATTGCAGGTTATTGAGCAGGAGAATTGCGTGTAGTTGAAGCAGTGCCTTGGGAAAACAGCAGCCCCTGTATGGGATAGAGGCTGGAGGGATGAGTGGAGTCGGGAGTGCACACTTTCATGATTAACTAACGAAGTGAATGAAACCAGATCCATGTGACTGCAAGGCCCAGGCTTCTTCTCCATGTCATTAAGCATGATTCCTGTTTGCAGCTTAAGTCCCAGAGTTCCTTCTCAACAGCTCAGCTTTAAAAAGACACCCTTCTTGGGTGTATAGAGTGGACACCCGCTATCCGGCAAATCCCATCATGCAGAGATGCCCTCCCTGGTGTGGTATGCGAGGCTGTGTGTAAGGGTTTAGGAAAGGCTGTGTTCCCTGAAGGTGCAAAGCCTCAGATATTGGACCCCATCTCTCCTCTGAGCCCTGGAGGCTCTTAGTCACCTTTGTCCACACCATGGAAATACTCCAACCCCACTCCACACAGTCCTTTAGTCCCCAGACACTCTGGGGGGTGTGAGTGGAGGCATCCCTTTCTCTGTGCCCAGAGGTAGCCAGGAGGGCAGGGCCACCAGACCTGCAGGGAGCTGGGCTGAAGGGAAGGATCATAGACTTTTAGGACTGAATTCAAAAGTCCCTATGTCATTTGTGAGTTAAACCGTGTCCAAAGGCAGTCACCATCTGTCCCTTCTCTCCGTCCTGGACATGTGTGCTGCCCCCCACATTGAGAGCTGGAATCTGTGTCCCCTCCCTTTATATTTGGACTGGCCTTAGTGACTTTCTTGGCCAAGAGAATGCAGTGTTGGTGACATTCTGGGACTTCTGAGGCTACGTCCTAAGAAGCCTGCAGTTTCCACCTGGGACTTTTGGACCGCTCTGCTCACCCTGGGGGAAGGCAGCACTGGGCAAGAAGCATGGTGATGCTGGACTGCCAGGCTGGGGGAAGGGAACACACATTTAAGGAACCTGCTGGATGCCAGGCCAGCACTCATTACAGGGACGAGGGTGGGCTACAGAGATGAGGAGTACTTGTCCACGTGTTCTTACGGTGTACCCTCCCGTCAAACAAACATGCCCGTGGCATAAGAGCTCAATCTTATTTTTGTCTTGCACTGTCCCCATAGTGACTAGTCTCAACCCAGTGTTCTCAAATGTTGTGGCCATTAGAATCACCTGGGAGCTGTTAAGAGTCCTGCCGCCCAGGTCCCACCCCAGATGCCCCCATCAGAATCTAGGGGTGGGAGCCTGGGATCAGTACTTTTTCTTGCACCCTCCAGTTGATTCCAGTGTTCGGTCAAGGTTGACACCCAGGGTGTAAATGCACCCCACAAGGCTCTCCCCGTCCCCTTTCCCGGAATGAAAGAGATCCTTGGTCACTGTAAGGTCATAAAAAGTCATGTGGTCTTCAGAAGTCACCAAACACAGTATTAATTCAGCAACTTAAAATATTTAGGCCCAGGATAATATAACCTTGGAACTTGCTCCAAAATTGAGGTTTTTCCTTCCTCCAGACCACATCTGCTGCAGGTGGGAAACCTGTGGCTGGTGTAGGAGCCTTTATTGTTCCCATAGAACAGATGGGGGGGGGGAGTGGGAAGCCAGGTGGCACAGCCAGCAGGTGGGGGATCAGGGGTGGAGCCCCATCTGCTGACGCAGGGCGGTCCTCCCACAGAATCATGCCACCTTCTGGGCAGTCCTAGAACCGGGGGACCAGGGACCCTCATGGATAAGCTTAGGGAATTATCCATACTCTGATGTAGGCAAAGTGTCATGATTATATATATTTTTAAAAAATGCTTAAAGAGGTATGTATTAGTTTCCTAGGGCTGCCGTAGCAAATTACCGTGAATTATGTGGTTTAAAACAACGCAAATATATTCTCTCACAGTTCTAGAGGCTTGAAATGCACAATCAGGGTGTGGGCAAGGCTGTGGTCTCTCTGAAAGGGCTAAGGGAGAATCTGTCCATGCCTTTCTCTTTACATCATGGTGGTGTCTGCAGTCCCTGGTGTTCCTTTGCTTGTAGACACATCACTCCAATCTCTGCCTCCGTCATCACATGACCTTCTCCCTATGTCTCTCTATGTCTCTTGCCTTCTTGTAAGGACACGAGTCATATTGGCCTAGGGCCCACCCTAATAACCTTATCTTAACTGATTACGTCTGCAGAGACTCTATTTCCAAATAAGGTCATATTCAAAATACCAGGTGTTAGGACTTCAGCATATCTTTCAAAGGGACACAATTCAACTCATAATGGGGTCTGAAAACCCATGGGGGATAAGGTTCTTGGCTCTTGTGTTAGTGGCCACTGGTCTTAGAGAGACAGTGAACAGATCACTTCCCTAAACCTCAGTTTCATCATCTGTGAAATGGGGACAAAACTGCCTTCCCCATGAACTGTTCATTTAGTCATTCAGCAGGTGTTTCCTGTGGGCCCTCCCTACACGGAGTGCTGGGGGCAGAGGTTTTACGGGCCCTGCCATGTACGTGACAGAATGGAGGTAAACATAGGGGCCTTGGGAGCCCAGAGGTGGCACCCTGCCCAGCTCAGGAAGTCAGAGAAGACTTGTAGAGATTTGACTTGAGCTGACCTGAGCTCTTATGCAGACCTAGGAGGGAGGGCATTCCAGGCAGATGGAACAGTGTGCACAAAGGCAAGGGGGCTTGAAATAGTGCCCCCTGCTGGGGGTGGGAGTTGCAAGTTGCTGTTAGGTTGGAGCAGAGGGGGCAAGAGGTGAGGGAAGGAGAGATGAGGGAGCCTGGGGCCAGACATGTGACCTCGTGCAGTGGAGCAGGCCTAGGCCCCCTCACCACGGTTGGAGTGCCCTAGAGAGTTTGCCCTGGCCTGAGGGGGGCATGGCAGTTGTCCCCAAGCTCCAGCCCCAAGCTCTTGCCATGCAGATACACAGGCTTAGGACCACGGGTACTTCTGGGTTTTAGTGAATGCTGGAATTCTGATTTTCGTTAATGGTCGTTAATTAAAATTTTTTAACAAACCAACCAACCATGATGTGAGCTGTTTCAGTTTCTTACCGCTTATTATTTCAGATACTTAGTGGCTTAAAGCAACAATTTATTTTGCTCACAATTTTGTGGGACCGGAATTCTGGAAGGACTCGGGTGGACAGTCTGTTTCTGCTGGCGTCAGCGGGAGCAGCTGGGGCTGGAGTCTAGACTTCCGGCATGTGGCTTCTTCACACATGTGTCTGACACCTCTCCGCAACTTGGCTGTTCTCTTCCCTTGGGATTTCATCCCTCAATGGTTTCTTCAGGAGGCTTGGGCTTCCTCCCAGTATGGTGGTCTCAGGGTTGCTGTACTTCTTTCCTGGTGCTAGCTTTCCCAAGAGTGAGCAGAGCGGCCCAACAGCCCCAGGTGGAAGCTGTAGGCTTCTTAGGACCCAGCCCTGGAAGCCTGGAGTGTCCCTAACACTACATTCTCTTAGTCAAGAAGGTCCTAAGTCCAGCCCAGATTTCAAGGGAGGGGAATCTGATTCTAGCTCTCAATGTGGGGGGCAGCATGCATGTCTAGGAGGGAGGGAAGGAACAGATGGTGTCCATCTTTGTAGACAGACAACTCCATGGACCAAACAGAACAGGTGGATTCACCCTGGGGCCACCTGTGTATTCTCTCCAGACTGCACAGGTGTATGTAGAGATTGTATAAACTTGTGTTATTGCCAAGCCAGGGAGAGAAGTCAGTTGATACCAAGGAGGTCGGTCATGACTTTATTAGGTGGAACCATATGAAATTGCTGACATTTGACCGTTTTAGACCTACAAAATGACAATTTCATATGGTTCACCTTCATATTGGGGAGATCTGAGAAGGCTTTCTGTGTTTGAGGGGCTGGGTATTCCCCACTTCTCCCCTCAGCCTGCGTCTCAGAGCCTTGGCCTTGCTAGGTGGGGAGACACAGTCACACCTGGAACGTCGTGTTAATACTAGACCTGTCTCTCTGTAAGACACCGTGTGTGGGTCCAATCATAGCTGAGATGCTGATATATCCCCTGCCAGTCCCCCTTTTCCTCACCCCCAGGACCTTGGGAGACTCACAGTTAATTTGCATTTTAATAATTTTTCACAGGGGGGCAGGGAATACAAAAGACATCTGGTAGTATTAGAGAGGTGATTGTGTTATCTCTTGAAATGATCTTAGCTACACTCAGGGGCCTGTGGGATCATTCCAACAGATACGCAGGAAACTAGCAGAAGTTTTCCATCCCCAGAGGAACACACCACTGCCCAGAAAAATGGAATTGCAGGGAGTCTGGCAGTCTGCTTCTTAGAGAATACTTTCTCAGCCACTTACTGTTCCTTTTTCTTAAAACAAGAATTATCATTAAAATACAAATGGCCTATTATCTTGAGTGTTTTTAACCCAAGGGTCTGTCTAGTACTTCCAATTCCTATTGGAAAGATTTAAATATTTTATCATTCTAATTAGACCTGCCTTAGAAGAGGATATAATGCTATGTTTTGCAGAGGTGTGATGAGTAGTTAAGGAAGAAGTAAAATCTGTAGTGATTTTTGTAGACCGCATTTCTAGGGTATTTAAGACTCCGGACGTAGAGCTAAGAGAACAGGGGTATCTGGAGGTGGATTGTGAGTCTCCAGGTAAATGCTTGAGTGTTCAAGGATCACCTGCTGTGTGCTCTGCCTTGCTTTGGGGCCCAAATCCCAGCTCCTTCTACCCTGAGGTGATGGAGACCCACCCCTGTCCACTCCCTCTCCATTCTGTCATTCTGTCCCCTCAGGATGTACCTTCCCGTCATCACAGCCATTTATCAAATGCCTGTGAGGTAACAGGCAAGCCCTGTGTTGAATAATCTACAGAATCTCACTAAGTCTTTACAACAGCCCCATAGAACAGGCACTTTTCAGAACTATTTTATAGGTGAGGAAACTGAGGCTCAGGGAGGCAACATCACTTGCCTTGGGCACATAGCTGGAATTCAAACACAGGTCTCTGTGCCACTTTGGCCAATTTTTTAAAAATACTTTTTTTTTTTTTAAAGAGAAGTCTTAGGTTCCCTGAAAAAATGAGAGGAAGGTACAGTGATTTTCCATATACCGTCTGCCCCTACACATGCACAGCCTCTCCCATTACCAACATCCGCTACCAGAGTGCCACATTTGTTATAACTGATGAACCTGCATTGACACATCATTATCACCCAGAGTCTGTAGTTTACATTAGTGTTCACTCTTGCTGTTGTACATTCCGTGGGTTTGGAAAAACATATAATGACTTATACCCACTATTATAGTATCATATAGAGTATTTTCACTGCCCTAAAAATCGTCTGTGCTTTGCTGATTCATCCCTCCCTCGCTGCAACCCCTGGCAATTACTGATCTTTTCACTGTCTCCATTAGTTTTGCCTTTTCCAGAATGTCATAGAGTTGGAATCATACAGTATGTAGACTTTTCAAATTGGCTTCTTTTGTTTAGTAATATGCACCTAAGTTTCCACCACGTCTTTTCAGTGGACTTGATAGCTCATTTCCTTTTAGTGCTGAATAATATTCCATTGGCTGGATGTACCACAGTTTATTTTTCCATCCACCTACTGAAGGACATTTTGATTGCTCTCAAGTTTTGGCAATTATGAATAAAGCTGATGTAAACATCTGTGCACAGATTTTTGTGTGGATAAGTTTTCAACAGCCTATTTTTAAAATCTAATCTGACAATCTCTGCCCTTTAATTGGAGTGTTTAAACCATTTACATTTAATGTGATTGTTGATATGGTTGGGCTTAGATCAATTATCTATTATATGTTTTCCTGTTTTTTCATGTGTTCTTTGTTTCCCTTTTTCTCTTTTTCTGCTTTTTTTTTAGGTTAATTGAGCAATTTTTATTTTTTTCATGTTACCTCCTCTGTTGGCTTATTGTCTCATAACTGACTGATGCTCTGTTCTTTTTTTTTTGTCTTTTTCTCTGTTTATGTTTCATTGAACAGTTACTATTAACGTGTCTTCAGGTTTACCAATGTTTTCTTCTGCAATATCTAATCTGCTGATCTAGATATTTTTACTATCCTGTGTATTTTTGATATCAGACATTGTTGTTTTTGTTTCTAGAAGCTAATTTGGGTCTTTTTTTCCCCTTTAATTTTCTATTTCTTAACATGTTTAATGTTTTCTCTAGCTTTTTGTACATATGGAATATAGATATAACAATTGTTTTAATGTCCTCATCTACTAATTCTAAACCCATGTAAGTTCTGGATTGGTTTTGATTGATGGCCTTTTCACCTCACATGATTCATATTTTCTTGCCATTTTGCATGCTTGATAATTTTTGATTCAATGCCAAACATTGTGAATTTTGTCTTGTTGGATGCTAGATATTTTTGTATTTCTATAAATATTCTTGAGCTTTGTTATGAGATATAATTGTTACTTGGGAATAGTTTGATCCTTTTGGGTATTGCTTTTAAGATTTGATAGTCAGGACCACTGCCATATTTAGTCTGAGAGTGATTATTTCCCACTACTGAAGCAAGGTCATTATGAGTATTCTACCCAATGCCCCATGAATTATGAGATTTTCAAAATGGCTGGTGAAATAGGCACTACTTCTGGCCCTGGATGTGTGTCAGGCACTTTTGCCTGGAATTCTTTGGGGTGATTCTTTCCCTGCCTGGGGTAATTTCCACACACACATGTACTCATCAGCCCTCTGTCAAATATTTGAGTGGTCCCTCTGCAGACCTCCAGGGTTCTCTCTTTGTGCATCTGTCTCCTCTCCATACTCTGCCCTGCAGCCTCCAGCTGCCTCAATCTTCCCAGACTCTCAGTTCCATTTCTTCAACTCAGGGAGTCCATCAAGCTCTGCCTGAGTTACCCACTCCACTGCCTGGAAACTTCGCCCAGGAAGTAAATTGGAGCAATTGTGTGGCTCACCTTGTTTGTTTACCATCTCTCAAGGATCTCTGTCCTTTGTTGCCTGATGTCCAGGGTCTTCAAAAACATTTTCATAAATTTTTTCTGGTTTTTTAGTTGTTGCAGTTAGGAGGATGTTTCAGTCTATTTTGTGTTGCTATAACAGAAATACCTGAGACTGTGTAATTTATAAAGAAGACAGGTTTATTTGGCTTACGATTCTGGGACAGCTGCATCTGGCACAGGCCTCAGGCTGCTTCTACTCGTGGCGGAAGGTGGCGTGTAGCTGGTGGGTACAAGCAGATCACATGGTGAGAGGAGGCAAGAGAGAGAGAGAAAAGGTGCCAGGGTCTTTTTAAGCAACGAGCTCTCGCGGGAACTAATCGAGCGAGAACTCACTCATTAATCCCCCTTCTCCCAGGGAGAGCATTAATCCATTCATGAGGAATCCGCCCCCATGACTCAATCAGTTTCCAGCACTGCCACATTGGAAATCAAATTTCCACCTGAGTTTTAGAGGGGACAACACATCCAGACTCCATCAGAGGATAAATCCAGTCCCTGTTACTCCGATCTGGCTGGAAGATCAATTTTCTTAAGCCTGTATTTTTAACAACTGTATTTCCACCCCTCCTTGTTTCCTCACATTGTGGAAATACGAATGTAACACTTGAGTTTAAATCTGGCCCACCTCCCAGCTGTGGAATCTTGGTGCAGCACTTCTGTCTCTCCCGAATGTGGTAACACACAAGTAACGTGCATATATACTTTACAGGCGAGTCTGGGGAACACCAAGCTAGAAAGCCGAATCATACATGGACTGACCAGATTCCTTTCCAGCCTGCTACTGCTACTTGGGTTTCTTCTGGGTGTCCTATGACAGGATGTGCCATGAGACAGTGAGAGAGCCGGTCTGCAGTCCAGGCGTTGGGGCTGCATGCTGGCAGCCAGAAGCTGGGCAGCTTAGTGAGCAGAGCTGGGTTTCTTTAGGCCTCCATTGCAGGCACCTGGACCCTAGGGAGCCTCGTTCCCCAGGAGGTTGAAAGTGAGGGGGTGGGGGGCAAGTTTCTCCAACTGAGGCCCACCCAGTGTGGCAGTCTCCCACTCAGCCAATAGCTAGGACTCTGCTGGTCGCCTCCAGACCCCACGAGGACCCCATCTTCTCAGCACAAAGCTCTAGGAGCTGATTAGAAGTGCATTAAGACTTGGCTTCTGGCAGCTTTGAGAGAGTCTGGAGAGGGGTGGCTAATGTGCCCTCTGGGGACCCCTGTGCCCCCACCTCTTTTTGCTGAGCCATAGCAGCACTGCCTACATCTCCTGCCTCCTCTCTGACTCCTCTCGATCCTTCTTCCCTCCCCGTGGAGGTTCCACCTGGGCCCCATTGCATGTCTAAACAACCACATCAATCAGGCAGCCTTGTCCATGCAGACAGGCTATGGCCAGGAGTGTTGGGAAGCCAAAAAGAAGCTATCACCAGCCTTTGTCTTTGCCCTCCTCCCCAACATCACATGAGCACGTGTTACATACAGAACACCATTCTTAGCCACACACATAAGTGAGGCAGGCTCCCCGTGCTCATGTGGTAGAAGAAGGGGACAGATGGCGTGGGTGAATCTTGGGTACCTGCTAAGGGCCAGGCTCCGTGCTGTGTGACTGTCCTCTGAGGGCAGTACTGTCAGCATGCTCATTTTAGAGAAGAGCATACTGAGGTTCAGAGAACCTTAGGGTCTTGCCCAAAGTCATCCAGGTAGGAAGGGGCTAAGCTGAGGTCAAGGCTAGGTCTGAGCTCAGAGCCCTGCTACAAACTGAGCAACAGCTTATGGATTGCAGTGTTGGGGTGGGGGTGGAGGGAGAGCTGAGCTCCAAATACCTGTGGTTCTGGATCGTAGTTCTCTCCAGCCCAGCCCTCTCCAGAGCCTGAGTAGGCAGAGTGCATTGTGGCTAGAGCGAGTTGTTCCAATGCTCAGACAGGCTGGTGCCAGAGTGGGGAGGAAGGGAAGCCTGCCCACCCCCAGAGGTCGTCCCTCCCTGGTCTGCCCCCCCAACTCTGTCCAGCTGTCCGTCAGAGCAGCCCTCCTGTCTGAGATTCTCTGAGGGCACAGGCTTGCATCTTGTTTGTGTCAGGATTGCTGCTGCCAGCCCAGGGCTGGACCTGGTAAATATTTAATAAAGGAATAAGGGAGAGCAGGAAATCAATAAAAGCATGAGAAAAACTGGAGAGAAGACCATGCCTTGCATCAGCTTGCAGGGCACCTCCTCTTTGGATCTGGATGATGGCTTTCCCCAAGGCCACCAGTTCATGACAGCACCAAGTCCTCCGTCCTCTCCCCATATCCTGTCCCTCAGACTCCCCAGTCCCCAGAACCTCTCCCTTATCCCCCGCAGTGTGTCTGCTTGTGCCAGGCCCCAGCGCTATGGCTTTTCCATGCAGCACTTTGTTCCAGCCTCTGAAGAGACCCATGGTGTGAAGCTGAGATCGTTCTCAGTTTGCTCACGAGGAGAATGGAGCCCAGAGGGTAAGACTAATGAAGGTCTTGCAGCAGATCGACAGTGGGGCTTGTATTTGAGGAAAGGGATGACCCTCTACACCTCTGGACTTCACTGTCGAAATGGTGACTCAGAGGTTAGGTGACCAACTGCCTTGGCTTGCCCAGGACTGAGGGTCATTCTGGTCTCAGGGTTTTTAGTGTTGAAACCAGAAAGCCTCTGAGTCCCAGGAAAACTGGGATGGTTGGTCACCCGAGTCCAAGGCCATCTGGGATTCAGAAGGGCTTTTGGGGTCCCTCGGGGAACACTGAAAGGCTGTTGCAGAGTTAGTGCACCTGACACTGTATCTCCCCAGTACTCTTGCTCTTTAAAAGTGAAGGGGGGTTGTCGAAACTGTTTCCAGAATCAGCACCTTCCCCTCATTCACTTCTCACATATTTAACAAGCCCCAAGCATGGGTCAGACACTGTTCTAGGCACTGGGGACACTGGGGAGCAAGCACTGAAGCCCCTGATCTCCCTGATGGCACCTAATCCTGACATCTGATCACCTCCTGTGAAAGGTGGCCAAGGATGGGGAACACTGTACAGCCGCTGCTGTCTACTCACCTCTGTCCTGGCAGCCACCCAGAGGGTGCCCAGTAAATGTTGACTTTGACTGAGTCCACTGGGAAGGTGGCAGAGGGTGAGCAGGACCCGGGCTCACCTGTAGCCCCAGGAAATTGACTCCCCCTGGCCTGGCCACACTGTGGCATAGAGCGGGCACTCTCCTCTTTTGTGGTCCTGGCCATGCCACCTGCCCTTACACGGTCCCAGGGCCCCTGAAATCTCAGACTGAGCTCTAGAAGAACATAGTGGTCTTGCGGGGTGAGCAGAGCCCCACCTCCATGACAGCCCCTCAAGCCTTCAGTTTCCTGCTGGCCACCTGTCACCCAGAAGCCTCTCGCTATTTCAGAGCACTGTTATGGGAGCACACCCGGCCAGACTACATGGCTTACCATGTCGGTCCCCAGCAGCCCATCTGGGGAGGAAATGCCAAAAAGTGGGGAAGAGAGTGTCCTCACACCTGCAGTCATGAGGTCATGTGGAGGGAGCTCCCCAGGTGGGTTGAACAGCACCCCGCACCATAAGACTAAAGCCTGTGTCACACCACTGTGTTTGCACACGAATCTGCCACCCTCTGTCTAGGAGACCCTCAGAAGCTAATGGAGCGAGCTGTCCCTTGTTTCTCTGTAGAGCCCCAGGGCCTGGCCCACAGTGGGCACTTAATAAATGCCTGTGCAGTGAGCCCCTGGTCAGGGGACCTGGGCATGAGTCCTGGCTCACCTATCTGCATGGCTCCAGGGCCCTAGGCAAAACACCTTTGTAGGACTATGGACAGTGACGCTGGAGTCGCTCCCCGCGTTCCTTGTCAGGGGTGAGTCACCCCTGCGCAGTGTCTGTATCTTCAGCAACGGGGGCTCCCCGCCTCTCAAAACAGTGACTCCCCTTGGAGTTGGTAGCCTTGGGCTCAAACATGGCCCTGCCGCTGTGCTGCTAGGGCCGTCACTTAATTGCCTTGATGTGCTCAGCTGTGCAATGTCATGGTGGGTTATAAGTTATGATAAGCCTCAGGATTTTGAGGATTAAATGTAGCAATGTGGCACCTACTGAGTGGTCAGTAAATGGGCTTCTTCACTATGACCTTCCTCTTTTGAGCTGAAACTCTCATTTCCTTTAACTCAGCCTGCTGGTCCTCAGAAGTGAGTTTAATTTTGCTTGCTCCTGGGAGTCTGTCCTGTGATTGCCCGGGGTCAGGGAGGGCACCTGCGATAGGGAAGCAGAAGCCCTGAATTCTGGGCCTGACTCTGCCATGTGACTTAGAGCAAGATGCTTCATTTCTTGGAGGCTCAGTTTCTCTGTCTGTTAAACGGGAACAGTAACACAGCTCATAGAGCGGGCAGGAAAATCAAGTGAGAGATTGGATATAAAAACACAAACGGCAGAGAACTGCACAAGTGCCAGTGGTCACTACTGTGTTTGAACCGTTATCCTGTATCCTCCTGCTGCATCGTTTCTTTTTTTGGAAAATGTGGCCATTTCCTTCAACTGTTTTCCCAAATGAACATTCTCTGTGGAATCCATCGAGTCAGGCTCTGGTCTGTCAGTGTTCTTATAAAATAGATTTCTCAGAACAGGACATGATATTCCCGGAAAATTTATCACCTCCTTGGATCTAGCCCTGGTACACTCATTAATGTGGCCAGTGAGAGCCAAATCTTGCCTTCTGTAGTGCTGAACCTTTATCTCATTCTGGGGAAAGTCCCTTGTTCTTGAGCGCTGCTTTCAGCCAGGTCCTGCTCTAGAATTTGTGCAACTGATTTTTTGAACCGTGGCACAGATATGTCAAGAACTGTGAAGGGTCTGAAATTTTACCCTGCTTGCAAGTTAGCCTGCCACAGTTTCATAGAAGCTGACAGAGACATGAGACTCCTGGATTAGAGTGAAAGGGCTTTATTACTCACACCCCAGCAAGCAACTTGAGCTTCAAGTTCATGTTAGTGCCCTTGCTCTGCAAGTCCCACAGGGACCGAGCGGAGCAGCCTGGTGCATTCTGTGCACGTGGGTTTGTGTAACAACCAAGGAACCTCGAGCTTAGGAAACCTCACTCTTTTAAAAGAGGCTGCTAGCAAACCTGCCCAGCCTTTGCCTCAGAGGGAGAGAGATCTTTATTATCCTGGCCAGGAAACAAATGTGCCCTCTGCCCCAGAGGGGACACTGTCTCTTCTTCAGGGCTGTTTACTGCACAAAAATCTTTGAAAAGATAGTTCAGAACAAAAGCTACCAATGCCCTTACTCAACAGGTGTGCAGAACACAGGTGACCCACACAGAATTGTCTCCCAACAATATATTTAAACTGATCCCTCAAAAATGCAGCTGCACAAATCTGGGCTTACATCTCAGCTTGGTCACCCCTGAGCTGTACGACATCGGGCAAACTACTTAACCTCTGATCCTCAGTTCTTACAGCCTGTAAAAGGAGGTATCTTCCAGAACTGTTGTAAGGGATTCCTTGACATAGCATTCTTGTGCCCGCTATAGAGCAGACCATGGAGAGAAGGCAGCAGAACCCTCCAGCACAGTGAATCGAAGCCCATCTTTCTGACCACTTGATTCTCTGCCTTTGTCCCTCCCTGACCTACTTTTCAGGGCTCCTGTCCCTCCCCAGTCAAATGGGGCAGAATCACCCTCCTGACCTCTCACCAGCCAGTGGTGAGGACCTGGGAAGCTGGTGTCAGGAGGCCTGGAGCGGAGAGCTCAGAGCCTGGGTCAAACCTGGGCCCTGGCCCCGGTGTTAATTTCTGAGCCTTAGTTTCCTTGTTCTTATCATAGAGCCCACCTCCTGAGATTTAAGAAAGAATTAAATGAGGTAATAAACATGGGATGTTTGGAACATTTCTGCATATGACAAGTGTTCAGTAAAGCCATTAAGATGCCATTTCGGAAATCTGAGCCTCATGGAACTCAGTGTGGGGCTGAAGACATGAGTTTGCTGCCTGGTGAGTGAAGTGGCCATTCCAGCTGCTCCCTGGAGGAAACTGATCAGGAAAGCAAAGCAAAGGGATTGTGGACCTGAGCTGCTTTTGCAAGCCTCTTGCAGATTGCTCAGCATGCTGGTGGCATCCAGCAGTAATTTTCTCGGCATTCATGTGGCAGGGCCTCTGTGAGCTTCCTGCATGGGGAACACAGAGTTGCCCAAGGCGCCGTTCACGGAGTCTAGAGGTGCAGGAAGGCAGGGGTTGGAGTTGGGACTCCAGAGACCTGCTGGGTCTTGGCAGTGCTGCTTATATACTGTGTGACCTTTAGGGGCCGGGGGTGATGACTAACATCCTCTCTCTGAACTCCGTTTAGGGACTCAGCATGGCCTGGTGGCTAAGGGTTTGAGATGTAGAGTCAGACAGACCTGGGTGTGAGTCATGAGTTTGAAACCAGCTGAGTGACTCAAGCACATCATGGATCTTCCCAAGGCTCAGTCTCCTTATCTGTAAAGTGGGGATAGTGACCTGTCCTGTCTCATGGAGTTATTGTTCTGAGGATGAGACAAGCCTGGCCAGTCCATGGTACCTGTGGCCATATTACATTATTTTCTGTTTCTTGGTCCGAAGAATCAGGGTAGAGTGGGCAGAACCATAGGATCTCTTACTGCATGGAAGGATGGAGAAACTCCTGGAATTGAGGTTAGAACATTCTCTTTAGCCTTTTCCTAGTGGCGTGACTTGGGCAAGTTCCATGACTTCTCTGTGCCTCCCCTGCCAAGGGTGGCAGCTAGTCACCCCTCCTGTGATGTATGGCAAAAACACTGGTCACCATGCGTGTCTCAGGACTTCGGCTGGTGCTCAGGGTTCCTCTCAGCCCCAAGGTTGTTAGGCACTAGGGCTGCTGACCTCAAAGAATGCCTCATCTAATCGGGCTCTTACCACTGTGGAGGTAACTCAAACACCGGACACAGGAGGGAGCCCGAGGGGCCCTAGGACAGGTTCTCAGAATGAAATGGGCTGCAGCCAGGTCCTGCTATGGTTTGATTTAGTCCCTCCAAAACTCATGTTGAAACTTAATTCCCAATGCAACAATATGAAGATGTGGGGTCTTTAGAAGGTGATTAGGCCATGAGAGCTCCACCCTCATGAATGGATTCATGCCTTATAAAAGGGCTTGAGGGGGCAAATTTGTCCCTTCTGTCTCTCCCGCCATGTGAGGACACTGTGTTTCTCCCTCTGGAGGACACAGCAGTGGGGCATCATCTTGGAAGCTGAGAGCAGCTTTCACCAGACACCGGACCTGCCAGCACCTTGACCTTGGACTTCCCAGCGTCCAGAACTGTGAGAAATAAATTTCTGTTGTTCATAAGTTACCCAGTCTGTGATATTCTGGTATAGCAGCACAAACGGACAGGACAGGTCCCAAAGGCTGGAGCTGCCCACTGCTCTGTCCTGATGCCAAGCATTGGTCCTTGGGATGTCACTAAAGTGGCTCTGGCTGACAGAGCTCACCACACCCCAGTGGCTTGCAGGTGGGACTGTCCCATCAGGAGCCGGGAGGGAACACCGTCTTCTGCCAAAGGGGAATCTATTCAGCCTCCTCCCGACAAACGATGTCTGCGGGGCCCTCAGAGGTGGAGTCTATTTCTGACACTTTTGCTCAGGAAAATGACATATGGCTAATGGACATTCTGGGTCAGAACCTCCTGTGGTCTGCTTCGGAAGCTCACCTGCACTTCCCAGCCTGAGGGAGAGGAACGTCAAGGCACTGATGCTCCTTCTGCCCTTCGACCTTCTAGGTCACCATAGCAGTGCCCACCATGATAATTTCACCTGCCTTTCGCTGTGTGCCAAGCACCACCCAGTGCTTCAAGTGGGCAGCACAGCTGAGCCTCACCACCGCACGCTGAAGTAGAAATGACAATTGGGCCCATTTTTCAGATGAAGCAACTGAGGCTCAGAGAGGTGAAGTATCATTAAGTATCGGAGCTGGGATTTGAACTGGCCACCTGGCGCCCGCGTGCTCGCCCTCTCAGCTCACTCCCTGAGCTCAGGGGCTCTGTCCTCACTGCCCGTCCCCTGCGGGTAGGTCTTGGGCACATCTTCCTGACTCGTCACTCTGCTGCATCTCCGTTTGCACACAGACAATGGCTTGGGTTTTTTTGCACACAGCTTATTCACAGACACATCTTTTGGCTCCTGGATATAGCTGCCCGCTGACCCAAGGCTGTTTTGTTCCACTAGAAGAAAGTCCTTTAATGACACCATTTCTACCTCCCCAATTTCCTGACCCCCAGCACTCAACTCCCACTTCTTACTTTTAAAAATCTTATGAACATTGGCTTATTTAAAATTATGCATCTCATCAGGCCTTTTGAGAGGTTTTAAGAGTCTATCTTCTTGCTGGAGACTACTTCAAAGACTCCCAACCCTCACCCACTCTACCATTTCAAAGCAGGGCACATCAGAACAGTTTTTAATCGAGTACACTGTGGGTTTTCCCACACAGCCAGATGCTCAAGCACGTTGTAGAGACGAACAAGTAATGTTGGAAAATGCTTCGATGAAAAGCGTCTGTGCTCTGAAGCAGAAGGCTTTGAGGACGAGGTACAGCAGCCTCCAGGGCTCCTCCCAACACACGATCGGTCAGACAGGATGGGTAGAAAACAGGGAGTAGGAAGGACGGGCCTTCGCAGAGCTGCACACTCTGGCCCAGGGCCCCCAGGGTGCCTCCATGCTGCTCCTGACAGGCCACTGGTGGCAGGCAGAGGGCAACTGGTGGCTTCTTCATATCCCATGCTGCTGGCCACAGGTTGCCCAGAGGGCTCCGACTCCCCAGTTCTGGCTGTGCTACACCCTGGCTGGGTGTCCTGAGAAAGTCATGGCTCTCTGAATCTGCTTGGGTATCTGCAAAGGCTCAGTAATACCTGCTCCTCTGGTTTATTTTGAACATTGGATGTGCTAATATGTGCAAACAGTTTTGTAAGTAGAATAAAACAGTAATAATGATGCACTTGCCATTTATGGAGCACTCATGAAGAGCCAGGCGCTGCTCTCAGTACTTTATATGTGTATGTACTGAGATACATATATATGTATACACACACACACTGATGCAGAAGGTGTTATTAGCATCATTCCTGTTCCACAGATGAGGAAACTGAGGCCTGGAGGCTACTTCACTTGCCCAAGTCACACCAGGAGCAAGTGGCAGAGGGGGATCTGAAGGTCTGCAGATGGGCATCCTTGCTATCAGCCACCATGCTGTGCTCTATCAGACTGCAGCGTAGCTTCTAGGATACTCTTTAACCTGGAGACAGTCCACTGAGGGGACCCTAGCTGGTGAGATGTTTCTTGATACAGAAACATCCATCCCCAGATTCCCATGCCGCCGCTGCAGCCGTTGGCCAAGCCTCCTCTCCTCCCCGGCCCATTGCAGGTGCCTATCACCTGGGAGGTTGTCTCCAGTTGCTTCCTGATCCATTTTCTTTTCCTCACCCTCTCTAGAGGGAGCTTTTTCCCACTGGGGAGCTTCAGTGGCTGCCCCCTGCCCATGGGATTAAGTGCCAAGTCCTTGGGCCGACCTATATTCCCATGAACAGACCTGGGTCTCTAGGTCTGGGCCCCAAATGCACCTTCCTGGCCCCCATCAGCTGGGCTGAGACATGCAGCTTCTGACAGTGATGCCCCAGACATTCTGAACTTTGCCCCCGGGATGTCTCCCTGCCCCACTTCAAGGCCAGATTCAGAACCCCCATCCCCCAAAGCCAGGTGCCCCGGATCCCGTGCTTGAGGGCCCTGTCCTTTCTTCCAAGAGCCCAGTGCTCTTCCGTGGCACTCCCGTGCACTCTCACGTCCTTTCTGCTAGGTTGCCATATGTGCACACAGTTTTGCCAGTTCCTCCTGGTCTCCCCCAGCACAGGGCATGGGCTGGTATGAAGTCAACTCTGCATAGAAGATGACGGAGGTGGGATAGGGGTGACAGGCTCAGGGCTGAGCCGGGCCACACTCGCTGTGGTCCTTTGGCAAGTCCTCGCCCTTGGAGCTGCTGACTCCTCAGTGGTGAAGTTGCACTGACAGTGGTCCCCACTTACACGGCAAACCCTGGCCACAGCGAGTGAGCCAGGACGTGCTCTGTGGCTGGTGGCAGGTTCCACGGTGGGGTACAACTGTCAGCTGAGTAGATAAACAGTGTCAAGTTTATTCAAACAGGTTATTCCATCCTCCGCACCCGTGCTCTCCTGCATGCTCTGGGGTTGGGGCAGCTCAGCCAGACAGCACCGCCCTTCCTCACTGTCCTCCCACCCACTCGGTTTCCTCCCCAGCCACCCCCAAGCCCCCGCTGCTTGCTTGAACCAGGCAGGAACTCCACCTGCAGCCCTTAGTTTTTATTTTTTTTTATTTTTATTTTTATTTTTAAAATTTTATTTATTTATTTATTTTTTAAAAAAATTTTATTTTGTCGATATACATTGTGGCTGATTATTGCTCCCCATCACCAAAACCTCCCTCCCTTCTCCCTCCCCCCCTCCCCCCCAACAATGTCCTTTCTGTTTGCTTGTCGTATCAACTTCAAATAATTGTAGTTGTTATATCTTCTCCCCCCCCCCCAGTTTGTGTGTGTGTGTGTGTGTGTGTGTGAATTTATATATTAATTTTTAGCTCCCACCGATAAGTGAGAACATGTGGTATTTCTCTTTCTGTGCCTGACTTGTTTCACTTAATATAATTCTCTCAAGGTCCATCCATGTTGTTGCAAATGGCAGTATTTCATTCGTTTTTATAGCTGAGTAGTATTCCATTGTGTAGATGTACCACATTTTCCGTATCCACTCATCCGATGATGGGCATTTGGGCTGGTTCCAACTCTTGGCTATTGTAAAGAGTGCTGCGATAAACATTGGGAAACAGGTATACCTTCGACTTGATGATTTCCATTCCTCTGGGTATATTCCCAACAGTGGGATAGCTGGGTCGTATGGTAGATCTATCTGCAATTGTTTGAGGAACCTCCATACCATTTTCCATAGAGGCTGCACCATTTTGCAGTCCCACCAACAATGTATGAGAGTTCCTTTTTCTCCGCAGCCTCGCCAGCATTTATCGTTCATAGTCTTTTGGATTTTAGCCATCCTAACTGGGGTTAGATGGTATCTCAATGTGGTTTTGATTTGCATTTCCCGGATGCTGAGTGATGTTGAGCACTTTTTCATATGTCTGTTGGCCATTTGTATATCTTCCTTAGAGAAATGCCTACTTAGCTCTTTTGCCCATTTTTTAATTGGGTTGCTTGTTTTCTTCTTGTACAGTTGTTTGAGTTCCTTATATATTCTGGATATTAATCCTTTGTCAGATATATATTTTGCAAATATTTTCTCCCACTCTGTTGGTTGTCTTTTAACTCTTTTAATTGTTTCTTTTGCTGTGCAGAAGCTTTTTAGTTTGATATAATCCCATTTGTTTATTTTTCCTTTGGTTGCCCGTGCTTTTGGGGTCGTATTCATGAAGTCTGTGCCCAGTCCTATTTCCTGAAGTGTTTCTCCTATGTTTTCTTTAAGAAGTTTTATTGTTTCAGGGTGTATATTTAAATCCTTAATCCATTTTGAGTTGATTTTACTATACGGCGAGAGGTATGGGTCTAGTTTCATTCTCCTGCATATGGATATCCAGTTATCCCAGCACCATTTGCTGAAGAGGCAGTCCCTTCGCCACTGAATAGGCTTGGTGCCTTTGTCAAAGATCAGCTGACAGTAAGTGTGTGGGTTGATTTCTGGATTCTCTATTCTATTCCATTGGTCAGTGTGTCTGTTTTTATGCCAGTACCATACTGTTTTGGTTATTATAGCTTTGTAGTATAGCTTAAAGTCAGGTAGTGTTATGCCTCCAGCTTTATTTTTTTTGCTCAGCATTGCTTTGGCTATGCGTGGTCTTTTATTGTTCCATATAAATGTCTGGATAGTTTTTTCCATTTCTGAGAAAAATGTCTTTGGAATTTTGATGGGGATTGCATTGAATTTGTATATCACTTTGGGTAGTATGGACATTTTCACTATGTTGATTCTTCCAATCCAAGAGCATGGGATATCTTTCCATCTTCTCGTATCCTCTCTAATTTCTCTCAGCAGTGGTTTGTAGTTCTCATTATAGAGATTTTTCACCTCCTTGGTTAACTCAATTCCTAAGTAATTTATTTTTTTGGTGGCTATTGTAAATGGGCAGGCTTTCTTGATTTCTCTTTCTGCATGTTCACTATTGGAAAAAAGAAATGCTACTGATTTTTGTGTGTTGATTTTGTATCCTGCTACTGTGCTGAAATCATTTATCAATTCCAGCAGTTTTTTTGTAGAGGTTTTAGGCTGTTCGATATATAGGATCATGTCATCTGCAAACAGGGACAGTTTGACTTCATCTTTTCCAATCTGGATGCCCTTTATTTCCTTCTCTTCTCTGATTGCTCTGGCTAGTACTTCCAACACTATGTTGAATAGGAGTGGTGAGAGTGGGCATCCTTGTCTAGTTCCTGTTCTTAAAGGAAAAGCTTTCAGCTTTTCCCCATTCAGGATGATATTGGCTGTGGGTTTGGCATATATGGCTTTAATTATGTTGAGATACTTTCCCTCTATACCTAACTTATAGAGGGTCTTTGTCATGAATGAGTGCTGAACTTTATCAAATGCTTTTTCAGCATCTATAGAGATGATCATATGGTCCTTGTGTTTGACTTTATTAATATGGTGTATCACATTTATTGATTTGCGTATGTTGAACCAACCTTGCATCCCTGGGATGAATCCCACTTGATCGTGATGAATAATTTTACGTATGTGTTGCTGTATTCTGTTTGCTAGTAATTTAGTGAGGATTTTTGCATCTATATTCATCAAGGATATCGGCCTGTAGTTTTCTTTTTTGGTTATATCTTTACCTGGTTTTGGTATCAGGATGATATTTACTTCATAGAATGAGTTTGGGAGATTTGCGTCCGTTTCAATCTTTTGGAATAGTTTGTAAAGAATCGGTGTCAATTCCTCTTTGAATGTTTGGTAAAATTCTGCTGTGAATCCATCTGGTCCTGGGCTTTTCTTTGTTGGGAGCCTTCTGATAACAGCTTCAATCTCCTTTATTGTTATTGGTCTGTTCAAATTTTCTACGTCTTCATGGTTCAGTTTTGGGAACTTGTGTGTGTCCAGAAATTTATCCATTTCCTCCAGATTTTCAAATTTGTTGGTGTATAGTTGTTTATAGTAGTCTCGAATGATTCCTTGTATTTCAGATGAATCAGTTGTAATATCGCCTTTTTCATTTCTAATTTTGGTTATTTGAGTCTTCTCTCTTCTTTTTTTTGTTAGCCATGCTAATGGTTAGTCATTTTTATTTATCTTTTCAAAAAACCAACTTTTTGATTCGTTGATCTTTTGAATTGTTTTTTGGTTTTCAATTTCATTCAGTTCTGCTCTGATCTTAATGATTTCTTTCCGTCTGCTACCTTTAGGTTTGGATTGTTCTTGTTTTTCTAGTTCTTTAAGGTGAAGTGTTAGGTTGTTCACTTGCCATCTTTCTATTCTTCTGAAGTGAGCGTTTAATGGAATAAATTTTCCCCTCAATACTGCTTTTGCAGTATCCCACAGGTTTTGGTATGATGTATCAATGTTTTCATTAGTTTCAATAAATTTTTTGATTTCCTGCTTGATTTCTTCTTGGACCCATATGTCATTAAGTAGAATGCTGTTTAATTTCCATGTGTTTGTATAGTTTCCAGAGTTTTGTTTGTTATTAATTTCTAGTTTTAATCCATTGTGGTCTGAGAAGATACATGGGATAATTGCAATTTTTTTGAATTTATTGAGACTTGATTTGTGACCTAATATGTGATCTATCCTGGAGAATGATCCATGTGCTGCTGAGAAGAATGAATATTCTGAGGTTGTTGGGGGGAATGTTCTGTAGATATCTGCCAATTCGAATTGGTCTAGAGTATTGTTTAGATCTTGTGTTTCTCTACTGATTCTTTGCCTAGATGATCTGTCTAATATTGACAGTGGGGTGTTCAGGTCCCCTGCTATTATGGTATTAGTGTCTATTTCCTTCTTTAGGTCTAATAGAGTTTGTTTTATAAATCTGGCTGCTCCAACATTGGGTGCATACATATTTATGATTGTTATGTCTTCTTGATGGATCAGTCCTTTTATCATTAAGTAGTGTCCCTCATTGTCTCTTTTTATGGTTTTTAGTTTAAAGTCTATTTTGTCAGATATAAGAATAGCTACTCCAGCTCGTTTTTCTTTTCTGTTTGCTTGGTAAATCTTTTTCCATCCTTTCACTCTTAGTCTATGTGAATCTTTATGGGTGAGGTGGGTCTCTTGTAGGCAGCATATAGTTGGGTCCTGCTTTTTGATCCAGTCGGCCAGTCTGTGTCTTTTAATTGGGGAATTTAAGCCTTTTACATTAAGAGTTGTTATTGAGAGGTGTTGATTTATTCCTAGCATTTTATTGGTTGTTTGGTTGTCTTGGGTGTCTTTTGTTCCTTGCTTTCTGATTTACTGTTTGTTTTCTGTGTTTGTTGGTTCCTTAGGTTGTAGATAGTGTTTTTGTTAGCTTGTTTTCTCTTCATGAATGCCATTTTTATTATACTAGCGGGTTTAGATTTTTCTTGGGTTTTTATGGCAGTGGTAGTTATTTTTCAGGAACCAAACCCAGTACTCCCTTGAGGATTTCTTGTAAGGGTGGTCTTGTGGTAGTGAACTCCCGCAGTTTTTGTTTGTCTGAGAAATATACTATTTGCCCCTCATTTCGGAAGGATAGCCTTGCAGGGTAGAGTATTCTTGGCTGGCAATCTTTGTCTTTTAGTATTTTGAAAATATCATCCCATTCCTTTCTAGCTTTTAGGGTTTGTGATAAAAAGTCTGATGTTAACCTGATTGGGGCTCCCTTATAGGTGATTTGACGCTTCTCTCTTGCAGCTTTTAAGATTCTCTCTTTATCTCTGAGTTTTGCCAATTTGACTATGACATGTCTTGGAGAAGGTCTTTTTGGGTTGAATACATTTGGAGATCGTTGAGCTTCCTGGATCTGAAGATCTGTGATTTTTCCTATACCTGGGAAGTTTTCTGCCACTATTTTGTTGAATATGTTTTCAATGGAATCTCCATTTTCCTCCCCTTCTGGAATACCCATGACTCGGACATTTGATCGCTTATGGTTGTCTGATATCTCTCTCAGATTTTCTTCAATGTCCTTGATTCTTTTTTCTTTCTTTTTGTCTGCTTGTGTTATTTCAAACAGCCCATCTTCAAGTTCAGAGGTTCTCTCTTCAACTTCGACAAGCCTGCTGGTTAAACTCTCCGTTGTGTTTTTTATTTCGCTGAATAACTTCTTCAGTTCAGCAAGTTCTGCTACATCTTTTTTCAGGACATTGATTTCCTTGTACATTTCCTCTTTCAGATCCTGTATACTTTTCCTCATTTCATCATGATATCTAGCTGAGTTTTCTTGTATCTCATTCAGTTTCCTTAGAATTATCACTCGAAATTCCTTGTCAGTCATTTCAAGGGCTTCTTGTTCTATAGGATCTAGAGTTTGAGATTTATTAACTTTTGGTGGTGTACTTTCTTGATTTTTTTGTATTTCTGGTATCTTTTTTTTGGAGTTTATTCATTGTGGCTGGGGGTTTCACAGTTCACCGGTTTGAGACTAATGACTAACTAGGATGTTGCTCCCTCCGTGACTGCTCAGTTGGCCTCTTGTGCCTTGTGTGTGTGGTTGTCTCGGGTCTTGGGCTTCTCCGGGGAGCCACCTTTCTGGTCAGCTTGGACTCTGCTGGGCTGGTGGATCACGTACCACAGGGTGTATGATCTCTGTTGAGCTTTCACTTCCTGTGCAGGACTTCTCCCTGTTCCGTGTGCTCTGGCCCAGGCTGTTAGATCGTGCAGTGGTGACCCCACCGGGTGTGTGGTTTCTGTCGAGTCTCCCCCTCCCTGGCCGCACGTCTCCCCACTCTGTGCGCACTGTGCTGGGCTGGGGCGTGTCTTCTGCACCCCTCGTCTATCAGCTGGGCCTTCAAGACCCTGCTTGGCACCGCCTCACCCAGGAAGTCTACCAGGTTTCTGCTGGGCACAGACGACTGGTCTCTCTGGGTTAGCACTATGTAGATCTTTCTCAGGTCTTGTTCACCTTTGTATCCCCCCAGTATAAACCGAGTCTAGCGCGCACCTGCAGCCTGGTCTCCGGCAGGTTCAAGCGGACCTGGGAACTCTCCTACCACACTATTCCCAACCAGACATTCGTTAGGCTTTTTTCCAAACTGGTGGCCACAGAGATGGTATCTGCCTCCCAGTAACAGGGAGTTTACCTGGGGCCGGAGTCCACGGTATGGTGGAGTGACAGTCGGCCCGCCCGTACTTCCTTGCCGTCCCGACACTGGCCCGGGACACCCCCTCCACCAGCCCCGCCAGAGAACCGCGGAGGGAGTGGGAGCGGAGGCCCCCGCGCCAGGCCAAGCAAGTGGGAGGGCTCAGTGATGGCCGAGCAGGGCGGAGCTGCCCGCACCTGGGAAAATGGAGGCAGCACTGGGGCGGTGAGTGGCCTGGTGGTGCAGACGGGAGCCTCGTGGGCATCCACCCCCCGAACAGAGCTATGCCAGGGATCACTCACAGTGCTGTGCCAGGTCGGGCGCTCGCTCTCTGTCTCTGGTTTGCCGCCTTTCCCAGTTCTCAGCCGCTGCCGCCTCAGGCTGTTCAGTCGCAGCGCGGCTCGGGCGCTCCCAGGAATCTTCTTTAATGCCGGCCTGAAACCTCGAATCCTGAATAGGGCAGCTGGCCGCCTTCAGCGCGGCCCCGGCCTCCGGGATCCTGGCTGCATCCACAGCAGCCCTGGCGCTGTGTTCCCTGTTTCGAGACTCGCTTTTGCAGCGAAGAAACAGTTCTTTTCCTGCTCCACACTTCAAAGCTGTTGTCTGTAAATGAGGCAGCCTCTCCTGCCGGGGGCAAAGTGGCGGTCACCCCCCACGACCGGCCAGCAGCAGCAGTCCTCCCTTAAGAGATGGCGAGAGGAAGGTCCACAAGATTCCCGGCTGCCTGAGGCCCAGTGGCCACCTTTTCCACCTCAGCTACTCCGCGCCAGCCGCCGCAGCCGCCGCCATCTTGAAAAAAGCCCCACCTGCAGCCCTTAGGCCAGAGGCCTCTCCCCCTACCCAACGCCTGGCTGCAGGAAACCTGCCCACCAGCAGCAAGTCCAGCAAACACATCTGTCCGAGGAGGAATAAGCCCATGTGTGGCGCACCAAACACCTGGGATCCATAATGGGAAGGGCCTGGGCAAAGGGCTCCCTAATCCCCCAACACACCCTCCAGCCCATCTCCCTAGCCCACTGTGTATCGCCACAGACTCTTGAGTTGGAAGGAAAATACTCAGCTCACAATTCCACAGTTTCCAGAACATGCGCCATCTTAAAGTAGTAGAAATAAAGATACTGCTACCAACAACAACTAATAATAATAACAACAACTATGGTCGCTCCTTGAATTGTGATTCACCTGCTGTTAGGCTCTGCGTTTAATACCATGTGCATCTGTCGGCTCAAGAAGTCCTCACAGCACCCCAGTGAGGAAAATATTCTTATTAACTTCATTTTACAGATAAGAAAGGTAAGGCACAGACAGGATGAGGAATCGGTCCGTGGTCACGCAGCTCCTCGGGAGCCAGTCGGATGTGGAATGCAGGTGGCCCCACTCCTTGCTCTTGCGCTCTCTCTGTTGGAGAAGTAGGGGTTGGCGTTACATGTTGCTATTGGGCATGTGTATTTTTACCCCTTATTTCAGCTCATAAATTCACCTAAGGAGCTAACTACCTGTCCAGTTTAAGTGTTTGACAACAAAGGCAGCCACCAGGAGAGCCCAGGAACGTTACTAGAGCTGCGTGTGATGAACATCTGGGCTGCCCTAGAAAGTATGATTCAGTAGGGGTCTAGTAGGGGTGTGTGTGTGTGTGTGTGTGTGTGTGTGTGTGTGTGTGTGTGTGTGTGTGTAACTTACTGTATTTTCTCTTAAGTAGCACTGGTTAGCCACCATATAACCAGCTTATAACAGATGATGCCTTTGAGTGAGCAAGATTTAAAGAAACAAACGTCTCAGCATAATTCCGCAGCATTCTCACTAATCCTCAAAGGGACAATTACTCTAAGACTTCTGTCTCAGTAACCACATCCCTCTGTTGTGAGGAGCTAATCAAACTTCCCGAGGATAAACCTGTCTCATCTCCAGCTGGCCTGGCCCTTCAGCACATTCTGAAGTCAAAAGCCCTTGCAGGCAGCTTTTCTTACCTCCTAATGCTTTTCTGCAGCAAGTCGCTCCGTCAAGTCATTGCTGAGCCTTCCCTGGCAATCAAGGTGCTCTCCCAGAGGTCAGACAAAGGAAACAAGCTTGCGTTTGTGGCTCCTCTGCCAGTGGGGGACAGAGCCCGGGCTGCATCCTGGCCTGACCTCCCAGGCCTTGTCTTTCCACCTCAACCACGTGATGAGCGACCCCCATCCCTAAATGTTCCCAGTTAATCCAGAAAGAAAGAAAGCAAAAGGACCAACAGCTCTTTGAGTTTTCCTTCTGTTAATCTACTCTTCTGTCTTCCCTGCCTGTTGCAAAAACTGACACGGAGATTACAGCCACCGTGTGTGTCTTTACATCAATAATTTGAAACGCCAGCACTGTCTGTTCCAATTGGAAAGGAAGCATGTCCTACTACTTCTTGGGGAAAATTCCTCCTGCCCAGCTCCCTGCCAGCTGCTGGTAACATTCATGTGCTCTCAGTGTCACATCTCTGGGCAGCCTATGTTAGGGAATAGGTCTGGATACCTTTTCCAAACATTCCAGCTGAAACTGGGCCAGGGTTTTTCAACGGAGGGTGAGAGTGCTTTCCTCACTCCCAGGCTGGCAGGCACATCCTTTCTGGGGCTGTCCTGTGCCTCATTAGCCCTTGAGTGCCTTTAAATACTCTTGGGAAGAACCTGCTCTTGTTTCTGAGATGATGATTTTCTCCAACCAACGGAGCATAACATGACCTTGATTTTGCCCACACAAGCCATGAGCGTTTATTGAGTGCCTGCTTTGTGCAGGACACTCAGGATCAAAACCAACAGCACAGACCCCTCCTGCCCTGAATCACTAAAGGGTGGGGTTCCATACCCAAAAGAGCCATATGACCTTTATCACATAAAAAGAAAAATCTTTTCATCTGACGCTTGCAAAACATCTGGGAGGTGGATGAGGCAGGGATCATCATGTCTGTTTGAAAGTTTGGCAAGTGGAGGCCAGAGAGGTTTCGCAGCAGCGCTGATTTGCAACTGTGGGCAGGTCTCTGCTCTCCGTGCCCCAGGGTGGATGGCTGCTCTCAGGAGCAGAGGGTGAAAAGGATCAAGCTTCCTTGTAGTAAGAAGTTAACTCTCAAGAAGTCCTCTCCACCTGAGGAACAGAACTGTGGCGTCCTTTTGAGGAATAACAGAAGTCACGCACTAGTCTTTATCTGCCTTCCTGGCATTTCGTGTGTTCCCCGCAGCAATCCCGTTCAGGCCAGCTCTGCTGCACAGCCTCGCTGCTGGCGGGGGTTGCACGTGGCGCTGGCCCCTTTAATCTCCCTGGCCCTGTTTTCTTCATAACACAGTGTGCGCTCTTTTCCTCCTGGGCACCAGTGGGGGGCTTTGACATGGCTTCCTGAACACAGGTGGGGGAAGAGTCTTTCTCTGGCTTCTGACCCAGTTGGGCATATGGAAATAATTGTGAGTGAGGTTGCACATATCTGAGCTGGCTTGTGTCAGCAAGGGACAGCCACCACTATGTCTTCTGCTCCCTGCTCACACAGGTGTCCCTGTGGAGCAGGGAGTGCAGGGTGCAGCGGGCTCACCTGGGAGCCATGTGGGTTGGAGGAGACTCTGGTGTATTCAGAAGCTCTCCCGGATATTCTGACATGCACCTCTCCTGGAGAACCTGGCCTGTTGTGGTTGCTGTTTGTTTCAGGCCATCGTTACTACCGAAAATCATTTTGCTATATGGAAGAGGGGAGGCTAAAGCAGAATCCAAAAGGACCCACTCAAGGTGGTAAAGACACTGGTTGTGCCATTGCTCTGCCACCTCTCCCGCCCCCAGATGTATGTGCTCTCTGGTGGAGAGTCACGCTCTCTTTCAATTTTATTTCTTTTGTTTGCTCCCCTACCCCTCTCTCTCCTTCTCCTCTTTCTTTTTCTCTCTCTTTCTCCAAAATAGGGGTCATGTGTTTTTTCTCCTTGTACCTCTGGCTTCCAGCCTGTCCCCAAAGTGTCTGTTTAGTCAATGAATGAATGAATAATTGAACAAGCAAATTTCCCACCCATCACCCTGAGATTCATTCATTCTTTTCTTTCTTTCTTCTACCCAGTGAAAGGGAACTTAATATGATTAGGAGATGCAGGCCCGCACAGGGGACACTCATTTGGTTCCAGTGATGCTGTTGAATCACTCCACATATGCTTTTAAGTGGGGTAGAATGAGGACTAATTTACTAATACCTTTGCCAGCTATTCCCCAAGGGAAAACCTCACGATTCCCCATTGTCTCGTTTGCTCAGCTGCTGACATGCGGTAAGCGGCATGAACTTCTGATAGCTGAACCCATAGAGGCTTGGACAGCCCCTCCACCCACAGGAAGCCACGGCCAGGTAGAGGAGGTCGTCAGGTGCAGCCAGGCAGGTGGAGTCAGCCCAAACTGGTCCTGGCTGTTTCTCCTTGAGGTTCTCAGCCAGCCTCCTCTAAAAACAAGCTGTGGCTCTGGAGCTTGTCCAGGGCCCCCCTGAGTTGTCAATGGGAACCATGGGATGTGCTGTGGAGGACAGGGTCCCAGGAGACCTGGACCACCACCACCAGCTGAGCATTTCTGTCGCTCCAGGACAAATTTCCCTTCATTATTGGTAATCAAAGGTGATGTGCTCTGATGAGACAGCGTTTTTTCTCCTGCTGTGTTGTGCTGAGTTACTATGGCAACAGCTTCAAAAGAGGTGAATTTGCTTTTTTCCTCTTAATTCTGTAATGCTCTCAGGCTTTCCAAAAATATCCTCATTTCCTGGGTCCTACTGTGGTTCTAGGCATATTGGGCACACAGCAAATGAAGCCCCTTTTCTATCTTGTATATACTGCATCAAAGAGCTCAATTCACAGCAATTAATTGAGCAAACTTTTTTTGAAAATATAAAATGTTTTTAGCATCTGCTCTATGTAAGTAGATGTGGTAGGCACTGAGATTCCAAGACAAATTACACTCAGCTTGGATCCTTAAAGAGCTCATACTTCCTAAGAAAGACAAGTACGTAGCTAACTATAATATAATGTAGTATAACAACATTACATAAGTACACGGCCAATTATAACTAACATAAGTAACATAGTTATAGCTAACTATAATATGATGTAATATAAAAACATAGTATAATGTAATGTAATATAAATATTTTGTCAGTTGTAGGAGTAAATTAGTGTGGGGCCCCGGTGGAGAAAGCTATTAATTCATTCAGCCTGGAGTGATAAGGTTTAGAAGTCGGCAGACCTGGAGTTTGATTCCTGATCAAATGTGTATGAGCTGTGCAAGCTCAGGGAAATGACTATACCTCTCTGAGCCCTAATCCCTCATCTCATGCTGGGCTGTCAGGAAGATGAGGGGACACCAGGAAATCACAGCACCCAGGCCCAGAGCAGCCCTTACTCAGGAGTTACTGCTCATCCCTGTTCAGCCCCTGGGATGCTAAAGAGAGGCTCAGGATGGGACACGAGCCTAGACGGAGGATACCCCGGCAGAGGAGGGGCAGGCAATCACCTTGGGCAGCAGCAAGTTGGCCACATAAAAATGCCTGGCCTGAACCCATCACCATATCTGGGCTCCGGGTGGGACCCCTTTGGGAGCTGCTGCTGAGCAAAACAGATACCACAGTGGTTCAGTACCACTAAGACTGGCATTGAAATAAACACAGACATTGCTCTAAACATTCTCAGAGTGCAGTCAGTGCAGGTCCCGATGTCGCCACGCCTGGTCTCGTGGGGTGCTGCAGGCGTGACCTCTACCTTACCTGCGTTGGAGGTGGCCCCTTATAGTGGTTCCAGAGAGGGTTGTGGGGTGATGTCTCACCACGCTCTTCCTTTCCATGTGTACCTCAGTTTCCTTACCTAAAAAAAAGGATGATGATAGTACCTGTCTCACAGGGTTGTCGATGATAAAATACCATGCTGCCCATAATGTGCTCAGCACATACCTGGCATAGAGCAAGCTCTCAATAAATATTAGCTTTTATTATTTTTATTTTTATTTCATACACGTTGCTTTTCATTGAAAACTCTCCAGCATTAGCCAATGAGAAACATTAGCCAGTGAGACTGGCAGGTTTTGATAACAGGCAGCAAATATTTCCATTAGCGGCAGCCTACATGGAAGAAAAATACAGAAAGGGTTGATGGCTATCTGAGTGTTAGAAAGTTCAACAAAAGGGCAGAATAATGTTCTTTCAACAAAATAGCCAAGATTTGAGGCCAGTTCTCTGTAGGATCACTCCAAAGTATTACAGGGCTGGGTGACTTAATGAGGAAACCTTTCGGGTTTGGGGATCTGGATGAGGCCTGGGTGCCATTCCCAGCTGCATGATCCGAGTGATCATGGGCAAGGTGCTCAGTGCTCAGTCCAGTGGGCATTGACCACAGACTGAGTTGGCACTGATTCCAGCCTTCAGCTTCTCCGTCTGTAGAAGGAGGCAGAACCTGCCTGTGGATACCATCACCGGTAGTAGAAAAGACTTTCTTACTTCCAGATAAGACCAAAGCAGGGTCTGTTTGGAGCTGTTTATTTCTACCTCCATCAGGACGAGCGTGTGTACGATGCAGCTGGTTAGTACCACTGGCAGGGACAACACAGCTGCATTTGTCAGCAAAAGCCTGTGCACCAGGCATCTGTAGAAACAAAGTTTCTGTCCATTGGTACCTTGTGACCTGTTGCAGCACATTATACGTTCCAGCCACTGTGCTGAGCACTAGGAAACTGACGGTTAATTGAATGTGCCAACTTGACTGCACCATGGGATGCCCAGATTAAACATTATTTCTGGTGTGTCCATGACAGTGTTTTCTGGAATGAGGTTACCATTTGAATCAGTGGACCTAGTAAAGCAGATGGCCCTTGCTGATGGGGGGGCCATAATCCAATCCATGGGGGGCCTGAATAGAACAAAAAGGCAAAGGAAGGAGGAATTCACCCCTTTTGTTTCCTGCCTGCCTTCTTGAGCTGGGACATTGGTCTTGTACCAGGATGTACACTGTTGGCTCCCTGGTTCTCAGGCTTTCAGATTCAGTCTGAATTACACCGCAAGCTTTCCTGGGTCTCCAGCTTGCAGACAGCAGATTGTGGGACTTCTTTGTCTCCATAGTTGCATGGGCCAATTTCTCATCATAAATCTCTCTTCTCTATATATTTTATTGGTTCTGTTTCTCTGGAGAACCCTGATGAGTACAGATTTAGTGGAGACTATTGATTTCCATGATAATAATCGTGCAGTATTGCAAGGTACTCCCTAATACTCAGTTTGAATTCAGGCTCTGGGACTTTGGGAATATTTAACCCATTGAAACCTTGGTTTTGCCATCTGTAAGATGGGCAGATAGCACCTCACTGTGAGGTGCCATTGCTAACCAGGGCGGGTATGGGATGTGCATGAAGCAAGGTGACATGAGATGGAGACTTGGAGGCCCAAGCTGGAGCTGGGACAGCCTTCCTGGGCAGGCAGGGTGGCTTTGGAATGCTTTAGTCTCCTCCACTGGCGTCAAAGGCCCAGCTCAGAGCCTGATATCTGACCCTGGCCTTCTGTGAATTACTCATGTGGTGGAGTTGTAAGTTTTAAAGTACTTCAGTATGTATTGTTTTAAAGAAGATGGCTCCCTGCTTTATTTTGAGATCATTTCTTCCCAGCACATGCCAAACTGATCTTTATTTTTACAACCTGGAAGTTTATATGGTACCTTTGACACAAACCCCTTCTTACTGAGAAATCTTCAAAACTGAACTTATTAGCATTTCTTCCAGCACCTTCCAAAGATCCCAGGGGAGGAAAATGACAGAGCAAGGCATTGTCCTGCCTCCACGTAATGCTGTGTGCCTATGAGCCCTGCTCCAGGAGCGGGAGTTGCTCTATGCACTAAGCCAGGCAGATTTGCTGAAATGCCCCCCACCCCCGACCCTGCAGCCACGTGTAACCGGAGCTAGGCCAGGAGGCTGTGGCCGTGGACCCTTTGCCAAAGGAGGATTTTCCCTGGGGATGGATCTCAGGTGTCCTTCGTGAGATTGTCCATTTTCTGTGGTGATTAACTGTAGGTGCCCCAATCCCACAATCTTTACATGGTTGTTCACTTTTTAAATAAGTGATTGCCCACGTTAGTGTCCCATGAAGCTGCCTTTGCTTGGTTCTCTGCAGCTGACCTCAGGCCAGCCTTTCTTCTCTGGAGCCGGTCACAGGTCACCTCCTCATTCACATCTTTCTGCACCTTCTGAACCTGTCTCCTTTCTCTCCCCCTGGGGAAGCCTGTGGCAGATAAAGCACAAACCACATACATAGAAATGCAAGGCCTTGGGAGGAGGAGACACAATGCACGGCAGCAGTAGACCCAGTTCCTGGGTTTGAGCTGGTGTGTAGATTGCAAAGATTCAATCACCTGCACACATGAATGCTCCTATTCTTACTGTCTCTCTCTGCCTCTTTCTCTCTCACACACACACACCTTCCAGCTCTGCTTCTTGCTTGCTGCAGGACTGACCGTGGGCAAATCACTTAATCATTTCTGGAGGCAGTTTCGGTATTCACTTCTGTGAAAGCATTTAGTAGAAGCTGCCCTGCCTGTGTGAAGGTCCAAAGTGAAGGTCTGCCGGGGAAGTAGCTGCCCGCCCTGCCTGCACCCTCCCATGTGCCCTGGCATCATGTCACATTCTCCATCCTTAGGGCAGTAGGGTCCCTGGAAGGCAGCTAAATGACTGGGGCTTAATGATGGCCACATTGTGACAATCATTGTCTGCAGTTTGCTGGGAGAGCTGAGCTCACCTGCAGATCCTTGTCTGATGTGTCAAGAAGGGAGAGCAGCATCCCATGAGTCTGAATGGTCTGAGTAGAGGTTCTCTCAAAAGTCAAATGAATCAAATTCAAGATACCCATGCAAGTGTCACTGTTCCCTCTTCTTAAGGACACCTTTTAATGTATAATAGACACATGGAAAAGTGTACAGCTTGATGCATTTCCTGAAAGTGAACACCCCATGTAACCAGCACCCCAATCAGAACATAGCAGCCTCCCTGCCCAAAACCCCCTCATGCCTCTTCCCAGACTGTACCCTTCCAGGAACAATTAATAGCCTGACTCTGACACCAGGTATTAGTTTTGCCTGTTTTTGACCTTTATAAAAATCAGAATTTCTTAACCAGCACACTTGACATTTGGGGCTGGATAATTCTATGTTGTTAGAGGCTCTCTTGTGCATTGTAGGATTTTAGCAGCACCCCTGACTTCCGTTCACTAGATGCCAGGAGCATCCAGTTACCCACCAGTTATGACAATCAAAAATATCCCCAGACATTGCCAAAAGTTTCCTGAGGGTCAGAGCCACCCCCAGTTGAGAACAACTGATTTTAAATGGATTCACATTTATGTTCTTTTTTGTGTCTGATAGTTTTTTTTGGTCATCATTACGTTTGTGAGATTCATCCATGTTGTTGTGTATAATTGAGTTCATAATTCTATTCTGTGTAGAATTCCACTGTGCGAATGTACCACAATTTGTGTATCCATTCTACAGTGGATGGGCGATTGGGTCCTTTCAGTTTGAGGCTTCGTGCACAAGTCTTCTGGTGACCACATGCATGCGTGTCTGTTGGTGCACAGCCTATTTTGTGAAGTCTTTTGGCTTCCTCTCCCTCTAGTGTTCATGTGGCCCCCAAGCCCTCATCATGTGGGGGCTTCCATCATGATGAAATGCCCCAAACAAGCCCCCAGCTGCCCTCAGCCTTCCCTGGATGTGGTCGCACAAACGCAAGTGTTCTGATTGCTGTCATCTCGGCTGCAGTGACTCTAGTCAAGCCATTAACATACTCGCCACACTGCACACTGGGATCCCCAGTCTTTAGCCATCTCCCCATAGCCCATGCCCTCTCCCCTGATGAGGTCTGGATGGCACCTCTTGACCCGGCCCCACAGCCAGCCCCAAGGGATGTTGCCGCGCAAACTTGGTGCTCCACGGGATGTGGTGAGTGAGAGCCCCAAACGTCTCAGTGGGAGATCAGCCCCAGGGCTCCCGTCTGACGGCCTCTCGCGTGACTGTCTTTTTCCTTGATCAGAAATGTTCTTCTGACCCACTGCTATGTGTTATGTATCAACCAAAGCTGCAAGATCGGGAGCTAAACTTTTCAGCCCTTGAGTCAGAATTTACTTCTCTTCTCTCTCTCTCTCTCTCTCTCTTTTTCTTTCATCTTTACAATTAAAACGGATGAAGTGGGGGACTGGCCAGTTGGCTCAGTTGGTTAGAGCACAGTGTTGTAACACCAAGGTCAAGGGTTCAGATCCCCATGCCAGCCAGCAACCAAAAAAATAAAATTAGATGGGTGAAGTGGCTCTGTGCGGGAAACCCAGGGCGTTGCAGGGACACAGGGAGAATAAGAAGCTCTCCAAGGCGTCCGTGAACCCAAGGCAGCAGGGCGTGTGTGTGTGCACGCGTGTGCGCGCATGTGTGTATGCACACGTGTGTATGCGCATGTGTGCACGCACCTCGTATGTTATGGGTGCAGTGCACATTGCTCACTGTGGGGATGGGTAGGAGAACCACAAATAAAACGCTTTGAGGACCAGAGGAAGTGGAAACTTCAAGAGGAGCTTCTGGAAATGGTAGCTGGGCCTGGAAGGTTGGTAGAATTGGAACGTGCAGAGCTGGGGCCGCCTTCTGGGTGGGAAGGATGGGAGCAGCCAGGGTGGTGGCACATGCGGGGCACCTGTCCAGAGCCTGGGGACACTTGCAGGCCTCATGCACGCTCAGCCTTGGCACCCTCCACAAAGTGCTTTCAGTGGAGTTAACCCGTTTGAGCTTCCACTCGGCTCTGGGGCTGGGGGCTGGCAGAAGTGGGTGAGGCCTCAGCAGAGGAACGAGGCCTGCTCTGAAGGGAGAAGCTCTTTCTGGAGTCCCTCTGGCTCACTCTCCCCATGGCTATGTGAGGCTAGGGAGCCCCTGGGTCGGAGTGGCCAGCAGGGTTATGATGGCAAAGGAGAGTGGAAAGTCCTGGCACACGGTGGAGCCGTCTGGACACTTGAGGAATCCTGCTCAGCACTTCCCCAGGACAGCACGTGTTCTGTGTTATGTCAGCTCCCCACAGGCCTGTGGAAAGACCACCGTGACCTCGGCAGCAGGCCAAGGGCCTCAGTTTCCCCTGCACCATTGCCAGAGATGCAGTGAAATCTGGCGCTGTAGACAGAGCCTGGACTTGGGTTGGGGCCCAGCCTGGCTCTGGGCTCTTGGTCCCCAGCTGCAGCCTGTGCAAGGGGAACATCACCGCCACCTCCTGCAGAAAGTGAATGCCACATGCCTGGCTCAGAGCGAGCACTGCAGAAATGTCTGCACCCTTCCGAGGCGCTGTTGGGTGCACAGTTCTCTACGCTTAACAAGTGCATAGAGCCCTGTGACCTTGACCACAATCAAGATTTAGAACTTTCCATCACCCCTAAACATGTCCTCCTGTGATTCTTTATAGTCAGCCGCCCCCACCCCTAACTCCTATTGTCCACCCTATAGTTTTGCCTCTTCCAGAATATGTAAATGGGACCATACAGTACGTCGCTTTCCCATCTGACTTCATTTGGCATCACCTAATGCATTTGAGGTTCACCCATGTCGTTGGTACATCAATAATTTGTTCATTTTTATTGCCGAATAATATTCCATTGTGTGAACCTACCAGTTTTTCCACCTTATCTGTTGAAAGGCATCTGCTTGTTTCCAGTTTGGGACAATTACAGTTTGCAATGACTGTTGCAAACATTTGCACACAGGTTTTTGTGTGGACGTAAGTTTTCATTCCTCTTGGGTAAGTATGTAGGAGTGAGATTTCTGGGATATGTGATTCGTAAACATTTTCTTCCAGTCTATGGCTTATCTTTTCATTCTCTTAACAGTGTCTTTCACAGAGAAAAAGGTTTTAAGTTTGATGAAATCCAGTTTGCCAGCGTTTTCTTGTGTGGATTATGCTTTTAGTGTTGGACCTAAGAACTCCCTGCCTAACTCAAGGTCACAGACATTGTTCTCCTGTATACTTTCCTAGGGGTGTTATAGCTTATGTTTACATTTAGGCCTCTGATTCATTTTGAGTTGATTTTTGCATCAGGTATGAGTTTTGTTTTTGTTGCTGATATTTTGTAATTTTTGTGTGAGATTGGGTTTCAGGCTCATATGTCTTTACATATATTTTGCAGGTCAGTGTTTACTTGTGCCACAACCATTGCTGAAAAGACTATCCTTTCTCCATTGAATTGCCTTTGGGATGTTTTTTTTAAAAAACTAACTGATCATATTTATGTGAATTTATTTCCAGACCCTCTATTCCGTTCCATTAATCTGTGTATCTATCCTTTTGCCGACACTCACTGTCTTGATAAGTGTAGCATTATAGTAAGTCTTGAAGTAAGGTAGTGTAAGTTCACCAGATTTGTTCTCTTTAAAATTGTTTTGGCTATGTTTGGTTCTTTGTCTTTGCATATAAATGTTGGAATCGGCTTATTGATATCTACAAAAATACCCTCTATGATTTTATTGGGATAGCATTGAATCTACATATCAATTTGGGTAGAACTCACACCTTAAGCATATTGAATCTTCTGGTTCATGACCACAATATTTCTCCCTATTTAGATCTTCTCTGCTTTATTTCATCAGTATTTTGTTATTTTCAACATTCAGATTATGCACATTTTTTTTAGATGTATACTATTTTATTTTTTGGCATTATTGTAAATGGTGCTTTTCAATTTTGAATTCCGATTGTTCATGCTCGAATATAGAAATACAATTGATCTTTTAATATGGAGCTTGAATTCTACCACCTTTTTAAACTCACGTGATGATTTTGTGAATTCCTTGCGATTTTCTATGTAGACCTTCATGTCTTCTACAATTAGAGACAGTTTTATATCTTCTTTGTATATAAAGAATCTATATGTCTTTTATTTCTTTTGCTTGAGCTAGCTAGAACTTCCAGTATGATATTGCATGGGAGTGGTGAGATCAGACATCCTTGTTTTGGCAGCTCTAGCGAATTAATATAGTGGGTCTTATTAAAGTTCTTTGGAGAATGTTGTTTTGTTTTAGCATGTCGGGTTTGGTCTGCAAATTCTGCTTCACCTCCTGTAAGCAGTGGTTGCAAGTCAGCCTGTGCAATGCTGTTTGGGTCTGTCTTGCATATGCACCTCTCAGGAGTTTGTCTGGACATGGGCAAGGGCTTATGTCATAGTTCAGTTCCCAGAGCCTTTACTGTGCTTCTTTAGGTCTCTTCTGTGCATGCACAGCTTGGAGTGAGCCCTGAATGTGTGCAGGTTCACACACAGACGTAGAGGGTCCCCTTGTCCGTCTTCCTCTCCCTGACACTCTGGCTCCCAGGGGCCTTTTTTCCTGGCCCTCTAGCTAGTCAGTGTTTCCATCAGCTGTATTCTCCCACAGGTCTGCATAGGTCTGCACTCCCGGGGCACCCTGTGGGCGAAGCAGTGAGAGAAAACAAAGAAAAGATCAAGGGAGCTCCTCCACATCTTCAGACCACAGGGAGCCTTCTCTAGTTTCCTCTGGTCAGCGGGAAGGGGTTTTTCTTGTGCTCTAGGCTGCTGTGTCACTGCACCACCATCACTGTCATAGCAGCACAGAGCAGCAATGAGGCTGCCTTGGGGCAGGGCTGGGAGAGAGAGAAGGGAAAAAAAATTTAAAACTTGGGGATTCAACCAAACTTCCAGCTCGTGGGTCTGGGGCTGGAATCCTCATGTTTAGGCGAGAAACAGATCCAGCAATAGAAGTGGTCCCAGTGCAGTGGGCAAAACCTGGGCTAGAGCAAGGACCATTGTCCTCCTGCAGGGCATCTCCAGCACCGCCAACCCCTTTGGTAGGTCCTGCCTGCCTGTTCCCACCCTGCAGTACTGCAGTTCCCAGGCCAGGAGACCACCACCCTGCCAGCGTGCCACACTGTTCAGTCCCTTGGTAGGAGTCCACAGACGGGAAATGAAAGCTCAGGACGCCTTTCCTTCTCTTCCCCTGAAGAGCATCAGTCCTCACCTTCAGAGCACGTTGTGAGGGATCGCCGTTCACCTCGTAGTGGCCTTTCCATTTCTTTTCTCATGTTCCCAGTGGAATTCACTCAAAATTAACCAGATTCAAAAATGGAAAATGGAGAAAATCAAAAGAGCTCCTCTATGGTGAGACCTTGAGAAGATGGCAGGTCCAGCTCTCTGCCTGGGCACCTTGGGCCTGCACAGCAGTGACAACAAGGACGGTGCCTATGGTGACGTTTCAGGAGCACTGAGTACTGACCACCCTGCATGTCACAGATACATGAATACATCCCACCCCACGGAAGCCTAGGGAGTGCTCCCCAGTCTTATGCTCATTTTACACATAGGGAAACTGAGGCACAGAGAGGGTCAGTCAGTTGCCCATGTCATACAGCTAGAAAGGAACAGTGCTGGGGCTCAGTCTCAGGCATGACTCTTCCACCCACATAATTAACCCCATCCTGTCCTGCTTCTGTCTCGATCCCTCTGCCTCGTTCCTATCTCTACTAACGTGCATGTAACACCGTTTTATGACTGTGCATTTAAGTCTGTATTCCTTTTAAATGCTGAGCCCTTGAAAGTCAGAGGTCATGGGTAACCCCTTGTCTGCCCTAGTGTCTGTCCAATGCCTCCTAGTGCAGAGCAGGCTCAGTGTCTGTTGAATGAATAATAAATGGATGGATGGAATTCTCAATTGAGCCAGCCTTTATATTTAGACCACAGGGACCTTGCGAGAACTTAGTGATGATAGAAATTATCCTTATAATGTTTGCGCTCTGGCTGGAGGCTTCTCAGGAATTTTCCAATGAACTAGGTCACCCAGAGAGCTGGACCACAGATGGTATGCTCTGAAGAGGCAAACCTGAGGACACGATCCCTTGTAGAAATTTTGAAATTGCGGCTTATTTCTCAGATTGGCCACGAGTAGAGTTGTCAGATGTAGCAAATAAAAACACAGGACACTCAGTTAAATTTGAGTGTTAGACAAACAACAAATAAAGTTTTAGGATAAGTACATCCAATGCAAAATGTAGGATATACTCACACTAAAAATACTTTTCGTTGTTATTGATCTGAAATTCAAATGTAACTGTGCATCCTGTATGTTATCTGAAGGTTTTATGCTTGCCACCCAGGCACTCCCTTCAGGCCCATCTATAACTGACTCAGGCCTTCTCAGTATTTGGCAAAGACTTCTGGGCAGCGGGTTTGACCTTAGGGATCACCCCATCTGAGCTGATCACCCCAGGAAGTAGGCCCAGAGAGGGGACAGGGCTGGAGCAGGGCCAGGACCCAGGTCTCCTGGCTCAGAGCAGCACGGCAGCACCACAGCCCACTGGGGACATGGGACAGGCAAATGTCTTTACCCCTGTATGAATCTAACTTTAAACTCCGCAGCCCAGCAGCATCCAATTCTAGCTGTGCTGGGCCCGGATGCAGCAGGACAGGCCAGGCCATCTGGGCACAGAGGGTGGGCTCTCAGGGAGGAGGGTCTGGTGGAGACCAGGGCACTGTCACAAGCCCCACCTCACAGAACCTCCACAAGCAGACTTCCATCCGCTCGTGTGTCCCTCCTCTGGCAGGTGGTCACTGTCAGGAAACCACACTTTGAAGATGTCCACTTGAAGGCACTTTCTGTTCCTTTTTCCAAAGAGGCTGGGTTTAGGAGAGATTATGTAACTTCTACCCCTTCAGCAGGAACAGATGGGGACCTGGAGGCCACCCCACTCCTCGGAGCAGCCTTACTCCTGGTGGCAGGGTGGAGACTGCAGGGACCTTCAGGGCCCTCCAAGTCCTCCGGGAAACGCTGCTCCAGTGTCCACAGTGGCCCTGCCCACTTGGAACTTCTTGGTCACTGTGTGCCACGCAGTGATCCCAACACTGAGGGAAGGGAACCCCGAGGACTGGGGCGCCATCTGGGTTCAGAGAGCAGTTAGTCCCACTGCCATGATCACAAGCATCACGTGTGTGGTGCACTCGAGTGTCCAAAGCATTGCTCTCAATTTTATGAAGTTCAAAAATACCAAAAAGTAACAGACACCCATATATCCACTGACCAGTATAGACCATATTTTAATATTTCATCATGTTTGCCTCATCTTTTTTCATAATAAACGATTACAGATGAAATCAGCCTCCTTTGCTGCCCATATCCCTTTGACTCAGAGGCAGCCTGTATCGTGAATCTGACTTCACAATCCACGCCGATACTTTTACTCACATATATGTGGATCCACGCATAATATACAGAATTGTTCTGCATGCTTCCTTCTAATTTTAGGAGGTGCTATCTGAGTTTATTTTGTGACTTGCCTTTCCCCCCAGAAAGCATTCTTCACCAAGTGTAAGAGCCTCCCACCAGCCCCCTTCTTTATTATTTTCCCAGCTTTTAAGTGAGGAACTTGAGCCTCAGAGAAGTTATGAAGTGGGCTAGGTCACACAGCGAGGAAACGTTGACTCTGGGGTCAAATCTCATCATGCTCTCAGGATTCCTGGCTAATGGTCCTAGAATTCACTCACTCACCAAATATTTTTTGAGTGTCTGCTCTGTTCTAGACATTGGGGATACCATAGCAAACAGGGACGGACGATTCCTGCCTTCTGGATGGTAAGGTTGGGAAGCACAGCCTTTATAGATAACATTGACTTTGAAGTTTTAGGTGCATTCCTCCAGGAGTCTTCTCTTCAACAAGCCAACATTTGTCTGATCTTAATGTGAACAGCTCCTCTGATAGAGAAATAAGCCTCCCAAGTCCCCCTCTCCCCCCCATGTTGTCCTGATTGGCAAGGAAACTTGTCTTCTTGTTCTGACTCCATGGGCCACACTCTTTTCTGCATGATAGCCCTTCTAGTGTTTGAAGTTAAGGGTTGGACCTCTCAAGTGTGCTCTGAGCCAAGACTTCACCCAAAGATTCCATTCTCAAAGGTCCAGGGGTTACACCTGACCACTGGTATGAAAGACCCAGTTGCTTGTTTCAGCAATGGCATGTGCTGGAGGGGCATCTCCAAAAGTGACTTAAAAATAGACCAGGGCTGGCTGGGCAGCCTTTAACAGTGACCTTCCAGATGCTTCTCTCACCACCTGCCTCTGCGGTGACTTCAGCCAGTGTCCCCTCATTCCGATCATGAGCCGGCTCCTGATCAAATCTTCCTAACTTCCAAATGATAGAATTGGGACAGACCTTTTTTTGTTTTCCATCCATGAGATTTTGCTGTTTAAAGTTATTTTTGTGTCTAACCCAACACTTTGAATTTAGAATCTATTTTACAAAGGGAAAAACATCAAAACAAAGCCAAACCAACAACCTGAGCCAGAAGGATTGAGCAAAAGTGCTGGTCAGATTTGGAGCATCTCTCAGCAGTCTGCCTCAGCATCAGTTGGGGTGTGGGCGGTTGTCTGTTAACAACTGCAAGTGAGTACCTGAATAATGGATCACACAAAAAGTACACGACTAGAAATGCCTGCTTCCTGATCCCCTCACTTCAGCTTATGCAGTTGGATAAGAGATGCATAGAATACTCTCGGTTTTGAACTACTCCAAGAACATGGAAGGAAAGAGTATTAGCAATGATTGAGTGATGACCTTGTGCCACGTTTTATCATGCATAATCTACTCACTGCTTGCAACCATTACTTATGGGAAGGGAATCAAAGCCAGTGGTTAAGTGCCTCACCCAAGGCTGCACTGTGTGTGGCATAGCAGCATTCACCCGAGTCCTGCTGGCGCCAGGATCTACCCTTGTCCCCCACACTCGGAGCAGCAGAATCAGTCCCACACTGATCATACTCTCCGGCCGTTCTGAGCTGTCACTGCAGGTGCAGAGCAAAAAAGGGGTGCACACCAGGGGACCATCCCACCGCTGGGAGCTCTGGGATTGGGACTTAGTAAGGGCACCCTGTGGGGAGCCCTTCTGCTGATTTCGTTTTCAGTCATCCCACATGGTTTTCCTTGTCACCTTGTTGTGTATTAAGAATGGGGCTGAGGGAGTCTGTGATGAGTAGTCCATGCCCTTGTTCTCTGTCTAAAGGGAGACAGACATCAGCTATGTAAGCCATCCTGGCCTGTCCTGAGTTCCCCAAGTGGTCCCTTCCCATCACTACACCCCCGGGGTGAACAGCTGCCCTCTTTCCACCTAAAGGACAGAGCTGTGATGTAAATTAAAACTCCGAGCTCCTCCGAGTTGGGCCCATCAGAACTTGGTCTTCTCAGCTGAAGCAGGTGCTTGACAGCCACCTGTTGACTCAGTAATGGTCATGCTTTAAAAAGAGGCCACTGAAATGCAATGCCGGTCAAGCTCAGAGCTGCCTAACAGGAGCTGCCAACCACCCTCATGCCTCTATGCATCCAGAGCCCAGGAGGGGGTCTGGCCCGGAGTCAGGAGGCTGCGTGCAGAGCAGGAAGCTCCCGGCTCCACTGTCAGACACTCCTGCTCTCAACCCTGACACCACCACAGATTAGTGCTGTGACCTTGACCTCTGCTTACCCATCTGTAAAATGGGAATACAGTGGTACCCTCCACCAGGATAGGTGAGTGATCAAATTAGAGTATTTTAAGATCCCTAGCACATCCCCAGACCATAGCAGGGGCTTATGCTGATAGAAGTTACAGTGCTCAATAAATGTGTATCCAGTGAAGACATAAATGTCTAGTGTTCATTCAGTCAGATCCCATCTAAAAGAAACATTTAGTATGAGCCAAATAGGCACCAAAGCCAACTGTGAGGTTTAATGCACATCGATGTTCTGTCTGTCACCTGGGTTAGAGCAGGGAGGGGCCTCTTCATTGCTGTGTCCAGGGTCACCCCCTCCTTTTGAGCACCCCACCTCCCCACCCCCAACCTGGAGTCTGAGCAGCAGAGAGCCTTTAAAAATGGTAATACGAAGTTCTGATCCCTGGATGCAGCATTCTGCCATCTTTATGGGTGGCGACGCACAGCCCAGGGCTGGGAATTAGAATCGCTCTTCTGGGGGCAGTTTGTTGCTCTGCAGCAAAGGCTCTGAAATGTTCATCCCTGTTGACTCAGAAACTGTGTCTGGGAGTCAGCCCCCATGAATAAAAATGCACGTGCAAGGATCTTTGTACACCCAAATGGGTGTGCAAGAATGTTGACCAGTGCGTTAGTTTTCAGAGGAAAAAATGGAAAATCTTTAATCTTCACCTCTAGGGGAATGGTTAAATTATGGCTTGTACTTATGACAATATTACACAATTGTAAAAATGGAAATTTAATGGGCTTTTTAATACAGAGATATAATATAAAACCACATATTTAAATGTATTCTCTCTCACACACATAAAAATTGGAAAGAAAAAATATCAAAATGTTAACAGTGATTATGTGGTGAGTTTATGATTTTCATTTTTTTCTTTATCCGCTTTTATATTTTCTTAGCATTCTATACAGAACGTATATATAAACATGAGGGTATTTCAACAAGTTCATGGAAAAATAGAATTGAAAGATAATATAAATCTTTCCATGAACTTTTTGAAGTCCCCTCATATATACTAAGAATACGTTATGTTTTAAAATTGGAAGAGGAATAAAGGCATTTTGCAACTCATGCTGTCGTGGAAGGGCCTGGCATGCAGGGGGTGGGAGGGTTGGGCCTGTAAGTCCCCATGAGTGACCAGCTGGCTATGGGACAAGTGCCTTAATGCTTTCATGTGTAGCGTGGACATGAGAGCTTCTGCCTCAAAAGGTGGCTGTGAATACTGATTCTTACAGATTAAAATATGCGCTCTCAATTATAAGAAAACCAAAGCAAAGCCCCGTTTTGCAACCTCCTGTAGAAGCTGTAGTTTCATGAGGGGTTGCTTGACCTGGCCGGCTTCCTCTTGGAGGGAATTTCTCCCCGAGCCTCGGGCCCTGGCTCATGCTCTCTCTCTTCCTTCACAGCTGCCCATGATGGGAGGAGCTTTCATGGACTCACCCAACGAGGACTTCAGCACCGAGTATTCCCTGTTTAACTCATCTGCCAACGTCCACGCGGCCTCCAACGGCCAGGGCCAGCTAGATGAGCCCCCTCGGTCCTCCAACGACGCCGTCTTGCTGTGGATTGCCATCATAGCGACGCTGGGGAACATCGTGGTGGTTGGAGTGGTGTATGCCTTCACCTTCTGAGGGAACGGGACAGCGGCAGCTTCAGGTCGCTTGCTCTCAGTGAGCTCACTGTGGGGCAAGGCTTTGCATGGGGCGCAGTCTTGCTGTTGGTCTTTGGCCACTCCCTTGTTCTAGAACCAGGAGTTCTGACCACTTGCATGCAGGGGCAGCAACCGTGCATCTGGAATTTTCCCGGGCACCCCTGATTTCAAATATCCTATGCTGTGGTCAAGCTGATTCAGAAAACATGAAAATATAGAAGTCCAGCTCCTGGAGACGTGACAGGGCATGGCCTTCTAAGAGCAGATTGGGGAGCTCTCGAAACTGCATCCCAAGAACATGAGACCAGATGGAACAGCCATTTAGGTTTGAAATGTAGACATGGTTTGAGGATCACTCGCTGGTGATAAATGATCACTCATGTGTCTTGTTTTTATGCAAACTTATCAAACCTGGGGTGTGGGGTGCTGGGGCGGGAGCAGCCCTCAGAATATTAGTGTTCCCAGCCCAATCTCAGTTTCATATTCAGCCCCTTGGAATATCAGTGGCGGTCTTGTAGGGCCATAGAATATTCCTAGTTTGGCTTAGAAATGGCACCTTTGTCACCAGACACCTGGCCCCTTCCAAGACCCAAGTGCATTGGGAAAACCCAGGACTGGGAAGGTTTCTGGTAATGCATTTGGGTTTCATGGGTAGTGGTGGTGTATTTTATCTGCTGGATGGACGTTCTCTTCTTTTTAAGAAGAGGAGAGGATGTCTTTAAAAACTAGATCTGCCAAGAAGTTCAGCTCTTCAGGCCACCCATGTGAAAATGCTCTTTCTTTCTCTTCTGAGGAATCATGGAATTTTAGAGACAAATAAGACGCTTGTCCACCTTTATGTGACGATGGGTCAGAGAGGGGCATGATTTGCCTTTGGTCACCGGGCAGGTCAGTGGAGGAGTCAGAACAGAAAGATGTCTCCTGGCTCTCGGCCAGTGCTGTCGGCCGTCACAGCAGCGCAGCAGAGACGGGGATGTCCTGGGGAGAACACCGGGGGGGCTGGGAGCTGGTGCGAGATCGTTTGCTCACGTACCTAGGTTTAAACTCGGTTTGGATTCCATGTGCTCTCTGGCAGGTGTGGGTATGCTTCTGCGCAGGTAGTTTCCTTAAATTCTTCAAAATCAGTGGCTGGAGGGCCTGGCAAACAGAGGAGCTTCCAGGTAGAGACGAGAGTCAGATGGGAGGTGCTGAGCGGTACTGGACAGGGCCCACTTTTCTTTCTGTCTTAGGAAGGGTCACTGCCCAGTACCCCTCACCCCAAGGCAGCCCTCCCTGTATGGATGAGGCTGGGAAGGATCCCAGAAAGGGGTGCACTCGCCCACAGCCTGGAGTCTCTCCTTACTTTCTCCCCACACTGTAGAACAGAATATAAGTGGCATCCATCCCCCTCTGTGGCAGAGAAACTTAAAAGGCTGGATGATGAGCCCTCATGTGTGTTTGGGGACAATTGCAGAGAGGCTGAACTTGCCCCTGTGGTCTCAGGAGAAATGAGTGTTCTCGGGGGCAGGCAAAAGGGCAGCTGAATTGTCCAGAGGCCCCCCTCGTCTCTGGGAGCTGCCGTGATAACAGGATTACCTGCCCGGCCTCCAGACAGTGCCTGCTGATGGCCGCCAGCTCGTATTGGCCTCACCTGCCATTCCAGCCACACGCCCATTCTCAAATGCTTCAGCTCAAGCACGAGTCATGACACAGAGAATTGGCCGGACCTTTGCAACGAGGAAGAAGGGATGTGGACTGTCTGCCTGGGACTCCTGGAATCACGAGCGGGCCAGAGGCCGGGCTGGGTAGTCAGCCACTGTGTGCGTGGCAGCTCTTGGGTGTTTGCCCTGGTTGCTTCTCCTATAGACTGTTCTCCACAAAATCCCAGGTCTGCCCCATGAGCAGGTCCTTCTTAAATGGTGTCTCCACGAGAGAACCCAAGAAGAGAAGTCCAGAGCCAGGGTGGGGGCCAAGGAGACCCTTAATGTCTTCGTGGGGTCACTTCAGCCCAAATGTTCCCTGATTCTTTACCTTCTGGCCCCGTGGGGCAGGGAGGGCGGGGGGGGGAGCAGCTCTGTAAGGCAGGTGGCAGCTCCCTGGTCTCCAAATGATCTGTGGAGATGGCCATTGGGGGAGAGGGTTCTGTGTTTGCTGTGACAGAGGGAGGAGAGGGCAGGAGAGAAAAGGGTGTCCTGGCTCCGAGAAGGACTCCAGCATCCCAGTCACTGGGTACTTCTGGCTGAAAGGGTCTCCCCTAGGACATCCCCCACACGTAAATGCAGTTAAATCAGTGTGCATGCCCCCTGCAGAGGCAGGATGGTTGCTTGGCCTGCTCCTTCTCTGTCACTGCTCCCACCCCCTTCTATGAAATCAAGGTCAAGGGGCAAATGAGAGGCCCCTACCCTCTCTACTGCCCAAGGGAAAGGCTTATGCCTCCTTTCAGATTCCCCAGGATCCAAGGGAGGATGGAAGGGAGGACAGGCCAGTGCCACTTAGCTGGAGAGGCAATGGGCCATTTTCCAGCCCCGTTTTAAATGGAAGGCTTGGATGCCTGCCAGACCTCTTTAGCATGTCAGGATCGGTCCCTGGAGACTGGAGAGACTCGGCCACATCTGTCTGCCGGGGCACTGCTGCCTGATTCCTTCAAGACAAATGGCACTTTCCTTCTCCAGGAGCATGATCTCCCTTCATTATGACAGCAATATTATTACTAATTATTCTTTTTACTGCTGCTGTTTCGCACACCTTCCTTGAGTTGTGTGTTGTTTGTATTTTATTTGCTTCTCAATTCACCCTGAGGGGGCAGGAGTGAGGGTGCAGAGGGGTGCACATTAATTATTGTCCCATTTTTCTGTTGAGAAAACTGAGGCCAGGCCCTGTGCCCAAGAGTCACAGCTAAGGAGCTGTGGTTCTTACCTGACTCTGTGGCTCCAGGGGCTGGAAGTTGTCCCGCATCTCCCTGTGTCCATACCCTCCATGATGAGTCCCCTGGAAGGACTGTCCCCTGGAGGGGGTCCCTGAGGCTGGGGCTGAAGAGCTAGTAGAAAGACTGCTGCTTTCAACTGTAGGTCCCAGAAAGGGGTGTGCGGCCATGCACACGTATTTATCAGTCTCAGAACCTCACAGTGATAAGAGGCTTTAGAGAGCATCTAATCGGGACCTTAATTTTCAGAGACAGCATCTGAGGCCACATAGAAAAACAGTGGAGAGCTGGGGCATCTCTGGGCACCTGGCCCAGGCTCCACCTTCCGGCGCTCACAAGGACGCCGAGGATTACCAGCCCTGGCCCTGAGATGGGATCGTGTTCTCTGCCGGCTGTCACGTGGCCCTTCTGCTGTGTCCTGGCAGTTGCCCATTGATTATCCCCAGAGCAAGTCCCAGGGCTGGACTGAGCTGCTGTGACCGGGAGCCTGAGGAGCTCTGCTCAGGGGGCAGAGGGAGCAGTCAGGGCCTGAGTGTTCCATGTTCACCTGTCCCAACTTTTTCCATCCCAGCCTGCTCCATAGTCCTCTACCATGGCCACTCAGTGAGAGGGATGGAGGTGAGGAAGGGTGAATTGAATCCAGAGTACCCAGAGGGACACAGTCCACAATGTCCAAGCAGGAAAAAGGACCTCAGAAACCCAGACAACCAGAACTATAACAGCACCCAGATATTCCCAAGTGTGTCCTGAGATCGGGGCTTGAGCATTTACTGTTGTTTTTTTGGGGGGTCAGGGGTAACAAGGTATAAAACCATGCAAGCCACAGCTATTAAAGAATATGAAAGACTCCCCCAGAGTGAGAAAACGGTTAACTATTAGAAGCATAATGGAATGGTCAGAAGTATATAAAACCGACTTCATATATTTTGGAGTGTAAGTCTGCATTGTTCTGAGTCACTCTAAAGTCATACATTTTTTTATCAAGATGGAAAATAAAAGCAGAAAGTGACTGGGACCCTTGCCCTTAGAGAGGCTGCACAGGTGGTCTTTTGACCACAGTGGCAGCCTTGCCCAGACCATTCCATCCAAATAGTGATCATGGTTGTCATCTGCTCCTGCCTTCCTGAGGGGAGGTTTGAGACCCGTTCTGCCCTGGGGATAGATCCTGACAGATGTGCAATGCACATTTGCAGGGAATATGGGGGGATCCAGAGCCATTCTGCAGTAAGCCTCTCTCCACGTGGCTGGGCAGCCCCTGGTGGCCCCAGGTGGCCCCTGTGTCTGGCTCACCACCCTTCTTTTGGCCAACATCTTAACAAATCAGGGAATCACTGCAATTTACAGTTCAGAGCATCGTTTCAACAATCCAGATGGTTCCAACAAGAGATCTGTAAGCTGGCAGGAAGGGAGTGTCCAACCTTTTAACTTGAGGTTTGGAAGTGTGTCCCCATCCAGCTGCTCAGCAGGAGAGCGGCGTCTTGAGCCCAGAGCCCCTGACTACAAAGTGTCCACTAGGAAACTTCATGGTCGATTCCACCAGGCCAGTGTTTCTCATCCTGGAGACAATGGCAATGTCTAGGGACAATTTGTTCATCCCACCTGGTAGGGAGGGCTAATGGCACCTAGTGGGGAGAGGCCAGAGATGCTGCTGCATGTCCTACCATGCACAGGACAGCCTCCCCCACCCCACGACAAAGAGTCATCTAGCCCCCAAATGCCAGTGGTGCAGAGTTCGAGAAGCCCTGTGCTAGGCCATCAAATAGATCACAGCTGTTGTGAGCAGCAGCAGTGATTATAATTACCGCCCAAGTGCAAATAGTTCCGGGTGGGGGCAATGATCTGGAGTCTTAGCAAGTCAAATTGGTCTTTTGGAAATCCTTATGACACTTTCCACCGTCTTGGGCTTTCGAGGGGACCCCAGCTTGGATGGAGAAAACTCTCGATGTGGATGGGCAGGGGGGTGGGGGCTGAGCTTGTTCCCATCAGTACCTTTGTATCTCTGAGACCTCTGGGGACCCGGCCCCTCACCAACGTATCTGAGAGGCACCGTTTGGGGACGAGCTTAGGACTGGGGTGGGGGCAGGAGGGCTGGTTCACAGCCTCTGGGCACATCTGCATCTTATTTCTGACTCTTCCACGTGCCCTATCCCTGTTTCCCCCAGTTGAAGGCATATTAATACTCTTTATACGATTTCAAGTTTTACACAAACCTTATTCTTGTAACTTGCCGCTCTTGGGATACCAATTCTTCATACCGAGAGAATCAGAAATCTTTCTGTGTCTTACTAATGTTTTCATGACCAACTTGTACGTGTGAGCGGTTTACTTAATAAAAAGGTATTTTAACTATTGTCATCCTTTGCTACTCAAGCACCTGGTTCCCCTTGAGATCACCGACTTTGACTACAGAGAAAAGGCTTTTTCGTAAGGTAGGATTTCGATATGCTCTTTTGATTAATAGTATCTAACCTTAAAGGATGTAACACTGTGGCTGTGAAACTTTGTCCCTTTGTGAGCATTGTTGCCGTTGTTGTCGTTTTCTATTATGATCATTAAAAAAAAGGAAAGAAAAGAAAATATTGGCTCCTCGGTGTCTGGTTCCAATCCATGCTTTCTAATAAAAGGTATGATCCACTCGCCTTTGAAAGGCCCAGCTCACATCACCTCTGTTATGACACTCTGTCCCACCGGGACGCATCCCCTCCCCTCCGACTCCCCTCCCGAGCCTGCTTCACCATCACACCTGTAGCAAACCACAGAAGTGACATTCGCTTACCTGTCCGTGTTCCCCACCTTCTGAGCCACCTGAGAACAAAGTTCATGTTATTCAACTTCTGAATCCCCAGCACCTAAAACGGTGCCGAGCTCACAGCAAACACCCAACAGATATTCAGTGAATGAGCAAATGACACCTAAAGACCAGCCTGGGATATTTCAGCACCACAAGGAACAGTGAGCACACAACTGAAATGTTATTCATTCATTCACTAATAATGGCAAACACTTACTAGGTGTTTGGTGCAGTTCTGAGCTCTTTACATACGTACGAACTCACCTGATCCCCACAACAGCTCTGTAAAGTAGATACTATTATCCCCATTTTACAAGTGAGGAAACTGAGGCATGGGGAGGTTTTATTTGTTTGGTTTTTGCCCAAGGCCATGTAACTGGTGAATCAGGACTGGAAACCTGATTCTGGGTCAGTCCTGGGCTTAGGCCTCAAGAAGGCTCGCAGCTTTCTTTCCTGTTGACTTTGAAAGCCTGAGGAGCCACGGCTAGCTGGTAGATGAGGAGACACCAGGGCCTGGCTGCCCCCAGCCTGCCGACTACCCGATGGGTAGAGAGCCAAGGGAGAGGCTAGATCATGAAAAAGTGTTCCACGATGTCAGGTGCTGCACGGGCTCCCTAGGCAGCAGGTAAAGCTAAATAGATCGCTGAAGACTGCCTGGAGGAGGCAAGACTCAACCTTGCACAGAATCGGGAGAAGCTGGTGCACAGCAGGGGGTACCTGGGGGTTATGGGTTGGAAGGCCGGGCTGGAGCCTGAAGGTCAAGGCAGTGGGGATAAGCCTGATGGAGGATAAAGCCAGTTGGAAGGGGCCTTGAATGTCAGCGTGGGGAGCCACGGTGGGTAATGGGCTGCCATCAGCTGTAGTGAAGCAGGGTGGTAGTCACCCTAGAGGGGGGCACGTCGTCTGGAGCAGGGAGGCAGCAAGGGAGCTGGGAAGGGAAGCCTGGTTTTGCCATCAAGGCCCCCCCGGGTGCTTTCCCTGGCTCAGTGAATGGCACCTCCACTCTGCACCAGCTTGGCCGAGAACATCGGGTTTTCCTCCCCAACATGTCCCTAGCAGAGATGGCAGGGGCATTCACACAGGACTGTATTTTCAAGACTGGGAAACAACATTCTGAGATAACGTAAAAGCCTAGAGGCAGGGTTTTTCAAGAAAAGAAGGAGGCATCCACAGTCCAACATTGCTAAATTTCTACTTTAAGAAGCTACAGGCAGTTCAGCCCATACCCAAAATTGTCCCGTTTCCCACCCCACCCTTCCTGCTAGTTTAGTATAAATTTAATTTATACTAATATTTTGGTTTTACAAATTTGGCTTGTAAATACGTATGTCCACATGCTACTTGCCTGTTCCAAATCAATCTTGATATTTGAATGGTCTGATGTGGGTTTTCTGGCGCAGCATATCAGTGTATGTGACATAGGGACTGTAAAGAAATCAATGTTCAGACAACCACAGCTCTTCCCTTCTGCCCAGGAGCCAATTACCTTGTGCATTGGTGGGGTGCTCTCCTGTCCTGGTAGGCAAGCCTGCCTCCCCCATTAGCTGTGCATCCCCTGAGGGCAAAGGCCCCCTCTGGCTCACCCTTGTGTCCCCCACAATGCCCATCCCAGGGAGGCCAGAAAGTTAGACTTCCACATAATTGAGCAAGTAAATAAGCAAACAAAAGAGGCTGGGCTTAACCCACAGCCTCCCTTTGTGCCTAGTGGGATGGCTGTTCCCTGCATCCATCCCTAGGACCCTAATGGGCCCCTAGTGATTTCAGCCAGGCTGGCCTGTTTACTTAGCTGCCCACTACCAGCAGTCTCCAAAGCCTGCCCTGCCTGGGATTTTCCATTTGGCTTCAAATTGCTCAGGCTCCTGCAGAGTTCTGTCCTCACCAGAGCTGTAGAGATGGCCCCACAATTAATATTTATACAAGCCAGACTGCCGGGGCCTTTTCTGCAAACAACACAAATGATATTAACTACCACGGTAACCGGCTTGCGCGGGTGCTGCCCTGAGGGTTTGCAGGCACTTCCCAATCTGGCTTCCTCTCCTCTGGCAGGTGCTCATGTGCTGCCCACCCCCAGCCCCAACCATCTACCAAGCCCCTGGCACAACAGGAAGGCCGCCTACTCTTTGTCTTGGCGGTAAGGGAACAAGCGATCAGCGGAAGACATCGGGGAGTAAGGGTGCGACGTGAGAGCCTGGGGAGGAAGCCGGGGAGGCCTCTAACCAGGCTGGCACCCCAGGCACAGAGCCACATTCCCAGATTTAAGAAAACTGAAGTTCATTTAGTTGTTCATCCACTAAACAACGATTGGGCACCTAGGATGAGCCAGGCACTGTTCTAGACACCAGGGGTATATAGTGACCAAGATGACATCCCCACCCTTCTGATGCTAAAGATAGACAAGAAGCAAATAAAGAATACGATATCAAATAGTGACAAGTGTCATGGGGAAACAGAGTGAGTGCAGAACTAGAGGGCTGCTACTTTGGAGAGGATGGTCAGGAAACTTCTACCCCCAGGGTAGAGGTGCTGGCAGTGGCTCAGGCTAGGGGGACAGTTCAGAGAGGTGACCCGATGTGCCCCAGCCAGTCCAAGGCTCCAGGTGAAGTTTTGTACCCAGTTCTTATAAAGCGTTGTCCTGTCCCAGAAGTGCCTTTGGAAATGGCACCATTAATTCCTTCCTTCATTCACTAAGCCTCCACTCTGAGCTGAACATACAGGAGTACCCTTGGTCCTTGTTCCCAAAGTGCTCACAGTCCAGTCTCAAGGTTCCACTCAAGGCTGTGATGTGACCATAGCTAGAGCTGCGTGACCCACTTCTACCTGAGACAAGTCTCTGAAGGCACTTCGTTACTAGCCGAGGTCTATATGTGGGTGACACCTGCAGGGGACTGCTGCCCTCAGTGAATGCCCAGGGGCTCAGTACTTGGCTGGACCCTTCTTCTAAGTGGAGAAGGCACCCCAGTGCGGCCCCTGCAGGTGCCCCTGGGATCTAAGAGGCCGGGCTTGGCCGCTGGGTTCCGAGGTGGATGTGCGTTGTTCTCGGACAGCCCAGCATCCACTGCTGCACCCTTTCAGATAGCATCCCATCTTCCTTTGGGGAACCACACCCCTCAGTCTACATACTCGGTCCACCTGAGCTCAATGGTCTCAATGCCCCATGGACATAGTGATGTGTGCAGAATGGGCTCGTGGCCCTGGCCTGGTCAGCTGTGACATTCCAATCTTCCTGACCCAGTGACTGGGCCAGGAATGTAAACAGGATAGATTCCCTGACTTGTATGGGAGCACCAGGAAATAGCGCTCATGTGGAACTCAGTCTCTGTCTCTGCTGGATGCAGAATCATGAGGATGTGAGCCTGCCACAGCAGCTGCCATCCTGCCACTTGTAGAGAAGAACCATCTGAGAGCGGAGCCACAGGACATTGAAAGAAAGAGACTGGTTCCTTACGGGGCTAATGGACCCCTAGATCAGGCCACTTGAAGGCCTACCCATAGGATTCTCAACATGTGAGCTAATTAATTCCCTGTATAATTGAGCTGGGATTCTGCCCCTTCTGACAGAAAGAGTTGACTGATACTTCCTCAATGCACTCTGACCTTTAAACCCACATGGGAGATGGCCCACCTCAAGTTGAGGAGTTCTCAGGGCCCCGTCCTATTCATCATCAACCATGATGGGCTCTCTTGCCTTGCTGCCACCTCACCCGTCCCTGCTCTTGCCCAGCTCCCCTTGCCCCAGGTAGCTTAAACCTGGCCAAAGGTTCATCTTTTCCGGCTTGACACATTGTCCCTGGTCTTGATCTTGTCTGCTGGTCTCTGATGGCCCCAGGTACTGCCCACCAATGAGTCTCAGCACCAAGAACCTAACCCCAGTATCAGCCTAGACCTGCCTCCAAAGAATTAGAATGTAGCAGACAAACTCCCTCCTTATTTTTGTTCCTTACCAGTGGCGGTGGGGGAGGGGTCAGGAGGGGACAGACCCGATACCATTGTGTGAAATTATTGCTGCTCTGGGGAGCCTAACATAATGAACACATGATAGCACTTAACAATTTACAAAGTTCTTTCATGCAATGGACTGAATGTTTGTGTTCCCCCAAAGCCACTGCAGCTGAGGTGGAGTCCACCAACATGTACACATTGAAATCCTAGCCCCCAAGGTGATGGTGTCAGGAAGTAGGGTTTGGGGGAGGTGATTAGGTCACATGAATGGGATTAGTACCCTTATAAAAGAGACTCCACAGGCTCTCTTGCCCTCTCTCTGCCACATGAGGACACAATTGGAAGAGGGCTGTCACTAGAACTGACCATGCTGGCAATCTGATCTCAAACTTCCAGCCTCCAGACTGCAAGAAATACATTTCTGTTGTTTATAAGCCACCCAGTCTATGGCATGTTGTGTAGCACGGTGGCCCCTGCAGTGTTCTGCCCAGAGTCCCTTGAAGGACTTGTACATGTCGGCGTGCCCCACCCCTGCTGCCGTGGCTTTGCCTTCAACTGCAACACCTGCAAACTGTACCCCGGCTATGGGAGCAGTGACTTTGCACACATGGAGGGAGCAGACAGAAAGGCCCCAGGGTGCTCCCCTCCTCACCCGTGTGGTGGCCCTTAACTGCTGGCTGACAGGTGCCCCTTTGCTCTGATGGGATAGAAGAGCTTACAGTGCAGTGCTCCCTGCAGGATCGGGCTGAAGCTGCCCTTTGCAGGACTTTGCCACCCTTGCTTTGCTCCCTGCCCTTCCCTGTTCTGCTCCCCAGTATCCCCCAATGTCCCCAGAGCACTTCCTTAATAAATCCCTTCCACATGGACCCTTGGGTCTGTTTCTGGGGAACAGATCTAAAGCAATCAACCCTGAGAGCTAGAGTCACTCATCTCCATTTTACAGATGAAGAAGCTGAAGCTCAGAGAGGTTAAGTGACCTGCCCAGTGTCACATAGCTAGTGAGTGACAGGATGGGCTCCGAACTCAGTTCTTCGAGACCCCACAACCCCAGCTGCTCCACCCTCCTTTGATTGGTTAGATACTCGAGGTTGTCACCAGCAATCAGTCTTCATGAGCTAGACATCCTGGAGTTAAAGTGGAACAGTGCTGACAGCAGCCGCAGCCCTGAGAGTCATCGTCCCTCTCACCTCAATCATGTGCATCCCTTTTCTTGCTTTGTATGCCACAGCACGGACCGTGGGATGGAAGCCATCACCTGTCCACCCAAAATAGCCATGAAAAGGATAGAAATTGAGCAGGAAATTACAGCCCGATTGCCACAGGGTCTGAACACAACCGTGACTGCATCCCACCCAGTGCAAAAGATGTTTGGGAAGAGGCCACTTAGAAAGGTTTTCTTATCCCCACCCAAGGCTTTCCTCTCCTTCCTCCAGTGTGCTATGGTTACTTTTGTGAAAACGAAAATACAGAACGACCGGTGACAGGTCAGTGTGGGTCATGACCATGCGATGACCCTTAGTGAACCCCACTCGCAGACATCAGGTACTGCTGGAAGCAGGGGAGTGGCGGGATTCCTGGTGGGCCACTGCAATCCCTGAACTCTCTGGCCCCCGTGCAGCCCGAGGCCTGAAGGAGCAAGGGCAGTCGTGGAGAGAGGGCCACCTTCAGAGGAGCCGCTGACAAAGGCCACGCCTCCCTCTCCCCCCGCACTTCCTACCTGCAGGCCCCTCCTACAAGAAAGGAGCATGTATGTTTGTCTGTCCATGTGTCGATGCTCAATTTTTGACTCTCTGCAAGCCCGTTCAAAATCCTGCCATGCCCAGAAAACTCTGGGCATTTAATTCACTCCCAAAAATTGCCCCCAGAGGGCAGGTGGATTGTTGTGCCAAGAAAAAGTCCCATGGAAAAACACAGTGAGCAAGGACCAGCAGGGGGCAGTGTGGGGTTAGGAACGGGGACAGCCAAGGCAACCTGCTGGGTCCGGTGGGTCTCAGGCCAGCTCTGCCACTTCCTGCTTAAGCACGGTGTGAGGAACATGGTCTCTCACCCAGCAGAGGCCTGCTGGAGGCTACAGGAAGAATCAGCAGAACCTCTGAGATGTCCCCAGACCTCTCAGGAGATAGTTCCCACACAGGGAGTAGTCCCCAAACTGTGGGCTCCCAGAGAGGAAATGATCAGATAACTCCTTGTAAGTCCCTGCCCTGCCCCCCTTAATAAATGCCAAACAGATCTTCAGAGCCGGGGTCCATATCGGTGGTCCACAGGCCAGACCACTCAGACCTCTTCCGATGGGCCTGACCAGAAGGCTCTGTTTTGCTTTAATAAATCCTTTTATTGAATATGACATACGAAGAGAAAAATGCACATCATACGTGCACAATTCAACAACTTTTCACAGAGTCATCACACCTATAAACCCAAGAATCAGGTCAATAAGCCGAACATTCTCAGCCCATCCAGAAACCCCTTCAGCCTACACAGTGTCGTAAAATTCATTTTAATTAGTTGCCAACAACAGCAACAGAAAATCTGGATTTATGGTTTTTCTTGACAAAATGAAAAGATGTACATAGAGGTTGCCTGCCCGTGCGGTTGGGGAATTGATTAGCTGGAGCTGAGGCTGGCCACCTGCTTTAGATGAGGCACGTACATGCCAGGTCATGCCAGGCCCCAGGCCCAGGCAACAGGGGCCCCTGCACTGGGCCCACATTTAAAGGGCCCTTCCTCGTCCTTTGCTATATGTTCCTTCCCTATAAGGCAAGGGCTCCAAGGCCTAGAGGATGAGGATGTGTCCTTGCCGATCCTTCAGTCCCCTTACAGACTACACTTCAGTACTTGGGACCTTCCTCTAGCCTTGTTCAGGTTCATTTTTTTAAGAGCTGACTGCCAGGAATGTCTGCACCCTTGAGCCGCAGACTGGCGCCTGGAGCAGCTGTCGGTGAAATGGGGAGAGGGGACATTGAATGGAGCTCAGATGTGCAGGCGGTGGGTGGGAAGACGGGGGGCAGACCTGGGGCCAGGGCCCACTCTCCCTGGGCAACATGCTCCAGCACAGAACCCCACAGAGTCTGTATTATCGTTCACGAGAGAAACAGACCAACAGGATAGAGAGAGAGAAAAAGAGAGAGAGAGAAATTTTAAGGAACTAGTTCATGCTGTTGTGGGAGCTGGCAAGTCTGAAATTTATAGGGCAGGTGGGCTGGCCGGTTAGTTCACTTGAGAGATCATGGTGCTGATAACACCAAGGTCAAGGGTTCAGATCCCTGGACCAGCCAAAAAAGAAAAGAAAAGAAAATTAGCCAGTTATGTAAGTCATAGAAACTTGAAACCGAAAGGTACCTGAGAATGGTCTAGTTTCCTTTCCTTATTCCAACATCAAGGATTCAGATCCCCATACTGATCAGCTGCCAAAAAGAAGGAAGGAAGAAATTTGCAGGGCAGATGGGCAGGCTAGAAATTCAGGTAAGAGGTGATGTTGGTGTCTCTTAAATCCAAATTCTGCAGGACAACAGGCTGGAAACTCAGGCAAGGTTTCTGTGTTTCAGTCTTGAGAATTCCTTCCTCTTCTGGGAAGAGTCGACCTCAGTCTTTGCTCTTAAGGCCTTCAACGGATTGGATAAGGCCCACTCACATTGTGGAGAAACATCTGCTTTACTCAAAGTCTACTGATTTAAATGTTAATTTCATCTAAAAATACCCTGACAGCAAGTCTAGACTGGTGTTTGACCAAACAACTGAGCCACCATAGCCTAGCCAAGTGGCACACAGAAGTAACCATCACAGAGTACAAATCCAGCCTTTTCCCAGGTTGTTGCGAAGGTGTTTTTGTCAAGGTAAGAGGAGAGAGCATATTTTTACCCAAAAACTCATTGGCTGAGTTAGTTTCTATTTTATTTTTTAAATTTTATTTATTTATTTCTTGGACATCCAATATTTTCATTATTTATTGTAGATTTAAATTTAGTTTTCTTTTTCTCTTTGCTTGTTCTCTTTTTTTTTTTAATTTTATTTTGTCGATATACAATGTGGTTGATTATTGTGGCCCATCACCAAAACCTCCCTCCCTCCTCGCTCTCCTCCCTCCCACCCAACAATGTCCTTTCTGCTTGCTTGTCGTATCAACTTCAAGGAATTGTAGTTGTTATGTCTTCTTCCCTCCCCTCCCCCCATTTTTGTGTGTGTGTGTGTGTGTGTGAATTTATTTATTTATTTTTAGCTCCCACCAATAAGTGAGAACATGTGGTATTTCTCTTTCTGTGCCTGACTCGTTTCACTTAATATAATTCTCTCAAGGTCCATCCATATTGTTGCAAATGGCAGTATTTCATTCGTTTTTATAGCTGAGTAGTATTCCATTGTGTAGATGTACCACATTTTCCGTATCCACTCATCTGATGATGGACATTTGTGCTGGTTCCAAGTCTTGGCTATTGTAAAGTGTGCTGCGATGAACATTGGGGAACAGGTATACCTTCGACTTGATGATTTCCATTCCTCTGGGTATATTCCCGGCAGTGGGGTAGCTGGGTCGTATGGTAGATCTATCTGGAATTGTTTGAGGAACCTCCATACCATTTTCCATAGAGGCTGCACCATTTTGCAGTCCCACCAGCAATGTATGAGAGTTCCTTTTTCTCTGCAACCTCACCAGCATTTATCGTTCAGAGACTTTTGGATTTTAGCCATCCTAACTGAGGTTAGATGGTATCTCAGTGTGGTTTTGATTTGCATTTCCCGGATGCTGAGTGATGTTGAGCATTTTTTCATATGTCTGTTGGCCATTTGTATATCTTCCTTAGAGAAATGCCTACTTAGCTCTTTTGCCCATTTTTTAATTGGGTTGCTTGTTTTCTTCTTGTAAAGTTGTTTGAGTTCCTTGTATATTCTGGATATTAATCCTTTGTCGGATGTTTATTTTGCAAATATTTTCTCCCACTCTGTTGGTTGTCTTTTAACTCTGTGAATTGTTTCTTTTGCTGTACAGAAGCTCATTAGTTTGATATAATCCCATTTGTTTATTTTTCCTTTGGTTGCCCGTGCTTTTGGGGTCGTATTCATGAAGTCTGTGCCAAGTCCTATTTCCTGAAGTGTTTCTCCTATGTTTTCTTTAAGAAGTTTTATTGTTTCAGGGTGTATATTTAAATCCTTAATCCATTTTGAGTTGATTTTAGTATACGGTGAGAGGTATGGGTCTAGTTTCATTCTCCTGCATATGGATATCCAGTTATCCCAGCACCATTTGCCAAAGAGACAGTCTCTTCCCCAGTGTATAGGCTTGGTGCCTTTGTCAATGATAAGATGGCAGTAAGTGTGTGGGTTGATTTCTGGATTTCTATTCTATTCCATTGATCAGTGTGTCTGTTTTTATGCCGGTACCATACTGTTTTGGTTATTATAGCTTTGTAGCATAGTTTAAAGTCAGGTAGTGTTATGCCTCCAGCTTTATTTTTTTGCTCAGCGTTGCTTTGGCTATGCGTGGTCTTTTATTATTCCATATAAATGTCTGGATAGTTCTTTCCATTTCTGAGAAAAATGTCATTGGAATTTTGATGGGGATTGCATTGAATTTGTATATCACTTTGGGTAATATGGAGATTTTCACTATGTTGATTCTTCCAATCCAAGAGCATGGGATATCTTTCCATCTTCTTGTATCCTCCCTAATTTCTCTCAGCAGTGGTTTGTAGTTCTCATGATAGAGATTTTTCACCTCCTTGGTTAACTCAATTCCTAAGTATTTTATTTTTTTGGTGGCTATTGTAAATGGGCAGGCTTTCTTGATTTCTCGTTCTGCATGTTCACTATTGGAGAAAAGAAATGCTACTGATTTTTGTGTGTTGATTTTGTATCCTGCTACTGTGCTGAAATCATTTATCAGTTCCAAGAGTTTTTTTTGTAGAGGTTTTAGGCTGTTCGACATATAGGATCATGTCATCTGCAAACAGGGACAGTTTGACTTCATCTTTTCCAATCTGGATGCCCTTTATTTCCTTCTCTTCTCTGATTGCTCTGGCTAGTACTTCCAACACTATGTTGAATAGGAGTGGTGAGAGTGGGCATCCTTGTCTAGTTCCTGTTCTTAAAGGAAAAGCTTTCAGCTTTTCCCCCATTCAGGATGTTATTGGCAGTGTGTTTATCATATATGGCTTTAATTATGTTGAGATACTTTCCCTCTATACCTAACTTATAGAGGGTCTTTGTCATGAATGAATGCTCAACTTTATCAAATGCTTTTTCAGCATCTATAGAGATGATCATATGGTCCTTGTGTTTGAGTTTATTAAGATGGTGTATCACATTTATTGCTTTGCGTATGTTGAACCAACCTTGCATCCCTGGGATGAATCCCACTTGATCGTGGTGAATAATTTTACGTATGTGTTCCTGTATTCTGTTTGCTAGTATTTTAGTAAGGATTTTTGCATCTATATTCATCAAGGATATCGGCCTGTAGTTTTCTTTTTTGGTTATATCTTTGCCTGGTTTTGGTATCAGGATGATGTTTGCTTCATAGAATGAGTTTGGGAGATTTGCGTCCGTTTCAATCTTTTGGAATAGTTTGTAAAGAATCGGTATCAATTCCTCTTTGAATGTTTGGTAAAATTCTGCTGTGAATCCATCTGGTCCTGGGCTTTTCTTTGTTGTGAGCCTTCTGATAACAGCTTCAATCTCCTTTATTGTAATTGGTCTGTTCAAATTTTCTACGTCTTCATGGTTCAGTTTTGGGAGCTTGTGTGTGTCCAGAAATTTATCCATTTCCTCCAGATTTTCAAATTTGTTGGCGTATAGTTGTTTATAGTAGTCTCAAATGATTCCTTGTATTTCAGATGAATCAGTTGTAATATCTCCTTTTTCATTTCTAATTTTTGTTATTTGAGTCTTCTCTCTTCTTTTTTTTTTTTTGTTAGCCATGCTAATGGTTTGTCAATTTTATTTATCTTTTCAAAAAACCAACTTTTTGATTCATTGATCTTTTGTATTGTTTTTTGGGTTTCAATTTCATTAAGTTCTACTCTGATCTTAATGATTTCTTTCCGTCTGCTACCTTTAGGTTTGGATTGTTCTTGTTTTTCTAGTTCTTTAAGGTGAAGTGTTAGGTTGTTCACTTGCCATCTTTCCATTTTTCTGAGGTGAACATTTAATGCAATAAATTTCCCCCTTAATACTGCTTTTGCAGTATCCCACAGGTTTTGGTATGATGTATCATTATTTTCATTAGTTTCAATAAATTTTTTGATTTCCTTCTTGATTTCTTCTTAGACCCATATGTCATTAAGTAGAATGTTGTTTAATTTCCATGTGTTTGTATAGTTTCCAGAATTTCGTTTGTTATTGATTTCTAGTTTTAATCCATTGTGGTCTGAGAAAATAAATGGGATAATTCCAATTTTTCTGAATTTGTTGAGACTTGATTTCTGACCTAGTATGTGATCTATCCTGGAGAATGATCCATGTGCTGATGAGAAGAATGAATATTCTGAGGTTGTTGGATGGAATGTTCTGTAGATATCTGCCAAGTCCAATTGGTCTAGAGTATTGTTTATATCTTGTATTTCTCTGCTGATTCTTTGCCTAGATGATCTGTCCAATATTGACAGTGGGGTGTTCAGGTCCCCTGCTATTATGGTATTAGTGTCTATTTCCTTCTTTAGGTCTAATAGAGTTTGTTTTATAAATCTGGCTGCTCCAACATTGGGTGCGTACCTATTTATGATTGTTATGTCTTCTTCATGGATCAGTCCTTTTATCATTACGTAATGTCCCTCATTGTCTCTTTTTATGGTTTTTAGTTTAAAGTCTATTTTATCAGATATAAGAATAGCTGCTCCAGCTCATTTTTCTTTTCTGTTTGCATGGTAAATCTTTTTCCATCCTTTCACTCTTAGTCTATGTGAGTCTTTATGGGTGAGGTGGGTCTCTTGAAGGCAGCATAAAGTTGGGTCCTCCTTTTTAATCCAGTCAGCCAGTCTGTGTCTTTTGATTGGGGAATTTAAGCCTTTTACATTAAGAGTTGTTATTGAAAAGTGTTGATTTATTCCTAGCATTTTATTGATTATTGTTTGGTTGTCTTAGCTGTCTTTTGTTCCTTGCTTTCTGATTTACTGTTTGTTTTCTGTGTTTGTTGGTTCCTTAGGTTGTAGATAGACTTTTTGTTTGTTTGTTTTCTCTTCATGAATGCCATTTTTATTATAGTCGTGGGTTTTGATTTTTCTTGGGTTTTTATGGCAGTGGTAGTTATTTTTCAGGAACCAAACCCAGTACTCCCTTGAGAATTTCTTGTAAGGGTGGTCGTGTGGTGGTGAACTCCCGCAGTTTTTGTTTGTCTGAGAAATATACTATTTACCCTTCATTTTGGAAGGATAGCCTTGCAGGGTAGAGTATTCTTGGCTGGCAATCTCTGTCTTTTAGTATTTTGAATATATCATCCCATTCCTTTCTGGCTTTTAGGGTTTGTGATGAAAAGTCTGATGTTAGTCTGATTGGACCTCCCTTATAGGTGATTTGAAGCTTCTCTCTTGCAGCTTTTAAGATTCTCTCTTTGTCTTTGAGTTTTGCCAATTTGACTATAACATGTCTTGGAGAAGACCTTTTTGGGTTGAATACGTTTGGAGATCATTGAGCTTCCTGGATCTGAACATCTGTGATTTTTCCTATACCTGGGAAGTTTTCTGCCACTATTTTGTTGAATATGTTTTCAATGGAATCTCCATTTTCCTCCCCTTCTGGAATACCCATGACTCGGATATTTGAGTGCTAAAGGTTGTCTGATATCTCTCTCAGATTTTCTTCAATGCCTTTGATTCTTTTTTCTTTTTTCTTTTTTTGTCTGCTTGTGTTATTTCAAACAGCCCATCTTCAAGTTCAGAGGTTCTCTCTTCAACTTACGCAAGCCTGCTGGTTAAACTCTCCATTGTGTTTTTTATTTTGCTGAATAACTTCTTCAGTTCAGCAAGTTCTGCTACATTTTTTTTCAGGACATTGATTTTCTTGTACATTTCTTCTTTCAGGTCCTGTATACTTTTCCTCATTTCATCATGATGTCTAGCTGAGTTTGCTTATATCTCATTCAGTTTCCTTAGAATTATCACTCGAAATTCCTTGTCAGTAATTTCAAGGGCTTCTTGTTCTATAGGATCTAGAGCTTGAGATTTATTATCTTTTGGTGGTGTACTTTCTTGCAGAAAAGTACTTTTTCATATTTCTGGTATCTTTTTTTTGATGTTTATTTATTGTGGCAGGGGGTTTCACAGTCCACAGGTTTGACACTATTGACTAACTAAGATGTTGCTGTGGTTGCCAATTTGGTATGGCTACCTCAGTGACTGCTCAGTTGGCCACTTGTGTCTTGTGTGTGTGGTTGCCTCAGGTCTTGGGCCTCTCCAGGGAGCCACCTCTCTGGTCAGCTTGGACTCTGCCGGGCTGCTGGATCACGGGGCTGTACCGCAGGGTGTGTGGTCTCTGCTGAGCTTCCACCTCCTGTGCTGGACTTCTCCCTGTTCCGCGCACTCTGGCCCGGGCTGCTGGGATGCACCAAGGCACCGCAGAGTGTGTGGTCTCTGCAGAGCTTCCCCTTCCCCTACAGGATGTCTCCCTGCTCTGTGCACACTAGGCCGGGCTTGGGATGGAGCTGGGTGGCAGCGGTGAAGCCTACCTGCTGGATCACGCAGTGGCACCCCACAGGGTATGTGGTTTCTGCCGAGCCCCCGCCTCCCTTGCCGGATGTCTCCCCACTCTGTGCGCACTGGGCTGGGCTGGGAATGGAGCTGGGTGGCGACAGTGAAGCCTATCTGCCGGATCGTGCGACGGCGGCCCCGCAGGGCATGTGGTCTTCCCGGAGCTTCTGCCTCCCCCGCTGGACGTCTCCCTGTTCCATATGCCCTTGTTGTTATGTTTTTATAGTTTAAATCAGTTGATTTGTGGGAGAGAGTGACGCTAGGGACCGTCTATTCCGCCATCTTGACCAGAAGTCCTTGAATTCTGGCCCTGAGTTAGTTTTTAAACATTGACACATGGCGTGTGTGGTCCTCCATTTGTGTGGTTGCCTCAGCCCAGCATGAGTTAAGGGTGGTCTTCCTATAATTCCAAATTGCTCTATAGCAGCTGGCCTTAGCCTGACCTTACTCACCTGGCCCCTGTAGATATTGGGTTTGCAGCCCTGAATTTAGAGAATGTCCATTTGGAAAGAGGTAGAGGGGAGTGAAATTATCAGCCTGCCTATTAGTATCAGACTGGCTCTAGCTCTGTGGAGATTTATGATCTTCCATCAAAGATCTTCCCTCTGTGTTGGGTGAGTTGTTTGTGGCTCTGTTCCCCAGGAATAGGATGCAGGAGTGTCCTCTGGAATTAATGAGAGACATCAGTAGCTGGGCTTGCATGTGCGTGCACTCACAGACTGCAGCACTTAATGCCATTCTGAGGGCTAACTGCTTAACAGAGTAGCCAGCCTCCCATTAAAACCTGTTCTTTCCTGTTCTGCCTCAGAGTTCTTCAGGGAGTACCTGTCTCCTTGGTTAGTGAGCTGGGAGAGGCAAGAGAAAGGAAAATGCCCTAAGACAGGGGCCATGGCTGGCCCACTGCTTTTTTTTGTAAATAAAGTTTTATTGGAACACAGCCACACCCATTCATCTCCATCTTTATAGCTGTTTAAGCACTGCAATAGCAGTTGGATAGTTACAACAGAGACTGTATGGCCAGCAAAGCAAAAAAGGTTTACTGCCTGGCCCTTTACAGAAAAAGCTGCCAACACCACCCTAGAAGGTAAGTCTGAGAATAACAGCTAGCCCTTCCAAAAGACCACGCTAGCCACTCAACAGGGCCCTCCTCCTGGCCCCTCGTCTTTGTCATGTTTGGGGGCAGCTACACCCAGGAAGCTGAGGAGGAGGAAGTTCTGCACATAACTGGTGCAGGAAGGCAGCCCCTCACCTGTTTGTCCCATCACCCCTTCTTTACCCCAAGGAGCCCACCCACTAACCGTTGGGTTAAGAGGGAACACAGACGGAGGCTACACAGGTTGTCACTGCACTGGGGGGTTTCTGGGGACTGATGTCCAGCTCATGCCACTCACCAAGCTGTAGTCCTGACATGGGTTACACATGCCCAAAGTAAGGGGCAGCCCCTGCTAGTCCTCGTAAAGGAAACTATGAACTATGTGAGCAACTGAGGCCGTTCTCCAGGGCCAGGGTTTTGATTCCCATCCTGGTCCTGACCTTGGGAAAGAGATACAGAGTCTCTGTGCCTCAGTTTCTTCATCTGTAAAATGGGAACAAGAGTGGCGCTATGATCAGCTGAATGAAGGCTCTCTTAAGATACTCACACCCTAATCCCTGGAACCTGTGCATATGTTACCTTATATGGCAAAAGGGACTCTGCAGGTGTGATTAAGTTAAGGGACCCGACATGAGGACATTATCCTGGATTATCCTGGTGGGCTGGATAATGTAATCTCAAGGGTCTTCATAAGGAGGAGGCAGGAGGGTCAGAGTGAGTCGTAAGATATGGTGATGGAGGCAGGAGGCTGGAGTGATGCAGGAGGGGCCACGAGCCAAGGATGCAGGCAGCCTCCAGAAGCTGAAAAAGGCCAGGACACGGATCCTTCCCTAGAGCCCCAGGAACCAGCCCTGCCGACACCTTGGCTTTAGCCCAGTGGTCTTCTAGTTCCAGGACTGAAATAATGTATGTGTGTAGTTTTAAGCCACTAGGCAGGTGGCAATCTGCTACAGCAGCAAATAGGAGACTGTAGCACAGCACACTCCTCAGAGGACCCACGTAGAGATTAGCTGAGATGGGCCTCTAAACACCCAGTCCCAGGAGAACAGGGCAGAGCTCAGTCGCCAGGAGCCACTGTCACTGTCACCAGTAATGGAGGCATCCTAACCTCCATCCTAACCTCCCGCCTCTCTTCTGGCCCCAGGGAAGGCTGGCGTCCTGGGAAGCTCCTGCTGATGATAGGGGTGACTGGTGACCACGTGAAGGAAGGAAGGAGACCAAAGAGAGCCAGATGGTGGAGATCACAGTGACGACATCCCCGGGCCCCTTCCAGAGTTGCCAAGCCGTGGGAGGTGGGCCAGGTGCAAAGGTCATTATTTACAGCTTCGGCTGGCGCCATCGGCTTCAAGTGCAGCAGCCAGTGAAAGCAAAAGTTAATCCCAGGGTAGTCACGAGTGGCTGGAAGGTCAGACCATCCCCTAAGACAATAAGCCACACACAGCCAGAGTCGCCCCCCACACACGCTTGCCCTCGGCCGCTTCGGCCCCCACCACACTTCCGGGCCCGGCTCAGCTCTCCTCTCCTCTGGAAGGCTGCACCCGATGACCCGGGGTGGCCAACTCAGCCCCCTTTGCCCTACTCAGGGCAAACTCGGCTCGCAGCATCAAGACAGCACACCCCAGGGTGGGCTTCTGTGCTGATGGGGCCCCTCCCCTCTACAGGACCTTCCCCAGGTCGACCCTCTACCCAGAATCTTCTGCCTTCTGGTTTACCATGGCTGGCCCTGTCCAGGGGCCCTGACCACCGTTTTGTTGGGGACACTGCTCCTGTGTCTTTCTCATTGTAGGCCTTCACCCACCTGGTAACTATATATTCACTTGCCCTCCCCCCGTCCCTTACTACACTGTAAGCTCTAGGAGGACAGTGGACAGGGACCCTTCTGCTTTATTTGGGCACCTTGGCCCCTCAGTGCTGGCCACAGTGCCTAACATATCACTGACACTCAATAAAGATCTATTAAAGGAGGGAGGGGAGGAAGAGAGGAGGGAGGGAGGGAAAAAGACAGGAGGAGGGACAATCCCCAAGATGTCCATGCCCTTCAGACCCCACAGCCCTCAACGTGACGGATGTCACATTTCTCTGTGCCGCTGGAGAATGGTCTGGCGTGCTGTGTGAGTCTGGTGGGCTGAGGACCCAGCAGAAGAGCCGTGCTCAGCATGTGCTCTCGGGACCTCAGGCTCCTGCTCATCAGGCCGCTTAGACACGGCCCCATCCTTCAAACTGTCCATACTGAGTCTTCCTTCACACCAGGCCCCGTCTATGCGTGAAAATAAACCAGAGCGGCTGAGGAGCCCGCAGCCCAGCCTGGCAAGGCCCTCGAGTATAACTACGAAGGCCAGAGACTTCCAAAGATGGGCTGCCCCCCTCCCGACACCTCTCCCCAAATTGCTGAAGCCTACCCTTCCCCTCCCCTGATCTGTGCAAGCACATTAATCCTAGTGTCCATGGCAATGACTGTGGGCTTCAAAGTCCCTCTTGCCATCCCCACATGAGCCACGAGATCTGTGTGCAGAAGGTGGCAGGGTGGTCCTCTCGGGTGCTCCAGGTGGGGCAGCTGGGGGTCTCCTTGATGTTGTGGAGGTGCAGACGTCTGAGCAGCTGTGCCTGAGCAGGCTGCAGTCCACCTGGGTGACGATGTCACTATCCACATGTGTCCACTCAAACGTTCCCTCAGCAAAGGCTTGCTGAGCACGTGCTGTGTGCCGGGCGCAAGGGCAGGCTCTGAGGACAGAGCCGACACACGTCAGCGGAGACCCCGCACTCCTCCAGACAAGGAGACGGACGGTCAACAAACAAGCTCACGCAGCAGTGGGTATGGTGAAGAAGAGAAAAGCACGTCGGGCAGAGAGCAACTGTCCTGTTTCTGCCAACAAGTAGCCATGTGATGCCGGACAAGTTTTTTGACCTCAGTGACTCGGTTTCCTCTTCTTCACACTGGGCATAATAACCCAACCATGCCACAACCCTGGGAAGAGCAAGGACATAGCAGAAGTATCTCCCCCATCATTCCAAGAGGCTTCCCCCTTCCTGGGAGAGGCACCAAAAGGTAATTAATCAAAGATTAGGGGTAATAGCACATATTGGAAAGGGTGTGAGGAAATAGGTACGGTCACCTTGGAAGGCAGATTTGAAAGAGCTGTGAACCTTGTAATTACTCATAAAGCCCTATCACCCAGAAATCCCACCTCAAGGCATGTACCCTGGAGAAAGCTCGTCATTTATGCACAGAAAATATGTACAAGGGTTTTGATTCAGCATTGTGGGATACAGTAATAAACGGGAAGCGATGTCTATCAATCCATGCACAGCTGTCAGAAAGGAGAGAGATTTGGTTGCACTCAAGCGAAGTTTCTCCAAGATGTGATCACTGCGTGAAAGTACAGGCTGTTGAGAAATAACTGTGATCTAATATCATTTAAAAGGTAGAAAACCCTGCTCCCCAGTCTCCACAGGTCCGCAGATATGAACATAAATGCACAGAGAAGGTACAGTAACCAGGATTTCCCCTGGGGAGGGGACAGGAAGAGGGGCTGTGGTCAAAAGGCATTTACACTGAGCTAGTCTTGTACCTGTGCACACAGGGAGTCAGGGGCAAACACCTCTCCCTCTTCCTTGGGCTGATAAACGTCGTGAGGTCAATGGCTCTCCGCATGCTCCCGCTGCACCCACCAACACTCCCCACCATGTGTGGCACATAATAGGTGCTTAATACGCCTACTTAAATAGAGAATGGAATTTTATTAATATAGTAGGTATCTGTGTGAAGTGTTTCCAAGATAAATAGCTTTCCTGATTGTGGCTGCTCTTGGAAAACAGCACATCTCCCAGAACGGGTGCTGGAGGGCCCTGCACGGGCACTGGCGTGATGAGACCTGACATTTAGAAAAGCAACTCAGGCAGTGGGGGTGTGGTGGCGGTGGGATAAACTGGAGACAGACAGGGGCAGGGAGACCCACTGGGTGGTGTATGCCATGGTGAGTCGGGCATGAGAACAGGTGTAAAGGCGCGGACCTTGGAGCCCACCTCTGGGTTCAGGTCCACTCCTGAGTACCAGCTGGGTGGCTTTGGGCCTCTTCCCTAATCCCTGTCTTGTGTCCACATGGCACACTTAGAACCTGGCCCAGCACATAGTCAGACCTCAATGAACGCTGGCATTCATGTGCGTTGATGTCATACAGCCGTCCTAGGGGAGGCTGCCTGGGAGGGAGAGCACACACTCTGGGAGGCCATCTGAATTCCAGATCTGCCACTTGCCCCCACGGAAATTTGGGCTAGTTATTTAACCCCCCTGAGGGTTAGTCTTCCCATCTGTGAAATGGGGATAACACCTACTCTCTTCAATTGTTGTGCCATTAAGTTTGATTCTGTTGGTAAAATGCTTGGCACGGAGTAAATGATCAACAAAGGCCAGTGTCCTTCCCCTGACCTGTGCAGAGGTGGGAGAAGAGGTCAAAGGTCACAGCCTCCAGCTGCCCTAGGCCAAACATTTCACAACTCCTTGGCTCTCTCCCAAGAACCTGGGTGCTGGCTTCAGAATCCCTCAGCAGGAACCCCTCCAGGGACTTATTGGTAAACATCTTAATCTGCTCTGGCAACCGTGGGTGCTTAGTCACGGAGGGGAAATTAACATTTTGGAAGTAAGTGCGTCAGCAACGGGTCTAACTGGAAGATACTTGAAATGCTCTTTGGCCAGCCTGGATATGACCTTTTTTTAGAGGTCAAAGTGCTTCTCACTTCCAGTGTTCCTGAAAAATCATTTGGCCATCCATGGAATAAGCTTTCATTGAGCACCTACTGTGTGCCAAGCCCAGCGCTAAACACTAAAGTGACAAGAGTGCCCTCTCTCAGTTGCTAATTCAAATCACATCTCCTGAGTGTCTGCTGTGCACTGAGCACAGCAGCACAGTGCAAGACCCAAAGGACACAAACATGAGATGCCCGGTCCCTGACCCAAAAGAACACTGCAGTTCCAAGTGCAGACAGCAGAAATACAGCAAGCTGGGAGAAATCACTCCTGTCTCCCACTTGTTCTCCAGAGCTTTCTTTCATGTTGAGTGTTAATAACATTGGAAAAGGAGTAAAACTTGAAGCCACAGCAATCATGAAGGGATTACAGACATCCCAGGAAAGGTAATGGGAAATTTGGGAGTGGGGAGTGGAATTTTCTATAAAATCTCTGAACCCCAGACTGCATATGGGATACCTAAATGGCAATTCATCCATCCATTCACCAAATATTCACTGAGTGCCATAAGTCTCACTTGTTTTCATTTCAGACAGAACAGAGGCTTCTGTACGGGGCATCTACAGGCATGTCTCCCACACTATGGGTGTCAGCACCTTATGTGGGTGCCCAAGAAGCATACTGGAGGCCCTTTTAAGAAAACAACTGCTTTCCTCTCAGGAGAACCATTGCCATTACTAATTCAAGAATGAGATAGGAGGCGCTCAGTTTCCCTGGGCTCAGGTTTCCTCTGAAATTCAAGCTATTCCCCAAAGTCTCAGGCCCCTCCTCTGGGCCCTCCCCTGGAGCAGAGTTACTGTTGCTAATTGCACCTATTTTGGGCATCAACATGGGGAAATTGAGACCACAAGGGGCAGATTTGTATCACTTCAGTGGCTGAGCATGCCCAGTAAAAACGAGTTAGAGAACCCCAGCAGCTGAGCATGCTCTGTAGAGGGGAGTCTATCATTTGAATAACCTTCCACTAGGGGCACTGGAGAGCACTGAATATTTCTAAATGTTTTTCAGTGAGTATGTTGGAATTTAACCAATGACCATGCTCTGAAAAAGACTAACTGAGCATATGCAAAACAATGTTACATAACTGGGAACTACCCCCCTTAGTTAAATATTCATTAGCTAGCATGAATCTGCATTAGATAGCAAAATTATAAAAGACAAATCCCAGTAGAAGGCGGGGCTGCTGCTCACTCTTTCTAGAGCCAGCCTGCACTTTGCCTGAGGTGTGTATTTCTTTCTTTTTGTATTAAATGTGCCTTTAGCAGGCTGCTGTTGCCTCTGGGGCCAGCCTGCTCCTTGTCTGTAAATGTGCATTTCTTACTTTTGTATTAAACTTGCTGAGGCTGGTTCCTTGCTTTCCTGGGGCCAACCTGCATTTCGCTGGATAGGTGTGTATGCTTTATTTTTGTGTTAAACTTACTTCTAATGGACAGTCGCTCACTCTTTTGAGCCAGCCTACACTTTGTACTAAACGTTAAGTGTGCATTTCTTACTTTGGTATCAAATTTGGTGTGGGCTCTGCTCAGTCTCTGGAGCTAGGTTACACTGTCTCTGTGAAGCCTACACTTCTTATCTGTTACATTAAACCTGCTTTCACCTTGTATTGTGACTCTGCTCTTGAATTATTTCCTGTGGCAGAGTCAAGAATCTGCTAGAGGATGGGGTGGGTTGAGGCCAGCTATGGCGCCTTCCCAGACCCTCTTTTCCAACATCAAGAACATCTCAGAAATAAATTCCTGCCCAGGCTGTCAGTTTGTGGGGGAAAGTCTCTGTTTTTCACGTGCTGCACGGTCATCTTCTGGTTGTCTTTACAGTTTGGGATAAATAAGCTTCAGGCCAATTTGGCCTCTGTTTGTGTAACTATTGAGGTGGTTTTTGGTTTGCATCACACAGGCAGAGGTTTCCCTCTGCCACAGGTTAAATGGTAGATGTGCACCTCCGTATATATATGAAATAGATAGTTGGCAATGTAAATTGGGGAGAAGTACCATGAATGATTCTTTGTTCAAAATTTTAAAAGAATGTCAAGGGTGGGGTAGAATCAGTTCAGAAGTTACAGATGGTTCCCAGAAATAGCTCCATCAGGAAGCTGTCATGAAGCCCCCTAAGGGAAAGCTGCTGACTGGAGCAGGGGACATAAGCTGAGGGTAGCCATAGTGACTTCAGTATGGTGTGTGTCACCTCCTGTTGCTCCCAAAGAAATTGCCAGCCAAAATTTGAGGTCCTGATGTCTTGATACATGAAGGGAAAAGGGGAGAAAACTCCTGAAACAGAGGAGAGGAAAACAGCTGCAGAGGGCAAGAGGCCAGAAGAATTATGAGTTCCTTGAGAAGGAACAGTGGCCAATTGAGGGGGACAGTAGTGAAGTGGCCCATTCAGGGACAGTAGAAAGCCCTTGACTCTGGAAAGAGAAGCTACTGGCCACCTCCTTCCTCATCTCCATAGCCACTGATTTGTCATTTAAGTAGGTCTCACATGGTTCCCGGTGTTCTCTCTGTTAATTAATCCTTTTTGTCCTGCTTTGATTCATGATGTCTGCAAGGTGCCAGTGAGGATTTCGGAACATTCACCAGTAGAATAACAGGTATTTGCATCATTTCAGGGCATGCATTTTGTTTTTGTTTTGTTTTGTTTTGCAGCTGGCCAGTATAAGAATCTGAACACTTGACCTTGGTGTTTTCAACACTGTGCTGTAATCAAGTGAGCTAACCAGCCCAGGGCATGTACTGAGAACTACTTGCAGAGCCAGGATTTGGTGAGGTGACAGGTGCTAACCTCCCCTCAAACTTAAGGGGTACCAAAAAAAGTGGTGGTAATCAAGATAAAAACTATTTTAATGCATTGTTTTAAAAAATCCAAATTAATGCAAAAAAGAAAACCACCCCAGACAAATAAAACCTAAGAATTTTAAATAATATCGATAAATATTTAGCACCATGCTTGGTGCACAGCAGCAAGCTCTGTGTAAATGACAATGTGGTTTTAGAGCAACACAGAGTTCAAAAGACAAGCTCCAGCTTTCCAGTGGCTCATTCTCTAATTAGGAGGGCCCAGCACTGAGGCAGAAGCCCCTGAGAATGCAGAGAAACAAGGAAAGCCTGTTTCAGGAAAATTAGGGAAGAGAACATTTCTTTGTGAAAATGACACTTTTTGTTTTTTTTTTTTTTACTTACCCCTACCTTACGGTAGGTGCTTAATCAGCATTTGCTGAAAGGCAGAGTAAAAGGAAAGAATAAGGCAGTTCAGGGTTGCATGTCACTGCACAGGGGCAAAGCATAGTTCTGAACAGAGCAGGGGGCGGGCAGGTGCCCCGGGGCTCTCTGCCTCCCTGCACAGCCCCTGCTCTACCTGGGCTTTCTGTGTTTTTTTGTTTTGTCTTGTTTTTTTTTTTAATTGTAGAATTAAAAATACACATAAAAGTAGAGCGAAAAATACAATGACCCCCCCCCATGTAACCACCATAATTATTAATAATTATCAACATTTTGCTGATCTCAGTTTATCCACCCTGACTCTCCCGCCTTGTAATCTTTTCCCGGAGTATTTTAAGACCAATTCCAGCTATCATATCATTTCACCCATAAATACTTCAGTTTGTATGTCCAAAAGATAAAGGCTTTAAAAATATACAACTGCAAAATCATTATCATGTGTAATGAAATCAAGAGCAATAATGTTGCCAAAGCATAACCAAAGCCTAGATTTCTCCAACTGTCTCAAAAGTGTTTTTAAAAAACAAAAAAAAAGCACAATTGCTTCAATCAGGATCCAAATGTGATCCATGCACTGCATTTGGTTGATCTGTCTCTTAAATCTCTTTTAATCTATCACAGTCCCTCTCCCACTTTGTACCCCTGAAAATATCAGGCCACTTGCTTTGTAGAATTCCCTACATTCTGGATGTGATGGAGCACAGTCTTATAATGTCCTTTAGTGGGTTCCTCTAACCTGTGAAATTCCCGTAAGTGGGAAGTTAGGTCCAGAGGCTAAGTTAGCTTCAGGCTGAGTGTTTCTGGAGAAGACTTCACAGGTGGTACTGGGCACTTCCTACTGCCTCAGACCAGGAGCACATAACATCTGCTGCCCCACAAATAGTGGGTCAAGGTCGCTCCACGTAAAGTCCATCCTTAGCCTTTCATCTAATGGTTTTTGCATCCAACCGTGGTTGTTCACTAGTTCACGAGAGGTGGAAAAATTCCAGCTGTCATTTAAAAGACAGGACTCCACTGAGCTCTGTCTAGTGTTCCTGCTCTAGTTCTCATAATTCCCAGTGCCTCTCTCGTCTCACTTTATGTCTAAGGTTAGAAACTGGTGGTTCACTCTCCAAATATGGCCAAAGATGTGTCCAAACTTCACAGTCTTTCTTAAACAGCTAAGCTGATATTCTGAAGTAGGGATCATGTATGTACATGTAAAAATGTGTCTTTTCAGCTTCCTTTAAATTATCAGAAATCCAGCAGCACTGGGTCAGCCCCACCACTTGGTGGCAGTCTGCGAGATCTGACTAATGACTGACACTCTATACACAGCATTGCTCTTGGTTCTCCCCACTGTCTCCCCAAGGCTGAGGTTGAGCCCTTGCAGTGCTGCTTTTCTTATGATAGAGAAATAGTTCTATATGCTGAGGCCACCATCAAAAGTCTGAAATCAAAAGACATACCAAAAGGGAAGTTTGTTTCAAGAAAATTAGGAAAGAGAACATTTCTTTATTTTGACTTTTTTTTTTTTAATGAGAATATTAGCCAAAGTGTATCTGTGCTAAATGGGTATGGCTTAAGATGCTATTGTGTTGTTAGTGCCAGTTAGTATGTGGAGTTTGTGACCCCTGTTTTACCCTCTCTCTCAGTAAGATATCCAACCCCGTAACTTCAGGAACCATCTTTTATGTACGGAAATGTACCTCCTGCTCCCCAATTCGTGTTGAAGCCCTAACCCCAGCACCTCAGAATGTGACTATATTTAGAAATACAAACTTTGAGTAGGTGATTAAGTTAAAATGAAGTTTTTAGGGCCGGCCCCGTGGCTCACTCAGGAGAGTGTGGGGCTGGTATTGCTGAGGCCGCAGGTTCGGATCCTGTATGGGGGTGGCCGGTGCACTCACTGGCTGAGTGTGGTGCAGACCACACCGTGCCAGGGGATGCGATCCCCTTACCAGTCAAAAAAAAAAAAAAATTAAGTTTTTAGGGTGGGCTCTAATCCAATCTGACTGATGTCTTTATAGGAAGAGGAGCTTAGGACCCACAGAGACACCAGGGGTGTGTGTGCTTAGACAGATGACCAGGTGAAAAGGCAGCAAGAGGGCAGCCATCTGCAAGCCAAGGAGGGAGGCCTCAGAGGAAATCAACCTGCCGGCTACTTGATCTTGGACTTCCAGCCTCCAGAACTGTGAGGAAATAAATGTCTCTTGTTTAAGCCACCCAATCTGTAGTATTTTAATATGATAACCCTAGCAAACTAACACATATTTTTATGCTGAAGATGCCAAATCCAACTTTCTAGCCCATGCTGCTGTCCTAAACCCCAGATCCAAATGTCAAATAGCCTGCATTATAGCTACAAGCAAAAATCTCCCAGTCTAAGCAGACCTGCAGAGGCAGGAATGGACTGTGGTGGAAGGATATAGGTGTGGCTGGATTAGGGAAAAAAGTCTGAACAGGTGGGTTGTGGGTGAGATCATAAAGTGCTAAGAAGCAGTAGGTTTGCTGAAGACCACAAAAGATTTTCAAGTGCCATTTTGGGAAGATTAATCATGCTACCTTCCCTTATTGGGAGAAATTAACATGTCTTAAGAATGTTTTGTTGTGGTATTTTAATCTTCAGTCCAGCCAACCAAACATAGCAGACCACAATAAACATTTGTTGAGTTCAGTTGACTTGTCATTCCACATTAGAACAAAAGGGCAGCACAAGCCTGAATTAGCAGTTAGCCACATTGTACAAACAAATACCACTCAGTGTGCTAACTGCCCCAGGGGGAAAAGGCCTGGATTTGGCCCAAGTTAGGGTGGCCTTTGTTGGAAAACAAATTAGTACCTTTGGAGGTAAGGAGGTAGCATTGTAGGGAGAACAAAGGCTCAATCACTAGCCCAAGGCCGCCCCACCCTACTATCTCTAACTGGATTGTGGTATCCTCGATGTCCTCAAGAAGCAAGAGCTCCAAAACACAATTACAGGTCCAGGTTCCACTCTGACAGTCCAAGGGGCCAAGTGGAAGCAACAGAAAGAATGTCACATAAACAGAAAAAGTGAGAAACAAAAAATAAATGCAAAACAAAACCAAAAAACCCTCAAATTTACTTAAAGTTTGTGAATCAGCTATCAGAACTATATGAAAAAATTAATGCCAAGCAAAAGAGTCAGTACACTGAACCATAAGAACTTTCATTCTAAGTGAAAAAAGTTTTGTGAGGCACCGTACATGATAAAACTATGAGTATGTTTAGGATGCTTAGAGAGTTAAAGGAAGGCATTGCATTTGCTAAGAAAAGATATAACAAAAATAGGCAGAAATAAAACAAGGTGGATGTGAAAAAGAGAAAGATAAAATCTTAGGGTCTGCTATACACAGCTAAACTTATATTCTCAAGAAACATAGCAAAGAGTTAGAAAAAAAAATTTTTACTTTCATACAAATGAAACAAATTAAAGAGGACACAGAAAATGGAAAGATATCCCACGTTCATGACTGGAAGAATTAATATTGTCAAAATGTCCATACTAACCAAAGTGATCTGCAGACATAATGCAATCCCCATCAAAATACCAATGACAGTCTTCAGAGAAATAGAAAAAAAAAATCTCAAAATAGATATAGGACCACAAAAGAACCAAATAGCCAAAGCAATCCTGACCAAAAAGAACAAAGCTGGAAGCATCACACTACCTGCATCAAAATATACTACAAAGCTATAGTAACCAAAACAGCATGGCATTGGCATAAAAACAGACACATAGACCAGTGGAAGAGAAGAGAGAACTCAGAAATAAATCCATGTATCTACAGCCAACTGATTTTTGACAAAGGCACTAAGAACACACATTGGGGAAAGTACAGCCTCTTCAATAAATGGTGCTGGAAAAACTGGATATCCATATGCAGAAGAAAGAAACGAGGTCCTTATCTCTCATCATATACCAAAATAAACACAAAATGGATTAAAGACTTAAATGTAAAATCTGAAACTAGAAAACTTCTGGAAAAAAATATGGGGGAAACACTCCAAGACACTGGTCTGGCCAAAAATTTTATGGAGAAGACTTTTTTAAAAAGACTTAAAACACAGGCAACAAAAGCAAAAATAGACAGATGGGACTAAATCAAATTAAAAAGCTTCTGCACAGCAAAGGAAACAATCAACAGAGCTAAGAGGTGACCTGAAGAATGGGAGGAAATATTTGCAAATTTTTCATCTGACAAGAGATTAATATCCAGAATACACAATAAACTTAAACAAGTCAACAGCAAAAATCCACATAATCCCATTTAAAAATGGGCAAATTACCTGAATAGACATTTCTCAAAAGAAGACATACAAATGGACAACAGGTATATGAAAAGACACTCAGCATCACTAATCATCAGGGAAATGCAAATAAAACCTCAATGAGAAATTATCTCATTCTGGTTAGAATGACTATTACCAAAAAGACAAAAAATAACAAACGCTAGTGAGGATGCCAAGAGAAGGGAACTCTTGTACACTATCAGTGGGAATATAAATTAGTACAACCATTATGGAAAACGGTGTAGAGTTTCCTCAAAAACTACAAATAGAACTACCATATGATCCAGCAATCCCACTGCTGGGTATTTAACCAAAGAGATATCTGCACCCCTGTGTTTACTGCAGCACTATTCACAATGGCCAGGACATGGAATCAACCAGGTATCCACTGACAGATTAATGGATAAGGAAAATGTGGTATATACACACAATGGAATACCACTCAGCCATAAAAAAGAATGAAATCCTGTCTTTTGCAGCAACATGGATGAGCCTGGAAGACATTATGTTAAGTAAAATAAGTCAGGCACAGAAAGATAAATAGTGCATTTTCTCACTCATATGTGGAAGCTTAAAAAACAAGTTGAGTTTATAGAAGTAGAGAATAGAATTGTGGTTACTAGAGGCTGGGAAGAAGAGAAGAGCGGGGATAGGGAGACGTGGCCAATGAATACAAAATCACAGCTAGACAAGAAAAATAAGTCCTAGTGGTCTACAGTAGTTCTAGGCATATATAATTAACAATAATTTATTGTATGTTCTCAAGATGGTTAGAAGAGAGGAGATCAAATGCTCCCGTCACAAAGAAATGATAAATTTTTATGATGATGAATATGCTAATTATCCTGATTTGATCATTACACAGTTTACATGTATTGAAATATAACTCTGTACCCCATAAATATGTACAATCAATATATGTCAATTAAAAAAATAAACTTTGAAAAATGTTTATTTTCACTAGAAATAAGTATAAAATGGATTAAACGTGAAAAAAATGGAAACACTCTTGATTTTGATAAAGTGGTGATATTGACCAAAGTCTGCCAGAAAGCAATCTGGTAATACATATAAAAAGCTTAGAAGCTGTTCATAATTTTGGACTCACTAATTTTATATTGGGGAATCTATTCCATCGAAATAACCAAACACAAGCCAAAGGCAACAGGCACAAACATATTCTTTGTTATCTATGACGGCTAATTCCTGAAAAGCCAGAATGTTCATTATGAGATGGATAGTTTAATAAAATATGGGACATCAATTGAGCAAAAGAATATAGACCCATTAAAACAATTACAAAGACTGCATAAAAACATTCTTAAAGATTTATGACAAAAAGTTTAAAGTTTAAAAATAGATTTTGCTTTCCAGCTGTCATGGAGAAACTGCCCAACTAATCCTCCCACTATAAACAACCATAAAACTAGACAAAGTGCATGAGGCATCTTGCTTTTTGGCACTGGACGTCAAACAGTGCAAGAGGGCTAGGCCTGAAAGAAGGGAAACTTACAGGACTTGCCCCGCTATAACCCCATCCCCTCCATGAGGACGATTTCCCAACTGCAGCGCAGCCAGCTGGGGTCTAGGCAGAGCACGCTATTCTACTGATCGGAGGAGGCCAAAGTCAGGGTTCAGGGAAGCGGAAGTGGTTGAACTCTGTGGGGCAGAGCATCAGAGAGGAGGGAACTCTGTACAGGGGAGGGCGTAAGTCTGTGTCTGGGGGTCCTCACAAGTGCTTTGCTGAGGACTAAGCTACATGCAGGGTGCAGGGTGAGACTACCCAATGTCTCCAGGTAGTAGCTGCTGTGGGGTTGAAAGCAGAATAAAAATACCCAAGGTTGGGTGATGCTTGAGGATGTTAGGGTTCCAGCCCAGCCAGATCCCACCATCATTTAAAGAAAACTTAAGGTATATTGAGAAAAGCAAGGTCAATAAATTCAGTAACTTATAAAATACAACTGATCAAAACAGATTCATGATGATATAGATAGTCTAAATAGCCCTTTATCTACTGAAGAAATTGAATTAGTTATAAAACCTTCTCACAAAGAAAATTCCAGGTCCATGTGGTGTCAGTGGTGAATTCTGTTAAATACTTAAAAAGAAATAATACCAATATTGAACAAACTCTTCAGAAAACAGAGGAAGAAGGAACATTTGTTAAGTTGTATTATGAGGCTAGCATTACCCTGAGTCCAAAGCATTGACATTTCCAGAAAAGAAAAGTACAGACCAATATCACTCATGAACATAGATGTAAAAATCCTCAAAAAAATATTGACAGATTAAGTCAATAATATGTAAAAAAGTATATTACATCCTGGCCAAGTGGGTTTTACCCCAGAAAATCAAGTTTGATTTAATATTCAAAAAATTGATCAAAGCAGATGCTTTGAGAAACAGTTTGGCAGTTTTTCAAGAAGTTAATTGTAGAACTACCCTACAGCCCTGAAATTCCACTCCTAGGTCTCTCTCCAAGAGAAGTGAACACATATGTTCACACAAACACATGAACATTCCTAGCAGTATTACTCATAAAAGCCAAAAACTGCAAATAACCTAATTTTCCATCAACTGGTGACCAGACAAAATGTGCTATATCCATTACAATGGAACACTATTCAACAATAAAAAGCAACAAACTATTGACACAGGCTACATCATGGATAGACCTCAAAAATTGTATGCTAAGTGATAGAGTTTGGATGTGTTGTCCCCACAAAGCTCATGTTGAAATCCGATCCCCAACTTGGCAGTGTTGAAAATGGTTTGGGTCATGGGGGGTGTATCCCTCATGAATAGACTAATGCCCTATCTGGGGAGGGTAGTGAGTGAGTTCTTGCTGTATTGGTTCCTGCAAGGCCTAAATGTTTAAACAATATCACTTATGTGTGACAGATCCAGACAAAGCCAACATGTATATGGAGAAATTAGATGAATAGTTACCTAGGAATGGCGATTGGGACAGGAATTAACTGAAATGGGCAGGAAGGATCTTCCTGGAGTGATGTAGATGTTCTTAAACTAAGTTATAATGATGGCTGCACAACCCAGTACAGTTACTAAAAATCATCAAATTGTATACTTATAAGTAAAATATACTTCAATTAAGCTATTGAAAAATTGGGCCGAGCCCATGGCACACTCGGGAGAGCGCAGCGCTGGGAGCAGCAGCGACACTCCCGCCGCGGGTTCGGATCCTATATAGGCATGGCTGGTGCACTCACTGGCTGAGTGCCAGTCACGAAAAAAAAAGGCAAAAAAAAAAAAAATCAATCAGTGTGATTTACTACATTAACAGAATGGAGAAAAACCATGTCCTCATCTTAATAGATGCAGAAAAAGCATTTGACAAGTTTCAAAATCCATTCATGACTAAACACAAAAAGCAAACTCTCAAAACCTCAATAGTAAAAAAGCAAACTTCCTCAAACAAATAAAGGACATCTATGAAAATTCTACAGCTAACTTCATATTTAATGATGAAAGGCTGAATGCTTCCCCCTAAAATCTGGCACAAGTCGAGGATGTCCACTCTCCTCACTTCTACTCAATATCTTTCTGGAGGTCTTAGCCAGTGCAAAGAGGTAAGCAAAAGAAAAAAGGCATAAAGATTGAAACATACATAAAATTGTCTCTATTCACAAATGACGTGATAGTCTATGTGAAAGATCCTAAGGACTCTACACAATGTCTAGTAGAATAAGTAAAATTTAGAAATGTTACAGGGAAAAAGGCCAGTATATGAAAATCAGTCTCATTTCTATATACCAACATTCAATAATCAAAAACTATAACCTTAAAAACAATAATATTATTGTAACAGCATTAAAAAATACTTAAGGGCAAATGTAAGAAAATATGTGTAAGACCTGTACGTGGTGGAAAGCCTCAAAACTGAAAAAACTAAAGATAGAAATTTACCATGTTCACAGATTGGAAGACAATATTGTCCATAATCCTCAGCTTCACCCTCACACTCACCCTAACCTTAACCCTAACCCTAACTCTAACCCTAAGCCTAACCCTAACCCTAACCCTAACCCTAATCCTTATCGTCATCCTCACCCTCACCCTAACCCTCACCCTCACCTTAACCCTCACCCAACCCTCAACCTCACCCTCACCCTAACCCTAACCCTAACCCTCACCCTAACCCTAATCCTCACCCTCACCCTCACCCTCACCCTCACCCTCTGGTAGCAGTTCCTCCTATCAAGAACAGACATCTATTTCCCATTGCCTGAATCTGGGTGGGCCTTTTAACTTGCTTTGGCCAACAGAATGATGGATCCTACTTCCAAGACTAGGTTAAGCTTCTGCTCTCTCTCCTGGAATCTGCCCAGCTGCCGTGTGAGAAATCTGAGCTAGCTTGCTGGAGGATGAGAGACATGTGGAGCAGAAATGAACCATTCCAGTGGAGACTGATCTAGATCAGCCAGCCTCCAGTCAACCCAGCAGTTGGGTACAGAGGTGTAAGTGAACCCAGTGTCCATCAACCCAAAATTAATCTACAGATTTGACTCACTGTCGAGAAAATTTCAACAGGATTTTTTGGATAAATTGACAAGCTTGGTCTAAAATTTATATAGAAATGTCAAGAATATAGTATAGTCAAAACATATTTGAAAAAGAACAAAGTTGGAGGACTTGTACTTTCTGATATCAAGACATACTATAAAGCCACAGTTCATGGTAACAGTGTAGCATTAGCTTTAAGGGTAAACAAATAAATCAATGGAACTTAATAAATGTAGTGGGTTGAACATTATCCCCTCCAAAATTTATGTATTCCTGAAATCTCAAAATGTGACCTTATTTGCAGATAGGATCTTTGCCAATGTACTTACATTAAGAATTCTGAGATGAGATCATGCTGGAATTAGGATGGGCCCTAAATCCAATGACTGGTGTCCTTACAAGAAGAGGAGTGGACACAGAGACACATGGAGAAAGCCATGTAAGACAGAGGCAGAGACTGAAGTTATGCAGCTACAAACCAATGAATGCTTGCAGCCAACAGCAGCTAACAGCAGCAAGGAAGGATTCTACCCAAGAGCCTTCAGAGGGAGCGTGGCCCTGCCAACAGGTTGATTTGGGGTTTCTGGCCTGTAGGACTGTGACAGAGTAAGTTTCTGTTGTTTTAAGCCACCAAGTTTGTGGTAATTTCTTGCAGCAGCCTCAGGAAACTAATTCAATAGAGAACCAGAGTAGAATCACAAAAATATAATCAACTGATTTTCAAAAAAGAAGAAAATGTAATTCAATGAAGAAAAAATAATATCCTCAAGCAATGGCACTGGAACTAGATATCCAAATGAAAAAAATAAAATAAACCTTAATCTCTACCCCCACAGCATACATAAAATCTATTTGAAATAAATCATAGATCTGAAAGCTAAAACTATAAAATTTCCAGAAGAAAACAGAAGATAAAAATTTTATGACCCTGTAGTAGTCAAAGATTTAAGACACAAAAAGCACTAACCATAAAAGAAAAAAAATGATGAATTGCACTTCATAAAAGTCCAAAACTTCTGCTCTTTAAAAGACACCACTAAGAAAGTAAGAAAACAAGCTATGGATAAGGAGAAAATATTCACAGTACATATATCTGACAAAGAATTTGAATCCAAAATAAACAAAGAACTCTTAAAACTCAATAATAAGACCAACAACCCAACTTAAAAAGAGAATAGCAAAGGATTTAACCAGAGACTTTACAAAAGAAAATATTCAAATGGCCAAAAAGTCCATGAAAAAATAATCAGCATAATTAGTCATCAGGGAAATGCAAATTAAAGCCACAATGAGATACTATTTCATATCTACTAGAGTGGCTAAAATGAAAAAGACTGATAACACCTGGTGTTAGCAAGGACCAGGAGCAACTGGAATCCTCATGTCCTACTGCTGGTGGTGTAAAATGGTACAGATGTTTGGAAAATAATTTGGCAGTTCTTACAAAATTAAGTATATACTTACCATAGAACCCAGCTGTATTAGTCTGTTCTGTGTTGCTATAACAGAACACCTGAAACTAGGTGATTTATGAAGAAAATGAAATTTATTGCTTATGGTTTCTGAGGCTGGGAAGTCCAAAGTCCATCTGGTGGTGGCAACAGTGAGCCAGAGGTCTCATGTTGCAAGATGGTGCAAGCAGAGAGAACAGAGAAAGAGAGAAAGACAGACTCTCCTCTTCTTTTAAAGCCATCAGAATCACGCCCCTGACCACCATTTTTAATCCATTCACTACTGCATGGTCCTACAATCCAATCACCTCTTCAAGGCTCCACCTTCTAATTACTGTAATAGGATTTCTCACCCTCTTAACAGTCACAGTGGGGGCTAAGTTTCTAATACACAAAGCTTGGGGGACACAATTCAAGCTTTAGGGAGTGTTGGGGGGACATAAATCAATCCACTACACCAGCCATTATATGTCAAGTATTTATCCAAGAAAAATGAAAACATATGTACACACACACACCCCAGAAAGAAATTCTTATACATAAATGTTCCTACCAGCTTTTTTCATAACTGGAAACAACCCAAACATCCATCAGCAGGTGTATGGACGAACAAATTGTGGTAAGTCCACACAATGAACACCACTCAGCAATTAAAAGGAATAAATTACTGATACACACGACAACGCAGATGAATCTCAAATCATTATCTTGAAGGAAGAAAAAACATCAAGAAATAGTATGTTCTAAACAGCTGCATTTGTGAGAAGTTCTAAAACAGGCACAATTAATTTGTAGTGATGGGAATCAGATCAGTGATTGCCTGGAACTGCTGATGGGGGTGGAACTGACTGGGAATGGGAACAAGAGAAGCTTTGGGGTTGCTGAAAATGCTTTTATCTTGATTGAGGTGATGATTATATGGTAAATTCATGTGTCAAAACTCATCAAATTGTACACTTATTGTTTGTAAATTATACCCCAAAAAGTTAATTCAAAATTCATTTTACCTCTGAGATTTTTGTTTCCATACGGACCAAAACCAGAAGTAAATTTTGCATAATGAATGTCTCAGATGTCATTTATATGAACGAAAATAACAAGGTGTAGCCAGAGCTAAAAAAGACAGACAGGGCTAGTTTATGACCTTGAAGAATTTTGCTCGTTCTACTAAGATATTTGGACTTTATCTTGTGTGAGAAGCAGTGGCATGATAGCAAGCTTTATGGGTTCTTTTTGAACTATTCCACTTATACTGTTGTATCATTTTGGGAAAATACAGTGATTCTTCAGTATAGGTTATGGACACTGAACCTGACATGTTCTATGCAGGAAGTGTGAAATTTATGGAAACCCAACCAGATTAGTAGTCCATTCAAACAAATACCGTTCATCAATACATATTGATTCAGGTGCTTTACGTATAGTATCTAATTTTATTTACACAACAGCACTGAAAGATAAGCATATTATATCAGTTAGCTTTTGTTGCATAACAAACCACCCCAAAACTAGTGACTTAAAAAAAACCCACTTATTTAGCTCATCATTCTGCAGGGAGACAGTCTGAATCGGGCTCAGCTGGCAGATTCTTGTAGCCTCACTGGGTTCACTTACACCTCTGTACCCAGCTGCTGGGTTGACTGGAGGCTGGCTGATCTAGATCAGTCTCCACTGGAATGGTTCATTTCTGCTCCACATGTCTCTCATCCTCCAGCAAGCTAGCTCAGATTTCTCACACGGCAGCTGGGCAGATTCCAGGAGAGAGAGCAGAAGCTTAACCTAGTCTTGGAAGTAGGATCCATCATTCTGTTGGCCAAAGCAAGTTAAAAGGCCCACCCAGATTCAGGCAATGGGAAATAGATGTCTGTTCTTGGTAGGAGGAACTGCTAAGCCCATTGCAAATGGGCAGCATTTAGAGAGGGGTGGAGGACTGTGACCATTTTTTGCAATCTACTGCCATTATTATCCCCATTCTATGTAAAAGAAAACCAAGGTTCAGAGAAGTCAAGTAACTTTTCAAAGGTCACACAGCCCATAAATGACAGAGCTGCTGGGCTCCAGTTATTAATCATTCCCACAACAAAATGTGGATCCTTGTTTTAAGGAACTTACAGTATTCTATGCTGTTTAATCTATTATTCTCTCCCTCTATAATGTTATAGAATCAACAGATGAGAGGATGAAGGAACAGGAAGTTTACAGGCAGTAGATGTTTCTGAAATGATCTCAAGTGTGACAGATTATCTCCTGAGACTTCAACAGAAATGAAATTCAATTCCATTTGGCAACATCAGCAGCTGAGAATGTCCCCAGTAAATATTCGGTTTGTCTCCGCCTTTCCTCATCCTTCAGAAAAAGAAGAACAGAAAAACGCCAAGCAGGCTGTTTACCAAGTGTTGTTTGAGGATCTCAAGCTCCCATCCGTGGATGCAACCACGGTGTTTGTGGGCAGCTGTGGTCAGTGGCGATGGAAAAAGAGAGGGGAGAGAAGCCTTCTCTCTGTCGCTAGGCTACCAGTTCCTGTGCAGTAATCGCAAGATGCAGGCAAGAGGACACATGGAAAGTTTCCTCATGTTTAGAACATTATCAGATCGTTGCCAAAACAAGCCAATTTGCAACTGAGCACAGCAAACAGACATTTGCGATTGAATGCCACCGGAGGAGACCACTGCTTCTGATACCCCAGAAGCAGAATGGGGGGAAGCCAGCGGAGAAACGCTCGTGGGTGATGGCACAGCCAGTCCAGTGCAGGACGTGGCGCGTGGCCGTGAGAAGCAGGGAGTCAGGAAATGTACACCCTGACATCCATGAAGGGAGCAAGTGCATGGGAAGGGAGGAAGACTTAGAGCAGGTAAAATTGCTTTGGAGGGAGAACCAGAGAGAGTTATTGACTGTTGCACCCCAAATTTGCACATCTGTGCTTCTTACCAAAGTAGATGGAGTGGCACAGTGATCCCAAACTTGCTCAATTGCCTGGAGAGCCTGGGCACAGTGTACCTTCCTGGGCCCCTACAGACAGAGTCCAATTCTGCAGTAGGTTGGGTGGGTCTGTTTTCACAAGAGCTCCGGGCAACTGTGATTCCAAGCCAGCATGGAATATGCTGGCGTGCAGTGGTGCAGAGCTTCCCAGCCTTGTTCTCAGGTGATCACGCATAGAAAATATTTGGAGGGAGGGGTGTGCACTGTTCTTAGCAGAAGGCAAATACTTAAGGGCAATCAGTATTTTAGCACGTCTCTCCTGGGTACAATATTCAAAATCTGCTCCTGGTACTGGAGCCAGTTCCCGGATGGTCCCTATTAGGAGTCTGCCCTTTGATGGCTGCACTGTGGGAGAGTCTGGGGGATCCCGGGGCAGGAGCTGGGGCAGGAAGATGAGGCTGGAGGTCCCTGCAGTTTAGGGCCTTGGTTGTACATCACTATTGAAGGAAGAATTCCAACATTCAACACAGCCAGACCAGGTCGACCCGATGAATAGAAGCACTGCCTGACACACAGTCACTGGGCACCGTTTAGAAGGTTTGGGGTTATGGAAAAAGTTTGGCATTTGGAGTTCCAGATTCTGGATTTCTACACAGGTGCCAGTGTTTGCTATGTAGTGCTGGCCATGTGTAAACCTCAGTTTCCTTCTCTGGAAAGGAGGGTAATAATGAGTGCTTCTTCATAAGGTTGTGGTGGGTACCAAATAGACAGTAAAGCCCCATGTACACTTGTTAGGTCTAAACCATTGTGCAAGTGCTGGTTTCTCTCTTCCGATCATGAAATTTCAAGACATTTCAGGTGCCTCAGTTTAAATGTTTGTGATTTTTGTTTTGTTTTTCTTTTAAGTCAGTGAAATGCTTTGAGAGTTTACATACAGATCCACAATCCCTTATCAACAATGCTAAAGCCCCAAAAACTTTGAATTCCGAAAGACTTCCCATATTTGGTGGGACAATTTGACCTGCCCTGAGCTCGTTTCCCAGCAACACCTGACCTGAGGCTCTGCATGGTTTTTATTTATCTTCTCCATATGGTTTGCTCCAGAAATACTAGTGTGTTTAATTTGGGGGTGTTTCCCAAACTCCTCAAAGTGTATTACATGATATGTGGTATATGCACAGTGTTTTCCTTCTAAAATCAGGAAAAGTCCTGAATTAATAATCTGGTCCCAGGGGATTCAGAGAAGGGACTGTGGGCCTGTACTCCCCCCATTAAAAGTTACAGAATTGTTAGCCTTAAAGGGTGTCTTTGAGATCATGCGCACTCATGTCAGGGATCTATTCTACTGCATTTCCTTAAGAAGGTATCTTCTAATTGCTGCTTGGAATCTTCCAGAACCAGAGACCTCACTACTTAAGTCCTGGAAACTCATTCCACTGTGGATTGCTTCTTCTCTTTAAAGGACTTCTGGCATCTGCTCCAGATCTGTCTCCTTTGAACCCCCATCAGTGAACTCCATTCTGTCGTCTGGACCCCATAGAATCTGGCAACCCCTCTTCAGCTGGATCCAGCTTTCAGGGCTGGCTGCATGTGGAGTCCTGTGCAAAATGAATACATAGGGCCCTGGTTCAAAGAAAGAGGAGAAAAATGCTATGAAAGTACTAAAATGTAGCTTTTTCCTTTCTTTCCCAGTCTCTCTCAATTTTTCACAGTGTTTTTAACTTCCTATTTAATGTTGTAAGTTAAAAAAATGAAAATGTTGAATTATTAGCATGAATTTTGTCCAACTTTATATTGTCCAGTTTTAAATGCACATCTAAGGACATCTAACTTATGTGTTGAGTCCCTGAAGTGCACAGCTTGTATTTTGCAGCTTGTTCGTGCGTGTGCATTTCATTCTTACCAGGAGAGCTGAAACTCTGCACAGAGTTAACTCAACTATTTTAATTTCAGTTCTTGATATGCACCTTCTATCCAAACTCTTTATCTTCCTCTTACTGAGGAAGAAGGAAGGACTAAGAGGAAAAGCAACTGTGGAGTGCCCTGTCTTTCTCTTTTCTCTATGGCATCTCTTCCTCCTCAAGTGGCCGGCCAGCACAGGCGAGTAACACGACTAAGAGAGGATGTGACAGGGGTTCTCGGTCGTTCCTGTTTCTCAGAACACCACTGCCCACTTTCTGCTTTTGAAGCAAGTTTTAGTTTAAAAGGAAAGCGTGACCCCATAGGGGTGTCAGAGCCCCTTTTATTCAGCCGTCGCTGTGACACACACCTTGCACTCACTTTGAGCCTCGCTGAACTCTCATGTGTTGTGGGCATCTTGAACACTAGGAATGCATGAGGTGCAAGGAACGGGACACACCTACATACATATCTCTTCTGCTCACACCCGTGCACCAGCATCCCATCGGTTTTCATTTATAAAACAAAAGCTCAAAGATAAAATTATTAAGAACTTCAAGACAGCAACAGCAGAGCATTAAATCAAGCACAAAGCCCTCCTGAGCCCTGTGGGACTGCACAGACCAAACACCTGCAAAGCTGGTCCTGCATGGGTTGTTTCTGTCCTTTCTTCATTTGGACTATCCAACTTCAGGGCCCCTGAGGGAGCCCACATCTAAGTCACTTAAGAGTTCTAAGTGGGGGGAGTTCAAGTGCACAGTTGCCAGTGGCTGGAAATGGCTTCCTGTGCTGGTTCTAACAGATGAGAATGTAGTGTCTGGATTTATGGTTGCTGTCTTGTCACCATGAGGAGACAAGCCTAAGGGCCAAAGCTTACGTGTCAAAGGTGGGAGAGCAGGAAGATGGAAAGAGCTGGCTCCTTATCACTGAACCACTGCACTAAACAACTTCTGGCTGCCTTCCTTCCCTCAAGAGTTCTTGTTGCATGAGATGATAAACGCCCTTATGGTTTAAGCCGCTTTCGGTTGGGTCTTCCATTACATTAGTGATTAGCGTCAAAACTGATAAACACTCCCATAGCATAGACACAACTTTACTCTTACAGGAGCCTGGTCGGCCCTGGTGCAGCACCCTCTGCTCCGGGAGGTGAGTGTGCCAGCAGCCTGAACAAGACCACCTTTCTGGTGGCGAAGGAGGTGGCAGTGACCACCTAACCCTGGTCTCTATCTTGTCTGCTTGCTGGTTTTCCAGCCTAATATCCACCTTGTCCTTCCAGTTTCAATTCAAGCACTTCAGCCAGCTTAAGATGAGCGTGATCTACATGCCTCTGACCAAGGCCTGGATAGCAAAGAACACATAGGCCCTGCCATGCAGTGGCTCAAAGTCATTCTGGGAAGAAATCCTGGCAAAGATCGTTATTAGTGTCTAAGATTCAGTTCCCTGGAAAGGGTCTGAGATGGGAACTGGATTCAGAAGGCCTAGTGAGTCGTGCTCTCAGGAGATACACCAGCAAGGAGAGAGGAAGACAGGACTGGGGACAGAGAAGTTGACCCATGCTGGGGTGCCACTGAGACCTCAGACAATTCCAGGTGGAGCTCTGGAGCCGGGATGACCCTTCGGAGTCGTCCCAAGTTGAGGTGAATGGGCTGGATCTCCATATCCCTATCAGCCAGTCACTGGCCATATGCTGCGGCCTAGGAGAGGTATGACAATGGCTGAGACAGAAGACAAGCCCCAGTGAAGGGTGCACAGCGGGCTGGGGACACCAGGAGGGGGCGGAGCCGTAGTCCATGTATGGTCACACCTGACAGAAGAATGTGGTTCTGACATGAATGAAGGCTGATGTTTTAATTTATGTTAAGGAGCGAGACAAAGTGGTATTCCCAACTGGGGGATGGGTGCTTTGCCTAAAGAGGGGACCCTGGTGAAGCACCGTGATATTCACATCAATTAGGTTGACCACATAATTTATCATTTAAATCAAGACACTTTTGAGAGAGAAAGGGAACATTATTAATCATCATGTCAGTACCACAGACTTCTGAGCTATTATTCTCATTTTACAGATGAGGAAACTGAGGCACAGAAGGTTGAGTAACCCTCCCCACCACTTGCTAACCAGCAGTTGCCAATGGTGGGGTCAGGATTCGGACCCTGGCAGTCTGGTTTCAGAGACGAATTCTCAAGACATTGTAGAGGCAGAATTGGCAGACTTGGTGATAGATTGGTTGTGGGGTGTAAACTGAGGGCTCAGAAGGAAGCCAAGGGTTCAGGCTTGAGCTGAAGAAGATGGAAAGCAACAGGGAAGATGGTGGGACCATTGACTGGGTGAGGTGTCAGAATGGGGTGAGAGGAAAGATGGAGGGACAGGGGCATCTAAGACCTTCAGCAAGCAGTAGTGCAACCAGCTTACTGGCTTTGAGGTAATAGATGGGAACTGAAAAACTGCTTTCTCAAATTACTTATATTTATGGTAGAATCATCCCATATGAATCAATATCCTATATAGAATTATTCAGTCTATCTAAACCAAAGCTTTCTATTGATGCACAACACACACACACACACACAGACACACAGTCCTTTAGGATGGGGTAGACACTCACAGAACCTCACACTTAGCTGGGTGTCTCAAGATCCCATTGGTGACCCTACAGCTATGGATGCTGTCCCTTCTTGCTGTGGACAGCAGCTGGTAGGAAGGCTCTCTCACAGCAAGGATCTTCCAGCCAGAGGCTCACCCTTCCAGCACTGGGAGAGGAGGCAGAGCATGCAGCCCTGTGGTGGGAACAAGAATCACTGGGCTATGAAAGCTCAGAGTTCTGTTCCTAGTGGGACATTACTTCTGCGATTGGTCTCCCTAGGGATATTACCGCTCGTGTCCTTGCAATTGGCTAAATGGAAACTAGCAACCCTAATGGGTTGATCTTATATTCTATGAGAACACGCATTGATTCAGCTACCCCCACCCATTTGGCTGTGGGATTTACTGATACACAATTCAGGCAGCCTTTAGGGCAAGAGCTGATGAAACCCCATTGCCAGAACTGGGGCTTAGAGTCACTAACAATACATTTAGGTATGCCACATAAGGGAATCAGAGAGGAGAAGCAAATTTGGAGTGGAAGGTGGGATTCAGCCTTGGACATGATGAGTTTGAGGTACTAGTGAGGCATTTAAGGAAATGTATGTTCATGGGAGGTTGACTTTGTAGGTCGGCTGCCCAGAGAGAGATCTTGGCTTCTGATAGAAATTTTGGGACAACAAGCTGGTTGATGGTCATTATGTACTATGTGGAAAGTACTGGCATGAAGAGAGCCTAGAACAGAACCTTGAAGCACTTCACTTAAGGGTTGGATGCAAGAGGAGGAGCTGGCAAAGGGGTTTGAGGAAAACAAGACGCGGGGTCGGGGTGGAGGGAGCCAGGAGAGAAGCCTGTTAGAAAATGCAAAGGAAGGGGCTTTAAGAACAGATGGTGAGCAATGTAAATGCTGTGGATAAGTGTGCAACCTACAGTCTCAAAAACATGGGCTGCATTTAGAGATGTGCAGGTCACTTTGCAGGAGCCAATTTCGGTGGAGTGGGAGGTGGGAGGCAGCAGCCAGAGGATTGGTTTAAGAATGAAGAGCAGGAGTTAGAGAGAATAGGTAATTTGTTCAAGAAGTTGCCCATGAGTGGAGCAGAGAGGAAAAAATCCCTAGTGGGTGGGGCACAAGTTCAAGAGAGAGGCTGGCAAAGGTAAGAGGGAGTGGAGCAAGTTTTGTACTGATGGGGAGGAACTAACAGGGAGATTAGTACAGGGCAGACTGAAAACAGGAGAGGCAGGAGGTACTGACGAGGCGGAGATCTCTGAGAAGATGGACATTAAAGACAAGAATGAAAAATCCCATACCTCCTCCATGGAACTGCACTTTTGCAGGAATCTGTAAATTCCACAACCTGAAGGACAGGACCTACACCTAAAAGGCAGCTACAAAACCAGTCAATCTCCACCATCAGCAAGCACCAGCCATGGAATGGGGATTCCAGAGAACTCAGTGGGAAAACAGAGAAGAAAGGAAAGCAGTGGGACAGGAGAAGTTTTCTATCCATCCATCCATCCATCCACCTATCCATCCATCCACCCACCCATCCATCCATCCATCCATCCATCCACCCATCCATCCATCCATCCGTTCCTTCATCTCTCTATCTGTTCATTTGTCTATCTATCTATCTATCTATCTATCTATCTATCTATCTATCTATCTATCTATCTATCTATCTATCTATCTATCTATCTATCTATCTAATTTGCACAAGAATGAAAATACAGTGAAACTAAATAAGGGGCAGACAGCTGGTGAGGTTAACATCTGAGAAAATGAGTGAGACTAACCTGGGTGTGAATCCTTCTGGCTCTACTCTACATGGCCCTTAACTTGCTCTTAAGGTCTACCTCCATCAGCTGGGTGACCAGCAAGCCAGATCCATAGGACAATGGATCAACTGCTCTGGAGCTTTCCTTTAAGCCAAAGCTCAGCCTTTTCAGACTCATGATCTGTCCTCAAGTCAAATCTGTGAAGAACAGGCTGTGTGGGGTGCATGGAGTTCAATCAGGAGATCCAGCTTCTTGTCCCAGCTCAGTCACTACTGTGTGATGTGGAGAATGTCTGTGTACTTTTCTGGGTTTCTGTTTCCTCATCTGTAAAATGGGAGGGATTGAGGCAGTCAATTGATAATCCCCAAAGCCCTTTTCAGTTCTGAGGTTAAAAACAATCATCACCCAATCAAAAACGGATTAAAATCAAATAAGCCAAGGACTTAATAAATTAAGCAAAGGACCTAAATAGACATTTCTCCAAAGAAGATATACAAATGGCTAATGAGCACGTGAGCAGATGCACAACATCACTAGTCATTAGAGAAGTGCAAATCAAAACCACAATGAGGTACCACTGCACACACACTAGGAGGGCTACAATCAAAGAAACGGAAAATAAAAAATGCTGGAGAGGCTGTGAAGAAATCAGAACCCTCGTACATTGCTGGTATGAACGTAAAATGTTGTAGCCACTGTGGAAAACCGTTTAGTGGTTCCTCAAAAAGTCAATTATAGAATTACTATAGGATCCAGCAATTTCACTTTTAGGCATATACCCAAAATAATTGAAAATATCTACTCAAATAAACACTTGTACACGAATAGTCATAGCAACACTATTCACAATAACGAAGAGATGGAAAAAAAGATGTCCATTGATGGAGAAATGGTTAAACACAATGTGCTATATCCATATGATGGAGCGTTATTCATCCATAAAAAGGAATGAAGAACCGATACATGCTACAATGTCGATGAACCTCAAAAATATTATGCTAAATCAAAGAAGCCAGGTTACATATTATATGGTTACACTTACATGAAATACCCAGAATCGTTTAATCCATAGAGACAGAAAGCAGATTGGTGATTGCCAGGGGCTGGCGGGGAGAGAGGAATAGGGATTAATTTGATGGATACAGGATTTTCTTAGGGTGATAAAAATATTTTGGAACTAGATAGGGGTGGTGGTTGCACAACAATGTGAATGTACAAAATGCCATTGAATTGTAGATTTTAAAATGGCTAATTTTATGCTAATATGAATTTCACCTTAATTTTTAAAAAAATAGAAAGAAAGAAACAATTCTAGAACCTGTTCATGACAGATCAAACCTCTACGACTACCTCAAGCCACTCTTTGGGAACTAGTTCTGGCCACTCCAGGCCGCCCCTCCTGCCCTTCATGTCTGATTAATGGGCTTAGAGTTCACAGCACCAGACATAATGTCCCTTCGTTAATGACCAACCCCAAAGGTCTAATTGTCTCTCTGCCTTCTATTCCACCAATTCCATCCCAGCATATCTTCGTCCTTTTTAGCAAACGCCCTTCCCTCAATGAGTAAAACAGGGCCACTTCCCGAGCACTTATTTTGGGAACTAGCTCAGAGCATAGAAAAACAACCACCAAATAGGGAGACATTCTTGGGCGAAGGCCTTCAGCTGGCCAGAAGCAGGAGGGGGAATCGCTGCCCTGGAGCCCAGAGCTCTGAGGAGGTGGACACTTTAAAGCTTGGCAGACACCGCCGTCCAGGTTTCCTGTGGCCTGGGAAGTGGCGGGGAAGTTGGTGTCCTGGCTTTGTCTAGCCGCAAGGACATGGATGTGGGGAACTGGCCACACCCTCACATGGTATCCAAAGGAGGGACCCTTGAGTTAATTGATTCTCAAACAGCTTTCCTGAGGAACTGAGCAGAGGGGCTATTTTCAATCTTTCTTTGGAATGTGAATGTTAGGCTGAGAGGCAGGGAAAATGGTAGAAGGACAAAAAAACAATAAACTAAAAATGGGGAGGTGGCAGCTGAGCTGGAGCTGTGCAGCTAACTCACTGAGTGACCTCGAGCAAACCTTTCACTCCAAACTTAAATTGAGAGGCTTGCATTAAATTGGAGAAAGTGAAGAAAATTTGAAATGCCTGTGCAGATGAGTTTGCAGTTAAGATGCATGCAGCCGTGCATTCCTGTTGATGCTGAAGCTGATGCTATCGGCAACACATTTATGAGCTGGGTGTCCCCAGGTCCTATCAACTGAAGGAGGCCAGGGGTCAATGCAGTCAAAAAACGTAACACTAATGAACGCTAAAAGTTGATTTCAAGACAATGTTGTATAGTGAAAAGAGTACACATGTGAGTGTCTGGCAGATTTGTGTTTGAATTGCTAGTTTTATCATTTGCCAGGTGTGTGGGCTTACTTTCTCCAACTATAAAATGGGATGTATATGTACATGTATCACACACACACACACACACACACACACCTTATTATGTTTGTGGATATGAGGATAATGAATGCAACGTGATGAACATAGTAGGTTGTTGTTTCCCTAGGTCAGTCCCTCACCTCTCAAGGTAAGTTTTTTCCTAGAAGCCAGTCAGACCACCATGTGTCAGACACCTGGAAGGGGCATCCCCTCTGGACCTCCAGGTATATCAGAAATGCAAGATAAACAAAATTTAGGCACCTCCTCTAGTGCTCCTTATCTACATACCAAGAGCCCCAAGAATACATCATTCTTTTAATTCCACTTCTGGAAATGTATCCAAAGGAAATTACTGGCGGAAAATGGAAAAAATCGTATATATAGTTGTTTCTCATAATGTTATTTATAATACACTACAGAAATGTTGACTAAAAGGCCTAGGAAATATAACTTGTTAAGGCTACACATTTCCAGTTATCAATCTGATATCTATGTAGAATGATCAGAGCATGTAAATGTCAAGTTTCAAGAAGTTGGCACAAAACTGCACACGCACTAGGATAAAAACTATTCTGCTTATAGCTAAAGATGGAAGGGCTGTGGAGAAACACGAACAGTTAATACGTTGGGGGAATGGCATTGTGGGCACAACTTTTTGACATTATAAAGCTTTTTTTATTTATTATTATTATTTTTTTAAATTTTATTTTGTCGCTATACATTGTGGCTGATTATTGTGGCCCATCACCAAAACCTCCCTCCCTCCTCCCTCTCCTCCCTCCCCCCAACAATGTCCTTTCTGTTTGCTTGTCGTATCAACTTCAAGTAATTGTGGTTGTTATATCTTCTTCCCCCCCCCCCCGTTTTGTGTGTGTGTGTGTGTGTGTGTGTGTGTGTGTGAATTTATATATTAATTTTTAGCTCCCACCAATAAGTGAGAACATGTGGTATTTCTCTTTCTGTGCCTGACTCGTTTCACTTAATATAATTCTCTCAAGGTCCATCCATGTTGTTGCAAATGGCAGTATTTCATTCGTTTTCACAGCTGAGTAGTATTCCATTGTGTAGATGTACCACATTTTCCGTATCCACTCATCTGATGATGGACATTTGTGCTGGTTCCAACTCTTGGCTATTGTAAAGAGTGCTGCGATGAACATTGGGGAACAGGTATACCTTCGACTTGATGATTTCCATTCCTCTGGGTATATTCCCAACAGTGGGATGGCTGGGTCATATGGTAGATCTATCTGCAATTGTTTGAGGAACCTCCATACCATTTTCCATAGAGGCTGCACCATTTTGCAGTCCCACCAACAATGTATGAGAGTTCCTTTTTCTCTGCAACCTCGCCAGCATTTATCGTTCAGAGTCTTTTGGATTTTAGCCATCCTAACTGGGGTTAGATGGTATCTCAGTGTGGTTTTGATTTGCATTTCCCGGATGCTGAATGATGTTGAGCATTTTTTCATATGTCTGTTGGCCATTTGTATATCTTCCTTAGAGAAATGCCTACTTAGCTGTTTTGCCCATTTTTTAATCATTATAAAGCTTTTTAATAACAAATATGCTTTTATTTATCTCTTTTAGTGACATGGTTGAACTAGGTGATATCTAAGACCTCATCTCTCTCTAGCATTCTATGGGTAAGTTACACATCTTTATTTCAACTTGCTTCCTTGGCTGTAAAAAACCTAATAGTTTTCTAGCCCAAAATCCTTAGACTCATATGTACTAGTTTTCTATTGCTACATAACAAAGTACCCCCAAATTTAGTATTTGAACATTTACTGTCTCATACAGTTTCTGAAGCTTAGGAGTCCAGGAGAGGCATAGCTGGGTGGTTCTGGCTCGGGGTCTCTAGTGTGGTTGCAACTGTTGGCCAGGGCTGCAGTCATCTGAAAGTCCAACTGGGGCTGAGAAACCCACTTCCAAGCTCACTAGCACATTGTTGGCAAAAGTCTTTAGCGCCTCACCATATGGGCTTCTCCTTAGGGCTGCTCACCACATAGCAGCTGGCTTCCCTCAGAGTGAATAATTCAAGAGAGAGAGAGCCCAAGACCAAAGCTGAAGACTTCTATAACCTAATCTCAGAAGTGACGTACCATCATATATTGAAATCCTATCATTTTTATGTTGCCTCTGCACCCGTTTTGAGTATGTTGGACTTTCTCATTCCAGAAGCAGGGCTCAGTGGCCCTTGACAGAGTTTCTAGTTCTCTGCTTCCTTCCAGTTCCTCAAGGTGGTAGATCTGGATATCTGCCTTATGCAACTGCCTCCCTATGGGGCAACTACCTATAGCCTCCTTGACTCATCTCCCCAACTAACCCCCACACCTTGTGTGGACTGTACAGAGATGCCACAGTGACCCTCTCAAAGTCACATGGAGCTTATGCCTGTTTGCTCTGAACCCACAACTAGAACTCCCTGTGGAAACCTAGTGGGACAACACCCTGGACTCCAATAAAGGCTTTGGCCCACAGGTCCCTCACTCGCTTGCTCCCAGCTGCTGGTTGAACACAGGTGTCCTGGATGGCTCCCCTCCTCCCGTTGGCCCCATGAGGTATGCTGCCCTCTTCTCTCTGGATCTGTAAGTAATAAACTGCTTCTGTGATTTCACGAGTTTTGTTGACTTGCTTCCTCTGTGTCTCACCTGAATGACACACTTGAACCTAACTCTCCTCCAGGTCAGGGTTCTCCTAGAGGGTAGGAATGAACTGGACACAGGGCAGACAAGAGCCACAAGGCCTCTGACAGTATGAACAAGTTTCCTGTGAGGGGGACACCTGGTCACAGGTCAGACATGTAGGCATTAGGCTGTCCTCCAGGATAAAGAAGTATCCTGTGAAAGGCACACTGTAAACATCCACAATCAAATTCCTGGAGCCCCATCAGTGGAAGGCTAGCATTTACAACTGTGAGAGAGAGCCCAAGACAAAATCACAAAAAAATTCAACACATCACCTCTACCATATGCTGCTGATTCCACAGAACAACTCTGGGGAAATATAGAAGGGAATTACACGGGAGGGTGAACCCCAGAAGGTGGGGGTCACTGGGAGCCTTGTTCATGCTACCACATCACACAACAAAGTCATACTTCTGTCCTGCATGAATGGCAGTTTGTCCCCCTACCCCTCCTGGATACTGGTGGCCTATTTGCTGTCATATTATACAGCACGTTATACCAAGTAGCTGCCCAAGAAATCCTTACTAAATAAGTGAATAAATGCTTTTCTGCATGCATTGCAGCCATGGGGGTCTTAGAGGCAGTGTGTGTAAAGTGTCTGGCTGCCAGATGCACCCCAGGAAGAGGCAGATAGCATTGCTGTCCCCACTTCATACAGATGAGGAAACTGAAGTTTAGTGTACCCAAGGTTATATGCTGGTATGTAGCAGAGCTTAGATTCAAACCCAGGCAGATTTGTTCAGCTCTTAAGCCCATGCTTTCTCACTATACAATGCTAGTTTCCAAATAAAAATGATCTCTCTTTCAGGCAGGAGTTAGCTCTCCCTGTTTCCTGCTTGCCTTCCTACCATTCTTACCTAGTGCTGGTGATATGCTGACAGATGTATAACAAACAGCCAGCTCTCTGGGGGAAAAAAAGGTCCTGTTTTGCAGCATTTGCCAATTGCCATGGTGTAAATATTCCCACTACAGCCACTTTCCAGCGGCTAACCTGATGTCACTGAATGCAGAGTTGGAAAGAGATGCACAATCTCCTCTTGTAAGCCTGACAAGCTGTCTCCAGCACACCATTCCCCATTCTGGAAGTATGTGAAACTTCCAGAGAGGACATACAGTGGTCCCCAGCCCCATTTTGAGCCTGTTGAAATGTTTCTGCTTCTCTAGTCATTCCCATTCCACCTCTTCCTGTGTTGGCCACCTGGTCCATGACATGCACACACAAACTGGGGCCTGTTGTCATCCTGGCTTGGATTTGCCTCCCTGAGCTTAGTCACCCCCCACAGCTCTGACCCAGGGCTCATGTATGTGGGGCTTGGAGGTACAGACCTGCTCTTCACCCCTCTCAGAGCAGGTTCTGGATAAGACCTCCCATGGCCCAGCTACCCCTGACTCCCGTGGGTGGCTGGGGCTATCCCTAGAACCCCAACACCAAAGCTTCCTTTACAGGAGGGTGAGGAGGGTTCATTATTAGTTATCCTAATATCAGGACAGTCACAAGCATACATGCACACACACATTCCAGAAGAATTTACGAAGGTGATGGTGCTTCACGTTGGCTTTGAGTCATATTTTTAGCTCATAAAATGCACAGGAGTATGGGGGTGGAGTCAGGGATAGCTCTTTCACCCTGTTCCAGCCACCTCGCTCCAGCTCCTTAATTCACACGAGCTCTCCATGTTGCCACTGGGACAACCAGGCCACTCCACGGCAGACAGTGGCTGAACCCCACCTCTCTTCTCTTTCACCCCTCTGCCCATTCCCCCAGGGTGCTGCCTCTTTGGGCTGCTGCTAACTCTCTTGCCATCTTGTTTTGGTCTCAAGGAAGAACTCCAGGACCTGCTGGAAGAATGCGTGAAAGAAACCCAGACCTCAGGTGATGCCGGCAGGTGTCTCTGCTGAGTGCCACATGCTCCTGGACTGCAAGCGTCTCTGTTAGTCTTCTCTGTGGGCTGTGCTGTTGAATGTCCCTGCTTAAGGACATGGCCGATCTTGACAAGAGGGTGGCATGGGCTGGGAGTCTGGCCTGGCACACACTCCATGCCACTCACAGCATGGGCTGTGATTCCCAGCAGCTCCCAGGAGTCAGCAAAGGGATTATAAAGCTCAATTTGAGGATGTTGTCTAGTTTCCTACTTGAGGAAAAATCCTGAATCATTTTGCATCTAAAGTCCCATTTTCTGTTTTTTTCCCATGCCACTCCCCCCACCCCCCAAGCTTCACAAAAAGAATTTCTCTTGGAGAAATTTTTAAAAGGAAACAGGATTTTGACTTCAAGATAAAGCTTTCTGGAGGCCCTCTGATGTTTCATTTCGGAAACCCTGCATCATCTGCTGTTCTTGGTGGCATCTGGAAGCTCCGCCATGAGGAAGACTTTTGTTGAACTTTGGAATAAGTCAGCTTCCTGAAGGACGATCCTTCCCCTGTGGTTGAAATTGGCTTCTCTGCTCTTTCCAGTAAATGCAGCCCACTCGTGCCCTTACCACCTTGGAGAGGATTGTGATTGTTCTCCTTATCTGAAGTTTCTGTGTAAAACTCTCAGAGGTGGCAGTGAGTGCCGACAGCCTAAGCATCCCAGGGCACCGGAAGCAGTGTTTTGGAAACCGAACAAACATCACAGAGCAGCCTGGTCCAGGCATTGGCAGACTTGGGGGAACTGAGCAGGCCTGAGTGGTGGAGATCCTGCAGACGGGTGGAGGGGGGCGGATGTCCTGGGATGGTAAGACAGACAGAGGGCGGAGGAAGAATAACTAAGGTGGGAAGTCCATGTCCCTCCCCAGCCAGGGTCCAGTTGGCCTCCTCATTATTTTAGAATGTCCCTGGGATTTTGTTATAATCAGGTGTGGGAAGATGACAGAAATGGAGACAACTGTCTTAAAGGAGGAATCTACTACTTACAGCTCCCAAGAGGCACAATTCTTTTAACTAAATTAAGAAGGACCTAATTGTCCTGATAAAACATTAAAAATCATTTTGACAAGAACAAATTTGTGTCTCTTGCATACGACTTGGAAGATGCTAGAAAAAATTGAATGACATCTGAAGAAAAGCCCCTTCCATCCCTACTTATTTAGGTGAAAAAGGTTTCTCAGAACTTACATCTTTAAAAATGAAAAATAGAAATAGAACTGATGCTGGTCTCTGATGCCTTCCTGCGATAATTAATATGGATTCTTAGATGCATGAACTTATGGAGGGAAAAAGCCTCGTACATCTGTTAGGAGATGCACTGGGACATGACATGACAACTTCTACATTTCTATTTACATCCATATTTTCACAGCAAAGAATATACATTCCTGTGTTGCTTAACAACAGGGATATGTTCGAAGACCTGTGTCATTAGGCAATTTTGCCCTTGTATGAACATCATACAGTGTACTTACACAAACCTAGATGGTACAGCCTACTATACACCTAGGCTGTATGGTATAGACTATTGTTCTGACCATCGTTGTATGTTTCTGCCATTGACCAAAACATCATCATGAGACACGATTGTATTACATTGAGTAAAATTTGGAAGAGAGAAGTGCAGTGGAAATATGAGTTCAAAGAGAAAAAGGAACAATATAAAATGTGACTTTTAAACATGAATTGTTTATGTATTTATAAAAATGCTTGAGAATGGGTATCAAATTGCTATGGCATTTAGATCCCATAGGGTACATTTAGAAGAGAGGTATAATCATTTTATTTTTAAAATATCAACATTTATAATATTTTGAAAATTATAGGTTTTGCAGTTATCTCAACTTAAGATAAGTTTTAGATGTCAAATTAAGTATGTAAAAGTGGATAATTTTCAAAATGAACTTGAGGAGTTTACAAGCCAAAAAAAAGTTTGAAGACTGCCGCCCTAGGCTAGACATCAGATTCACACAGGGAGCTCTGGAAAGATACCAGCACTGGGCTTGGACCCAGTGGAGTGCTAGCCGATTATTAAATTTTCAGAAGTTTTGCACAGACATTATTAAATATTAAACTGTATAAATTTATAATTAAGTAAATTATACTAAAAGCAATTATGAAAGTACTGAAAAACCATCATTTCCTAATTATTTTACATTTTACTATTTCCTACATTTTTGTGGTTATTTAGGTCTGTTGTATCCATATGGTGGAGATTCTGCATACTGATATGCTGCTACTGCACATCTCCTCCAGGCTTTGCACTCAGTAATGTCACGTCCGTAGTTTAAAATCAGCCATTAGGAGAATTTACACCACAGGAATCAGCAAATGCCACAAGTCAGGGCTTGATTTGTTATTTTGTTGATTGTCTACACTTAAGAAATTAATGGAGAAAATGTTAATTATGCAGATTCAACCCATGTCTGTAGCTGTCGTATTGTCAGTCAGACGAAAAAAAGTGAAAATATTCTTCTAGTATTCAAAACCCATTATCTAATCCAGCAAAGAAGTCACTTATGTCATTGATAAATGAGTGAAGTCCTGACACATCGTCGTTGTTTCACTTTTGTCTTACTTATTAACATAAATAGAAACATCAACTATTGTTCATGGCGGAATTATGCTTCTTCATCAACTGCAACCATAGGTTGACTTAGGTTTGACAAAAGCTTTCTGTAAGAATCAATTATTATTATGGAATTTATAATAAAGAGTATTGCGTATTTTTAATTATTTGTAAATTGCGTCCTACACATTCATTATACTAACAAAATTTATAATAAACTTTGTACGTGTACAATTATGCATACTTTCTTTTGAATGCTGATTGTTAAATATTTACCAGCACACCACTGCACAGGCTCCATTTCTAGTGATTATTGGCCAGTCGTGGCATTGTATTTTTAAAGTCTATCAGCTGAGACTGACAAGCAGAGGCCTTGAGAACCACTATCCCACAAGGAGGTAGAAAAGAATAGCAGGCTGCTGGCACATGGACCAATGTGAGCCTCCTCCTACAATGGGTGCAGCTCAGGGTCTGTGTACTTTGGGGTCAGAAGCAGGTTTTAAGGAGATCCCTACCCATTAGAGAAATTGGCCTGTGAGTTTTTCTTGCTCTAATACAGTGGATCACAAGATCTTCCCCAGACTGGTTGCTCCTTGAGTGCCAGGACTCTCTTATGTATTCCTAGAAGACATGGCACATGGTTGATGCTTCCTGGGTGTTTGACAAATGAATTGTCTTAAGATATGGTTATTCCAAAAATTCAGCAATAATACTTTGGATAAATCAATTATGGTACAAAAATTCAATAAAGTAACCATTAGAAATAGAATTTAATGACATAAGAAAATGTTCATGATACATTGTAACTGGAAAGAGAAAGCTACAGAATAACATGTAAATTATGAACACAGTTTTGCTTCCAAAAAATATACAAAATATATTCCAGAGCTTGACAGAATATAAATCAGCTCCTGGCCAGTGTCTGATTCATTTGGGGAAAATAACTGCTTCATGACTGGATTTTTGTTGAAAACTCATACTCCAAAGGAAGAAATTTTTTAGCTCATAATTATTTTCATAGCCATGGTATGAACTGGAAAGGGAGTGCTGGGGTTTGGAGCAATGCCTTGCCACAGGGGAGTGAAAGATCTATAGGTTGAGCTATGCCCTGTACTACATTTAGGTAGGACATCTTGCCAGTATAGAAGTTTAGACAGGACATCCACATAGTGTATCAGAATACAAAGAAACATGATTCTAATAAAGAATGGATTAGAACTTGTTTGTGATTAATCTTTTAAATGTTTAATCTTTTGAATTTCTAATCTTCATTTTTAAATTTACATTACATTGACCACCCATGACTAAAAGGTTGAGAAACACAGTGTTTATTATCTGAGGGCTGGGAAGAATGAGGGGGATGTTAAAATAGCACCTTGAAAAATCATGTAAACTAAGTGAAATTCCTCTTGGATTTATCCAGAAACCACTGGCTGGGACTGAGGAGGCAGGAGGACAGCTATGTAACATGCTTAGCAACGCTTCAATACAGTTTACCTAATAAATCATTCACCATTGTTCTAGGCCTGTGGCTCCCCCGGACATTGCAGGACAAACACTTCTATGTGCCTGTGCCAAGAATGAGAAAACAGGCCAGCCAGTTCCCTCTGGACCAACGCATTAATGGGTGGTGTGTGAAACTGGCCTTGGCCCAGTCCCCTCAGTGCCTGCCCCAGCGAACCACTCAGTGTGTGGAGGTGGGGGAGTATTTAACAAACAGGGTAGAGTCAGCTTCTAAAACAGGGGTCAAAACTCCTGGGCCACCCCCACTCTGTGGTATACAGCTACAGGAACTCACCAAGAGCCAAACTCCAACAAGAATCAAAGATCTAAGTAAGAATTAGATGACCTCATGTTTCCCCTGGCGTGCAGCAGCTCAAGCAAACACACTAAATAAATCTGGAAAACTATGTTCGGATAGAATGCTTACCCTTCTGCGTGACTCCAGAAATTGTGGGCCCTTTACGATGTTGAGAAAGAAATGTGTTTTCATGCCAGTTTTAGGGTCTGATTCATTGTATTATGCATTTTAAGAGACATTTACTGAATGTTTATTCTGTACCAGGTACACCATAAATGTTTGGGATACAGAAATCAGACACAATTTTCTTATTCTAAGAGTCTGTTGTTCAGCAGGAGAGACAGATAAAAATAACCAGTATAATTCAAAACAAAAGTAGCCAAGTAAACATGACATCATCACCCTATCATCATCACAGCCACTAATGTCAACTGGGTGCCTCTTTGGTGCTAGTGCTACAGCCTTTTACATGCATCTCCTCATTTAATTCCCACAACAACTTATGAAGAAGTTCCCATTATTAACCAACTCCACTTTATAGATGAGAAAACAGAGGCTTAGAGAGGCTAACCAGCCCAGCATTTTAAAACCAACACATGGCAGACCCAGGATACAAACTTGACTCTGTCTCCAGGTCCTCTACTTATTCCCACTATTTTACATTAAAACAGGATATGAGTAAACTCCTATGGGGCAGTGATGCGGAAAAGGGAGGGAGCAATTCTGAGAAGGAAATGAAGGAAGGCTTTATGGAGGAGGAGGCATGAAGCAGGGTTTCAAGTAATTAGGTCAATTCCAAGAAGGGAAGGAGAGGTGAAGTCAACCTACACAGAAGGAGCTGCCGGGGGCAGGAGCCTGCCTGGGGCTCTGCAAGAGTAACTCAAAAGCTGACCAGTGCCAGAATAAATCACCTTTGGTGAACTGTCAGTGCTCCAGGATTACTGGTCTTCTAGGAATCCCCTCCTGCATGGACTCACTTGTGCTGTAACTCCTCCCACACCTCCAAATGTAATCTCAAATTCCTCTCCAGGAGTTGGGGGGTAGCCTGCACTGTATGTGATATCCCCAAAGGTGTTACATCACTTCTCTGTCACTGCCTGTTTCAGTTTGAGAAACAGCCAGAAACTACCAGCTGACACAACACATCAGGAGAGTGTTTTTGCCTGCTGAAATCTGCCAGATGAAAAGCAGCACTCTTAAGCTGCTGTTGGAAACAGGGCACTTTCAAAGTGCCAACACGAAAGAAATTCTTGGGAATGCTGGGGTGTGGCTTGTCATGCTCAGGAGGGAAGGCTGAGAGAATAAGACGGCTCTCTGACATGCTCCGTGCCCCACCCCGTGCTCACGGGCAGGAGGCTTTGATCATGCTGCTTGGTGAAAGGTGAGGCCAGAGCAGCAGGCAGGGGCCTGGAAGGCCGTGCTATGGAGTTTGGCCTTGCCCTGCCAATGATAGGCACCCCTTGCCAGTTTTTGAAGAGGAGGGTAGCATGATCTAACATAAGTTTTGGGAAAAGAACTCTGGTTGTAGTCTAAAGAAGCTTTAACACCTCTCTCGCTACAACTGATGAAACAATTTAACAAAGTTGACAACTTTGAAACAAAGTTTAGTAAGACATGGATGATTGAAACACTATCAATGACTACACTCGACTACAGAATCTATCTTTATTTCAAGTGCACCTTGTATGTTTACCAAAACAGACCTGATGTTGGGTCATAAACTAGGTATCAATAAATTTATGAATATTTAAGTCATGCAGAGTGGAAGTAAATGGAATTAAATCAGAAATCAATGATAAAACTGTATCTAGAAATTCAGCAAATATTTGGAAATTAAATAACAAGCTTCTAAATCACCCATGGGTCAAAGAAGAAATCACAAAGAGAATTAGAAAATATTTAAAATGAGAAGAAAATTTGTGCAATTTAGCAAATACAGCATTTACAGACAATTTAAAGCTTAAAGGGCTTGTATTAGAAAAAGAAGTAAGGTCTAGAGTCAATATTCTAAGTTTCTGCCATAAGAAATTACAAAAAGCAGAACAAAGTAAAATCAAAGTAAATAGAAGGAAGAAAATAATAAAGATAACAGCAGAAATTAATAAAATTGAAACAGATATACAATAGACAAAATTAACAAATCCAAATGTTTGTTCTTTGAAAAGATAAAAGAAAAAATGATAAACTCCTAGCTAGACTGATTAAGAAAAAACAGTAAGTATAAACTACTAACATCAGGAATAAAAGAAGGGTTATTCTGCAGACATAACCAGCCAATGTAACCCTAATACCAAAACCTTTCAAAGCCTTCACATAAAAAGAAATCACAGATAAATATCTCATGAATATAAACATAAAGATCTTAACAAAATATCATCATACCAAATCCAGTACTATGAAACAGATAACGCTTCATGACTAAGTGGATTTTACTGCACGAATGTAAAGCTGGTTTAACCTTTGGAAATCAAACAATGTAAATTGCTGTATTAACACAATAAAATGGAGAAAACACATGATAATTTTAATAGATAACAAAAAAGGCATTTGATAAAATTCATCACCCATTCATAATAAAATTCTCAGAAAAGTCCAAGTAAAGTGCATCTGTGAAAATGCCATAGCAGCAGAATACTTAATGGGGAAATGCCTAATGCTTTTCCCTTATGACCAGGAGAAGTCAAAGATATATGTTCACATCTCTTCTATTTAATATTGTACTGGAGGTTCTGCTCAGGTAATAGGCAAGTAAAGAAAAAAGCCATAACGATAGGAAAGAAAGAACGAAAATTGTTTTGCCAGTGATGTGGTTGTTTGCATAGAAAATGCCAGGAAAGCTACAAAACAACTGCAAGAATTATTAAGTGAATTTAGCGAAATATAAAGTTAGTATATAGAAAAGTCAATTATATTTTTATATGTTAGCAGCAAACAATTTGAAATTTAAATTTAAAAAAGCCCTGTCATTTATAAAAATATCCAAAGCACTTAAATATTTAAGAATTAAATATTTAATTTTTTACATTTATAAATGTAAAAAAACTGAAAAGAAAAAAGATGTGCAAGACCTATAGGCTGAAAACAAAAGCACTGCTGAGAGAAATGAAAGAAGACTTACACAGAGCACTATACTATGTTCATGGATTTGAAGTCTCAGTGTTTTGTAGATATCAATTCTCTTTAAACTGATGCATGAATTTCATGCAATCCCAATCAAATCAATTACTAGTAGGCTTTTTTTTTTTCAAAATTGACAATGTAGTTCTAAAATTTGAATTTGAATACCAAGATCCTAGAATACACAAGCAATCTTAAAAAGAGAGGTCAAGTTGGAGGACTTACACTATTTGACTTCTGACTTCAAGATTTACTGTAAAGCTACATTTATTAGGAGTATGGCACTGACATAAGAATCAACAAACAGATCAATGGAACAGAATAGAGAGCCCAGAAATAAAACCACACTGAAGTGGTTATTTGTTTTTTTGATAAGTTGCCAATGCAATTCAATGGGGAAAGAAAAGTCTTTTCATCAAATTGTGGAACAACTGGATAATAATGTAGGGGGAAAAAATGAACCTAGATTCTTACTTCACATCATTTAGCAAAGTTAATTTAAGATGAATAGTATGCCTAAACATAAAGGCTAAAATAAAAACTCTAAAAGAAAACAAGAAAGTGTCTGCATATTTGGGGTACGTATAAGCTTCCTACACAGGACACAGAAAGCAACAAGCATAAATTTTTTAAAAAATGGCAAACTAGAATTTATCCAAATTAAAGCCTCTGCTCACCAAAAGGCATTGTTTCTTAAAAAAATAAATAAGCAAGCCAAGCGCTGGGAGAAACTATAAAATATGTACCTGATGAAGGACAGGTATCCAGGACATACTTTAAAATTTTACAACTCAATAACAAGAAGACAAACCACACAGTAAAAAAGAGACATCTTACAAAAGAGGATGCACAAATGGTCAATACACACATGACAAAGTGTTCAACATAATTTGTCATTAGAAAAATGTAAATTAAAACCACAATAAGATATCATTCATACCAATTAAAGACCTAAATGTTAAAAAATCTGACAACAACAAATGTTGACAAACATATGGAATAACTGGAACTCTTATATACTTACTCAGTATACACTTACAATATACAGTCATATGGTACAAACTACAGTAGAACTGTGTTGACTCATAGTTGCATATAAAGTGTAACATGTATTTACCTTATGACCAGGAATTCTGTTCCTAGATATTTACCTAGGAAAAAATGAAAGCATATGTCCACAAAAACTCCTGCTCATGAATGTTTACAGGAGATTTATCTAAAATTTCCCCAAACTGGAAACAACCTAAATGTCCAACAACAGGTAAGTGCATAAATAAATGTAGCATTTTATTACAATGGGATATTGCTCAGCAGTAGAAATAAATACACCTGGGGTATGGAGCTGGGGATCGGACATTCTCCACAACCAGGCACACCGCCAATGCCAAGGAGCATGCCAAAAACATCACCTCCATGTGGGTGGCCCACCACAGCCACCACGATTACCATGGCTGCCGTGAAGGCAGCTAGATGCCACAACCACTACACGGATGGTCCACCAGCCACTGGAGTGAGTTGACACTAGGAGAGTCACCAGCGGAGATAAAGAAAGGAGGAGGATGTCTCTCTCCACAGAGCCCATTCCATAGTGACAGAAGAGACATCTTCTCTATGATAGTATTGGGGGACCTGATCACGCATCTCAGCATTGGACAGATGTTTTGGGCAACAAATGAACAGAGTAACCATTATTCTTTCAGAGGGTGAGAAAAAATCTAGGGTGATTAGAAGGGGGCGGGGGGAGGGAGAGGGGGATGGGGAGGGATTGGACAAGGGGCATAAAGAATAATTACGATTTGTAACAATATATATGCTAGTAATATTGATTTGATCAACGTATCTCAATGTTGAACCCCCAAAATTTGTATAATCAATTTTGATTCAATAAAAATTTTAAAATAAATAAATAAATAAATAAAAGTACAAATAAATACCATTATATACAGCAATATGGAAAATTCTATCGATATTATACTGAACAAAAGAAGCCACACACAAAAGACCACACATGTGTCATTCCTTTTATATGAAGTTGGAGAACAGGCCAAAATAATTGATGACGATATAAATCAGAAAGTGGTTGCCTTTGAGAGGTGGAGGTTGACTAGAAAGGGCCCCGAGGTAACATTTTGTGGAAATAGAAATATTCGTTTTCTTGAGTGGGAGTTGGTTACATGGATATACACATTTGTCAAAACCCATTGGATTGTGCATTCAGGATCTGTGCGTTTCACTGTACGCAAATTTTACCTCCACTAAAAAGAATTGCAGGGTCTGGCTGGTTAGCTCAGTTGGTTAGTGCACAGTGTTATAACACCAAGATCAAGGGTTCAGATCCTTTTACCCACCAGCCACCAGAAAATTAAAAAAAAAAAAAAAGAATTGCATATATAAATGTCTAAACAAATAATATAAAAAGGTTAAAAAATAGACATAGAGAATAAAAGAATTGAATGCTAAAATAGAGGGAAGCAAGACATAGCTTCTTTTAGGCAGATGGGTGTGGCTCGGTAATCAGGAAGCAAAGCTGGATTTTAGCTCCACTTGCCCCCTTGGCTAGACACCCTTGGGCAGGATGCCGCCCGCACGATTCTATGACGCGCTCACACCCAGTATCCACCGCAGGTGGAAGGTCAGGGGTGCACAAACTGGAATTTTAGAAGCCCCGCTCCTAAGCTGGCTGAAGTAGTAGAAGGGAAGTGTGGAGACCTGGGTTCTGTTTCTGGCTACACGATAAAATCACATGTAGCCCCAAGTTGAGAATTTCCATCTCTGAGGCTCAGTTCTATCATCATTAAATCAGCAATCTTGTACATATGGGAGGGTAGGGCTGGGGTCATTGGCTCTTACTGTGTCTTTGTGGGGAGTGTGGCATTGAGGCCCAAAAGCCGTCTTTTCTGACCAGCATCTCAGGTAACTTTAATGTAGGGACTCCAAGATTTAGACCAGCATATTCACAAGTTACACTCCCCAGTTCCAATATTCTGTGATTTCACCCTCTGTTAAGTGTAAAAGAGCATCTTTGCAAGGGGTCACTGCAGATAAGAACACAGCCCTGGCTGTGGGCCTAATGCACATTTAGAGACATCCCTGGAGACCCATGGCCTGTCTGGGGACATTGGGGGCTCAGGCATAATTACATTAGCATCAAGAAGGCAGCTGCAAAGCCCAAATCCTTTGCACAGCTTATTGCTTTAGGGATTTGTGCTTCCTGAACTGGAGCTGGCAGTGGCCCAGGACATGGGTCAGGTAACTGAGAGCTATGTAATGGGTTTATTGGTTTACCAATCAATTATGGGAGGCCTGGAACCTGGAAACCAGGAAAACCAGCACACCACAATCCCATTCCTGAGTTGACACTAGCTGGTACATGCAGAAACAGCCCAGTTACGGGCTATATTAGCAGAGAGATCATGCCACAAGGAAATCAGGAGTCTGATGGGGAAAATAACTCTACTCCTGTTTATCTAAGTATTTACAGCCCCACAAAGCACCTTAGTGCTGCCCTAATCATCCATGCTCCTGGAGTCATACAGAAGCTTTAAAAATTACATTTTAAAATATGACATCGTTGAGAAAAATATGTGAAGGCCAAACCTAAAGAGTTAAATGAATCATGATTTTGAGCCTAGAGCAGCCTGTCTGCTGTTTGAAAGCAAAGTTGCAAGGGACAGAGACAAAGGTTGGCTGACTGGTTTGGGGAGAAAAGGTTTATGCTGGGGTTTGACTCTGGAAGAGCTGAGTTGGAGTCTTTGCAAACATGAAGCATAGCCAAGAGTGAGGCTGAACAGAGGCAGGAGGTGTCTGGTGGATCCTGAGGTTGATCCAAATTTGGGGTTGAGCCCAAAGATCCATTCCATCCCAGAGATGAATCTAACCATCAGCACACAGCATTCCCCCGGCGACTATTGTCTGTCAAGGGGTGGGCACGTGCTTGAAGTTGGCCTGATCAGACTAAAGGAAAAACTCATAAGGTTAGGAAAAGAGGTTTTTCTGTCTTCCCCTGGTGGGTGTGAATAAGGAAGCATACTGCCCCAATTGTCACTGGCTGCCATGAGATGAACCAGCCTTAGGGGGATGTCAGTGCGAAGAGTGGCAGAGTTGAGACTGGGTCCCTGATGTCAGGATTATACCACAGAGCATCCTGTACCTGAAGCCCACCCTGCCTCTGGAGCACGAGTTACAGCACATATGCATTTTCTTATTGTTTGAGCCTTTTTGAGTCAGATGTCCTTTCTCTACTGCAAAAGCCTCCTGCCTGGTGCAGCATCCGATAGAAGGTGTTGCACACAGAAATGTGAACAGGAGCCTCTCAGAGAATTGAAAGGAGTGAAGCAGTCCAGGTTACAGGATCCTACAATGTCTGCAAAGTGGCAGTTTTAGTGACATTCTTTCTATAAAGGCACACTTTATTTGCATATTAAGTATTAGGGATGTTCTTCACTTCCACTAAGAAGAATGTGCTCTCCCATGTTTTATGAAACCCGAAGCCCCCTCAGTCTGGCCTTTGTTTTCTCCTTTTGAAAAAAGCTTAGTTAGGAGAAATATCTCACACTTCTCTTTAAGAAAAGAAATCAGCACAGGTGCAATGGCAAATAGTTACTGCTGCATGGTCCCCATGTGAAGGAGACAAGAGAGAGTGGTGGGGACTGGGGTAACAGGGAGAAGAGCTCATGCCCCATGTAAAGGGCTCAGCAGGTGGTGACATGCAGGACTGTGGGCCCAGGGTCACCTGATCTTCTGATTCTTCAAAAGCTATACAATCAAATTTTTATGTGAATTCTCTAGATTTTTCAAGTTTTTTGTTTTGTTTTGATTTGGTTTTTAATCAGATCAACACTGGGTGGGCCAAAAAAAGATACATTTATGGCTCTTTATGCTTGGCCAAGTCTCAGTGTGACAGATCTCAAGCTGCATAGAGTGGGGTCTGTGTTTCCAGATGTTCGGCCAGCTGTGTACAAAGCGTGTCATCACACTGCTCCTTATAACACTGACAGTGCGGAAACAACCTTAATTTCTAATAATGGGGATTAAGTAAACTATAGCAAATCCACTTAGAGGAAGATTATGCAACTGTATTAAAATGGTATTTATGAAGAGCAGCTTGAGAAAGATGCTGATGATACAATGTGAAGTGAGGGGAGGGGAGTCTACGGAGTTGTATATATAACATGTCTGCAACTCTGGCAAAGAATACAAAATAGGACAACACATTAAAAATTAACTTTAAAAGCAAATGAACCAAATATTAACAGGAATTGTCTGTGGGTGGAGAGAATATTGCTCATTCTTCTTCTCCTTAAACTTCTCTGAACTTTGCAAATTGCCTATAATTTCATAATCATGAAAAAATAAACTTGGCTTTCAGGTTGCTAAATCACGAGGGCAATGACTTCACTGAGCCCTGTCTCCTTCCACATCAATCTCAGCAGGCCGAGGTCAGCTGGATTCAGGTCTGCAAACTTTTCCAGAACAGCTGTTTTGTGCCATGCTCTGGGCCAGGCATGGAAGATGGGTCTCACTTAGAGCCGTTCTTGCCCTGGAGGAACCCACAGAGCAGTGGGCACAAACCAGATAACTTTAAAACAATGCATTGGGGAAATGGACAGCATGGAACCCCACCTGGAGCCCCAAGGACAAATGCTGGCCCGATCTTCAGATGAGGGACGAGGAGACAGTGTCCCATCTGAGTCACGAGGGCTTGTAAGGGGCAAATTGTGATGGAAACTGGGGTTCTAGGAGAAGGTCCGTGCAGTGCAAAGGTGCAGAGGCAGAAAACAGCACGGCCCAGCAGGGGACGCTGTGGGCCACCTGGGGAATGGTGAAGGACGTGCCTTACCTGCCGGCCTCCAAGTTCCTCCGGTTTAGAGGTGACCTGCTCATTGGTTACAAAGCAACGTTCCACCCTTCTAAGACAAGCTGTGAGGTGGGGAAGAGGAACAGCTGAGGGAGACAGACAAGACAAGCCACCCATGAGGCCAGATGGCAGGAGACCTTTAAATAGCCTGTAACACTGGACATATTATGGTTCTCCCTGGGCCTTAAGGACTAGGCTGAACTAGAGCCAAAGCTCTTAGACTTGAGGGGAAAGAAGTCACTATGGCTCTTGTTAAATATGGTGCTCTCTGGGATGCACATTTTAAACACTCTTCCCAGGTGACTTTTATAAAGGGTGACTCATAAAGAATCCTGGTCCCTGGTCTGAGCACCTCCCTGGGGTCCTGACCTGCACACACATCTGCCTGCTATACTTCTCTGCTCTTGTTTTCCTTAGAAGTCCCACTAGACGTGTTCCAGTCTGAGCTGCTGAGTCTCTCAAGCCACCCTCTGTCCCCATCCAACCTCCCTTCCCATGGGCTTCCCCAAGTCTGTCTTCCTTCTCTTTCCTGCATACCCCCCAGCCAATTCACCAGGAAACCCAGAAGCTCCTCCTCCCCAGTGCATCTAGAAGTCACCATTTTGCTTCCTACCCTGCCACCCACCCTGGTGTATGTCACAAGGGCTAAAGCAATAATTTCATACTTGGTCTCTCGGATTCTACTCTTGTCCACTAAAACCCATCCTTCACACAACAGCCACACTGATCCTTTTAGAGGATCTACCAGTTCAAGTCACCCCTGCTTAGCCCCACAGCCCCACCACCCAGTGATTTCCCAGTGATGCTGGTACAGGTTCAGCCACTGGGTGATGTCAGGGCCTTTTGTTTCTGTGGTGTTCTTGACCTTTCCTCATGGTCACAAAAAGGCTACCTCATCCAGGCAGGAAACGTTGGGATCCATGGCTTTCCATCTTCCAGTGATCTCATGGAAGAGGTGGCATGCCCAGGGCCACCTCTGTGACTTGCATGAGCCCAAGGAGCAGCAGGATCACTCTTCTGGCTTCCTGGTGAAGTTCAACCCCTATTATGTACCAGCTACTCCGCCAGGCACTTGACATTAGCTCATCATTGTGGGCAGAATTCTGAAGATGCCCCCAGATTCTCATCCCCTGGTTATTCAAAGAAACACTAACCTAGGTATTGTTGTGGAGGGACTTTGCAGAGATTACCGGGGTGGGCCTGGGCCAAGAGGTGAGCCCTTTGAAAGCAGAGCATGTTCTCCAGTTAGAGGCAAAAGAAGAAGTCAGGAATATTTGAAGCACGAGAAGGATTCTATGCACCATTGCTGTCTTCGAACATGGAGGGGGCAGAAGCCAAGAAATGTGGTATCCTCTAAAATCTGAGAGTGGCCCCTGCCTCACAGCCATCAAGGAAATGGGGACCTTGGTCCTACAACTGCAAAGAACTGAGTTCAGCCAACAATGTGAATGAGTTTGGAAACAGATACTTCCCTAGAGTCTCTAGATTTGAGACCAGTCTGGCCAACACCTTGGTTTTGGCCTTGTAGGAACCTAAGCTGAGAAACCATCTGGCCTGTTGGACTTCTGACCTGCACAACTGTGAGATAACAGTGGGTTTTGCTTTAAGCTGCTAAAGCTGGAGTAATTTCTTATGCAGCGATAAGAAACTAATGTGCTCATTTAATCCTTAATCCTTAATCTACCAACCCTGCTGGGCAGATGTTTTTATCCCACCTTCTACAGGCGAGGCTCAGGGAGGTTCCTAACATGCCAGGGTTGCCCAGAGGACCCAGGATGGAACCTGAGCTCTCTAACTCTGTGCCTCTCCTGCTCTGTTGTCTTAGTCCATTTTCTGTTGCTTATAACAGAATACCTGAAACTAGGTAATTTATAAAGAAACAGAATTTATTTCTTAAAGTTCTGGAGGCTGGAAAATCCAAAGTTGAGAAGGCACATCTGGTGAGGGACTTCTGGTGGGGACTCTCTGCAGAGTCCTGAGGTAGCACAAGGCATCACATGACAAGAGGGACAAGCACATGTTAACATGCTCACTTGCTCTCCTTATAAAGTCACCAGCACCCCTTGTGTGATAACCCACTCGTCCACTAACCCATTAATCCATTAATCCATAAATGGATCAATCCACTCATGAGAGCAGAGCCCTCACAATCCAATCACTTCCCAAAGGCCCCACCTCTCAAAACTGCCACATCGGGGACAAAGCTTCCACATGAGCTTTGGAGGGGACACACATTCAGACCACAGCACCTGTTTTGGGGGCATTTATGCTGTGCAGGCCCACGGCTGGCACCACAGCCTCAGAGATGAACCCAACAAACTCTGCCCCTGAGGAGTTTATGGTTTTGTGCAGAGGAATCACCAGTGGGATGGGAGGAAGGCAGGAAGGGATTGACAAAAGGGACTCGCAGAGCCCAATTGAAGCTCTCACAGCACACTGAAAACAGACACCAAGGACTGGTCTTTGATCCAACATCATTTTCATACAGAAAGTATAGGTAGCAAAAAAGCCAGGCCTGGAACCCACTTCTCCTGACCTCGTGTTTCCTCCCTCTGTTCAGGGGGCAATACAGGGCTCTTTTGTGTCTTGGAAGACAAGGAAGCAGGGACACCGGTTGCCACACTGCTGATTCCAGCACTGCCAACCCCACCCCTCCTCGGGAAAAAGTGAAGGACACTCACGTGCATCCTCCAGGCTGGGAGGAAGAGGTGCCGTCTAGCTGCTCCCTCGCCTCTCCCTGCCAGCCCCTCCTCCCTGCCCCCTGCCCCACCCAGATGCCAGGACAAGTGAGGGGTGAGCAAGGAGGGGGGTGTGACATGAGCAACAAGGGCTGGGGACAGGTAGATTCATTTCTCTGTCTGCAAGGACTCCAGAGCACACACCCCGGGTGACAGGAGCCTCCGGTGTTCTGAGCTCCTCCCTGGCCCCAGCTGTAAGCCTCTGCCTGTCGTGAGGAAGCCGGGGAGATGAAAGCCCAAACCACAGGATGTCTCCAGAACTGTCATCTGACCACGTCGTTCCTTTAACACCGCATCAGGCCACATCAGCATGGCTCGAAACCCCTGACCTCAGGGTTTCCTCCGCCTCCTGGATGGGCTGCCAGGCCAGAAGAATCTGTGAGCACTAAAGTGTATCACATGCCCTGTGATTAATGGTAGGAAGTGAGTGCACAAAGCAAACAAAGAAGCCCTGGGCTGTCACTCCCCCTCGAGGCTGGCACGGGGCGAGGACACAATAGTGGCACAGCCCTCTGCCCAGGAAACGAGGAGAAGCGTGTTTCTGTGCAGCCCCAGAGGAGCCTGATCTGGGCTCATTACAGGACCATAGAAGCCCCAGCATGAGAACTGCTCTCTGCAAACATGTGTCTCCTCTAAAGGGAAGAGATCTTGTTCTGTGAAACTTCCTTTGTCCTGCCGAGCACTGGGTGGCTTGGGACGGGTAGATATGGGCTGAGTAGAGGCAGATTGCTCTGGGGACCAGCGGGGAGGGTGAGGCGAGGAGGAGGAGAAGGACAAGACAGAGTCATGAACATGTGGGATGGTGAGAAGCTGGGACTCTGTGGACCAAGTGGCCAGGGGGAGACCCAGCCATGGGTGGCCCAGGAGGGATACAGTTGGTGGCACTGCTGCAGCATGGGCCCTACAGCCCTCTCCCCAGACCCCCAAGGGAGCCATCAGCACACACTTGGTGTGACCATTGTCTCATTTGTTTTGCTTGTGGAAGCAGAAGGAGAGTACAGTTCCACAGTGTGCACGACACAGCACAGGTGGGATGTGGGGCGGCGAAATAAGCCACAGATCAAACTCCATGAAATGCATGAAATCAGGCGTTTGGGACCAGAGGCATCCATGGGAATTTAAATTCCCAAGAAATCCTGGAAGAAGCTTCGGATTTCCCCAAAGCGAGGAATAAGGGCTCCAACTGACCTTCAAAATCCCCTCCAGCACTCACCCCCACATGCCAGGCCACCCCCCTCCCCTAGGGCCAGGTGGGAGCCCCTCTGTGAGTACCCCCATGACCCCCACCGTCTCACCCCTCACACCACATTGACATTACCTGTTCACTCCCCGCCTCCCTGTCCAGTGTCTGAAATCCTCAAAGCCAGGGACTGACTTTTAGTCATCTCAGATCCCCCAGAACCAATCTAAAGCCTCAATAAAAATTGGTGTTGGATAAAAGAGAACTGGACAGATATTTCTGGAGTCTGACCTGTGCCAGGATCTGGGCATACAAGTGAAATAAGACCTGCAACCTGTTTCCTGGGTGTCACAGCCTTAAAGAAGTGGGCATCCCAGGAGGCAGTGAGGTCCTTGTCTCTGGAGGGGGGGACAGAGGCTGAATCACAGCTTGGCACAGAACTGGGAAGGGCACTCAAGCTCCCATGGGTGGTGGCCTGGATGGGTTCATTGTCCCTTCTGGCCCTCGGATTCCCTGACTCCTGAGATCACAGTTCTGCAAAATATTGGCTCCACGATACTTAGCTGCCTGTGCACAGTCCTCCAGTTTCCAGCGAGCAGTCCAGATACAAGAGCTGAGTCACCCTGTGGAATGCTTCGGTAAAAGTCACCTCCTTCTCAATAACCATTATAAACACATTACCAGCCAGCTCTGCTTGTTTGCTCTTTGGAGTTTAAATTGCTGCACAAAATGTTATATCAGGATGAGCCTATAAATATCTGTGTGTTTAGTCGTGTTTGTGTCCAATCTGGATGTCATTCCACATTAGCATACTTGTGCTGGACAAGAAGAGGAGGTGATGAGGAAGCAGCCCCCCACCCCACTGCCAGCTGCCCCCAAGGAGCCCCCACAGGCCCCACCACCAGCTGAGTGGCGCCCTCATCCCGTAGGAAACCGAAGGGCCTTTGGGTTGGGCCACAGGGGGCACACAGTCTTCAGTGCCCTACTTGTGCTGGTTTCTCTAATCTTTGTCTACCTTAAATTTCCCTGTAAGTCTTGTCTCCTCTTTCCTGACACTCCAAAAACAAATCCATAAGTTATTGGGAACCCAAAGCATGTATAGGATGTTTTACATAACGGAAGCATTGTTTCTGGTTTTCTCAATAAATTAGGGGTAAAGGAAAAATTGGTAAAGGGTCGTGAAGAAAGATTACACTGTATATTGAATATACTAATTTTCCTGATTTGAGCATCACATACTGCACACAGGCATCGATAGTCAACTCTGTACTCCACAGATATGTACAATCAACTATGTTACAGTAAAAAATTTTAAAAAGCAGCAAGAAAGGGAAGGCGGTAAAAGTTCACGTCACCAGATGGTTTCCTCTTTACGTGGAAGACGACGGCTTGCCTGGTAGGCTTCTGCTTGCACTGCCTTGGCATGGCTGGCTTCTCTGGCCACCTTTAACATCAAGGCACCTGGGAAGGGGAGCAGGAATTAGTCACATTGCTGCCCTAACAAAACCGGGTTTCTATGGGAGAGATGAGGAGAAAGACTACTGGATAAGCAGTCAGCTGCCTGCTGTACCCACTTGCCACATTTAACCAGCCCCTGAATCCCCTAGAGTCTAACTACTCCATTTCTCCAAATCCACCTCTCTTCTCTTTGCCATGATGTCCACACTGGTTTAGGCCTGTGGCAACCCGCACTAACTGTGCTCTCTACCAGGCGAGGTGGGTTGAGCAACTCCTGCCCAGCCTCTACCCTGCCATCGTCAGTCTTTCTAAAGCACAGGACATGTCCCCACTCTCAAACCTCCAATTCCTCTCCATTGCTTATAAAAAGATACCCAGATTCCTCGAGCTGACACTGAGGTCCCTTTAGAGCCCATCGTCAACCTACTTCTTCCTTATCTCCTAAAGCTCCCAGTGCCTGGCCACCCCCCATCTTCCAATCTCTCCTCTTTCCCTTGGCTCGTGCTGTCCCCTCCACCTACGATGAATTTCTTCCTGCCTATTCCACTTGTTGGAAACTCTCCTTTAAGTCTTAGCTCAAATGCCATCTTTCCTACAACCATTTGCTGATCTCCAATCAGATTGAATGTTGCCCTCTTCAGTGTACCCATTGGACAGTGTCCCTCCAGTTGGACTTGAAGTTCAGCTGCTCGTTGCAGGGTCTCTGATGGCCAGGGCTGCCCAACACCCACTCCTCTAGCCTCTTGGGGATCTGCCCCTTCCCTATCCTTGGTTCATTGGACCCTAGGGGTTCTGGTGACATCATAGGAGTCCTGTTAAGCATCCCCTGAAGCTAGACATACCCCTGGACTCTTCGGTTACATTACACACTAAAATTCCTTCTCACTTGAATTCATTTCTGTTAGATTTTCTGGTATGTGTGGTCAAAAGAGTCTTCTGAGTGTCGAGCATCTCTCCCGACTGGGCTGGAAGTACTTTGATGGGCAGGTCTGTAGCTTATTCTATGTTCTTCTTGCCTGGTACAGGGCACTGGCCCTGAGGAGGGAGGGGAGATTGGGGAGAGTGAACTGAGTTGCTGGTGACAAGTGAGGTGTCCTCCTGCTTGATCCTGGAGCCCTCTGGGTCACTGTCTGGCTCCTGATGCCTCGATTCTGCTGAACTGCATTGGCCACATGTGTCCTTAGGCCTCTCCTTGACCCCTGGCATCTGTTTAGTAAAGGTACACTCAATAATGTGTGTGAAATGAAGTCTCTCTGCCAGCATCTCCAGCAAGACTCATTCTATTCAAACTGGCAGTGCCTGGCACATAATAGGCATTTAACATATGATAGTTGTTTCTATTGCCAGATTCTTTAGGTAAGCAGGTGAGTAAAGCACCTGCCACACATCAGCACCCTGAACATGTCCACTGTTAGCTACATGATGATGTTAACATGTAATCCTGGCCCACCTTACCTTTTATGGTCACAAGCAATTCCACACAGAGCTGGAGGTCTCCGTCTTCAAGCCTCCATCTTCCTCGCTCTCCTGAATTGTAGCAAAAAGCTCACCAGCATTCTCCACCGTTCACCCACCTCCCCACCAGTATGGCCTGCCCTTACCCTGTCTCGTTTGCCCAGGGCGTGCTTGCTGCCTTTGCTCACTGCCCCAGCCTCCGTGTCTGTAACTAGAAGGTGGGTCCCACTAGCACGAACACTTTTCTGTCCACAGCTGCAGCTCCAGGCTGACAAACGATTTCCACATGATTTCCAGGAATGCAGCGCACAGAGGACATGGCTTATGTCCTCTAGAAAAGTGTCAGCAGGATCCCTAGCCAAAGGGTGAGGTTGATGAAGCTTCTCTGTAGCCTTTTTCCACTTCACATCTGAGAAGAAAGGACAGGTCGGAAAACAATAACTCTTATTGGACACCTACTATGTGTCCAGGAAAGTGCTCGGAGTTATCCTTAAATAAACATGGAGAAATGTAAAAAAAAAAAAAAAAAAAGTCTTTCCCTAATGTCTTTGTTCATTCAGGCAGTCATAACAAAGTATCATAAACTGGGTGGCTTACAAGCAACAGAAATTTATTGCTCACCATTCTGGAGGCTGGGAAGTCCAAGACCAGGGTATCAGCCTGGTCGGTTTTTGGTTCATAAATGGCACCTTCTTGCTGTGTCCTCACATAGTGGAAGGGATGAATGAGCTCCCTTTCTCTTTTGTAAGGGCACTAATCCTATTCATGAGGGTCCACCCTCAAGCCTAATCACCTCCCAAAGGGCCCCACCTCTTAATACCATCCCCCTGGGAGTTAGGATTTTGACATATGAATTTGGGGGGGACACAGACATTCAGACCATAGCACCTGTCCATGCTGACTAATGTGGGTCATTATTTGAAATATTAAATACTCTAACCCTCTTCATTTCATTTGTCAGATGCTCCTGCTCTGTTGGTGCCTCAGGCCTGCAGCTTCTTGATCAAGCCAAAAGTGACCAACCCCACTTTACAGATAAAAAAAACTGAGTCACAAAGAAATTCGAAAGCTTGCTTGGTGATTCAATTCAGGTCCATCAGACCCTAGAGCCCCCCAATAACCACCCAATCCCCGATGGAGTATCTCCAGTGACATCTCAAGAGCCAGTCCCCATTTCACTCCTAACCCTGCTCCTTAGAGAGCCCTGTTCAGGCCCAATGGCCTGGCCCAGGAAGCCTGAAATCTAACACCACATCTGTGAGGCAGATCTGCTGGATTCAGGCCTGGCTCTTAAACCAACCATTGCAATCCTGCTCAACTCTTAGCTGCAGATACATTGTAGGAATCAGGAAATTGTTACTTCTTTGAATCTCTTTGCTGGATCTTATTGAGAACAGTATATTATCAAGACTGTGCCTTCCGATTGCTAATATCCATCTCCTGTAACGATGATTTCTGAATGTGAAGGTGGGTTAGTGTTTCTCAAGGACTTTAGCATCCTACAGCCCCAGGAGACCAGATCTTACAGAATGCATTTCCTACTGCACTGGTGGCTTCTGGCTTCTTTCTGACCACAAGGGTAATCTTGGCAAAGCCCGTAGCCCCCTGTGCTTTGTCAACCTCTGTGTCCCTGGCTGTCCTTCCCTGTCCTGCACCAGCCCCACCACAAACTAGATGAGGTCTTCCCTGGCACACATGTCCCTCTTCTGCAGGCACACTCTGTGCACATGCCTGGCTGTGCCACAATATACCTTTTAGTAGAGGCAGGGCAGGGGAGTGGAGTCCCTGGGCCCCTTCTGCAAGCCAGGCATCTTCACATACATGGTCACCCTTACATAATGGGAAACTAAGGCCCTTCATATACATGACCACCCTTACATAATGGAAAACTAAGGTTCCTGCTTTCATAAATGGGAAACTAAGGCCCTGAGACAGTACATCCCACCCTGCTTTGCCCTCATGTCACGGCAGAGCCAGGGCCCGAAGCAGATCTTTGAGCCCAGAGTGTTCCTTCTGAGAGGTGAGGGATTGCCAGAGGCTCACGGTTGAGGCCATGCCAGGGCCACTGGAGTCTGGCTGCCGCAACCGTCAGCCACTTGTCCCTCTTTGGTGCTTTACCCTCAGTGCTTGTCCCTCCTCGCCTGTGTTTTTCCAGAATTTCTCAAACAACACTGGGGTCTGAAGGCGGCTTCCCAGTGACCAGAGCTCTGGGCCCCACCTGGCCTCAGCCTGAGCAACTTTGCTTTTATCAGAGTAAGATTTTGTTGGAAAACCCCGTTGCTTACAAAATAAAAAAAGTTTGGAAATGCAGCTGGACTTTCCACATTCTTTTTTCTGCTCCTAAATTAGTTTCAGAGAAATATGTACGGCTCGCTGCCATCAAGGACGCAAAGAAAAGAGCAGTAAAAGGCAGCTCTGCATTTGGGCCTGGAGATTCGATTGTGCTGTGAAGAAGTGAGTGAGTGTGTGCGCGCGTGTGTGCGTGTGTGTGCGTGGTGTCTGTGCATGGATGTGTGTGTGCGTGCACATGTCAGGGTGACAGATCTTGCACAAGCATCCTGACTTACCCCTGAGAGGTGACCACAGCTGGCACCCCTGGCCATGTTTATGTTCCCAGATGCTGAAGTACACAAACAATAAATCTGAGCAAGCTGTTTGACTGCAGAGTTTCTGGCCCACTCCGAAGTCACAGCTGGGGGAAATCCACAGGGATCTAGGCCCAGCTGTGCAGGTACAGCCCTTCTGAGTGCTGGACGATGACACAGCAGGGAATGTCCCAGCTGCCAAGCCATCTGGGAGATTAAAAATGAGGTTTTAGAAAGAGCGCTGGGTAGGGCATGGGTCTGGTCTCAGACCAGACCTTGGGGTCCAGACTCCTGGCACACCCTGGGCTTCAGCAGCCTTCCTTGATGTCTCCTGGAGCCCCCATCTCCACATTCACCCAGCAACAACCATCATGCAGTGAGCTTCATCACACAGTGAACTTCTGAAACCCAAGGCTGATGGTGCACAGCACTGCTTCTGTGCTCCCCAGTGCCAGCAGGAAAAAGACCAAACCCCATGGCATGGCATGCGAGGCCCTTTATGATCTGGGCCCACCTGGCAGGCACTCTCTAAACTCATCCATGACCTTATTCCCAAATTCGTTGATGCACAAACGTCTGAACAACCCAATGACTCCGGGGTCTATCACCCCTCTGTGCCATCCAGGACCTTGCCAGCACCTGTCAGAAAGGGGGTGAGATGAGGGCTTAAGAGCAAATAAATGAGAGGATAAATGAAATATGCAAGAGTGCACTGAACACTACAAAGAGCTGGAATCATAAATGTAAGAGATCATTACCATCAGTGAGAATGTTCTCATGTGCCCCTTTTTTGTCCTATTTTTTTGAGGAAACTTTTCTGTCCTCCCAGCATGCTTTTATGGATATAAATAGTTTAACTTTAAGAAAGTCAATCAACTAATTTTAGAAGGTGATGACAATTATTTTCCCATTGCAGAAAATATTGAAAATATTTTTTTAAAAAGATTAACCTTATAGAGTCCGAGCAACCACATATAACTTGATGATACTTGATGTATTTTTTCTAGTGTGTTTTCCATGTGGGGACATGCGTGCACTTGTGTGTGTGTGTGTGTGTGTCTAAGTGATGTAAGTGGAAACAAATAGCATACTGTTTTATATCCTGTCATTTGGGGTTAATATTTTATTAGGAAAGCTTTCCTGTGTGTTGACAGCTGAGTTCAGGTTCCAGCACCTCCATTTCCTTGAAGCCCTGTGACCTTGGACCATTCATTTCACCTTGCTGAGCCCCCTACTTCTCATCTCTAAAATAACCACAATCTCACTGGGGTAGACGCTGCTCGTGTGGACCGATACTAACTTTCTCCTCTTTGCAGACATATTGTTAAACTCTGTTTCTCAGCCTCCTCTGCAGCTGGATGAGGCCACATGACTATTCTGGCCAATAAGAAGTAGGAGGAAATGGTGTCCTCCACCTGCAAGCCCGACCCACACCGTCTCCCCCAAATGGTCCTCCATGCTCTCTTCGTACCCTCCAGGCCCCCCACACTGACTGCATGAACCAAGGCAATCAAGAAACGACAAGATGAAAGAGCCACAGGATGGAACAGACCTGGGTCCCCAAGTCAGAGCTTGGAGAAGGACCCAAACAGCCTATGATGTGAAGGAGAAATAAACAGCTGTTGCTTACAGGTACGAGGATTTCTTTGTTTCTGCAGCCTCGCCTCATCCGACAGACACTCACCTCATCAGGTGTGCTGTGCCGTTTACCCAAAATCTGTGAAATCAAGTGCCCATAAAAAGCACTTCAATTGTGAACCTTTAAAAATTAAAGAACAATAAAGGAACAAATAAACCATTTGCCAACTGGGATAATACACACTGTAAGGTTTGTGGGACTTCAGAGAGGAGAGAAATCCCTGCGGACAGCAGTAAGCGGTGAAAGGAGTGGTGCACGGAATCTGCTAGGATGTGTATTTGGGTCCCAGAGAGGAACTGGAAAAAGATGATTCATTCAACCCACGAGTGTTTGCCGACCACCCACGAGGCAGAAAGAGCAGGAAGGGACGGGCTGTACAATACTAGAAGGTGAGAAAGCACCGAGGGGTCCACGCTCAGCTCCCAGGGCCTGCCGCCAGCGTCCGACCCTGCCTCACACAGAGCCTGGGCTCCTCGCACCAGCCTGCCTTCCATCTGCTCGGCTGCTTAGCACAAATCCGGAGAATCCCCTGACATTCCTGCTTGCTCAGCACACACCCAGTCCTTCTCCAAGTCCTGCAATCCCAGTCAGTAAGCACGTCTCAAAACGGAATCAGATCTTCACTTCCATCCCGCCTTCTTCACGCTAGTCCCCCCGACACACAAACACCTGGGCCATCCACACCACTCCGTTCTCCCCGCACAGCCAGAGGGGTCTGGGAAATGCACTCTGATCGCACAACACTCCCCTCAGTACACACCGAGATGGTTAATTTCATGTGTCAATTTGGCTGGGACATGGCACACAGATATTTGGTCAAATGTTATTCTGGATGTTTCTGTGAGGGTGTTTTGGGGTGAAATTAACATTTAAGTTGGTGGACTTCGACAAAAGCAGATCACCCTCCATGATACCCCCAGGTGGTGGCCTCACCCAAGCAGCTGAAGGCCTTACTAGAAGAAAAAGACAGAACTCCCGAGCAAGAGTGAATCCCGTAGTAGATGATCTTTGGCTTTGGACTGAAACATGGGCTTTGTCCTGGGTCTCCAGGCTGCCAGCTTGCCCTGCAGATTTCAGACCTGCTAGCCTCGATAATCACATGAGCCAACTCCTCAAAGTAAGTCTCTTTCTATACATATACGTGTACATATCCTACTGGTTTGTTTCTCTGGAGAACACACACACACACACACACACACACACACACAATGAACAGTCAGGTGGCTTCCCGTGATCCCTAAAGCAAAGTCCAACCCCTTGTCCACAGCTCGCGAGGCCTTTCTTAGCCTCTCCCTCTCTTCTGATCCCAGATCCACCCTTGTCGCCCCCACGCTCCCCCACTCTCCCACACTGCTCTCTGTTAGGCTCTGCTTCTCTCGGTTCCTCACAAACAGGCGGCTTCTTTTATCCACCTGTGAGCCACTATCTCCAAGCCTCAGGACCTTTGCACATGCTGTTCCCACTGCCTGGGAATCTCTCCTGCCTCCTCCCACAATAAACCTTCTTATGTCAACAACAGCTTTAAAGCCCAGTTCCCTGTCGCCACCTCTCCTACCCCCAATCCTTCATTGCACCTATCACAGAAGTGGCTAAACAATCATTCGTGCTATCACACATTTAATATCTGTCTTCCCTAAAAGTCTATGTTCTCCATCAAGAAGCCAATGGAGCCTGCTTTGTTCACATGAAGTCCCCAGTGCCTGTGATCGGGGCACACAGTAGGCCTCCATACAATTTAAAAGACTGAAGAGATGAATATCTATTATGATCCAAATGTGTATTTCAAGTTGGGTACAACAATGATATTACTCATCAACTTTGATCACAGGTTGTTTGGCTGGATGACAAGTACTCACTCAAAAGTTTCTCCATCCTTGCACAATACATGATCGTAAGGTGATTAATGAAAGCATGCCGCCTATGGCAGCAGCCCCACCTGTGACATTTCACCCACATATCCGGCTATCCCCGGCTGCCCCTCCCAGCTTTTCCCTTTCCTGCCCGCATCGGCCAGCTGAACATTCCTGATCTCAGTTACTGAAGCTCCCAGGTCTCATCCCAGCTCCCCTCTCTCCTTTCTAACTAGACAGCCTAATGGCAAATTCAGAGTGGAGATGCCAGTCAGCCGCTCATTCTCTGTGTGGCCTGGGCAAGTTACTTAACCTCTCTGTCGCTGGCTCCTCCTCTGTAAAGTAACAGGCTGCAGTGGAGGACTATCAGGAGCCCTGGCCCTGCTGGGTGCAATCCACAGTCATCTGTTTCCTTCTGCATCCCGGCCTGACCGCCCCTTCTCGCAGCCAGGACTTCCTCGTCCTGGGAGCCAAGATCCGCTATTCACTGTTGCAACACAAGTTACTCTCAAGCCACCAGACCAGGCTACAGCAGCCACGCCAACCTGGGGATACGATTGGGATCACAATACAAAGCAGGATTTTCCTCCTTCTCTCCTTACCTGCAATTGCAGAAGCAGACTCAGTTCTTCTCAATGGGTCTTTCACACGTACACACAAACACACTCAACTTTCCTTTGTTTCAGGCAGGGTTTTTTGGTTATAAGCAACAGAAACTAATTCTAAGGGATGGAGGAGGAGAAGGGGAAGGAGACACTGGAAAATCTGCCAGAATTACAGAAGCTGAACTGTGAAGTCTTGCAAGGACAAGGAGTGGCCAGGCCAGAGATCCAGGCGCAGGACCTCGTCAGTGGTCCCTTCAGCGCTCCACGAGCAGGACAAATCAGCCACCACTGCTTCCTTACTTTTGTTACCAAATTATATCACACATATAAAAGGTGATACTCATAACATACCAGTATAATTTTAAGAATATTCTAAGAAACTGGCTCCCATGTGCCCACCAGCCAGGTTAAGAAACAGAACATCACCAACAGGCTTGAAGCCCCCAGGTGCCCTTCTAGGCCACGGAGCCCTGACCACCGTCCATCCTCACGTCTGTGCACTCACAGGTCAAGTTCCTCTTCCAGGATCTGGATTGTTCCAACTCAGTCTCATGCTCACCACTTGGTTTAGAGTCTCAATGCAACTGCATGCCATGGGGACTGAGAGGGCCACACAAAGGCAATTTGAAGGGCTACCACTGGACGTGTGCCGAAGTGCCGGGCAGGCCCAGCAAGTGTCCCCTGGTGGGCTGCCCCTTGGAAGGCATGTCCCAAAAAAGGCTGCCTTCCCTGTGGTTGAGAAGGAGTGTTTGGTTTTGACTCACTTTTCCTTATACCTCCTCTTTGACTTAGACATGCATCCACAGGGCTGAGCCAGAGCAATATTCGAGTGACAGACAGCAGGCTGTGCTCGGAATCGCTCCTCTCCCTATCTTGGCCATTTTTGCCTTGAACCCAGCAAGAATGTGTTCTTCCCATGGAGTGAGTTATTTCCCAGAAACTCCTGGGCCCTTCATACAAAAAGACCACTAGTGGCACTGACCTGCTGCTTGAATCCTGGGGCATGCCCAGCACCCCCAGCTCAATAAACAAGGCAGGGATGAGATCAAAGCCAAAGCAATAGCTGCTCCTGCTGTCCAGTGTGACTGAAATTGCCAGTGTCCGCCAACATCTATTCCCCTGATACAACACACGTGTAACTGGGCATGGGCCACCCAGTTGGACTCCATTCCCCAGGCTGTCGCAGATGTGATGTTAGCCACTCAGGGATCTAGAATTTATGCCTCAGGGGTGTTTTCTCCACATCACATTCTTTCCTTTTCCCATAAGCTGCAACCCAAACACATCAGTGACCCAACTCCAACCATGCAAATGACAAAAATGACCGTGGGAATAATGGAGTTAATAAATGGCAGAAACCTGGGTCCCTGCATGACTATGTGGAGCACAGCCACCCTGACAGCCCAGACGGCTCACTTCAGACTGTCACCTGAGAGCAAGAGAGACAGATGTCCATGCACCTGACACCACGCTGCTGCAGCAACTCAGTCCCCACTCAGACTATCACCCTACCAGTCGGAAAGGCCTTTATCTCAGTACCCAGAGGAGAAACCTCCCACAATCTGGGGCTGGGAATAACCTACTAGTCACCAGATCTCAACCCAACTTCTTGCCATTTACTATAGGACTATAGCCTCTAGTTAAAAACATTGTCACCTCAGGAGGCTGACCAATGAAATACCTATGAATCCCAAATGGAGTAACACATTTCTCTATTATTTTGTTAGCCCAAATTAGTGGATCTGAGGAAATGATACACAGGACTGATGGTGGGGTTTTTGTTTTGTTTTGTTTTGGTTTTTGGTGAGGGGTGGGTTAGGATAAGACAGTCTCTGAGGCTAAATTATATTCTGATAAGGGTTCAGAAGGGTGGGCCTTGGTACTGCTTCGGGGGATCCCAGAGATTAATTTGTAAGAACTGAGAGGGGAAATGGAAGCAGAGGCAAAGGACACAGACAGAGATGGTAAGAAGCCCAGACAAAGAACCAGGCGTGAAATCAGCTTGGAAGGGAGGCCTCAGATTCAGAGGAGAACTCTCAGCAACAAGGACAGAGAGAGACAGAGAAACAGGGACATAAACAGAGAGAGGAGACAGACAAACAGAGACAGAGACAGAGAGAGATAAAGAGAGACAGAGACAGAGACACAGACTGAGAGAGAATAAAGAGGCTGGCGCTAAGATCACATTTCACCACATCAAAGACTTGGATTTCCATCTGCTCCCTGGTGTTTGAGTTCTATCATCACCAAGATGAAAACCATCTGGCCTTCCACATGCGACCCTCCGACACCAGGATTTTTCCAGCTCCCGGTCACGTGGAGAACCTCATGCCTGAGTCAGAGGTGAGATGTCAGCAGGACGTCCATCCTCTCACCCCAGGCCTCTCCTTTCTGATGGAGAAGCTGGGCTCAGAGCCCATGAGCCCTGGCCTTTGCCCAAAAGATAACCTTTGCCACCTGGGCAGCACTTGAATTTGAAAAAATGCTCCCATGGCAAAATCTATTTGATCTTCACAGCCCTATAATATGGCCTGGGTGAAATGGGGAAACTGAGGCTCAGAGCAGGATATGAAGTGCTTAACGTGACACGGCCAAGAAAGGACAGACCCCTGACTTCCATTCCAGGACCCTGTTCCTGGTGAGAGCTGGCCCCCACGTGGCATCCCCGTCATCTAGCTGCAGAGAGGATGGTGATTAGCAGGTCGAATCACTGATAGCCAGCCAGTCTTGCACTGCCAGCTTGGGGACAGCAGGCCCATGCCTGGCCAGCTTAGAGGCCAGGACCGGAGGGGCCAGAACTCCTGGGACCAGCCCAGCCAAGTGTGGGGGAGGTTTGGGTGGCCCTTCTCCTCCCTGGCTCCCTGCCCTCTGATCCCCACCTGAGTTTCCTGCCTTTACCAGCTTCCAGAGCTGCCTGCACTCCTCAGCTTGTGGCCCCCTCCTCATCTTCAAAGGCAGCAGCAGCAGCCGGTCAAGTCTCTCTTACACTGCGTCACTCTGACGCTGACCCTTATGTGTCCCTCCTCCACCTGTAAGGACCCTCTGGATTACATCGGGTCCAGATAACCCAGGATTATCTCTTTATCTTCAGGTTTCCTGATTAGCAACCTTAATTCCATCTGCAACCTTAAATCCCCCTTGCCATGTAACGTGACATGGGGTGTGGACATCTCTGGGGGAACCACTATTCTGCTGACCACAGTCACCCTTTGAGAGGATGGGTCTAGTTGTTGGAGCACCCATAGGCCTGGTCCACCTCACACCCCACAACAGGCAAAGGCAAAGGCCTTCTCTCTTTCTCTTGTAGGATCAGAAAAGAGAAGGAGAGTCCTGATCGGATGGCCTCCCAACATCGGATTTGCTGTGAGGTAAAAATGGGTTTCCTGAGCCTTAGGAGGGTGTCTGACCCACAGGTTCATGGACAGAATGGCCCTGGGCCCATGGGGTACCTGAGAGGGGATAGGGACCACCTGCCCCGCCCTGGGATGCCAGCTTGGAAACTTGGACTTGAGTTTCAGAGAAACCAGCCACTGGCTGTCAGCAGAAGCAGAAGCTGAAAAACCCACGGAGAGGAGGGACGCACAGAGGCCACAAGGACAGGAGAGCCAGGAGAGAGCAGAAGCTGGAAGAGACACAGACCAGGACGTGGGGCAGGAGGCTCTCTCCATCTCTCTGGACCTAGAGGAGCTGAGGTAGAGAGCAGCCAAGCCTGGGAATGGCACAGTCCCCGGGGAGCATCCTGGACAGCTCAGGCACGTGGCACATCTCAGCCTTGCCAGCTTGCAGCCGCACTATGCTGTGACCTGCTCAGTGCTGACCGTCCCTGGCCTCCCGGAGCACCACTGTCTCACTCTCGGCCCTGGGACTTCTCCAAGCTGCAGTGTGTCTGGCCTGAGGGGCCCCACTCCACATTCACATGAGCACCCCGAGAGACAGCGCGGGGACGGAGGCTTCACTGGGAAGCTGTCCACCGGTGCGGGAGTGCGCCTCCCCTCTGTCCCTTGGGAGCTAAAACATAGAAAGAAAGAGAGAGAAAGAAAGAAAGAAAGAAGGAAGGAGAGAGAGAGAGGAAGGAAAACAATCATAATAATATGTTGAAGTTCAGGACAGAACAGCACAGTGGTTACTAGAGGCGGGGAAGGAGTGGAAGGGGGATACTGAGAAATGGGTTAAAGGACACAAAACAGCTAATTAGGAAAAATAAGCTCCCTCAATGAACCGTCTAGCCAGGCACCTACAATTAACATGAATTTGCTGCATGTTATCAAATGACTAGAAGAGAGGAGATCAGATGTCCTCAACATAAAGAAATGATTAGTTTTGCAGTGATGAATATGCTAATTACCCTGATTTGATCGTCACACATTGCACACAGGTATTGAGATTCAACTCGGTACCTCACAGATATGTACAATCACTTACGTTTCAATAAATTTTTTTTAAAAGTTCATGGAAAGATTCATATTATCTTAAGTTCCATTTTTGCACAAACTTTATGAAATACCCTCATGTCTGTGTTGGTATACGTGATGTGTGTTTGTGTGTGTATGTTATGTGTGGTGTGTGTGTTTGTATGTTGTGTGTATGTTTGTGTGGTGTATGTCTTGGTGCATGTGTGTTAGTGTGTGTGATGTGTGTTTTGTGTGTGCTGTACACTGTGCGTACCATGTATCTTGGGGCTTTGGTTGTGTGAAGTGTATTTTTGTATGTTTTATGTTGTGTTTGGCTGTACGTTGGGGGATGTGTATGTCTGTGTGGTGTATGTGTTGGTGTTTGTGCATTAGTGTGTGTGATGTGCGTTTGGGTGTGTTTTTGTATGTTGCATGTGGGTGTATGTGTTTTGTGTATGTTGTATGGTGTATGTCTTGGTGTATATATGTTAGTGTGTGTGATGTGTGTTTGTGTGTGTGTTTGTATGTTGTGTGCAGTGTGTATATTTGGGTGGCATATGTCTTGACATATGTGTGTTGGTATGTACAGTGCATATTTGTGTGTGTGTATGATGTGCTTGTGGGTGTGATATGTATGTTGAGGCGTGTGTGCTTGTGTGTGTGTGTGTGTGTGCGCGCGTGCACGTGTTCAGGTGCGCATGTGCTGAGGGATACTTTAGGCCAGCTTCTCTTGGAGAGGTGACAATTCAGTTGGAATGGCCATAGGAGCTGGCTATGAAGATGAGACCATCAGGGTGACCGTCTGAACTGGTGACCCCGAGGCGTGGGAGGCTCCCAGCTCTGGCGTGTGGTGCTCACCAGCCCCTCCTGTTCCATGGGGTCATGCCTGGTGAAAGGACACAAGGGGTGCTCTCCCTCCCAGGGTACACGGAGGGCAGCATGCCAACCCAGGAGCAAGGCTCCCTTCTCTTCTGAGCAGCGCAGGCAGGACACCGGCCGTGCTGCCCAAGCTTCCCACACAGCCTGGAGGAAGCCCATGCCCCAACGGGGCCTGTCGCCATGCCAGTCATTGCTCTGAACTGCCTCTTGCAGGGACCTGCCCAGCCTGCCACAGCTCCCAGGCCTCTGCTTGCTTTCTTAGAGAGCTCGAGTCCCTAGAGACCTTCCCTTGCACTCTGCCTGAGGCCACTCGCCCGCATGAGGCTCACTGATTCTTCTCACTGTGGAGCACTAGAGGCCAGACTTTTCTGGCATAGCCAGATTCCAAAAACAAAGACAAAAGTCCCATACCTGCTGGTCTGTGAGTTGCATTCCATCTATCAGAGTGTAAAACAAAGCCTGATCCAGCTGACAGGGTAATAATGACTCACGTGGTCATTGGCCACTCAGCCACCAGTTCTCGAGAGACAGCACTGGAGATGCTGACATGGACAAGATGAGGTTGCCGCCTCCAGGAGTCCATGGGAGAAACGAACGCATGCAGGCAGATAATCAGCCAGCACCTGCTCAGCTCCAGGTGCCCAGAAAGGCTCAGGGTGAGTAGAGGTAGGTATGCATGGCCTGGCAGCAGGACCCCACAGGCTGGGTGTATGGGGAAAGTTCTCTGGGGGCTTTGATGGCTAACCTGAAGACTGAAGGATGAATGGGTGTCACCAGAGGAAGGAAAGAGTGGGTGATGGGGGGAGTTCCAGGCCCAGCAGAGTAAATATTCAGCCAGTGTGCACTGGATGTCAAAATACTAGCATCCTTCCATACGGGTTAATAAATAGACACTTTCCAACACGCTCATTCTCCAACACTCTGGTCACCTCAGCCCCTGCTCCTGGAGCCCTACAACTTCCCTCTAATGGGTTGTATTATACCCCCCAAAAAGGTGTCAAAGTCCTAACCCCCAGTACCTGTGTATGTGACCTTATTTGGAAATAAGCTCTTTGTACACCATCAAGTTAAGATGAGGTCATTAGGGTGGGCCCTAATCCAATACTACTTTGTCCGTACAAAAGGGAGACATGGACACAGACACGCACACAGGAAAAATGTCATGTGCAGATTGCACTTTGGCTGCCACAAGCCAGGGAATGACCAGGAGCTCGGAGAGAGGCCTGCAACAGATCTTCCCCGAGCACCTGCAGAGGGAGCACGGCCCCGCCAACACCTTGATCTCAGGTTTCCAGCCTCTAGAACTGCAAGAGAATACTTTTCTGTAGTTTAAACTGCTCAGTTTATAGCACTTTGGTATGGCAGGCCTAGGAAACTGATACAGTCCCCAGGAGCTAAACGTTAAAGGGGAATCTCCTGGTAGACCTAGAGGTCTACAGGATGCTCTTCTATCAGGTTGCCGTTGGTAAATACTTAAACATTTCCCTCGGAGAAAGCAAATGTAAAAACCCTGGCCCATGATCTTTCTGAAACTGAAAGAAAGCTCAAGTGGTAAGTAGCGAGAGGAGAAGCTTGGTCGAGATGCAGTAAGAGGAGACGACAGGGGCCAAGTAACACAAAGGGCTTGGACTTTATTCTAAGAATAAGCAGTACGGTAGGGTTTTAAGTGACGTGTGTTGATTTATGTTTTCAGAGGGGCCCTTGGCTGGTTGGGTGGGGAAGGGGCAAATGTGGCCATGGGGACATCTCCTAGGAAGCAGGTGCATCATCCGGGCTGGAGGTGACGGTACCAAGCTCTGGGGTGGCAGGAATAACAGGGGAGTCTTCACCCAGGGACTTGCTTTCTCTGTGAAGTAGCAGGAAAGTTCATTTGCTTCGGACGATGGGGAAAAGGAAGGGTTGGAAATTTGAAGGAAGGCAAAAGGACAAGAAGATGGGAAACCCTGGGAGGCATCTGGGCAGCGAGTGGAGCCCTGCTGAGGATGGCAATTCTGAGCTGACAGTGGCGGCAGGACATGGCGCTGCATGAGGCCCATCGGCAGTGCCCAGCAGATGTCAAAGTGCGAGGTGATGATGGCTAAGCTGGCAGAGAAGAGAGACAGTAGCGAGGGATCCCGGGGACACAGAGGGGCCGGCGGGCAACCACCCAGACAGGGCGAAGACAAAGGCAGTGGGAAGTAGGGAGGTGATAATCACAAAACAAAATACTCATTTGGGCTAAAAATGGCAGTCTTGCCACACGTGGGTCTCCTTCCTCTTCTGAAAACCCTTTAAAAATGTTAGTAAATGTATTACCCTCCCCCCTAAAAAAGTGTTACTCTACGAGAACACAGCAAAAAGAAGAGTTTGCAGTAGAGAGTGAGAGAGTCAAGAAATTTTTAGACGGTTGAAAGCAAAAGAGGAATGGAGCACAGTGGAGACCATTTCTCCCTAAGGGCATGAGGAAGGGACACCATAAAAAACAAACCACTACGGGCCGGCCCATGGCTCACTTCAGAGAGTGTGGTGCTGATAACACCAAGGCCACAGGTTCAGATCCCTATATAGGGATGGCCGGTTCGTGGCTCACTTGGAGAGAGTGGTGCTGACAACACCAAGTCAAGGGTTAAGATCCCCTTACTGGTCATCTTTTTTAAAAAAACAAGCCACTTGACCACAGAATTCATCAGTGGAGGGATCTCAGTGTTTTGAAGCACCAAGTGCCATGAAAGAAGGATGTTGGATTTGGGATCAAAAAATAAAAGGAAGTTGGATGAAAATTTGCACAAAATTGTTGGGTCCTGGGTTCCCTCCCTGACACCAGAGTAGGTCCCGACCTCGCTCACACCACCTCCAGCCCCAAGACGTAAGGCTTATTCTCTGGGCAATTACAGGAGTGAGGGTAGAGGTGAGGCAGGAAGCTGAACAGCATAAAGGCCAGTGAGAATCTGCGCTCTGAGCTCTGGCATCCCAGACCCTTCCTGGGTCCTGTTCCCAGAAGGCCAGCAGCCAGGTGTGTGCCTCTCCAGGCAGGGAATCGCAGGGCCCCAGAGGAAACACGTGCAGTGTTTGGAGAGTCTCTCCCTGCATTCCTGCCTTGCTGCTGGTTGCTCCTCCATGAAGCGTGCTTGGCACTGAGGCCAGCCCAAGTGTGCAGAGCTGAGGGCCAGCTCACTGTGCAGTATAAACAGGCAGCCAGGGGCACTGGCCATGTGAGGAAATCCCCACCAAAGCAAGCAAAGAGGGAAAGAGACCAAGAGTAAGCAGTGCATAAAATAGGAAAAAACATTAATTAAAATTAATAACCTCACAAGGATAAAATATTGCACCCATTAAACAAGAACAGGGCACTTATAAAAATGAACAAGAATTAGTAGAGTCTTATGTATTAAAAATGTCATAACTAAGACTGGGAAGAAAATCTCTGCAAAGCATATATATCTATCTGATGTAGGACTTGGATCTTTATATGAGGAACTCTCCAAACTCAGCCACATGGAAATAAGCTGCCCGATTAAAAAAGAGAGCAAAGGATTTGAACAGACACTTCACCAGAAAAGGTAGATGATGGCAAATAAGGAGAAAGAAAGAGGCTGAGCAGCATTAGCCATCAGAGAAATGCAAATTTACAACACAACGAGATACTACACAGCTATTAGAGTAGCTAAAATTAAAAAGACTGACCTCACCCAGTGCTGGTAAAACTGTGAACAGATGAAACTCTCATAACTGCTGGTGGGAATAGAAAACGGTATGGATAGTTTGGAAAACGGTCTGGCAGTTTCTTCAAAAGTGAAACATTCACCTGCCATATGATCCAGCCATTCCACTCCTAGATGTTTACCCAAGGGTTTTCCTTGGAAATAGAGATTCGTGCAACGACTTGCACATGCATGGTCACAGCAGCTTTATTTGCAATAACCCCAAAGCCAGAAACGATCCAGATGCTCATGAGCAAATAAACTGTGTCCTACCCACCTAGTCAACAATAAAAGGTGATGAGCAATGGATATGCACAATATGGGTGAATTTTGAAATAATTATGTTGAGTTAAAGAAATCAGACAAAAAAGAGTACATACTGTATAATTCCATTTTTATAAAACTATAAATAATTAAAATGAATCTACATGACAAAGTGAAGAGAGCAGAGGCGGGAGGAAGGGATTCCCAGGGGCACGATGGGATGGTGGATGGGCTTCTTGTTTCGATTATGGTGATGGTTTCAAGAGCATATACGTATGTACAAATTTATCAGAATGTGCCCTTTAGAGATGTACAGCTTAGCCTATGTCCGTACACTTCAATAACGCTATTTAAAAATATAACTGAAATAAAATTTAAATTTTCAAAAGAAGGGTTGGAAGAGAATATCAAGGAAAGTTCCAAGAAGAAGAAGGAAAAAGGAGAAGGAGAGGAGGAAGAGAAAAAAAGAGGAGGAAAAAGAAAAGGAGTAAAAAAATTCTGAGAGTGAGAGACGCGATCCAGCTGGTCAGCCAGGACATGAGAAGTGGAAGTTCCCGGGCAAGAAAACAGAAGCAAACCGAAAGAAATCATAAATGTGAACGTATTTGGAAAAAGGGTCTTTGCAGGTGTGATTAAGAATTTTGAGATGAGGAGGTTTCTCTGGATTATCAGAGTGGGACCTAAATGCCATCACCAGAGTCCTCATGAGAGGGAGGCAGAGTGAGATGGGGCACAGAGCAAAAAGCCATGAGAGGAGGGACAGGTGGCAGCAACATGGCCGTAAGCCAGGGCGCACCAAGCAATGTAGGGCCACCAGAAGCCAGGAGAGGGAGTGCGGCCCCTCTGACACCCTGACTTCAGACTCCCAACCTCCAGAACCGTGAGAGAACACATTTCTGTTGTTTCAAACCACCAAGGTCGTGGTAATTTGTGACAGCAGCTCTAGGAAACCGACACAGAAACCTAATCACGGTGCAGCAGTGCGCTCCCAGGAACAACATCGCCATCTTGCATCCCATATTACATAGTCATAGCAACGTAAAAACTGATGATCGATGCACACACTTTTTCTTATGGAATCATATTGGGAGGATGGGAGAGAGGAAGCAAGAGAGATATTTATCTGTAAATCCGCAGGGGAGGTGATGGACAGTGCGGTGTCGATGAATGAACGTGCAGCAGCAGAAGTGTTTTATGTGGCGACAGCTGAGAGCGGCAGCAGCTGCCGTGGAAGCAGGGCCGGTGAGGGATGAGTTGAACATGGGAGTCCTATGAAGGGTGGAGCAGGGGACATTTCTGTTTTTATTTTGAACCTGTGATCATCATTCAACTTTTTAACTACATAAATGTGTGTAAGATTTTGATAAATATAAAAATTCATTTAGAGAAAGGAAACCCCTTGTCTTGTGATGAGTCTAAGTCCGATGGTGACAAGTCCGGGGTGTGTCGTGGGAAGGGACAGCTGTGGTGAGGTGGCGGGTAGGTGGCAGGAGCGCCCCTCTTGGGGAGGTCTGTGTTTCCGCTGTGCAGGAAGAACAGAGGAAACATGGGAAAGGCAGCGAGGAAAGTGAGGGTGGCTCTAGGTTGGGGGAGGAAGCTTGCAGCCTGGAGGTGCTGCCATGGTGGTCTGTGACCATGCGATGGGATGGGGGCCTGCTGCATCGAGGGTCACTGGGCCTCACCAAATGCAGCTGGTAAGTGGGAGGCGCAGAAACCCCTTGGCAATGCTGTGGGTGAGCAGCTCAGAGAGCCAGCTCTGGGGTGGTCACTGCAACAGGTGGTGGCAGGAGGGTGAGCAGAGGTGTGTTGATCAACCCCTGTGGCTGGGCAGAGAGCCTACCCAGGTCAGCTCTGAGACTGTGTCCACGGAGAGACCGACACAGAGCTGGGACAGTTCAGAGGACAGAAAGATTCCTGGAGGGATGCCTGGAGGAGGTGGCATTGGTGTCTCAGTGACTTACTAGGAGGTGAGACTTGTAGCATGCACAGATTGGGGGCTGTTCAGAGTGGATGTGACACTAGTGCAGAGGCCTCCCATGCACAGGCTCAGAGCACAGCAATGCAAGGTAAGTTCAGCCCAAGCAGGGATGTCGTGAGCACGTTTATTCTTGTTTGTCTCAAACACCCTTCTGAGTGTGGGGGGTTCCCCACAAAGTGAGTCTCGGAGGATGGCAAATGCTGTCCCAGGTTCTCTTGCACCTGGGGTGCAGACAGGTGACCAGGATGTTCCCGTTCAGACCTTTGAACCAGAAGCTGGTGATGGGGAGAGGTGAGCACCCTGGGAACCCATCCCAGGAAGGTGGCAGCAGCTGCACCCGGCTCCCAGATACATCAGGCAGCATGGTATCCAATGCCATCAGCCATCACGAGGTCTGCACCCATAGAGGCAGCAGCAGTATCCACGCAGGAGCAGCTCCAAGGTGGCCTGGGGGCACCATTCCTGGCTGTGTGGCCTCCAGGCCGCCCTCCAGGGCACCCCCAGCCCCTCCCCAGACTGCCCCTCCAGACAGCTGCTGCTGATGCCCAGACCTGCCCTGGTTCCCAGTGTCTGCCTCTGAGCACTCGGTGTGCACGGGCGGGGAGAGAGGAATTTGTGATCGGTCAGCACCTGTTCCTTACACATGTCCTTATGCCAGGCACCGTGCCGACCTCGAATGCTTAACCTGATTCACTTTTGTTTCCATTAGATTGCTCACAACGTCCCCAAATAAACCTGGAATCAAAAAAGTGACCCTTGGGGAAGGAAAGGGTCACCTTCTCACTTTCTGAGTCATTCTGGTCTGGGAAGAGAGCCTAACTCCTTGCCCGGAAGGGAGTCCAGACACTACCCACGCGGTGTCTGCTGTTGGGGGGCCCTGGCTAGTGCTGGATCCTGCTCTCACCTCAACACCCTTGGGTGCACGACTGGGCCATTTTGAGGAAAGTGATGTCTGTTTATGGGGCAGGAACAACGCAATGTATTGCTCAGTGTCACCCTGATGTTGAGACTGGTTGCTCCCTCTGCCCCAGAGGACCCCTCTCCAACACCTCCCAGGATGCCTGCTTTCACAACCCACCAAGAAACACAGGGACCCACTGGAGGGGGGGAGATGGGAAGGGAAAAAGCCCAGCCACAAGGACCAAGGACGGGCTGGGTGACCTGAGAACATCCTCCCTGAACTCCAAACTCCCCTCTGGGCACCAAGGGGACACCCAGCTCTGAGCTCCCCTCCCCCACCCCATCCTCTCTCATGGACCCTCCCAGGTGCCAGACCTTCCACTGTGCTCACTAGAGGGCCCAGTGCAAGGGACAATGCCTCTTGCCACCATCTCCTGCCTCCCCCAAGTGGCCTTTCTCAGAGGGAGCCACTTGGCTCTGGGGGCTGGGTGCACTGTGCTACCTGCTCCCTCTCCCCTGGACTGGTCACCCCCTTCTGTAGGACCGCACCTCGAAGGGTGGTGAGGGGGAGGTCGAGGATATGACAGTTCTCTCCCACCTCTGAGGCGTGTGATGGGGTGGGAGGGGTGACCAGCTTCCCACTCAGTGAGCCGTGGGCTGGCACACAGGAACAGAGGTGGCCTTGGTGGGTGTTTGACAGGCGGGTGGATGGAAAGGTGAGGGAGAATTCTGGGGAGGCCCCAAGGTGTCCTGGAGAGGGGGCAGATGGGGGGTCAGACAGAAACTGGGTTCACAGCCATCTGCAGCCCTACTTTCTCTGCTCAATGAGTGTGATTTGTGGGCACCTCGTGTGTGATGCCGAATAACACACAGGGGTAGAGGCACCTCTTAGCAGGATGGCAGGGAAGGCTCTCTGAGGAGGAGCCACCGAGTCTGTGACCTGGGCAAGAGAGGAGTTGGCCATGGGAGACCGGGAGAGAGAACACTCCCAGCAGAGGGAGCCAGCAGTGCCAACGTCCTGCGGCAGGACAGCACTGGGCGGGTCAGAAGCCTGGAGAGCCTGGCGGGGGACTAAGAGGTGGTCAGGGGGTGCTGGACGCCAGAGTCCAGGCCAGGCAGCGCTAGCAGGATGAAGGGGGTGGGGGTTCGGGTATTACTTTAGGTACACTGGAAGCCACAGGAGGCTGATTTGCCTTTTTAAAAATCCCTCTGGATGGAAACCAGATCAGTAGTTGCCAGAGAGTGGGGCACTGGGGAGGGTTGACTACAGAGGGGCCATGCCAGGCCATGTCTAGGGAGATTGAACTGTTGTGTTTGGCACCAGGATGGTGGATCCATGATTCTGCCTTTGTCAAAACCCACAGAACTGAACACCACAAAGAGTGAATTGTAAATATGCAAAACCTTTTTCTTTTTTTACTTTTTTTTCAGTTAAAAAAGATCCCTCCAGCAGCTGTATGGAGGGTGTGGAGGAAGGATGGGAGGCAGGAGGGAAGTTGGGAAACTAGCTGGGGGTCACTGAAGAGACCCCTGTGAGCATGGCTGAGTCTGGGCTGGTGGTGGCTGTGGGGATGGGGACAAGCTCAGGTTGTTGACCACCGTGAGCCTCAGTTTCTTCATCGGGGACATGGTGCAACAATTTCCCCCATGGGCTGTCCATGTGGGTTGAAATGACACCTGTGACCTGTCTGGCAGGGCCTGGCTAGAACAGGTGCTCAGCTCTTAGGAACCGGGATGACAGCTTTGCCAGACGGTGGCTGTGGCTGGTCTCGGGGTGCCTTGAGGTGAGCTATCTGGCCAGGGAGCAGGGAGGGGCTGGGAACTGCCAGGGGCTGCGCTCAAAGAATAGGCCTCAGGTGGACCAAAGGGGAATCACTGAACAGTGAAGGGCACCTGGCTGGAGAGCCCTGGATCGAGTGACGCCACCGCAAGCAGAGGAATGTGACCAGAATGTTGTGTACTTCGAGCATTTCTCTCTCCCAGGGAGGCCAGAGCATTTTTGTTGGGGCTAAATCAGGACCTGACTGAGGCGCCACCCTGGGCAGAAAAGAGTGGCAGGCAGGCAGCTCTGCGGGAGAGTCCGGCCTGCCCCGGGAAGGTGCAGACTCAGGGTGCAGCCAGAGCACTGGGGCCAGGGGGCTGGATTCCTGCACCAACTCAGCCGCTCATTAGCTGGGCCATCTCGGGCTGGTGGCTCAACCTCTCTGCCTCCTCACAAGGTCAAATGAGTCATGCATGGGAACACATTATGTTGGTAAAAGATCCTGCCAACATAAGGTGTGCACAGGATGCTCATGGTGATGGTGAAGAAAGATTGGTACCTAGAGTGCACGGAACTCAAATGTCCCCTCGGGTCAGAGAGTCCTTCCAGAATCAGCGGACTAAGTGCTTGAATTTGTGAATGGAGGACAAAGGAGAAGTGGGGACATCACTGGCGGGAATTGAAATGGGGCAGCCACTGTGGAAAACAGTCTGGCCATTCCTCCAAAAGTTCAGCATAGAGCGACCAGACGACCCATATTCCACCGGTTATATTCTCCAAGAGTTGAAAACAGAGACTCAGATGCTTTTGCACAAATATTCATACCAGCATTGTTCACCTTAGTCAAACGGTGGAAATAGACTGAACATCCATCTGGTGAATGGATAAACGAAACATGGTACATCCACGGAGCAGAGTGTCATCCAGCCATGAAAAGGAGTGAAGTACTGACACGTGTGACAACACGGATGAGTCTCAAAAGTGTCTTGCGAAGTGAAAGAAGTCAGACGCAAAAGCTCACATATTGTGTGATTTTATTTATATGAAATATCCAGAATAGGCAAATCCACAGACAGAAAGCAGATTGGTGGTGACCAGGGTTGGAGGGCAGGGGAGTGGGGACGGGGTCTCTTTTAGAGGTGGTGAAATGTTTTGGAACTAGATAGAGGTGGTGGTTGCACAGCTCTGTGAACGTACTAAACACCTCTAAAATGCACACTTAAAAAGGAGTGATTTATGCTATGTGAATTTCACCCGGATTTTTTTTTAAAAAGGAGGGAAAGGAAGAGTGCTTGTGGGCGACTGCCAGGAAGAGAGCAGTAACCCGGCGAGGGGCGAGTGGTGCACCGATTGCCACTTGCCATCCAGCAGCCCTGTGATGGACTCACTAATATTTCCATGTTAGCCGTGAGGAACCTGGAGCTCCTGCCAGGTGGGTGCAGACTGTGGATGCAGTGCTGGGCTTGATAGTGTCTGTGCCTCTGTTGTCTAGTCCTTGCCATGTGCCTGTCACTCTGCTGGTTGCCTTATGTCAATTATCTTAATTGGTTTTCACAACCTGCAAGACAGGTGTTATCTCCATGGTACAAAAGGTATTGATGGACAAGGAGGTTAGAGTCATATGCATAGAGCCACCATGGTGACACTCCAATGACAAGTGACCAGAGGGCAGGAGGACCCTGGCCCAAGGCCTTGAAGGAAGGCAAGTCGTGAGGACTTGGCAGGGCATGGGCAGACCATGCAGTAGTGGGCTCAGAGAGAACGAGGGCTTCTGGAGCAGGTGCATCATGCTGGGCTGGAGGGCGAGAGGGCTGGATCTGCAGAGCTGCGGGGCCAGGAGCCCAGGTGAGGGCACAGCACATGCAGAGCACAGTGTGAGCCAAGAGCCGGGGTCCAGTGGGCTGGAGGCCTGGACAGGTGAAGGGACCAACTGGTAGACAGAAAGGCTATGTGGACACGACCAGATCATGGAGGGCTCCTGCCAGGTGTAGAGCCCTCCCCACTGTGTCTCCCCTGAGGCACAGGCCCATTGTGCCACCTCTGGGGGCCAAGAGGATGGAACTTGAATTTGGGATAGGAAGGGCAGATGGGGGTTGGGCAGGGCAAGTCTAGTCCTTCCAGCTCCCCACATCACATCTCCAGACAGTTCAGCCAGTCACCTCAACCTCCCCCCAACCCACATTGAGTCCTTTGAGAAGCCCACGGCAGATCCTGTCCAAGCCCAGCTCCACCCCTCATTTGAGTAAGTCCCCTCTCAGAACCTGTTTCCTGATGAAGATGAGGAGGAGGAGGGAGCATGAAGAAGAGAGGGGCCTGGGGGCTGTAGGCCAGTTGGTCAGACAGCTGAGTGCCAAAGCGAAGACCATGGTGGGGGGCTCCATGGGAGGTGTGAGGACCTGGCTCCCTGGATTCTGGCTCAGCGATCAGTACCAGGAGAAGAAGGGCCCAAGAGACTCCAGGAACCAGCCTGCACTCTTCACCCACTGAGGATTTCCCAGCCTCAGAAGCCCCCAGCTGGTGCCCCAGCAGCAGGAAGTGATTAACCACCTCTCCCGACCTACTGGCGACAGCCCCAGGGCTGGGACAGAGTTAGGAAGCAGGGCCAGGCTGACCCACTTCCCGCCAAACCTGGGGATGATAAATGATCTGCCCTCAGGACCAGGCCCCACCATCGTCCCTCCAGGGCAACAGAGGAACAGAGGAAGGGCTGGCCTCAATGTCTCACCTCCCGGTCCCCCTCAAGCCCCTCCCCCACCTCCCCTCTGCAGGTCTTTACACCAGGAATAGCTAGGACTTCACTGGTATTAAGCATTTGTTTATTCAAAATCCATTTAACAAAGCTTTACAGAGGATTTTGCATATTTCCTTACACTAAGGCCCCTCTAAGTACAGCACATGCCAGCTTTCAGGAGGAAAAGCACCAGAGCAGATGAAATGTACACGCCTCAATTTTTTAAGTGTTGCAATGGGAGTCTCTGCCAAGCCCTGGGTGAGGAGCCAGGCATTCCCTCTCCCCCTCTCGCCTTTGATACCCCATGAGGTGGGGCTTAGGGCTTGATTTTCCAGAGGACTCCCTCCAGGTCACTGCTCGTGGTGGTGGTGGTCCCCAGCTCAGAGAGGCTCCGAGTGCTCTGTCAGGAGGCTCTGCTTCCATTCACACCAGGACTTGCTGCAGACACAGAAGGAAGGCACCAGTCTCCTAACAAACCTGGACGGCCAGGGACCTGCCTCGTCCTGCTCGCTTGATTACTTCCCTGCACAGTCACCACTCCCACTGACGATGGCATAGGAGAGACTAAGACAGGCCACCCAGAGTTCCTCTTTCTCTCAGTCCTCCCTGACTCCTCAGGGAGAGGAAGGTAAAGAATGTTGTAGAATGTGCATGCGTCAGGAAGGGAAAGAAAAAAAACCAGTTTGTTTCTGCAGTGCCTCCACCGTCTTGGGAAAAATGAAAAACACACACACATACAAGCTATGAAATACAAATTGCTTAATTTCACATACAAGTTAAATGCACTTATATTTGCGTTTAAAGCTGACATTGAGCAATATAAAAATGAATGGCAAAATGCATGCTAATAATTTAAATTTTTATTTTTTTTTTACTTAGAACAATGTTAAATAGCAAATTAAAAACAAAAAAAAAAACAAAAACACCATGACAAGTCAAAAGAGAGAGACCATAGAAGAAAGGAAAAAGCGTAGTACCTTTAACAGCACTTTCTCCTGCTTTTTGAAGAAGGGGCCCCACATTTCACTTTGTATTGATCCCCAAAGTTATGTAGTCAGCCTGGTGCTCAGGAAAGGTGGGGGCCAGAGGGGTGGGCAGCACGGGAGGAAAAAGAACCAAAAAGCAGGAAAGTCACAGTTTACAACAATAGCATATATAATATGATCCAGTTCACGTAAAATGGGATATATCTAAGCATAGACATACATAACTCTATATACATTACATCATGAAGAAATATAAACACATATAAGGACGACAGCAAATTTTTAACCACCTCCAAGCGGTGCACTTTTTCAGGTGATTTTTACTTTTTATCTTACACAGTAAGCTCAAACAATAGAGAAACAATACATATGTATCATGTATATACTCACGTTTTTTTAAGCTGCATTTTCATCTGGGGGAAACGGGAGGATGCAGCTGGGGAATAAGACTTGGGTTCAAATCCCAGCTCTGCTGTGTACAATCTGCAGGATTTAGGCCAAGGTAAGTCACCTCTCTCAGCCTGTTTTCTCATCTGTAAAATAGGGACAGTGACTGGTAACCATCTTACTGGATTGCTGTGAAGTCGGTGGAACAACCGCGTCGGGTGCTTAGATGGGGCCTGGTACAGAGTTCATTCGGCAGTGGGCACCCATGAGGGGTTAGAGCTAGGGAAAGGGGACGCAGGCCTGTGCTCGAGGATGATGCCCCAGCAGGACTGCAAAGGAGGCCTCTGGGGAGGGAGAGCAGAAGCAGGGGGCAGGCTGGAGAGGACTGTCACAGGTATATGCGCTGGGAGGTGCTTTGGGAATGCTGCAGGTACTTGGGTGTGGGCGTTGGAGCCATCAGATCTGCGGCTCATCGTGTGTTTGGCTGTGCATCAAAATCAGAGTTCACCTTCTGACTCCACCTTCCAGTTTTGCACAACCGGTCTGTCTGAGATGAGTATAACTGGTCAGCCTTTTTCAGGGTGGCTGCTGGTTAACACAGGATGGGGGTTGGCCTTCTGGCCAGTGACCATGGAGTTCTGGATGACAGCACAGCCTACTCCTGGAGGCTGATGGACAGTGGCCTTCCCTGGAGGTTTCGAGGATCCCTGCCTCACACACAGGCAAGTGGAGAAAATGCTCTGGAACACTGAGTTGGATGGGGTGGACATTCATATATGTCTATAGCCTGCTTTGTTGCTATTCTGTTTTGTTTGATCTTTTCTTCACCCCAGAGATATTGGATGTGGGGGCTTCCAATATCGAGTGGGTTTTGTCTTCATTCTATCCATAGGTGCCTACCATGCGCCCAGCAATAAACAGCAATCAGTAAGACAGGAGGCCCTGCCTCATGGTGTCCTCAGTCCACTGAGAAAAATCCCAGGACTGTGGTAGGAGACACTCAAGCTGCTGAGTATAGAAAGGACACGGTCCCTAACCATGTGCATCAGGAAAGGCCCCTGAGCAGGCTCCTAAGACAAGAGCAGGAATCACCAAGCAAGGGCAAAGGAAGGGCATTCCTGGCAGAGATGATGGCACACGCAAAGACCCAGAGTCCAGTGCGATCCTGACACATTCAGGAGCCTGAGAGGGTTCCACAGGGCTGAAGTACAGAGGGGTAGACATGGCCGGAGAGGCTGCACTGGCCACAGCATGAGAGGGGTGGAATGCACAGGTTCTTACCACACCACAGGAAGCCCTGGCTGAGAGGGGAGGCCATCGGGTGTCACAGGAATAACTATATCCTCCCTGAATGCAGCTGGGCTGGCTGGAACCTGTCCTGGCAGGTGGCAGCTATAGGAAACTTACAGGAAGGGTTTAGCCAAGTTTTCTCACAGCAAAAATGAAGTGCAAAAGATATGCTAATTCAGATACAAACTAGCACGGGTTGTTACTGAGTCTATAAGGAGCACTTTGAAATGATTCCCCATCCTGGCTCTGACCATAGGCAGGGGACTGGCATGGGTGTGTCTGACTCATTCCCTGATGCTTGAAAATGCACTGCCTGGCTGTGTGGGGATCTGATAAATGAGTGGGTGAATAGGTAGATGGATGGATGGACAAATGGACGGATGGACAGAGGGACGAATGGGTGGATGGATGGATGGATAGATGGATAGATGAGTGGACAGATGGATGGGTGGGCAGGAGGGTGGATGGACGGATGAGTGGATAGGTAGGTGGAGAGATGTGCGGGTAGATGGAGGAAGGGGTAGATACAAGTATAGATGAATGGAAGAACGGGTAATTGTTTTATAAAATTTAAAGATTCTTTTGATGGCAGGTCACAACACAATGACATTCAGATAGATGAAAGGCAGAACTTTTTGTTACTTACAGCTCCAAATAAAAGGCTGCCAGGCAGGGCCATAGAGCAGTTTTTGGCCAGGTTTGGAATCACAGTAAGATGGAGCTATAGGTAGCAGCTTACATGTGGCATGTGGAGTGGGCTTAGCTGGGTTTCCTGGGTTCCCAGTGGATTGGATGACGTGAATAATTTTGTGAGTTCCAGGATGTAGGGGCTGTCCATAGTTGTTTGGAAACTGGCCCCCAGGTGATGGGGGCAGGTGCATAGTGGTCCAGAGTGTGAGAAACTGATAAGGAAAGCGGATGGGGTGTCAAGTTAATTAGCTGTTCAAGAATCGACTGGCCTCTAGCCAGACCTCAAAACTGGGTCAAGACAGCATTAAAACAAACAAAACACTATATTACAGTGATGGATGGAGAATTATATAGATGGACAGATGTCTTTTGGAGCTTTCTCAGTCAATGGTATTTACAGGAGCATCAACACTGGATTCAGATCTTTGAGGATTTTCATCTCATAAATGCAGAACCCTACAATGTCTGAGCTGGAGGAGACCTTGAAAGTCTCTGTTCTTGTGGGTCTCCACATGTTTTGGATTGTAGACGCCTTTAATATTTGATGAAGGCTGTAGAGCCTCTCCCCTGGAAAAAGCACATACACATACACACAGTCCTGCATACCATTTCAGAGGGCTCGCGGGCTCTGGGAAGCCTGTCCACGGACTTCTATCCCCACCTGGGAAATCCAGAAGCCCCAGGTCAAAGAGCCTCAATGTGGTTGAACAGGTCAGTGTGCAGAAGAGTCACCTGTCACAACTAGCCCAGGGAGGGACTGTACTCAAGTTTCTACAACTGGTTCACAGCCAAGCTGAGCTGGATCCCAGGACACCCATAAACCCCAGAAAGGGGCTAGGTTTCCCCCTCTCTATGATGATGGGATTGGACTAGATTCAGAGAAGCTAGAGGGGAAGGTGAGACAGGAGGTGGGGCTCTGACCCTACTATCTATTCCCCAGCTCCACCAGGCATGCTCTTATCCGATCTCTTTTGAAGGAAGGATTTTAAGACTTAAAAAAAAAAAAAACGTTCGAAGGTTCCTGCACTTTCCAGCTTCGACTGTCTCAGCTTCTGTCCATGTAAAGAGCTGTAGATTGTTAGTAAGTCTCCAGGGCTGAACCTAGAAAGCCATCAGTGTTGATGGGGGAGGAAACCGCTTCTAGACATCTCCAAAGAAATGGCTGCGTGTCTCGGTGGAGCACAAGCACTTAATCTGCCACCAGAAAACAGGGCAGGGAAAGGTATTCATTCTCTGCAGATGTTTCCGACTTTCTGCCACTGCCACCTTTGGCAGGCATGCAAAACATTTTAAAAAAGAAGAAAAAAAGCAGATCTCTCCCTGCCCTGCCCTCTGTTTACACTGTCTATGTAAACACCCACTGTTTACACCTAAAACTCAGATGCAGAACAACCAGGAAAATAAATAATGATAAGCAATAAGTATTATGTTAGAAAAATTCATTCACGTGATGCTTCGCAGGACACTGCGGCCAGCCGGGACACTTTTGCCACTCGAGCCTTTAATGGGCAGCCAGTCTACATGATAGAACCTTCCTTGGGCAAAGGGGAAATCTTCCGGGGTGGCCCAGTGGGCAGGCGGAGCCCAGCTGCAGTGCCCCCCGCCTGGCCTCTGCCGCCTGCCTGACTCTGCAGCGCATGGCTAGGCTGGAGGTGGAGGGAGGACGTGCGCAGGAGGGCGGTGACATCACAGCCCAGCCCTTGAAAGATGAGCTGTTCCCGGCCACTCCAGCTCCTGCTCCGCTCGACTCCTTGCAGGGGTGGCAAAGGGTGAGGACGTCAGGCAGCCCCGCTGCACCGAGGGAGCCACCGGAGTACCCACGCGGCTTGCTCCAGACAAGGTGGGTGCTGGGCAGGGTCTGGTCCAACCACCTCACCTCTGCCAGTAGGGCAGGGTCCCCTGCACAGAGGGCAGGCAGGCAGCTGGGTCGACTCCCAAGTTCGGGAAGAAGTTTCTCTCGGTCCTGGGGAGTTTGGGAAAAGTTCTCTTCCTTCCTTAGGTCTGACAAGTGATCTGGGGAGAACGGTCCCCAGCAGAAGGAATCATCTGGTTTGTCCTAAGTTTGTCTTCTCCCTGAAGTGTGGGTGTGAGTGATTTAGTGAGTTAATTGTTACAGATTCTGGGTGGACACCTGGGACAGAAGCAGCCAGGAGTGAGCGTGGTGCAGCAGGGATGGGTGTGGCGTTCAGACTCCAGAATCTGGCTTCTCACTCATAGCTGTGCCGCTTGTAGGCTCTGTGTGACCCTGGGCAAGCTACTTAACCTCTCTGAGCCTCAGTTTCTCTACCTGCAAACCACTCTGCCAGCCTGCTCCCTGGGGATGGCAGGGGTTAAATCAGAAGTGGATGGGAGAGGGTTTTGTAAATGCTGGCTGATGTGCATGGAGGTGGTTGGTGGCAATGACTTCATCTCAGACAGGCTTTGCATCCCTCCTGTCACGGTCCTGGTGGTCTGGGGCAGAGGGGTGGGATGTGCAGTTGTTCAGAGCGCGGCTTAGCATCTTGTCTGCATCGGAGTCCCAGCTCTGCTGTCACAATGTGGGTGACTTCTGGAGCCATAAAGACCTCGCAGTTCTTCTTTATGCAAAGATAAAAATGGGCTCATGCCTGTGAAGGGCAGTAGGTGCTCAATAAATAGTAGCTGTTATTGGAATTGCTGAGAGTGTGTAGTTGCATGAGCCTGGGTGGGGTGGGCTGTGGCACCACTGTCTGGGGCAGGTTAGAATGTGCCTCACTGAGTCACAGGCTGCCTGGGGCTCCACCAGCCCACAGGAAGTGGGAGCTCTGGCCCAGGTGAGAGGCAGTGAGGGGCTCCCAGGCCAACCCCACCTCTTCTTCCTTCTCTGAGTGAGGGAAGGCTTGGGTGGCTGGGGGCAGGGTGAGCCACCCCAGCGGGCACTGCCCCCAGCCCCCGCTCCTCTGGAGAAAAACCTCACTGAGTTGTTCTGGCCCTGGCAGCAGTGGGGGTGACAGGAACATTCCACAATCAAGAGCCCCACAAGCTCGGGGAAGAGTTTGACTGTTTTCCCCTGGCCTGGGGCAGGAGTAGGGAACACCCAGAAGAGGTTTTCAGAAAACATTGAAAATGAGAAGACACATGTGCCAGCTCCCCTGGCAGGACCTCAGGGTCTCATCCTGGCTCTGCCCTGAACGTATCAAACCCCTGCATGGTGTGCTCCAAGCCCCTCACTGTACAGATGAAGAAACTGGGTCTCAGAGGGGGGACATCGCCTCAGCAAGGCCATTTGCTCAGTGTCCAGGGAGTGCTTCAACCTCTTTAGGACTCAGGCTCTCTCACCTTTAAACAGAGTGGGGTTCAGATGACTGACTGAGCCTGCACGGTGAGTCTAAGGACTGTGGATTAGACCAAATTCAGAAGATGCTGGCCAGTGGGACCCAACAGGGAAAGCAGCACTGCCAACACCGTGACTGGCTGGAGAAAGTTCCTGGGGCACCTGAGGGTCACATTAGGGTTACTTCTCTCCTCTGTGCACTCCCCTGTCAGGGAGTGAGGGAGAGCCCTGCAGACTTGTCAGGGGGCTCTGGTCTTCAGAATGGAAATGGGGACCTTGTTTATTTGTTCCCAGCTGTCTCCTTTGCACCGAGAACTGTGCCCAGCGTAAAACAGGCACTGGTCAGTATTTGCTGAATGTTTTAATGGTTAAATGAATGAATGAATGAATATTGGTCCCACAGCAGGCACTAAGAGCACACAGAGCACACTGCTATGTGAAAGAAACCAGTCCGAAAAAGCAACATACAGTAAGATTCCAACTATAAATGACATCCTGGAAAAGGCCAAACTGTGGAGATGATAAAAAGATCCTTGGTTGCCAGGGGTTGGGTGGAGAGAGGGATGACTCGGTAAAGCACAGAGTATTTTTATGGCAGTGAAGCTATGTCGTATGACACTAGAATGGCAGATACAGATCATTCTACATTTGTCCAAACCCATAGGATCTTGGACAACACCAGGAGTGACCCTGATGTAAGCTATGGATTCGGGGTGATTGCGATGTGCCGACGTAGCTTCCACGATTACAACAGATGCACCACTCGGGTGGGGGATGTTGATAATGGGGGAGGCTGTGCGTGCTGGGTGGGGGTAGGAGATATATGGAAACTATTGGTACTTTCCACTCAATTTTGCTGTGAACCTAAAACTGCTCTTTAAAAAAAAAAAAAGAAAAGAAAATAACCAGCCACAGAGCAGGTGTGCAAGTTGTTTTTTGGATTTGGAAGGCACTTAGAGTACCTTTGGGTCATGAATCAAACCATCAGATCCTACTAAGACTTGAGACACTCAATGTATCACTTGCAACATCCATTCGGTCTGGGGATCCCCTGAACCATGAACGTCCATCTTAATGTACATTCTTCCAGGGATGGGGAGCTCATTACTTTACAAGGCAGCCTGCTCCATCTCAGGAGAGTTCTACTGCTAAAAAGTTCTTCCTTTGAAGTAAAACCCGTCTCCCCCTGAGCAGCGGTTCCATTTTATATTCTGGGGAGTCGGTACGATCTAGTCCTATGCATCCTCTCTGAGCTAAATGTCTGCAGCTCCTTAATCTGCCCTCCATGAAGATTGTTAAGTCTCAGTTCCTCCTCCCACTCCATAGGTTTGGTTTTTCTGGGGGTCTGCTCCCCTAAAACACACCACGGGGTTGCTTTGCAGAACAAACCCTAGGAATCAGGTATTTCTTAGACTCTGTCATCAAAGTGGGATCTGTAGGATGCTGGAGGTTAGAAAAATGTGAACCCTCCTCCTGAAAAAATCATCACAGTGAAAAGCTGTGTGAAACAAACGTGGCTTTGGGTTCAAACCCTGACCATGTAACTTACTGACTGGGGAAGCTCTCTGAGCCTCAGTTTTCTCAGCTGTATAATGGGAATAATCGTCCCTATGTCTGAGGACCATTGTGAGGCTTACTCAGATGCTGTTGGTGCAGTACAGGTGTGTGGGTGCCAGGCACACTGCAGGTGACCCGTCAACAGAGGGATGGTCTACAGAGGCAGGAACAAGGGACTGACAGAGGGGTTGCATTTGTCAGGACTGTCCCCTGCCCCAGCCACCGCCAGCACCTTGGTCTCTCTGACCTCTGCCACCAGTGGAGGGCAGTGGCATGGGGCTCAGCAACATCTGAACATCAGCAGCGCCTGTGCCAGGCGTCTCGTGGGGTGTTGTCAACTAGAGCGCCAGCACCGGCACTGCCCGTCATGGCTACTGTGCTGATTCGTTCCCATAAGGCCATCTCTCCTCCTCTCACTGCGGGGTTTCCTAAGTGGAAACACTCCAGGGAGGGGTGTGGCCTGACAGGGAAGGACCGAACCTTGTGCATCAGAATCACCTCGAGGCTGGTCACCCATGCAGGGGCTGTGGCCCTCTGCCGGGGACTCTGATTTAGGGCCTGGGTACCCAAGGACTTGCCAATGCCTCCAGGGGTTTAGAAGCCAGTGGGCCTCGAACCACACTATGAAAGAAACTGCCTTCCTCCCTAGACCCGTCTTCTAGTCCCCACAGCCAAGAGATCTGGGACCCCAAACCCTGCTCCTTGCTCTCTGGCACCTTGTGCTCATGTGCCAGTCACCTTGGGCTCTACAGTGTCCCCTTCACCCTCTCAGGAAAGAGAAACCCTCTCCCTGAGAACTCAGAGCCTCCACTCAGTTCACAGCCAGGCTCCCCTCGGAGGAGGATTTGGGCCTAAACATTCTGAAGAGCATCAAGCTGTGCTCTGTCTCCCCCACCAAACTGGAAGCCCTTTGAGCCCTGGTCCTCCACACTAGGCCTATGCCTGGTACCTGCTGTGCACTAAGAATATGCCTGCAGGGGGCACTCCTTGACCATGGAGGGAGGCTCTCTGGGGTCCTTCCAAAGCCTCAGAGGTTGCACTTGCACATGCACAGCAGTCCTGCCTCCCCAAAGCCTACATGTGGGAGGGTGTCACCGCTCGGCTGCACCTGGGACAAGTCACCCCCTCTCTGGACCCCACTTTGCCTGTTAGTAAAATGAGAGGTGGGAGAAGGGACATCTGGAGTCTCCTCTGACTGAAGATGAATGTCTAAAACACAAGAACATGGCAGGGGAAGTGGGAAAGGAGGAGCACACATGTACAGATGGGCAAAAGTCTGCAGACAAGAGCGACTGTGCAGATTTGTGGCAGCCAAAACAACAGAAAACAGGGGCACTTGTCAAACGAACGAGGGCATGGGCATGTTAGAGTGACAGACTTCAGGTGACAGTGCCTCCTCCCCTCCTCCTGCTCCTTCTCTGTTTCCTCTTTCTTCTGAAACCAACGCAGGGATTGAATCCCACCCACTTCTACCCCACAGGGCAAGTGACTCAGCCTCTTGGAGCCTTAGTTCCTTTATCCTTAAGTAATAAGAGAATTGGAAACCACGTAAAAAGAACTGGGAACAGTCTATGGCAACTGCTTGGAAACATTATGGGACAGCTACTAGATTGCTGAGTGCAAAGAGGGGAGGGAAATGATGGCACTTTGGAGACACTTCCTTACCCGTGCATGCACACATGTGCACACCTGCTCCTAAATACCCCAACACACCTGCGAGGAGGCACAAGGCTCCACTGAGCTGAGTGAGGCTGTGTCAGGGAGGGGGACTGGGCCAATAGGGAGGCTGATTCGTCACTACACACTCTTCTGTACTCTGTAAAATATATATATATACATATATTACTATTGGGGGGGGGTGCAGCTGGCCAGTATGGGGATCTGAATCATGACCTTGGTGTTATGACACTGCACTCTAACCAACTGAGCAAACTGGACAGCCCTGTACTTTTTGAAATTTTATCATGAGCATGCATACTCCCTTGAAAAAAATTAAATATAAAAAAAACACACAAAATAAACTAGAATGGAAATAAGGAGACAAAATCCTCCAGCGTTGCTGTTTCCTGCAGCCTGGGTCCATCCTGAACCTCTCTGGGTGTGAGAAGAGGGCCTGAAAATGAAAGGAGGGAGCAACTCACACACCTGTACCCGCACCTGGGAGCCAGCACAGCAAAGCAGCAACGAGGGAGAGGGTGGGACCCAGGGCAGCAGGACAAGCAGGTGCTGGGCTCACTGGCGTCATTCTGTGACTATTTGAGGAAGATCATTCACTGAGCATGTACAAGGTGCTGGGCCCTGGGGCTGCAGGGGACTCAAAAACAGTCTCTGGTTGCCCAGACTCAGATCCTGGGGAGGAATTTTTCTCTGAAAGAGAAAAGAATTACTTAATTAAGCATTCCAGACCAACGAGAAATTAATCACATTAAATAATCCAAGAAAGGGGAAAAGATGTATTATAGAAAAAATTACTGTAATCAAGGAAACCAGTCCAAGTCTAAGGCTAATGAGTTGGCTGCAACATGGTTATGAAGCTTAGTAACTGTTTAGAAAAGCTGCTTAGAAAAGACATAAACAATATGGTAAAAATCTGTAACCAAAATTTTGTTATTTCAACTAAACTTGAAAGTGGAAAGGAAAAGGGGGGGAGAGAAGGAGAGTTGTGCGAAAGGTTTTGTCTAATCTGAAAGAATAGTTATTTACCTACTCTTGATACTAATAAGTGAATACAGGTTCTAATATGTTTATCAAAAATTTAGAGATAACCATTAAAGAGTAGAAACAGGACATATTATACTATATCCTATGACTAATATAAATATTCCAAGGTGTATTTACAGAAAATTGATTATGTTTTAGGCCCTAAAGAAAATCTCAATATAGTCCTAGATAAAGAACTCTTATAGGCTGCATTACTGACCATACTGTGGAAATCAACATCAAATATAGAAATCAAACTCACAAACCACTTAAAAATTTTAGGAAACACTTTTCCTCAAAACTCTTCCATCAAAGAGATCATCAAAATAGAAATTATGGACATTTGAGAAATGATTGACTATGAGATCATGATTTATCAAACTCATGAGATATAGCCAAAGCTGCATTCATAGGAGAATTCATACCTTTAAAATTTTAAATTATTAAACTATGAAGATTACAAACAAATGAATTAAATATCCAATTCAAGAAACTAGATAATGAATAATGACCCAAAAAAGGTAGAAGAAAGAAAATAATAATAATAAAAATAAAATGACTAATTAAAAAGAAAAAAAAAGTATCAGTAAGCCATCTAAAGAAAAACCAAGAGCTGGCTCTATGAGGAGAGGACAGGATAAATTTTATATTTAAAATTGTTTTGGAAGGGTGAAGTGTCTTCTTCATATCTTATCGATTCCATTGCTGTTTTTCACAATTCAATTAAATTTTTGGTTTTGCCAAGAGAGCTAAACAAAGGCTTTATTGTAAGGATGTCTTCGGTCATTGGTATGATTGGTTAGCAGTGTTTACTTGTGAAGGTTAGCATTGTCAGGAGAGAAACATTTCTACATGAGCAGTTAACAAAGCTGACTATTCTTTTCAATTTTGATTTGAGTAAACGCTGAAATAATTCATGCTTAGAGTTCAGAGCTACTCACACTGCAGTGGTCTAAGAGGGCAGGATGCTTACTTTCAAAGGCAGCATTCTCAACACTGTTCTGCAGAGTTCTAGGAAATTAACAGGTTCTCTGAATGAAGGTCCCGTGGGGACCCAAATGATACATGGTATACTGGGTTTCCCAACTGGGGTCAGCCTAATCTGGTCTAAAAACGTATTTTGTTCCAACCACAGTGTTTTCTTTTTCTTAAATTTGAGGCAACATTCATAAACCCACAGATTTGAAATTAAAGCCCAGATCTGTAGTTTCTCTGGAAAAGCTCAACACGATTGGGCTGCAATCCCATGTGTGTGGTCAGCACCCCACTAGCTGGGCCACACCCTCCTGCTCCTTGCCCTCCCCATCTGTTCACTTTTACTACCTGCCTGGTGTCTGTCAGGCTTTGAGATTATGATGTCTGCTCTATTCTCCATATACTTTCTTCCTGCAGATTTATGATGCACATTAAAGTCTCTGGGAATCCGGTTAACTTTGTCTAATCCAGCATTTCCAAAACTTGTTTGAACACCTGAGCTCAGTGAATAGTAGCATTCTGTGAAGCAGAATAGATGGGGGCTTAGGGAAAAACTGGTAGCCTACAGGATTAAGAATAGGACCCAAGTTCTAATTCTTTTTTTTTTTTTTTTTTGTCTTTTTCATGACCGGTACTCAGCCAGTGAGTGCACCAGCCAGTCCTATATAGGATCCGAACCCGCGGCGGGAGCGTCACCGTGCTCCCAGCGCCGCACTCTCCCGAGTGCACCATGGGCTTGGCCCCCAAGTTCTTTTTTTTTTTTTTTTTTTTTTTTTTATTTTATTTTATTATTTTTTTTTTTTAATTTTATTTTGTCGATATACATTGTGGCTGATTATTGCTCCCCATCACCAAAACCTCCCTCCCTTCTCCTTCCCCCCTCCCCCCCAACAATGTCCTTTCTGTTTGCTTGTCGTATCAACTTCAAATAATTGTGGTTGTTATATCTTCTTCCCCCCCCCCCCCGGTTTTTTTTTTGTGTGTGTGTGTGTGTGAATTTATATATTAATTTTTAGCTCCCACCAATAAGTGAGAACATGTGGTATTTCTCTTTCTGTGCCTGACTTGTTTCACTTAATATAATTCTCTCAAGGTCCATCCATGTTGTTGCAAATGGCAGTATTTCATTCGTTTTTATAGCTGAGTAGTATTCCATTGTGTAGATGTACCACATTTTCCGTATCCACTCATCTGATGATGGGCATTTGGGCTGGTTCCAACTCTTGGCTATTGTAAAGAGTGCTGCGATAAACATTGGGGAACAGGTATACCTTCAACTTGATGATTTCCATTCCTCTGGGTATAGTCCCAACAGTGGGATAGCTGGGTCGTATGGTAAATCTATCTGCAATTGTTTGAGGAACCTCCATACCATTTTCCATAGAGGCTGCACCATTTTGCAGTCCCACCAACAATGTATGAGAGTTCCTTTTTCTCTGCAACCTCACCAGCATTTATCGTTCAGAGTCTTTTGGATTTTAACCATCCTAACTGGGGTTAGATGGTATCTCAATGTGGTTTTGATTTGCATTTCCCGGATGCTGAGTGATGCTGAGCATTTTTTCATATGTCTGTTGGCCATTTGTATATCTTCCTTAGAGAAATGCCTACTTAGCTCTTTTGCCCATTTTTTAATTGGGTTGCTTGTTTTCTTCTTGTAAAGTTGTTTGAGTTCCTTGTATATTCTGGATATTAATCCTTTGTCAGATGTATATTTTGCAAATATTTTCTCCCACTCTGTTGGTTGTCTTTTAACTCTTTTAATTGTTTCTTTTGCTGTGCAGAAGCTTTTTAGTTTGATATAATCCCATTTGTTTATTTTTCCTTTGGTTGCCCGTGCTTTTGGGGTCGTATTCATGAAGTCTGTGCCCAGTCCTATTTCCTGAAGTGTTTCTCCTATGTTTTCTTTAAGAAGTTTTATTGTTTCAGGGTGTATATTGAAATCCTTAATCCATTTTGAGTTGATTTTAGTATACGGTGAGAGGTATGGATCTAGTTTCATTCTCCTGCATATGGATATCCAGTTATCCCAGCACCATTTGCTGAAGAGGCAGTCCCTTCGCCAGTGAATAGGCTTGGTGCCTTTGTCAAAGATCAGATGGCAGTAAGTGTGTGGGTTGATTTCTGGATTCTCTATTCTATTCCATTGGTCAGTGTGTCTGTTTTTAGGCCAGTACCATACTGTTTTGGTTATTATAGCTTTGTAGTATAGCTTAAAGTCAGGTAGTGTTATGCCTCCAGCTTTATTTTTTTTGCTCAGCATTGCTTTGGCTATGCGTGGTCTTTTATTGTTCCATATAAATGTCTGAATAGTTTTTTCCATTTCTGAGAAAAATGTCTTTGGAATTTTGATGGGGATTGCATTGAATTTGTATATCACTTTGGGTAGTATGGACATTTTCACTATGTTGATTCTTCCAATCCAAGAGCATGGGATATCTTTCCATCTTCTCGTATCCTCTCTAATTTCTCTCAGCAGTGGTTTGTAGTTCTCATTATAGAGATTTTTCACCTCCTTGGTTAACTCAATTCCTAAGTATTTTATTTTTTTGGTGGCTATTGTAAATGGGCATCGGCCCCCATGTTCTAATTCTAACTCTTAGCAGTTACACTGCATGACATTGGAGCAAATTGTTCTTTATGCCTAAATCTTTTTTCATCTGTTAGATATAATCATTTCTATACCTTCTTTGGTATATAGGGGTAATCCCAATGAAATGTTACTTGTGAGAAGTCTTTGAAAAGTGAAAACCACTACAGAAGTCAGAAATGCAAGTGGATTTTTTTCCCATTAGGTTTTGCAGTAATAGCAGATCTAGCATTAGTGCTCAGTAATAATTTCAGCGTTGTTATATTCATAAGTCTCTTGTTGTAGGGTATCTCTTTTTAAAAAAAAAAAGTTTCTTTTCTGAAAAAGTTGGTGTTGGTAATTTGGCTATCATCTTATACTTTAGGAAAAATTGTCAATTATTTAGAGGGAAAATGGGTAAGAAGGGAAGGAGGGGAGGAATTTAATCGGTATGAATTTTTTAATGTAAATATGTCTATCTTCTAGATCATATTGAATTTTTTTGTTTGTTTTCGATTTTTGGAGGCACGGCTGAGATTCCGCTAAGTGCAATCTGTCTTGGGACATTAGGACACTGGTATAATTAAGACTGTATATTTAAATTTTTTAGAAGTTGCACATCTGTAAGAAGTAGCAGAAACAATCATTCAGTGATGGATATAAAGATGGAATAATTTTACGAGTGTATGGAAAGTGTGAGGGGGTCTTAGTGGCTGCTAATTTCATTTATATGTATACTCATTAATAAAAGAGGGGCTTTTTTTCATTTTGAAAAAATGCATTTTCCATTTTGAAAAAAAAAATGCAGAGCATTAAAATAAGTTGATGGACAGAGATCAGTGAGTGGCTGCTCAGTTGGGTGGTCAAGAGCAGCCCGCAGCCAAAGCTGGGCACGGCTTCTCAGCCTTAATTGAGGTCATGCTGCAGGAGGGGAGAGCTGCCTAGTGGGAGCAGGGGGTTTCCATCAGCCCCCAGAAAGATCTCCTTTGCATCCCGGCCCCCAGATCTTCAAGGGGGTTTTGCTCCCCCATTCTGTGGCCCATGCCTGGGATTCCACCATCTGTTATTAAGAAGCTTAATAACTGTTTAGAAAGGCTGCGTAGAATAAAAGAGACATAAACAATTTGGCAAAAATTTGGAATTAAAACCTCTGCTTCAACCCTTTATACCTAGGTCTGAATCTGAGCCCATAAGCCAGACAGGCTCACAGATGTGTGAATTATTTACCCACCAGAATGTTTTGGAAAGAAATAGTCAATATTTAGAAGTTGGGACCAAGGGGTCTTGTCCAACAGCCCTGTTTTAGGCTTGGCCAATTATTTGCTGAGTAACCCAGGGCAGGTCACTCACCTCTCTGAGTCTCACCTGTTTCAGGGGATAAAGACCATTATTGTGCTGATACAACAGGACTGTGTATGAACATGCCCACACAATGCCCGGGACTCAGGAAGCTGGTTTATTCCTTCCTCCCTGAACCATTTATGGAGAGACTGCTCTGGGCTCCCCCAGCTCAGACACTCCTGCCCACGAGGAGCTCAGAACCTGGCAGGAAAGACAGGAAAGGGCCCAAGTGGCTCTAACGTAGCACTTTGCACCCCAGGTCTTATCCTCAGAGACCCTGGGACAGTCACATTGATGGTTTTTCCTAAGCTTCCGTAATCAAAAGCCAGATGGCAGGATCTCCACTCTTGTCCCTCCTGGGCCTCTGTCTGCCACCACCCCAATTCTCTCTCTCTCTCTCTCTCTCTCTCTCACACACACACACACACACACACACACACACACACACACACACACACACAGCCTCTCTGCTGCCTGCATGTCCCCACAACCAGCTTGTGACAAATCTATAATATCTGATTTGTTGTTATGGCCAGGTTTCTTTCAAGTTCTTTCCCTTCGTGGGCAGGTTTCAAGTTCAAGGTCCTAGACCCAGGTAAAGCAGAAGCTATGGCTAAATGGGGGAAGGGGCATGCAGCAGGATGGAAAAGTCAGGGAGACTTCCCAATGTCAGTGGAAGTATACCTAAGCCCCACTCTGGCCCCAGGGCACCCTTGCCACCCAGAATTATCCCAAGCATCCCTCCTGATATACCTTCCAAGTCTGAGTTGTGTCCCCACTTGGCAGGTGGGACAGTAGTCTCTAGGGTGAAACAGCTAGTTAGAGGCTGGCCTGGCTAGTTCCCCCACCGTGCCCTGCCTCCCTGGATAGGCAGAGGCAGGAACTCCTGAGACTCAAGCCAGAAGACCAGCCTGCTGCTGGGGTGGGTGATGGAGCAGATGGGGAGGCTGGTGCCTAAGCCCCCAGCCTGGGCACTTCCCAACAGAAGGGACTGATCCAGAAGCCCAGCTGTGCTGACCACCCTATGACTGGGGCACCTCTCATGTCGCCTCACTCCCTGCCCTCACCTTCTTCCCAGCAGGGGACTTGAGTGTTTACTGGGAGGATAACTACCAGGCATGGGGACTTTCCTTGCCAGTGGCCTGGGGAATTTTTTCCAAGACCCTGTTTGGACTGTGGTGTCTGTGGCTGAGGGGGTGGAGGTGGGACAGCTGGGGAAGTCACTGCACAGAACACTCCATGGATGGGAGGGAAAGAGGAGTCAATGGTCATTCCTAAGACAGGAAAAGGAACTGATGGCTAAGAAGGTCCCAAGAGCCAGGGATGATCACACTGGATCCACTGGAGAAAATGCTTGTTATCCCACAAGCGGGGGGACCAGGCTCAGAGAGGGGGCCACTCACTCAAAGTGACACCATTAGTAAATGGCAGAGCTGGGGTTTGAATGCCACCCAGAGTGACTCCATTGTCCAGGCTCTTTCTTAACACAGCAGGTTTGCCTCACATGCCAGAGTCAGAGTGGCCAAAGAGGATACAGGGGCAGGCCCCAAGCCCCGGAAGGTGATTTGAGTTCCAGACCCCTAGTCCTCACCTGTGAAATAGAACCTTGCCTCCCTCACAGGTTGTGAAAAAAGGATGAGGTAAGCAAATGCCCCTAAATGTATCCTGGCAGTATTTTCAAATTGCAAAGAGAAAAAGAAAATGCTGTAAGCATCCAGATTGACTGGAAGTTGTGGGGGTGCAGGGACATACAAAGCAAGGAAATTCAGGCTGGCTTCAGGCTTTTCTGCAGCAGCAAACACATCAGAACCCAACAGAGTACCATCTGCAGACTTAGGAGAGAGGCAGGCTCTGGTGCCGATGGTCCTCCCTGAGCGATGGCGGCAGAAAGACACACTCAGACGTGAAATGGCTCACAAGAAATGCCATGCCTGCGACCGTCATGGAAAAATTGCTTAAAGACACAATCCAGCTGACGGAGATATGAATCACAATAAAGAACAGAGGCTGGAGAAGGATTTACTTCCGTCCTTTTTCTGTGTTTCATTGGGATGCCAGATTATGAAATCAGGCTGAATTCTGTGATAACAAGTGGATCAAGCAGCCCTGTAGAAATCTCATCCTCCAGAGCTTCCCTCCATGGGCTGCCCAGCTGGTTACTCTTTCTCAGGTTGTTAGATGCCCACCGACTCCACCTGCTCAGGACGGGTGGCTGGGTACAACAGGAAATCATTGAAGAAACAGTTCATACATACTTTAAACATTTCATTCTAAATGGAAACATGATTGTGCATTTATTTACCAGTTTTTATGTAAGCAAGGCCTTTCCTTTGAGTGTAAATTGGCTGATTATCTTTCTTATGTAAACTAACCCATAATTCATTTTGTTTTTATTTTTTAAAAAGCAGAAAACATTTGGCTTGTTTAAATAGTTTTAAATGTTTTTATTACAAAAGTAAGCATATATTTGCTTCATAAAAAACTTGGAAACTGGGCTGGTCGTTAGCTCAGTTGCTTAGAACACAGTGTTATAGCACCAAAGTCAAAGATTCAGATCCGTATACCCACCAAGAGCCAAAAAAAAAAAAAAAAAAAGAAAAAAAAGAAAAAGAAAAAGAAAGAAAGAAAGAAAACTTGGAAACTACTACAGAGAATAAACAAAACCTAAAATCAACCCATGATCTCATGTTCACAGACAACCACCACCAGTCATAATTTGGTATACTGCCTTCCAGATTTTTGAACCACGTTGTATATACAATTTAGTCCCTGGCTTTTTTTTCACTTGACATCGTATCAGAATTAATCTCTCATTTTTTTCATGCCTGCTTCATATTCATTGCATCAGTGTAGGATCATGTATTTAACCAGTTTCCTGGTCCTAAACATTTAGGATGTTTCCTATGTCCCTCTTCTAAATGATGGTGAACATCTGTGTGCATGAAGATTTCCCATCCTTTCGATTACTTTCGGAAATACTAAGCAAAGAGGAAAGGGCATTTTTTAGGTTCTCAATTTGCTTCTCTGAATTATCCAGAAATTGGATTTTCTGGGGACAGGTTGGGAGCCACTCAGGCCTCTCCTCCTGTCTGACCCTATTCGAAAAAGACAGGGAAGCTACCATCTGCCTGCCCGGCTCAGTCTGTGACTGGCCCATTAAGTACTTGCAAACCAGAGGATTTTTATGTTGTTTTGGCTCCAGGGTTCCTGCAGGAATCAGGGACAGGCAGTCAAAGGTGGATCCTTGGAGACAGGGGAGCCGGCATTTCGTCTGATGCAAACTCCTATTAATAGTAATCCCTGATATTGATTGAGCGCCTACTAACAACCAATCTCATTTTACCAATAAGGAAACTGAGGCTCAGAGACCTGAGAGTTAAGGGACCTGCCAGTAAGCAGAGACACAGAACCACGTCAGGCTTCGGAGCAGAGCACGTGGGAGGGTGAGTGGTCTCGGCATGCCCCTCTGCCTGACACAGGCCTGGCAGGTCAGACTCCATGGGCCAGGCACGGCATTTTGGAAGATTTGGTTTCTGGCTCCAATGATGTGAAATACAAGGGAAAGTAGACAAGCTCATGCATGTCAGAAATTCTCAATCCCAGCTCAGGAAGTAGGAATTTTCCACCTGTGTTAACACCAGAGAAGATAAACCCTGGGACCTGCATGCAGCCTATACCCCAGGCAGGGTCTGCAAAGTCCTGGAATCACTAGGACAGGTGGCAAGACTCCTCCTACCAACTGAGCAACAAACCATGGATCCTCCATGGCAAGAAGTTATGTAACAGAGATAAGAGAGCTCTACTGCATCCCCCACATCTCTACAAGAAGAAGGCAGCCTGGTAGGTAGAATATGTGCAGACTGGGTGGTGTGAGGCTGAACTCTGCACTTCATAGCTGTGTGGCCTTCCAGAGGTTAGTGCCCTCTCTGAAGTTCATTTTTCACCCTGAATTGGCTGGTGTCACACCCAGGGTAACCCCTCCTACAGTGTTGTTTCAAGGATGAAGAGAAAATCGGGCCCATGAATCTCCCGACATACAGTCAGTATCTCTGGTAACTTCGCATCCTATAAATTTAAAATGTGTCTTAGACCCAAAAGGCCAAGGGACGAGGGAGACCATGGTATTGGATGGGGCAGCCATATAACATCGTAGGACTTACATCCACAGAATTTAAGGAATCTTCGTTCAGAGATACCAGAAACATTGCCCAGACTTTACTTGAATACATTTAATGACAGGGAACTCACTACTTCCAAGAGCAATTCAGTTCAGCACTCAATAAGCAGCTAGGCTGTGCCAGGAGCAGGATTCAGAGAAGCAAAGACCCTGTGCTGTGTTCTAGGGACTAACAACGTGACAGTCAGAATGTGTGTAAAGAAAGAGAAAAGCATGTGTGTCTGTGTGTGCATGCGTGTGCGAGTGCCAATGACTGGAATATGTATCGATAGAAAGTCACGACGATGGTGAGACCCACCTGGTACCAGAATGAGCAGGTTTAGGAAAGCTGGCCATCTCAGTCTGTCACAGCAGGAAGAATCTTATAAAATAATTTACGTAATTACCACCCTCCCTGCCCTACAGATGGGGAAACTGAGGCTCAAAGAGGGAAAGCCACCTGCTCAAAGACACGTGTTGAGTCTAGTGATAATAACGGTAGCAATAACAACACTGATGGAGCTGCCATGGACATGGTTTTGTGCCAGCCCCTGGGCTAGGCACCTGCCAACACAAGCTCATTTCATCCTCGTGACAACACCAGAGGTGTTCACTATTCTACATCCATCTTGTAGATGAGGAAGCTGAGGTCCTAAGAGAAGAAGTGGGGAGCTGGGGGTCAAGCTCAGGTCTTCCTGTCACCTTCCAGCCTTCCTGGCAGCCCCAGCCCCAGACTGACACTTGGCCAGCCAGGACACCTCTCCTGGGAGCCCTGAGGAGGGGGCAGACTGTTATGTTTGAGGAGCTCTGGGCTCTGAGAAGGCAGCCCTGTGTCTGCTAGGGACCAGCAATCTGACATGGGATTCATAAGCTTCGTCTGACCTCCAACTTCCAGGCTCCTCCACCCAGATCCACCTTGCACACTTGACCACAGTCAACCTGACACTTTCTTGGTTTTTTTCATCTCTCTGGTGATTTCGTATGCAGTCACCTGGGTCCGTACCTATGAGTTTGTGACCTTAGATAATTCAATTCCTTCACTGAGTCCCAGTTCTCTCACCTATAAAATAGGCCCAAGTCCCTTGCAGGACAACTGTGAGAATTAGGGAAAGGACGGATGTGCAAACCCACTGTAGCGTAAACTGTAAAGTGCGGCGCCCATTGCCACTAAGTGCTAAATGGCATTGTGGGGTTATGGCAAGAGCAAAGGGGTAAAGTGGGGAGGCTCATGCACGATTTTGGACAGGTCACTTCCCTCTCAGAACTTTAATTTCCTTACCTCTTATTTGAGGGGGGGACCTAAAATCTATAAATCGTGAGATTCTTCCAACTTGAAAACTCTATGGCTCTAGCATGTCTGTGGTACTTGACAGCTTACAAAGCACTTTTGCACTTGAGATCCCTGAGTACTGATCCTACCACATCCCCATTCTCTTAATTGAGGGATGACCTTGGCCAAGGGGTTTTACCTAACCCTTGATAAACCCTCGCTGGAATTTGAATCTTTCTCATTGCTTATAAAAATGAGGAAGATGCTACTGTTTGTTTGTTTTTCCCCCACATCTGCCAATTTTCTGACACCAGCCAGGTGTCCTACAATTCAATTCAATTCTGACACTATCTACCTGGACTTCGCACAGACCTCACAGGTTAAGGGATCAGTCCCACAAGACTGCCCCAACTTCAGATGCCAATCACAAGCCCCGGGCTGTGACCTGTACTGTTGACCAACCAGCTATAAATCAAGGGTTCCCACAACTCCCTCCTCGGGTTTAATAATTTGCTAGAGCAGCTCACACAATCAGGGAAACTTTCACTTACATTTATCTGTTTATAATAAAGGATACCTCTGAGGAACAGCCAAATGGAAGAGAAGCACAGGGCAGCGTATGTGGCAGGGGCGTGGAGCTCACTGCTCTCTCCAGAGCGCCACCTTCCCAACACCTCCACATGCTCCGCATCCCAGAAGCTCCCAGCCCGGCCTTCCAGGAGGTTTTAGGAGGTTTCCTCACATGGGGAGCATCAATTATTAACTCAGTATCCAGCAACTCCTTCCTGGAGGACAGGGAGTGAGGCTGAAAGTTTTAAGCTCTAATCATGGCTTGGTCTTTCTGGAAACCAGCCCCGTCCTGAGGCTGTCCAAGAGCCTAACAAATGTTGCCTCATTAGAACAAAAGATGCTCCTATCACCCAAGAAATTGCAAGGGATTTAGGACCTCTGTGTCAGGAACGAGGGTCAAAGACCAAATATATATTTCTTATTATATTGCAATATCACAGGATTTGAGAGGAACACAATAAATAGTCACACTCTAGACCTGCACCGTCCAATATGGTAGCCACTGGCTCCCGCGCACTTGTGTGTGGTGCTTCCAAGTTGAGATGTGCTGTGAGTGCAACATATACACCAATTTTCATGAGTTAACAGGAAAAAAATAATATAAAATAATTCATCAATGAGTTTTAAAGTGATTACATGTTGAAATAATCATGTGTGACTACATTTGGTTAAATCGAAATATAATTAAAATTAATTTCACCTATGTCTTTTTACTCTTTTTAATGTGATTACTAGAAAATTTAAAATTATTTCTGTGGCTCGCATTATATTTCTAGCAGACAGCACTACTCTAGACTATGGGAAACTCTATAGAACCGACAACCGGGATTTGGAAGGAAGGACAGAGTGAGATGGCAGGGAAGTCTGTAGCTGAAAAGAAACTTAAGAGACATGCCAACCAACCCAATGTGTAAAGTAATCTGGATTCTGATTCCAGAAAGTCAACTACGGGAAAAAAAGGAGCATGAAATTTATAAGGTCACTGGAAATTAGAAAACTGCCTGGATGGATGGTTGATGCTATTAACAAGTTATTGTTAGTTTCTTTTAGCTGTGATCATGGTTGTGTGGTTATGCTTTCTGAAATAAAAATCCTTAACTTTTAGAGATGCATACTGAAATATTTACAGATTAAATAATAGACATGCAAATTGCTTCAAGTCATACAAAAGGGGTGGGTGGGCTTGGGTATAGAAGAAAGATTAGCTGTGAGTTGGTAGTGGTTGAAGCTGGCTGGAAGGTACATGGAGTCTCAAAATGCTGGTCTATCTACTTATGCATACACTCAAAATTTTCCATAACAAAAGGTTAAAAAAAAATGACCTGGGGTTCTGGCTCAGACTGCATGGGTTCAAACCCCAGCCCTAGTCTTGTTGGCTGTGACTCAGTTTGCTCATCTGTCAAGTAGAGATGATAGGAGTAGTCCCTACATTGAAGGCGTTTATCTCTAATGTGCTTAGAAGTGTGGAGACAAAATAAAAGAAATCAAAACACATTGCAGGCACTTTACCCATTGTCTCCAGTGCTCACAACACTCTGATCAGGGGAGGTAATGCCCATTTTACCAAGAGGCTAAGTCACCTGCCCCAGGTCATCCAACTAGCAGAAACATAACCAATACTTGTCCCAGGTCTGCCCGGCTCCTGAGTCCAGGCATGGTGGAAACACCTGTGCTCGGGGCTCAGGGCTCAGCTTTTCCTGTCTCTCTGTTTCTCCAGTCTTGGGAGACTCCGGGCCCATTTCTCTGCAGATCAGCTCTAAGAAACATGCTGCCCTCCTAGTTCTTTCCAGAAAAGGTTATAACATTGGCAGAAAGCGGAGCTCTGGAATTCTAAAGGTTGATTCCCTTGATGCCCGGGGGCTCCACCTCTCGCAGCAGAACCGGGCAGAGGACAGAGGTCACATGGTTAGGGTGAGGCTTTTTTTTTTTTTTTTAGAATTTTATTTTTTTATTTATTTTTAACTTTTATTTTGTCGATATACATTGTGGTTGATTATTGTTGCCCCTTACCAAAAAGGGTGAGGCTTTGACTTGGGCTGGCGGGCATGACAGGGCAGAATCAGGACCATGATCCTCAGAGGTTTCAGGGAGCCAGCAGGGAGGCAGGGAGCAGCCTCTTCTGTGCCGCGCCTGGTAAAGGAGAACTTGCTCAGACTGACTCATTCCGCCCCTCTCCATTAGAGCCTGTGGATGCCACCAGGTGAGGAGATGAACCCCTGAAAACTGTGCCAATCCATTGCCTCTGCTTGCATGCTTCTCAGCATGGGGAGCTCACTGCTTCTCCCCTCTTTAGGGACACGGTTATGCAAAGGTCCCCAGAATTATCTATTACCATCCCTCATTCTTCCAATGAGGAAATGAAGGCTCAGAGTTGTCAAGGCATTTATCTAAGGGTACATTTGGTCCCAGGGCTCTGAGCTCCAGACAATACTCCATCCGCCTCTTTGCTGTAGTCTCAGACAAGGGAGGGATCTCTGCTGGCTGAGAGGTCAGGAAAGGCTTCTCAGAAGAGGCGACACTTGAGATGACACTAGGGTGCTGCTGGATGTCTTTATTCTTGTCCTGCTCACCATGTCTGTGCTCTTCGCCGTTGTGTCTCACACCAAGTGTGGCAAACAAACCGGGAACAGAAGTTTGTCGAATGAATAAATGAGTAGGGCAGGAAAGCCACTCCAAGGAGGCGAAAGGCCAATGGTAAAGGTCCCTTCAGAGCCAAGGGCATGACGTGGGAAGCCTTAGACCCCTGATATTCTAGTGGGCAGGAAGGGACAAAGTTCCACCTGCTCCAAACTCGGTGTCCTCTGCTGCTCCTCTTACATGCTCATTGCGCTGGGCCAAAAGCACTTTGTAACACACAAAATTCTTTTTCCTCTGCCTCTGGCTTGGGTTCTCTGTTTATTGTTCCTCCCCCTTGTTTTGTAAACTGGGCTGCGTGGGAAGACAGGTCACGGCACACACTTGCTTGTGGTGGAGGAGTCAGGCCAGCAGCTGGCTTGGCAGAGGTCCCTGGCAAGCTGCAAGCTGCCGTCTTCTCCCTCCCCAGTAGGGCCGGTGCATGGGGGGGTGGGGGGCGGTAGCGAGGCTGCAGGAGAAACAGCCTTCTTGGGCTCACGTCCCACACACTCCTTTCTGGACCCGCAGCCTTCCTTTCTCACGTGGATTTTCAGTTTGCTCTCTGGCAAGGATTTCTGTTTTCCTCCCATTGTAAATTACTTACATGTTCATGACAGGAAACCTGGGCCATGCAGGGAAGTGGAAAGAGGACATCTCCATCAGCACGCAACAGCAACTGCCCTCAGTGTCTTGGTGTATGCTTGGTGGGCTTGGGGTGTGAGGTTGTAGCTTTGACAATCAGATAAGATTAGCACACAGCGCTGCCTTTCACATGGCATGCGTTGATAAAAGGAACAGGGAGCCTGCGAACCAGGATTCCAGGACCTGGCTTCAGGGTTGAACTCAGCCACTAACTGGCTGTGTGTCCCGGGAGAATGCCCACTGTCTCTGGACCTCTGCAGCCACTTCTGTAACATGAGGGGGGCTGATAAAATAAGGTCCAACAGCCCTTCCCACCCTAATATTCCAGAATCCTGTGAGGTTAACTTGGGGGATTCTCAAAGCGTAGGAGAAAAAAGGAAGGAGGATATACTTGGTACAGCAATTCTAGGCTACAAGTCAGACAGCATCTCCAGCAGTGTACACAAGTGCTACAGTCATGGCCCCAGACCTGTGAGTCCCTCTGGCCTGGCTCAGACCCCTGAAGGCCACTCCAGCAGGAGATGGGCAAAGCCTTGGCTCCTGTTACAGGCTGGAATTTCTTTGCTGTGTGGCTTTTGACATCTCATCACCTCTCTGAGCCATAATTTCTCCCTCTGAAACAGAGAGGGTGGGGGTAGGTTGGACCAGAACTCTTTCCTCCAGTAACATTGTTTGTGGAAACCTGATATAGAGCAGAGAGGAAGGAAACACTGACATTTATGGAGCATTTAAAATGTATCAAGCATTGTTCTGAGGATGTTTTGATCATTAATATACTTTTTCCTCACATCAACTCCACATAGTAGGTGCCATTGTCATCCCCATTTGACAGATGAAGAAACTGAGGCCTTGAGGAGTTAAGCCACTTGTCCAAGGTTATACACAGCTAGTTAAGTGTCAGAGCTGGGATACTGGTTGGATATGGATCTCAGTCATGGAACCACAGGACCCTTGTAGTTCTAACCCCTGGGGACATCTCCAGGCACCTGGCCCATGCTCTTCCAGCATTCATGCACACGCACGTGCTCATGCACACTGTGGACGCTCCTTTGCAGCAGCTCCCCCTCCATCTGCTGGCCAAACTGGCTCAAGCCCCAAACCAGAGGGCAACTTTGCATCACTGGGTCATCCCAGTGACTGAACACCCATCAGAGCACAGGGGAGACAAGAGCCACACCGCTTACCTGGAAGCTGCCCAGGGGGCTTCCTAGTTCCCTGTGCTGTGCTGCTAATCCCCCTGCAGCCTCCCAAGCCTGCAGCCAGCTGAGCCCAGGTATAAGCTTCCCCCTGGCAGCTGCCTGCACACAACTTCTTCCCTGGATGGATGTTAGTCACAGCATCCCCTCCAGGACAGCCAGTCCTTCAAGTACACAGTCCCTCAAGTATTTCTTGGGGTGTGCCCTGCACCAGGAGCCTCACTGGGTGGAAGCCAGTCCAGTGCTAGAGAAAGAACTTGGCATTTGGACTTAAGCAGACCTGAATTTGAATGCTGGCCCTGGCTCTGATCAGCCATGTGAGCTGGAACCATCTAGGGTTACTCTTATGCCTCTGCTTTCTTACCTGGGACATGGGAAGTATGAGACATCAGCCGCTCAGTGCAGTGTGGAGGCTGTAACAAGCAGGGCACACTGGATGTTCTTCTGTTTCCCTCTTCCTCCACCCTGCAAATATCTCTACAGGGGAGAAAAGGAGAAATAAAGGTCACCCTGCCCTCTATCAGTCAGTCAACAATCATTTATTGAGCACCTACTATGTGTCATGCACTTGACAGGAAAAAGCAAAAACACCAGCAACTCTACTTGACATGTCCTATAATAAACGTTATAGAATTAGGAGAGGAGACAGAGGAGAGAGAGAACGCTGCTGCTCGAGGGGGTGTACCAGTCATGTTCAACCAGAGAAACAGAACCAGTAGGAGACATAGATCAACAGACTTATTGCAAGGAACTGGCTTACATGCCTGTAGGGGATGGCCAGGCAAGTCCAAAACCCACTGGGAAGGCTGTCGGGAAGGGAGGCCAGAGCCCTCAGGCACGGACTGAAGTAGAATTGTGGACTTTAGTCAGTTCCACAGAGTGACTTCATGGCAACACCTAGATTGGTTTTAGATTGAATCACTGGGTGCAATAGCCTAGCCAGGTTGACACACAAAACTGACCATCACAGAGCACTTAGAGGAGGCAGCATGGGAAGCTAGCCATGGAGCAGAAGGGAAGAGTGTTCGGCAGAGGGAGCAGCCGGAGCAAAGGCCAAGAGGAGGGGACGTAGGCAGCGTCCTTGGGGAGGAGGGAGCGCAGCAGTGTGGCTGGGGCACTACGAAAATACATCAGATAAGAAGAGATTAGAATAAAGGAATGGCTTGATAAATGACAATAAACAAATACAATGCGTTTTTTAAAGGTGTCATTATGACAACCACGAACAACATGAAAAAATTTCCTTGCTGCAATGTTCCATGTAAAATCACAGTAGACAAAAGGATGATTGAATGTGGGATATGAACAGGGCTGCACTGTGGGATAGAACTCTGGGAGATTTTAATGTTATTTTTAAGTGCTCTTTACTGTGGTTATAGTATCTTTTTAAAAAATAAAAAAGAAGATATTTTTTAAGGGGGAGGAGTGGTGTTAGGATGTCAGATGTGGTATTAGAATGGCAGATGAAATCGCTGCAAAACCCAATAGGGGGAGATAAAAAACAAAACATGCTGAGCAGAATAACCTAACCACCATGAACAAGAAGCTAAAGAATAAATAAGCCCCAGGTGTCTGAGGGTGAGCACGCTCAGGCAAGCCAGCCCCATGCTTCCCTGCAGAAAGCACAGTGGGTGAGGGGCTCTGCTTCTCAACTCCCCAGACCCCCCCCCCTCCCATCCCCATAAATGTTTCCAGAACATTCCAGGCTCATAAAGTGTCCAAAGGCTGGAAGGACCCACGTGCATATGTCTAGGATTGAATCAGAGTTTCTGATGCAGCTGTCTTTAGGAGTTCTGAGAATGGAGGTTGACTTCTCAGAACCCCATCCTTCCCTCACAGGTGGCTTTGGCCTTTTTGGCAGGGAACAGGAGAAAAAGGCTCCTGGAAACTCTGTGCTCAGGGTGACACGTCTCCTGCTGCTGAGGCTGATATGGTTATGAGGCACCCCCCCATCCCATGCATGCTACGCCTGAGTTTACCTTTGCCACTCTCTGTAAACAGCATCTTGACTCGGTAACCATGTAAATCAGATTTGAGAGGAAAGCATTTATTCTGGGGAGGTGTCAGGGAAAGGGACTCAGGAGATTTCAGTTGTTTCCAGCTCTGGCTTTGACTCCAACTTGCTGGGTGGTCTGAGGGATTTTATTTGTCTATGGAGTAAATGTTCAAGAGATTGGGACACGCACAACGCGGTCGCAGGCGCGGTGCAGGGGGAAGATGAGGAGGCCGGCCCTCCCCTCCGAGGAGGCAGAATACAACGGGACACGTGTGTACACACACGCACAGCTCACCCTTATGCACACGCACATGTGCGCACAGCTATCACTCAGAGCAGATGCAAAGGCAAAGGGGGAGCAGTCGCCCTCGGGCCGAAGGTAGAACGTCGCAGTCTCAAGGGTTCCCCCAGATCGACAGGCTGGTGGTGTCCCCGCAGAACCTGTCCCTCCGTCCAGCTGTGTAACCAGGGTCTGAAAACCTTAGCTGATCTGTGAGCAGGAGAGCAGACCGGCTGGACAGGATCCCCCACGTCCCCTGCGTGGCTCCCTCGGGTGGCGCCAGAGGAGCAGCTTACGTTCTCGAGCACAGGGACAGTGTGCTTCATGCATTGGGTACACGCTGTCTCATCTGCTTTCACAGCAGCCCTGTGGGCAGGGGCTATTTTCATATTGACCCCCATTACACAGCTGAGGAAAATGAGGCACAACGAGGTGGCATAAGGAGCCCCTGGAGGAGGACCCCATTCAAGATCTGGTTCCAGAGCCTGTCCCCTAACGCCAGGCTGCGCCTCCCTGTTGGTAATGCCAGTTTTCAGCTGGAGGCTTTCGGGCTGTCTTTCCCACATTTGGCCATTCACATTCACAGTTTCTGCCATATCTATGTCCCCTCTATGGCTGTTTTTTTCATATTGACTTACTTTTGAACTATAACTTCACATCATCAACTTAAAAGGAAAATGAGAGTCTTTGTTCATAAAAAGAAAAATGGTAACTAAAAGAGAAATGCTTTGGAAGATGAGCAACGCTGCCGAGGTCTGGCTAGATTCTGGGGGACCAGCAAGGCTCCGAGCCCGTGCTCTGTTTTGAGAGGAGAGATTTCAAATACTAAAAGGTGTTGAGGACACAGCAGCACCACGCTGAGACGTTCTCCTTGGCCTAAGCAGGAGGAGTGACAAATGGTTGGCGGTTATTTACCATCCAGTCTACATCCCGCACTTCGGGAAATACTTCCTGACTCCAACATGCAGCCACAGAATTCAGGACACAAGGTGGCATAGGGGAGGAAAAAATATCTTTTCCTCCTTCCCTTCTGAGCGCTTGGTCGCAGCCTCAGTAACTCAAGACAGGTAAAGGACAGGTAAAAGACATGTGACATGGGAGCTTTCACAAGAAAATGAAGGCCCAAAGGAGCGGTTAGACCCGAGTGTTTTGTGCTGGGTTTGGTGAAAGGTAGAGAGTCGTGGAGAAGTGAGAGGCGACGAGGGAGGTGCGGGCTAAGCGTAGAGAACTGGGGAAGCAACAAGGCCCGTTCATCAGGGCTCCTCTCGGCCTCCCTGTGATTTCAGAGGTGAGGACGCTCCCTGCCTCCGGGGACAGGGAGGGACTTCTCACAAGAGTCTGTGACCTGCTTCAGGGGAAGGTCAAAGAGTCCTTCCAGCGTCTGCTCTTTCTCAAATTCCTTTAGCTTAAAATATTCAAAGTGCCAACGTGCCATATTTTGGGGTAGCATGCCCTGAACTCTGTCACTGGCTACAAGGTCAGGGGATCCGTGCAAGGCAAGACTTGGCCCTCGAGACAGTGAGGCCGTGTGTTTCGGGGAGGCCACCGTCTCGAAGGCACTGAGATACAGATTCTTGAGAAACCAAAACAGGCTCCTTCTGAGACTAACGTAGAATGTACTCCTGACAGTGCCCAGATTCAGTGTTTAGATGATTAAATGAAGAGAAATATTTTACGGTAAGTGTTCTTGGATAGAATATTGAGGGAGACAGAGTACGAGTGAATCAGAGTGTTGAATGCTTTGTCTAAACCATCCATTTAAAATGAGGTGGAAAGCCCAGCCACAGAGTCATCTCCTGTCCCTACCCTACCCCCAGCCATGAGGACCAGAGTCAGCATGTGTCCACCCTCCTGGCTGTAGATGAGGAAACCGAGGCCCAGGGAAATAGAGGGACTCGCTCAAGATCACACAGAGAGGGGTCTGCTCCTGGGCACTGCCATCTGCCAGTGTGGCACTGCCCCATGCCCCCTCCCCACATTTCTCTAGAGTCCTCCGTCGTCTGATTCTGTAATGCCAGGGGTTCCAATAGGAAAGAGCGGGCACATTCAAACTGAGTAATATGGAGAGCAGTTTAATAGAGGGTCTATTGACAGCGGCATGGACAGCATGAGAGGGGCACTGCAAGGAATGTGCAGCACCTCAGGGTGTCTCAGGGCTAGGACAGCAAAGGCCTTAGTCTCCCTCCCCCGATAGAAGCTGTGAACTCTGGTCCAGGCCCAGCCGGCTTCTGGAGGCCTCAAGGGCAGGAGCTGGGGAGCCAACACCCCATCCTCCCTTTCCTCCCTCCCCCAGTCTCCAGCTGGTGCCCCCACTGGCCAAACCCAAAGGGAAGCCAGGTGGCAAAGAGACCGAGGTGTGGTCCCCACAAAGATGCTCCCAAGTGGGGCTGGGGAGGAGGAGCCGGCTGGTGACCTGGAGCGGGCAGGCCAGCTCCCTCCTACAGGGACCCTAACCAGGGCATGCCTCTGAAGAAGATGGCTGCAGACTCTCAAATTCTCCCAGGTCCTTAAACTGTCTGCTCCTGAGAAAGCTGAGAGAAAAAAGCCCTCAGCTTTGTTTTGCAAATGAGAGCAGTGTTTACAGACATTCGCAGTTAGGATCCAGATGGGCTGATGGGGCCAGAACTGGGGACACCCAAACAGGTAGACCCATAACAGACCTATAAGGGAGGTCGGGGAGGAAACACTGGACGTCTCCCCAGGGTGACCGAGCTGGGAGGACCCACGATGTCGTGTGGCTGTCATTGTCTGAATGGAAATCGGAGGCCCCGTGGGTAGGCTGAGGTCCCCCCGGCTGGACAGTCAGCCAGAGAGAGTGCCCATGGGGCAGAGGAGGCTTGTCTTTGCTCCTCCCCACGTGATGAATGTTCAGTAACTTTTAAAATATATTTTTTTAGTGAATGATTCTAACACATGATCTCTGACCCTCAGTTGAATTTTCTTTCCAGGAACCAGGGGGGCCCCTCAGAAAGGCAGGTGCTCCCTCGTCCTGCCCTACCCCAAACCCCTCCGTGAAGGATCAGAAGGGTTTCGCTGCTCATGCATCTCCTGCGAGTTCCCAGTCCTGACCTCAGCTCCACTCAGGGCTTCCTGTAAACCTTTGCCGGGTGTTAACTGGACATCTTCCACTTCCCTTAGCCTCTTGTTTCTTTTCTTTTTTTTTCCCCCTACCATACTGAAACTCTTGGCTTTTCTTTTTTTCTATTATTATTATTGAAACATAATTGATTATACCTATCTATGGGGTACAGGCATTGAATATCAATACCCATGTGCAACATGTGATGCTCAAATCAGGACAATCAGTATTTTCAACATTACACAGTGTAATCATTTTTGTGGCCCTTTACCAATTTCTCACCAACCTCCCTCTCCCTCCCCCTCTTTTCTTTTTTAATGTATTTGAATTCCCTGAACTGTCCACTGCCTGATCTCTACCTCCCACAACTGATTCAGGAAAGCGGGGCTTCTAGAAACCCACATGCCCGATGTACAGACAAAGTGAGTTGAGGAGGGGCTGAGGGCTGGGGTGGGGCGGACCTGTGGCTACACCCAAACACACACATTCACACACATACATGCATGCACCACAGCTTTTCACACCCTTCCTGGACGGGAGTACAAAGTCACGCAGAATCTTGGAGAAAGTGCAAAGTCTAGAACAGAAAGAGGGAGGGCAAGCCCCTGGAGCTGGTGCCTCCCCCTGGATGGGAGGGAAGTGCAGCAGGAGGAGGAATGTAGAAAGGCTGACTTACGCCTTCCCACCAGGGTGAGGCCTGGGCTCAGAACTGGAGAGCACCTCGCAGTGGTCACCACCACAAGGGACAGGAAATGTTCATCTGTCTCTGTCTCCCTCATGAGGCTTGAAACCCCTCGAGACCCCGTGTCTAATTCACCTCCATCACAGTCCTCCAGTGAGACCCCTCCCCTGAGCTCCAGACCCACACTGGACTCAACAGCCTCTCATGTCCCCACCTGGAAGTCTCAAAAGAACCTCACACTGAACAGTTTCCAGTCTAAACATGTGATCTGTCCTCTAAATCAGCCTCCCTCTTTTCCCCCCTTGGCAGGAGATGGCAGCACCTGGGGGCATCCTTAACGACGCCTTCCTCACCTTGTTCCCCAGCCCTGCCCTGTGCAATCTGGCACCAGGCATGTCCATTTTGCTCTCTAATCACCTCTGGAATCCAACTTCTTCAGTATGCACCATCCCATGTGTGGACTAAGGGGAAGCACTCAATAACCAGTCTCCCTGCTGGCACTCTGCTCCCACCACAGTCCCATCTCCCCCAGCAGCCGCCAGGGCCCAACACACATTCGCACCAAGCTAGCTGCCTCCTGCCTCAGGGCCTTTGCACTTGCTCCTTCTGCCCAGACATCCTCCTCTCCGCCACCTTCCTTTCGCCCTGTTTATCCCTGCTCATCCTCAGTTCTCATCAGCAATGTCTACTCGCCCTCTCAGGCTGGCTTAGGACTCTGTATTACATGCTGTCATGGGACCTTTCATTCAGTTCCATTACACTTAGATCAGCGTGCAATTATTTAGTGACTGAGTAATGTCTGGCTTCTCCATTAGCTTGTCAGCTCCCAGAGGACAGACGCTGAGCCTGTTCTCATCAAGTCCCTAGTGCCCAACACGGAGTAAGAAGTGAAGGACTCAGCAGACTCCACTTCCCTATCCTAGTGGAGAACCCGTGTGTTTTATGGTCCTCAGCCCCTCCCCTCATCTAACCATCTTTTCTCCTCTGGTCAGCCCAGGTGGGGCCTCGTTTCTGTCCCACTCTGAGTCCAAATGTTCTCTGCCTGGAAGATTCCAATGTTCCTGTCTGTTTATGAGGACTCTGTGCCCACCACAGCCTCTTTCAGGTGAGTCAAAGGGATTCTTCAATTTACTGTTTGGGGGTGGGGGGACAGAACAGCTGGAGAACTCCCCAGAAAGCTTGATCCTCATGTCCTGGACCACAGTCGAAGGAACAGGCAATGTTTAGCCCAGAGACGAAACTGTCAAGTGTTCAAATCCCTGTAGGCCTGTTGGGAACAGAGGGAGTGGATAGTTTAGTGGGACTGGGGGAGGGGAGGGGAGTGGAAGGGAGAGGAACACATCCCTTCTTGTCATATGTGACCTGTCCTGGACAAACTTGGAAATGAAGGTGAGAGAGTTAAACCTTGAAGTCAACACCTAACAGATCAGACAGAGATGTCCCAGGTTGCCTTGCAGACAGAATGTCTCCGACATGGCTGACCTCTGCTGGAAGACTAGAACACTCTAAAGAGAGAATTTGGGGAAAATGATGCAGAGTGGAGGCAGAGGAAAGGGAGGTCCCTGTCCTCAACTGGTAGTGCTGGCAAGACACAGGGGAGAGGGGCCCGGGCTCGACTATCAACCGTCTTGCTGAGAAATTAACAAGTGGCTTCTGGTGCTATAGGAGGACACTGGAAAAAGTTCACAGAAAGATTTGTATCATCTTTAATTCTATTTTTCCATGATCTTTTGGAAGTACCATCATATGCTTCGGTATCTAGTGAGCTAGCCCATGACAGACCATCAAGTCCCCAAGCCCAGGGCACTGAGAAAATGGATTTTCTGTAGCTGCAGAAATGGAGCCAAGGGTTGAACCAAGGGGTTTACCCAGGGGACGTCTTCCCTTCAGAGGACTCTGGAAAAGAGCCTGCCAGTTTCCATGGTCAGGAATTCAGGGCACAGAGGAGATTGCTTGTCTCTATTCCAGGGTGTCTGGGGCCTCAACTGGAAGATGCAAAGGCCTGGGACCAGAATCCACTGAAGGCTTAACTGGGGCCAGAGGATCCACTTCCAAGGTGGCAACTTGGTTCCTCCCCACGTGGCTGTTTGAATGTCCTCACAATACGCTGGCTCCTCCCCCAGCGAGCAAACCCAGAGGCCAGGGAGGAAGATACAGGGCATTTTATTCCCAGCCTGGAAGTCACGCACCGCCACGGCTAGTTAAAGGCAAGTCACTAAGCACAGCCCACATCCATGGGAGGAGGAATTAGACTCCTCCTTCTGACGAGAGGAATGTCAAGGGGGTCTTTCCAGAGCACACTTCCTGTCCCGCCACCCCCACCTTACAGTCCTCAGGACAAAGTCTCACTGCCCTGGCACCTGGTAAAGGCCACCCTTATTCCCTGATTCAACCCCATCTGTAGCCACGACCCGCCTCTCCTGTTCAGCATTCAATGCCATCTTCCAGAACACACCAGCAGCTTTCCCACTTCAGTGCTCCCTCAAGCTGTTTCTCCTATCTGGTCTGCCCTTCCTCCTTTTCGTCCTCTGTTGCAATGCTCCTCATCCTTCAAGACCCAGCTCCAGAGTCACCTGCTACCTTATTCACCTGCCCCCACCCCAATTCTGTGTCCCATGCCCCTCTTCCAATCCTCATGGCCCTCATCCCACACTGGGCCACAGTTGTCAGGAGCTTGGCCAGGGCGGTGGACAGGCAATATTCCCCTCTGTGTCCCTGCACCCAGGGCAGAGCTCAGCACAGAGCAGATGCCCAAGAAACATGTAAAGGGTAAAAGTGTTGATTAATGAGTTAATCCCAAGTCTCCGGTCTGGCTCCAGGATGCCTGCCAGCTGCTCTAGGAAGCAGAGGGGCTTTTCCTGGGAAATCCCAGAGGCAATTAGCAGCATCTTTCCCATAATTTGTTGCTTACCTCCTCCATGAGCCTGCCCAGCAACGGACCTCCCAGGAAGAGACTCTTTATCTCCACCTTCCCTCACCCACACCACAGGGCACTAGGAAAATGCCCTATCACTCCTGCCCTCTGGGTTGTGCTTTAGGCTTTTCAGTATGTCTTTACACTCACTCTTTCATTTGAACCTTGCAACCACCATGCAAAACAAGTCTGAGAGAGAGTAATACCCTACTCCCAAGATAGTAATATGGGAGCTCAGAGATGTCAAGCAATTTGCCCAAGCCACACAGCTAGGATTGGAAACTGTGTCTGTCCAAGCCCCATGCCTCTTTGCTGAAAGTAGAGATGAATTAGCCTTCATAGCAATACTTATAGAAAGTGGCCCGCCCCATAGTCTGTGAGTCTTGCCTAAGAGTGAAAGAGGAGCCAGTGGGTTCATGACAAGGTCACCAGTGCAGGAGCAAGAACCCACAGACAGTGGTACTGGAGCTTAATGTTGATTGTTTTAATAGGTTCACAAAAATAGATAATTACCAATGTTTATTAAACCAAGCACAGTGCTTGGGGCTTTTTGCACATTGTCTCAGATCCCCACCACAATCCTAAGAAGTAGATTTTGTTATTTCCATTACACAGGTTAGGTCATCGAGGTTCAGAGAAGTTAAGCAACTTCCCCAAGGTCACACAGCTAATAAATAGGGGAGCCAGGATGTGAACGCCAGAGGACTGGCTCCAAAGCCCCCGGCCTCCCTCCCCATCACGTATCCTCTGATCGTCTTCAAAGCTGCGCCAACAGAGGGTGTGGAAGTACGAAGCTGCCCTTTGCCAGGAGAGGCAGCCTGTCCAGTGAGACAGGGCACGGGAAGATGGGCTGTGGTCTCAGAGCCAGACTGAAATCTCCCTCTCTGGCATGATATCATTTTTCTCCTCTAGTAAATTATTCATCCATGACAAGGTTTTGAGAGGCTGGAGGATGACCAGCTCCCTTTGGAGGGGCCCTAGGGAGGAGCCCATGTGATAAGGAAGGAATGCGCTGTGTATCCTCCTGGCATGGAAGCTCCAAGGAGGTGCAGGGTCCAAAACTCGTGATTGTTAGTGCTCTTGATGGACGATGGCCAAGGAACCACGAGGCAAAGAATGTGAGATCCAGTTTAGGCCCAAGGAGCTCAGGGGGCACTTAAAGAGCCCAGGGAGTCAGGTGTACCAGGACAGGAGTCTCCAAGCACTGGCCACAGAGAACAGCCTGAATTTCACCCAACTTCGCCATGTCCTGGTTGCTCGCCTCAGGGAAGCCGTTTGCTGAATATGTGACCCATCTTATTCCCCCTTGTCCTCCTGCACCTGCTGTTTCTCCTTTCTCTTGCAACCTTGAGGTATAACAGCCTCTTTTCCACTTTCTTTCAGCGCCAAAATGCTCAATGTCACCTCGCAAGTCCTTGTGCCTGCTCTTAATGGGACCCTTTCCCAGAGCAACAACTGCCCTGACACCGAGTGGTGGGGCTGGCTCAACACCATCCAGGCCCCCTTCCTCTGGGTCCTGTTCGTGCTGGCTGCGCTTGAGAATGTCTTCGTCCTCAGTGTCTTCTGCCTGCACAAGAGCAGCTGCACGGTGGCGGAGATCTACCTGGGCAACCTGGCCGCGGCAGACCTGATCTTGGCCTGCGGGCTGCCCTTTTGGGCCATTACCATTGCCAACAACTTCGACTGGCTCTTCGGGGAGGTCCTCTGCCGCGTGGTGAACACTATCATCTACATGAATCTGTACAGCAGCATCTGCTTCCTGATGCTGGTGAGCATTGACCGCTACCTGGCCCTGGTGAAAACCATGTCTATGGGCCGCATGCGTGGGGTGCGCTGGGCCAAACTCTACAGCCTGGTGATCTGGGGGTGCACGTTGCTCCTGAGCTCACCCATGCTGGTGTTCCGGACCATGAAGGAATACAGAGACGAGGGCCACAACGTCACCGCCTGTGTCATCAACTACCCGTCCAACACCTGGGTGGTGTTCACCAACGTCCTCCTGAACTCCGTGGGCTTCCTGCTCCCTCTGAGTATCATCACCTTCTGCACAGCGCAGATCATGCAGGTGCTGCGCAACAACGAGATGCAGAAGTTCAAGGAGATCCAGACGGAGCGGAAGGCCACGGTGCTGGTGCTGGCCGTGCTGCTGCTGTTCGTGGTCTGCTGGCTGCCCTTCCAGATCAGCACCTTCCTGGACACGCTGCTGCGCCTCGGCGTCCTCTCTGGCTGCTGGGACGAGCACATCATCGACGTGATCACACAGATCAGCTCCTTCTCGGCCTATAGCAACAGCTGCCTCAACCCGCTGGTGTACGTGATCGTGGGCAAGAGCTTCCGGAAGAAGTCTCGGGAGGTGTACAGGAGAGTGTGCCAGAAAGGGGGCTGCGGGCCAGAACCCATCCAGATGGAGAACTCCATGAGCACGCTGCGGACCTCCATCTCGGTCGAACGCCAGATTCCCAAATTGCCGGACTTTGGGGGGAGCAGGCAGTGAGCTACTGTTCATTCATACAAAGATTGATGGACAGTTACTCTTCACACGAACCCAGGAAGGAGCAAAAGACATCCCGTGTGTGACCTTGGGCAGAGTGGGTGTCTCGAGTAAAACACAGGAGAGTAATTCCTGCCATGCTCAATTGAAGTGAGTGTGGCTGCAAGGATGGGTGACCTTGTGCACAGCCAAGGGCTCCGTAAACACAACAGTATTATTGGTCTTATTTGTTGCCACCCCCGGGCCAGGCTGCTCCTTCCCAGGAGTGGAGGGGTCCTGGGGGCAGGGCAGGAGTGACTGAGCTTCCCTCCCACATGGTGTCCCTCCCAGCCCCAGCATGGCAGCTCAGATCTCCTGGGGGACTGCCACCCTAGCTTTGGTGCTGTGGCTGAGTGTGCACAGGGAGTGGTGCTGAATTATTGCCCTGGGCTTCTTTCATCCACTCAGCTAGAACCTTGGAGGACAATTTCTCAGATGAATGAAGGTTAAACTCTGAGGGATCCCTGATAAGAACCCAGGGACAAGGATTCTGTGGCTCCCTTCACCAAGAGACAAGGTACTCTGTGCAAAAGACAAACCCAATAAGCACTTACCGAGCACTTGCTATAATCACAGCATTGACCGCTGTAGGAAGAGAGAGGAAAGAGAAGGTGGGTCTCTGTCTTGAAGGAACTCGCATCTCTGAGTGCAAATGACTGTGCGCCGGCAACCACCAGAAGGCTGCTCTACGGCGTTCTTAAGCGAGACACTGGTAACTGTACAGGGAGCAGAGGGGTGAGGAGCCCAATGTCCCAGCTCAGCAGATAACATTGCCCAATCACCCTGTCCCTGACTCAGTTTCCTCTTCTGTAACATCAGGTTTTTGTGAGGATTAAAGGAGGTAACAGGCATAAAAGTACTTTGGAAAGTGAAAGGTGCTGTGCAAATGTGAGGCATTATTATGCACACCAAACAGGGGTAAATTTATTATAAGGAAAAGACACTGAGGTTTAGCAATAGTTCTGTAGAGGAGAATCAGTATTGGAAGCCAGTGGTGGTGTAAAGCACCTATCAGGTTAACACACAGTAGGTGTTCGATACTGTTAGCTTCCAGCTTTCCTTCCCATCACCCTGACCGCCCCCCCCCCCACACACACAAGTATTTGAGAGGAAGGCCACCCCTTCAGTGTCTGATTTATGATGAGGCAGAGAGAGAGAGAGATTTCTGAGTGGACTTGCCCAGGGAGGTCACCGTGCTCAGATCCTCACCCCTGGTCAATAGCTGGTGTGGGGAGTCCAGGCCTGCTCAGGGATTGTCCCTGTCTCTGCAACCAAGAGGCGCCAATCAATGGTTTATGCACAGGTTGCCTAGTGCGACCCGGCAAAGAGCTTGAGTAGGAAGCAGAGGGGGCCCAGGCAGCAGACCCTAAAACAGGGCATGACTGCTTTACCTAAGGCATCACTCCCAGGACCAAGCTCCTCTACATGACAGGCTGAGCACTCTCCAGGATGGGCTGCCTGGGCATATGTGACCATGAAGAAGCCTGCTGGGGACAAGACCCCCCACAATGAACATCTGCAGCTAAACAGAGATGGGAGAACACCCTCCCCAGCCAATCAGTTTCCCACAGGACCAACCTGAGGAACAGTGCGCAGCTCTACCTCCAGGGGCAGAGCAGGGCCCAGGTGTCAGGCTGGGCCAGCATCCTTGGCCAGAGGAGACAGTCTTGCCCCAAGCCCCGTCCTCCCAGGGGATTGATTTCTTTTTCCACACATTTTAATAAACTGCCACCTGTGGCCAGCACTGTGCCAAGCCCCTCGGGGAGATATGGAGGAACATTCCACCCAGGTGATGAGTTCAGAAGCGATGCAGGACAGAATCATAGGCAAAGCCTGGCAGCCCTCGCTCACTCGGTGAGTACTTGTACTTATTAGCTAACTGGCTCTGTCTGGAGAGGCTGGAACCTGGAGGACAAGGAGGATTTGGATGGCAAAGAGTTCATAAATTCTGATCAATCCAATGCTGAATTTTAAAACAAAAGGATTAAAAAAGATTCCCTCCTCACCCTACCTTTTTGTCCCTATCAGCCACAAACCTCTGCCACAATAAACACACACTTGCAGATGGAGAAAGAGAACAGGTGAAAAAGAAACTTTGGGTATTGAGAGCAAAGCCAAACCATGTACACATTGGGAGTGAAGAAAAGGAGGCTGAGCTTTGTAACGTGCAGCGGTCATTCATCAGCAGGGCCTGGGCTGAGGGTCCCCTAGGAGAAGAGCCACCCCCAGCCTCAGGCTCCTAATGGTCACTTAGGGTCTGCACATGGCCTGAGTCTGTGGGAGGGGAGCTCCCCCCTGCCCTGTACGCTGTGGTGATACAGAACATCTGTCCTGCGAAAGACCCAGAGAGAGGTTACGCCGTGAAAAGGAAGCATTTCACATACAAATGAGAAAATGGATAAACCATGTAAACATGTGTCTTCTCTGTAGAGTGTGAAAAATGGATGAGGAGTTTTGCTCAGCTCTTTGTTACAACTCCCCAACCCCCTGAATTTTGCCTTGGACCGTCAGAAGCTTTGGGGGGTGCGGTTTCCTTTATTTCTGCTCAACTTATTCACGGTAGACCAGTGGCCTCCAAGCTTTTGTGACTGTGTCTCTGTAAGCAAAGATATGTGGATATGCATACCCAATATGTGTAACTTATTCATGTGTATGAAAATGTACATTCTAAAATATACTCAACAAGTAGAAATTTAAGAGACGAGGTAGAAAATATTAACAGTGTTTGAATATTTTCCCCCTTCCTATGTTCTTAGATGGGTAACTCATTACTAAGCTCCCGTCAGATGCCCGTGAGATCCCATGTGCCCTAGAATCACAGGGATGGCAGCAATTCAATCATTCATTCTTGCAATATATGTTTATTGAGTGCCTACCATTTGAGCTTCCCTTCAAACCTGAAGCATCCTCCACAATATCCAGATTTAAAGCCACTGCTGGCATAGTCCCAGTGATGGGCAGCTCATTCCCAACTCCGTTTTCAGACCCCCTTCATTATTCATTTATTCATTCACTCACTCATTCCTGAAACAAAACTTGCATTCTTTGACTCCGTAAATGGCACCCCTCCGTCCATGCCAGAACCCTGGGGCTCATCGCCCAATGCATCCTGTCCTCCATCCCTCAGCACCTTCTTTAGACTCTGCCACGAAGTGTTTCCTGGATCTATAGGCTCCTTTCTATGTCCAACCGTCACCTCATGGGTCTCCCCACCTCTGATATTAACCACCACCGTCTCCCGATTCTTGTTCTCCACTCTGCAACCAACATGGTTGTTTAAGAACGCAAGTACGCTCATAGGGAGGCTGCAAACATAAAGATCAGTGTTCAGCAGGATGGCAAGTTAGCTCACTTGGTTAGAGTGTGGTGCTGATAACACCAAGATCAAGGATGCAGATCCCCCCACTGGCCAGCTGCCAAAAATAAAAATAAAAAAGAACAGGGTTCGGGAGCTAAGGCTTTGGGACAGGCAGACTTGGATTCCACTTCTGGTGCTGCCTCGGGCTCTTATTTGCTGTGTGGTCTTGTGTGTCTCATTTATTCTTTCTGATTTTACATTTCCTCATCTGTAAAATGGTGATGATGATGGCATCCACCTGATAGAGCTGTTAACGGGGTTAATGTATGAAAGTGTTTGGCACAGTGCCTGGCACACAGTTGGTACTGGACATGTGTTATCTGTGATGATGATGATGATGATGATGTCAATGATGCTGGTGGCAAAGGTGATGAGGGCACTCTCTCAAGAGAAACCTTCAATAGTGTCCCACCCTTCTTGGAATAAAGCTCCACATCCATAATGTAGCCTGCAAGACCCTTCATGGTCTGGCTCCTCTTTTTCTCTCTCTCTTCTACTCTCTCCTCTCCACTCATTCTCCACCCTCCAGCCATACTAGACACAAGGGCTTGGACAGAGCCCAGGAGATGTTCTGTTCCCCCTCCAGTGCCCACCCTTCCCACCCAGCCTGCACCCCTCACTGAGAGCCCTGAGCTCTGAGGAAGTTGCGCACTCATCCAGGGGGTTTTGTTCACAGATGCGTGCATGACTCGAGGGAGTCTGCAACCCAGGGGGAAGCCACATGGCTGGAAACTTGAGCGGGGCTCTCAGCAGGTGGAAACGGGCTGGGAGAGCATCCCTCCCACCTCCCCCACCCAGCCAGGCAACAGCAGCCGCTCGACTCCTGAGCCTCCTTGGCTCCAGCAAGCTGGTCCCTGGGAAGAAGCCCGGGTGGGCTTCAGGGGACCAGAGAGGGGCCCAGCTCCTGATCTGCCCTGGCCAGAGGGCGTGAGGGCCAGGCGCAGAGATGTGAGTGGGATGCCAGGTGACCCGATGGGAACTCATGCTAGTGATGATGTCACCACTGATTTATGAAGCCACTTGAGCACAGTCTTCATGATTCAGAAGCTGAAGTCTCTGTTGTGTAGAATGCAGCAATGTGCTCCCTTCTCTCTGTGTTACCCAATCCCTGACACCACAGCAAAGCCTCACACAGCTCTGATCCTTCACGCAAACCCCAAGAGGATACAGGGGTCAGGATGAGCAACAGAGGTCATGGTTTTGCAATAGCAATGGCTGAGAATTTAACGCTTTGTTTGTATTTTTTCTGACTGAGGCAGCATAGCCCTAGGTCAAAGAGGCCCTATCAAATGTGTCACACCATACTGAGCAATTGATGGCTTGACCCGCACAACCACCTCACTCTGGGAGCTGCATTCTGCAACCACAGAGGCTTCACCTTCTGAATCATGAAGACTGTGTTCAAGTGGCTTCATAAATCAGTGGTGACGTCATCACTTGCATGAGTTCCCATCAGGTCACCTGGCAACCCACTCACATCTCTGCACCTGGCCCTCACCCGCTCTGGTTTGTATGATCACCAGGCACGGTGAGGAAACAGAGGCCCAGAGAGGGAAGTCACTTGCTAAGGCCACACAGTTCTTAAGGAGGGTGCTCCAGAAGCCCGCCTGCTCTGAGGTGTCTATGCCTTAGCAAACAAGGGAGACAAATTCACAGAAAAAGCCTTCAAGGTGGCTTCCTGTGTGGAGAGCTTATGAGCCAGCGCTTGGGCTGTTTCTGCAACAATAAACATCATTGCTTCTTCTGGGTCTTGTGCGTACAGAACTCGCCTCCTGCAGAATCTCCTCCCCACACGCCGGTGGCTGACACCTTACACTGAGATTCTTTTAGAGCAGTCTTATTGAGATAATAATTCACATGCCATACAGTTCACCCATTTCAGCTTTTAGTATATTTACAGAGTAGGGCAACCATCACTACTATCTAATTCCAGAACATTTTCATCAACCCAAAAAGAAATCCCACATTCATGAGTGGTCACTTCCAGTCCTCCCTGCCCCCCAGAGCCTCTGGCAGCCGCTAATCTCTCTGTCTCTAGATTGCTTGTCCTGGACATTTCTTACAGATAGAATCATACAGTTGTGCCTTTTGTGTCTGCCTCCTTTCACCTACACTACCCTGAGATATTCTATTTAATTGTAGGGGAGAACTCCAGAGGCCAGACCTTGAGTCCCTACCATGCCACCTACTCACAGTGTGATGTTGGCAGATCGCTTTATTCATCTCCCCTCCCCCCACCTTTGGCCTCAGTTTCCTCATCTGTGAAATGGAGAGATAATACACTAAGTATGCCTATCTTGCTCAGAGATAATAACTCTGGAGAGGGGCCTTTGTGAAGTATAAAGGACAGCCCTAATGCGACAGGGTTGCCCTGGACTGGGAGCCAGGGTCCTGGTTCACATTCCTGGCCGTGGGAATGTGGGCAAGGCCAGTTAACTTCTCTGAGTTTCTGTGTTCTCATACATAAAGTGAGGACCTGGGTATTGTGAAGAGGAAGCGAGGTAAAAATGTTGTAGTGGGTTAAACAGTGTCCACCTCGAAAAAGGATGCATGTCCACGTAAAACCTCGGAATGGGACCTTAATTGGAAATAGGGTCCCTCAGAAGTAATAAAGATGAGGCTATACTGGAGTGACCTGGGTCCTAAATCCAGTGACTGGTGTGCTCATAAGAGGAAGGGACATACAGAGACACAGACCAAAGGCGAAGATGGAGGTGGACAGTGTAGTGCTGCTCTGCAAGCCAAGGGATGCAAAGAATCAACTGGAACCACCAGAAGCTGGGAAGAGACAAAAAGTGGCTTCCTCCTCAGAGCCGCCAGGAGGAGCCAACTCTGCCAGCACCTTGATTTTGAACTTCTGGCCTCCTGAACTGGGAGAGAATAAATTTTAGTTGTTTAAGCCACCCAGCCTTTGGCACTTTGTACAGCCACTGAACAGAGCAAATGAATAAAGGTGTTTTCATAGTTTTGAGTGTGTGGTCACCACTGAGATTGCCCATCACTGACCTTGCACACCCCTTTCCCCTGACAGTGGAAAAGAGAATTGGATGCTTTTTGCAGGTCTTCTTAAGCTTAGAGATACTAGCTGGGGATAGATTTCCTAGGAAAGAATAGGATATACCATCTTACAGAATTGTAGAGTATTTTAAATGGAGGAAGCCAAGGCCTTTCCCAAGGTCATGCCCCATTAGGGGCCAGCCCAAGCCCCCAGTGCATGAACCACAGGCCTGGTGGTGCTGGGTTCAAACACCCATCTCTGCAGATCCAGGATGGGGGCTTCCCTGTTTCCTTCTTCCTTCCCCAGGCCCCAAAGGCAGGCTGACTCAGGAAGTCTCAGACCAGGTTAAAAAGAGGCCACAGGACCCAGCTCCTGGCCTCCAGACTGTCCAGCCAGCAAGCCTACCTAGGTGGGTTTATTTATAGACAACCCTGAAAGGCCAAAGTTGGGGTTTGATCTTCTTCTGGGCGCCTCTCTCCACACTGAGTCACCCTTCACAGACCCCTCAGTGGGTCACCAATGTCCATCTGTTTCTTCTCTCCATTTCTGGCTAAGACGGAGGACAGTTTGTGTGGTCCCTCCTTGTGCTGGCACTACCACCGTCCTGTGCTACTGCGAAGTGATAAAATCAGGAGCAGCAGCTACTGGCTGCTTATCAAGGGCCAGCTGTTTTCCCTCATCATCTCATGTGATTCCCAAAGTCTGCAAAGCCACTCCCTTTGCAGATTTGGAAACCGAGGCTCCAAGAAGTGGTATAGAAAATGGTCCAGGTTCCCCCTACTCAACAGAGGTGGAGCTAGTGAGGTTACTCCAGGTTACTGAGCACATTCAGCTCCTGGCTGAGACTCCCCTAAATTGATACCAAACTCACAGGTCCAGCTACCTGCCCTCAGACAAAAGCAAACCAAGGAAAAGTCAAATGTTGGTGAAAATTGAAGTCAGCTTATATCCAAGGGTACCAGTGACACAAGGAGGGATGTTAGGCTGACCCATCTCTCCAGTAAACCTGAAGAAAAACAGCCAGGCTAAAGCCATCTCCCCATAACTAAGGCCCAAAATATCAAATAACCATGGGAAAAGAGGGAACTCAGAAATGCATGCTAAGAATAAAACTGTGTCCTTTTAAAATCTTTTAGAGCCTGTGTGGTTTTAGGTCCCAACATGGCTTCAATGCTGCTCACTCCAGCAACTTCCCCCTGTCAATAGTTCCTTCCATTTCTATGGAACAGGACAGATGACTCATCTTACTGCTTCAAGCTAGGTCGGGGCACAGTAGGGGTTAATTTGGAATGGAACTATTTGACATGATAGAGGACATAGCTTTTGGTACCCAGCTAAAATGGTGGAGAGACCAAAGGCGTTTCCTTATCTATTGTCTTCACAGTTGATTGACAACAGGTGGCTTATACAGAGTTAGCAAGCTGGCTTCCGGTGAAGATGGTGAAATAGATGGTCCCCAGTGCCACTATCTCCCACAAGTCAACCAATTTACAACTATAAAAAAGCAGCGGTAGCCAAGCTGGTGCCCCTAGAGCTCAGGGGAAGAGGCGGAGAGACCTTTGGAGTACATGGAAACCAGAGAAGCCACGATGAGAGAAAGAAAAACCCACTCTGACCATTTTGAATCCTGGCCGCTTCCAGGCTGGAGCTGCTGTGCACACGGAGCAGGAGCTGGCAAACGCTGCTGCTGTGCCCTTTGGATGGAGTTGCTTGGAGGCAGCGGAGGAGAAGAGGGCCTTGGTGGCCCCCAGGCCAGCAAGACCACTAATAGGGTTCCCATGAACCCACATAGGAGCGAGGAACCAGAACAACTGAAAAAAGGAGCCACTCAGAGGCTGGTGAGTCATTGCAAGGGTCTGTCCCATGGGAAGTGTTTGCAGCAAGGGCAGTGGGGGAGACGGGCCCACCAGGAGGAAACTCAAGTACAGCTGATCTGCCCCGCAATCAGCACAGGACCACTCGGTGGAGACTGGTCAGGAATATAGAACTGCATAGGATGTGGTTTGATGAAAAGACTCAGGCCCAGACCAGAGTTTCTGCACACCCCAGGTGCACTGGATCTCATGAGAGCTGGAAGTACCTACCAAGTCAACCATTAAAACCTGAGCTACACAAAAAGCCTTTCCCAGGGAATCAGCAGCAAAGCAGCAATTTAGCTCAACCACAGAGCTCAAGTACTGGTCCCCACAGGAAGTTCCCCCATTTTAGAAGTAAGCAAAGGACAACAAATTAGTTCCAGCCCAGAGTTTAAGTGGTGAGAATAGCAAATAACCCAACACAGAACTGAAAGAAAAAACAAAGTACCCACAGACCAGAGACAAAGTTTGATATTAACTAGTAAAGGTCTCATTTCACCAAAGAACATTTATACCACCTAGAAGGAATGGAAGTTCCCTGGGCTACCAAGCCAGAAAGGGGGAGGGCTGGGGGCCTCAGCCATGCCCCTGACAGCCACAACCAGTCCCAAGGATGGGGACGTTGGGCCTTCGCCACACACAACCCCAACACACTCAACCAGCCCGGCAAAGACTACCAAGCTGCCACAAGAAGTGCACTGGGCTCCCAAGCTGGGGTGGTGGGGGGCTAGGACTTTAGCCACACACCCCTGACATCTGCAGCCAGCCCAGCAATGACTGAGCCATCGCTGGAAGCCCCCTGGTCTTCCTTATAGGAACAAGGAGGTGCCACAGGCCTCAACCTTACCCCTTCTCCTTCCTCCTTCCATCCCATTTCCTTCCCCTTTCCCCTCTCCCCTCTCCCCCTCCCTCCCAACCGCTTCACAACAACATCATAGAATGTAAAAAAATATATATTAATCAATTTTTTTTTAATTTAAAAAACTTAAAAAAAAGAGTTAGCAAGCTATGTTAGTTGAGATATCGATAATTTTAAGACTTATATGAATCCTTTGTTTAGGAACAAGATGTCTCATCCAAGTCATGAGCCCCTCGGTCAAGGCTGTGAATACTTTAGAGAACTGCTTGTGTAGACAAAACATCATTTCCTCCTTTTCAATCAAAACATTTCTCATGAAAGCATTGGCGATCAATTTTCTGGTTGAAAAGATCTTACTTTTTTTGTACAGATCCCTTGGCAATGGGAAGGCTCATTCCCAGGTAGACTGATCTTTCAGTACAGAGGAAGCTTATTTCAAGGTACTCATGTCCCCGTGAGGGGGAGATGAAACAGCACTTAGGCCAAATTAGGGCAACATGAAGTGGGGTCAGGAACTTAGAAGAGACATGCTATTTTATAACCATTTTTTCCAATTGTATCCTGTTATAAAGAGTGAGCAAATTCTTATTGAACTTATGCAAATAACCATATTGCCATAAAAGTTATAAGGATACTCACAAATAGTTTTCAAATTTTGGAGCAATCAAATAGGGAGAAAAAGCAAATGTTTCCATCTTCATAAAAGTATATTAGGGCTGGCCATTTAGCTGTTGGTTAGAGCAGCCTTGTAATACCAAGCTCTCAGGTTTGGATCCCCAAACTGGCCAGCTACCAACAACAACAACAACAAAAACCCATAGAAGTATATTTTACCAAATTGCTGTAAGTTATAGAGAGCTTAAGAGACAAAATTTCTTTAAATCTGGAAAACAAAACATTTAAATAAAGAACCAACAATGAAAATTACAAAACATTACTTTTCCCAGTTATTTAACCTGATGTAATCAATTTTTGCTTTGCTTGATCTTAATTAGCAGTTTTATAAACCCATCAGATTTCTTATTAGAGTTCTGAAAAACTTTTATTTTATCCATGGATCTTAAAGTTATTTGAAACTTGTGTTTAAGAATACTTGTTCGAGTCTTTTCCATGAATCTGATTGCCAATGCCCTTAGAGAAAAATCAAAACTTTTTATAATTTTACTAAGAATCTGATCAATACTTCAGGAAAACCTTATTCTAACATAGGGGATATTTAGTCCTGTATCAGTGTCTTTTTAATATCAAAGTTCAACCTTTAGAAAGAATTAGCTAATTCCCTTCTAATTATAGCCAACTTAATCACACATTTTTTTTCATAAATTCATCCTTCACAAACCATTATTATGACTTACTCAGACACTCGATGACATGCTTCAGACTTTCTTTGTCCTATACTTCCTCTTTCCTAAATAACCAGTCATTTTGCTCTAGGACAAAAATTTACTATGTAAGGTGTTTTCTCACACGAAAGTATTTTCTTTTTAACATTCTTAACCACAGCTACATCTCCATGTCCACGGCTTTCTTCACATCTCCTTTCTTATATCCTGATTCTTTTCTCATCAACAATACTAAATTAACCTCATTTATCTAAAAATTGTATGATCAAAGATCATTCTGTTTTAGGCTGGTTTGTAACTTTAACGTTAAAAAACCTCTAGCAGACACAAATATAATCCGGTTCGACCAGTAAACCCAGGCAGATAATTCTGAAAATATTCCTCGTAGCAGTCTGATTTTCAAAAAACAAAAAGCATTTTTACCCCTTTTTTTCCTTCAGTTTTAATTTCAAATGAGTTTTGGGTTAAATTCGCAAATATTTACCCTGGTTAGGACTAGCTGAATTGTATAAGAAAAACCAAATCTCCAAGTGACCTTGATTTTTTTCCCTAACAGCCTTCTGTTTAACACTTGCAGAACTCTGCACAGACAGACAAATTTTTTCCAGAGACTTAGCCAATTATAGCTGTTTCTGTTTCTCAAGCTTGCCTAGAGAAACTCAGAAAGAAAAAAAAAAAAAAAAACATTTTGGTTTTGGTCATTAGATCTTTAATAACCAAAAGGCACAAACTTAGTTACTCAAACCCAAACAGACAAAGCTCTCCCAAACAAACAAAATGCTGGCTTTTACATCCTTGAATCACTTCTCACACCCAAATGGTACCTTTAACAAACAAACAGTGTAGAAAGAAGACTCCCAAAAAGGACTTACCAGCTTACCAGCTCAGAGCCTGTCAAAGCCCTCACGAATGCTGCCTTCCTTCACCAACCAAAAGGAGGGGAATTGGTGGTTAAACTGCTGCTGGAAATCAGGGAAAGTCTCCAAAATCCCAGCCATTGGCCTGGTCTACCACAGGCAGCTGACATCCACAGGTAGACCGAGCTCTGACCCCACAGAAGTGGGGGAGGGAGGGCAGTGGCTAGGCTACCCAGGGCACTCAAATCCTGGCTTGGCTTGCCCGACCCCAGACAAAAGCAAAACAAGCAAAAGTCAAATGTTGGTGAAAATTGAAGTCAGCTTTAATTCAAGAGTACCAGTGACCTGAGGAGGGATGTTGGGCTGACCCATCTGTCTAGTAAACCTGAAGGAAAATGACCAGACTAAAGCCATCTCCCTATAACTAAGGTCCAAAATATTAAATAACCATGGGGAAAGAGGGAACTCAGAGAAATGCATGCCAAGAATAAAACTGTGTCCTTTTCAAATCTTGTAGAGCCCATGTTGTTTTAGGTCCCAACATGGCTTCAGTCCTGCTCTCCCCAACATCCTTGCCCTAAGCCTGCCCACCCTGACTTCCAAATCAGACCTAAGGACCAAGGCCTTGCCTTTGGAATCAGATTTGTTCACAAAGTGTCTGTCTACCTGGAGGGAGACAAGCACTGACGTGTAATCCATGAGACCTGAACCATCCTGACCACGGTGGGCACTTCTCAGGGTCTTTGGGGGTAGTATGACCACTCATCCTTGTGTTTTATGAATGGAGAAAAGACTGTCTCATTGTGAGACCTGATTATCTCCTCCAGCGCCCCATCCATTAGGTGTCGGGGAACATTCTCTTTGACTCAGTCCTGACATCCTTTTCTCCTAGATCTACAGGGCTTATCTTCCACTTTTTTGGCTATTTTGGTGCCATTAGTTACTTCTTCAGAGTTTTTCCCAAACTTTCACCAAAGAACAAAACAAAACAAACAAAAAACCTCTGGTTCCTCATTGGTCAGATAAATCTGGCAAATACAATTACCACGTCTTCCTCGTGTGGCTTCAGAATGTACCTGTGGATATTAAAGGCCCTGAGAAGTCCTGCAGGAGAGAGGCCAGCTCCACTCTGCTTTGTCTAACCAAAAGTCTCCCAGATTTGGCTGGCACAGAATCTGTTTTTCACCAGCTGCTCCTTCATACTCTCCTTGTCCGGCACCTCCTGCTAGACCCAAAGTTTAAAATTTGGAGATCCTCAGGCCTCAGTCCTAAACCTTCTCATCTCTCTACATGGTCCCCCTAACTAGCCCTAGCCAAGATCAATTCTCCAAATACCACCTGTGATGGTCAGATTTACATGCTAACTTGGCTGGGCTTTGGTGCCCAGCTATTTAGTCAAACATGAATCTAGGTGTTGCAGGAGAGTTATTTTGCAGATGTGGTTAACACCTAAAATCAATTGACTTTAAATAAGAGAGATTACCCTCGATAATGTGAGTGGGTTTCATCCAATCAACTGAAGGCCTTAAGAGTAAAAATGAGTTTCCCAGAGAGGAAGGAGAAATTCTGTCTCAAGGCTGCAGTATGAACCCCTGCCTGAGTTTCCAGCCTGCTAGGCTGCCCTACAGGTTTGGGAGTTTTCAGCTCCACCATCACATGAGTCAATTCCTAGAAATAAATGTCTTGAGGGATAGGAAGACAGATAGGCAGATAGGTAGACGGACAGAGATAGAGACAGAGACAGAGACAGATAGGTAGATACCCTGCTGGTTCGTTTTCCCTTGCAAACCCTGACTGATGCACATCGATGCCTACAACTCTCAAACACACAGCGCTCTTAGGAACTCTCTGACCCAAATGCCTTCTGGAGAAGTTCCATTTAGGTATTTCACACGCATCTCAAGCTTCAATCCAAAGCTAACCTTTTTGATCCTCTCCTTACCATCTTAGTACCCTCCAGCTGCTCAGCCAGAAGCCTAGAAAAATCTGAGATTCTTCCCTCTTTTCTTCTTCCCACATATCATGCACCCCCAAGCACTCCTGGCCCTGCCTCCAAACGACATCCATTCACTCATGTCTCCAGCTCCTCCTCCAGTCTTGAACCCCTCCGATCCATCTGCCACACAAGAGCCAGGGTGACCTTTTCAACGCTTGACAGCCTTCAGCGGCTCCCCTTCTGGTGGATGCGGTGCTGTGCCACCCAGAGCCCCCTTCGGGAATGAAGGACTTAGTACCCCACCCGCTGGGGACGCTGCTGCCAGCGATCCTCAGCTGCAGAGGGCTGTCTCTACCAAGGTCATGCCCTGTGCGGGGCATCCTGCATCCTATGACAGAGCTAAGAGGGGGAAGCCCAACCCTCTTGCCCCCAATTCAGACAGCTTTGAAGGGTCATCCCATCTTCAGAATTTTCACAAGTCAGCTGCGGCTTCTCTTGAGACTGCCCCATAGCCCAGTTATTCCCTTTGCCCGATCCTTCCTCCTCCCCTTCCCTGCCATGGGCACTGGCCTCTCAGACCTCCTACAACCTGCAATGCCACTGGACTAGAAAAGCCCAGACTCTTTCAGCTGCTCTACCAGACAGGGTCTGAGCTGGCTCCTGACCGCCCTCCCCACCCCCTCCACCTGTGCCACCTGCTGCTCTGTCTACACCTGCTTCCTCAGTTTCTCAAGAGCTCCAAGCTGTCCCGGCCTCAGGACCTTTGCTTGTCTGTTCCCACCACCTGCACAGAGCTCCTCCTGCTCTACAACTGGTTTCTTCTCCAACTCCAAGACTCAGCCCAAATTCTCCCGCTGCCTCCCTGACCTCCCTAGGTACAAATCCTCACACCTCTCTGTTTTGTGGAAAGCTATATTCTGTTCTGTTTCTTTATAGAGCTGACCGCAATTCCAATTATACGTGGTTTTCTCTGCTTGCTTGCCTGCCTCTGTCCCATGTTCGTAGCCCCCATGAGACAATCAAGAGTGGCCCCAAGTCTTCAAGAAAAGTTACAGTTATCATCAGCAATTTTAGTTTCCCTGTACCCAGAGGTTTGTGGCTCATAGAAGCATTCCCCATCATGAGGACCAACCTAATGATAAATGTTCACAACATCAACTTTGTAATTAGGTAATCCAATTCCATCTCTATTAAAAACATCATAAAACGACTACTGGTTTCTCAGGAAAACTAATTTTATTTCATGCCTCCATTCTTTGCTGTTCACATGGGCCAATTAGGCTTCTAGGCTGATTGAAAAAATGATGGAAGAGCTTTCCCATATGGGCTCTTTCTGCCAGATTACACAGACAGAGGTCATAAAACTGGGGAAAGATACATCAACATATGCATATTCATCTTACCCTGTGAACATCTATGCAGTGCCATGTTGACATTTCCTGCACATTTATTTGATCTTCACAATGACTCTAATAAGCAGGCAGGGCCAGAGCATTCTTACGACTGTCTGGGGCCCCCAGCTCTCCTCTGGGAAGTCTTGAGGGTGGGCTGGCTCCATCTCTCTGTATCTGCTCTCTCCAAGTACCCACTCTGGACTGAAACAATCTGTTTGATTTGCTTCCCTGCAGCAAACCAAGAGCCTGCACAGGCCTGCCTGAGGGTAGGGGCTGCTCATAGAAAGAAAGAGTAATGAGGGCATGGGGCTTGAACCTGAGCTTGTGCATGTGTGTGTGTTTATAATACACATGCTGGTGACTCCACCTACAATGCTTTTCTCAGTTTGCCTACCTTCCAAACTCCTATTCGTCTCTCAAAACCCAGCTCAAATATCCCTCCACCATGAATTCTTCCCCAGCTCTGCCTATTAGTCAGGGTTCTGCAGAGAAACAGAACCAACAGGAGAGTTGAGATAGATAGAGATAGAGATAGAGATAGAGATAGAAATGATAGATAGAGATATTTAGCTTTATCATGAAGAATTGGCTCATGTAATTTTAGAGGCTAAGAAGTCCCACAATCTGCTATCTGCAAACTGGAGACCCAGGAGAGCCAGTGATATAGTTTCAGTCCAAGTCTGAGGGCCTGAGACCCAGGAGAGCCAGTGAGAAGGTGGGAGAAGACAGATGTCTCAGCTCGAAAACAGGAAGAAAGAACAAATTTTCCCTTACTCCTCCTTTTGGTTGTATTCAGGCCTCCAACAGATTAGATGAGGTCCACCCACATTGGAGAGGACAATCTACTTTACTCAGTCTATGAATTCAAGTGTTAATGCATTCCAGAAATGTCCTCACAGACACATCCAGAAATCATGTTTAACCAAATATCTGGGCACTCTGTGTCCAGTCAACTCGACACATAAAATTAACCATCAGGCTCTGCCTCAAGAATTAATTCTTTTGGTTTTCATACTCATACAGAGCCCTGAAGTTTCACTGCCACTCTTCACTCCACAGATATTGTCACTGGATGTGAGTGTGTCCTTGTCCTTGGCCAGACTGAGAGTCCCTCAAGGGGGCAGGGAGAGAGCTCCATTTTTCTCTGTACCCCCAGTGCCCACACAGGGCCTGGCGCCCAGAAGGGGTTTAGGACATGTTTATTGGACATTAATAACAAACTATTGCTATTCTTATATATAAATAAATAGGTTATAAATGCATTTAGCAAATATTTGAGCACCCACTGCATACCAGTCCTTGTTTAGGAGGAAGGAACATGAGGCTGCTTAAAAGAGGTAAGTCCCTTGCCCGGTGGAGCTCACACTCCAGTGGAAGAGACAGGAGTAAACACAAGCATATGATGTGCAGGTGGCGATGGGGCAGTGCAGAGCAGAGGGCAGCAGCAGGACGTGAATGGCGGATGTGCACTGAGCAGGGAGAGAGGGGTGGGAGGTCGTTTTGAGCAAACACTTGTGGACAGGCACATCCAGGATGCGTGAGGAGCCCAAACATCACCACTCAGTGAAGGGAGGCTCTGCAAGTGACAGCAAGACCATGAAGGGGTTAGTGAATTCAAAGGGGTTGGGCTACGGCCCTGTGAAGTGACAAAATCCACTGTTTCTGGAATATTAATCTAGCAGGATAGACTGAAGGAAAAGAATCAGAAGCAAGGAAACTGGTTTAGAGTCCTTGGCTGCAGACTCCATGTGTTGTGAGCGTTTCTAAACACTATGCTAAGACCACACGTGTGACTACAGACAGCCTCGAGCAAAGGTGGAAGACCACGAGCTGGACCAGAATTAGGACCTGGTGTTTCAGGCTGGAGAGAGGTCTGCCCAGCTGTGATTTCTTTCCTCCATCTACAAGTTGAGATAGTAACAGAGACATCATGTGTTGGTGCAGAGCAAAGTAGGAACCCTGGAGATGCTTCACATGCGAATGTTCTGGGTGGAGATGCATGAAGTGAAAGTGCTAGAATCTTTCACCGTGAAGAACCCACTAGAAAAGAAGAGGACACAGAATGACTCCAGGATTAAGCAACTGGAAAACTGGAAAGCGGCCTTGTCTGTCACAGTGGGCACTGTGACCCTATGTCCCCAAGCACCTCAAGCTCCAGGGCTCATCTTCCCTTGAATATGCACTGAGCATAGTCCAAGCCCACCCGTACCTGTCCACCTGGCAGAGTCCCCCCCACTGGTACTAAGGACAGCCCAAGGGAAGGATGCCTGTCCCATTGAGCCGGCCAGGCTGTCCTCTACTTCCCAATGGCAGCCCCGGGTCCTCTACTGGCCGCCTCTTCACCCAGGTCCCCAGGGACTTCGATCAGGTGCAGCTCCCACCAGGCTGCATGGCTTAGCTGCAGCCTATGGAGGGTGCGGGAATTACCAGTGGAACTCTGTGCAGAAAAAGCAAGCCCAGCTCGGGAGAGGGTCCCACCACCTCCTTGCCTCCTTGCCCCCTTCCGACTCCTGCCACCTTATAGGGGTCTGTTTTCCCTTCATAGATTTGGGGTCCCCTCACCATGGCTCCAAGGCTGCTCTCCTGCATGGGGCCTGCTCCCTGTTTCCCATCCAGCTGAGCAACTGTGGGAACGTGCATTTTTCTTAAAAGAACTTTCCACTTTGGCAAGGCTGCCACAGACTCACTTCTCGGAGTCCAGCTCCCTCAGTCCTCACTGACAGCATGTGGGGCACCACAGTGTCACCACTCAGCCACCACACTTGGGCCAGATCCCTCCATGGCCTGTCTTCCAGCCCCAGGCAAAGCCAAGATGGGACCTGCAAGTCCCTGCCCTCCTCCTGCAGAGTTGGTCTCACGCTCGCCCACAAGAAAATAAATACTTGACAGGGAGCCCTCTCCTAAAAACAAATAGTTCTCAGAAACAGTTTAGTCTAAACTCTACTGAGTGGAGAAGCCAGCCACTGGATCCTGACTTACATTACTAAACAATAGGAAAGGCTGGAGTTTGGAGTCTTTTGCTGCTGAAAATCTACCCCCAGGATAAAAGGCACTTGCCTAACTTCTGCGTGACTGAAAGAGTCCCCTCGGAGCAGTCTCTCCTCGAACAGTCCCCAAAGGCAAATTCCAGCTTTCCTCCTAAGATTTACATCTGCTACTGGTCCTCAGAATGATCTTTTTTCTTTTTTTCCTGCTTTCTCAATTTTCAGATCTCCAGCTCAAGGAGAAAACTGCTGGAAAATTAGAAAGCACGGTTTGTCCCTGATGAAGTGTCAATAGCAAAAAAGAGAAATGCAAAGGAATGTCCCCATTCTATAGACAAAGGGGACATCTTCTGCTCCAAACATCTGGGGGGTCACCTCTCCAGAATTCAGGCCTCTGGCATGGAAGGAGGGAGCTGGAAACCTCCTAAATTTTAGGAGCAGGTAAGTGGCATTCAGTTGAAGGATCTTACCACCTGACTCTCAAAGAAAGCCAGAAATTTCTAATCGTCTGAAACTTGAGGTCTTGAGTAGTTCAACTTGATATATGCAGACTTGCAACAAAAACGGATTTCGGAACTGCCCAGAGGATTAGGAAAAAGTGCATCTGATCTTACTCAACTCTGAGCATCGCGTGAGTCACTGTGTAATGGAGTCCACACTGAGGGATTCTTGGCAATGTATCCTCCATGACCAAAATTCAAAAGGGGACATTCAAGTTGGCTCCCACAAAAGCTGCCACAGAACCCCAGACATTCAGGAGCCCGGCATGAATGGGGCAAAAGTAATCACTCAACATGCTCTGATGCTTTCTTGTGGGAAGTCAGTGATGCCAAAATGTGTTTTAGGCCTGTTTGCCAATGTACAGTTCTTTGGCAGGAATATGAGACTCCCCAGATGTTACCAAAGTAAAGAGGAAAATAATGTTGAATAATCTCCCACCCTCCCCAAAGTGCAAAGGGAGAGGAAAGTGGGTTTTTCTTTCCAAATCCCAGCTTGCTTCCTCCATCCTGAAAGACTCACTTTTTTAGCAGTCCCCCCAATGACATCATTGGACTCTGGTTATGTGATTTAAGGCCACCACATTTCCACAGAGCTTTCCAGAACAGAAAACACCTCCGGAGGTAGCACTTGCCCTCAGAAAATCCAGCTGAAGTTGTGAGCGCTTTCATTTTCTGTCTGAGTAAGTAAATGACCGTCTTTTTTTTTCTATTAGAGTAAAATATGAGACCCATGTCTCTTAGAAAAATGAACGAACAAGATGTTTTTTGTGTACACCTGTTTATTGGCAAAAGTTTCTGCTTCTCTAAATGTATGATTTTTTTTAAAAAATTCTAAATCAATTTAAGAGACTTTCATTTCATGCCAGGGTTGGGTTTTAATCGCTTCTTCAAAGCAGGAGGAGGAGTGTTTGAGACAGCTTGGGAAGGTTCCAGCAGCCCTTTATACCAAGGTCAGATGGAATAGGTCTGGGCTGAATACAGCCACCAAAGCCTCGCACGGACACGGACCCGTCACATTCTACACATTCTGGCTTGTATAAATCAGTTAGTCTCTTCAGAATGGCTTACAATATTTTATAAGGCCAATAACTGGTCGGGTTATTTGTGGCTCGAAAATAGCATCTTATTATGTGACCATGCTGACATTCTTCAACATCTGTGTCTATATTTCAAACGCCTTTATCGTCAGCTCGCTGTTGAAATTGGAGTTAACTTGAATAAGCCCAATTTGTTGAAGAAAGTCATGCTCTCTCCTGAGTAGCACACACCAAAGTTAAAATGTGCAGAAACTCAGAAAATTTCACATAGGAATTACAAAATCATCCCTAGTATACTTTCCCAACATCCCTTCTGAGTTTTTAAAATAGGATCAAATATTACTAATACTGTCCATAGCTGCTGTTTTTATTGAGTACCTACTATGTGCCGGGCAAATATCAGACCTAAAGTGAAGAACCGGTGGAAGAATTTTTCTCTTCTCTGGCCAACTTTATAAACATAGGCAGCAGCTGGTGAAGACTTGAAAATAAACCCAGCTTGAGCAGACACGTGTTGTGACCAGGTCCCACAGGATGAAGGACGGCACCCACTGACCTGATCAGGTTTAAGCTGCGGTCCCTGTGCAGGTGGCAATCCTGACTTCCTGGTCAGAATGCAATTTGTCCCCCTGTATTAGTGCTGCTTGTAACAAATTACAACACACTTAATGGCTTAAAACAATACAAATTATTATTTTACAGTTCTAGAAATTAGAAGTTCAAAATCAGTCTCACTGGGCCAAAGTCAAGGTGTTGGCAGGGCTTTGTTCCTTCTGGGAAACTAGGGGAGAATCTGTTCCCTGCCTTTTCCAGCTTCTAGACGCTGCCTGTATTTCTGGGCTAGTGTCCCCTTCCTCTGTCTTCAAAGCCAGCAACGCAACATCTTCAAAGTCCTTTCTGACTCTGACCCTCCTGCCTCCCTCCTTTACTGATAAGGACCCTTGTGATTACATTGAGCCCACAGAGTAATCCAGGATCATCTCCCCATCTCAAGGTCCTTAATCACCTCTTCGAAGTCCCTTTTGTTGTGTGTGGCAGCATATTGGCAGGTCCCGGGGACTAGGACTGGACACGTTTGGGAGCTATCGTCCCGCCAACCCCACGTCCCTTCAGTCCTGCATGCCTGGGGCACAGCCCATCCTTCTCTCTGGTGGGTGCCCGGGCAGCCTGGCAGCTCCTGCCCCTGGCTGGCCTTCATGCTCCCTGTGGAGGACACAGGAGCCAGGGCCCCCTCCACTGCCCCCTAGGAGCCATCCTTTCCTGCCCAGGCACCCACACTTCAGAGGAGAAACAGACCTCCACCTGTGTGTTCAAGGACACCTACAAATTTCAAGGGACGTTTGCCTGGAGAAAGGAGGGGAAGCAAAGCAGGGCACACTGCTGGGCTCTCAGTCTCCAGAACGATTCCCCTTCTCGCTGCTCTGGTTCCTTCTTAGATTTCCCAGTGTTGGAGCTCCAAGGCTGGGGGCAGGTGGGAACCCCACCGGCGAGAACCAGGCCCTCTTGGAGCTCAGCCTTCTGGAACTTAGTGCCTTACCTTCCTAGTGTGTTGGGTCCCAGGTAATCCTGAACTTTTCCACAGCTCAGGAAGAGAAGAAATGGAGTCTGGATGGGCGCTTTCCAACCTCGTGTCACCACAACGTGGTAGTCCCCGTGAGGGACAGGTCACCTCCACTCAGAGGGACCAGGACACTCTGTCGTCATCATCCTCATTATTACCATGATTGTTATTATGTTTCATGGCTGTGCTTTGCAACCTACCTAGGGCTTTTACACACATGACCTCATTCAAGCCTCACAATGACCCATTGTTCCCGTTCAGTGGATGAGAAACCGAGGCTCAGAGAAGTCACTTGACCTGCCCAGAATCACCCCGGGGCCCATGCTCAGGCTCCCCAACCCCAAGGCTATTCTGTTTGTAGCCACAGTCTGCTGTGCGAATGAGGCCTGGGCTCCGAGCTGGCCTAGAAGAAGAGCCATGGACAGACGCGCCCGGCTCATGCCACTGTGTGAATGTGGGCATGTCACTTCACCTCCCTTCGTCTCAGTTTCCTCATCTGTACAGTGGGAACAAAAACACCCATCCTTCCTCCCAGGCATGTTGTCAGGACCAAGTTACCGAAAGCCCCGCAGCAGACTCGACCCTCAGCAGATCACGAATGTGGCTGATCCTGAAGGGTCAGATCTGGGCTGCAACTCCAGCCCTGGGGGAGGCCGGAATGAGACCAGCACATTGAGCAGGTCTTCCTCGGCACGTGGGACTCCTTAGGGGCTCCCTCTGCACACACAGAGAAGAGGCTCGGGAAGGAACAGCATGAGACCCCATGGGCTTCCTAATGTACATACAAGGGCTGCTGGGGTCACTCACTGGGCATCTGAGAAATCAGGGTGGATTGGCTGCCCGTGGCTGCTGTAACAAAAGACACAAGCCGAGTGGCTTAAAACAAGAGAGATTTATTCTCTCACAGCTCTGGAAGCTAGAAGTCGGAAGTCAAGGTGTCAGCAGGGCCGTGCTCCCACTGCAGGCTCAAGAGGAGGCTTCTTTCTTGCCTCTGTCCTAGCTTGCCGTGACTGCCAGCAAGCCTGGCATTCCTTGGCTTGTAGACGCATCACTGCAGTCTCTGCCTCTGTCTGCACATGGCCTCCTTCCCTGCATGTCCCCCCAAATTTCCCTCTTCTTATAAGGAAACCAATCATTGGATGGGGATCCACCCTAATCCAGTATTTCCTCATTTTAACTTGATTACACTAGCAAAGGCTCTATTTCCAAATAAGGTCACATTCACCAAGAGTTAGGACTCAAACATATCTTTTAAGGGGAAACAATTCCACCCACAGCAATTGATGTGCTTCGCTTTTCCCCTCTTGCCCTCTGGCAATACAGAACCCACCGTGTTCCTCCTGCCCTCAGGGATATATACATGAGTATTTATGTGCATGCATGTGTGTGCATGTGTGTGTACCCGTGCTATAAATTGCTGCAGGGCACTTTCTCGCTTTTTCGTAGTCACTTGGCAAAATACAGCCCCAGGTGTCTTAGAGTGGACACCTGGCAAGAGATTCTGAGATGGGAGTTCCTCGCAGAAGGTAACTGTGGGGTGCTCCTGGGGGAACCCGGCAGGAGTAGAAGGCAGGACTGGGCAGCGGGAGAAGCTGGCAGGCAGGCAGCTGTACCTGAGGCTCCAGCCAAAACCCCAGGGCACTGCAAAGGAAGATGGCCCTTGAGAACTGTCCCAAATCAAGGCAAGGGTGCCAGCCAGTCATTGGCTATGGACTGCCCCTTGGGAGGGGCCTGTCCTCAGTCAAGGCAACCCCTTGAAGCTGAGGGCAAAGCTCAGAGAGGGACACAGCTGGGAGCCATCATGCTCATATCCCCAGCAGCTGGAGGTAGGTGACTGGGTCCTGAAGAGGGGCTCGGGGAGAGCCACCCAGAACCCGCTGCACTGGGTAAATCCAGCACTCAGCTTGCTCCACACCAGCACCCTTAAGTCCACCGCGGTGAACTTCAACTGGCTCGTTGCCACCACCTGTCTGTCATACCATCGCCTGTCAGTCATACAGTGTCAGCAGTTCATTCACTAACCCCGCCCTGACAAGGACTCAACACCTTCCCATCAGTTCTCAAACCTCAGTGCCCCCTGCCCCTCCACCTCAGGTCAGGACCTCACCTCCTTTCTCATTGAGAAAACCCAACCAATCATTGGGGGTATTCCAGATTCCCAGCTATCAGCATTGGTAGTTACAGCCTTGACCTTCCTGCCCCTTTATTAAAGATGAGCTACCTTAAAGGTGGCCAGATGCTGTGTTGTCCAAACTTTCCTAACAGTGGAAGAGGGCACTGAAATAACACAAAGTGTTACACACACTGACAGATTGGTCCTACTGCACTGATGAGGTTGGAAAGTAGCTCCAGTCAAAAACTGTTTTCAAAAAAATCATGCATTTGGGCCGAGCCCGTGGCGCACTCGTAGAGTGCTGTGCTGGGAGCACGGCGACGCTCCCGCCGCGGGTTCGGATCCTATATAGGACTGACCGGTGCACTCACTGGCTGAGTGCGTGTCACGAAAAAACGACAAAAAAAAAAAAAAAAAAAAAAATCATGCATTTATAGAAAGGAAGGAAGAAAGGAAGGAAGGAAGGAAACATACACCAACAAATGGGTTGTATTATATTGATGGAGTTTTAAAGTAGTTCTAGTCAAAGCTATTTTCAAAAAGTCTTTTTTTTCTTTTCTTTTTTGAACATATTTTTTTAATTTAATAAGTACGTTCTAAGATGTTGTTGCAGGGGGCAGGTCTGGCCCATGGGGGTGGTGGGGGAGGCTTCTGCTCCCCGGCTCTGTCTCTCCAGCTTGGTTGCAGTCCCTAAAAAGTCTTTACATATATAGACATGTATGCATATTAAAGCAAAATAAAACATTTTCTTTATGCTAATTAACTGAACATTGAAAAATAACATAAAATCATTGTTCTTGTTACATATCCACGTGCAACAATCAGTTTCTTAAGCTCTCATCTGACTCTGATAGGGTGTCATTGGCATTTTCCTGAAGAATGTGTTTATTTTTCAGTGCGTTCTTATTATTTTTAGTTTTTCCATATAATTGACTGAAATCTTTTTCCTTAAATTTTAGGGTTAATAAACTTAAATTAGTGCCTTCAGTTGATTCTTCTCTTGGATTATAATATATTTAATTGAGAAAACGTCTCCTCCATAGATGCTGAGGTATCTCCTAAGCTCTCAGCAAATTCTACCAAGTAGAAGTTACACTTAAGTCCAGTTCTCTGCATTAGTTCAGCCCAGATATTTTCACGGGTGCTGACTCTATGCCATAGTTCGAAGTTCCTTTCTTTAACAACTGTTTTTACCAGACTACACCCTTAAAATAAGTTATAGATATTTATAATTTTTGAATGTTTTGTCAAATTTAGATGCTGCAAACCATAGGCTTTCTTAATTTCATCACATTTCTGTACAGAACATAAATTTATCCAATTAAAAAGATGCTTCCTGCAAATTGAGACATTCCAAAGCTCATTACAGAATTTCAAAATTATGTCTTGTGCAGCATTTGATTACCATCATTTCCTGTCTTGCTCTTTGAGTAACAAATTTTAATGACTTTTCTGCATGCAAGCTTTGTTTTTAATAACTATGATCTGCTAAAAGCTTCAAAAACTTGTTTTGGTGCTCCATTTATGGATTAACTTGATTAAATATTTCCAACTGATTTGGAGCAAAATTCAGCAAAAATCTAGAGATCTGTTTTAGCAAACAGTTTAGTAACATTTTAAGGCACTGAGACTCAGTGTCCTTTAAACTTGATTGATAATGGGCGTCAAGTAAAAAAAAAATGCTTAAGTTTAGTTTCTTAAAAACTAAACATCAACTTCATCACAAAAAGTTTCTGGTTCAGTAAATCTGTGCTTGTTTTAAAATTTTGTAAATTTTGTCAGACAACATCTATTTTAATTGCTAGAATATTGAAACTTATTCAGTGTGTACCATGACCTGTTCCAATTACATTTCCATTTCATTGGTCTCTTAGCTCAGTAAGAATATTGTTGTTACCGAGACACTGTGCCCCACCAAAATTTGTATTATCCTCACAAAAAATACAATAAACTTAGAGCTAGATGGTTAGTTTCGTTGGTTACAGCACAGTGTTATAACACCAAGGTCAAGGGTTCAGATTCCCACACCAGCCAGCCACCAAAATATATATATGTAATATATATTATTATATATAATATACATTATATATAATAACTTTATTTCCAAGGTGAAAATTTTAAACTGAATTTAGAATAGCTCTCACAAAAAGTCAGTTGTTTCATTTTGCCAGAATGAACTTCCAAAAGCTCCACTTGGATTCCATGAACTGAATAAAAGAATCAAATCATGATTGGAATTGACTGATTTTTCTATTTAAAGAATCTGAGGATACTGATATTAAACTGGCAGCACTTCACTGCTTGTGAAGTTCTCCTTCTGGGGCCAGTGCATAACCAGCCATCACTTCCATTGTTATATGTACACAAGAAAAAAAAGGAACTAAACATGATCTGAATTTACTTAAGTAGTCATTTGATCTAAGTAAAAAGCCACGTCTCCCGGAGTGATCTATAACAGCATCTTCTGCAATTACATGTGTGAAATCAGTGTCTTAGGGCATGATCCTCTTAAAATTGCTAACTTCTAAAGTAGCAGCTTTGAGTCTTAAGTTTTCTCGTGGTCAATGAAATCTATAGCAGTCAGTGTGGTGTAAATGTCAACAAATATTTTGTGCAAGTTACATGTTCAACATCAACTTACTTGACAGAAGGTCAGTACCTAAATTTTCATTCAACACTTTTTTTTATTTCCTCACTGCTGAAAGGGTTTATTGCAAAATTTAAAAGGATTGCTAAATAAAATAACAAATATATAGTTGTGTCTTGCAATAAATGACGACACCACTGTAACAAGAGCTTCCAGACTCCTCCAAATGCTCTGGCTCAGGACGGCTCAGCCTCCGCATGTCACGAAGTTTCACAGCCACCAAACCATCACTGCCCAAGTTTTCCACTGGCCTCCCAGAAGCTGGTCTCTTCTCTGTCTATTCTCTCTCCTGGTGATTTCATCTGGTCTTGTGGCTTTAAATACCATCCGGCTGATTGCAACTTCCAGTTGTGTATCATCATCTCAGATCTCGTCTCTGAATGCCACCAGACTTGTACACCTACTCGCCCACTAGATGTGCCCACCTGATGTCCAGGAGAGAGCTCAACCTTCACAAGTCCAAAATTGAACTCCTGGTCTTCCCCTGAAAAAACCTGTTCCATCTTCACTCTGCTGTCTCCATTTCTGTTGTTGATAACTTCATGTTTACAAGTGCTCAGGCCAAAAACCTTGACACCACTCAACTCCTTTCTCACACCCAAATTCAGCTGAAAATCATGGTGGTATTACCTTCAGAATATCACTTCTCACCACCTCCATGGCTACCCCTCCCCTGCTATCACCTGCTAACATATTTATTTAGGATGTTTACTATTTATCAACCCTCTCCTCCCACTGGGCTATAAGCACACAGAAGGCAGGGAATTTTTGCCTGTTTATTCACTGCTGTGTCCCAAATCCCTAGAACAGTGCCTGGCACATAGCAGTGGCTCAGTAAATACTCATCCAGTGGAGGAACCAGTGAATTATGCCCCAGTGTGAATGACTCAGTGTGTGAGTGACGGGAAAGAATGTCACAGCCAGAAGGGACTCTTCAGGTGATCGTGTACTCCTCAGATGAGGAAAGTCAGGCTCAGAGACATGAAGTGACTTACCTGAGGTCACACAGCCAAATAAACTTCCAAGATTAATTCTCTCTTATACTTTATCTTTTGTTAGATACTTCAAGGCTCTGCCTAGTCAAAGGAATCTCAAGCATCAGTGAGTAATGACAATAATGATAATAGTACTTAATGTTTATCGATCACTTATGACAAGTCAGAAACCCTCTTAAGCACTTTGTGTGTATTAACTTTTCCAGGTAGTGGAAGGATTTTTAGGTGCTGGAGCTCATCTGGAGCCTCAGAAATCCCACAGTGCAGGCAGTTCCTCACTCCACATGTGGGACTTTGTGGGTCCCCTGAGTTGGCTGTGGCCAGCTTTGCTGGCAGGCACCCACAAATCCAAATCCACAAGTACAGGATGTGATCCTTTCCCTCATGAGATCACAGAGGGCTGGGAGACATGGTCTACCCTAAGGAAGGAGGCAAGTTTTCCCTTTCTGTCATAATCCTTCCCCTGCTGAAACTCGGTGTAGGTGACTGCAAGGCAGGTCGGCTATGTGGCTGTGAACATGGCCTTTGTGGTCAGGGCAGACCAAGGTTCATAGCCTGGCGCTGTCTTACCAGCTAGGTCTCCTCCAACAGGCTGGTCACCTTCTCTGAGGCCGGCTCACTCGTCCACCCAGTGAGGATGAAAACTGCAGCAGAAAAGAGTAGACAGCCACAGAGCCTCTCTGATCAGACTGCCCGAGTTCATCCAGGCTCCACTACTGACCAGCCATGTGACCTCAGACAAGTGACTCAGGGTCTCAGCATTCACTTTTCCAAGTGGTCAAATGGAGATGACCACAGCCCCTACCCCACAGGGCTGCTGGGAAGATTAAGTCAGAAAACACTTAAATGTAAAACACTTAGAACGGTGCCTGGAACACAGAGACCATGTAATACATCATAGTTGCTATTCTGATTATTTTATTACTCATATTTTCAAGCCTAGCTGAGGAAGCTTCTCATTCTGGAAACCTTCCACCATTGCCCCCATTCTATCCTCCCTACCAGTCCCAGCCCCCAAAAAGCAGCTCCCCGCTTGGCTGTGCCTCTTCCTAGCCTCTGTTTAATTCTGTCTTAGGTCATGACCAATGTCTCCTTGTCTGCAACCCCTGCAGATGGTGAGCACCGTGAGGTTGGAGCTGTTCTGTCCTGTGTATCTCCAGCACCTTGCAACATGCTGGCACAAAGTAGGTGCTCATTAAATGTGTGTTAAATGCTAATAAAACAATATGGTCATATATGAGACTAATTGCCACCTTCCACTGAGCCTTTCCTCTATGACAGGCACCATACCAAGCACTCCATAGATACTACCACCAGCCCTTGTCACAATCCCACAAGAGGGATATGATGTGCTCAAGTTTTTTAAAAGGAGAGTAGAAGTCAGTAGGTCTAGGTAGCTCCTGGTTGTACCATGAATTGAACTCAGGTGTCAAATCTCTAGTCCCTTCCTTTAAACAAGAGGTCAGCAACTTTTCCTCTAAAGGAACAGATGACAAATATTATCAGCTTTGCAGGCCAGCCAGTCACTCAACTCTGTGTTCACAGCACAAAAGTAGCCATAGACAGTATGTAAATGAATGTGCCAATAAAACTTCATTGTCCAAAACAGGTGGCAGGCTGAATTTGACCAGTGGGCTGTCATTTGCCACCTTCTGCATTATTCTACATGCTGTTCATTTCAGGTCACTGTGGATGGCCTCCCAGACCCTCCTGGAGCTCCAGTCCTCCAACCAGAGCCAGCTCTCCCCTCCCAATGCCACATCCTGTGACCATGCTCCAGAAGCCTGGGACCTGCTGCACAGACTATTACCAGCATTTATCATCACCATCTGCTTCTTCGGCCTCCTGGGAAATCTTTTCGTCCTGTCTGTCTTCCTCCTGCCCCGGCGGCGACTGAACGTGGCAGAAATCTATCTGGCCAACCTGGCAGCTTCTGATCTGGTGTTTGTCTTGGGCTTGCCGTTCTGGGCAGAGAACATCTGGAACCAATTCAACTGGCCTTTCGGAGCCCTCCTCTGCCGCATCGTCAATGGGGTCATCAAGGCTAATTTGTTCATCAGCATCTTCCTGGTAGTGGCTATCAGCCAGGACCGCTACTGCGCACTGGTGCATCCCATGGCCAGCCGAAGACAGCGGCGGCGACGGCAGGCCCAGGCCACCTGCGTGCTCATCTGGGTTGTGGGGGGCCTCTTGAGTACCCCAACGTTCCTGCTGCGATCCGTCAAAGTCCTCCCAGATCTGAACATCTCTGCCTGCATCCTGCTGTTCCCGCATGAGGCCTGGCACTTTGCAAGGATGGTGGAGTTAAACGTTCTGGGTTTCCTCCTCCCGCTAGCAGCAATCGTCTTCTTCAACTATCACATCCTGGCCTCCCTGCGAGGGCGGGGGGAGGTCGGCAGGACACGGTGTGGGGGCCCCAAGGAGGGCAAAACCACGGCGCTGATCCTCATGCTCGTGGCCACATTCCTGGTCTGCTGGGCTCCCTACCACTTCTTTGCCTTCCTGGAATTCCTCCTACAGGTACGAGCCATTGGAAGCTGCTTCTGGGAGGATTTCACTGACCTGGGCCTGCAGTTGGCCAACTTCTTTGCTTTCATCAACAGCTGCCTGAATCCAGTGATCTATGTCTTCGTGGGCCGGCTCTTCAGGACCAAGGTCTGGGAACTTTATAAACAATGCACACCTAGAAGTCTTGCCCCAATGTCCTCGTCCCCTAGGAAAGAAATCCTCCAGCTTTTCTGCAGGAATTAAAACAGCCGTGAACCAAGAAGCTTGGCTTTCTTATCAATTACTTCTGACATAATAAGTACTATGGTGGTAGGCCAAATAATAACCCCCAAAGATATCCAGGATCTGGTCCCTGAATGTCACCTTATACAGCAACAGGGACTTTGCAGATTGTATTAGTCCATTTCTGTTGCTTATAACAGAATACCTGGAACTAGGTAATTTACAAAGAAATAAAATTTATTCCTTACAGTTTGGAGGCTGGGAAGTACAAAGTCCAGGGAACACATCTGGTGAGCCTTGTTGGTGATGACTCTACAGCAACGCAGGGTGTCACATAGTGAGAATGGCAGAAGTAAGAGAGAGCAACCTCTTCACTCGCTCTTTCTTTCTTTCTTTTTTTGGCAGCTGGCCAGCATGGGGATCTGAACCTGTGGCCTTGGTGTTATAAGGCTGTGCTCTAACCAACTGAGCTAACAGGCCTGCCCCTTTCTTGCTCTCCTTTTTAAGCCATCAGAACCACGCCCATTACTCCCATTAAACCATCAATGGATTAATCCATTCACTAGGGCATGGTCCTCACAATCTAATCACCTTAAAGGCCCCATCTGCCAATTACCAGAACAGGATTTCCCACTTCAACACTGTAACAGCAGGGATTAAACTTCCAACATGAGTTTCGGGGGAACAAACATATCCAAATCATATCACACATGCAATTAAACTAAGGATCTTGAGATGGAGAGATGATCCTGGATTATCCAATGGGGCCACATATAATCACAAGAGTCCTTTTAAGAGGGAGGCAGGAGGGTCGCAGTCAGGAGATGTGACAACAGAAGCAAAGGTCAGAGTGATGCAGAAAGGGCCTTGAGCCAAGGATTGCAAGTGCCCTCTAGAGGCTGGAAAAAGCAAGGAAAGGATTCTCCCCTAGAGCCGCCAGAAGGAATCACACCTGCTGATACCTTGACTTTAGCCCAGCAAAACTGAATTTGGATTTCTAACTTCCAGAACTGTTAGAAGAATAAATCTGTGTTGTTTTAAGCCATCTAGTTTGTGGTAATTTGTTACAGCAGCAACAGGAAACTAATACAAGTATCCAGTAAGAGTCTCATACCATTTCCATTTGTCCACTCAAAATCTTCTAGGTTAATTCTTAGGAATACAGAAATGATATAGCTAGAGATCCTATCCACAAAGAACTCACATGCATCAAAATATTACAATACAAAGAAGAAAATGAGAGATTGCATGAGCACACTACAGATCCAGCATCTGGAGCCTTCAGAGGGAAAGGTGACAGGTTCCCTCTCAGGTTATATGAGAAGACGTTGTGAAGGGAGTAAACTGGGAGCTGAGTTTCAACAAAAGGAGGAATCTGGAGACAGGGAGGAAGGGCTGGTGGGGAAATGTGTGTGCTGCTCACAAAAGAATACTGTGCGTGTTTTTGTTGAACACTTAATGCATCCGCGTTCCTGCTACCGGGGACCCAGCAGTGAGCCTGGCAATGTCTCTGCTCTTTAAGGAGCTCATGGCAACAGGGACGATAAGTAGGAGAGTGTCATAGCGTGGGATAACAGCCACCATCAGGGTGAGGGACGGTGCTACAAGAGCACAGAGAAGGGCATCCAGTCTGGGTGGCTGGGAGGGATGGTTAGAGAGGGTTTCCCAAAGGAGAAGACATAAGCGGAACCCCAGAGAACAAGCAGTTGGCCAAGGCAAACAGGGAAAAGGAGTGTTCCAGACAAGTGAAACAAACCAGGCCCAGAGGCAGGTGGGTTTATAGGTGAGGAGGGAGAGGTTGAACGTAGTAAAGGACAAGGGAGGTCAGGAGTTTGGGGTTGGAGGAGCATGGGCATGTTGGGAGGGGCTATGTTAGGAAAATGCAGGAAAATGGTCAGGGCCCCTCAGATGTTTAGAATCTTGCTGAGCATTTGATGTAAATAGGCACGTGTGCCCAGGTGTTCCTTGGTTATTGTCTAGTGTGATTGCGCATGTGCACCCAGGTGTCCTGGGTTATGACTTAAGCATAAAGGATGAGTGGCCCTGATCCACGCTGCCCCCCAGTCCTGGGATGTCACCGGGGAAGCCCCGGGGAGGACGCTACTGCTGCTGGAGGCTACTGCTGCTGCCGCCAGTGCCCCAGGGATGCCCTGAAAGGCTGCTGCTGTCACCACCGCTGCTGCTGAGGACTGAGCTCGTGTGGTCTGCCAACAGCTCCCGGGATCTTTCCCAATTACCTAGCATGGACCTGCATGTGAGGGGTCTGGTGACCCAGCCTGTACAACGGGTTTGAAGGGTCTGAGCCCTAGCCCTAGCTCTAACAATATAAATGGAAACTTAGTATAACTAAAATAATGAAACACTTTAGCTTTAGTCATTTGCCTTCCTCGACAACCGGCGTGGTTGTGTAGCTTTACAGGCTACAACAGTTAACAAGCAGAGAGCGCTCACTGGGGAAGCAGGGAGGTGCTCTGGGGGCTTAGAGGGCCCAGCCGAAGCTGGAGAGTGTAAGTTTGTCATGTGCATTTACTCTAGCCATGCTTGGCAGGCCCGAAAAAGACACTTGGATCACTCCAGAGCTGGGGTTTTGCCAGATGGACGGCCACGGTTCACAGGAGTTGGGGATGCTGGTCAGACTGTGGGGAATGGCTGAAGTACGGAACGAACACAGGAGGTGAGGGACATGGAGAGGTGTCGTGTGCTGAAGGACAGGTGCAGTGGGAGCCCCTGAATGACAGCAGCGATGTCTGAGGGAACATTCCAGAGGGAGAGCCACCCCAGGAGATGACGGGGCCACGTGTGGCCATGACAGATGAAATAGAAGGAAGAAGGGGGTGGAGACAACACAGTCAAGGAGCCGTGAGGTCAGGTCAGGGGTGGGCTGTCCACGGGGCCCCCACAGGCAGGCAGGACCTGCAAGGCCCTGGGAGGAGAGAGTCAGTGGGCCAGGAGACGCGTGCAAGGTCGGCTTCCACGGAATGCGGGAGAGGTGCCACGCGCACGGCCAGACCCTAGGACACGGTGGGGGCGTGAGCAGCCCCCACGGCTGCACAGGGAGGGCTGGTCCTCTCGGAACAGCAGCCTGATTCAGATTCCCTCAGGAAAGGAAGGAGGCCAGTGTTCCTGGAGCCTGGCGATGGGTCTAAGAGGCTGGCAGGGAATGGACCACCAGGACCTTAACTGTGATAACTCTGTGTTCTGTGCCTCAACCTCTGAAGGTTTCTCTGTAGAGAGCAGAGTGTGCTTTAGATGGCCTGAATTTGGATCAACAAGCAGGATCCAGTCTGCACCTTTTTTTTTTTTTTTTTTTTTTTGTCCTTTTCGTGACCGGTACTCAGCCAGTGAGTGCACCGGCCATCCCTATATAGGATCCGAACCCGCGGTGGGAGCGTCGCCGCACTCCCAGCGCCACACTCTCCCGAGTGCGCCACTGGCTCGGCCCTGTACCTGTTTTTGATTTGGACCACATGGTGTTTAAAAATGCTTTTGAGTTGATTACCAATATTTAAATTCCAGATAAGAATGCAGATTTCCAGCTTCTCGTGAACATTCGGAAGATCTAGCAACACTAGTCTTGCTCAGTCATCTCTTTTCATCTTCTTAACTCCCTTGGGAGGTCAACTTCATTGTGTCCATTTTCCAGGTGAGGAAGGAAAGGACATGGAAGGAAGATCGTGCCTGAAGGGCGGAGGCTGGATTCGCCCGCTTGCCTGACTCCAACACCAATGCGGTTTCCAAGCCCCAAGGCAGGAATTCAGGGGGCAAAGGCTCAGTAGCAAGGTGACAAGAGTAGCCGGGAATATCAGGCAGGAATAGAGAGCTGGAAAGGGAAAATAATATCCAGTCTCTCCCCGACTCTGTGTGAGTTGACCCAAATTGCCCTCTTTCCTTCCTTCTTACGTGCGTTAAGCTTGTGACATAAAATTTCTTTGTAGGGGTTGCAAGAAATAATCCCACATTCAAGCAGAATGTGTTGGCCTGTGAAATCAGAGAACATTGCTCACAGGCCTGTAGTTCAACTGGAGACCACAAACACACTCTCGGATAAGTCAGGCACTTGATTTGCAGAACACATAGGACATTTACCATAGCCCTGCAAGCAGCCCACCAAAGGAGAGAAATTGGCAAACCCACGCAGTAGGAATTCCGTTGCGGAAGGTCAATCATTTGTTTGCAGAGGGAGAAGTTCCTGCCTTGGTTAAAAAGATCAATGCTGTTGAAGAAGATACTATTTTTTTAATTCCTGTGTGTCTGATTGTCAGTCTCGCCTGGCATGTCTCACACCTGGGTTCAGCCCCACGCCGCACCTGGGACGCTAACCCCCTGGGTGGAGGGATGATTCAGCAAATGGTCTTCCAGCATCCCCAGCTCCAGTGCCCATGTGGGCTCCCACTCGTTCTCTGAGAAGGGCAAAGTAGAGATGTGGGGCCTCTTGTCCAATCCACTCCCACCTTTGGGCCTGTCCTGGGTCTACAAATCATGAGATTTATTGCTCTTGTGCTGCCCACCTCCTTCCCCCCACCCCCCATCCATCACCCCATCCCTCACGGGGACTGAGCAGTGCTAAACCCCTGCAAATCCCAGCCCCGGGAAACTCCCTGATGTCGCAGTGGCCACAGGTGGGCTCTTGTCCTCCAGAGACAAGTCATGAGCTTGATGAGGAACAGTGGGAAGTGTTTCAGACACCTCCTCCCCACCCCCCACTCCCGCCCCAGCTCCCAGGGTTCTGGGGGCTTGGCCAGGGCTGAGCCGAGCCTTCGGGTCTCTGCTGAGCTCCTCTCTGGTCTCCGTGCACCTTCAGGACCTTCCTGCTTTTTCTCTTTCCCACCAGCCCCCATCGTGAGTGCCCGAGAAGGTAGGGCAGGGTTTGGGGTGCCCTGTGCCCAGCCCCTTTCTTCATACTCTCTGGATTCCTTCTCAGCAGCCTCATGCCTCCCTGGCCCCCCTGGCTCGCCCCCGTGTTCAAGGAGGGTCTCAATGTGGGGCTGCTGACCGCACCACGTGGCACATCAGAAGGGCCTGGGCCTCTGGGTCAGGCACTGAGCTCCAGGCCCCCCTCCACCAGCATGGGAGCCTGGCTGGGCCACAGAACCCGGGCATCCCATCGATAAAATGGGAGGAAGAACAGCAGGTCCTCGTGGTCCAGTGGGCTGCCTCATGCCCTTTTTGGAAAGAGGCGATGAACCAAGAAAGAGAAAGAAAGGCGGAAAAGAGGAAGGGAGGAAGGGCAAACACATAGGGAGGCCCTGAGAGGAAGCCCACCGCGGCAAGCACACAGCAGGTGCTGTTTTCTCCTACAAGCTGGAAGAGGCTTAAATATCACCAAAATGACTGTCAAAGCAGGGCCCCTGAGTAAATCCAAAGAATCGTATTTCCTGACTATGCTATGGTACCACGCTTGTGTGAGATGTCACTACTGGGGAAAGTAAACGAAGGGTACAAGGGATCTCTCTGTATTATCGCGTGTGAATCTACTGAAAACTTGAAAGAAGAAAACATCAAGTTTACTCCCTTTGCTTTACAGCAGGGAAACCAAGGCCCAGAGATGGGCAGAGACTTGCCCAAGGTTACCCAGTGAGCTGGACTCCTACGGCAGGGCTCTGGCCAGATCCACACTGCCTGCTAGGCCCTGGGGACAGGTCTCAGACCATGAGGTCAGAGAAGGGGCCCGAGTGCCAGGGATCCCACCAACTGAGTGGACTTGAGGGCAGCAGAAATTCCCTGTGGCTGGGGTTGAAAGTAAGGCAGTGAGCAGGAAGCCAGGCTTACTTTCCAGGAGCATCAGGGGACAGAAAAGTATCAGAAAGGGTCAGTTGGGGCTCAGCAAGTATGAGGGGAATACATTTCAGGGTTTTAGTTGACAGGAAGCCCAGTGCGCTCTGGCTGCCAAAATAGCTGCCAACTCTTGGCTGCATTAATAGGAGTATAGCATCTAAAATGAGGAAGGTGATATCCCATTAACTTAGCACTGGACTGGGTCCATGAGGAGTATTGTGTCCAGCCCTCGGCTGATTCAGAAGAAAGAGATCAGATTGGTGAAGGATTCAACAGCATACCCTCTAGACAAAGGCCTGAGGGGGGTAAGATATGACTTATGGGTGGAGAGAGAGGAACAAATGTACTTAATGTGACCCCAGTAGTACCAAAGGAAAAGAAATTCCTGAGAAACACATTCTGACTTAATTTGAAGAAGAGCTTTTTGACACACAGCCCACGATAGAACCCATGGCCTTGGCTAACAGTGTTTTCTCTGTCTCTGGAGGGGCCCCACAAGGCTGCAGGGGTCTCTTGGCAGGATGTCACAACAAGGACCCAAGAAGCATTTACTGCACACCACCCTCGAGGAGCTTACTGCATGTAGGGGAGGCAGATAAGACTCATACACATCAGTATGAGATGTGTAATCATGGGGTGACCGAGTGTACCCAGGAGGAGTTCGAGAAGGAAAGGGGTGCCCCAAGCTGGGTCTTGAAGTTAAGTAGGACAATGAGGGTGTTGGCCACCTGCAGCCTTTCCCTCACCCAAATTCTCAGCCAATGAAATCAAGGGCTAAAAGAATTACACCAAGCCTAAGGGGTGACTGTTACTCTCTAAGCCACGTGAGTCAAAGGAGACTCTGAAAGGGGAGTGGCACATTCAGAGCTGCATGTTAGATGGAGAGCTTTCATGAGAATATGAAGGGTGGCTTGCAGAGTGCATCAGTTATCCATTGCTGTGTAACAAACCATCACAAAACTCAGTGATTTAGAACAACCACCTCAGCTTACAATTCTGTAGTGGCCCATTCAGGCTGGGTTCAGCAGGTGGTTCTTCTGCTGGTCTTGGCTGGGCTCCCTCATGCATCTGTGATCAGCAGCCAGCTAGTAGTGGCTCTGCTTCTGGAGGATGAGCAGGAGGGTGCAGCAGGCACAGGGCTGACCTCTGGTTGTTTAGGGATAATGATGCTAGACCATGGAGCACCCCAACCCTGACCTCCCCAACCTAAGACAGAATCAGAGCAGCTCACTCACTCACTGCTTTGCCTACACTTATTAAGTGTCCAGTTCATGCCATTAAATTGTGCTAGGCCTGAGGCGCAAAGTAAAATAAGACATTTTCCTACCTTTGGAGAGTTCATGGGATACAGAAGAGGTCATCTAGTGCAATGTGCTCATTTTACAGATGGGAAAGCTGAGGCCCCGAATGCTCTGTCCTGTCACATGGTGACAAGGTCAGTGTGAGGTCTGGGATCAAGTGCCAACCCTTCCACTCTGCCTAGTACCCTAGTACAGTGGTTCCCTAGGAAATTGTTCCTGGGAACATATTGTCTTTCAAACAGAAATGCTCTGGGGCCCATGTTGATGGGGGTGTGGCAGGGGCAGGAAATTCTTCCTCACTCTTCTGTGAGAGGCTTCACTGCAGCTCAACAACAATTCTAGTTCTCTACTCCTTCTGGAAAATGGGAGAACTGAACATCCTCACTCCATGAGACTAAGTGTGGCCTTCTCATGTGCTTTGGCCAATGTAAGGTGTATGTCACTTCTGGGCAGAAGAAGAAGATTTAAGATCACAGTTCTCCATGCTCTCTCTTTCTCGGCAGTAGTAAGCTAGAAGGTTTGTGTTAAGATGGGGGTGTCATTAATATCTGGAAATCCCACCAGTGTAGACTCCTGAGTGACTAAGAAGAGCAGAGCCCCCTACCAACCTACATTATACATGTAGTGTGACTCAAAAATAAACCTTTGTTTTAAACAACAGAGTTAGGGGATGTTTATTACAGCAGCAGAACCCAGCCCATCCTGACTGATTCTTCAGGTTTTGATTAGGAGAGATTTTTTCCTACACTTTTGATCTCCTACCCATCCCTTACTCTTCCCCATGGAAGAGGGGTGACTTATCTCATTGATTAGTTTAAAAAAAAAATTAGGCCTGCAGGGTCCAGCTCCTTTCTTCATTCTCACTCTTTGGGGAGTGCCCATCTGTCTGCAGACTCTGGTCCTCTCCCTGCCACAAGATGAGCCTGAAATTACAGGCTCTGCCCCAGTGGAAGATTCGTCAGCCTGGGCCTGTGTAGGTAAGTCGGCCTCATCCAGGATTCAGATTCAAGAAGTCCATGTGGCCACATGCCATAGGAACATCTTCCAGCTTAGCCCTGTCAGGAATAAAGATGACATTGTCATCCCCGTACAGTGATTCCTCTGTCTGCCTCATTTAGTTCAGCACTCAGGAGGGAAAACAGGAGTGCTCACAAGCCCCAGCTCCTACTATATCATCCATCCCTTATTACAAAGGACTCAAAATTCCAAATATTTCTTTCTCCTTGGGCAAACACATGAAAGCTCAAACGTGACATGCAAATCTGACTCCTAGGAGACTTTTCATGAAATCCTTAGTAACACCTTAGTGAGTGCTGACGCAAGGTTTCCAGCACTGTATATTTTGGTGCAGATAGTTCTTTGTTGGGGGGTGGGGTGCTGCCCAGGGCATTGTAGGATGGTTAGTAGCTTCTCTAGCCCCTCCGTGCTAGATAGATGCCAGTAGCAACCCCCTTCCTCCAGCCATGACAACCAAAATGTGTCCAGACATTAGCAAATGTCCCCTAGGGGGCAAAATCACCACCCTTTCCCCACTCACAGGAGGTTTTGAGGTTTTATTCATCATAGATATTTTTGCATTAATTTTGATTTTTTAAAAAACATTGCATTAAGTAATTATTTATTTTGACAACTGAGGTCCCCCCACTCTTAAATTTTGTGCCCTGGGGGAGTGTCTCATTTGCCTCACCTAATCCCAGCCCTGAGTGGGAGAATGGGGGCAGGGGGCGGCACAAAAGGTGAGTTGTACATCACTCTTCCTCCAGTAGAGGAATCCAGCAGAGAAGCTTCAACAGGCTTCTGTTTCAGCTCACCTTGAGATAACCCTCAGGGAAAGCAACCACGAAAGATCTTTATCTGAACATAAAGCATATTTCTATCCTCTCATGCCCCAAATATTCCTTATCAACCTGTCGTGACAGCCTCAGGGACTGAGAAAGGACCTGCTGTATGCTGCAGCTGAGTCCGGTATTCACAGGAAGAAATTAATCGTGAAATGGAATGACATTTTTATTTGGAATTTAAACAGTGTCCTCGAGAAAGAGGAAGCTGTCACGGACAAGCCTTGTGTAAGAGGATAGTTAGGATCTTTCCAGAGCCTTCCCACGTGCACGGGGTCAGAATTTGTACAATCTCTGATGCCGGTGCTTCGCAGGGGCGATTTCCAAACCAACATTCCACTGAGGAAGACAGCGGGCGTCCCCTGCTGGCACCAAAGATGGATTGCTCTTTCCCCAGAAATGATTCTGCACACATTTTCTTTTCTTTTCTTTTCTTTTTTTTTTTAGGTTATTCCCCATACCCACCCACCTTTAAAAAAAAAAAAAAATTCTTAAATGCTTTTTTAAACTTAATTAATTAGAGCTCTTCCACATATCTTGGTTGAGAAATATCACATACACACAACGTATAGACAAATGGACAGACAGAACTTGACCTTATAGCTTTCTCTGCACACATTTTCAAAGCAAGGCCTTACATGGGTGACAAATGATCTGCTCCAAGCAAAAAAGAACATGGAAACAGAACAAGGCAACGATTCATCTTGAGTGGGGTTGGTTAAGGATCTCTTCAAAAGGAAATTTTTTAAAAATTATAAACCGTGATGGTGGGTATGTCATGAGGTAATTGGCAATGGCCACCCACATTTTCAGCGGATGTCACACATCACTCACTCAGTTTTTCCCCTGTGGTGATTCATCCAACAGATGCACTCACAAGAAAGGGAGGTGCAGTGAACTGAAGTAATTGGCCCGGGTGAATCTCCGGGGCGGAGGGCTGGCTGAAACTCCAGTTCAGTTAGCACCAAAGCAAACAGGAAGGAAAGCCTAAGCCACTTTAAGAAAATCACTTTCAAAATCAAATCTGGTATGAAGGAGTGAGAAAGGTTTGAAGAAAATAGTATGTCTTGAAGGGGCGGATGTAAATTCTTCCGTTTAAACTGAAATGGAGAAGAGAGGGTGTATTAGTCAATTTCTATTTCTTATAACAAAATACACAGAAATGGGTGATTTGTAAGAACAAAATTTATTGCTCAGAATTTTGGAGGCTGGGAAGTCCAAAGTCCAGGGAACAGTTATGATGAGGGACTTCTTTGGGGGTGGATTTACCACAATGCGGTTGTCTCACATGGTAGAAAATGGCAGAGCAGAGAGAGAGAGAGATAGTTCCTCATTTACACTTCTTTTAAAGCCCTCAGAACCACGCCCATGACTGTCATTTTTAATCCATTCACTAGGCATGGTCCTCAGAATCTAATCACCTCTTCAAGACCCCACCTGTCAATTACCATAATAGGATTTCCCACCATCTTAACAATCACAGTGGGGATAAAGCTACTAATACATAAGACTTGGGGGACACAATCCATGTCAGATGAAGATATTCATTTGACTTTTAAAGTGTTAATTGTGGCTTTTTCTTGCAACTGGCTGGCATGAGGAACCAAACACTTGACCTTGGTGTTACAAGGCCACACTCTAATCAACTGAGCTAACTGGCCAGCCTGGAAGTGCTTATCATAAATGGAAGGAGGATTTCTGACTATGGAGCTGTAGCATTGGTGATGTGTTCAAAATAGCTTAGTGGTGGGCAGGGGGCTGTGCTTAACTTTTACTGAATGGTAAGCGTTTTATGGAGGTATTGACTTGAAGTCTTCATCACTGAGAATAATTTGGCCACATCTCAGCTGACAAAATGCTCACATTAGGGTTTTGAAAGCAAAGTTAGTACTTTGCACTGAGCAGTCATGTTTTCCTCTGTATCTCAGTGGGATCCAAATTTAAAAGAATGTTTTACTCTCTTCTGGTAGTCTTAGAAATTCTTCCTTATAAGGATGTGCTAGTGTTCATTTTTCTCAGTTATCTCCAAACCCAAAAGTCTTTCCCTCCAATACCCTCTTTGAATTTTATTTCCAGACACTACCCAAGATGAAATCAAATTTCCCTGTAACTAGGCAACCCTGAACATCAGGCTAAAAAGGGAGCCAACTCCCCCAGCCACCCCAAGTCTCCCCAGCCCTGTGTTTAATGTGAGGCAAGCAGATGTCCAAATGATTGCGGGATAGGAGACCAGGTGGTGTCTTCAAACCCACAAATTCCAATTCTAAAACAGCTCCAAGTGGTTTATGTTCCTTTCCTCAGCTTCATGAAACACTATTCAATCTCTTGGGAGCAAAACAAATTGATCTATATTTATAAGGAACAAATGGCTGGAATGATTAGCTGTGTCTCATCTATTTCATATTGGAGTTTGATGTCTTTCCACTGGGTTCTGAGCTCTCTGAGAGCAAAGAACATCTTTCTTTTCTAGCACAGGTCCTTACACATAGCAGGCATTCGGAAAACAGTAACAATAGTATCTAACATTTACATGGCACTTACATTGTGTCAGGCACTGTTCTAAGCACTTTGCATATATTTACTCATGTGATCCTCATAACAACCCTATTATCCCTATTTTATAGAGAAGGAAACTGAAACACAGAGAGGTTAAGTAACTTCCCCAAAGCCACACAGATCACAAGTAGCAGAACCTGGTTTCAGCCCCAGGTAGCCCAACTCTAAAATCTACATTTTTTGCCACTGTATCTGTGGTTCCCAACTTGCCTGCACATAAGAGTCACCTGGAGAGCTTTAAAAATACACCCCAGAGTTTATGATTTAATTGGTCTTGGATGTTGCCCGGGCTTTGGAATTTTAAAAAATCCCCCAGTGATTCTAATGTGCAGACAAGTGTTCAGAACCACTGCATTGTACTATACTGCTCATTCCCCAGCAAATGTTTGCTGAATGTAGTTGGTTTGCTCCATGTGGAACTGATTTCAGGAATATAGACAAGAGAGCCTAGGAGAAAAAAATCCTCCCTCTGGCCATAGCAAATTATTTGAGTGCAGCTGATTCTAATTCCAATAGAGTATGTGCTAAAGAGCATGGGTCTGGAGTCAGACATTCCTGGATCCAGATTCTAAATTGGTTGGTTATGAGTTGCAGGTAGCAGAGTCTGATTAGGTACTCCCTAACTCCAATTTCCTTCCTTCCTGGGCTCATAGCTGGACTTCACTACCCAGGTTCCCTTGGACTGGGTTGTGACAGGATTCTGACCCATAGAACATAGGCAAAAGTGATGTTTGCCTCTCCTAGGGCTGTCCATAAAAGCAGTCCTCCTCCCTATCACCTGCAGAGGTCCCAGCTGAGGATTTGAGGGCTCCAGGGAATGCAGAGCTACAAGATGGAAGGAGCCTGGGTTCCTCCCCTACTGCTTGAAGGAAAGCTGCCAGGTATTCAAGAGCCAGACTGGACTTTATGTAAATGAGAAACTTCTCTTTTGTTAAGCTGCTGAGATTTGGGGGTTTAGCTGTCATTACTGACTAGTGTTCCTTAACAAGTACGTTATGTGGTTTGGGATGGGTCACATATCCGAAGGCTCAGTTTTGTCACTGTAAGGGAAAATGAAATGGATAAATGGTCAGGATCCTTCAGGGGTTTGGAATCTTGCAGAGCATTTGCTGTAAACATAACTGGGCATGTGCACCCAGGTATTCTTTGGTTTTCTGACTCCACCCAAGTGTTCCCGGGGTTAGCAGACTTAAGTATAAATGATGAGTAGCTCTGATCCACAGTGTCCCCTGCCCCTGGGATGCCCGGGGGGGGGGGGGGGGCACAGGGAGGCTGCTACTGCTGGTGGAGGCTGTGACTGAAGGCTGTTGCTGCCAGGGCCCCCAGGATGCTCCGGGAGGCCACTGCTGCTACTGTGGATCTGCTGAAGGCTGCTGTAAGCTGCTGCTGCTGCTGAGGAAGCTGAGGACTGAGCTCGTGTCGTCAGCCAATGGCTCCTGGGGTCTTTTCCCAATTACCTAGCTCACGACCTGTATGTGAGGGGGTCTGGTGACCCAGCCAGCATAAGAGAGGACTGGTGACCCAGTTTGCCTATGAGGGGTCTGTGACCCAGTCTGTACAATGGGTTTGAAGGGTCTGTGGGCCCTAGCCTGACGGTCACCTGCAGAATGAAGATACACATGCAAATGAGACAATGCATGAGTGCTGGAGGTCTTCAATGCCCCTCCACATTCCCTCTCCCTTCCCTTCTGCCCTCCCCTGCACTCCGCACCAGGAGGCTGGGCCCTATGGACAGGACATGAGTGGGTTTGACCTATGGGAGGCTCCACAGGAGATGTGAGGGTAGGAGAGTGAAAGTGGAGATTTATCCCTCTGGCTACTTCACCTGCCTAGGGCCACAGCTCCTGTCAGGAGCCCCTGCTTCTGCTGCAGGTTTGTGAATCCCCTCTCCCTTTGTCCCTTCAGTCCTGTGGTGGGTGGGGCTCAGCGGTATTTCAATCTCAGGAGATGGGATGGGGAAGGAGGAGAGACACCCTGTTCCCAGAGAGCCATTGCCTCACTTGTCTGAGGCCCAGGACAGGCCCAAAGATGAATGTGGACTAGAGGAGAGGTACCAAATCTCTACTTGGCCCAGAGTCCACCCATGAGATGCCTATGGGTTTCCCTCACCCTACCCAGCCCGTGCTCTGTAAACAATTCCTTCCTTACAGCTGCCCGTCGCCCCTAGGGGCTGCACTTCCTGCCAGGGCCCTGGCTGATACTGAACGTGTTGAGTGCTGAGCAGTTGTCACTTAGTAAATGTTCAACAAATGTTGAACTTTTATTTCACATATACTCATATTTAAAAATTAATGTTACTAGTATTGCTAAAACCAAGAAAAAGTGAAATTACATTGAATAAAGGACATCTTTAAGTACTAACCATGCGATCTTGGGCAAATAACTTCCCCTCTCTGGGCTTCAGTTTCCTCAACTGCAAAGTGACTATATGGGACTAAATGACCACTAAAGTTCATGTGTTCATTCATTCATTCACCATCCACTGACTCCTTACTCTGGGCAAAGCAATATATATGTGTGTGTATATATATATATAGTACCCTGCCCTCAAGGAGGAAGGTAGACAGTAAATAGAAAAACAAATAATGTGGATTTACAAAACGAGAGAAGTTCCATAAAGTTTAAAAAGAAAAAAGAAAGAGGGTTACGCCACAATGAAGAATAAAGAGGTAGGTAGGGCGGCAGGGCCTGTCTGGAAATGGAAACCTTTAAGCTGAGATGTGGAGGAGCCCGGCAGAGCATCCAGACTCTAAGAAAGGGATTCGGACAGCTGCTAAGGCACTTGTGCTCTCCACAGGCTGCACATGACTTTCTCCAGGACAGCTTTCAGCCCAGTGGTTTTTAGAGGGGTTTTTGCCCCCCCCAGGGGACATTCAGCCATGTCTGGAGACATCTTTGGTTTTCACGGTTGGGGGAGGGAAGTTTGCTGCTGGCATCTAGTTAGTGGAGGACAGGGATGCTGCTAAGCATTCTATAACGCACAGAACAGTCCCATTCAACAAAGAATTATCCTGCCCCAGATGTCAAGTGCGGAGGTGGAGAGACCCTGTTTTAGCCCTCTCTCAGATTTTGATTTATTAGTGTTGAGTGGGGCCTGAGCTTCAGAATCTAACCTTTTTTTTTTTTTTTTTTTTTTGTCTTTTTCCGTGACCAGCACTCAGCCAGGGAGTGCACCGGCCCTTCCTATATAGGATCCGAACCCGCGGCGGGAGCGTTGCCGTGCTCCCAGCGCTGCACTCTCCCAAGTGCGCCACGGGCTCGGCCCGAGCTTCAGAATCTAAAGAAGGAAATTCACCAGGTGGCTCTTAGACCCTTGCTCATTGGCACACGGCAGAACTGACCAAGCAGTAACTGGGGCACAGCCAGGAGAGGGCAGAGGGGCTGGGGATGCAGGTGTGAAGACCAAGCAAGTTGTTTTTGGCTCAAAGACCTTGGGCCTTTAATGTCAATCTTCTAGTACAATTCCCTACTTAGTTTCCTAATTAGTGAAGTTTCCACTACATTAGACAGCTGCTCAAGTTGCTCTTCAATGAAGTACAGGAAAGAGCATGAGGTTGGGAGTCAAACCATGTGAACTTGAGCAAGCCTCTTGACCTCTCTGAACTTGTCTCCTCATCCGGAAAACAGTGACTGTAGTAACTGCCTCTCAGGGAGCTATGAAATTATGTAAAGAATACACTAGAATACCTGGCACACAATAAGCACCTCACCCCTTCCCTCTCTTTCACAAGAGCCGTGTGTGAATTGACTTGTCATTTCCCCCCAATTGTTCAAGGTGGACGGTTATGTGACATGTGTCACATCGAAACCTCTTTTAAAGTCATTTGTCTTTTAAAATACGTAAAATTTAACATATTCCTTTTATAAGTAAAATATTCCTCCAAATAGAACAGATTTATCAAGTATTTATCTAGGTCCATAAGACCAAAACTACAAGCTGTACTTGCCGCAAGTCCACACTGTTGGGATAAAATAACTAATATAGTGGATTAATATCCAAAAGGGGAGAAGAGGCAAATTTTAACATTATATACTCCATATATCTCAAAAACTGGTGGCAGATAGATATAAGATTTGCACTCAGAAATACCAGGATCATAGGAACATCATTTCCAAATAAGAGTGTCTGTCATAGACCTACCCCCCCCCAACTCAAAAAGTATTTTATACAGGCTTTAGGAACAGTTTTTGGCAAAAGACGATAGTATTTAAAGCAAAATCCAAAGAGCAAATATTTTAATTTCTTTCAAGAGTATTCTTAATTTTATAATATTTTAAATAGTCACACTAACAAGTTACATTGCCACAAAAATACTTGTACAGCATCAGTATTCTTAAAGTATTCACATCTATAGTTATGGTAATTAGGAAACTTAGCAACGACAGTCAATGTACACACAAATGTTCTTTTACTTGTGGTGAGTTAAACTCAGTGTCTAGAATAAGTAAGGCTGGGATCAACATAAAAACTGAACTCGACGCCCCTACCAAATTTCTCAATGAAAAAGCAAATAGTCCTGTGGGACCAACAAGTTATATTCAAACAATGCAAGACAAATCCAACTAGAAATTGGAAGCTGCCATTTCATACATACAAAATACATATGAAACAGCAAAGTAAACATTTTAAACGGAGGGGCTGCTATTTCAACCACCGGGGATATCAGAATGTAGTCAAGCCAGCTGACATCACATTTACAATCTCTTGAAATACAGCAGACAGCACTCTGGTGTGTACTATAAAGCAACATGCTTGAAACCAAGGGACCAGTGTTGTAGGAGGCCAAAATAACCCTCAACACCTACATTTACAAAAACTGCTGACATTTCAAAATACGAATTGTTGAAACAAATTCTCATCCCAAAAGAAGCCTATCATAGTAGTTGTGTTTGAATGCTTTTTCTATCTGATTTGCAGACACTATGATGAAAACAATTCTGAGTAAAACTGGCTGACTTGCAACTGTACATGTAATGTCTATTAAAGGATCCTGAAAATGTTGAAATAAATGTAAGTTGACATGAAAACACTACGTTTTTCTTATATGAAAAGAGTGACTATATCTTCCAGTAAACAAAAATAAGATTCCCCGGTAATGAAAAAGAAATCTTTTTATCCTTCATTATCTATACTATACAAATGATCTTCCTTTTAATCGAAGACTCAAAAATTTGTATCTGATTTATTCTATTTGATATGAATTGGTATGTCCACTTGATGCATTTGCAGATACAAAACAATATCACTTTGTGTTTGGACAGTCCCTTACTTTCATGGAACTTAAAGGACTTTATGGACTTCTCTCTGATGTCGTAAGTGTAGGTCAAGAGAAGTGAAAGGAAAAAAGGTAAGGGGTGCTCCTCATAGCCCTGCCACACGTCCCGCCCCCGGGTCTGAGGAATTACACTCAGTGCAGGTGTAAGCAAACTGAAGCAAAGTTGAGTGATTTTTCTTGTCATGCTTTTTACATATGTAAAATTTAAGACAAAATCCTGAAACCATTTAGTGCAAGTGTGGATTCCTCATTTGAAATCACTACTTTAAATTTCAACTCTGACTGCTGTCTCTCCACTCTGGTGAGTACACACAGTGCAAAGGACACAAATCAAAGGACACCTGAAGGGGGCACACCGCCCTTGGACAAATAGCCTCTGCAGGGGCAGACGTAGTTGTTTGGACTTTTTTGAAACTGAACGAAAGCCACCCAACTTACAAAACAGTTTTTAAAGGAGATGGTTAAAAAGTAATTTCCTCAAAGCCATAAATATTTCAATGGCATCTAAAAGTGACATATGGCAGGAGACAGGAAACACAGGTTTTTAGTATTTTGCCATCTTAGGCACACTGCTTCTTGGAAAGATTATTTTTTCTTAAACTGAGTTTTGCATTATAAAAATATTGATGTCAAATATATGTACTTAAGTGGAAATCCAATTTGTACCCAACATTTATTAAAATGAAAGTCTACTGCTATGATATCAAGAAGAAACATTGTGTTTTATCTATCTTAAAGGCAAATGTTCAGTGGACTTTTTTCTTGTAAATTACAGCAAGCTGAGGACAGACAGAAAGGGAAAATTGGGGGTTCCAAATCAGCCCCATTTGAGAAGACGACAATGCCATGGCCTTCTCTGCCTTTCTACTTGTGATGCACAGTGGTCTTAATGTGTTGATAGCACTGTGAGGTTCTGAAACTTGCTGACAGATCTGGATCAAGCTTGCTTACCTGGACTCCTTGGACTGACAACTATAAGGACTCAGCAGAGCAACAAGAAGACATGTGCAGTCTGCCTGGGTCAGAGGGATCACAGAACTCAACCACGCAGGCACTGTGACAGTGCAGAAATGGATTGTTCTAAAGTAGCACACAGCTGCTCCATGTGGGATGTGTGTACCAGTCTGAGGCGTCATAGGCCTGGGCCACTGTACTGAGCATTACTTCACATACCATCATACCATCATTCACACACACGCATGCATGGCCTAATCATCCAAAAATGCCCACTGGACTTTGTCTTAAGAAACCCCTTTGTTTACAGAGAGGGACATGGAGGCTTAGAGAGGATAAGTCTTGGCCAAGTTGTCCACTTGGCAAGTTGCAGATCTGGCAACTCAAGGATCCTGCACAACATTCTTTTTACTATGTCAAAAAGACAAAAGTTTGAAAAGACACTTTTTAAAAAATTAAGTATACTTAATAATGTAGAAATGTTCAAATATAGATAGGTCCTCTACAAACATGTCAAGTAAAGAGCATCTTGGCTAATCTGACAATGAATAGACCCTTGAGACAATCTTTCTGAGGCACAAGGTTTTGTTACCAAATGATGATTCTGTCAGTAGCAGGTGCAGGAGGACAAAACAGAGAAAGAACTATGAAAATTACATTATAAAGATATGTGTTTATATGGGATTTAGAAAATTTGTTAAAAGGGTCTATTTATGACTCAGAATGCAAGAGGAAGATAAATTATTTATTTCTATACTACACCTAGTTGAACTTAAGTATAACTATAGAAAGTATATTTAAAAGTTAGAGATTTAAAATTCTTAAGTTATATCAAGTGTTTTTCAGTTTGATTAATCATAACCACTATCATACATAGCATGAAGAATACTGGGGTTGCTGGGCAGGGTAGTCAGAATGTGCCCCAGAAGCAGGATGAGCCTTCATGGTAATAAACAGTATTATAACCTGTTAGCATTTAGTCAGGATCACACGCTATATGGACCCCATTTAATAGGGATAGAGTAACAAATGGTTCCATGATGCTTAAACAGGTGGTTCCTCTGAGCAATGCCCTTTTAAAATTTTCCAGCAATAAAAAGGAAATAAAATAACAATTAAATTGGATACTATATAACACAATGTTTATAAATTTTAAACATTTGGATTTTTGGTTTACATTGCTTTTCCTGCTTTAATTTCCTATAAAATTTAAAGAATGAAACTGATTTAACTTCATTTCTAAACCCCAAATTGACATGCAGTTCTGAAATCCAAATTTACCTCAATGATATTCCCCCTACTTTAAAAAATGAGAAGTCATAACACCCAACTTTAAACAGCAGATGAATACAAAATTCCACATTTTCTTTCTGCTAATCTAAAGTCTGGGATTGAGAACAATTTCCCTCTTCTCCTAAATAATGATTTACTTGATATTAACCAAAATCGATTTTGAGGAAGTGTTCCCAAATATCTTGGGGTAAATCATTGTATTGCACCTATGAATATGCTCTAAGAAAAGCAAAATATTCATGGAAGCATTAAACAATTTTACCTTTAAATAAAAATACTTTATTCATTCCTGTCAGGTTATCAAAATGTACACTGTTAACCAAGTAAAAAATGGTACTTTGAAATAGCTGACTAGGGCATATCTGGAGGACTTCTGGTAAATTTTAAAAGAATAAAAACCACTTCCAATCTCTCTTTCCACACATTCCTAACTAGCTTGCACTATACCTGCTTAAAATCAAACATATAAACAACCAAATGGGCCCCAGTTCATCAGAGAATACACACTTTCATTTACACTTACAATAAAAGAAACTATTACATTTGGGTTACCTTCTTTTGCCAAAAACTTTCAAATGATTTTACTCCTCTTTATATTTTGTGTAACTTTGTAAATTACATAAAGAATATAGCACATAACTTGTATTAATCTAAAACACACACACACACACACACACACACACACACACACACACACACACACAGGATAAAGTGCAACACCACAGAACACGTCTGCAACATTCACTTTCCCAAACCCCCACAGGAGGATGTTCTAGTAAATGGAAATAGTGCTGTTCTCAAGTGCATGAACACTAAATCCAACAGAGTTGGCTACTATTTTCACACTGATATTTATATGGAAAATCCTACTTGCTTTGCTTCCCCAGTGGCTTCTGTTTCTCATTCTCCATGAAAGTTTTGAAGCTGTGATTCTTTTTAAACCTTGAGGAAAAACCAACTCCCCAGAATTACACAAATAGTGCTTTAAGAATGTTCAAATGTTTTTTGAGCACTCTAGACTGTAGAAGGAGGTTTCCAATGATATCTCAGCTGTAACAAGGAGAATTATAGTTATTTTAATAAATATAAGCATTCCCCTAACTTGGCAACAAATGCTTTAAGGATTTTTGACCCCAGCCACCAAACATTTCTACAGGCAAGTACTAAACTAGCCCTAAAATGTCAGAAGTTTTTGGTTGCATGTTGTTTTGATATTAAATTATTTAACTAAAAAATGCTTTTGTTCCTGAGATGAGCACAATAAAATTAAATGAGTTTCCACTAAAGCTGCCAGTGGGACACTGGGCTCTTTGTAGCCACCCTCATTATCTTCATTAATCGTCACGCTGGAGACATCAGTCTTCCCCATGGCGCCATTTCTGTGACTCGTCTTGCCGAACATCTGGTCTGATTTGGTTTCTCATGCCACCTAGCACGTTTGATGTGGCTTCTGTGGCGACAATCAGAGGCTTCACCACGGCCGGAGGGATCTGGCGCAGGACCTCACCCACGGCACCGGTTACCCCTCTGCTCTCGTGTTCTCGAGCTGCCGTCTCATAGATGGTCTGAGCCGTGTCTGTGATTCCCTGTGCAGAGGGTGGGAGGCACGGGGAGAGAAGGAGAGTAAATTACTGGTCAGAAAACTCTAAAACTTATCCTTTAATACACTTTTAGTACAGTTAATCATTATGTTTGTAACTAAAAGAAAAAAATGCTTTTGAGAAAACCAGGATAATTATTTTTATGACAAAATTCTAATTATAAGGGAAACAGGCAATTATTGTGATTTAGTATTTTATTATGACGCTGGTCTGTGGAAAATGTAGCTACGCTACAATTTCACATAGGGAAGCTTACGGAAATATTTAAGAGTAGCTTTTCTGGAACTACTCCAGTTAAATCAAACTTAGCAAACAAAGCTTCTTGAATAAATATACCCACTAAAGGAATATAGTGATAGCTCCTTTGATTTAGTACAAGAAAACTTAATTCTACTAAGCTCCAGGAAATTATTTAATTTGTTTTAAATTACTGGCCGTGTATTCAAAAAGATAACTGTAGAACATTCAATTATGATAAAAAGCTAAATAGAATATTTTATTGTATTAAACAGAGAGAAAATTATGAGAACATAAAGCAGGAACATGTTCAATAATTAGAGACAAAGCTTCTACATCATTTTCCATCTTTCTTATAACTATATAACCTTAAGATAATCATAATTGCTAAGCTTTGAAGCTAAACGTGTAGGTCAGGCCAATGCGGTAAAACTTCACATGACTTTCAAAACTCCACAATTTATCTAACTTAAAAATCCCTGGAGACAGGAAGCACAGTTCCACTGTGGCAGCTTTCAATGATGGAAGAAATTCAATGATTTTCTCCAGGGAAATCAATGACCTTGCCCTAATCCTGAACCTAATCATCCCTTTGGCAAGCTAACAAGAATATCATTTCACTCAGTGCAGCATGCAAAAACATGTAATACTATGGGCATAAAAATAAACAAAATGAAGTTCAGAAAAACTAAAAAAAAAAATGGAAGTGCTATTTTTAAAACTGCCAGGGTACTTCAAAAAGTTTGCAGAAAATAGAATTAAAAGATAATGCAAACCTTTCCACGAACTTTTCGAAGACCCCTCATATCTAAAAGATAATAGCCAGTAAGAGAAACTGAGCACAGTAAAGAAAATACTCACAATTTATACATTTCTCTTCATCATCTTTCTCCCCTCTGTGCCGGTCCCCCTCCCTATCCCACTAACAATAAACAGGTGTTAGTTTATTATAGAATAATGATTAACACCCCCAAGTTTGGAAACCACAGAAATAAATTCAAATTTCAGCTCCATCACTCAGCTGTGTGACCTTAGACATGTCTTTAAATGGTAAATTGAAATACTGCCCACCTCCTTTGGTGACTGTTAGAATTAAATAAAATAATTCATCTGAAGAGCTTGACACAGCTTGGAAGACAGCAAGTGTCCAATAAATAATTCCTAGAGAACTACTGTTACCCTCACAACTACCTGACCACCACCAAACAGAATTATGAAAGGTAGGGCTTGGCAAACTTTTTCTGTGAAGGGCCAGATAGTAGAAATTTGTGGGCCACACAGTCACTATCACATATTCTTCTTTGTTTTTGGTTTTCTTTCTACCATCCTTTAAAATTGACCTGCAGGCTAGTTTGTTGTTACTGATCTGAAGGATGAGCCTATCTGTGAAATATATGAGACATTTTCTCTTCATCTTTGACTTACATCTAAAGTGAGAAAGAAATATTTATCACCATTTAGAAACCTCTATTTAAAAAAATCTTTTTATTTGGAATTCAGATTCAGTCTACTCAAGCACACCCTACCATCTCGATCCTTGCTTACCATTCTCACCTCCCTTTCCTCATTCTTCCTATTGACAGTTTTAGAGAAAGAGAACTGAAGTTTAGACCCAATTACCCAGGTCCAATCCTGGCTCCACTGCAGAGATAAATAAAGCAATGTATAAATATGTGTTAAATCTAGATGAAGAGTCCATGGGCATTTGCTTCCATCATTCCTTGCATGCTTCTGGATGTAAAGAGGGAGATCAGTCAGTCCACCTAATCACCACTCCTCGTGTGACCCTATCAGTCACAACTTTGCCCTCTTCTATCACCTCATGCTGTTGGTGGCACCTTACGCCACTGGTAGCAGTTCTGAATTCACTCCCAGGGGTTTCTCCCACATAAATTAAAACCATGAATGCTTTTAGGTGAAAGGTGGGAGAGCATGCAAACCAGTCCTGACTTGTCCACTCAAGTCTTCACCTACCTCCTTCACAACACTGTAGGCCTTGGCCACTCCTTCCCTCAGGTCTACTGGCTGGTGGGCTAACCGGTGATGAGGAAACCTTTTGGTCTTCTTGGGCTCAATAGAAAGGGTAGCAGGAGACACCATGTCATATGCAGTCTCTGCTGCTGCCTGGATCATTTTTTCAGAAGAAAGAAATGAATTAGAAGAAAGTCTGGAGAGTTGGGCACCAACAGCGCACTTCCTACAGGGAGTGAGGAAGAACAGCAGAAGGACTCACATGCCCTTTTTTAAATTTAGCCATGATCTCTTCATGCACATGTGGTGAAATAAATCCTCCACTAACCTTAATGGTTACAATTTACCTGAAATAGGCAAACAAATTTGACACTGTGTTCCACTGCTTTAGTCTATTAATTATCTAACACTAGACAGCTAAGCAATAAAACAAGCATAATATTAAATCACTACAAATAAAATATCTACTCTCAACATTTTATATATTTCCACAGTACTGTTTTAAAAACAACCCAATTGTTTTACAATGGCTCTTCTTCTTTGTACAGATTACGGTGGTCTAAGGAAAGATACCTGTATAGTTTGGACCATTCTGTTTGTTAGTTCTAGAGCAGCCATTGCTGTTGAGGTACCAAATGAAGCAGCGCCTCTCTGAAATCCCCTGACAATGCGGCCATCCTTCCGGTACTGCTCTATTGGTAACCAGACCAAGTCCTTCAGGCCTTGCACTAGAAGAGTCAACACACAGAAATCAGCTCAAATGCTGGAGTTTAGACCTTTGCCACCATTCTCATTCCAACCCTGAGGTTTCTAACTCCTGAAACTAGAGGCAAAGTTTTGTGTGAGTACACATGCAGATTTTCTAGAAAGATGGTCCTCACATAGACTCTCAAAGGCATCTATAACCCCAAAAGGGTTAAGAATCACTGATGAGGCAAAATAAATGATCTTTTGATTAAAGAAAAGAAAACTCACCTAATTGTACTAGTGAATGCATAGGCCCAACACCTCCCAGGATTCCTGGTAGCTGGTTCTTCTTAATGTCATTAAGCCATTCAGTGATTGCATATGAGAATAATTTGTCAACACCTAGCAAACTAGAGCAAATAACTATTAGTATATAGAATGGAGAAATAAATTTATAGATCTAGATAAATTTTGGGGGGGGGGGAGGTTTTAAAGACAAAAGAAAATTCACAAATTACAAGGATAAAATAGTTTAGATGCTCCCCAAACAGCAAAACATTTTTTAAATTTATAAATCCAATTATAATGTTAATAATTTCTACAAGGCTTAGGTAGTATGTAGTGTGTTTTTTCCACTGTTCTTATTTCTTGAACATCTAAGGCTCTGCATAGGATTAATCCAAATGTTACTAAGAACTGCAATCCTGTGACTTCCTGTCTTCTCACTGAATAAGCTAATTTATAACTTTAGAAAATTATTAAAAATATCCAAAACTGTAGCTATTTTTGAAAAATACTACTCTGTTCAAGTTACTTCTATTTCCTCAGAATAAAAATTAGCACCTAATCATTAAGGGTCCTCTAAAAACAACCTCTCTGCAGATAATACTGTAAATTTAAATTATGTATTCTTGCTAAAAATCTCAGTTTTTAATTTGCTATAAACTAATTTTGGTAACTTCACCTTCAAGCTTCATATAATAAATCAACTTACCCATGCCGATAGAAAAGCCTCTTCAGCTTTAGTTCAGAGCAGTTTAATTGAGCCAGACCAATCAAAATCCCAGCTAATGTACCCTTTAAAATTAAAAAAGTCCAGATTAGTCTGTAATTTAACGAGACACTCAACATTTAAAATAGTTGTTATTTTGAAAGCAAAGCAATATTTATTAATAACACTAAAACAAAATATTTACAGCAAAAATATGTATATTTTATAACATGTATGACCCAAGATATATCGAATTTTACTCATGGTACTTAAATAAATGATATTTAATTTACTTTAAAAACAATTAATTTTAAAAACCTTGTACTTCATTTCAAACATGTACATAAACTATGACAGAGCAAACTTCTAAAAAAATGAGTTCATTAGAAAAACAAATGAGATAATTTTGTAGAGTACATTTGAGCAGTTTCCAAACCTGATCCATTGATAAGTGTTTGCCATGATAATCAAGTCGAATAGGAACTTCTGATGTGAATCTAAATTCTCTGAAAATAAAGAGAGTAGTTATTTATATTTAAAGTTACTAATAGTTAAAATTAGATATAAATGAATTTGCTCAGTTGGAGAATAAAAACAAAACCACAAAAATACTTGTATTGTTAAGTATCTTAGGGCCTAAATGAATGTTTTTTAGCTCTACCTTGTTTTAAGGTAATATAACAACTAACAGATGTTAATCATCTTATAAATTGTATTTATTTTATTTAAATTTACTCACAAAAACCTTCCCCTAGTTTATAAAATGTTTATTCTCAGAAAAATTTATTCTGGTAGATATTCTCTGGTAGATAAACAGAGAACAAATTAATAAAAGCAACTTCAAGATTAAATCAGATAATTTAATCATTACCAAGAAGTAAGGTAATTATTTTAGCTCCATGGTGATACAGAGTCAGAAAATCTGGGCATGAATCCCAGGACCATCAGTTATATAAGATGCAATCGTGGGCAAGTAATTTAAACTCTCTGAGACTCAATGTCTTCATCGGTAAATTTTTTAAATGCCACCTACATTGGTAAATTTTAGTGAGAATTCTTGAAATTAATGCTTGTAAGTAGGATATTGACATACAAATACTGGAAATTGTGTGAAAATAAAATTATAATTATACACTGATGGTACACATCAAACAAAATGAGCTGGCTTCCTAAAGTGGACTGTAAACTGGATGTCTGGAACTTGAAACACTATTTTTCCCACAAAATTAATGTTGGTGGTTACATCCTAAGCCATCTCACAGAAGTCCTTAACCTACAATAAAAAGGAAATGCTGTATTCCAGCAATTCCAAGTCAACCCTCATCTTCCCAATACTTGTCTCCATTTGGTTCTCTGGGCAATACCCTCTCAAGAACCCCCGTGTCCTTTCCCACTCTTTTTTCCTCCATGGCACATATAACAGGACAAAACCATTTAATTATTTGTAAGCTCAATTAAATAAAGATTTTTGTCTTTGTTCACTGTACCTAGACCAAAACCTGCATACATATGTAAGTGCTTAGTAAATATTTGTAGAATGAATAAATTTTTATGGAAGAGGAAAGAGATTACTATGACATCCCTGGAAAATGCACTGGATCTTCTGGATTTGGGATTATGAAGCACTGTGTTCTAGTCCTGGTTAGGCCACTAATTGCGTGGTCTTGAGCAAGTCAGCTCACCTCTCTCTGAGCATTAACTTCCTTATCTGTAAGGTGAGTAATTTGGACTATATCACTGATAACCACCCCAGGGGCTTGGACCCTCTAGGAGCTTTTAAAAGTAGAAATGGAAATCTATAAGCTATTCTCAATATTTTAAGTAGTCTACTGAAAAAAATAAACATCTACCTAAGTCAGTAAGTAGAGTTAAAAAAAAAAATGTATCAGGACTGGCTGGTTAGCTCAGCTGGTAAGAGTGTGGTATAACACCAAGATCAAGCATTTGGATCCACGTACTGTCCAGCCACCAAAAAAAACAAAGAGTGACATATTTCTTTGCTTTTAGGCCCATGTTTACAAAAACCAAATTGGTAGTTTATAAGTGATTAATATAAAATAAGAATTCAAATTATCACTACATAATTTTTTAATGGAAAAAAAAATTTTTAATAAAAGGATCAATATGAGAAAATAATAAAAGAGGTTCTTTCTTTTTGGGGTGGAAAGGTTCAGAATTACTAGAAATCATCTTCCAGAATCTTTCAAATTCTCATATTCTATTATTTTTTTCTATTTTCATCAGTATACAAGACATTTAAAACATGACAACACTTTTAAATAGTAATACTGCCCACTTTGGGCCATACCTAAAGTCTAACCTCAAAATATAGAAGGAAAGACAGAAACCGGGCACCCTGGATGTCAACAGGAGAGGGGTACAGAAAACCAGGGAAGATAACTAATTGTCCCTCACCACAGAGGGGACTTTGATCTTCAATCCCTTCTCTTTCCTGTAGTGCCAAGCCTCTACCCATTCCATCAAGGGTGAGGAAATAAAGAAGATGGGAAGAATGGATGGGTCTGGAAATGAGGGATAAACTCCAGTGTTCTGAGTTCCAAGCAGTTGGGCAGCAGCCACAGCAAACAGCAGCAGTGCAGGGGACTTCAGTTTCCCAATAGTACCCACTTAGCCAGGGAGGGAAGGGTCCGGAAAGACACACTAGTCATGGCGAAGGGCAGACAGAGAAAAGTCGGTAGAAAAGTCCTATCAGGGAAAAGGCCAGCATGCCAAAGTTGGGGTGTGTAAAGGGAAAGAAGCAAAAAGACAACATCATGTTTGAGGAGGTACACAAACACTATAAAAGTGACTGGGAAGAAGGGGACAAAAGAGGAAAAAAGGAAGAATCTAGGAGGAAAGGGAAATTCCTGCCTAGAACCAACAGAGAGATGAATCCTGAACCAGGGTTACTATGTGCAAACGAGAAATCTAAGTTTGGTGGGGACCACATACAAATAAACACACCAGTTGATTATTTGACAGTAGAAAGAAAAGCTAATAAAACCTCATGATGACCAGTACACGTACACATTACAGAACGATCTTCAAAACTCTAAAATAACTTCATTTGTTATCAAAATCAAAGTATTTACCTAAAAAACACAGGCTGATGTGATGATGCTTCTTCAGCAAAGTCCTTCTCTTCCACCCCATTAACCACTTCCACTGAATTGGCACTATCACTGTGGGAAGGTTGCTTTGGCCCAGGGAAAGAAAGAACTAGATTTGGCTCCTTTGAGGTACTCAAATGCCTTGGCAAACTGCAAGTGACATCAGCTCCAGGAGACTTTTTAACTGAAAATGTAAAGAGTACCTTTGAAAATTTAGGTATGCTTCTTTAGAGCAGCCGTTTAAATCAATATTGATTCAACTTGTTTTGCTTCATTTAATTTAATAAATATAATTCCTGTTACAGAGAATATTTGCTTTCACCTTCTAAATTATTACTTTTACATAAACTACATTTGCATAAATTAACAAAAATAAACACAAACACATTTATATAAATGGGAATAAAGATTGTAAGTACATTCTCTGAAAAAGCCTCATTACAATCTAAATCAATTCAAGTACTTATAGCCTTTTCAAACTATTTGTACTTAATACCTTCTGGATCTGGAGTCATTAGAAGCTCTACTTCTGTAGAAAGACTTGTGAAGAAATCCTTCAGGAAGAACAAGGCATCCTAAAATTAAGAGATGCAATTATAACTAAAAGGAAAAAAAATACATCTATTTCTAAAACTATGATAAAAGTATCCTAAAGTCTCATATTTTGTTCATTATTCAAATATAGCTATAATTTATTGAATACTCTGTTTTGGGTATTATTCCTATTCTCTCTCTCGTCTTTCTCTCTCACCCATGCTCTTACACACACAGTCTTCCTGGCTAATTCTCACAATTCTATGAGAAAGTTAATTTATAGATGCAAAAACCAAAAAACAGAAGTTAAAAATTACAAAGCTAAGAAGGATTTCTAAATCAAGTACATTTTAGGTTTTCTTAGAAATAGAGCATTCTCATTCTTATTTGGCATTAGTTCTCATTCTAAATTGATAGTGGTAATATTACTAACAATAATTATAGCAGCTAGCATGTACCAGATACTTATTATGTGCTTTGAAGGTCCTTACTGACTTATTTCTGATTTTATGATTATGTTATACTGTCTTAACACATATTACTAATTGGACATAATGTTCAAAATAAAAATTAAAAATAAATAAAAATCATCATTCGGTGTGGTCTCTTCTGAAATCATATAATTATACATGAAAATGTACGGCTCTGTCATGACATTGTACCTGCCATTACCGGCAGCTTTATTTTGCCTACCTCACTCAAATCGACAAATACATTTTGGAGGACATAAAAATTAAATATATGAGGCCCTTCTTTCTTATTCTTCCTTTCCATTTAAAAAATAAATCCTAATTTAATGTAAAACATTAATACTGTACCAAAATGCAATGTGAAGGTGAATTAAAGAGTCACAATATTTGTTAGCACACCCAAAAAGTTTGACCCACAATTCCAAAGAAACTGATTGCCTACTGATCACATGTAAAGTATAAATGCTGCAAGTGAGAAGTATTTTCTAGGTAACATGGCATACAACAGACTGAGGAATGGGACTGAAGAACAAGCAGGTAGTTTCAACAATATTGTAAATATTCTGATTCTAAAGCAGGCTAGTGGATTCACGAATTGTTTATTACACTGTTATGCTTTACATATGTATTAATGTGTATATTACATATATTATTCATATTACACCCATTTATTATATATTACATATTCTTTATATTATATCAAATATTACATGTTAAATGTAATAGTACATAAAACGTTATTCTTTGGCCACTAGATGGTGATATTTTAATGCTACAAATGTTTTGACTCCAAGACTGCCTTCAAAAAACCAGAAAATTTCAGGTATCAATTTGTTCTTTAAGTAAAAAGGAAAACTAAAGACACAATGGTATTTACCCATTTTTTTTCACCACAAATGCGAAAAACAGGCAAAAGGATAGCAATCACCAGCTTTTTTAAATGTTCTCAAAATTTTCTGATTGGTATTTATGCTAAACTCTTTACAACTCAGTAAGACAAACAACCCAATTTTAAACTAGCAAAACAAAGACACTTCACAAAAGAAGATATACAAATGGCTAATAACCACATGAAAAAATACTCAACATCACTGGTCATCAGGGAAATCCAAATTAAAACTACAATGAATACAAAGTAACACAGCTAAAATGAAAAAGATGATACCAAATTTAGCAAGGATGTGCTGCAGCTCTCGTCAGTTACTGGTGGGAATGTACAATGGGACAGCCACTTGGAAAACTACTTGGCAGCTTCTTATGACAATTAAACATACACCTATCCTATGACCCCAGATACTCTGCTTGTGTGTGTGTGTGTTTACCTAATAGAAATGAAAACATATGTCCATAAAGACTTGTACGCAAATTTCATAACAGATTTATTCATAAGAGCCAAAAACAAGAAACAACCCAAATGTAAATCAGCAGGTAAGCAGATAAACAAGTTGTGGTGCAGCCACAAAGTGAACGCTTCTCAAGCAATAAAAATGAACAGACTGCTGACACATGCTATAGCACGGGTGAATCTCACAGACATTATGTTGAGTACAGAAGCCAAATTCAATTCCATTTATGTGAAACTGCAGAAAGGAAAAAACTAATCTATGGTGACTGAAAGATCGGTGGTGCTCTGGGTGGTGTAGACCGACTACAAAGGGACATAAGGAGACTTTGTAGGGTAAAGAAAATGTTCTACATTCGAATTAGATAGTAGTTACTCAAGTGTACAAATTTGCCAAAGCACCATTGTACACTTAAAATCTGTGCATTTTATATATAAACTATACCTCAATACAATTAATTTTTTATAACCTTAAAAAATTTGGTTATTTATGCTAAACTTCATAAAATATTTATGTCTAGCTTCAGGTCCTATAACAAAGGATATTAACAGTGTAATATGACTTAAAGTGTTATAAGAATTATTTTTAATGTCACCTCAAGCAATGATGATGAAAAACACAAATGTGCAAACTGGCGCTTATGCATATACATCCCATCGAGCCTCAGCTGAGAACTTATCAGAATGATCTCCCAGCCCAGCCCACAACCTGAGTTAGGCCCTCAGTGCCTTTACAAAAATCTTAACTGCCTTAACTCCATTGTACTCCCTAAGTCCCAGCCTAAACGTCACCACCTCCAGAAAGCCCTTCCTGATCATCCCTCACCCTTCCAAACTCCTGGCCTAGTTTTTAGGAGCCCTCTCCTGGTCAGGCATCATCCTGTGCCTATATTAAAATTATCTGTTTTATATCAGTATTCCCCACTATAAAGAGTTAATTGAGGATAGGGATATCTTACTCATCTTTGTATCCCCAGCATCCTACTACAGAAGCTGGGACATGGCAGGCATTCAGCAAATGGTTTTAAATTAATTAGCATATCTTCCCTACACAGGTTTCCAGGCAGGACAATACTAAAATGAACACTAGACTAGGAGTGCCAGGAAATGTGGCCCCTTCGTATTTCAGATCTCAAAAACTGCTTGACCATATAACTTGGTCATTTTCTTACCTCCCAGACAGGACTCATTCCATCTGTGTGGTTTACTGCCTACCCTGTGGGGACACTGAGCTTCAGAAGCAATTGCATTTAACTTCAACAGCAATGCAGCTTTTAAAAACACAAGAAAACAATGTGTTGTTTTACACTTAATGTCCACAATCAAGATGAATACGATTGGGATGAGCTCGGCAAGAAAACTATTACTCAAAGCACTATCACTCATCAACTGATTTGTTTTCACAAGGAAAAAACGAAGAACAGAAATACATGGTTCATTCTACGCAGATGACTGTTTGCTATCTCAAAATATGGTATGTTAATCTTAGCAGATGCAAACTAAAAAGGATTTTTTTGTTTAGTTATATACCTCATGAAGGCCTACATATGTGTAGCATGGCTCTGTTTCCCTAGGTTTTATGTCTTAGAGAATTATTTCCCATTCTTCCTCAGTATAGTAAGAAAATTTATTTCCCTGTTTCTCTAAGAATGATATTTCCCCATTTTAAAATCATAATGCTTTATAGTTCTATGGAAGAAATTACACTCAATACTTTTAAAAAGTGTCTATTAAATTGGGCTTGCTAAGTTTGGTAAAGTCATGCCATAATGATGTATCTTACTCAAAGTCTTGCCCACACTGGTGATTTCCACAGATCAATTTTTCCATAAATACTTCATTATATTTCTACTAGGACAATATATGAATAAATTAAAATATGGATATCAAAAGGTATTCTTCTCATAATGAGAAAACATAAATCTCAAGTTCTAATTGGCAAGTCTGACCCAGCTCAAGAGCTACGAGCATGAGTGTAAAGTTATGCTAAACTTCTGTACTTCATTTTCTCTGAGATTGTGCCTATATTTTGTTTACAGTATAAATATTATTTCAGCTCATTCCTGAAATACCTGTTCCTTGCTCTTAATGGGTTAGTCATTCAAGATTTTATTTAAATAACTAATGAACATTACTCAATCTATTATTTAAGCAAATGAACAACGCCACCCCATAAATAAATACTCTACTTCAAAACCTGAGTTCACATCAATATAAGGTATATCAAGAGGGCTTTGTTATCTCAAAGCAAATTATTTAAAAACTCCATTTATGTTCTGTAGCTGTTATGTGCTTCAGTTAATAACAACAACACTCCAAGGTCCAGGATTCAATTCCTTGCACTGACCAGCCACCCAAAAAATAATAACAACAGCAGTTAACATTATTTGATCCTTAACATAGTATGCCAGGCGCCAAGCTAAATGTTTTTCATACACTAATCTATTTCTTCATTTAAAATAAAAATTATGATACATTTATTACTATTTCTCCCATTTTATAAATGAGGAAACTGAGGTTAAGTAACTTATCCAAAGCCACACAACTAGTAAAAGTTAAGGAACTGATATTTGAACCCAGGTCTGCCTGTAAACTCATGCTCCTCACCACTACACTATACTTAAGCATCACATTTTTATATATCTTGAGTAAAGTTTCTGGGAGAGGCACCAACTGTTTTAAACAGCTCTCTAGATCACAGGAAAGCCCAGAAGAATTTGACGGGAAGCTTACTAGAATATGAGGAAGTGGATTTCTTTATGCCTCTCCATAAATCACTGTTATCTGTGACCTCTTCAGGTACCAATTGACTAATCTGTCCTTTTGCCCAGAGCATAAAGAATTCTCTTCCAGATGCTGTGATTAAAACACAATCCCTTATATCATTCAACCCATCAGGGAGTCCTTTAATATTTTAATAAAATATATGTACAAAGGGTCTTCAAAAGTTCATCAAAAGATTCTCACTATCTTTTCACTGCATTTTTCCACAAACTTTTTGAATTACCCCCATATATCTGAAATACAAATATGTATATGAGGACTAGTGAGACAAAGAACAGGCATTAAGTCCTAGATCACACAGATAATAATATCATCCTCTAGTCTCCTACTGCTGGTCAGAATAACTACAGTTCAGATTCCAAATGTCTAATGAATTTGCCCTGTTTTTTACCACAAGTTTGCTTTAATTATTTAACTTCCATAAAAGTTTGACAGTCATAAACACTATAATTTCCTTATTCTGAAAGTGGGGTACATGTCTAATCATAATTGCAGAAATCATGCTCACACTACAAACCTGGTCGATATTGAGGCGAAGAGGCATGAGAGCCACTCTCAAGCAGCATTCCTGTGGTGACCTGCCAGACTCTGGACGCACATGTAATGCTTTAATTGTCAACTACAAGACAAGAAAGAGAAAACCATTTTTCCCCAATGATATAATGACCTTGTTCTCACTAAAAATGAGAAAAGAAAAAAGAAAAAATCCTATTCCTATATGACAACAAAAACAGAACTCTTTACCCTCTTTCCCTAGAAGCCTGACTTAAACTTTTTTGGGTCACACTCCCCTTCAAGAATCTGATGAAAGATACGGACTCTCTTTAGAGGAAAAATTGCAAATGGATAATGTTTACTTACAAGAGTAAAGGAGTTTGCTGAGCCCTGGAAGCTAATCCATAGGCCTGTATTCCAATGTCAACTTCAAGAAGAACCTCCAAAGTCCTGAGCTAATCATTACGATCTTACTACGATGTAAACAGTATTAGAAATCTGGAATCCTTTTAGCAACAGTAAATATTTTGTGTAGATCACTATGGACTTGTGATTTTCCTCAGGTATCAATATATTAGCAATTACAGTTAATGGAGTCTACAACTGACATACAAAATAACTGCCTAACATAATACTTTAAGCAGCACATTTAAAAGAGATTTTTCATATCAAAAGGAGAAAAAACATCCAGTAATTTTCCCCACTCTAATTTTCCTGCAGTTAGATATAATAAAAACACTTTTCAAAAACTAGTAACACCACAAATGAGGGTTTAAATCTTACCATGTTGGAATGAGCTTTTCGAGGCATTTCCTTACTGCAATACAGGTACAAAAATTTATTCATTTGCGATGTTGCCAGACGATCTCGAATTTCAAGATCCTGCACGATGAACACCTGCCGGGAGACAGGGTGTTCTACGAGGCTGGAATCGCATTCTGGTTTGCATGCGGGGTAGACTTCATGCTGAAACTTCACCTTAGTAGACAAGAAAAAGGAACACAGAGAAATCTTTACATTTTATTTAAATTAGATTTTCTCTTTAAACCACAAAATATTAACTCATCATTTTCTATAAGTTCTACCTCAGCTTATAATTTCACTTTCAAATAAGTAAATAAGCCATTCCTTCATTTGTTCCCTCATTTATTGATTGATCTATGCACACCCTACCATACACAGATAAGCTTAATATTACTTACTTGACCTTGGTAAAATCCCTTATCCTTTTCAAACAAATCCTCAATAGGAGTAAGACAAAAAGTTATCATCTTGCATACCTATGAAATTTCTTGAAAAGGAATCAATGAAGGCAGGGTTCAAGTTCCAAAGGAATGCAAAGATGTGATTAAATATATGGAACTGTCATCACAACAATATTTCTATGGTAATTATCCTAAAATATGACACTTGTTACAATCTCAGACAAGCTGACAATTAAATGCATATAAGTCATCAGTGGTTTAGCTCTACTAGTCTCTATATCTTCAAAAGAACCTGCCATGTGCACTATTCGAATGCAGGCCCTTCCAGAAAAATACTCAAGGGTAGTGGTTTCCCCAAGTGTCCTAAGAAAAGTAGAAAACGCATTGCCTGGGAACTCACCAGGAATGCAAATTCCTGGGCCCTACCCCAGGACTTACTAAATCAGACACTGACGTAGGGCTCAGAAACCTGTGTTTTAATAGGCCCTCCAGGGGATTCTGAGCTGCTCAACTCTGAGAACCACTGCTAAAGGGGCTGCCTGGGAAAACAAAAACACCTCACTCTTCTCCAGAACATCTCAGGAAGAAAAAGAGGTAAGAATTTTTAAAAAGATCTTTGCATTTTTCCAATTCAAAGGATTAGGACTTAAGGCTCAAGAACGGGGGTTGGAGGGTAACCAAAGAACCCCCACTAGTGGTCCCACATAAGTGGATTTTTCCTCTCAAAACACCTTCTTACCTTACTTAATTGTATTTCCATTAAAAAGTCATGGTTCCTTCCTTTTCCCCCATATACCATATTACGACCATGTCTTGTGGGTGTGTGAGAAGGTGAACCATGGGGACTACTAAAATTGGGGGGAAGAAAAAGAAACCTTTTGTTAAAGGAATATTCAAAGAAAGTCAATGAATGACATCAGGAAAAATAATAAGATGAAAAGAGAAAATAAGATTACAGAACTATCAGAATGTTGTCACAAATTATATCACTATAAATCAAAACCATATCTTTTATACTTTGGAGACATTGAAAACACACATTTTATCATTGCTATTAGAGTAATCATCTGCTTGCTAAATATTCAGAACTACAGAAAACCTAATTATGGTGCTGGGGTCCAAATCACAGGATACACTTAGAAATGAGAGCTCCTTATAAGTTTCTTGTTACTTCAGAAACCCTTTACAGTCAGAGCACAAGTCCTAGAAATCCCAGTCAATACAGAAAAGAATTACAGTAAAGTCAGAAGTGTTTTTAAATCACTTTTAAGCAGAAAAAGTTGCTGAACTACTGTGCGAAATGTTACTGCCCCATGAAGCCTTTTATGCCACTCCCCACCCCAATAAGAACGTTTGCCCCGCTCTATCTGTTATCTCCACCTAATTCTCTTCTAGCACTGCAGAACATTCCATTCTTTAACACACTTCTCAGCACCTACTTTCTGCTCGGTGCCCTGCTGGATGCAAAGCAGGCACAGTCCCTGCCTGCTGACACGCTCACTTCACTGTCCTCAGTTCTGCACATGACTCTCCCTTTGGAACTAAGGGCAAGCACTGGATCTTATTCATTTTTGAGAATAAGCACATAGTAGATGCCTGAAAACTTTTGCTGAATGAAAATCATGTAAGTCATTTAAAATAAGATGGACATTTAAATTACATAGTTTTTATACTACTTTATTAATAATTCTTAAAATGTTAAATTCTATGTATTGTTCTATGAAAAGAATATAATGGCCTGCCAAATCAACTTATATAGAAATTAACTTACGTAGTATAACTTTTAGCTGGAGAAGTAGGAGGGACTGTTCCAAAATCCTTTCCTCCATAAAGATGCCAAACAAGAGAGACTTCCTTAACAACATACCGAATTATAGGAATGGGAAAGTGTAATGGGGCTTTGCTCGTATCTGTTTTCTTAACAGGCAGACTGAAATAATTGTCTCTTATCACAATTGCATCATCAACCATGACTTTTATAACTGGTTCTTCTTCTTTCTCCTAAAACAAACAAACAGGCAGCACATACTCTCTTCTCTAATTAGAAACAACTGATTATGCTGCATATCTCAAGGGTATTTCTTGATTCTACATTCTTTCTAATAATTTCAATATATAAAATGGGGTAATAATTACTGACATTAATTATCATATAAGATACTCTGCTTTATTAACCATAAAATGAACTCTCTGTTCTATGTAAACTATTCCATAAGGATTTTTATAGTTTACAATTTGGCTTTTACTACTTGTTTGATAATAAAAAGGCACAGATTTCGTATGTGTGTGTTTTGTTGTTTAATTTGTTGTTTAATTTAAAGTCACTGATGAATTCCAAACCAACACTTGATAAAATTCAACATACTGATCAAATTACCATGTATATTAATAATAGGTTTATCCTGAGTTTGATTGCTTTGATTTTTAAAATTTAACCAGACAGTTCTCAGAACTTAGTAAACAAATATAGTCACCTACTAAGTTACTACTGAGCAGTTTCCCCCAAGTAAATAAATAAATAAGTATATTATTATGATGATCCAATGATTACAACCAACCATCAGCCTTCACACAAACCACATCTTTCCCAATTCTTGGACTGGCAACAACTCTATGCAGCACATCTTTCTGCCATTTAATTTTATTACCTTTAAGAGTCATCTTACAACATACATCTGTAGTTCAACAATTTATGTAGGAAATTTCACAAATACAGAGCATTCTTCTCTGAGTCTCTAAGACATGTGTCATAGAAATAATAAAGTATAACACCCATTTACAAAGCGTCAACAGTAAATTACAAAATAAAGTCATTCTGAACTGTAAAAAGCTAACAAAATCTAAAGAATCTTCAGGTACCCTTTGGTCAGTTCAATTTGTGACATTATTTTAAGTCCTCAATAATGTTATCAATTTATTACCTGGACAGTTGCTTTTGGTGCAAAAAGAATGCAAAAGTCATCACTTTCAATGGGCACACCTGTCACTGTATCACTCATCAAGTGGTGAGTGAATGAGGCATAAGTGGGGCCGGGCTCCTGGGACACATTCCCACTCTCATCTGGAAACAGGAATAGGTCTGAACAACATGGCTCCTGAATTTGAGATTTGTCATCCAAAACACCTAGATGAAAAGAAAAGATTACATTTTGGGACACTTTAAAACATCACAACAATAACATTTATTAAGTATTTTAACCACGTGACAGATACATGTTATGTTGAGTGCTTTCACCTGATATCTCATTTCTTACAATAACCCTATGAATCCAAGGCTTCAAGAGAGCTCAAGTAACTTGTCCAAAAACACTTCAGCAAGAGGCAGAAATATATCAAAGATCACAAATTAAAAAAAAAAACTAATGATAAATTTGAGGTTCTGTAAGAAAATAGTAAATGATAGTGTCATATAGTAAAGACAGTTCCTTCTCAGTTATTTGATATTAGAGCAGCTCAGGAATTCAGCAGTGGGTACTTAGTGTTGACTGGAGTTTTGCTTTAGCTGGGATTTCATCTTGACAATTCTGACCTGCGGGTAGAGCTCTGGAAGAAATGTCTTGGGCAATAAGTACTGCAAGTGTAGGGGAAATTGGTTACATCTAGCAGATCCTCACCTAAAACTATAAGAAATCTCTGGAAAGAGAAAAGGGAAGAGGAAAACAGTTACCACACAAGTTTTGGGCAGGGGCGGGGGGCAGTGATTCCAAGCAATGCACAGAAGACTACTTCTCGGGGCACAGGATACCCAAACTGGACACCTGCTCTCAGGTAGCTCTCTCAATACGAAGGTCACAAAAGATGTTATGAGCACCAAAATCTGTACATGAACATACATTTTTATACATTTATATTACATATACCATCACTAATTCTTTCTCCATTCATTCATTCAAACCAAACATTGTGATGGGGCTGAGAACACTAGGATAAAATAGTGACATTTTAGTTTCAAGAGGCCCAAAGACTAGATTTTAAATTCTTCTATGGCAGCACCTCAGACTTACTCATCCTTTTAAGTGCCCAGTGCCTAGTACAGAATCTTGTGTATTGAAGCCACTCAGTACATACACATTAAATATTCTTTCCCATGTAATTAAGATAGGTGCTAATATTTATTACAAATAATGTAGTATACAGGAAGCTAGAAGTCCCAGTTTGCTTCTTTAGTTCTAATTTATCCTAAATTAGAATAAAAGTAACATTTCATGCTAAACTTTTATACCACCATGAAATAATTATTTATATTTTAAAATTAAGATTTCATAATTTATACAAACAGCTATGTCCATCTAACTAGAAAAAAATATTTTTGGAATAGATGCTCCAAAATATTCAGATGCTTCCATTTGGCTTTCAAGAATCTCTAATCACTGGGTCCCCGTCTCTGCTTATCCAACTTTACTGTCTAAGTCTTTTCAATAAGAAGGGAACTTTTGTTTCAGTAATAGCCTGAATATCACTGCTAGGTAAGGTTCATGCATGCCTTTGTCTGTGATCTGCTGATTTTAGTGACCTTGCCAAGAGTACCTTCTTCCTCCTCTCTACATACCTAAATCCTATCCACTTTTTAAAAGCCAACTCATCTCAGCTTCACTAAAGTCTAATGAAACTATTCCAATCCTTTTCAGAGCATAGTAGAGTACACAACACATTCTGAAGTGTTTTCATATAAGCGGGGCCTTCGATAGCTCAGTTGGTAGACCGAGGACTGTAGTGAAGTGTTTTCATATATCATGTATCAATTCTTCTAAGTACTAGCATCAGTCTAGTGCCAATTTGTTTTACTAGGCTATAAGCCACAGAAAACATAAACATTGTCTTCTACTTACTCTGTATTCCCCACATCACCCTGGCCAGTGTTATTTATCTACTAGACACTCAATAAATACAAGCTGACTGATAAATATACAACAAAATTCAGATGTGTCCTTCTTTAATAAGTTACCTATTGAAGAATTTATGAGAACACAAATAATGTAAACCTCAACTACAACATCAGTGCTCCCAGAGAAAAGGTCCTGCTCCTACCATTAGCCTGTGGTTTTAAGGGTGAAGTGGTTTGTTGCATGTCGATCTCCTCCATCGCATCACTCATCAGATCTCGTAAAATCTGTTGATCTGCTTCAGGAAGTGCTGGACCTCGTGAAGATGACTGACCACTGGAATCTACCTATAGCCAAAAAGCTTAATTAAAAATAACTGAATATGCTCTGAAAAAGCAAACTGCTTCCACTTATTTTATCCTAGAAATACACTAGATTTTACAAAAATACCAGGAACAGGAACATACTCATTTTTCTGTATTCTTCCCAGCAGCTGTTAAAATCATTTTAAGTTTTTAGTACTATTATCACCCTAATAACTACTGGCAAATAGAAATAAATGTGTCATCACCCCAAAGCCAGCACAGTGAACTGGGATCCTGAAGAGGCAATACATTAGGAGGAAGGAAAGGTTAAAAAACCATAGTAAAGCTGGGGAAGCGGGGATGGCAAAATATGTTTGATCTGCTCAAATACGATGACTGCAACGACTTTCACCCCCTTGAGACAAAGCCACTGTAGGTCAAAGCTTCATTTCTCGGACACCTAAGGAGAGCAGGAGACATACACGGGAGAAATCTACTAACTGATGATTCACAAAGTTCGACTGCAGCACTGATACTAAGCCATTTTGGTTAGTGAACTGTGGATTCACTAAATCTAGACCATGCTTTTTAAATGTGAGCATGACTCTAAAATGGAAAGATCCAGTTGCAAGGGATAATTTAAAATAACTTTTAATAAACTGGAGAATGTTTTTAAAAACAAAATGAAGAGTAGAGAGATGCAGTGTCATAAATCACTTTATTATCAGTGGGAATACAGCAGGAGCAAGGAGTCACAAACAGAAGTGTAACACAAATGAAATGTAAGATACTCCTGAACAAAAGATAATGCAATGCCAGACTGTTATTAACATACATAATCTCAGAGGACTGAGAATTCTAGCCATGAATAACAATGAAAAATAAAAAATGCTAAACAAACTGGACATTGTTCAATCTGGACATAACAGAGGTCAGAAAGGTGACACTTGTGGCATAACAAAGGTTTGACTGGGAACCAAAATATCTGGGTTTGTTGCTGTTTCTACTACTAATTAATGCAAATCACCTAAATTCCCTAGGTCTTGACTTACTCATCTGTAAAACAGAGATAATAATCTTTAACCTCTCTATCTCACTGGGTTATCATGAAGGGAAAAGAAAATCACATATGAGGAGTCTTCAAAAAGCTCATGGAGGGGCTGGCTGGTTAGCTCAGTTGGTTATAGTTCAGTGTTAGAACACAAAGGTCTAAGGGTTCAGATCTCCATACCAGCCAGCCACCAAAAAAAGTTCATGGAAAATATGTACTATGAAAAAACTGCATTGATTTAAAAAAAATTTTGCACAAAAATAAACATGTACTAACTTGTTATAACATGTCTGAACAGGATCTAGTTTGAGGCACTAAGAAGGAGAAGATATCAGTTTGAAAAGAGCCCTTATCGGGGCTGACAGGTGAGCTCAGTTGCTTAGAGCACAGTGTTATAACACCACGGTCAAGGGTTCAGAACCCCAAACCACCCAGCCGCCAAAAAAAGACATGAATTCTGTTAAAACTGAAGCAAGAACAAACATCAATTTTATGGTGAAGCTTGGGTGAAAGAATGGTGAAACCACTGATGCTTTATGAAAAGTTTAGGGGGACAATATCCTGAGGAAATCAGCAGTTTACAAATAGAGAACTCATGTTAAGAAGGGATGAGACAATGTTGAAGACAGAGCCCACAGTGGCAGACCATCCACATCAATTTGTGAAGAAAATATTAATCTTGTTTGTGCCCTAATTAAAGAGTACCAACCATTAACAGAAGAAATAATAGCCAACACCATAGAAATCTCAATTGGTTCAGCTTATGTAATTCTGACTGAAAAATTACAGTTCAGCAACTTTATGCTCAAGGGTGCCAAAATTGTGCACAGATCAGCTGCAAACAAGAGCAGAGACTTCAGTGGAAATTTTAAACAAGTTGGATCAAGATTCTGAAGCATTTCCCTTCAAAGAACTGTAACAAGAGATGAAACATGTCTTTACCAGTATGATCCTGAAGACAAAGCACAATCAAAGCCATGGCTACCAAACGTGGAAGTGGTCCAGTCAAAGCAAAAGTGGACTGGTCGAGAGCAAAGGTCATAGCAACAATTTTGGGGAATGCTCAAGGCATTTTGCTTATTGACTCTCCAGAGGGCCAAAGAATAATAAAATCTGCTTATTATGAGAGTGTTTTGAGAATGTTAGCAAAAGCTTTAGGAGAAAAATGCCTGAGAAAGCATTTTCCCCACCACAATGATGCTTCTGCTCATTCCTCTCCTCAATCAAGGACAGTTTTGCAAGAGTTTCAATGGGAAATCATTAGACACCTATCTTACAGTCTTGATTTGGCTCCTTCTGACTTCTTTTTGTTTCATAATCTTAAAACATCTTTAAAGGGCACCCATTTTTCTTCAGTTAATAAATGTAAAAAAGACTGCACTGATATGGTTAAACTCCCAGGACCCTCATTTCTTTAGGAATGGACTATATGGCTGATATCACTTACAAAAAGTATCTCAAACTTGATGGAGCTTATGTTAAGAAATAAACTTTGTATGTTTTATTTTTATCTTTTAATTCTGTTTTTCCATGAACTTTTTGAAGTCCCCTCATATGAGAAAGTACACCGAAAACTGGGAAGTATAAGAGGTAACAAATAAGGAAGATATTATTCTACAAATAAGCCTTCTGATAATAATACTAACATCTGCCATCTACCTTCTCATAGCATTTTTACATACAACTTGCATATAACAAGCACTTACATAATAAATGTTTTTTTTCTTCCCTAAGGACAGATGAAAATAACTTAAGTCTGGAAAAAGTATTGTGTTCATTGAGAAGAGTCATGCTCTGAAACAAAGAATATCAGATAGTAGAATGGTTTTTCAAAAAGGCCTAAGGAATCACCTTTCCAGATCCCATTATTCTGAAGATAAAGAACAGATAGATGACTTCAAAGTTTCTTTTCTGCCTTATGACTGTCATGAAGACCTCAATGATGTAAACACGTCACTCATATGTCAGGGATTGGGAAAATGACATTGCTGACTGTACCTGTGGCTTTCTCTGAGGGGCTCCAGGCTTCATTTCCGTCTTGGTAGGTGCATGTAAGTCACCGTAGCTTGCAATGTACTGAATGAGATTCATTAATGCAGCACAAGAGTCTGAGCACGTTCTGATATGGACAATATCACTGGAACAGTGTAACTCAAAGCGGGGCTCAGTCTAGGACAGGACACAGGGGAAAAAAGGATAAAAATGTTTTCCAAAGAAGAGACAAAATTTATTTTGCATAGATTAATATTAAATAAAATATATGGTAATTTGTCTTGCACCAGGAAAAAAATACTTATAATAACTCAATCTTAATTTTAAAATATTTTATCTTTTTTGAACAAAATTAGGTAAATGGAAAAAATTTTTATGGTAAACTCAATTTTTTCTCTCAAAAAAACAGGACTTAAAAGAAAAATTTCCATTTATTTTAATAACTTACTTGCTCTCCATCAGAATCAGACTTCACTGCAGTTATAGTTAATTCCAAAAGCCCCATATCCATCACACGAACATAATCTAAAATTTTTTAAAGTAATTAATACAATGTCTGAGTACAGCTTTCAAAAAATGTTTATCCAGCCAGTACCTAATAAAACTAGCATTTATTTAAAATTCACTGCAGATAGTGTTACAAATATTTATAACGAAATGGAAATATACTTTTATCCTACAAAAATCCTAAAGTTCAATTTATTTTAGTTAGAAACAAAATTTGTCTTACATTAAATAAATATTAGAAGTATATATAACTTGATGTACTTAACTAACATCATAAGAACATTACAACTTCAAACTGAAAAACCAACATCTGAAAAACATGATCATGATATACTTAAATATTCTTTAATCTTTAAGGATCCTTACAAGATCCTTAGTTCACTTGGTATTACCTCAAAGTTAAAATGCTTTAATATTCACACAAAAAATAAAGCAGCATTCATCTATTTCAGATTTCATTTTTTTAACTCTTACCTCTATTCAGATTTATAGTGACAGTATTACATTTGTCAGACAGATGTAAAGCAGCTTCATCCAAGATTATTCTGAGGAAAATAAGATAAAACCAATATATGAAGAACTAAGCTTTAAATACATACCACATGATCACTATATGCTTAATCTCATCATTCTTTCCAATATAAACATTATCAAAATCATATGCAGTTTCTAACTTGTAATTGTCATCTCACATTTCTTTTTAAACTCACTGTTTGAGTGTTAGGAATATTTAAATGGGGTATAAAATTAGATTAAATCATCTAATCAAATTAATTCTAAATTTCTGGCATTTTTTTTTAAATAGACGCCCAAATTCACAATTATGAAGTATATCGGGTATTATGGGAAGTTTACCATATGTTCTAAAAAGCAAACTAAGAATTGCAATTAATTTTTTTCACCAAAAAAGAAATGCAATAATGAAAAGAGTAGATGGGACAAGTCACCTAAGAAAGAAAAATTGAGTAATTGGATAAAAGGATATGACTATTAGTAAAAGAATGTTAATTTTAACAAAAGATTGACTTTAATAAAATGGTTTAGGTAAACATCAATTATTAAGTTTTAAACAAATATATTTAATATACAATGAAGTTTACACAGGTACCTGAGAGTAGAAGAAGATTTATCCAACGCCACAATACTAGAAACACTGAATGTTTCAACAGTAAGAAGAGATCGGATTGGCAAATAAAGGGGCCTAATACCGAAAAGAAACAACAGAACATCAACTTGATGCACCAACAGAAACTCTCTTAGAAAAGCATTTTGAACCTTAACTCTACTAAGTTATATATATATTTTTAAAACTTAGTATATATTTTAAATAATAAAACTTGGTTTTGTTCCATTTGTGAACTTACCTATAGTCAAGTGCACAGCTCCAAAGATGAACATGAAAAGTTGTAAATGAAGTTGGAGGATTATATCCCAAAACAGGTTCATCAGCAATATTCAAGAAGTATAAAATCTATAATCACAAAAATATAAAATGCCCTGCTTTAGAAGAAAAAAAAGTTTTGATATAATATCCTTAATACCAATGTGAAACAAAATATCTCACAGAAAAAGAAATCATTTAATTGGAAAATCATAATCCTAAGAGAAAAAAATCACTATTTGAAAGGAATTTGTTTCAGAAAGTACTTGTACAAAAAAGGGGGTAACTATGGAAGGTGATGGATTTGTTAACTTGTATGACTACAGTAATCATTTCATGAATATATTTATCAAAACATCACATTGTGCACCTTAAATATACTATACAACAAAAATAAATTTGAAAAAAATTACTTGCTAAATTAGAATTTGAAATGAGGAGGCCCATCCAACAATTCAAGTGCTATAGAAGCCTTAGAAAATTATGTTATGAAATTAATAACAAAATACGCATAATATAATTTCACACTATTTTACTTGGAACAATTCTTGAAAAAATACATTTAACTAAAGAGTGCTTAAAACTATCAGTATGGTTTCCTATATAACCCATTGTGGTGGGTGGGGGGGATCTGGTTTTCTATATGACTCACTGTTGGAGAAAGTTCTTTTTCTATAATTTATACCTAGTTCAGTCTGGAAACCAGTCCCTTTCACCAACGTCTGTTCTCTCATATTTCTAATCTAAGCAAATAAGGAGCTTATGCTAAATCTCTCCCTTATAACCAGCTACTGTTTATACTAACCATCTCTCTACTCCCACTAGATAGACAAGACAGATAGATAGACATCTCCATGTATCCTAAATGTTTTCATGAGAAAAGCACTTTAAAAACATTCAAGTTTTAAAATAATTTGTTATTTTCCCAGCACAATGAAAAAGTTTGTCTTTCCAAGAAACATGAGAAAAAAATCACAGCGCAATAGTTTTCATTCTCCCATAAAGAAAAGTTAACTTCTTATTCAAAGTTAGCTCTGAAAAACAACCAACTATATTTTGTTAGCATAAAGTTATTTAACTGGAAATTAATTACAGAAATACTGATAAAATGCTTTAAACCAGTGTCATATTATTGGCCTAGGGAATAATAGGGAAATCATGACAATTAAGGAACTTCTGGCTATAAAAGCATTAAACACACCATTTATTGCTCCCCTATGCCAGACACTCTACAGGTACTGGGACACAGAGTTTCTTCCCTTTCTTTAATGACATAAAAGACAACTCTGCCATTGAGAGGTTTTAGGGATCATAAGATAAAAATCAAGTACATTCTGAGGTGATAATAATGTTCTATTTCTTAACCTAAGAGGTTAAGACACAGTAGTGGTCAGTTCATGATAAATCACTGAGCTGAGCATTTATGACTTGTAAACTTTTCAGTATGTGTCTTATATGTCAACATAAAATTTAAAATAGATACCTACATAACCGCTCTCTTACCTGCTCATGCCAGCTAAGCCCAGAAGGTAGCATTCTGTGCTGAAGAGTGGCTCCTTTCAGTCCTACGGCAATGAGAAATTCCTATACAGAGCAGTAATACAAAGAACTACAGTTACCACCTATATAATCCTGTAACTCAAAAGTTTTTCCAACAAAATATATTTGTTGCACTTGATGCAATCATTTGTAGCTAGTAATCATATCAATAGCAAGTATTTAATGGTTTGAAAGTACAAAACACAAACCTTTGTATTGGACTCTGATTGATCAGACAATATTTTAACCGCAACAGAGAGCATATTCAAACTGTCTCCTCCAACACCATCTGAAGAAGTTCTGCTGAGGCCATCTTCTTCAGAGGAATAAATAGTAGGTTCCAACCAATGTGGGCGGGTTGAACTAGGTAGTCGTGTTTCTGTAGGAAGAATCACTCCATCTACTATGCCTAGATCCAAAATGAGGTGACAATATTAACAAAATGATTACTTGAAATTAGTGCACAGACCTCTATAATTCAAATCAAAAATCCATGTACTTCCATTGAATATATATAATCCTGGAGGCATGATGACCAAGAACCAGCTTGGCATTAATAATCCATTTCTCTCTGCTAATGTTAGAATGACTGACAGTGTACAATTTAAAAACAAACAAACAAAAAAACCCTAAGATTCTGAAATGCTAGAAAAATTAAATTTAAATGGGAAAAATCTCATAAAAATTAAGAATGTGCAGGTATCTCATGTCTATTCACAAGGTGACTCAGGCAACTGCTCAAAAAATGATAAGCTCTCTATCTGTAACCAAAAGGAAATATTCCTGAAGCAAGACTAAAGAACATGAAGTCCCATCAACTGATGAATGGATAAGATGCAGTATATCCATACAATGAGTTATTATTTAGAAATAAAAAGGAATGAAGTACTTATAAAACATGTACGAACCTTGAAAACATGTCCAATGAAAAGAGCCAGTCATTGTAGGATTCAATTTATATGAAACTTCCAGAATATGCAAATCCACACAGACAGAAAGTAAATAAGTGGTTGCTTAGAGCTAGGGGAGATAGGAGGGCTGGAGGGTTATAGCTAAAGTATATGAAGTATCTCAGGGTGATAAAAATGTTCTAAAATTAAAATTGACTCTGGTGATGGTTGCACAACTCTGAAATACTAAAAACCCTTGAAATGCACACTTTAAATGAATGAATTGTATGGCATATGAATTATATCTCAATAAAGCTATTATAAAATGAATATAAAGTTGACTTCTAATTTACAATAAGTATTACTTTGACAGTAGAATCAGAACCCCCCAGAGAAAATAATTTCTAATACCAAAGTTCTGTTCTCAATAGATTTTCTTTAGTAAACAAGAAATTTAAACATATCTAAACAGAAGTGAACAAACATTTGTCCTACCTTTGTGATATAGACTGAAACTGCTAGAATGAAGGCAAATGTAGTGCTTGTCATCAAAACCTTCATATTTTGTCACACAAAATAATGAACCATTACTGAACTCTAACCAGAATTCACCATGTTTGTTTTCCAGCGGATCTCCATCATCTTGCTAATAAAAAGATCAGAAAAACATAAAAGTCATTATTTAAATGCAGAAAAGTAAGAGTCTCCCTTGGCATGCAACTTAATTCAGCTCAGGAAAATCTCCTACATCGCAGCAAGGCAGTCTAATTCTTGAACCATTCAATATGGTGGTAAAAAGTAATAAATAATTTAAAATAAATAAATAAATAAATAAGTTTATGCATCTGCAAAAAAAAATAATAATAATTTAAGTGCCATGTAGGAACACTTCTGCCAAATTAATCTTTGTACTGCATTCTTCTTTATAACAGCCAAAGTACTAACTTCCACCCTTAGGAGCAGAATTAACAACTGTTTTCCAAAGGCAGGGCCATACAAAGTTTGATCTGCAATAAAAGCTAAGTTCCCATAGTTGCTGTCATCATGGTGTGCCTCAGAACACTGGTCTCTATCGGTTACTGAAACAACCTCAAACTACTTCAATCACTGGATGTATACTTAAAATAAGACATATTTGGAAAATAAGATTTATGTAAAATAAGATACATTTGGAAAAAACACTTTGGATTTGTAAACATTACCTTTACATCTGTGAACACTGCCATTAACCCATGGTTAATATTCAAAAGAACTGAGAGAAAACTCTGCGAATTCTTGTTCTGAGAGTCTGGTTTTTTTTTCCTACGGGAACGATAGTTTGGATCAACGGTAGAAAAATACTGCAAAGTCTCCTCCTCAGATCCACTTTCCTCATCTATGAGAAATAAACATACAATTACATGATTCTGATAGCTTACAAAATAAAATAGCAACTTAAAAATTATCAAAAAAATTATACTCTTATAACCTGCTTATTTTTATAAAGAATATGGCATGACAATAAAAATGTACTTTGTTTTTTTCTTTAGCCCTGAACTTCAATGTGTACATTATCACTCTAAAGAAAACATATTTAAGTGATAATGATATTCTCAATATACAGGTATAATTGGGAAAATACTCTTATAAATTACAAAACAAACAAAAAAAAACTATAAAATACAGTCACAGGGCTGGCCAGTTAGCACAGTTGCTTAGAGCATGATCTTGTAACACCAAGGTTAAGGGTTTGGTTCCCTGTACCAGCCAACCAAAAATAAATAAACAAATAAAATAAAATATAGTCACAAATGGGAAACATAGTCAAAGAAACATTTTTGAATCCATAAGTGAAAAGATTACTACTTTGTTAATTGATAAAGTAGGCATTTTAATTCAGAATAAATTTAAAATATATTACCATAGTGAACTGTAGATTTAAATGGACTAAAACTATCTTTGCTGAAGGTATTAATCAGTTGACTGGCTACTGAAAGCCCAATACCATAGGAAATATTTTCAAATGTCTCCACTGGTGAAGGAGCTGTTGGCTCCCACAGTAGCAAGTCATTAAAGATCCTATAAAAACAAAAGTTAAAAAATAAATATGTTAACTTGTAGTTCAACTTAAGACAAACTAAAGAATATCCCTTCAAGAGACCACATGAGCAAAAATCTTTTTTAATGATGAAATGGAAATTAGATCCTAAAAAAGAGTTTAAAAAAACAACAATTATGTGCTTTTGGTGGAAAAGTAACTAATATGGCTATAATGCACGGCAATGAGAAAGGAATCTGCATAATTAGATACCGAATTAGATACTTGCCTAGTTTTGCCTGTGTTTTATGCAATTTACAAACTCATATTACATATCTAAATATACTTTAAAGATGGAAGCTAATTAAAAATAATAACCCACAAAGAAAAAAAGGGAAGACTGTTCACATATACAAGTGTGAGAGCACTTCGTAAACCAGAACTGATAATTCATCTCTTGAGCCTCTCATCAATCCTGGGGCAGCCAGAGGAGAATAAATACTCTCACTTTATACTTGAAGAAACTGCCTCAAAAAGGTTAAGTGACCTGCCCAAGGTCACATAGCTACTTAGGGAAAGAGATGGGATGAGAGTCCAGATTATGTCCAGCTCCCAATTCAGTTTCTTCTCTAAATACAGGGCTTTCTCTCTCTTCAACAGAAAGCATAGCTTCCCTGGGAAGATTCCATGAGATAAAGAATGCACATGGAGCAGGAAATAAGGAGAGGATGACCCTTCTAACTAGCTAGAATAGCCCCATCAGTACTAGTGACCAATGGAGTGACAGGTGTCACAGCTAGGCTACCACTGCAGCCTACTTTCTCAAAGATATATCTGTCACTACTCAGATGCCCTTCTGCCCTAGCCTCCCCTCAGACCCACCTGCTAAGCTTTCAAGAAAACACAAACTTGGGCCGAGCCTGTGGCGCACTTGGGAGAGTGCGGCGCTGGGAGCGCGGTGACGCTCCCGCCGCGGGTTCGGATCCTATATAGGACTGGCCGGTGCACTCACTGGCTGAGTGCTGGTCACAACAAAGACAAAAAAAAAAAAAAGAAAACACAAACTTTACAATGTCCTCTAGGAAGCCTTTTGTTAGGTTTGGACCCATAGCATATCCTTCCCACCTACCTATTTCAATCACAGCACCTATAACACTCTACTTTTTTTCTTCTTTTCCCCTTCCTAGACTGCAAGCCCCCTGAAAGAGGGACTGTGTCCAATCTGTATATGTGCCTAGCCAAGCAGCTGTCACATAGCAGGTACTGACAGCTGACTAGGAAAGGACAAGTGGATGACTCACATGGAAGGACTGCCAAAGCACAGACTCATCGTAAAGCCTAGTGTGACTACCAATCAAGGTGCCAAGCGATGAGGCAGCTCTGTCCTTCCTGTGAGAAGCCACTTGCCAGGCTAATTCCTGAGCTTCTGAAGCCCTAGAAAGTATAAGCCAGGACTAAGCACAGTGACTCTTAGGACATTACAATCCCCACCCAAAAAGTCTCTTAATCACTATGTTAAGGATACTGGGATATAGGAATAAAAGATATTACATCTCAGACACACTGACAGCTATGTCTCAAAACTCTGTGGTACAAATTTGGCTTACTACTTCCTGGGCATATTACAGGACAAAGAAACAAAGAGTATAAATATAGATCTTGGTCTAAACTCCTATGTATATAAATAATGAAGGAAGAAAATTAAGAATTTTCTTAAGAAATGCTCTTCCTTTACCCTATTTCCTATGAGCATTCTCTTACCTTCACAGTTTAAAGAAAAGCTATTACTTTCAATAAAACCTGGAATTCATGGTATGTGAATTGTAAATGCAAGTTTCATACAATTTTAGTATGTTTTCCTTACTTATATTTTGGTTTAAACACAGTGTGGATACCATTAATACTATAAAACATTGGATGTTTCTAATATCAAGAAAGAAAACAATGCTTAAGATATTTAAGGACATATACCATGATTTTGTGTCTATGAGCCTGAAACATAATAGATGCCTAATAAATATTTGATTTAATGAAACAGAATTATTTTTTGTATTATATTCTAAAGGACTTTTGACATAGAAAAAATCCTTCTGTACCTGACATTGTCTTTCTAAAAAGAACCAGTAGACCAAGGCACTAAAAAGGAGTAAGCCAATATTTTAAATGTGTGAAGTAAAGGCATATTTGTTTAATTCCTTCTCAGAAAAGATTTAAAAATAAAATAAAATAAAAGGATGAAAGAACATTATTAAGACACTTAGTAAAATTTAAATGGGGTAGGAAGATAAGATGGTAGTACATATCAATATTAACTCCTGATTTTGACAGCTAAATTACAGTTACGTAGAATGTCCTTGTTTGTGGGAAATACACACTCAAATACTCAAGGTTGAAGGGGCACCAAGTCAGCAAATTATTCTCAAATGGTTCAGGGGAAAAAAACTCTTTGTACTGTACTTGCAAATTTTCTCTAAGTCTGAAAATGTTTGAAAATTGCAAAAATAATATTAATTTGAAAATATAAAGCCAATTATGGGGCAAAGAATTCACACCCTAAGGAAGTGAGACATGAGATTTATATGGTCCACAGAGTGAGGGAGCACTTCAGTATTTATGTAATTCCAGGGGCCTGAGACACCAGGAAGTGGGCGGAATAAGATAGAACAGAAACTCTCCTAAGCAACTCCCATGTAACCAACTACCCAGATTAATAGATACTCTAGTTTCCTAATTTAAGGAATCAACTACCCAATTACCCCCAACTGTTATAATGATGGACGTCCCCTCTGTGCTATCTGCTTGCTGCTGGCAAACCACTCTCTAGCATATCTGGGAACTTCTGCTCCTATCGGTTCAGTTATATAGTTTATTTATTCACCATGGATCGATTGTGTTTGGCCTCAAATTTCCTTGTATTTGTTACTGTAAGTACAGTTTAATTAAATACTTTGCTGATTAATTTTAAGTACGTAGTCTGGGGTGAAAAAAATCTTTAAAACCTACAAGGATTCACTTGGAAAAAAAATTATTTTTTTTTGTTTTACTTTTTAAAAAAACAGAACTAAAAATTGCAGACAATACTTCTTGGTATACTTTATGCAAAAAAGATAAGGGGGGTCCAATCATCAGCTCATACTCAAAGGAAAGGCCTTGCTCTATATTTTAAAAAGAAGTGGTAAATGAATATACATTTATAAATTGAATGTTTAAGGTATGTATTACTGTTCTTGATATTCTCATTTAACCAAAAGCAACCTGCTCAATCAATGTAGAAAGAGAAAGAAATCGGTCAAGCCCTTCTGACGTCTGTGCTGGACCTTGAACAAGTCCTTTCATTTCCCTCAGTTTTAACCCTATATGTGAATCAGCTCTTAGCAGACATCCCTCAACTATAAAATAAAGAGCCCAGAGACCAGTGGTTCCCAAACTATAGATCATGTGTAAACAAACACCAACAGTGAAACCCCTCTAAGGTGAATTTACACATTATCTGATACTACTGATAATGTATGCTATTTAATGTGGGCCCTGGAATCTTTCCTGGAACTTAATTTTCTAATTCTAAGACAACATTCAATGATAATCAGTGAGAAGACCCAGAATTTATTATTAGCAGTTAAGGAATAAAGGCCCAGGGATATCTGATACCAAGCAAACCTACAGCAGAAGCAACAGTTTGGAGATTTTGAAGATTAACAGAAATTAGAATAATCTGTTTACATGGGAGAAGCTAGAGATAATAAACTCTAAGAAATTCTTTTTTTAGAAATCCATATGACCATCTTTCAGGCATGCTATAGAAGAGATCCCTCGGTGGGTGGAAACTATAACAATGAGAGATGACTATTAAGTGCTTATTATATGCCAGACACTGTTCTCAGAACTGAGTTACGCTGTGAGACAAACACGAGTATCTTCTCCATTTTATAGATGAGGAAATGGGAGCTTATGGAAGCTATGGAAATTGTCCAAGGTCACCAGTGTATGACCTAGAATTCCACTTATTTCAACATATTTGCTTGATGAGGTATTTAAATATAATAAACTTAAATTTTTGTATACAAATTTATAGTTTAGAGTTTAGAATTCCTAAAAGATGCCTTTTTGAATTCTGAGAAAAGATGCTCTTTGTACAATGACTCTAGGATTCTGACCCTACTCCAGTATCTGCTAGCCCTCTATACATGTACCTCCTAACTCTTTTCATGTCACCACAAGTGTACAAAAGAAAGTACCTGCTCGTTAACCTGCAGTAAACTGACAGGGCAACCAGCCAACCTGCAGGCTGAGGGAAAAAATATCTCACACAGCAGTAACCCAGGCACCAGACACACTGGTTAGGAAATTCTGCTACCACAATAGCACGTTGTAATGGTAATAGTTCTATATTCACCATCAACACCATACAAAGTGCACTGAGATGACAGATAATATTAATGCAAGGAAAGAAAAGGAGGAAGGGAAGAAACAGGGAGGCAGGTACACAGAAAGTCTGATTCCAAAGACCCAACTAAATGTGTTTTAACTCACCTATTATAAAGCTTCTCATAAAAGCTTTTACTAGGTAGTGTTATATGAATATTTGGTAACGTAAGTTCCAGCACATAGTGAGAATTGCTGATTGCTTTATCCTGAAACTCTGTCATTTCTACAGGGTCTCCTGGCATCACCATCTAAAACACAATAGTTTAGTGCAGAAAAAGGAATAAAATAACTATTTTATGTTTAAAACAGTAGTAGCATCTTAACCTACCCATAGGACTTGGTATGTGAGCAAATAAATAAGCACATAACATTTAACTGGGAAAAATATACAGCAAAAAAATAAACAAACAGATATCGTTCAATCTTGGAGTTAAAAACCCAGCAAACACATTATACAAAGCATTGTTTAAAAGATAAAGAATTAAAACTGTTGCTATATGACAGAGGAGAGCAGTATTCATTTGTTGCTTGCTCACACTTTTATTTTACCTGTTCATTTTCAAACATTACTCTACGAGAAGAAAAAGGAGATGGAGCTGGTCTTCTCAGATCACAAACATCTTTCAGGGAATGAGCACCTCCTTCCTCTTCTTCCTGGTAGTGACCATCATTTTCTTCTTCTTCCTCAGCTGCTATTCTCTCCAAAATGGAATGCATAGCTGGTGGATTTACTTTCAGTACAATTCTGATAGCAAAGACAATAAACAAAAAAAGAATCAAGATCTAAGCATAAACAGCAAAATTTTAACTTTTGTTCAAATTAATGCAAAGACCACTGATTAAATCTTAATGATAGGATTACACTTCTCTACAAAGTCTAATTATGTCTAATGTAACACACTTATAAACACGTTGTAATCTTCAAAGTGTGAAAGTGAAACAAGTAAATAAAAGAAGGATATTAACATTTTTCCTGTGCAGACCAGTCCTCCCAACACCCTCAAAAAATTGTACTTGGCTAGCTGAAAGTCTGACCCATTGTGGGCCAAAAGGTTATTTTTAAATTCCATCAACATCCAACAAACTTTACCTTAGAATTCTAGTTATCGTTAAACCAAATCCTCTCACATACAGTCTGTTCAGCTATAATGGAATAATTGCCTACCCAAGTAACCTCATATTATATAAATTGTCCAAATGGCAAAAGGAGAAGTTGATCAGGGAATAGTTTCAGAACTGCAACGGCAAAGTTATCTCTTTCTCCAGGAATTCCAATAACAAATGCTATTGATATTTTGTAGTTACAGATCCTAAAAATCACTGAGCTAATGCAGCCTTTGACTACAAAAGCTAATGAGCTTTTACTCCAGAGTAATACCATTTATTTCCTAATCTTCTGCAGAACATGACCAGCACAGGCTTTTTATCCTCCTTTTTAATCACCATATTAATCCACTATTATTATGAGGCAGGGAACCCTCAAACAAAACAGCTGTGCTGCATCTATAAACACTTTTTTCCCCACTAAGTAGGTAGTCCCATTTGGTTCTAGTAAACTACCACAAACTGTTGCCTAATTTTTATATATCCTAATGTAAATTGTGCTTCCAAATTACTGAATTGAAGTAGATCCAATTCTTACGATGAAAACTCATGCTTATTATCAGGCATGGATTGCTAAAGCCTGTCCTAAAACTCTGACAGGTCTAACATATAGCAGAGAGAAGGTGTAAAAGAAGGCAAGCAGAGAAATAGCATAAAAAGGATCATTTAAATTCTTAGAGAACTTCCAAATAGTTTTCAATATAATAATGGATTGTTATTTCATGTAAACAAAGTTATTTTAAATATGATCCAAGCCCACTATCAGGCTAATATAATTTATGGAATGACTAATCTTGTCTAAGAAATCCTAAAGCAGTGGTTCTCAAAGTCCAGCTGCATACTGGAATCCCCTGGTATAATTTTAAACATACGCTTATGCTCAGGACCTATCCCAGAATCTCAGGGTGGGGCTCAAGAATCAGTATTTTGTAAAAGCTCCCCAGATTTAAAACGCATTGTCCTCTCCTAAAGCAATCACTGATTATAAAATTCATTTGACAATTAACTACATGGTGCCTTATGATATCTCTTCTACTGTAGCCTTGAAGTACTTTTAAAATGGTTAATGATTCTTCTGTCCTTCAAATTAGACTAAGTAACTGGAGACCACAGAACACATTTTATACTTCAATCTCTCACAATATCTAACACACACCTTTCATAGAGTAGTGCTCAACATTTATTTTTTATTTGATTTGTCCATCTTCCTCTGGGTTCTCTCATCAAGGCTGGATGTTTTTAGCTTAAATAAACATATACAACATTAAGTTCTACAGCATTTATTCATTTGTTCCTGTTTCATGGGTACATTGGGTAGACAGGAAGGGTAGATAATTTAAAGGGGCTGTTTTGTGTTAATAGCCAAAGTGTTGGTTAAAAGGACTACAGTACTTTATTTTTGAAAGGAAAATACCACTAAACCCATACATTTGTTCACTCACCGTGGCCAGTCAAAGTCATCTGATGATGTTGTATCTCCATCTATTCTGCTAGACACGTGGAAAAACTTAACAGATGGTTCTCCTTTCTCTTCCTGGAATGACCCTAATAAAACAAGACCAATTTACTGAAATACATTTCTAATCAAGTGCTTAAAAAAAAAAAAAAAAGATCTTTCTTCTTTGAAGGAGCAAAGATCCTCTCAATCAGGGACATATGCAACATTAAGTTCTACAGCATTTATTCATTTGTTCCTGTCTCACAAGTACATGGGGTAGATAGGATGGGTATAATTTAAAGATGCTGTTTTGTGTTCATACTCAAATAGTTAAATACCAACATTTGACGTATAAGGTGCAAAAACATGACATAGCAAATACAGCAGTTACCACTTACTGAGTGCTATTAATGATTAATTCTTCGTAAAAGAAAAATTTATGCAGTTAATCTACCAAAAGAAATATAAATACATTTATTGTATATTTTATACCAAGCACTGTAAGAACTACCTCTATTCAAAATAATGCTATACATGTTTTTTCATTTCATTTTACAAATAAAGATTGGCTTTCCTCCAGAAAGAGACTATTGCCACTGGAGATAAGGAATGATCAGATAACAGCTAAAGGCCCTTTCATGAAGTCATAATTGGCAAAAGTCAATTTTAAATATCTCTAAAGATATGTAAAACTCAGAACAAGGGAAGGGAAACTTTTGCAGCCTATTCCCAGAGAGGGGATAGCAGTCCGGGACTGGAGTCTGGTGGCAGAGGGAGGGTGCTATGGCAGAGGCAGGTGGCTTAGGAACTACGGAGTGTAAGATCTTCCAGAGTTCTTCATGGACTTGATTCACTCTACGTTTATGCACATTCCCTTCATTAGCTGACAAAAACAAAGTAATACAGGAAAACTCAAAACAAGTTTTACAAAGAAAAGCCATTAGAGATTAGTTAGTATAATGGTGGAAAGCTCAAGCTCTAGGGTCATATTTGGGTTCAAATCTTGACTCTGCCATTTACTACAACAAGAACTTAAAAGATACCTCCTTCTAACTCCACAGATTTTCTCATCTATTAAATTATCAAAATAATTGGAAAAATTAAGTGTATGGTGATTATGATGATTTAAGGAAACAAGATAATGTATGTGAAGTGCTTAGTACAGTACCTAATACATACTGGCACTCAACAAATCCTGGCTGTTATCAGCCATGCAACAAATAAGTGGTAGGGGATGATAAAAATGTAGGATAAAGCACTAAATTCCCCTGCAGAGAATAAGTATTTTAACAAAGTGAATAAATCATCATGTTTAGTAATTTTTTAAAAAACTGACTTATATCACATATTTGTATACAATACTGGAAAAAATGGGCTCTTATTTTCTAAAATAATGTTAATTTTATTATGGGCTGTCAGACACTTTCATGATGTAAGATGCAGTAGCAGCTTTTGTATCTAGTCTGGCTCTTTTATAAACACATTCAATCTTACCAACTAGTTCTCTAAAGGTAAGTTCCAACTTAATTTGTTCTGGAGTTGATCCTCCTATAAATTCAGTCTTAAATTCTAGATCTGTGAATGCTAAATGAAGGATCTCCTTCTGAAGCGACTTCTTAAACCACGGTCCTCTTTCTTGATCTGATCGAAGATCAGGTATTGGGAAGCGAACAGACAGGTTTAATGCTGGTGTGGCAACTTGTATTGATATCCGACAATTTGCAGGATTATGTGAATCATCTAAGAATACTTCAGTGAAAGCCTTGTGCTAAAACACAAAACAGCAAAAATATGCCAAAATATTAAATTAAATAAATAAGCATTAATAATGTAAATTAGTATTCTACATTACAATATGTGCAATCACTACTTCCCCATTCAGTATAATGCATTAAAATACAACTCAAAATAACTACTACCACATTAATTTAGTGTAATGAAATTTTATAATGCAACAACTATTGGCAAAAGTCGTAACTACTGGCAAAAGTTAAACCCTGATATAAAAAAAACAAAAATAAATCAAAATAAAAACTGAATCCAAGTGAAGACAGACATGCTTACAGAGGCATATATATCTTATTAAAAACTAAAGCAATAGCATATAAATTAGCCTATGAAAATATTCAATATGGTTAAAAATCATCATAGTATCCAACATTCAATTTGAAGGATTTATCTACCAATATGCTACTTTAAAGAGATTCTATGTGAAAACAGATTAATTATATGAAATACAAAGGCCCACCTCTGACTCATCTTTGTATTTACAGGACTAAGCCCAGAGCCTGGCACATCATAGGTTTTAAATAAGTATTCACTAAATAACTCTCCCTGAGCTCTTATCTAATCCAAGGACATGATCCCATCAAATGGCTCTTAAAAACCAAAAACATATGCACTATTTAACCAAAGCCATGTTATAATAAAAGGGTCAAAGAACATGCCATTCAAATAGAAGTCCAATTCTAATTTTTCTCTAAAATGTATTAAAACTAATAAAGCTTTATTTAGTCCACTGTAAGTGGTAACATTCCTTAATTTCTTGAATCAGTCTCTAACCTACTAGATTAGAAAGTTCTTTTCTTATGCTAGACTTGGATTTTTTTTTTTTTTTAAACATACACTTACTCAAATTTAATATCCATGTAAATGTCATCTGCCATATATATATATTTGGTGGCTAGCCTGTGTGGGGATCTGAACCTGTGACCTTGGTGTTATAATACCACGCTCTAACCAGCTGAGCTAACTAGCCAGCCTAGACTTGGGTTTTTAACAAAGCTATTCTCTCTCTCCCCTATTTGACTTTCTAATACTAACCCCCATCCTCAGGCAAAAATAAAACAAGAGATTAAACCATCATCCCAATACATCTATGGCTAATAGCAAACACAGAGACTCGCCACAGACCACAATCAAGCCTGCCAATTGGCATATTTCTATCCACTCATTTTCTATACATCAAGTTTATTTACACAGCTATAATAAAATTTATGTCGTATAATATATTCTACTTTTTCACTTAATACTTCTTGATGCGCCTTCTTCATGTTGCTACACCATTTAATAACCATCATTTAAAATAGCCACTTAGGGGCTAGATGGTTAGCTCAGTTGGTTGGAGTGTGGTGCTGATAACACCACAGTCCAGGGTTCGATCCCTGTACCAGTCAGCCACCAAAAAAATTTTTTTTAAATAAATAAAAGTCACATAAAATTTCATTCAGTATATTATCAAAACTTATTTAGCTAGTCTACCGTCAAGACATAAAAGATGTCTATATTTTTTCCATTATTATAAATAATGCTGTTTTAATAATATATAAATAATATATCCTTTTTAATCTATTAGGAATACTGAAGCTCAGAAATTATCCCAATAAGCCTAGCAGCTAACTATAATTATGATTAGCATCTGTAATTTTTTAATACTTACCAGATTAATATGCTTATTATATGAAGTATACATGTGAGATGCCATCATCTCTACTGTAGTAAGTTTTTGTGGTTGAAGCAAGGAATTTAACCTGTCCACAATACTGATATCCAGTTCACAACACACTGGATTTAATTTAATTTGTAATTCTGCCTTCTGAGGAACTGAACTAAGTCTTGCTTGATTGCCCTTAAAAAAGAAAGAGTTCAATCACTAACAATACTATAAAATTAGGTTAAAACTTTACAATTGTGATATAATATATATCAGATGGAAATTCACAGGTGGTAATTATACAAAAAGATCTCTTACTTGGGGTCCTCTAGTCTCAGAATGCTTATAATGAAGCTGAAGACACACAGGGGGATGGGAATCAGTTCCTTCTTTGGAATGGAACATTAAAAGCTTAAAAGCAAAGATGAAGATAAATTAAATATAAGATATTAAGTTATACATAATCACATGAATTAATATAAGTGCCAGTATAACAGTGGGAAGAGCTTTTTGAAATCAGAAATGCTGGGCCGGCCTGTGGCTCACTTGGGAGAGTGTGGTGCTGATAACACCAACGCTGCGGGTTTGGATCCCTATATATAGGGATGGCCGATTAGCTCACTTGGGAGAGCGTGGTGCTGACAATACCAAGTCAAGGGTTAAGATCCCCTTACCGGTCATCTTTTAAAAAAAAAAAACAGAAAGAAAGAAAGAAATCAGAAACACTGGCTTTAAGTTTCATTTTTGTCATTTACGAGTAATGTAAATCTTTGACAAGTTATTTAACTTCTGTGATACTTAGTATCTCATCTGCAAAACGGAGATGAGGTTTCCAATAAATTAATGCTCAAGAAAGTACTTTGAAAATAAAACAATATATAAGGGCAAAGTAACAGTAATAAATGTTATTTGACACTTAACATTATTAACATTAGCAGAATAAATGTTATTTTGAGTAATAGTCATTATTTAGTAACAGTAATACAAGTTTCTCTAGGTCACAATTTCACATTAGGAAAAAAATCAGGTTAATGGTAAATAAACACAAGACTTTCACTTATCCTGAAAAGGGCTTAGCACACAGCAGGCATTCAGTATTTGTTCAATAATAGAATTCTTCTGAAATGAAGAGTGCTTTGAAAATGAGTGAAATGAAGTCATTTGTCACATAATCTGTCTTCCACTCAAATACAGGTCAACTCTAAATTAAAAATTCTAACAGATTCTTACAATGGCCTTGAATGCCGTACTCTAAAATCTGTTCTCTCTCTCTCTCTCAATCTCTCTCTCTCTCTCTCTCTCTCTCTCTCTCTCTCTCTCTCTCTCTCACACACACACACACACACACACACACACACACACACACACACAAAGATAATGCTCTTCCTATGACTTCCTATACATTTTTTTAAAAAGTCATTGTTGTTCATACAATTCTTAAAAAGCAAGATAGATTTAAAGAATAATCTTAAAAGAAAGGTATCCAGCATTTACCTCTGTATAATGAGGAGGAACAGAATGAAAATCAGTTGGAAATAGGCACTCCAAAAACTCCATTTGCCCAATGGACATATCAGTACTAAAATACCGGGAAGCTGATCTTTGTCTTTGTTCATAGGATACTTTGATGCCAGTACCTATAAACCTGTTATTAAAAAATGCAGCACTGAAAAGTATCCACATACTTCTAGTTTAAAAAATGTATCATAACATATTTACTCTATGGCAACATAAGTAGTCAAGGAATAGTACACAAGTGCATTGTACATAACATATAATAATTACCCACCTATTCTGGCAAATTCAAGTTGTTAGCCGTAACTAACATTCCTTAGGATATTAATCAGAAAAATTGCTTCAAATTTCCCTCTGATATAAGTTAAAGAAATCTGTTGATGGGAATTTTTCCAGGATATATTTATTTCCCAACACTACCTTTCCTTCTTCCACATTTAAAATTTTACACTGCAGTGGATAAAATCTTTCAAATAATTGTGTAAAACATGTAAAATAGTTTCTTAAAATTATTTAAAAATTTCATATGATATTTTTAAAACTTTGATCAGTAGGCCCCAAATTAAATCTACCTCTAGTTTCTGTTGCTCCTGTTATAATTTCTATTGGCAAATATTAGAAACATTGTCAAAAATGGAAAGAAAAACATGTTTTATAGTGTTCAGGACCATTATAAACACTATGGTCCTGAACTGTAGGGTTTCTTTCACTAGGTGTCAAGAATACTTTGCATATCAATTTTAATATTTCAAAAAAGTTAAAAGCCCAACATATTTTCTAAAAGTTTTAGCATGTGTCTAAACCATTGTATAAAATATCACTCGACAATTTATAGATCACTTTCATGTGAAAATAAATAGTATTTCCATGTTACCAATACTATACTTACAAATCTGATTTATCTTCTCATCTAGTAGGGCTCAACCCATGAAAGGATCATTGGCTATTTGGACAGCTTTGATTTTTTTAAGCAGAAGTTGAGAATGTAGCATCCAAGCTCAGGATCAGCTTTGGTATTATGTCCCACATCATGGCCTATGGCACGTGGGTCATTTCCAAGTCCTTTCTCATTAGTTCGTTCCACTCTTACCATCACTATCATCTCTGCTAATGCCAGTGACAATAAGAACTGTTTTCATGATTGTAATGGTACCAGTAGGAACGATGGTAAAATGTGGTCAAAGAAACCAAACAAGACCAGGGCAGGCTACTAAAGAGATAATTTAGAAAACTCCAGATTCTATATTAAACATCTTTACAGCATTGCAAAAAAACCTGACTCATTTACAAATAAAATGTGAATTAGAAAAACAAATGCAGATAGGTATACATATGGATACAAAAGTCTACACTTGGTTCTTTTTCAAAGATCATTAACAAATATGAGAGTTTACCTAAGGTGATCGTGTGAGCAAGCTTCTGCAAATACTGCTCGGAAAGACTTAAAATCTTCTGTTGAAAATCTCGCTGGATCAATCTTTTCTATACAAGTAAAGAAAGCTATTGCCATAGGTGTCAATGGATTGAGGTTCAGTGATGTTTCAGGTGGAGATAAAGGATCAATGTGAAGCACAGAGACTGAAAAAGTTCCCACAGCTAGTCTGAAAATAAGTTCAGGCCTGGATTCATCCACTGAAACAGATCTAGATGGGAGTGCTGAAACACATGAGTTAAAATTATATATATATAAAATTTAATATTTAAAAACAATCCATTATATCAAAATTATAAAACATTCATATATTAGCTTAAAAAAACAAACAAACAGGTGATCACACAACAGTTTGAATGATATTAAGCAATTACAATAAAATGAAATAAACTGTTATATTGCTGCATCTTATATCCAGGATCCTTGATACTTGAAATACAAAAGAGTATGTTACAATAGTAAAGGTATGAACAAAGCTAGTGCATTAATATAACTACTGAAAAGTCAAGAAAACCAAAAGGTGTTCACCAAGTTTTCCTTTAAGCCTTGTATTTATTTCAATTAAATTTTTTAGAGAAGAAACTCGAGGTTCTCTTTCAAGGATATATAAACAGTGATACAAAAATCAAATGGTTGACTGAGACTCCTAAACTGCAATAATAATATAAGACTTATGGTATACTTTATCACTAAAAATAAACTAAGTATTTATATACACAACAAATACAATGAATGAGCAACTATATTAAAACACTTCACAGTGAATTGTCCAAAAAAGCTTCATTTTCTTTCTGAACTTTGTTAAATGGCCTAGATAAGAGAAAAAGAAAATGGCAAAGAGAATGGGATTTAAAAAGAAGAAACAAATATTTATTTTTTTTAATTTTTAAAAATTCCAGTAGAAACAACAAATGTCTTATTTTGTACTTACAAGTCTTCTGCAAAGATGCTGGGTGAACTAGAGTGGATGGAAATGTTGACCCTCTCACTGGCTGTTCTTTATGATGGTCAAGGAAATCTCCCCAAGTTGGCTGAAGCTATAAAATATGTTTTTTTAAAGTACATGAAAAAAGTGCAAATTTTTAGAAGCAACATTTCAAGAACAGAACAAAAATTAAATAATACTTTACCACAGTAGCACTTAACGGAGATCCTGCTGGGGTATTTGTGTATGTACTAGTTAATGATAACTCAAGGTCCATATTTGGTGGGTCCCCAAGGGGTGGAAGAGAAGACAGACTATGGGACATGTCCATATCAGCCATGGAGAAGAAAACTTCTTCTTCTAGAGAGAATTAAACTTTGTCACTTCTATTATAATCCCACCAATTCAAGTCTTTAAAGTAAGTTAACACACATTAATATAATCTGTCTTTAGATTATGTGAGATATAGTGATGCTCCAAATTTTATGGTACTTCCAATAGGGTAATTTATTTGAATCCAATATATTAATGACACAGGAAAAATTCAACTGAACATAAATTAACAAAAGGTTAAGCTATCCTACTGATGAACATGTTTTGTTTTATTTTAAAATATTATGATATGCAGCATTACATGATATATTTTTAAGTGTCATATGACAACTTAGCATTCAAAATCCAGATTTTAAAATAGTATAAATATATTACAACTTCTGGTTTCATATGGATGCAGCAGTCATTTCTTTTCTTAAAAAAAAAAGAGCCAACTACATTATTTAGAATTCTGTTTACATTTCAGTTCCTTCTTTCTGGAGATTGGTTTACCTTCATGCAAATGAAGTTTGTTATAGCCAAAATTTCTTGAGTAGGCTTTAATTTTTTATTTGGCTCAACATTCTATACTTAAATTGATACTTATTATTTATATTAGTGCTTATACATTCTGAAACATCTGTAACTGTTAGGTAAGCTGGGTAAAGATTATATTCACGTATAGTTAATGGAAAGATTAATAAAGAAAAGCTACCACTTAAAGGATTCTAACGTAAATCATTATGTAAAGACATAATAATTTGACAAAATGAATGATTACTTCCGATTTATCTTTCGTGTAAATTTACATTTTCATAAATTGACTTTCCTCAGAATAAATCACCACTTACAAAACAAAACTACACAATCAAAAAGACAACTTGTGCTGCTGCATCACTATAATGCTGTGCTTAGATTAATTTATAAATTAAAACTTTCTAATAGTATGGATATTCTGTCTTTTCATTGATAAACTCCTTTTCACAGCAGTCAAAGTTTAATTTTATCTGTTATAATGTACGATTCTGATGTCAACTGTTTGAGTTGCTTACCACGGCTAGAAGGTGTACGAGCCGTTTCTGTCTCATAAAAGCTTTGCTCTGAAGATACACCCACAGAGAGGGAATCTTTTCTCAAATAATACCGGTTTAATTCCATCTGAATTCGATATTCATCTTCCTGCTGCATGGGTCGATTTTTCTTATCTTTATTAGCTAACCCTATTTTGCTAGAATTTTCTACAAGGATACAAAAGTAAAGCAAACCAATAATTAAATTTGATGTTACTTACTTAAGCATTTCTTTCCCAAAACCCATTTATCCAATACCAATGGCAACTCAGCACCATAGTACAAAACCACCACTATTTAATAATAACAATAGTAAAGCAATGGCTTTCAGCAACTAGCCAGGAATCACAAAATCTTATTTCTGATCAATGAGTCATTAAAAGTATTTTTAAATGTGTGCCAAAAATTATAGTTTCTCAGCTGAATGAAGTACTATCCCCAACCAAAGCAGTAAGTCAGAACAATTCTGAAAAAGTTAAGAATGTTACACAAACTATCTGAACATAAATTTGTGCCATGGTAACAAAATTCAAAAACTCAATCAAACTTAACCATTTAGAATTCTTATTTACAATACATCTTTAATTTTGCTTATTCAAAAACAACAGACTTTCTTATATGTATGTTATATATTTTAATTAAAAAATTTTAAAGAATTAAAAATAATAATAACAACAAAGTTATACTTGCCTGGTCCAGCAATAGCTGCCAACATATCCAAAAGCAAGTGTACCTGCCTTGGTGACAGGAATAGATGAATAGAGTCTATCTGTCCATCAACATCCAACTTCCAAAAAAAAAAAAAAAAAAAAAACCTCATCACCATAAATTTTAGTATATTTTAATGCACTGAGATGAATATTGATTCTTTAGTCTTTGATTTCTTCACCTAAGATTCCTTCTACTAATTCACACAACTTAAATGAAGAGACTTAAAGGTCACCAAACTGTTGTGCTAAGAGGGAAAATCTTTCGGAGAAATTCCATGGTGGCAAGTCCAATATAATTTCATCTCTTTACATCTTCTGAATATTTAAGGTAATCGAGGAGGCCTTAAGACATAGTCTCCAAGAAAGAATATTAAGGTAACAGTAGCACAGTACTCACTGACTTTCAAAAGACCAAAATCATAATCCTTAAAGTTTGATTCAAACCACGAGCAAATAAAGTTGGCTTTCCTAACTTTGCCCACTGACCCTACACTGTGGTAGGGCATGTGAGGACTTTCTCTACAAACAGCGTGCCTCCTGCAATGCCTACTGTGTTCCACAAAGCCTACCCTCTCCTGAGCATGGCAGTGGAAGCTACAGCAGAAATGTGGATAGAAGACGGTACTTATATAAATGGACTTCCCTTCTCTTTTCCAACTCTTCACCCATTTTTTCTTCTAAAAATAAAATCTTCACCCCACTCTCTTCTTGATTCTTGTGGAGTATACTCTGCCAGAAGCAAACATTTACTCTCTACACCACATTCTAAGAAGTCAAATGTCTCTGCCTTACTTTTCATTCACCTCCTTAGTTCTAATATGCTAACACTCCTATTATCTTTATGCCATTTTACAACTGAAAAATAATTCAATCAATAAAACACATTTAAATTTAAATTTGGTTTCTTCCCTAGGAGAAAAACAAATACCTTCTAATTCTAAAAACAAAAAATAAATTACAAAGTGACTTTCAGAAATTTCCATGATCTGAGAATATAATACATGCTTCAATAATAATAATCATTATTATTACTTTTTTTTTTAGTATTGGGGTACTAGGCTAAATGCTTTTATATCTATGTCCTCTAATTCTTATTACTGATCCTGTTCTACAGATGAGGAAACAAGTTCACAAAGATTAAGTGATTTGCACAAGGCCATGTAACAAATCCAGAGCTGGGATCTTAACCTAGGCTGACCCAGATACAAAGCCCTCCCTCCTTCCATTGCATGGCTCCCCTCTGTCCTACCTATAGACTGTTTGTTTTATGGGGCTCTCTACTGAGTGCTGTGGTCCCAGGCTATAAACCAGGAAGGAATTAAGGCTGGGGAGAGTAGGAAAATGTGTTTCTAATTATATGCCAAATTTTAAAATTGCTTTTTAATTTCTTAGTATTGAAAACACAATCTCTGGGGCCAGCCTGTGGCTCACTTGAGAGAATGTGGTGCTGATAACACCAAAGCCATGGGTTCAGATCCCTATATTGGGATGGCTGGTTAGCTCATGTGGGACAGTGTGGTGCTGACAACACCAAGTCAAGGGTTAAGATCCCCTTACCAGTCATCTTAAAAAAAAAAAAAAGAAAAAGAAAACACAATCTCTGACCTTCATTAGAATGAATGACCAAGAGTGTTATTTCTAAGTCATAGAAATTAAAACGTTCATATTTCATTACTAGTACATTCTGAGTTTAGTATACAAAGAACAAAGTATATATTAATTACTTTTGGATATATAAAAGATAGAACATAACTAAAAAACGAATTTCAACTCAATATAACATGGTAACTGAAATAAAATACCTCTCAATTCAATACAGGCTGTCCCCTATTTTCATACACAAGTATAATGCATTCCTGAAAACACATGCTAAAATTGAATATGTGAAACACCAGATAAACACACTACTCAAGGAGGAACTATTCTCACAGAACTAAAAAGAAAAACATGAAATCTTTCATAACATTTTGAACCTACAGTTGAAAGACTTAAGTCTAATGAACATCAGAAAGAGATTAAAGATGTGACACTGAGCATCCCTAACTGATGTCACCTTTGTCTACACCGTATTAAGGATATGAAGTCCATGTTTCTCAATGCTACTACCCAGAACTTTTGTTTTTCCATTTAGCATTCACTTTCATTAAATAAGAACAAAATGTACTCAAATACTCAAGTTACTAAACAAAAGTTACCGTATAGGCAAAGATGGTCATACAAGGGTACTTCAAAAAGTTTATGGAAAGATTCATATTATTTTTTAATTCCATTTTTCTATGAACTTTTTGAAATACTGCATATCTCCAAATATTAAACTGGCTGGCTGACAATACCACCATGTAATATTTCCAGATGTTTACTTATCATCTAATATGCAGAACTCCAAAAGTAACATATAAAGGGCATTTACACAAATCAATACATAATGAGCAAAAGTTTGGGTTTGCATGAAGATCAAAAACATATGAATGTTAGGGTTTGGATCCCCATACTTCCAAAAAACATAAAAATGTTGAGGTCTATACATAATTGATCAAAACACAACTATAAAAGTTATTCCTATGATTCTTCCTTCTTAAGAAAATGGCAAATGCTCTCTAGGTCAAGATACTAAGGAAAAAAAAGAAATAGCAAATGCATTCCCCAAAGACACAGACATAGTAGGTTTCCAAGGATGTTAGCACAGCAGGGGATTCCCTATAGTTTTTACACACACCTATAACTATCTGCTCTATTAACAATTCCATCGTGTTATTTTATGAAGAAGTTTAAGACCTGTGAAAGGATTCTGTACCACCTGAAGTAGGACAGAACAGTAAACAAAGCGGGAGTAGTCACTAATAGGAACGTCTTCATTCTAATTATCACTCCAACTCTAATCAGGTGTTCCAACCCAAGAAAGGGCTTCTGGGGATTCCTCAATCCTATGAAAATCTTTTTATGTACATTCACATGTATTTAGTGGCTCCTCCTTCCATGTTCCCTCAAGAGTTTCTAGATCCCTCATTGTATCTTTTATTAAGGCAAAGATTGTATCCCACTCATCTCTGCATCTGTACCAAGAATTGCACAGGACTTGGCATACAGTAGTCACTCAAACATCTACAGCTAGGTAGATCAACAAATAAACAAATGAATATATCATTCTATCTTCCTAATTTAAACAACATTTTATAGAGTTTATACATAAAGTTAGTTTTCAAAGTATAAAAATAAGGGTCGACAAATACATTTTTAACTGACTAAATAAATTCAAGTTTCCTAATTGTCCAACAGAATGAATCAATATTGTTCCCTAAGAAACAAGTACAGTTGTTTTTATACAATGTCTTCAAAAAGCTATGAGACATAATGGAAAAAGTCATCTGTGCTCATAAATATTATACAATTATAAAAATGGTCATTCTGTCCAAAATATAGATGAGTAGACAGTTTTACATATATATAATTAAACAAACATCTTCCACAGTCAACTTCTTGCTTTCCAAATCACTTCTCCTTTGTAAACTTAATTTTATGATGATAGAAAGAGATCATTTAATAAATTCCTAATTATCTGAACTAATGAAACCATGCCTAATACAAAAAAGGGGTTTTTTTGGTTTGTTTTTGAATTGTTAGAATTGGGGAGAGTGAGTGTAAAAGGCAGCTCTTTATAAAACCCAAGTTGTAGCAACAGGGTAAAGGCAGTCTTCAATGAATTTTGTGACCTAAGGACAGAGGCACCAACTAAGAGTAAAAATGCTAATTCTGAGATGGCAGGTACCCTAAGTTACAGGATAACCTATGGTAATCAATCAGTGGGTCACTGAATAGATTAAAGAATACTTGTAGTTTTATTTTGGTTTTTACTATGGAGAATAAAATGAACACTGACCTTTGCTCCAGGAAGTACTTCATTCTGTTTCAACGTGAGACTCAACTCCATCCTACCAATTAACCCTCCAATCTGCACTGGGTCAGAGGGTGCTATCTCTGGTAAATTTCTAGTTAGTTGTGGGTGTGGCTCATAAACAATTTTGGGGTTCCAGCTAGGTGACAGCTTTGGCTCAGTTTCCTACAATAATGCAATAAAAATAAAGTAACAATTTAAAATACTTTAGTGTAAATAAATTAAAATGCAAAATATAAATGTCAAGAAGAATAACATATATGGAATGTAAAACCGTATTATGTTACAATGGATAAAACAGTATATTACAGAGAAAATGAAACACCGTAACATGTTAACACAGTACACTGGTAACAAAGGCTAAAGGCAAATCATGGAAAACAATTTTATGAAAAAAAGCACAATATCTGTTCAAGTTACAGCAATAAAAAAACCTAATAGAGATTGTATAATTAAGAAAACTTGATTTGTGAAATAACATGAAAGGTAAGTTACGGAATGACTGACTTATAAAAGGATTCTCTGCTCTTGGAAGGGATTAACAGAGTTCCTTAAATATAAAGCTTTTTAAAGACATGATTTATTAGATAAATTTTCAACAGTACACTCGCTATGTAAGGTAAATGTGAATACTGCTTGATTTCCTGTTTTTCTTGTAAAAGGATATTAGATGTAGTATACCATTTTCCCCCAAGACATACAAGAGTACTTCAAAAAGTTCACGGGAAGATTCATATTATCTTTTAATTCTGTTTTTCCGCAAACTTTTTTTTTTTTTTTTTTTTGTCTTTTTCGTGACCAGTACTCAGCCAGTGAGTGCACCGGCCATTCCTATATAGGATCCGAACCCGTGGCGGGAGCGTCGCCGCGCTCCCAGCGCCGCACTCTCCCGAGTGCGCCACGGGCTCGGCCCTTTCCACAAACTTTTTGAAGTACCCTCATAGTATCCAACATTTCTTTATCAAACTAATACACAACTAACTGGTAGGAAAGACATTAAGTATAAACATGAGTATTTTAAAATCTCTGAAATATATTTCCCCATTACTGAACATTTGTTAACTCTCAAAGCAGATGGAGACTCATTAACACATATTATCCTAACAAAATTTAACAGCCCTCATTTAAACCTTTTAAAAATCTATGATTACGTATTGGGGGTATTTTTGTTTAGTTTTTCTTACCACTGGTGCAGTTGAACACACTGGGGAAGATTTTGCTGATGCAGAAAACTCATCCCAGAAGAGAGACACTCCAGAGAGCTGAAGTAACTTGTGAGCAAAAGCTGTGGGTTGATGGACATTAATTCCTGAGGACTCGTCAGTCTCATCACAGTATACAGTTCTAAAAATTAAAAACAAAGAGAACTTACACAAAACTCCTAGAAAAACCTATTTGCAATGATAAGAAATACACAATGCTTTTTTAAGCTAAAGGGATTTTCAAGTGTTAGCACTTTTCAGAACACGCCCATAATGTGGGCCAGCAACACCATGCTCAACTACAGTAAATATTTTCATGAAGAGACCTTAGCTCCAAAAGAGGTAAATTTATGAGGCTCTTACATATGGGGAAAAAAATAACTTACTGAAGTTATCTTCAAGGAAAACAGTTCCTGCACTCTCTCACAAAACATCTCTTGGTAACAGTGAGACAGCATATGGCTCCAAATCACAACTCTGACATGAATGACATTTCTCAAATTCTTATACGTGTGACTAATCTTCAGTTTAAACAAAACACAAAATGTGGTTCTTAATGCGTGAGATTTTAGATATTTTTTAACACCATTTAAGGTAACACATCCTAACTTCAAAGATCTGTTAACAATAACTGTTTTACTAATAGGTATGTTCTATGAAAGACAAAAACCATAACATATCTGATTAAAATTCAGTAAAGGAACCCAATAGATACACAGAGTGTCTTTGGTGCTCAGTGGCCATACTTCATCCTGCTGAATTCTGTTGGCAGTTCATACGACATGAACTTAAGACATATTTTAACCTGAAATCAACACTAACATACTTCATCCTGCTCAATTCTGTTGGTAATTCATATAGCATTAAGACACAGGTGAACCTGAAATCAATGCTAAGGTGTGTACATATTTTAGAGCTATTTTTAGGGGGTCCAAGTGGGCATACACAGAAAACTAAAAGCAACTACTACTCTACTGTAAAATAAGTCCTCTACCTTAAAATATTAAGGTAGTAAAATATTATTTTACTACCTTAAAATAGTCCTCACAGAATCCTCAAAAGAAACAGTGGCCTTAGCCTTTCTCACCAAAACAGCACTTAGATTAAGCACAGCAAAGCAAAGAAGTCTTTCACATTAATGAAACATTCCTAAATATTACATCGTTCATATGAAAAACTGAAACTCTCTAACAGGAGTGCCTCAAATTTAGGTAGCACTCAAACACAGCTTCTGTATCTTAATCTACAGCTTCTGCATCTATGGATGCAACCAACAATGGATCGAAAATATTAGGAAAAAACTGCATAAAAATTGCCTTTTTCTTGTCATTATTCCCTAAACAATAGAGTATAACAATTATTTACACAGCATTTATGTTGTATTAAGTACTGTAGTAATCTAGAGATGATTTAAAGCATATAGGATGATGTGCATAAGTTATACTATGCCATTTTTTATCAGGGTTATGAGCATCCCAGAAATCCAAGAGAGGTCCTGGAACCAATCAATGGATACTGAGGGGCAACTGTACTTCTTATTTTGATTTGATATTAACAGAAAATTACTTGGAATTCACCACAGTATTATATATAATTATACTCCAACTGGTACTTTAAGTTTTCAATAATGGGATTAGAATATAACTTGGAGAGCAGCACTTTACTTTGAAATTATGAAATATTTTAATATCAGCCTCTAATCTCCAAAAGCATCTTGAAATTTAATGTGAGAGTTAGAACAGGGTCATTTGTTTTCAGATATAAGAATTCTTACCTTTCTATTCGAATTTCGAGTGCAGTTCCAGTTTTGGAATTTTCTGGCACATGTTCAATTCTTAAGACAGTATCTATAAAAGTGACTTTTACTCTTCTTAGTACTAGAGTAAACAAGTAATCATCAATGTAAGAGACAATACACATACTAAATAACTTCTAACGAAAGGAATATATATTAGTTTGATAAGAACTTACAAAACAAAAAAGCTGAATTTCTTTCCTTTAAAAATATCCCCAAATCCTAACACCAAGGTCCAGGGTTGGATCCCTGTACTAGCCAACCAAAAAAAAAAAATGAACGAATGAATGAACGAATGAATGAATGAATGAATGAATGAGAAAGAAGGAAAGAAGGAAGGAAAGAAAGAAAGAAAGAAAGAAAGAAAGAAAGAAAGAAAGAAGGAGAAGAGAGAAGGAAAGAAATAAAGGAAAGAAAGAAGGAATGAAGAAGAAGAGAGAAGGAAAGAATTAAGGAAGGAAGAAAAGAAAGAAAGAAGGAAGGAAAGAAAGAAAGAGAGAGAAGGAAGAAAGAAAGAAAAAAGGAAACAAGGAAGGAAGGAAGGAAGGAAGGAAGGAAGGAAGGAAGGAAGGAAGGAAGGAAGGAAGGAAGAAGGAAGGAAAGAGAGAAGGAAAGAAGGAAGGAGGAAGGAAAGAAAGAAAGAAGGAAGGGAGGGAGGAAAGAAAGAAAATCCCCAAATCCTGGGTTTTGTAATAAATATTTTGCCTTACAACACTTGGGGCAATGACTAATGCTATCTGTTGAATTCTAATCCCTTCATATGCAAGCATAATAAAATAAAGGAGAAACTAGGGTATGAAAGAAACAACAAGCAATTAACCTCAATTCTAAGGTTCTGAAGTGAGAACAGTAATTTTTAAAAAACTCACTCCAATGGATTTGCCTTACACAGGCTTATTAAATAAGGTACTAAAATCTAAAATTTTGAAAATATTCAATAATGCCAAACCTGTTTCAATAGTTTCAGCAAACTTTTCCAATCCTTCAAAAGGCTGGGATCCTTCTCCTTGTTCATCTGTCAGTTTCTGGCTAAGACATTCTTTTGCCAATTGCATACTGCTGGTCATGAAACTTGACCAATACATAGGCTCAGAACCAGTTGCTGCAAAAAGTATGGATTAATCCTAAATAATTCCTCAGAGTTACAACCATGCCATTTCTTAAAATAACACATTTCAAACAGATAAATTCTCAGTCCCTCACAAGATTTTTAACATCACGATGTTACCCAGGGAAACAATATTCTAGAAATTACTTTTGAGATTCAAACATTACATTATAACTGAGATAAAAAAAAAATCACAGATAAAAGTCCAGAGACATGTGTCTCATTGCATATTATATTTTTACCAAATATTAATTGGTGTATTCATTCAATAAGTATTTAATGGGCATCTAACATGCATGGTGCTGTTCTAAATATTACAGAGCAGGGGTTGACAGCTTGTTCTGTAAAAGGTCAGAGAGCAAATATTTTAGACTTTGTGGGCCACATGGTCTACTCACAACTACTCAACTCTCCCACTATAGTGCAAAAGCAGCCATAGAGAGCAAATAAATAAGCATAGTTGAGTTCCAATAAAACTTTATTTATGCAAACAGGTGACAGGCCCAATTTGGCCTGTAGGCCATAGTGTGCTAACTCTGCTGTAGGAGATAGAAAAATAAATTATGAATTCTACCCTCAGAGAGCCTACAATCTGGTGGAAGAAATAAGATATGACTAAAAGTATTAGTAGGCAACTACTGAATATCAACAGAAAACATTATGAAGTCTAAGAAAAGAAGAAAATTCTTCTAGCTGAAGGAATTAACAGAAAATCTGATAGAAGTAGCAGTGACATAGGCTTTGGAAATTAGTAAAAATGTAGATAAAACAGAAGAGCATCCTTGCAGGAGGAAACACACGAACTGTGAAAAATTCTTTCCAGATCTTCCCTCATGAGGAAATTCTACCACACCTCCTTCCATTATTCCAAACAGACTGACAGAGATTACTAGTTATTGCCTTCCAAAATGGAATTTAAAAGCCCTTTTAATGGAATATCTCAAAAGGGTCAAATATTTAAAAGTCTGATTTTCCATAGGGAAGTATTACATCTACTTAGCATGGTTAAAAGAATATTCTTGTAAATTAAATATCAGATTATTACAGAGGCTTTCTATGCATGCATTATCAATTTTCAAAATACAGGTCACTATAATTCTACTAAGAATAATTTAAACGTTGGTGTTTCGGGCAGCACTTGGGATTATAATTCTATCATTGCACACCTACATATCCTTCACCTGGGTTTATCAATGCTATCTAATTCCATCGTTTTTTTACACATATAAGTAGGTATTCTACTGTAAAGAAAAGCAATTCCTTCTCTCTGCCAACCTTATATACTTATTTATTTGTATCATTATGGATTTAAGGATTTTTTTAATTTAATGGGTTATAATCCATTACTATCATAATTATCTTTAATATTAAATTTGTCCCAGATGTGGCCAATGAAGCCCCTTAAAGCTCAGTCCTGTGTCCTTTTAACATTTCTCCATCAATCTTTGAGCACTCTTCCTTGCTTTCTGGCACAATACTTTAAATCTTTAATACAAGTCAGTTTAGATAATTGGTACAAATAATTAAGTAAACCAAATCATCTGTATACTACAGTTCCTGTAAGTAAACAGAGAAAGAAACAACTCTAAAGGTATAATCACACACATCCTAGATAGAGCCAAGTCTTTAATATTTTATCAACCGAAAATCTCACAAACACAATGCAAAGTGATAAATCAAATACTGAATTCAATTCAATTAGGTTACTTTCCCAATCTCTGAAAAAAATAAAAACAGAAACAAATAAAACAGAAATAAATAGCACACCTACCTAGGCGAGGTCTAGGTCGAAAGACCATTTCTAACCCTTTCACCTCCAGTGCACAATTATCCTGTAGCAAGGAGCCCCATGGAACTGACAGAGAAATTGACTGAATGAATCCTTCAGTGACTTCTAAAGGTGCATCTGCTGACTCCAGGATTTCATTGAGACACTAAAGAAAAAAGCCAAATTCAATTTGAAATGATACATATAAAAACACAAAATTGTTAACTTACTCAAAGATGCTGAATACATCCACACGTCAGGCATTGGGGATAAAGAAAGCAGAGAATAAGATAAAGATGATTCCTGGTCCTCACTAAGTTTACAAGATAGTATACCATGAAAGAGACACGTAATTAAAGTGTGATGAGTTGTATGACAGAGGAAATACATTGTGCTACTAGAGCACGTAATCATATCTAACCTGGAGATTCAAGGCAGGCCACCTGATGAAGTGCTGTTTTAAGGTAAGACCAGAAGTCTGAGAAGGAACTAACCAGGCCAGGCCAAGTGGTCCAGGAAGAGACAATAGCATGTGGAAGGATTAAAAGAAAGCAGAAGTTAGAGAAGTACAAGCATATATATTTGAGACACAAGAGTATTTGAAAAAGAAAAGCTGCTTTAGATTTTAGCAAGGTGCTTTAGGTTTTGCCAGCAGAGATAAGTCCAGATAGATAAGAGACAATGGGATCCAAAAAGCCTTGTAATGCCATTAAAGAATCTGAAATTTATCTCAAGATCAATGTGAAGTCATTAAAGGATTTTAAGCAAGGCACGGGCCGGCCCCGTGGCTCACTCGGGAGAGTACGGTGCTGATAACACCAAGGCCCCGGGTTCGGATCCCATATACAGATGGCCGGTTTGCTCACTGGCTGAGCGTGGTGCTCACAACACCAAGTCAAGGGTTAAGATCTCCTTACCGGTCATCTTTAAAAAAAAAAAAAAAAAAAAAAAGCAAGGCTACCTTGATGAGTTTCAAACTTTTAGTGGGCCCCTCTTGCTGACATGTAAAACCTTAATTGGAGAAAAGCAAAAACTCCTGCAGGAAGGTTATAATAGAAGTTATCGATATTGATTTGGCAAGGATAGCAACACTGAGAACAGTTAGAAGTAGAGGGATTTTTGAAATTTCTTTAGAAGCAGAATGAGTAATTGCATCATGAGGGATAAAGAAAAGAAAGAATTAAGAATGACATCCAGAAGGAACTAATAATGTACAAAATTACAGTTAGATATGAGACGAAGTTCTGGTGTTCTATTGCACAGTAGGGTGACTACAGTAAACAAGTGTATTGTATATTTTAAAACAGCTAGAAGAGAGGATTCTGAATGCTTTCACCACAAAGAACTGATAAACGTTTGAGGTAACGTATGCTAATTACCCTGATTTTATCATTACACAATATATACATCTATCAAAACATCACACTGTACCCCATAAATATGTGCAATTATTATGAGTCAATTAAGAATAAAATAAAACTTAAAAAAAAAAAGAGAACGACACCCAGGATGTTGGCTCAGGCAGTTGTTTATATAGAGGTACCATTTACGGAAACGGAGATGGAGATGGAGAAACCTAGAGAAGCAGGTTAGGGGTGAGATGAGTTCAGTTCCAAAGTGTGCAGTGAGGAGATATCTAGGTGGAGGTGTCCAGGAGGCAGCTGGATATTCTGGTCTAGAGCTTAGGAGCATCATCTGGACTAGAGATAGAGATGGACATTATAAACATAGGGATAACAAAAGCCACAGAGATGAGAAGAGATGCCTTTGGGAACTTACATAGAGTAAAATGATGGGAGATCTAACGCAGAACCCTAAGAAACACCAACATTTAAGAAACACTTTCAGAAGGAGGAGACCGCGAAGGAAACTATGAAAAAGGCAGACAAAGAAGAACAGGAAAAGTCAAGAATATCTCATGTCCCAGAAAACCATGGAAAGACAATATTAAAGAGAAGAGTGGTCAAGAGTGACAAAAACAAACAAGAAGTCAAAGATTTTTAAATGTGATTCAGTGATATTTAAAGTATTGTTGACCCCATCAAGAGCAATTTCAGCAGAGAGATAGGGCAAACCAGACTACAACAGAAGACAGATTGGATGTAAATAAAATTAGCAGAACAATTAAATGCAATTTGGTTTGTTTGTTTTTTACAGTGTGCTTTTTATTTTGTTGGTTTTTGTTGCTGTTTTTGCCTTTATTTTGCATTTTTTTGCCACTGGCCAGAACAAGGATCCAAATCCTGACCTTGGTGTTGTAAGACACACTTTAACCAAGGGAGGCAAGCCGACAATATACTCTTTAAATTAAAATAACAAATATTTGTTAAATGCCAGTTTACATGTAAAGTACTTTCTGTGTGCTATGTTGCATGGGGTAGTATTCTAATTCTTTTTCTTTACCCTAAAGCTAAATAGTGAGATTTGATATGGCTCATGTTTTATCTTTGGAGATTACTATTTTAAAAAGGCTTTCTTCAAGCTGAAGTTTGTGTAATCCTAAAGACTTTCCAAGGAATACATGGGCATGGATGGCTTTAAGGCATAAACATGCAGATCCTCTATCTCCAAATACATTCTCTCCTAAAACTGAGAAGAGTACATACAGTGGTGGCATCATATTGGGTCTCCTGTCCCACGGTCCCCTTGTACAATCTTCCTTCTCCCACTCAGTCAAAAAAGCCACATCTTTCTCCCTTCCTATATCCTCCTTTAGGTGCTAAGGCATAAAAACCTCCAGGCAGGGCCAGCAGTACAATTTCTGATCTTTCCCTATCTTATACAATTTTTTTGGCGTAAGAAAGTCAAAGAACTAAATGATACCACTACTGCGAAATCCCTCAGTTCTCATCTACTTATTTACAACATCAGTATTTCTCAAACTTGTGTCGATTTTAAAAATTTAGAATAAAATTTACGCTGAGCCTTACTGAATTCTCTCTGTAGATATATTCATCTATGGATGCATGAAATAATTAGGGAAGAGGAGAAAAAAATTAATTTTTAAGAAATTAATTTCCAATAAAAGTTTTTGTTTAAAAAAAAATCAGAAAAAAAATTTCTTGTGTTTAATTATCAAAATGTATAATAAATTTATATCAGTTTGATAAACTGCACACTTATAATAATTGTAATAACACAATCCAGAGGAAAAATCTTAACACTTAAAGGTTAATGATTATCTGAAGATACTGATAAGATGAATATGGTAAGCCCTAGAGTAACCACTGAGGAAATAACTAAAAAAAAAAAGATATTGTTAAAGGAAATATAACACTAGAAAATATTAATTTAATGCAAAAGAAAGCCCATTATCAATTTTAATTTATTCACATTTTTATCTAGAGAAATGATAACTATCAGTAAAATATTTAAGCATAAAATATATAAATTATGAGAGAATTTTACGTAAGGAGTAGAATGGACATTTGAGTACAATAGAAAAAGATACGATGTCAAATTTCCAAATATTAATGAAGAGCTTGTTCAAGTATTTTGAAATGGATAATGGTGGGTATTTAGATTCTAATAAGCAAAAAAAGTTATATTTTTTATAGCAATACTTCAACACAAGTTATCCTCTATAACTATTTAAACTTAAAATAAAAATTTGTTTAATCAAATTAAAAACATATAAGGGAATACGGTTTAAAAAAACAATTTAAGAGATAATTGAACAAATGTTTAAAGACCACACCTTTAAAACACAGCTTATATTCAGGTCCTAGCTCAGTCACTTACCAGCTGGATGGCTTTGGACAAGTACTTAACTTACGAGTCTTAACTTCCTCATCCTTAAAATAGGGCTAGTACCTATTTCATAGGGTTATTGTTACTATAAATGAGATAATACATGTAAAGCTACCATCATCGTTCCTGATACCAATTAAACACTTTTTAAATGTTGGCTATTCTTTATCTTCCATAGTGCTTACCTAATACAATTTTGAGCTTTATTAGAAATTCAAGGTGTGCTTGACAATTAAAGAAAAGCAAACATTACACGTTCCTTTTAATACTTATTTCTATAAGATTAACTGGGAAAAGAATACATCCTTGTCAATTTGAACCAAGGCATCAGAATTAAAATAGAGATACAATAGAGCATAACAATTTGCAAAAACTAGGGCTCGCAGTTAGCTCAGTTGGTTAGAGCTGGGTGTTTAGAACACCAAAGTCAAGGGCTGGGATCCCCATACTTGCCAGACACACACACACACACACACACACACACTGACTTAGATCAATTAACATTTAATTAGCACCTATTAATTTGTAAAAGGTCTTCGATTAATCACAGCAGAAACAAAACTAAAAAAAGAGAGTACGTTGGATTTTGTTGCTGAAAACAATGTCTATTAAAAATACTATTTTTTTAAAGTCATTATCTCCACAGGTTACGAAAGGTTTGAAAACATAGAAAGACTATCCCAACAAATCTAAAAGTCTTCTGAGCAAAGAGTTTGAAAAACAAATGGGTTTTAAACCCAATTTATACATATATATATATAAACCTATATATATAAACCTATATATATATAAACCTATATATATATATAAACCTATATATATATATATGCAACACTTTCCAATTAATTAGCAAAAATAATTAATTGAGATCAGGGAGGAAGGGAATGTCACTGCCAATTTGAACAAAATCCTTTACATAACTGATAGCTCAGAACTGAAACTTAGAGCCAATGATGCAATACTTCCATTAGGATCTATGAACCTTTGTAGGCATTTTTTTCAGTCATGAAAGTCAGTAAAAGTAAGTGTGAAAAGGAACTGAATCAGAACTTTGAATAGTTACGTCCAAGTGTCACATCAAGATCTTAGTTATCAACACGGCACACTAAAACAAATAAATCAACAACAGCATATGTTTACTGGATGTTCTGACATTCTTTTAGTCGACATAACCCTCATCTTGAAAGAGAACGAAACATAATCCTCATATTAAGTCTAGGCATAAACTGTTTTGCCAATGATCCTGAAGTCAAACTATAAAATTCAAATATCATCATCTCTGATTTCTCACAAGAATTAAGTAAAAACACACAAATGAAAGTGCCTAACACAATGCCTGACATAAATAGATGTTCAATAAATATTAACTGCCTTTCTCTTGGTCTAAAGCCATGTGATGTAATGAAGAAAGCATGGGCTTAGGAATTAGACAGGTTTGACCTCACACTGTACCACTTGCTAGCTGTGTGACTTGGGGCAAATTATTTAACTCCATCTGCAAAATGCAAATAATAATGCCCACCTTATAGGGTTAATGTGAAGTCATTAAAGAATAATGCACATAAAGACTCTTCACCCACAAAAGACATTTAATAAATGTCCAACAGTCCTCTTTCAAGAGTCTATTCATAACTGTACCAAAAGTATAGAATAACGTGTTGTTGAATTTAAAAATATCCATCAAATCCCTATCTTCTGGTAAGAATTATAGCAATACCTTGATACAGTACCTGGTTCCGTTTAATGAACTCAGGTGAAGTACTATGTCCAACATCACTTCGTTAATTATGGCAGCCTAATGTAGGACAGGGTCTTTCCACTACCTTGTGTACTCTCCCTAAAGTCATCCACTTACTGATGAAAGTATATGCTTATTTACACTCTCCACCACAAATTAATTTAAGGATAAGAATAAGGTGTTACCATAACTTAAGCTTTTCTATGGCTAAAGATGTAAGGGGAGAAGCCCCTCCAAACCCAAGGCTGAATATACTTTAAGTAAAATACTATGCACTGAATACACAAATGCGGGTAAAACTGTATCTGGTGAGTTGAAATATACATGAAGTACCTGCAAGACACGAGTCAACTCACAGCCTCTGGATGACATGTAGAAAACAGGTTTTAAAAATGTCTGAAAACTGCAGCTTCAGCGCTTTTGCAACACCGGCTTTTACGATCTGTCACGTGACGCAAACAGGCATAACTAAACAGCACTACTAGGGCCACACAGCCAGTCACAGTCTGGAAGCACAAACTGGCCTGGTAACCATATAATCAAGCAAAAGCAGGCAAACCGGCAGAGGAGGCCTTCACCTCACTTTTTTCCAGATGGCAAAATGCTGTTCCGAGACAAACAAGCAAACGCGGTGTGCAGGTAGCCAACCCAGAATAAATAACTAGGGATTCTGACATCCCAAAGGTCCTCTCCATCCGCAATCTTTCCGGAATGTCGCCCCATGAAATAGGGTGAAATTTGGTCGTCTCGGAACCCCGCGGCCCCTCACATCCCAACTGCAGGACTGATCACCTTTTCCCTGGACTCTTTTCAACCTGCTTCATAGATCCCGAAGCACTGACTCAATTTTTCCCATAGTGTAGACTCCATTACATGTGTTAAGTTTCTGGAACACGTGATTTGAGGGAGCAAACTTGCTAGAAACTAGATTAAACACCACTCTAACACATTTCTCTGAGCCCTGCCACACTTAGATCCAAACAATTCCCAGGGATGTGGACGTCACCAATCTTGGATGACACTCGGTCAAATCGCTCTAAGGAGAGCAGCGAGTCCCGCCCGGCTCGTCGCCGGCAGCTCTTACCCATTTGTCCAAGGGGACCTGGGCGAGGGACCCGGTGCCCTGATACAGGTCCAGGCTGAGCTGCTCCAGGCTCAGCTTCTCCTGCAGGAAGTGGCCCAGATACCTCTGCAGAAGGTACCGACAGGCCCTCTTCTTGATAGACTCCGAAAACGGCCAAGGCATGGTGAGGGGTGACAGCTGGGCCGGCTGGGGCTGCGGGCTGCGACGGCTCCGGCCTCGGGGTCCAAGCTCCGGCTCCAGGCCGCAAAGGCGGCGCCTCGCGTCCCGGCCGGCGTCTTCAGGCCGTGGCGGAGCCTAAGCCCGGGGCGGCCCCTTCATGCCCGCTCGGAGCCGGGCGTCCCTCAAGGCGACCCCATAACCTGCGCCGCGCCGCTCACGCTAGGCCTGGCGGGGACACGGCGTAGAGGAGTCCGGGTCGCCCCAGGCCCGGGGGCTTCCGAGGGGGTCCTGGTCGGCACAGAGAGAGAGTGCGAGGGAGCGCGGGGAGAGGCTACAGCGGCTGAGGCTGAGACTGAGGCAGACACTTCCACCGCCGCCGCGCGATGTATTTGTTGTCATCCGCGGGGCGCGCTCCCGGCTCTGGAGACGCTCCCAGCGCGTTCGCGAGACCCAGACTCCCCGCGCGCCGTCGGGCACTGGCGGAAGTGACGCCACACTGGGGGCCGGAGGAGGCGGGAAGAAGAGCCGGGAGCGGAACCGTTCCGTCGCCCAGGGGGCGGGGCAGACGGGGGTGGTGCCGGCTCGGCTCCAGTCGCCTCTCGCGGGAGGAAGAGGAGGATGCGGGCGAGTGCAGGTGAGCGGCTGCGGGGCCGGCTGCGGGCTAGCGCGCAGCCGCCGAGAGGGCTTGGGGGACGTGGGCGGGCGGTGGGGCCCTCCGGACGGAGACCTGGCGCAGCTGGGCAGGCCGCGAGGGGCGACGGGCAGAAAGGGCCCTGTGCCTGGGCTGACAGGGGTCTGGGGGCGGGTCCGGCCTGGGCTGTCCAGGTCCCCTCATACTCCGGCGCCCCGGAAACTGACGCTCTGGGGGCACTGGAGCCCCTCTCGAGCACCCCCACCCGACCCCCCCCCCCCCAGTATTGACCGGTGCCCACTGTCAGCGAGTTGTACGTCCCGCGCCTCGTTCAGGTATTGTTCGCAAAGCTTCCTCTTCGTCACCGTCCGTCTGGCGGTTAGCAGTTTGCACAGCGCTTCTCGTAGACGCCTACTTTGTCCTGGTTGTGCTACGCAAACGACCAGGAAGCTGGGTTTTCGAGACATTTGTGGGCAAAACTGCTCTCCCGGTCCCGCGGGAACCTCGGCGGAGCACTCGTGCTGGTGTGGGAACCTGCGCAATTGTATTTGCCTTTTAGGAGACGGCTCCTGCAGAGGCGGAGCCGGCTCTTGAGTTAGTCAACCCCCCGGGGCCTGGGTGCCGGGGTTCGGTGGCTCAGAAGCCGGATGTCCTGGGTTACAGTCCTTACACTGACACGTATGAGCCGAGCCACCTCGACCCGGCCACTGCCCTCTTGAGCCCCCTTTGCCAAGTGTGAGCGTGTTAGTATGTCCAAGGATTGTTAGGAACCATGAAACGGACGAACCAAAACTGAGACCTGAATTTAAATTGCTGTTTAATTAAGGATAGAAAATTAAGACCACCAGTTTAAGGAGTTAAACATCTACTATCTTGATAACTGTTTTATGAATACATTAGAAATACTAACATAGCCCAGAAATGTTGGGAGATGGAGAAAGACTGGGTTTTGTTTGCCGTAACCACCTTTTTGTTTTGGAACCAGTGTGCTCTCCAGTATATGTAGTTGCTTGGATTGTTAATCCCTCTCATTCTTTGTAGACTTATACCTAGTAATCTCAGTAACTTCAATTCCCTTGCTCTTCATTCAAAAATAATTGTTAAGTGTCCGTTGAATGAAAGTCACCGAAGTTGGTGGTGCGAAACATGTAAAGAAGAATCAGGCAAAACCTTCAGGGAGCTTATGTTCTGGAGTGGAATTTCCATTCATCTATTCTGTAAATATTTATTGATTATCTGCTATGTGCCAGGGACATGCTGGGTGCTGGGGATACAGCAGTGAGCAGATAGGTCCCTGCTTTTATGAAGCTTAGACTTTATCGAAGGGAGGAGAAACAGACAATAATCAGATGATATGCCACGTAGAGATAAATGCTGTAGTAAGGAAACAAAGGCAATGTAAAGGAAATTGAGGTAGGGGAGAGATTTGCCATTTTTATATAGGGTCTGAAGAGAAGGCCTGACTCACTTAATAAGATGCCATTTTAGCAGATACTTGGAGAAAGCTAGGAAGCAAGGGACCTGGGTACCTGGAAGAGTTGTTTTCCAGGCAGGGATAACAGGAAATGCAAGGCCCAGTCACAGGAGCATGCTTGATGAGTTCAAGGAGCATCAGGAGGGAGTGAAAGAAAGGGTGGAAGCTGAGGGAGAAAAGGGGAAGGAGCAGTCATATAGGGCCTTGTAGCCCATTGTAAGGACTTTGGTTTTTACCCCGGGTGAGATGGGTTTGAGATGAGGAGTGACATAATCTGGCCTAAGGTTTTACAGGATCTTTCTAACTGCTGTGTTGAAAACAGACTGGTGTGGGGGTGGGAGGGCCAAAAGTGAAAACAGCAAGATCAGTTAGAAGGACATAGCAGTAATCCAGGCAAAAGATGACTGTGGTTTAGACCAAAATGGTAGCAGTGAAGATGGTTAGAAGCAGTTGGATTCTGGATATATTTTGAGAATAAGACATGTTTGCAGATAATAATCATGATACTTGCCATAAAAGAAGTATAAACAAAGTGGTATGAAAAGTCAAAGGTGGGATCTCACCTGGTGGGGAATTAGAATAAGCCTTGGGAGGTTTGAACTGGACTTCTGATGAATGGGTGCAATTAGGGCTTTCAGTAACTGTTAAAAAAGTGGTTTCCTTTGCAACATAGAATTACATTCAGGCTATCCATAGGATGCCTGCAATTTCAGATATCAAAAAGGAAAATAAAAATTGAAGATTTTGCAATAACAAACATACTCCATTCAAAGTGTTAAGTGTATTGCCTTGTACATTTTATGCTTTCTAGGAGGAATTCAGCATAAATTTTAAGGTTTAGGACCTGTCATTATTACACCTTTAGCTCAAATAGGATACAAACTCATCCCAAGTCACAGTGCTATTTTTGGGTTTTATCAAAGTACCTATTACAAAATGTTAACACCTGGCATGAATTGAGGAAGATGAAAATAATTACTTACCCAAATATTGTCAGCTTTTTATGAATCATTTAAAGAGGTTTGAAGTGACAAGTTAGAAATTATATACCAGAAGCTTAATAGGTCATGTCAAAAATAATGATCTTTCAAAGAAATCCATGTTAACATGTGAAATAAAAGCCAGTGAGTTGTTGTTGACCTTTTTTTTTTAAGACTTGCACCAGAGGTAGGAATATGACGTCAGGGCTCCCATGTCCCTCAGCTCTTGGAAGAACCATACAAGACAGCAGCAGTTGCCACCCTACGCGATGTAAAGAACGCTGAACTTGGAATCCAACAGCTTGAGTTTCAGGGTTAGCACTTCTTTAAATATGTTTTAAATACTTTATTTTTAATATAGGATAATTGACAGATAATATTTCTTGAGCCTACCGGTGTCCAGCACTATTCTAAGCACTTTCCATATATTTACTCATTTAGTTTTCTCAGTATCACTCTCCCCTCCAATTGGCTGCAAAAGTTCAGCTGTTTGATAACAAATGCTCCCCCCATCCTCACCCTTACCCCATCACAGCACCCTGAGAATCATGGGTCTGACTATGTCTTGGTGAACAGGGGCAGCAGGTGAGGGGCTAGTCAGGTCTCTGTGCTCCAGGCCACTGACTCCTGGGAGCACAGAATCAGGCTGGGCATAGAGGCCTCTTCTCTGCCCAGACACCAGCAGGAGCTCCATCCAAGGGAGGCCAGGGCTGGCCAGAGGAGGAAGGGGAGGACAACAGAGGGGACTGGCCTATCACCAAGTTTAGGTCCTCTGGCCCAACTCTGCCATGTGCAGCTGCTGGGAGCTGGCCTTGGCTTAGCGAGGGGCCACCAGCACTCACACCGGCCTTGACTTCTTGGCCTTCTTCTCAGACCTCACAGCTTCATTGTGGGCTTTCTGCTTCTCTGCCAGTTTGTTGGCCCTACAGATTTTCCTCCTCTTGCCAAATATGATCTTGTTGTAAAAGTACTTCTTCCACTTCTTCATCATCACGATGGCCAGGCACTTGGCCTCACTCTCCTCCTCCTGGGCCAGCCACTGCTTGTCCTCCAACTTCACAGTGCCCACTGTCACCCTGGGCTTCTTCCCCTCTATTCTCTGCTCCTCCAGGGCTGTCAGTTGGGCCTCTTTTTCTGAACCAGCCTCCTCATCTTCCTCCTGTTCTTCATTTTCTCCCCCTTCATCACCATCACCTTCATTGTCTTCTTCCTCTTCCTCCTCCTCTTCATTCAAGTTTCCTGGTTCCTTTTCCCACTGCAGATTCGGCAGCTTCAGCTTCTCGGTTGGGATGTATTCCTCGTCCTCCTTGGACACAAAGGGCAAAAGGTGTGGGGCAGCTGCACCCCGGGAAGGTACTCTGCCACTGGGAGGAGGAGCCAGGCATTCAGAGTCAAACACCCACTTGGGCTGCTTGTAGTACCTGCCAGTGACAGAGGTCTGCTGCCCAGGCCGGTTGACAATCTGGTAGGTGTTGCAGGAGTCCATGACATCATAGGTGGCACCAATGCACAAAGACTTGTCCCAGGACACATCCTCCCCGAAAGTCCTCATGACAAAGGCCAGGCCCTCGCAGGACACCTTGCGATTCAGGAAGAACTTCAGGCCCTTAAAAAGCTTCTTGTGCTTTTCCTGTGCCTCCAAAAACAAAAACAAATTATACCAACAGATAGAGAAAGAGCTGGTATCTAAGTAATTTATTTTTGATGTTTTAAGGAATCATTTTTGGAAACTTTATACAAGATGATGTAATCTGCCAGAATAACTAATAGCAAGTGTAAGTTATTCCAATTTTTAAAAGTGCTGGCAACAGAATATTGCTCAGAATCTGGTAGAGAACCAACTTAGAGTTTAAATGGAAAGCAGTGGGGTTTTCTATTTTAAATGTCTATTTTTGTTTGTTTTTGGCAGCTGCCCAGTATGTGAATCTGAACCCTTGACCTTTGTATTATAACACTGCACTCTAACCAGCTAAGCTAACTGGCCAGCCCATATATCTGTTTAAATATCGATTTGTTTTATGTTATTTACAATGTACTTTATTTAAATATATTGCCAAATAATACTTATTTCCTAGGGGATTATATAGAAATAAGACTAATTTCTGAAATTTTTTTAACATTCATTTTTGAGAGTTTTTCCTTAGAATCTCATTTACAATTTCTTGTTTTGAAGAAAAGGTTTACAGAATTGTGATGTTGCTGCTTATTTATAGTTTTAAAAACTTTTCAGATTAGCACTATATTTCTTCACCCCGTCCTTAATCAACAAAAGCACAATGCAATTCTTTTGCCTCGATTTTTGATTGCTAGGTTGTGTATGTCTGTCATTGCTGAAAGCAGGGTGCAGAGTAATTTTATAAATTGATGTGTAAATGGAAAAATAGCCATTTTACTTGAATTAAAAGTACTCTGAGGGCCGGCCTGTGGCTCACTTGGGAGAGTGTAGTGCTGAGAACACCAAGGCCACAGGTTCGGATCCCTGTATAGGGATGGCCAGTCAAGCTCACTTGAGAGAGCGTGGTGCTGACAAAACCAAGTCAAGGGTTAAGATCCCCTTACCGGACATCTTTAAAAAAAAAAAAAAAAAAATGAAAAGTACTTTGTATTTTTAGTACTACAAATGATTCTGACATTTCAAAATAATGCCTCAAAGCTACCAAAATTAATCAGCTTTATTCATCTTTACTTTCAAAACAGTTGTTTGAAATGCAGATTAATTCAAACCTCTATTTCATTTGAAACTGACACTACTGGTTAGTTTAGCTACCAGTTTTTTTTAACTATCTTAATAATAGCCTTGTTTCTCTAAGAAAAATGTTTCTGCTTCCTACATCCTATACTTTCCAATATATCACATTTTTAATAGTTTTTTTTATTGCAAACATAATACATTTTCTTGTCACTGTAGAAAAAATAGAATATTAAAAAATTAAAGCCCACTATCAATAATTACCTTAACTTTTGGGCTGGCCCGTGGCTCACTCGGGAGAGTGCGGTGATGATAACACCAAGGCCATGGGTTCGGATCCTAGAAAAAATAATAATAATAATAATTACCTTAAGAAAGAACAATAGCATAACTGAAGTAAAAAGAGTTATAAAAACTTAAAGATGCCAATAATAAAGGTGTGGCCAAATATATATATATAAACAAACAAATAAAACTTAGAGAAGGCCTGACTCAGCACTAACCTTCCAACCTTCTACCAGCTCCTGCCTCTTCCTATTAACTTTATACTGCCAGACACAGTTCCTGGAATTTCTATCTTTTTAAATTAATTCCTTGAGTTAGGACAGTACTTCTCAACTTTTCACTTAAATGTTCCTCACTCAAATATTCCTGTAAGAGGCAAAAGAAACCCTAGTAGTATAGGGGTATAACCTAAAGAGGACATGGCTTGAGACTTCCAAACTGTCTTAGTCCATTCAGTGCTGCTATAACAGAATACCTGAGACCAGGTAATTTATAAAGAGCAGAGATTTATTTCTTACAGTTCTGGAGGCTGGAATGAGAGGCCCACATTTGTCTAGGGTCTTTCTGCTGCATCAATCCCATGGCAGAAGATGAGTGAGAGTGCGCAAGAGGGGGCTGAAGTTGCTTTTATAACAAACACTCTCGTGATAGGAAGCCCACTCCTGTGATGATATTAATCCATGCTTAAAGGTCCCACCTACCAATGCTATTTCATTGAGGATTAAGTTTCCAACACATGAACTTCGGGGGGTAGTTTCAAACCATAGCATAAACATTTGTGTTTTTTCCTTTAAAATTTTAGGCAGTTTTGCATCGTATTCCATAATATTGATACTATAACAATGTGAATTTTCTAAGAATGTCTCCATGTTTATCCTGTGGCTTTGTATTCCCCTTGTCACAGAGCTGAGTAACAGCTTGAGAAGCAGAGTTAGAATTTTTTCTGTGGTTTATTCATTCAGAAAATATTCAGTGAAGGGCTGGCCCATGGCCGTCTCACTCAGGAGAGTGTGGTGCTGATAACACCAAGGCCATAGGTTCGGATCCTATATAGGGATGGCCAGTTAGCTCACTGGGTGAGCATGGTGCTGACAACACCAAGTCAAGGGTTTAGATCTCCTTACCGGTCATCTTTAAAAAAAAAAAAAATTCAGTGAAGACCTTCTTTATGCCAAACACTTTGCTAGTGGTATAGACATCACAGGCCCCCATATTCCTTATTTGCACTGAGAAAAACTTATTTGCAAGGAGATATGATAAGTACGATAATACCAATGCAGAGATACTATTAAGGACAATATAGTGATTAAGTCTGTCTTGAGATCATTTGTGGAATCCTGTCTGAGCTGAAATTTGAAGGGTTAAAAGTCTTCAAGGTAATGTCAAAAGACATTTTTTTAAAGTTGAAAACGTGTATTACAGAAACATATGATAAGCATGTATCAAAATGTATGTAATTCATTAATGAAGGAACCAGCAAGATGGTAAAGTTGGTTCAGAGTAGTATTGGAGAGACCAAAGTCAAAGAAAGAAAAACTGATGGAACAGGATTTCAGTTAGTTCAGAACTGACTAGTGGGGTTTCCACTTCTGGCCAAGATAGAGTAAGAGACCACCCTATCTTAAATAACTAAAAAGTAGGCAAAAATATATGTAACAATGGTTTTCAAGACTTTGGGCATCAGGCAATGGACATTGATCCCTGGGAGGCAAGAAATAAGTGAGATAAGCTTATTACCCCAGTTTATGTCCTGGAGATGCTCTTGGTATGGCACTGAGAGGGAAAACCCAGGTAAAGCTTGACAGTCTTTCTGAATTGAGAAGATGGAGCTAGGAGCCCAGGAAGGCCAAGGCAGCTAGGACAGTGCTAGAAAGTAGAGAACTTTGCAGAGAGAAAGAGAGATGTGGATATATACAGAGGATCCCCCTCCAGCCTGTAACTGAATACTGATCAACCCATGGCTATGAGGACAGTATGGGGAAAGAACTACCCAAACAAGTTAGAGTAAACAATTTTCTGAGCTAAAGCAGAACCAGGGTGAAGGAGGGAGCAAAAATAAATAAGTAAATATAGCAGGACTAAGCATAGCTCCTGGTCTGTCACACAGAATGGAAAACCTCATAATTCACAGGGCATTGGTTAGTGTACTCAGAAAGGTTTTACCTCTAGTGGGACAAAATTAACCAGAGATTAAATGCAGATTTGGTATAGCCTAAAAAAGCCTAAACACATGTCCCAAAAGATTCAAGCTATTTACAGATAACTTAACTGTACCCCAGGACAATGTTCAATAATATTTATAGGAATATAAAAAATATCCAGCATCAAATTCACAATGTCTGGCATTCAGTCAAAAATACCAGGCCTATAAAGCAGCCGAATATAACCCATAATGAGGAGGAAAAATCTCAATTAAAACTAATCCAGAAGTAACACAATAAAATCAGTAGACAGGACATTAAAACACTTACTGTAACTGTATTTCATATGTTCAAAAAACTAGAGAAAAGATTGAACAAGTTAAGCAGAGACATGAAATGTTTTTTAAAATGATGAATTGATTAGAGACTGTAGAAGAAAAGATTAGCAAACTTGAAGACACAGCAATAGAAACTATTCAGAATGAAACACAGAAAGAAAAGAGACTGAAAAAATGTGTAAAGCAGAGGAATAGGACGCCTTCATTTGAACTAATATGCATGAAATTAAAGTCTCCAGAGAGGGGAGGGACAGATAAATGTGTGAAGAAATAATGGCCAGAGTTGTTCCAAATTTGTTGAAAACTATAAACCCACAGATGCAAGAAACTCAAGGAACCCCGAGCAAAAAAAGCATGAATAAAATTACACCAAGAGGAACAAAGATAACAATTTCAATTTTAAATTGACATTAGTTTTCTTATGAGAAACAATACAAACAAGATGATAGTAGAGAAACATCTTTAAAGATTTGTAAGGAAAAAAGACTGTCAATCTAGGATTCTATACCCAGCAAAAAATATCTGACAAAAATGAAGATGCAAGGAAAACTTGCTCAGATATTTCAAAGCTGAAAGAATTCATCAATAGTAGATTTACACTAGGGGAAATGACAAAGGAAGTCCTTCAGGTAGAAGGAAAATGATTCAGATCATATATGTAGATATAGATCAACACAAAGGAATAAGGAGCACCAGAAATATTAACTGTGGTTAAATATAAAATGCATATTTCTTATTATCCAAATTTTTTTGAAAAATAATTGGCTGTTTAAAGCAAAAATAACATGTATTATGAAGTTTCTAACATTTGTAGAAGTAAAATATATGACAAGGCTATACAGTATACTCATCAGATTTTTTTTTTTTTTTTTAAAGATGACGGTAAGGGGATCTTAACCCTTGACTTGGTGTTGTCAGCACCACGCTCTCCCAAGTGAGCGAACCAGCCATCCCTATATGGGATCCGAACCCGTGGCCTTGGTGTTTTCAGCACCACACTCTCCCAAGTGAGCCACAGGCTGGCCCTAAGATTCTTGTGCTGTATATGAAATGGTATAATATCAATTGAAGGTACATTGTGATAAATTAAAGATATATATTATAAAGTCTAAAGTAACCACCAAAAACATGCAACAAGAAATTATAGTTAATAAGCCTCCAAAGGATATAAAATAGAATCCTGAAATGTGGTCAGTCCAAAAGTAGGCAGAAAAATACAGAAAAGAAAATATAGTGTAGATGGGACAAATAGAAAACAAACAGTAATATAGTATATTTAAGCTCAACCATATCAATGATTATAGTAATCATATTAAACATAAATGTTCTAACCACCCCAAATAAAAGATAGAGTTTGCCAAATTGGATAAAAAAGCAGGACCGAACCATAAACCGCTAATAAGAAACCCACTTTTTATATAACAACATTATTTCCATTCTCAAGGCCTTAAAGCAACGTATTATATCAAAATCAAATTCCCATATCTATATGTCCGCACCCTGTCAAATTGAGCCTTCCCTACCTATCCATTATTCCGTTAACATTTTTCTCGTATTTCAGCTAGGCTAGTCTCTTTACAGCTCCTGCCACACCCCGTGCAGACATTTACTTAAGCTTTGTTGCTTAAGAAAATCCTTCACAACTCTCAAGACCTTTCTGCTTATCCATAATTATTTGTGCTTATTCCAGACCAGTTTTGACTGACCTGTTCCATGAGTCAAACCACATTGTAACTAACAATTATGTCATAGATCATGGAAAGTCAGAGCTCTTAGAACAGTGAGATATTTTCTGTCCATTTTCCTTATTTTATAGTTGAGAACCCCCGTGAGCCAAATGAGGTTGAATGGCCAACCCGGGTTCATACAAGTCTAGTGGTAGAGTTTGTAATAGGACCAAGATGTATCTTTATTTCTGTAATTATCAGCCACTTACAATTAAGTACATTTCTTTGGTTGTAATTATGATGTGTATGTGTGGCAGTAATATATGTAAATATGTCATGTGCCTGTCTTATTTCTCAAAATAGACTGTAAGTTACCAGTAGACATCTTTAATTGGTATTCTAGTGCTTATAAAAAAATGCTAGATATATTGATACACAGTGGATTATGATATTTGATTAATAGACTTAGAGTCTAAATAGACAAGATTGTAAAATGTAAGAATTCATCAGTTTTTACTATTTGAAACAATGATGGTTGATCTGCCTACACAGAGTAGTTAGGATTCAATTGTTATTTAAACAATTTTCAAATTTTGCTATTCATATAAAATAAGTTTAATTCATTGCCTTTACATCTGATTTTTTTCAACCATCATATAAACTCACTTCATTATCATATTATCTGCAAGTATACTGTAATGGATTGAATTATGTCCTCCCAAAACTCACTTGAATTGTGTCCCCCAAGTTTTATGTATTAGAAACTTGGCTCAAAAAAAAAAAAAAAAAAGAAACTTGGCTCCCACTGTGACTGTTCAGAGGGTAGGAGATCCTGTTATGGTAATTGAAAGGTGGAGCCTTGAAGAGATGATTGGATTGTAGGACCCTGCCATAGTGAATGGATTAAAAATGGTGGTCAGGGGCGTGGTTCTGAGGGCTTTAAAAGAAGAGAGAAGAGAGTCTTTCTCTTTCTTGGCCTCTGCTTTCTCTGCTCCACCATTTTCACAATGTGATACCCTGCCATCACTGTTGCCACCACCAAGGCCTTCACCAAATGTGTTGTTTGGACTTTGGACTTCCCAGTCTATGAAACTATAAGCAATAAGTTTTGTTTTCTTTACAAATTACCCAGTTCCATGTATTTTGTTATAAGCAACAGAAACAGACTAATACATACACACAGGGGTCTAACCTGTGCTTTCTGATGCAGTAGCCACTAGCTATTTAAATTTAAAAGAATAAAAATTAAACAGAATTTTAAGTTGAGGGAGAGGTTTAGGTCAAGGTGGCAGAATAGAGAGTCCCCAGTGTCGCTCTCTCCCACAAATCAATCAATTTACAACTATAAAAATGTAACATCAGCCAAGCTGGAGCTGCTGGAGCTCAAGGAAAGAGGAGGAGAGACTTACAGAGTTCATGAGGGCAGGAGAAACCACGATGAGAGAAAGAAAAAACTCTAAAGTGTTTCATGCCACGGCTGCTTTAAGGCTGGAACTGCTGAGCACATGGAGCAGTAGCTGGCAGAAGCCGCAGCTGTGCCCTTCAGATGGTGTTACTTGGAGGCGGCAGGGGAGAAGAGGGCCTCAGTGGCCCCTAGGACAGCAAGATCACTAATAGGGTTCCTGAGGACTGATGCAGGGGCAAGGAGCCAGAACAGCTGAAAAAGGGGAGCCATTCAGAGGCTGGTGAATCATTGCAAGAGACTGGCGCAGGGCCCACCCCATGGGAAATGTTTGGAGCACAGGCAGTGGGGGAGATAGGCCCACCAGGAGAACACTGGGACACAGCAAGGACAGCTCATCTGCTCCCCCAATCAGTGCAGGACCACTCAGAGGAGACTGATCAGGAGTATAGAATTGCATAGGGTACAGTTTGATGAAAAATCTCAGGCCCAGATCAGAGTTTCTACACAACCCAGGTGCACCAGGACTCTGGAGAACCCAAAGTACCTATAAGGTCAGCCATTAAACCCTGAGCTGCACAACAACCCTTCCCTAAGGAAACAGCAGCAAAGCAGCAATTTAGCTCAACAACACAGCTCAAGTCCTGGTTCCCACCGGAAGTTCCACCGTTTTAGAAGTAAGCAAAGGACAAAAAATTAGTTCTGGCCCAGGCACACCACCAGCGCCTTGGGGTCCGCCAGGGGACATGAGGTATGGAGCTGGGCACTGGACCCCTGCCCACAACCACTCATACCATCAGCACCTTGGGGCCCTACCCAGGAGCTTGGGACATGGAGAAGGGGGCCGGACCCCTCTCCCACAACCAGGCACACCATGCCAGCACATTGTGGCTTGCCTAGGGACCTGAGGCATGGAGAAGTGGACCAGACCCCCCCCTTCCCACAACCAGGTACACTGCGCCAGTGCCTCAGGGCCCACACGGGGACCTGAGGCATGGAGAAGGGGACTGGACCGCCCTCCCACAACCAGGCACACAGCACCAGTGCCTTGGGGCCCACCCGGGGACCCAAGGCTTGGATCTGGGGACCAGACCCCCCTCCCACAACCTGGCACACTGCCAGCACCAAGGAGCATGCCAAAAACATCAGCTCCATGTGGGTGGCCCACCACAGCCACCACAATAACCATTGCTGCTGCAAAAGCAGTTAGACACCACAACCACCATGCAGATGGTCCGCCAGCCACTGGAGTGCATTGACACAAGGAGAGTCACCAGCAGAGATAAAGAAAAGAAGAAGATGTCTTTCACCACAAAGCCCATTTCGGAGTGACAGAAAAAGCATCTGCTCTGTGATAATATTGGGGAACTGATCATATCTCTCAGCATTGAACAGATCATCTAGGCAACAAATCAACAGAGTAACCATTATTCTTTCAGAGGGAGAAAAGAAATCTAGGGTAATTAGAGGGGGGAGGGGGGAGAGAAAGGGGGATAGGGAGAGATTGGACAAGGGGCATAAAGAACAATTATGATTTGTAACAATATATATGCTAGTAATATTGATTTGATCAGCATATCTCAATGTCAAACCCCCAAAATATAATCAATTTTGATTCAATAAAAATTTTAATTAATTAATTAATTAAGTACCTCTGTCACACTGGCCAAACTTCAAGTGTTCAGTAACCACATGTGGTTAGTAGCTACTATATTGGACAGCACCAATGATGAACATTTCCATCATCACAGAAAGTTCTGTTCATCTAGAATTTCTTATATGATAATAAGTTATTTTGCCTACACAAAGGAAAACCAAAGATTTTTACATGATTCATGTTGATGGGTGAACCATTCTGGTAACCTGACAGCAGCTCTGATGTGTCAGTAGTAATTCTAGTAGTTGTCTCTTTGCTGAAATGGGCATGCAACCATCTTCAATGGTACAGGCTTCCGTAGTTGGGTATGTAGATAATCCATTGAGAATTAAGAAGAAAATATGTCTATTTCATTTTTACTTTCTGTTTAAATGCATATGTATGTGTTTCTTTGGGATTGTATTTATTTGGGGGGGGGAAAGAAAACGTTTTTTTTGCTCTTATTTTTTTTTTTTAATTGTACAGTTTTATGGGATGCAATTTGTTGTTTCAATGTATGTTTATATTATATAATGATTCAATCAGAGTAACTAGCGTATCTATCACTCTATTAGACCATTTCTGTTGCTTATAACAAAATACCTGAGACTGGGTAATTTGTAAGAAAACAAAATTTATTACTTGCACTTTGGAAGGCTGGGAAGTCCGAAGTCCAAGGAACACATCTGGTGAAGACCTTGGTGGTAACAATGACACAGCGGTCTCACATGGCAGAATGGCAGAGCAGAGAGAGAGAGCCCCTCATGCGCTCTCCTTTTAAAGTCCTCAGAGCCACACTTATGATCACCGTTAAACCATCAACTTATTAATCCACTTACTTGAGCATGGTCCTACTACCTAACCACCTCTTCAAGGCCCCACCTTTTAGTTACAGTAATATGATTCCCCACCCTCTTAGTTGAGTTTCTAATACATGGAACTTAGGGGACACAATTCAATCCACAGCAGTCTCCTAAACATTTATCATTTCTTTGTGGTTATGACTAGCTATTTTGAAATAGCAATACAATATTATTAGCTATCATCACCCTAGAGCACCAGAACTAATTCTTCCTATCTAACTGGAACTTTGTACCCATTTACCAATCTCTCCCCCTTCCCCTCTCCCTACTCCTTCCCCTTCCCTGTCTCTGTTAACTGCTATTCTACTTTTTTTTTTTTTCTTAATTGACCCATGATGATTGTATATTTTTATAGAGTACAGTGAGATTTGGGTACATTTATACGGTGTGCAATGATCATATCAGGGTAATTAGCATGTCCATCACTTCAAACACTTGTCACCTCTTTGTGTTAGAAATATTCACAATCCTCAATTAGCTACTAGCAGTTGTACAGTAATTTGTGGTTGACAGTAGTCTCCCTATATAACACTAGATCTTATTCTTTCTGTCTCTCTATAATATTGTATCCATTGACCACCCTCTCCCCATCCTCCCTACTTTCTCCCCTTACCAGTCTCTAGTAACCCCTTTTCTACTCTCCTGTGAGATCAACTTTGTTAGTTTCCACACGAGTGAGAACATGCAGTATTTCTTTTTCTGTGCCTGGCTTATTTCACTTAACATAATTTTCTCCAAGCTCATCGATGTTGTTGCAAATCGCAGAATTTCATCTTTTTTATGGCTAGGTAGTATTCCACGTGTATATATACCACATTTTCTTTATCAAATCAGCTGATGTTGGACATTTAGGTTGGTTACAAAACTTGGCTGTTGTAAATAGAGCTGCGATAAACATGGGACTGTAGGGATCCCTTTAAACATGTTAATTTCCTTTCCTTAGGATATATACTCAGTAGTGGGATTGCTGGATCATATGGTGGTTCTATGTGTAGTTCTTTGAGAAACCTCTATACTGTTTTCCATAATAGCTGTACTAATTTACATTCCCACCAACAATGTATATTAACAGTTCCTCTTTCTCCACATCTCACCAATATTGGTTATTTTCTGCCTTTTTAATAATAGCCATTCTAACCTAACTGGCGTGAGGTGATATCTCATTATGGTTTTGATTTGCATTTCTCTGACAATTAGTGATGTTGATGTTGAGCATTTTTTCATATACCTGTTGGCCATTTGTATGTCCTCTTTTGAGAAATGTCTATTCAGAATTGCCCATTTTTTAATCTGATGACTTGGGTTTTTTTACTATTGAGTTGTTTGAGTTTCTCATATACTCTGGATATTAATCCCTTGTTGGATGCATAGTTTGCAGACATTTTCTCCCATTCTGCAGGTTGTCTCTTCGCTCGGTTGTTTTCTTTGCTGTACAGAAGCTTTTTAGTTTGATATAATCCCATTTGTTTATTTTTGCAATTGTTGCCTGTGCTTTTGAGGTCTAATTCATAAAATCTTTGCCCAGTCCTATGTCCTGAAGTGTTTTCCCTATGTTTTCTTCTAGAAGTTGGAAATTTTTTAAACTGACATGTAATAATTATATATATTTATGGGTTATAGAGTAGGGTTTCGATACATGTATAAAATGTATGATGATCAATACAGGGTAACTAGCATATCCATCATCTCAAACATTTATCATTTCTTTGTGTTGAGAACATTCAAAATCCTCTCTTCGAGCTATTTCAAAATGTACAATAAATTTTGTTATAGTCACTTATTTACCTATTTTTAATGTTTTAATTGTGGTAGAATATGTATGTAAATACATACAATAAGGTGCTCAAAATATTTTGACTTATTGAGGTACGTAATGAAAAATTTAGAAACTGCTTTTCTAGTGTTCCATCAGTATGGCCACCCGATTGCTCTCTGCCTGCTTCTGTAATTCTGTCATCACCAGCTGACTTAATGTTTTCAAATTCCTCAAGAGAGGATCTGATTTGACAGGCCGGTCACCGTCCAGAATCAAGAGATTGGACAGAGCTCTTGACTCAGGACATGCATAAATAAGCCCCTTGCCAGACTTGAGATGGTGCCTTTAATTGAAACACCTATCCCCAGCATATTTGCTGTGATTATGATGCTAGAGTTAGAGTACAAAGCATGAAACCTATAATTAAGCAATCTTTCTACAGAAGGCAGGGAGCTTGGCAAGTAGTCTGGGCCTCTTTTAAGAGAACCATGTAAACTGTCTAGTACCTTACACTGCCCATATGATGTGTTTGTTAAAAGTAAATTAGGGCCCTCAAAAAAAAGGAAGGGTAGAAATCTCTTTGACAACCTTCATACTCTTTTCCTGCTGATGGAGTATAAACACTGTGGTAGACAGAATATTAGCCCATCAATGAGGTCCATCTCCTAATCCCCAAAACCTGCGAATATATTACCTTTTATGCCAAAAGGAACTTTACAGGTGCAATTTAAGTTAATGGCCTTGATTCAGAAAATTATCCTGAATTGGGTCCAAGTGGGCCCAGTGTAATCACAAGGTCCTTATTAGAAGGATACAGGTGCTGTGAAGAGTCAGAAAAAAGGAAACATGACCACAGAACCACAGGTTGGAGTGATGCGCTTTGAGGATAGAGGAAAGGACCATAAGCCAAAGAATTCAGATGGCCTCCAGAAAAGGCAGGAAAACAGATTGTTTTATGAATCCTCCAGAAGGAATAAAGCCCTGATAACACCCTAACTTTTGACTTCTCACCTCCAGAACAGTAAGACAATGAATGTGTGCTGTTTTAAGCCACTAAGTTTGTGATACTTTGTTACAGTAGCACAGGAAACCAATACAGACACATTTTGATATTCAAATTTTACAGAGCTCTTATTAAGCACTTTCTACAAGACAGGCACAAAAATATTCATCAGCATATCATCATCATCAGCAGCAGGGTTCCATTTTCTGAACTTTTTTTTACCTTCATAAGGCTGTTATAGAGATAAATCAATCACTACTTTTCATTTTGGGTAGATTCCTAAATTAGTTGGAACGATTTCTGTTGCCAGTAAAAGAATGAGAGTTTATTGGCTCCAACAAATTAAAAGTGTAAAGCTTGGTAAACCAGAATGGGCTTTGGTTGCGTTTTTCTGTGAATCTCTTGACTATTCTTTTCCCTTTGTCAGCATCATCCCTGGACTAGTGTCCCAGGAAGAATTCCGTGTGACTAGTTTACAAGTCTGTAATTGGAGATTAGTATCAGTCTTGGCCAAATTGGTTGGTTACTTTACTCAGTAGGGGAAGAGGGCATCATATAAAGTAATAACTAAAAATTTTATTAATTTGTATAATGCTTCAATAATAAAAGCTATCATTTTAATTTATATGAATCATCATCAAAGGTTCTGAATTTTTATACATCATTCAAAGACATTTCAGAGAAAATCTTCTAAAGTTCAGTCTTAGGAAAGGTGTCTTTCTCATTTTTGAAGCTTGGTACAAAAATAAAAAAAAATTAAAATAAAAAAGCTTACACAGCAAGAGTTTGGTGACCTACTTTACTATCCTGTGTGGATTTCTTCCATTCTAGTACTGGATTCTTCATCATACCCCATCATTAAGGTGCTAATTGCAATGAGTTCGACTCTTGCCTAAATAAAACTTTATAAGCTGTCAGGCTTTCTCATATAAACATATTTTACACATAATGATTATTATTTCTGACATCCATAATGGAGGTGCTTGATTACTTAAGCAAAATAAAGATGGTTGATATTCATGATGTTAAGGTATTTATAGTGGGCGGTCACATTTCCAAATCAAAAACTAACTTTGTAAAAATATAAAATAGGCCCATTTCTTATATATAATATCAAATATAATATTAAGCTGTGTATTGATTATTTTTAGAATAAGGTAGAAATGTTTAGAAAATCAAGTATTTTTATTGTCGTATACATTAAGTCAATTTTAGATTTCAGTTACCTGACAAATTGCTCCAGCAGTAATTGGTAATTGTATAATTACCTTGTATTGTTAGTAGTAACTAATTCTGTAAAATGCTATTGGAGACAAGATACATATCATTAGTTGAAATAGGATTGGAGGAATACATTATTCATACATTTGCTTATGTAATTTTTTAAAAATAGCTTTACATAGTTTATCTTAAATTGCCTTTAACAAATAGTTTTGATTTTTATAATATGCATATGACATGCAGCTATAGGGACTGTAGCTCTTAAAGATTTTTGCTGATAATTTAGAGCACTGGCTGCACACCAGAATCACTCAGGAGCTCTGAAAAAATACACGTCTCCCAGAGATTTTGATTCCATTTCTCTGCAGTGGGGTCAGTGCATTTGTATTTTTATAAGCTCTCCCAGGTGATTCTAAAGAGCAGCTGAGGCTGAGAACCACAAACTTAAAGGATTTCGGATATCACACAAATAGGGCACAAGTTAATAATTTCAGAAAAAGAATGATGTAACAGACATGGTATAAATAAATGTTCATAGAAGTTGTCAACATTATCAGAAAAAAAGTTGTTAAGGCTCCTTTTAAAAAATGAGTTTATTACTCATCAGGTCTAATTGGGAGGGTGGAGAAGAGGAACCTAGACCTTGACCACAGAGCTCAAGTAGAAAGGAAATGAATGTTTACTGAATACTGAGTGAGAGTGGTGCTACATTCAGGACAGCGGATTCTTAATCCATATCAGAGAAATAAAAATCTTAACTTACTTTTAAAGTCTTTCAGATAAAAATAAAGCACAATATCTTGTTCTGGAAAGCCCTTCTTATATTCCAAAGCAATTTCTCACTGATACATTTCAAATTTTAACAATATTCACTATCAGGAAAATCCTTTCTAACCTCAGTCACAGAAGAAGAGCTACCAGCCTGGCAGTAGTATTGGATCAAGGTAACATGAGAAATAAGATTTTTCAAAATACAATATTTGGGCCAGTTCAAATAAGTCATGAAAAGATGGGTTATTCAGTAAATGGTTTGGGGACAGTAGGCTATTCATTCGGTAAAAAAGCCATACAAAATAAATCCCAGATGGTTCAAAGAGTTGAATACAGATTGAGAATTTAGAAGACAATTTAGGGGATTTTTTTAATGTAACATGGGATAGGGAAAGCCTCTTAAGCAAAACCTTAAATCCAGATGTCATAAAAGGAACTATTGAGAGATAGTGTACTGTGGTAGATAACAACTTAAACTCCGATTTCAGATGACTTGGGTTAATTTCCATTTCTTTTTACAGCTGTATAATCTTGGAACTAAAATTATCCTATAAACTCCTAAAAGATGTTTACTCAAGGAAATACATATTAAAACAATGAGCTATCATTCTTTGCCTATCAAATTGGCATAAATTTAAAAGGTTTGGAAAGAATGTGGTAAAAAAAAAGAGTAAAGTCTCATATTCTATTAGAAGAGTATAAATCAGCAGCCCTTTTTTGAATAGCTAATTGGCAGTGTCTAGTAAAAGTTAAAATGACCATGCCCTTTGACTAAGTAATACCAGTTCTAAATATCTATCCTAGAAAAATAATTATACATTTAAAAATGAATATGTACCCCACAAATATGTATAATCATTTACATTTCAATTTTTAAAAAGTATGCACTAGAATTTTTACTGAGGCATTGTTCAAAATAGCTAAAAACTGTAAAATTGTAGGGCTGGCCAGTTAGCTCAGCTGGTTAGAGTACAGTGTTATAACACCAAGGTCAAGGACTGCAATCTCTGGGCCAGCCAGCTACCAAAAAAAAAAAAAAAAAAAAACTGTAATATTCTAAATGCTTATCAATATGGGAATTAACCTTTTAGGTGTAAGTGGAGAATAGAAATTTTTTTTTTGAAAATCCATAGGTGTCTGTAATTTTGCTGTGAAAACTACTGGAAATGGTTTAACACAATATTTTTCCTAAAAGAGATTAGCTAATTAGTGTTTTATACTAAGTAGCAATTGTAAGGCATAGCTAATTTTAATTAAATGGTCATATTTTGAATGTCTTTCCATAAACAAATTTTCTATCTACTTTTTTGCAGAATGGAAACAGACTATAATCCCATGGAACTAAGCAGTATGTCAGGATTTGAAGAAGGTTCAGAGCTTAATGGCTTTGAAGGAACTGATATGAAAGACATGAGGCTCGAAGCTGAAGCAGTGGTAAATGATGTTCTCTTTGCTGTTAACAACATGTTTGTCTCAAAAAGCCTGCGCTGTGCAGATGATGTGGCCTATATCAATGTGGAAACGAAGGAAAGAAACAGATACTGCCTGGAACTCACTGAAGCAGGTCTTAAGGTAACTTACTTTTCTTCTTAGAAAAAAAAAATCGTATCTTTACCACCTTATTAAAAGGAGATTGGTGGGGAGAGTGGGAAAGGGAAAGATGTAAAATGAGAACTGGACACTCAGTAATTTCCAAAAGTAATTTTTAAAGAAAACTTATTTCCTAGGAATTTTTAGACTGACTTTTTTTTTGGCAGCTGGCCAGTACAGGGATCTGAACCCTTGACCTTGGTGTTAGAGCACGGTGCTTTAAGCCTCTGAGCTAGCCAGACAGGCTATGGAATTTTTATTAATTTTAAATCTTTTGATCAGCATGGGGAAATTGATTTTTTTTTTTTGGCAGCTGGCCAGTATAGGGATCCAAGGAAATTGTTTTTTTTTTTTTTTTTTAAGAAAAAAGAAAAAAACATTTGATTTGCAGTGTATTTTGTTTTAATCATCACCTCCAAAGCTAATTTATTTCTCATCTGTAGCTAAATGTGTCAACCAAAATTATTCATTCTCTGCTTAATGTTTTGCAATTATTTCTAGGAAATCATTTCTAGAATTCTTTATAGAAGTAGTCTCAAATAAATAAATAATGATAAAAATATGAATTAATAATATATCATCTATCATGGCACCTTAATATAGTGGACCCTCATAATATGTGGGAATAAATAGGGTAAAAAACAGAAGCATGTTTGGGAATACAAAAATGAAATACTGTTTTTGTGTAGTTTTTGAAATTCCTTCTCTAAATTCCTTGTAGGAACAGGAATGGGTGAATCAAACCTTTTAAATCTTGAAAAAATAATTCTATAGGGAACATTTTGCTGGTGGTATTCCTGTGTTATAATAAATTGCTCAGATATTAAAGGTTGTATTAAAAATGTGAATATTCTAACTATTGATTGAATAATAGTGTCATTAGAAAATGACCTATGTAGGGCCGGCCTGTGGCTCACTAAGGAGAGTGTGGTGCTGATAACACCAAGGCCAACGGTTTGGATCCCTATATAGGGATGGCTGGTTGCTCACTTGGGAGAGCATGGTGCTGACAACACCAAGTCAAGGATTAAGATCCCCTTACTGGTCAACTTTTAAGAAAACAGAAAAAAATGACCTATGTAAACACTTGGGTTTTGTTTTCTGTACCAAAATGAAGACTAATTACTTATTAATTCACTGTTGCATTTCTCTTCTAGGTGGTAGGTTATGCTTTTGACCAGGTAGATGATCATTTACAGACTCCCTACCACGAAACAGTCTACTCCTTGTTGGATACGCTCAGCCCCGCTTACCGGGAAGCATTTGGAAATGCACTCCTTCACAGACTGGAAGCTTTGAAAAGGGATGGACAGTCATGACTAAGCTTTTTCCTTTCAGAGGGGGCTGCTGCTGGTACAGAATGTTGACAAAAAGCTTGAAATTCTTGCATATGTCATAGTAGAAAATGTACCTTTGGTTTTGTATCTTTATCACTTGCTTCAAATTTAGGCTCTTGACTCAGAACATTATTGACTAATGAATTGTCTTGGTTTCTTATTCATTAAGGGAATTCTGAGGCCATTCCTATGACACCATCATTAACACATTCAAATTTTTTCATTTATCTCTGCATTTCAAAACCTAATCAGTATTTCATTCTCTTATTATAGGGCTTTGATGCTGCCAGCACTCTCTTTTACATAGGAAGTTACATAGGATTTGCACAACAATATAGGAATTAGAATTACCTAATTTCAAACTTTGATTCAGCCTGCTAAATCAGGCATTTACTACTAGCTTGGACTGACTCTATATTAATTATTTTGCTATTAGCCTTATTGGAAACAAATTATCAACTAGTTTCCCCTGCACAAATTTTGAAATTCACTGCTTCACTTAATCTATTTATATTAGTAATATGGATTGATAAAGATTAATTAATTATATATTACTTAACTCTAGTATTAAGTGCAAAACAGGTACTGAAATAGTTCTTATTCCTTATTTGCAACAGCCAGCCAACTAAGCAGAGGATAAAACCGTTAGCAAATGAATGTAATAATTACTTGTTTCCAAGATAACCTAAAGCACATAAGCAAATACAGGAACAGGTTCCATTCTTTTTCTTAAAAAGCATCGTCAATGTGTGTGATTTAAAAGAAAGATTCTGGTTTCCTAGAAAACAATATTTTGGCCTGTGTTGATTCTTATTCTGAATGTTTGTTTACATAATATATAGTGTATATTCAGAAAGTATTTTTGCTTCAACGTTTACCTTCTATAATGTAGTGCTTTGTTATTCCCACAGCACCCCTCCTTCCCCAACAGATGTACAGTGTTCTGTCTCAGTGCTAAATGTGCAATGTAATATGAGTGCACTGAATAGGTTTGAAACCAAAGGATGAATGAAGCATTCAGAGACTTAATATTTGAAAAATGGATACTCTGTATTTTATATTTTATTACAGGTACTGATATTTATAAACCTAATAAATTGTACCATGCTGCTGCATGTTTTCAAGTACATGTTGAACAATAAGGATTTGGGGAGTTATGTTTTTTTAAATTGCCTAAAGCAGCTGCTGTAGGAATGTTGAACTAAAATTCTGCATCTGGACACAACTTCATAAATTTGTCATTTGCAGATTTGTTTATTTAAAAATAGGTACTTTTAGGCTCCGAAGATCATGTGGACCAGAGCAACTTAAAGTTCAGTTTGTGTCATTATGCATTGTCAAACTTATTTGGAATGCTTTAATTATGTTTTGTAATGCATGTTCATTTTCATCTTTATTTTCAGATGCTTATTAACTGTTTGGGCAATGAAGTCTAACTTCAGGTGAACTTTCATGATTAATCTCAGGCTAAATGTAAATTATATTTGTAAAGTTTGAATAAAATTCAGTTTACTCATTTTGAGTTAAGTATGAAGAAAAGTGATTGTTTGAAAATTGAAATTGTTCATTTTGTGATAAACGATTTATTCCAAGAGCTTCTGTTTCCATTTTGAATTCTGAAATGTTACATTTTGATTTGAAGTGAGTGAAGTGAGTTGCGCTTTTTATTACGATGAAAGAGAAACAGGGAGAGGACATTAGTAAAACTACACAAATAGGGCTGGTCCGTGGCTCACTTGGGAGAGTGTGGTGCTGATAACACCAAGGCCACGGGTTTGGATCCCTGTATAGGGATGGCTGGTTAGCTCACTTGGGAGAGCGTGGTGCTGACAACACCAAGTCAAGGGTTAAGATCCCCTTACCGGTCATCTTTTGAAAAATAAATAAATAAATAAAACTACACACATATACAGAGAACCTAGATATTAAAACCTCCATTTTACCTATACTGTTTAACCAGAAAAGTTAAGCCTTGATTTCACTTCTAAAGGAAAAAGAAAAAAACTTTAAGTAAATAACTCTTGGAGCTGGCCAGTTAGCTCAGCTGGTTAGAGCGCGGTATAGTAACACTACGGCCGGGGTTTGGATCCCCATACCGTCCAGCCGCCAAAAAAAAAATAATAAAATTAAAAATAAATAACTTACAAATCAGTAAGAAAAAAAAAATGAGAACAATGGGCGGGTGGCAGGGCAGAATGAGACCCAGGCTGCACGCGCCGGGCTACGGAGAAGAGCACTCGGGCGGGGACACCGCGCGACGCCCACGCCGCGGACCCAGCAGGGGCAGCCTCGGGCCCGGAGCCCCGCCCCCGCCAGGCACGCCCCGCCCCCAGAGAGTAGGACGGGGCCCGCCTCCTTAGCAACTGACGGGACGCTTTCGCCTTAGCAACCAGCGCGGCTCCCACCATGGCTCAAGAGGAAGCTGCTGCCCGGACGGAGAAAGTCATCCGGATCCAGAGGGTGTTTATAAACCTGCTGGACACCTACAGCAGCGGAAACATCGGGAAGGTGAGCGGCGGCGGCGGCTCAGAGCCGGACCCCAGCCCTCTGCGCCCCCGGCCAGCGAAGCCAGCGAGGGCCCGGCCACCGGGCGCTGTCGGGCCTCACCGAAGGGAGGGTCTAGTGTCCCGGGCACCGTCGATGCCCCCTGGACCCCAGCCCGCACCCGGGATAGACAATTGTGCCCACCTGGAAGCCCAGGTGTCTGGAGATGGCAGATCCAGCCCTGATTCCTCCCCTTTTAACGTGGGGAAACCGAGGCCGAAAGGAAGGAGGGGACTTGCCCAAGACCACATACAGAGTTGGGGGCAGGACCTGGGCATAGAGCCCAGCTCTCCTACCTTTTAACTGAGCTCTTTCCTCTCCGCCGCTGCCTCCACATAGTTGGGGGCCCTGAGTCCCATGAAGCTTTCTCACCTCTCTCCATATTTATTAGCCCTGGAAAATGAAACTATTCAAAAGGAGGACGCTGGGGCCCTTCATCTTAAAACGCTGTCCTCAAAAGAAGCCATGATTTTATCATTTTCCCCAGGAAGGACCCATTGATCTTAATGCTGTCCTGTGGAGCTACACAGAAGTCTAAGCTCACTCTGGGCAGACTTCTGTGAGGCCAATAGTTACACTTTCAGACAAGACAACGCTGCTTAAAATAGGGTAAGGCTACAGTACATACCATCTGTTTTAGTTTTCTAGGGCTGTAGTAACAAATTACCAGTAGCTGGGTTACTTAAAATAACATAAGTTATTTTCGCACAGTTCTTGAGGGAAACAAGTCCAAAATTAAGGTGTCCACAGGGCTGGTTCCAACTGGGGGCTCTGGGGAGAATCTGTTCCATGCTTCTCCTCTAGCTTCTGGTGGTTGCCAACAGTTCTTGGCACCCCTTGGCTAGTAGACCCATCATTCCAATCTCTGCCTCTTTCTTCAGTGTTGTTCTCCCCTGTGTCCAAATTTCCCCCTTAAGAACACTAGTCATTGTATTAGAGCCTACCCTAATCCAGTATGATTTCATATTAACTTGATTACATCTGCAAAGACCCTATTTCCAAATAAGGCCACATTCACGGGCTCTAGGAGAACAGGAATTTGGGGAGTGGAGGTGCCACTCAACCCAGTACGCCATCTAAAATTTACTAGTCAAAACACAGATTTTGGTATATAATTTCTATGTAAAAATACTGTATTTTATATAGTATGTAATTATATATGATAAACAAATATATGATATGTATATTATATGTCTACTAGAGAGGATTCAAAACATGATTCTACACTGCCAGAAAATGTAGAAAAGTAGGGGCAAGAACACAAAACTAAAACAATACATTAGCAATTTTTTTTTAAGGAAAGGAAGCCTTTGGGCCGACCGGTGGGTCACTTGGGAGAGTGTGGCGCTGACAACACCAAGTCAAGGGTTAAGATCCCCTTACTGGTCATCTTTTAAAAAAGAAAACAACAACAACAAAAAAAACAAGTATAGTGTGATCTTATTTGTGTTTTTCAAAAGGATAGATACTGATATAGAGAAAATAGATAAATAGATCGATTATCTATACTCAGAAAATATCTCAAAGGATAATCAAGAAACTGTCAACTATTATCATCTCTGGAATCTCTGGAGGATGGGATTCATTCATTCATGAGCACCTACTAAACGCTAAGCACAGTGAATAAGACAAAAAAAGTTTGCTGCCCTCAAGGACTCGTCTTCTGGAAACAGACAGGCAATAATTTTTCACATAAACAAGACATTTGAGTGATAAGTACTCTGGGGAAAGAGGATAAGATGACTGCTGGAAGAGAGCAGCTATTTTAAATACAGTTGCACGAAAGGGCTCTCTTGAAGGGTGACATTTAATATGGCATGCATAGGATGAGGATCAAGCCAAGGAAATAGTACTGAGAGGGCACAGCAAAGGTAAAATTTCCAAAGCAGGAATAAGCTGGGTGGTTTCTGAGAACAAAGTGGCTAGGGTGCAGTGAACCAGAGCTTCCAGGGCCAACCTCATTAGATGTGGCAGGCACCATGCCCAAGGCCCACAAAACTTTTAGGGGTCCAGAAGAGTATTTTAATTTCTTTTAAAATCAGAAAGAAACAAATGAAATTTTAGTGTCAAAGACTATGTTTGTCTTTATAGCATGCAGTCTTACAATACAATTTTTAGTGTTTTTTATGGAGGAGGGGCCCATGAAGGTCAGAACGTGGTGCTACTCAGCTCCTAAACAGTGATACACTCACAGTCAGCACTCCATAGATATTTGTTGCATAAATTACACTTGATCTTAGCCAAAAGGCTGAGAAGCGATTCTTGTTGCATAAATTAGTGAAGCAGAGTCAAGCACAGAGGTCCAGATCATGCGTGGCCTTGGTCAGGAGTTTGGTTTATATTCTAAATCCAAAGGAAAGCCATTGGAGTGTATAAAAAAGGAGGTAGCATGATTGAGATTAGGAATGAGAGAGGGAGGGGAGTTTAACTTTTTACTTTATGCCTTTTTAATCTCTGATTATTTTTTAAGACATAATACTTTTATCATAAAACTTCTTTTAGTATGCAGGCATCTTTTTCAAAAGCTTTTCAAAGAGGGAATTTTCTAGTTTGTCCTTAATTAATCAGGCCCTCTCTTTCTCAAATTCCAGGTAATTACTGTTAATCTGTCCTAAGCAACATGGGGGTGAGGATATGAAGCATATAAATGAAATGGAAGTCACGCGTCTCGTTTTCAGGCTTACATCCAGTTGGGCAATGCCACCCCAACCCCTTATCCCCCAGTTCCCTGCCCATGCAATCTTGGGCAAGTTACTTATTGCTGGGCATCAGTTTCCTCATCTATAAAATGGGATAATACAGTGGAATGTGTATGTGTAAGAGATAAATGAAAATATATATAATGTACCTGGGAGAAATATATTCCAATAAGAGGTTGAATCTGTCAGGGCCGGCCAGTGGCTCACTTGGAAGAGCGTGGTGCTGATGGCAACAAGGCCACGGGTTCAGATCCCTATATGGGGATGGCCGGTTAGCTCACTCAGGAGAGCGTGGTGCTAACAACACCAAGTCAAGGGTTAAGATACCCTTGCTGGTCATCTTTAAAAAAAAAAAAGAGGTTGAATCTGTCAATCTTGCATGCTAATTTGAACAGTTTTTAATCAAAGTAAATGATACTTATTTGTTTGGTTTTGTTATGTTTTTATTCTCAAGGTGTGGTAATGTCAAAATTATTTTTATATATTTAATATGTAATTTAAAATAAAATGGTTGTTTGCATATGTAAATGATTGTTTACTTATATATGAACAAAACTCTTAAACATTGGATAAGCCACCTCCAAGGATAGTTTTTGTAAAACAAGAAATGTTGCCAAGTTCGTTCTATTTCATTATTCAATATGGTAGCTGCTGGTCACATGTGGCCACTGAACACTTAAATGTGGCTAGTCCAGATGGAGATGTGCTATAAATGTAAAATGCACATTGAATTTCAAAGACTATGTATAAAACAAATTTAAAATACATCACTAACAATTTTTTATATTGATTACTTTTAAACTGATAATATTTAGAGTATATTGGATTAAATAAAACATTATTTGAATTAATTTCATCTTTTTCTTTTCACTTTTTTTATGTGGCTACTAGAAAATTTTAAATTACCCAAGTGACTCACATTACATTTCTATATACCTACTAGACAAGACAAACATCTTCACTGTAGCCCAGCTCCACATGTTGCTGGAGCAGGGCAGTATCCTTAAACAAGTTATTTAATTCAGAAGCACGTACTAGATTGAAAAAAAAAAAAAGCTATGTAAGCTCTCTGAGCCTGAGTTCCTCATCTATAAAATGGGGAATCATAACAGTATCCACTTCACCGTGTTGTTATGAGAATTAAATCGACTTAAATAAGATGACAGTTTGCAAAGCATTAGCTTTGCCTCTGTGGCATCTTGCAAGCCCTCGATAAAGAATAGTTTGTAGAATTATCATTCATTAGCTACCCTTGCTCTAATTTATTGTATTTGGGAAATTTCTGTTTTCTTGCAGTTTCTATCTAACTGTGTAGTTGGGGCTTCACTTGAAGAAATTACAGAAGAAGAGGAAGAAGAGGATGAAAATAAGCCAACTCTCCTGGAAGCCTCATCAGCCAAACTGAAAGAAGGCACATTCCAGATTGTGGGCACACTTTCCACACCCGAAAGCCATTGGCCCAACTTTGCCGTGGAGACATACTCTGTAAGTCCAGGTGGTTTTTGCTAGGAATAGACAAAGGGAAGAGTCACCTTTCATTGTGACACCCTTACAACATGTTACTCTTTCCTTCTCATTCCTTCCCTTCTGCAGATGTGGGGAGAGGGTGTAGTGAGGGGCAGGGCTGCGCTCTTGTCTTACTACTGTGGTGGAGATCAAGCACATTTTCTACACATTAAATTATTGGTGGAAGTTAAGACTTTAAATTAGACATTCTTGGAGAGGATGAATTGACTTGGACTTTCACACTCATAAAATTCTTCTCTAGACTGTGCGTAAAGCATATTCTACCCTGCATTACACAAGACAACTCTGTGTTATGGTGGGTGTGACTTGTGAAAGTGAAATATCCTTCAGTAAAAAGCCACTTACTTATACATGACACGTTTCTTTGCCCCCCATGGATTTGTCACCCCACTTCCCCTGGGTGACAGAGATGAAAGGATTACTCAAAGCCCATCTCCTCTGAGCAGTGAGAGACCCCAAAGTGGTTAATCTCCTGCCAGAACCCTCAAGCGAGAGGCATCCCTTCCTTGGGAAATTAACCCCGAATTGGGGTTCTCTTCCTGCATTTATTTTCCAGACCAGGAAGTTACAGGAAGAGAACATAGGTGGGGTTATAGTTTAACAATATAGGCTGGTAACTTTCAGTGAAACAAGTCAGATGATATTCCATTAGACAATTAAGTGATCTTACAGAAATTTCTCAGTATCTTTACATAACAATCAGTAGCTAGTCTGTCCTTGAGCCAGAAACCTTGCTGTGCCACAAATCTTTATCTTATACCAGAGACTTTATAGCCTGAGGAAAATTTCCAGTCTTCCATAAGGTTAATATTTGAAACTGCAAGGCTTCGGGAAACCAGGCCCTGTGAAGTACATTTGCTTTAAGAATCCTTTACATCTCCCCCCATTTTATTTATTTAAAAGAAAAAGCAAAAGCTATAGATCAGGTTGGCACAGTTAATACAAAAGCATTTAAAGCAAAGTTGGTATCATTTAGCATGGCAAGTCCTTTTAATTTACTTCAGGTGAGGACTGATGGTGTCATCATCTCTCAGGGCAGCTGCAGCGGCATCATTCCAGGTGCTGTGAATTGGGTGTAACTACCAATTGTTGAAACCCTGGAATGGGATTCTGCTCCATAAAATAGTTGATTCTGAGTCCAGAGAGTTTGTTATTGTTAATCTGTCCAGGACCTTACTGCTTTCAGAGGGTCTAGTCTTTTGTAAAATTTTTGATCAATTACAAGTCTTTTGTTTAAGAATAGGATGTCTCATCCAAGTTACAAACACCCTCTTTAAGGCCAGGAAAATTTAGAGAACTGCTTTTGTAGAGAAGATGTTATTTCCTCCTTTATGATCAAGGCATACCTCATAAAAGCATTGATGATCAATATCTTGATTGAAAAGGTCTTACTTTTCTTTGTCTAAATCTCTTGGTATTGGGAAGGCTCTTTCCCAGGTGGTGATTGAAAGAAGCACCTCTGCTCACTTTCTTTCAGTGATCTGCCCATCAGAGGGAAAGATGAACAGCAGGTTGAAGCAGCAGTTTAGGCCAAATTACGGCAAACATGAAAGAGAGATCAGCAACTTGGAAGTGAGACATGCTATCTTATATCCAAAGTCCTAAATTATATCCTGTTATAAAGAGAGAGAGAGTTAATTTTCATTGAACTTATAAAAATAGCCACATTGCCATAATAATCATAAGGATACTTAAAGTTATTAAATTTGGGGGGGATCACATAGGGAGAAAACAAATACTTGTACTTCTGTTTTAAATGACATTTTACCAAACTGTTGTTAGTTACAGATAGCTAAAGAGAGAGAGAGAGTTTTCTTAAATTTGGAAAACATTAGGAGAACCAGCAGTGTTTTAAAATAAGGAAATTATAAAAACCCATAATTCTTTTTAATTAATTTACCAATTAACTTTTGTTGTTTTGACCTTTGTGAGCAATTTCACAAACTCATCAGTTTTTTCATTAGAATTTTGGAACTTTAGTTTAAAGCTATGAACTCAAAGTTTGTCTGGAAACTGTACCTATCAGAGTTTTTTCATGGAATATTTGAAGACAGAACATTTTAAAATTATACTTAAACCAAGGTTATGACCGGTAGCATTTATATCAAGACACAGTTATTTAAGAACCTTACAATATTTGGAACACATATCTGTAACACCTTTAGTACTGACAATGTTTTCCCATATAGTCTAATTTATTAAATAAGCCAATTAGTTTTGATACATCTATTGTATATACTTTGAGAAATTCCAGGGCCCTTGGAATTCCTCAAAGTTATTTTAAACTTTCAGAATTTCGTGTTGGAAAGCTTTGTTAAATAACAAAAGGTTTAAATCATTTAGTTGAATAAGATCACAAATTACTACAAAAAATAAAACCAAAGTGACAAAGGGTTTTAAGAATCCTTTAAAGAGAGCACAAGAAATTATCATGAAATAAGTTTTTTAAACCAGTTATCTAAGGGACAAAGAAAACCTTTTACAACTTTGCATCAAGAGCAGTTAAGTGAAAAGACCTTTAGTTATCCTCTTTGATTAGTAAACCCAGGCAATGATGTGTGCTGATAAGAACATTTTTATACATTCAGGTTAGGAAATAGGTGTCCATTTATCAGAGCAAATTATACAAAGCCCAGTTTGAGTTTTAGCTATATTTACCAAATACATATTTATGGTTTCCCAGCCAAAAACTTGGTGTGTTAGATCTATACTCTTATCAGTTAATGCAAACTAGGGCCTATGCGATATTTGGCATAGGTTTCTTTTCACTAGCCATTTCAGGTCCCAGGTTTCCATGTGGCATTTGGAGCCATGTGGAGCTTAAGACAGAGGGCGGTATATACATAAAAGATATCATTTCTCCCAGCATGGCCAGGAGGCAGAGCTGAGATAATAAGGAGACATATTGACCTAGAGACAAATTTAGGTAAAAGGTTTGAATCAAATTTTGAAAATATGTTTATCAAAACTTTAGAAGATTTAAGTCACGTGAACTTGAAAAGTATACTTATTTATATAATGAGTGCGCATTAATTATAAGTCAATTTGGTACCTTGAGCATAACACAATTACACAAACAGACATGAACATATAGACATAACATACATCTTACACATGCATATATGCAGACATAAACCACAAGAGCAAACAAGGATCTTATAGGTTTTGTTCAAGATGTAAAAAAAAGCTCACTAGTGAAAAGGAGAGTCAGGTTTAGATTCTGTTATTTCCAAAAGACTTATTGGCGAGGCCTCACCCTGCCTTAAAGAAAGCAAGATAACAAATTTACATTGTAAAGCAAAGTATGCAAGCCCTTTCAAGAAGATGCAGAGAAGGGCCGGCCTGTGGCTCACTCAGCGGAGTGTGGTGCTGATAACACCAAGGCCACAGGTTTGGATTGCTATATAGGGATGGCCAGTTAGCTCACTTGGGAGAGCATGGTGCTGACAACAACAAGTCAAGGGTTAAGATCCCCTTACCAGTCATCTTTAAAAAAAAAAAAAAAAAGATGCAGAGAAGATTCTTTTTTTCTTCTTAGAAAATAGCATAGAATTCTACCATAGGATTTTGTGAAGAAGTACATAGATGAGACTAGAAAATAATTTAGAAGTCTGTTTAAAATGCCAGAAAATTTGAGACAATCTAGTTAAACAGGTAGATTTTAGTCTAGTTTTTGTTTTTTAAATGGGTTACTGAGCTCAAGAGCTGAGCCACCAATAAGAGATGAAACCATTTGACTCTTGAGGTTTTTAGGAGAAGAGCAGTAGACCCAAAATGGGTCTGGTTGGTACCATGGCTGCTTTTCTTCATAAAGCTCCAGAGTCTTCAAAGAATAAGAGTAGCACATGCAGTTGAGAAAAGAACCACTGCTTTTAAGAGAGGAGAGAAGCATTGTGCAGATAAGAAAGAAAAACATGCTCAAACAATACCAACGCTGTAAAGAAATATTAACTTCTTTTACTTTAGATTGTCCAATTTAAAGTTCTCTCAGTCACTGGCAAAGATTAAGTTTTATCCTTTTTTGGTGACATAAACATGTTTTAGTCTTTTGTTAAGGTCTTGGATAGGTCTCAGAGCAACTTGACATAGATTCCTAGTTGTTGGTGGGAAGCCTTAATGAGACCCATTGCATAATTAACCAGTGACCAATTTGTTCCCAAATTTTTATGTTAAGGCTCCTTTCCTTAAGGTATCAAGGACATGGTTGTTTAATATCCACTAACAGTTTTACAAGCTGCCATTCAGTTACTTATAGCCTGCTGCTTTAAGGAGACATAGGAGTTGTAATGTATGTTCAGTCTCCCCTTTTGTTAATGAATTATCCATATTTTAAAAGTAAAGAGAAGGAAAAAATATCTCCGGGGTTGAAAAGACCTAACTTTGACCTGCCGCAGGTGTGCAATCGTTAATCGAAAGCCACATAAGATTCCCTTACTGGGATGCATCTCCCTTATTAGGGACTCCCTTGCCGGGATGAACTGGATGTCCCTTTCCTCTCCAATGCTTGGCAGGTCAGTCTCTGATCCGTGGAGAACGTCCTCACATGGGGCACCATTTTGTTGCTTTGTTGCTTCACCCCCCATGGATTTGTCACCTCACTTACCCTAGGTGATGGAGATGCAAAGGATTACTAAAAGCCCATCTCTTCTGAGCAGTGAGAGACCCCAAAGCAGTTAACTTCCCTTGGGAATGCTCAAGCAAGAGGCATCCCTTTCTCAGGAAATTAACTCTTGCTTTTTCTTTTAAATAAATAAAATAGGGGGAGATGTAAAGGATTCTTAAAGCAAATGTACTTCACAGGGCCTGGTTTTCCAAAGCCTTGCAGTTTCAAATATTGACCTTGCAGAGGACTGGAAATTTTCCTCAGGCTGTAAGTCTCTGGTATAAGATAAAGATTTGTGGTACAGCAAGGTTTCTGGCTCAAGGACAGACTAGTTACTGATTGTTAATTAAAGATACTGAGAAATTTCTGTAAGATCACTTAATTGTCTAATGGAATATCATCTGACCTGTTTCACTGAGAGTTACCAGCCTATATTGTTAAACTATAACCCCACCTATGTTCTCTTCCTGCAACTTCCTGGTCTGAAAAATAAATGCAGGAAAAGAACCCCAATTCGGGGTTAATTTCCCAAGGAAGGGATGCCTCTCACTTGAGGGTTCTGGCAGGAGATTAACCACTTTGGGGTCTCTCACTGCTGAGAAGAGATGGGCTTTGAGTAATCCTTTCATCTCTGTCACCCAGGGGAAGTGGGGTGACAAATCTGTGGGGGGCAAAGCGACAATAACATACCATGGTAAGGACTGAATTGTGTCCCCCAAGTTTTATGTATTAGAAGTTTGATCTCCACTGTGACTGTTGGGAGGGTGGGAAATCCTATTATGGTCATTGAAAGGTGGGGCCTTGAAGAGATGATTAGATTGTGAGTACCCTGCCATAGTGAATGGTTTAATGGTGGTCATGGGTGTGGTTCTGAGGGCTTTAAAAGAAGAGCGCATGAGAGTCTCTCTCTGTCTGCTACACCATTCTGCCATGTGAGACCTCTGCATTACTGTCACCACCAAGGCCTTCACCAAATGTGTTCCCTGGACTTTGGATTTCACAGCCTCTGAAACTGCAAGCAATAAATTTCATGTTCTTACAAATTATGCAGTTTCAAGTATGTTGTTCTAAGTAACAGAAATGGACTAATACATACCATTATGTTGCTGTCTTATTGAGAAACAGTGCTGCTTCCATGTAACAAATTATACAACACAGTCCTTATCCTGAGACATTTAAATACCTTCAAGAAGATGTGTCCCTCTTTTCCTCCCAAGCTAACTTCTCTCTCCACCCAGCCTGCTACTCTCTGGACCCTACCATACAGTCTTATAAAGGCTAAATTCTGGAGCAGGTTTTTCTCTTTCTTCACCCAGCCTGTTCTTTTTATCCTTCATGATTTAACTCATGATGGCACCTCCTCCACAAAGCCCTCCCTGGTTCCTGCTTCTCCCCCATTCCCAGTTTAGTTTCTGAGCTCTTTTGTTATGCTCCCATAACATCCTTTACCTGCTTAGGTCATAACATTTCTCACACTTTATTGCCATTATTTGTCTATTGTGGGGCCTCAGAATATAACTGTCATCTACAGGGTAGAGACTGTGCCTTATTATCCTTGTGTTGATCGTGCATCTTTAGCAACTAGCACGATGACTGACACAAAGTGGCCCTCAATAAACATTTCTGAAATGAATGAAAGAGTCCCGTCCCAACATCTTTGGGATCTTTCTTTACCACTTATCCCCTTTCTGTCTCTTCTGGGTATTCACTTGCCACTGGCTTCTTCCTCTCCACCTATACACATGCTCAAATCTTTTCCCACAGTGAAAAATGCTTGATTCAGTCTCTTTCTCTGCCCCTGGTCCCTGCCACCGCTGAACTTCAGAAGGGGACCAGACAAATTTGCAGGCCTCATTACTTCACCTACAATTCCCTAGTCTGTCCACTTCTGGCAGGCTCCACCCCCACCACTTCACAGGAAATGCCCTGGCCAGTGTCACCAGGGATCTCCTAACTCTCAGGGGCTTATCTTCCTTGGCTTCCCAGCAGCAGCAGCCCAGCTTCCCAAGAGAAACTTTCCTTCCCTCTTTCTGCAACTGTGATGCCCTGATTTTTCTGTGCATCAGAGTGCTCATCCCCAAGTTCTTTTATTGACTCCTTTCTCTCTTTCCACCCTTTAAACAGAGTTTTCCGTGGAACTCTCACCTTTCTCATAATAGGTGTCCTTCTTATAGGTGTTCTTCTTTCTTGTCCAGTCCTGTGGCTTCAGCTCCCCATATAAGCCAATGCTTTTCGAACCTGTCTCCAGCCCTATTGACATACAAAAGGAACTGCCTTCTAGATCACTCCTGGTTGTACTGCAGGCATTGCTAAATCAACGTATCCAAACTGTATTTATTCCACCCCTCTATAAAACCACTCTGCCCTCTGTACTCCTGATCTTCATTAAAGATCTTCGGCTGGCTGGTTAGCCAGTTGGTTAGACCGTGGTGCTGATGACACTGAGCTCCAGGGTTTGATCCCTATACCAGCCAGCTGCCCCCCCAAAATTTTTTTTAATTAAAAAAAAAAGATCTTGCTTCCTCTATCAGTTGGGGCTGTTTTGGGCTAAGTAATAGGGAAAAAAATAACTAATAGGAAAAAAAAGGCAAGGCAAACTATATTAATAAATAAGGAAATTCATCAGCTTATGTAGCTGGCAGCCCAGAGGTAGAATGTTTTCAGGACTGATATGATCCAGGGGCTCCAGCACCTTTTCCTGCCCTTTCTTGAGCTCTGCCCTCCCCTGGGGGTGACTTCATCCTCAGGCTGGCAGCAAAGCTGCAATAATCCAGGGCCTTAGATTCATACACAATGACACCCTGATGAAGAAAACTTCCAGAAGGTCTCAGAGAAAGGAGGAAGAACAACCCCAGCAAGCATCTCCTTGAGTCCCCTGTCTAGAATTGAGTTATATGCCCTTTCCTGAACCAATCACTTGCCTTCAGATCAATAAGACTCATCCCCTAGGCCAAAGGATGGAGTTAATTATCCACAGGCTGCATAGAGCAGGATCTGAACAAAATTGGGGTTCTGGGAAAGAGGAAGAGGAAGTAGATGTTTGTAGACAACCAGCAGTGCTCCTTACATCATTCCTCATGCACTCACCCTCCACCGAAGCTGAAGGCCTCGGGTTGCTGTGGGCTCTTCCCTCACCCTTGCCTCCCACATCCTAGTGCTCATGGGATCCTCAACCCATCTCTTTGATAGCTCTCTAAGCAGCCCCTTCTTTCCATTCCCATAGCCATTTGCATGAGTTCAGATCATCATCTCTCACTATTTACCTGAATTTGACTCAGTGAATGTGTATTGAGCACCCCAAGGATCCAAGATGAACAAGGATCTCACAGCTAGCAGGGGCTCTGCAGCAGTACCGTAAACATGATGGCAGAGGTGTGCACACAGCAGCACCCAGGCCACTCTGAAAAGGGCAGCTGAAAAGTTTTTAGTCTTATCTATTGAGCCAGGCAAATGAAAGCTTCAAACTGTCCCTGCCAAACACACCGAGGTCCCCTAAGCTCCTCTGATCTTTAGGTCCTAGAGCCTCCAAAAGCACAAAGTCCTGCAGATGGCCATTTTTGGAAGGTTGGTACCTACTAGAGATGATGGGACTGAGGCTGGGCCTCCAGTGCCAAGTAGAGCTTGCCAAGCACATAAGGAAGGAATAAAACACCATACAAGAGGGAACACCTGGGAAAGTGTATGGCGTGCTTTGGAATAGAAAGTACCAGTTTAGCTAGAGCACGGGATGGGGGGAGCCCAGAGTAAGAAGCAAGGATAGCAGAAAAGGTGAGTAAGAGGGAAAACATTAGGTTGGTCCAGGTTGTAAAAGTTGCCTCCACCAATACATATGCTCAAATCTTTCCCACTGTAAAACACAGCAAACGATCTGCTATGCCCTGGGCATTCCAGACTCTTCTAGGTGAGCTCATATTAACCCTTTCAACCCAACTCAAATGTCAACTCCTCTGAGACATAATCACGTCTTCCTCCTAGTTCATCAAACCTCAAATGCAGCTCTGTGATAGCCCTTTCCATATTTGGGGCTGCCACATCAGGCTGTGTAGGTTGCATACTACCACAAGGGTACCTGGCTAAAGAAGTGAGTAGGGGCTGAATGGCAGCCTGTTCTTTTGGCTACACTGCGCCCCAGAGTGTATGCCTTCTTATAATTTTTCCACCAAGAGCAGGTTGCCTTTTTCTAATTTGTACAAAGGCTTCATGTGTGCTTAGTTGTGTCCTTGTCTACATAAGACTATAATTATTTGCTAAAAGTTTTCCCAGCAAAACACACACACATGATGCCCTGTAGTATCAGGAACTGTATATTATTCATTTTTACCTCTACCCTCAAGGTGAAAAGCAGGGCCCACAAATATTTGTTGGGAGAACAAATAAATGCATGAATGTGGTTACTCAACATCTGGTCAGGATGACTATTGTCTTGAAAATTCTTCATCTTCTTTATCTTGGACTGCATCTTGATTCTTCCTGTTCTTCCAGTGTTCTTTCTTCCTTTTGCCTGTGTGTCATTCCTAAATCTAGATCACCCCCAGGTGTACTAGGAGGGTAGTCCTTTCACACAGTCATGCTATTGATAAGGCTAAAATTGATGTTTGGATCAACATTGTCAGAGTGTCTTCCCTCTTGCACATTCAGTCCAGAAAATAAACTGAATGGCTGGTGTATGGGTTGAATTTTGTCCCCCCAAAAAGATATGTTGAGTCCTAATCCCTAGTACCTCGAATGTGACCTTACTTGGAGATAGAGTCTTTACAAAGGAAATCAAGTTAAAAGGTCATTAAGGTTGGACTGTGATCCAATATGACTGATGTCTATGTCACTGGTCTGTGACACATTTGTTTTATAAAAAGAGGAAATTTAGACACAGACATGTACACAGGGAGAATGCCATGTGAACATCAAGGCAGAGATCAAGATGATGCATCTATAAGCCAAGGAATGTCAAAGACTTCAAGCAAACCACCAGAAGCTAGAGGAGAGACCTGGAGCAGATTCTCCCTCACAACCCTTAGGAGGAACCAGCCCTGCTGAAACCTTGGTCTTTCACCCTCCAGAACTGTGAGACAGTAAATTTCTGTTGTTTAGGGCACTCAATTTGTAGTACTTTGTTAAAATAGCTCTAGCAAACTATTGCAAATGGTGCAAAAGGACTTAGAGAATAGGGCTGGAGAAACTAGCGGGCCAAGGTATGCTGTTGAATTGAACAAGGATGTGTTAACCTCACCAAGGCAGTCCTGTCCTTTCCTAAGGAAAAGCATCTACTTTCCTCTGTTCTCCAACCAAGTTGTGTGGTATGAGACCAAGTTTGATTTGAAAAGTTCTTCTTTAATGCAACTGGTCAAGGAAATATCTGATGCAGGGGACAAGGAAATAACAACAAATGCAAATCTTGGTTTGGAAATCCAGGGTCTTTTTAAGGTTTTTTGTTTGTTTGTTTGCTTGTTTGCAGCTGGCTGGTATGTTGATCAGAACCATTGACCTTGGTGTTATCAATATTGAGTTGTTATGGTTATCTTAGTACTCACCCATGCTATTGTCCTGTTGGGAAATGTGCTGGCATCCAAGCAGCAGGGAATGATTAGCTAAAACACGGTGATCACCAAAGTTATTTTGGCTCATGTAAGAACTTTACATTTTTAACCATTAAAAGTTTCTGTACTTTAAAAATATTCCCAACCGTCAACTGTAATAAGGTACCTTTCATCTAGAAAGAGAACAGATTAATTCCATCTTGAGGATTCTGAAACAATCCAGATTAATCACTCATCAGCACTTATGAGTGATTCATGATATATAATTTCTCAAATAATCTTACACAGAGTTTGAGTTAGCTTTAAATGCCTCATTCATCTTCTTCCAGTGTGTTCTAATTCTTCCCTTCTGAATTGGAGTTTAACAGCATGCATATATAGTACCTAAGATCATTGTGCAATTTTTTAATTATCTGTTCCAGGCTATTTTCACAAACTTCTCTGTTATTTGAAAACTATACACAGAAGAGAGCCAAACTTTCATTTTAAATAGAAATCCTTCTGCAAGCATTTCCTGTGGGACTCTTCATTGTAGCATATCTAATTTGGAAATTGTCATTCCACCTAAATATTAAGGTTACCTTGTTGGCTTCTTAAAGCAAATGACTGTCAATTTTCTTTTTCAGGCCATCTCTCGAGAAGACCTTCTTATGCGCCTGCTGGAGTGTGATGTTATTATTTATAACATCACTGAGAGCCATCAGCAGGTGGAAGAAGCCATATGGGCAGTCTCTGGTCAGTGAAGTGCACTCTTTTATCTTCAGGGATGCTATTTTTGTGCAGATTGCTTTACCTAAGAGTCATCTAATGAACACTAGGCAAATTAGGGCCATGAAAAAACTGGTCTGAGGGCCGATCCCATGGCGCACTCGGGAGAGTGCGGCACTGGGAGCGCAGCAGCGCTCCCGCCGCGGGTTCAGATCCTATATAGGGAAGGCCTGTGTGCTCACTGGCTGAGCGTGGTGCGGCTGGTCACAAAAAAGACAAAAAAAAAAAAAAAAAAAAAACTGGTCTGAGACTTACCTAAATGTATGAAATCCATGCTAATGAATATGCCTGTGAATAGGTACTTCTGAAGAATGGAATATTTTTAATCATCAGAAGAAAGGAGACATTAGCTTTAAAATTCGACCTTGATTCATTCCACAAGCACTGCTTAAGGAGATAGGGACAATGTACTAGAGATATACAAAGACAATGAAAGGCTTATACCCGTAAGGCACTTGTAGTCACACAATAGACCTAAGGCAGGCATGAGAAACTTCAATGCAAGATAGGGTCACTAGAAAGCTGTACACAAGAGTGATGTGACTGTAAGAGGAGAGGGAGTATTTCTAACTGTAAGGATTCCATCCATTCAACAAATGTTCCCTGATGGCAAAGGTCGGGGAGGGCGTGTAGAGAATGCTTGCATTTTGAAAATGCTTTGAAAAATGTAATGAACTCTTACGACCTCAGGTCTAAGAGAACAAAGCGGCATTTAGCAGTTTGGTGCTTTTGTGATTCATCTCCTCATTAAACCTGGAGCAAGGGAGAAAGCAAATTGTCTTATCTGAATAATTATTCTGGAATAGAACAACCAGAAAGGACACTCGGCATCTTACATTTCAATACCTTCGATATTTTTGTTTTATGCAGATTAGATCAGGGGTCCTTAAACTTTTTCTGTTAAGGGCTAGATAGAAAATATTTTTTGGATTTGCAGGCCAACTACTCTGCCATTGTAGAGGAAAAGTAGCCATAAACAACATGTAGTGAGTGGGCTGGGTTTCAATAAAACTTAATATAAAGAACAGGCAGTACTTTGCCCCTTGAATTAGATCAACAGCAAAACTATATTTTGGCTTAATTTCAAAGAAATGGAATGGAGCCTCAGGAATGACTGTACCATATGCAGGGAAATGATGACAGAAAAGTACTGTCTGTGGATGTGTGAGATTCCCCAAGAGCTTAGAATGTTTGATTTTTCATTTATAACTTAGTGCCTAAATTTCATCCAGTAAGATATAAATCAAAAACATACACATATTGTCAACTTTTGGAATAGAGCTTGTTTAAAGCCTACTTTCTGCATTTGGTCCCTTTGCAAATATTTATAGATGATGTATAATTGCACCATCTAAAATAATAATCCAAGCTAATGTTTATTGAACACTTACTTATTTTGTGCCAGGCTCTGAAAATTGATTTTTCTTATAATGTATACTTGCAATTTTCTTTAAACTTCTAATATTTTTTGCTGAAATAAAACCTGGACACATTTTGAAAATTAAAAAGCACAACAGGGTTTAGAATAAAGAGCAACAATTCACTGCATTTCCTGATGACCTTATCCCCACTCTCTCATTTAACCCAGTTTCTTTTAAAACAAAAAGATGCCTACATGGATGTCCCTTGATTGTGAATTTTGGACATGAGTCATTCCTGCTGTGACAGATGACTATTTTTTTTTTTTTTTTTAAAGATGACTGGTAAGGGGATCTTAACCCTTGGCTTGGTGTTGTCAGCACCATGCTCACCCAGTGAGCTAACCGGCCATCCCTATGTAGGATCCGAACCCGTGGCCTTGGTGTTATCAGCACCACACTCTACCGAGTGAGCCACGGGCCGGCCCGACAGATGACTATTGACCCTTTCATAGGACTACCCCACTGCCCCTCAAGGGAACTTAATCCTTTCTCAAACTTTGACCCAGTATTTATTTTTATGAGCTTTAAAATGTAAAGTACATTTTACTGCTTCCATCTTCATTCTAAAGAAGAGCTTTAAATAATTAGGAAAATTTTACTTCTCTATTTGGAGAAAAGGTTTTAACTGAATTACTTTGTTTTTGAGATATAGAATGTGTGTGTCTGCCAGGAAGTGTAGTCAGAGACCTTCAGTCTGTCACCAGAGTCACCTGGGGGACATGGGGATGGTGGGACTGTGGAGAACAGGAGCGGAGACTTGGTCATTTTACCTGATGCACATTCTTAGATTTTGTTTTTCTTTTGGTGGATATATATTACTTTTCAATAACATTTTATCAGATTATTTTTAATTGTTTTAGAATGCTCCTACCTTCACTTTCACAGATACTATGAAAGGAAGGCAAGATGATATGGGAGACAGGAATACATTATTAGAAATGAGAGAAAACATCTGCATATATGGGCAATGGGTGTGTTCAAAAGGGAACAAACAGATTGTTTTAGACCCATTACAAATATCATACATAAAAGGTCCAGCTAGAGGACCTCAAAGTGTGCCATGGATTCACAAAATAGGCCAGTCTGAAGCGCAGCAGAGCGGAAAGGTTGAAAGAGCAGAATTAAATTGAAGAGACAAGTTTTATTATTAGAATAAAAATAGAAAATAAAATTAACATTCAAAATTGAGATTAATACGCAAACATAGTTTACTTAGACTTAATGCAATAATGCTTTTTGATCTTAGGGTAGGAATCCATACATTTATTAGATTCAGGACAACAGCATTTCATTGTTTTGCTTGTTGCTTAGGGAATCACCTCATGAGACCAAAAATGTACCATGACAACTGTATCTCTTAGACCCTCTGACAACTTAATTGGATTTCACTTTATAGTTTAGATTTTGTTCTGGAAAAATATACATCATGAAGAATATTTTAGTAGAATCACTAGCTGAGATTCAATGCTTAAATGTGTAGAGAGCCCTCCTGCAAAATGACCAACGTTTTGGAAATCAAATACTCAGCCTTCTGTGCACCTCCATTCTAAGTGCCCATTCCTATGGATTGTTCACGACCAAGCATTCCCACCTTACCAATGCTCTCCAGCACACACTCGGCTCCCGTGGTGGAGGCCACTCTCCCCTCGGCCAGATGGAGTGGGAAGGGTAGATAGAGCCCAGATTACTCCCTCCCATGACAGCTTAAGCTAAACAGGGTTGCCTTTTTTGACATCTTAGGAGCGTCTTCCCTTCTGATCTGCATCCCCCATGCCCAACCTACTCCATGCATCCGGCCAGATGTCGTAGTGGGGAGAGCGCAGGTCTAGCAGCCAGGCTGTCGGGATTGGACTCTCAGTCCCATCACTTCCTCTATGGTTCTGGCAAAACTGTCCTCCATTTCCCCATCTGTAAAACACAGATAAGAGCAGTACCTATCACAGAGTCGGGAGAATTCAGTAAAGCCCTCCAAAAAAGTGAAAGCACACTGCCACAGGCCAGGAAATAGGAAGGGGCTAAACTTTTTAACTGAATTCATATGGCATCAGGCAACTGGCAGGAGAACTTGAATGACGGGGATGGGACAATGAGGCATCAGAGGTAACAGCACCCTGCTGTTAAGTTGCTCCTTGAAGAAAGTCCCACTGGTAACTAACAGTACACACAATTTCAAAAGCAAGTTCTGCACAGATCCAAATAACCCTTACACTTTTTGGCCCTACAGCACTGAATGAAGAAGTCAGCCATTTTGAAAAGCGAAAGGTATTTATTTTAGTATCCACGGTGATGACTTGGGCACGATCAAGACCTCTGGACCCTGTAAGTAGAGCATCAGCTTTCCTTTATGTACCATTTCACCTTTAATACCTTGTAAGCTGTATGCAGCAGGAACTTTCTACAGTGAGTTGTATATTCTTACACTCCTAAGTCCTATCCCACAGTAAGCACTCAACAGAGTCCATTGACCATAAGCACATTCAGTTCTAAGGGATTTCGTTGTTTTCTATGCCACTAAGAAAGAAAAAAAAATTCTGCTTATTAAATTATAGCAGTGCTTGCTTATCACTTATACTTTTTGTTTTAAACATATTAAAAGAGCTCTCTTTTAGACTTCTTTAGATCTATATTTTTGTCACATACATCCTTTTTTTTTTTTTTAAATAAAAATACTTTATTGTGCAAATCCCATGAGGGTTCTAATCTTAAGGGCCAAGCCCACAGTCCCTGGCTCCAAGACTGCTCTTTGATCCCACCCTGGCCTGAAGTGCCAGGGTCTCCTGTGGAGTGTGCAGGTGCCCACAAGTATGCCCATGTGACAGTGTGACACTGTAACAGCCTCGAGGTGAAGATAGGTGGGGCAGAGTGAGGTCCCCACCTGCCCAGGTTCAGGGTCCACAAGGGTCCACACAGTCCTTTCCACTGCAGAACATGTGGTACATGCTGGTGGGAGGGAACGTGGCCACGGCACTGCAGGGAGCCCACCTGGATGGCCGCCAGCAAGGCCAACCAGCCCCTATCATGCAACAGGGAGCTGGCTTCCACCTTCATATATGAGAACACGCCCAGACACAGCATCCACAAAGACTATCCCAGCAGAAGTGCCCATCATAGACGGGTGGGGGCTCAGGATCTCCAGCACCATCAGCTAGGCTCCAAAGAGCATGCCCAGTGGAGAGAGGCCACCCAGCCCTGCCAGGGACCTGCACAGTGTGGCAACGGCCAGGCAGCAGGCAAGGGGGTTGATGACACTGCCCAGCACAGCGGCCAGGTGCCCACAGGGCAAGCAGGAGAAGCTCTGCACAGCAGGCAGCACACCGTTGGTCAGCACATTGGTAATGGCCAGCAAGCCCAGCAGGCGGGCACCATGGGCCCAGAGCAGCCGATGGGCCTCAGGGTCTGGGCCAGGGGTGGTGCCCACCACTTGACTCAGGGGCTCCTGCAACGGTGAGGCCTCTTCTTTTTCCTTTGCCCCATACATTCTTGTACATATATTAAAACAAAAATATAAGCAAAATACAGTGGTTATGGTATTCCCAAAACTTCATTGTCAGAGTGCAAATCACACCTGAATCACACCTACATTCTGTCTTTTTCGACACCATTAACTCAGTATAAAACCTGCATCGTGTAATTTACCTGTAGGTACTTTCCTATAAAGCACATGGTTATTACATTGCAAGAAAAAGCGGACCGTAGTCATTCTTCCACCATTGCTTATTCTCTTTACTAACATCGAACTGACATTTGCTGCTCCATTTCTGTGCCTTTGCACCTACACAACACCTTCTGCTTCAGTGCTGAATCACAGTATAAACTTTTAAAAGACATTTTAAAAGGCAATTAAATCAACATGAGTAGTACCTAAATCAATGTGAAGTGACAACAATATGAACAGAGTGTTCAAATCACCCAGGCACCAGCAATAACAACGTCAATGCTTCCTGTTTGACCATAATGATTATAAGCCATTGTTTACAAGACACATTGTAATTTCAGAGACATTAAATGTGAAAAAAATGCATATGTTAGACTCATTGGAAAATATTATTTTTAAAAAGGAAATATTGGGCCGAGCCCGTGGCGCACTCGGTAGAGTGCTGCGCTGGGAGCGCGCGGGTTCGGATCCTACATAGGAATGACCGGTGCACTCACTGGCTGAGTGCCGGTCACGGAAAAAAAAAAAAAAAAAAAAAAAAAGGAAATATTTAGGGACTTATCTCTTTTATTGTACCAAATGCCATTTGTTCGTTTAGTTGTCTCTCCCTTGGTGGACTGAGAGATCCCTGAAGGCAGGGACCACAGGTTTTATGTCCTTTTTTGGTAAAGTTCACTCACCTACTCCATTTAGTTGCCATCACCTCAAGGAGCAGGTCAGGTAATTTTATTCCTATTAAGTTCCTTCCCTCTAGTTAAGTGTCTGCTACATAATAATCATTGGGCATCCAGCTAGCTGACCATTGTGCTGGCTTCGCGACTGATTTTCCCCAGTAACTTAAGCAAAATGGGAAATTGACTGACTCATAATTGAAGATTACTGTTGAACTTCAGGCACAGCTGGGTCTAGAGGCGTAAGCAATGTCCTCAGTACTCACTTACTCTTACTCTCTTCTGTTGCTTCTTTTCCCCTCTGAGTAGGCTTCATTCTCCAGGAAGCCCTCCCCTCCTTCTGACTCCCAGAGCTTTAGTTCTCTTCTCACTTAGGTCATGTTTCATCCCAAGACTGGAACGTGCTGATTGGCTAGGTCTTAGGTCATAGGCCTCACCTTGAACCAGCCACTGTGGCCAGGAGAATGTAGTGCTCTGATTGGCCTGACTTGCGATCATAGAACTCACTTCTAGAGCCAGGAATGATCAGCCCCCTACACTAAACAGACTGAGAGTGGAAAAGTGATAGTTCCCCCGAAAAAAGATGTGGAGAAAGGACTCCTGTGATAGCTCCTGGGTCCTTTTGGCATGCCCCTATCCTCTCACTTGGTTTTAATTTGAATTTTCCTACTGGCTAATGATGATTTAAAAGTCACATTTATTAAGGTATAATTTACATACAGTAAAATTAACCCTTTTTACTGTAGAGTCCTATGAGTCTTGGCAAATGCATAGTTGTGCAACTACCACAACAATCATGATAGAGAACATTTCCACTACCCCTTCTCAAATTCTCTACCTCACACCACCAAAAAGTCAATTCCAGGTGGATTACATAATTAAAAGTAAAAAGCAAAACTTTAATTTTAAAAGAAAAATTACAGAATTTATAGGGAAGGATTTCTTTTAAAAGACCCAATAATGCTATTAATTTTTTAAAAATTGATAAATTCAGCTGCAATAAAATTAATGAAGTATTTAGATAGAATGATACTGTGTTTGAGATTTGCTCTGAAATATTCCAAGGGTATAAGGAAGTAGCTGGGGGTATAGATATAACAAGATTTTCTATACAAGACACAGAAGTTTGTCCCCAAAAACTCTAAGATGAAGATCATGTGATGTGCTTGAAATCAGAGGGAGCTAAGCAGGACTTTTGGTTGCAAGTAGCAGAAGCAGATTTCTTCATCAGAAAGAGGAAGTTATAAAGATATAAACAATGTCTTACAAAATCCATGGACAGAGCTGCCACGGGGCATCAGGGATTGGGGACCTATGGGGATCTCAGTACATCCTTACCACTGCTTTTCTCTGCATCTATCTTCTTGTCATCATTGTAGGAAATCTTAACAACCAAGGGAACCAGTTCTAAGTAAAATAGTGAGTCACTAACATAATAAGGGTGGAACAAATTATTGTGTATTTATGACCTTTCAAAAGATATATCTTCAGCTCTCACTATGAAAAATGGCCTAACAGCAGCCCTTCTGGGCATCCCTGATAACACAAATGTTAGTCTCTACTGCTGTTTTCCAGTAAAAGTAACTCCAGGACTCTGTGGGAGGTATTTGTTTCCATGTCTTGGGTCAGTAAAAATCTGGGTAGACTTGGAACATGTTGTTGACACCGAAAAGCCAAGGTATTTTCAGAGTTGTCATGGGACATGCTGAGAAGACAAAGAGTGTTCCCTACTAGCCAAGTCGTGAGACGCTGAGCATCACAAAAATAATTCTGTGCTGGATGTTTTCCATCTGCCTTTCCAAACCCACTCTCCACCCTTCTCCACTGTGCTCTGACCTTACAGTCTAGCTCAGCAAGCAACCTTGCCCTCTGCTCCCGATTAGGTTAGGGCAATAGAGAGTACTGGTGGCAGGATGGGGTCAATGCTTGTGGACCTAGGAGAGATACAGAGCCCCCTATTACTGTGTGATTTCCCTACACCCTTCCTACATCTTTGTAAATAGTCCTGTTGTTAAACTCTCCTCAGATTATTTACTTTGAGTATGCTATTTCTTTCGAGTAAGTCTCCTTCCATTGGATGGCTTGGCCACCTTTGAGAATGGCCTCCAGGGCCATTGTGCAGTTCTGCATCAAGCCTGTGGAGGGGAGAAGCACAAAAGATCATGCATAGGAAGCTTTATGAACCAGGCCTGGAAGAGGTGTCATCACTTCTGCTTATACCTTTGAATAAAACCCAGTCACATGGCACACCTGGCTGCAAGGGATATGCAGTCTAGCTGTGTTTCAGGAAATCAGGTTGGTCCAGTCTCTGTCAAAGAAGAAAGTTGCCATGGGCCAGCCCGTGGCTCACTCAGGAGGGTGTGGTGCTTATAACACCAAGGCCACGGGTTCGGATCCCATATAGGGATGGCCGGTTAGCTCACTGGGGGAGTGTGGTGCTGACAACACCAAGCCAAGGGTTAAGATCTCCTTACCGTTCATCATTTTTTAAAAAAAAAAAAAGAAAGTTGCCAATTTTCCAGGAAGATCTCGTCCCTGATTAAGAGAGACTACAAGGAAGATACAGCCCTTCTCCCTCTGGGGTCATTGTCATGTCTGGATGTGACTCTTGGAACTGCTGCTACCAGTCTGAAGAGGAAATCCACACACAGAGGGAGCTATAGCTAAGAGGGCATCAGAAAAGCAGAACCAGGACACAAGTCCATGATGCCCAGAGCTGCTATACTTTGGAACGTTACTTATGGAAGGTAATGAAGTGCCCTGGTGGTTAGGCCATTTTGAGTAACTTGTTTTCTGTAACTTGCAGCCAAAAGCATCCTAAGATTGTCCTATTATTAACATTCATGCAAATTCTAATATTCTATCATATTCACCCTTCTTTTGTATCAAAACTGCATGTCATATATTTGAATCAGAAGAAAGGTGAATATGATAGAATATTAGAATTTGCATGAATTTTAATAAGCAGGAGAATCTTAATACATATGGGTTTTTTTCTTAGTACCTATATATTTTAAAAGTCTAGCTATGTATTTGTTTCTGTAAGTGTAAGTGAAGGGGGATAACCAGAGGTGACCCTGACTCAGGCAAATAGTCCAAAACAAGAAGGACTTATGGGCTCTGGTTGTCACACATAATAACCAGGTAAGAAGAGTCCAGCAAGTGATGTGCACGGGTGGTCAAACACAATGACCAATTAAAAAGAAGGTCCAACATAATGTCATAAGACAAAAGATGGCTCAAAATCCTAAATAATAATAATAAGATTACTCTGTAGATTCAGTTCTTCACCTCTTAGAAGGAGGAAGCCTCTAAGCAAACTTAGTAATTACACTGAGATGCTAATAAAGCAGACTGAGTTTCCAGGATTGCTGTCAGCTGTCAATATACAACAATGAAAGGGTAATGGGTACAATGCTGGCTAAAGAAAACATCAACAACTCACCATTTATTGGAAAGGCAAATGCTGCAAACAGTTTCAAGGAACTAAAACCTAAATGAAAGGCATGGGTTTAAAACATACTTAGATTTGTTGTAACAAGTGAAATTTTAGGACTGAAAGGAACGCAGACCAACATCTCAACAATCACTAGCCAAGGCTCATATGTGCACAACCAGGACTCTGTCCTAGCCAGGAATCAAGGGATGACATAGCAGAACCCACAGCCCTGGCTGGTTGGAATTTATGAGCTACAATGCGGCTGGCAGACAGAGACTGATCTCCTTTTCTCTCAGTCTCAGTCTCAGAATGTCAGGAAAGAGATTGACTTGCCATCAAAACCTGTGGCCAGAAAACCTTGCAGTGCACTTTGTGGAATGTGGTCGTTTCTGCTGCAGCTGAGAGGACTGAGTGTGTGGCAAATCCTAGACGACAGGTGTTGGGCGACAGTCACAGGGAGCGGAGGGGTTGGTTAGGCAGGCTGGCCACCGCGTCATGTTAGCCAAGACCATGGGATGCCAGTTCTCATTCATCCCGAAGGCAAAGCTGATTACACTGTTTCCAGACACCCTGGTAAGGAGGGTTGCCAGAGTTAGCAAATAAAAATATGGGACATCCAGTTAAATCTGAATTTCAGGTAAACAGCAAATAATTTTTTAGCATATGTATACCCCATGCAATATGGAAGACATACTTATACTAAAAAATGATTCATCTCTTTATCTGAAATTCAAATTTAGCTGAGTGCCCCATATTTTATCTGGAAACCCTACATGTGAACCACCAAACACATTTAAGGGGACAGCTATTGATAACAATATATATTCAGTGGTTCAAATCCCCTTGCCCACCAGCTGCCAAAAACAAAACAAACAAACAAAAACACCCAATATGTATTAATCAAGTATCTTCTACTCTGTCACCAGAATTGGGGTGGACTAACTTGATCTTCCCCTCAAAAACTAATTGTCTCCGTCTTTCTCCCAAGGGCATCCTTGTCATTTCAGCTGTTCTAACCTCACTCCGTCCCATCCATCAGCCAATCCATCAATAAATTCTGTTAATTCATCACCCAAAATATATCATAAACTCATCTAATGCTCTTTGTATCTGTGGAAACTTTCTAGCCCAAGCCACAGCCATTAGCTCCTTAGATTGTCTGGGTAGCTGGTGCCTTCCCTTGATTCCTTCCAATGCATTCTCCACACACAACCTAAGTGATCTTGTTAAAATGTAATTCACAGCTTGTTGCAGTCCTGTTTAAAAAGCTTAAAACCCTTCAATAGCCTTCTGTCACCCTTAGAATAAATCTAAACTCCTCAATATGATTATAACCCCTGATAATGTAGCTGTCACCCACCTCGTCCCCTACCAGTTCCCACTGTAGCTCCAGTCCTTTGGGGCTTTCTTCCTTTTTCTCAAACATGATGGCAATTGTGCTCCTACCTCGGGGTCCTCGTCCTGTGTTTCTTCTGCTTCTTTGATTAATTCCATGTAAGCTCTGAGCTCACATACTTTTTTTTTCTTTTAAAGATGACTGGTAAGGGGATCTTAACCCTTGACTTGGTATTGTCAGCACCACGCTCAGGCAGTGAGCAAACCGGCCATCCCTATATAGGATCTGAACCCGTGGCCTTGGTGTTATCAGCACCACACTCTCCCGAGTGAGCCACAGGCCGGCCCTTCACATACTTTGAACTGGTTCTTTAACTTAGACCAATGTGCTGTAATTGAAAGGTTCCATATTGAATGCTATATTTTTAAAACCCTGCTCCAACAAGGACCAGTAAATCTTGTTGGATTTTTGGCAGATCACTCTGTGGCATAGCTCTCAATTTTTCCCCTTGATTCTCCAGTAAGTTTTAATTTAGTTGTTTTGGATGCATCTCTCTATGGGACTGCATAGGAGGGTGAGTAGTGAGAGACTGAGTATGATGCACAGCTCAGTAGACTGTTAAGAAACCTTTTTCATCCCTGATTCCCAGAGTAAACCAATAGTTCATCTGATCTGATAAAACCAGTTTTCAAAGCTGGAGACAGAAACTTGTACATGGAATATTCTTATTAACATGTGATTAGTTGATGGGGGAGGGCCAGTGTGGAAAATAGAAAAAAAAAAAAAACCCACAATTTAAAAAAAATTTAATTTATTTTTTTATTGAATCAAAATTGATTATACGTATTTTGAGGGTTCAACATTGAGATATGTTGATCAAATCAATATTACTAGCACCTATATTGTTACAAATCGTTAATTCTTTATTCCCTTTCCAATATTTCCCTATCCCCCCTCCCTCCTCCTTCCCCCCGTCTAATCACCCTAGATTTTTTTCTCTACTTCTGAAAGAGTCATGGTTACTCTGTTGATTTGTTGCCTAGCTGATCTGTCCAATGCTGAAGGTGTGATCAGGTTCCCCAATATTATCACAGAGCAGATGCTTCTTCTGTCACTCTGAAATGGGCTTTGTGGAGGAGAGAGACATCCTCTTCTTTTCTTTATCTCTGCTGGTGACTCTCCTTGTGTCAATGCACTCCAGTGGCTGGCGGACCACCTGCGTGGTGGTTGTGGCATCTAGCTGCTTTCCCGGCAGCCATGGTTATTGTGGTGGCTATGGTGGGCCACCCACATGGAGGTTATGTTTTTGGCATGCTCCTTGGTGCTGGCCATATGCTGGTTGTGGGGCATGTCTGGTCCCTGGCTCCATACCTCAGGTCCCCAAGTGGGTCCCAAGATGCTGGTATGGTGTGCCTGGCTGTGGGAGGGAGGTCAGGTCCCCTTCTCCATGCCTTGGGTCCCTGGGTGGGCCCCGAGGCACTGGTGTGATATGCCTGGTTGTGGAAATGGGGTCTGGTTCCCGGTTCCAAGTCTCCGGTTCCCAGGCAGGTCCCAAGGCACTGGTGGTGTGGCTGGGCCAGAACTAATTTTTTGTCCTTTGCTTACTTCTAAAATGGAGGAACTTCCTGTGGGAACCAGTACTTGAGCTGTGTGGTTGAACTAAATTGCTGCTTTGCTGCTATTTCCCTAGGGAAGGCTTTTTGTGCAACTCAGGGTTTATGGTTGACCTTATAGGTACTTTTGGCTCTCCAGAGACCCAGGGGATCTGGGTTGTGCAGAAACTCTGATCTGGCCCTGAGTTTTTTCATCAAACTGCACCCCATGCAATTCTGCATTCCCAACTAGTCTCCTCTGAGTGGTCCTGTGCTGATTGGGGGGAAGATTGGCTGTCCTTGCTGTGTACCAGTGTTCTCACGGTGGGCACATCTCCCCCACTGCCCATGCTCCAAACACTTCCCATGGCACAGGCCCTGCACCGGTCCTTTGTGTTGACTCACCGGCCTCTGAATGGCTCCCTTTTTTCAGTTGTTGTGGCTCCTTGCTCCTGTGTGGGTCCACAGGAACTCTATTCATGGTCTTGCTGTCCTGGGGGCCACCAAGGCCCTCTTCTCCCCTGTCACCTCCATGTAACTCCATCTGAAGGGCAGAGCTGCAGCTTCTGCCAGCTCCTGCTCCATGTGCTCAGCAGCTCCAGCCTTAAAGCAGCCGCGGCCCGAAATGTTCCCAGCAGTTTTTTCTTCCTCTCATCGTGGTTTCTTCCCCTTCATGAATTCTGTAGGTCTCTCCTTTTCTTCCCCTGAGCTCCAGCAGCCCCAGCATGGCTGATGTTACATTGTTATAGTTGTAAATTAGTTGATTTGTGGGAGAGAGTGACACTGGGAACCGTCTATTCTGCCATCTTGACCAGAACTCAAAAACCCCACAATTTAAATTTAAAACTAAGGGCCAGCCCGTGGCTCACTCGGGAGAGTGCGGTGCTGATAACACCAAGGCCATGGGTTCGGATCCTATATAGGTATGGCCAGTTCGCTCACTGGCTGAGCGTGGTGCTGACAACACCAAGCTAAGGGTTAAGATCCCCTTACCGGTCATCTTTTAAAAAATAAATAAATAAATAAATAAACAAATAAATTTAAAACTAAAATTATGTACGTTGCAAGAACTATTAGAAATGGTTTATTTAATACCTTTATGGAATCGCAGTGACAACCCATGACAGTCTCTGCAAAATAAAAGACATTTGAATTTTTAATTTTCCCTTTTTTCTGGAATCATGGAGGGCATTGAAGAGAAGAAAGAAGGTTCCTGCTGTGGCAGAAACCCTTAAGAAAAAGCAAAGGAATTTCACAGAGCTGGAGATCAAATGCCTGAGAAAGAAGTTTGCCCAAAAGATGCTTTGAAAGGTGAGGAGGAAGCTTATCTATGAAAGGTAAGCACTATCACAAGGAATATATGCAGGTGCACAGAAGTGAGATTGGAATGGCTGGGATGGCAAGAAGAGCTGGCCACTTCCACGTGCCTGCAGAACCCAAATTGACGTTTGTCCTCAGTATCAAAGGCATCAATGGTGTAAGCCCAAAGGTCCAAAGGTGTTGCAGCTTCTCTGCCTTCTTCAGCTCTTCCATGGCACCCATGTTAAGCTTGACAAGGCTTCAGTGAACATGCTGAAGATTGTGAAATCATATATTGCATGGGGTACCCGAACCCAAAGTCAGTAAATGAACCAATCTACAAGTGTGGTTATGGCAAAATCAATAAGAAGCAAACTTCCTTGACAGGTAACACTTTCATTGATTGATCTCTTGGTAAATACGGCACCATCTGCGTGGAGTATCTGATTCATGAGATCTATACTGTTGGAAATAGCTTCAAAGAAGCAAATCACTTCCTGTGGCCCTTCACACTATCTTCTCCACGAGGCAGAACAAAAAAAAAGACCACCCATTTTGTAGAAGGTGAACTTGCTGTAGAGGTGAAGAGGGAAGACCAGATCAACAGGCTTGTTAGAGGGATGAACTGAGGTGTCTGCCATGATTGTTTTGTGCTCTGGTCAGTTAATAAACACTGACTGCTTTCAAGTTGAAATAAATAAATAAAATAGAATAAATTTTTAATTTTGTTTAGATTAAGTTTAAATTATAAAATTTGGGGCTGGTTGGTTAGCTCAGTTGGTACAGCATGGTGGTGACAACACCAAGGTCCAGGGTTCGATCCTGGCACTGGTCAGCCTCCCCCCGCAAAATAAAAATAAAAGAAAATGAATTTGGCTAGCTAACGCATTTTTTAAAAAATTAAATCACTTTTAAAATAAGCAGTAGATTTGTTTTATTTGAGCTTACAAGAACACATCTTTGGGCTTTGAAGTTTTATGTATGTCTAATACACCACATCTACTTCTTTTCTCTCTTATAGGATGATACTGAGGTTCCATTTACTGAAGAGGAGTATCGAAGAAGAAGGAATCATCCTAACTTTCTCGACCACATAAATGCTGAAAAAATGGTTCTCAAATTTGGAAAAAATGTAAGTCTAGAATAATAGAATATTTAGAGTAGCAAAATAATTTTTTGAGGTGGTATGCAATGGCTTCTTTCTCCTCATCTGTAATTACTCAACCCTCAATCCTGGTCAAGGTAATAGTTTTATCTTTTTTTGAGGGCTGTCTGCATGGACAGGGCTGTTTATGGCTTTATGTACATCATCTCAATTCTCTAAACATCTCTTTGTTTCGTTTCCTTGTCTTGACACCCATAGATCTCAGAGCTTCAGGCTCACTCCAAGATGCACTGTCCTTACGGGTCCTGGCCCAGGTTCTGGTCGAACCCACAGAGTTGAAAGCCCTATATCAGATCCCCAGCCACACTCAAGCCCTCACCTACTAAGAAGTCTGTGGGTCCAAATAATCACTTGGGCCAGAAGAGGCAAATAACTCAGAGTTGGAACAGGGAGAAGGGGAACCACATTTCCCTTGTTCCAGATTCTATCTCACTTGTTTCTTAAAACAACTCTGAAAAGTGCATATTAACCTCATCTTACAAATAAGGAGAAGGAAACTTCCAGAGGATTAAGGAATTTACTCAATGTCACATAACCAGGATTTTCCAAGCACTGTCCTGAGCACGTCTCGGCCTCATCTGATCTGCTCCTTACGACGGTATTGTCACACACATCATTATGCCCATTTCACTGATGTGGGAGCTGTGGGAAAGAGAAGTCAAGTGCAGGTGCTGTGATTCAAACCAAGATCCATTAGACACCGAAGCCTGTGGGGTTTTGTTTTTATTTATTTTTTTCCTGATTCCAAAACATCTTGACACATCGTTGGTTACCATTTATTAAGACACCTATAGCTGAGAAATAAATGTAAACAGTAATAATAGCTTATTAGTCCTCTATTACAGCAAAATTTATCATTTTGACATTTTGACCTATGTCCATAATAAGATTATTTTATTTCTCTTGACTTTTTTCAAAGTAGATGACAGGAATGCCCTGGTAATGCATAAATAGTAACAGCTAAAAAATTATGGAGAGCTGCTTCCTGTGTGTCTAGCACTCTGCAAAATGTTGTACTTACAGTATCTCACGTACAAGAGTACTTCACAAAGTTCATGAAAAGATTCATATTACCTTTCAAATTCTCTTTTTCCACAAACTTCTGAAGTACTGTCATATAATCCTCGAAATTCTGTGAAGTAGGTACTATTATCATCATCCTCTTTTAACTTACGTAGAACTTATGTGCGAGTAGAACCCCAAAAACCGCTAAAGGTCCATTACATTTTTCCCCTTAGTGGAATACCTGCACTGATATGTACAAAAGGACTTCAAAAAGTTTGTGGAAAGATGGAATTAAAAGATAAAAATATAAAATATGAACTTTATTTCTCAACATAAGCTCCATCAAGTTCAAGACGTTTTGTAAGCAATTATGTCAGCCATTTAGTTCATCCCCAAAGAATTGAGGGTCCTGGGAACTTAACTATGTCAAGGCAGCCTTTTTTACATTATTAGCTGAAGAAAACTGGGTGCCTTTTGAAGATTTTTTTAAGATTAGGAAACAAAAAACTCAGAAGGAGTCAAATCAGGACTGTAATATGGATGCCTAATGATTTCCCATCTCTTTGGCTAACACTCTGCAAACGCTCTCATAATAAGCAGATGTTATCATTCTTTGGCCCTCCAGAAAGTCAACAAGCAAAATGCATTGAGTATCCCAAAAAACTGTTGCCATGACCTTTGCTCTTGACTGAGCTGCTTTTGCCTTGACTGGACCACTTCCACCTCTCAGTAGCCATGGCTTTGATTGTGCTTTGTCTTCAGGACCGTACTAGTAAAGCCATATTTCATCTCCTCTTACAATTCTCCAAAGAAATGCCTCAAGATCAAGATCTTGATCCCACTTGTTTAAAATTCCCACTGAAATCTCTGCTCTTGTCTGAAGCTTATCTGTGCACAACAGTTTTGGCACCCATTGAGCGTAAAACTTGCTCAACTGTAATTTTTCATTCAGAAATTGTGTAAGCTGAACCAGTTGAAATGTCTGTGGTGTTTGGCTATTGTTTCTGCTGTTACTCGTTGGTCCTCTTCAGTTAGGGCACAAACTAAGTTAATTTTTTCCTCACAACTTTATGTGGATGGTCTGCCGCTGAGGGTTTCATCCTCAACATCATCTCATCCCTTCTTTAAAAAAGTTCCCCATTTGTAAACTGCTGATTTCCTTGGAACATACTCCCCATAAACTTTTCATAAAGCATCAGTGATTTCACCTTTTTTTCACCCAAGCTTCACCATAAACTTGATGTTTGTTCTTGCTTCAATTTTAGCAGAATTATGTTGCTCTGATAGGGACTCTTTTCTTTTTCTTTTTCTTTTTTTTTTTTAACTAAAAAAGATGACCGGTAAGGGGATCTTAACCCTTGACTTGGTGTTGTCAGCTCTACACTCTTCCAAGTGAGCCACGGACTAGCCCCATGGGGCTCTTTTCAAACTGATGATTTATCCTTCTTAGTGCCTCAGACTAGATCCTGTTTAGACATGTTATAACGAGTTAGTACAAGTTTATTTTGGTGCAAAAAAATTTGCAGTCCACGCATAGTTTTTTCATAATGCACATTTCCAATGAACTTTTTAAAGAACCCCCCATAATAATAGTTCTAAGAGGACACCTAGTGGTCTCAGAGGATATTACAATAGGAATTTCAAATGTACCCAAGTTCTGTCCTACTATTAAAAAATACATTTACTTCAGCAATCAAAACACTGTGAGTATAAAGCATTTGAAGGAAACAACATAGAAATAAGAATTCTAGCCCCTTTTATATCCATTAACTTATGACCTTAGCCAAGGTAAACTTTTGGGGTTAAAATTAATAAAATAAAGGAGCTAGATTAGATGGTTTAAATTTCTTCCAGTTCCACATTCTATATTATTTTATTAAATGATCAAGAAATCATAAATTTTATGTATAATTCACTGGTTGAAAATGTATGATCACATGCATAAAACTAATTTAAGTAAGTAGCAATCTAAAATGAAGAAATATTATCATCTTAACATATTTTTTATTATAAAAACATTAAAGTTGTCCTTTAAATCAAAATTTTAAATTTTAAATTTAGAATTCTTTAAAAATCAAAATTTCATTGCAAAAATTTATTCTTTTTACCATCAACTTACTTAATCACCCCTTTCTGAACAATTAATAAGATAAGGTTGATCGGGCCCATTTGGTCATCCCAGTGATCCTTTTTTAACCTAATGTCTTCCGTATGACAGATAGAGCCTTGGAAATAATCATTTAGCCCGCTCATTTAAGAAATATCCATTTTCACCCTACTGTGTGCCAAGCACGTTGATTAAGAAGAGCTGGCCTCACAACATGAACAAAGCAGATGTGGTCTCTGCACCGGGAAAGGTTGTAAGTATTCATGTACTGCTATCACATCTGCAGTCGTCACATTTATATTTACGAGCGTACTTCAAAAAGTTTGTGGAAAAATAGAATTGAAAAGTTACATAAATCTTTCTGTGAATATTTTGAAGTACCCTCATAAATACAGGATTACAAACACAAGAAGGTGGACTGACTTAGTATTTTGAGGCAAAGGAGAGCCCCTAATAATAATGCAAGTTGCCCTAACTAGTTCTCAATTGCCTAATACCAAACTTGGCTTTAACTGGTGCATCCATCTTTAAATGAGTTATACTGCTTATATAGAATATTTTGAAATATTGTATTTAAAAATACAATTATATTGACTTTAATTAGTACTGTGAATGAACCGGAATTGCCAATCTGTTTTTGCAAAGTCACTTAAATCATATAAAATAATTAAGTGGTCAGTGAGCATCTGTGTATATGATCCCAGGGGGACTGGGAAATCTACTAAACCCCAGTGGCAGCTTATGAAATTTGGTCTAAGAGATAAGTATCCTGCTGGCCTTTGACATTTATGTTCTCTGATCAACCCAAGTTGGTCATGAGAGCTTAAAAAAACAAAACAAAACAAGCTTCTGAATTTGCTTTAATAATATTGTATTTGGTATTTTTGCATTTATATTTGAGTTTACAAGTGACGTTGGCCTATAATCTCGTTTTCTTACATAGTCTTTTTCTGGTTTTATCATCACGGTTCTACTATCCACATATAATTAATGGGAATAATGTTTTCTTTTTTTTCTTTTTCTTTTTTTTTTTTTAAAAGATGACTGGTAAGGGGATCTTAACCCTTGACTTGGTGATGTCAGCACCACGCTCTCCCAAGTGAGCTAACCAGCCATCCCTATGTAGTATCTGAACCTGTGGCCTTGGTGTTATCAACACCACACTCTCCCAAGTGAGCCATGGACTGACCCTCTCTTTTATTAAATCTCTGCTATATTTGTACTGGCCCTCTTTCCAGGCCTAATATTTGTGAGGTGGGATCATTGCTTCCCCACTCCTCTGGTTTCCGTGAGGAAGGGTCTCAGTATTCTTCTAAATACTCCTATCTTCTTGGGCCACCCTTTCTCCCACCTCAGGAAGACGCCCTTATTGGTGGCCAGTGGAGTGGCCATGTCAGTCTGCCCTGCCCCTCTCCCGGCTCTGGGATCCGGCTGGTGCAGCTACCCTGTGTTGTGCTTTCTTCAACACCTGGGTTTTACAGAGACCGGCGCATGGTGGTGAGGTCTGTAGTTTTCCAGAGCTGCCTGATGAGTGGTTGGGAAAGTTCATCTTATTCTGGGTTCAGGATTACGAAGCCTGTCATCACTGCCCACCTAAGGCATGTCCTCCAGCATAGCTCGTACCTTTCATAAAGGTGGTATTTTGAGGGCCGGCCCGTGGCTCACTTGGGAGAGTGTGGTGTTGGTAACACCAAGGCCATGGGTTCGGATCCCTATGTAGGGATGGCCGGTTAGCTCACTGGGTGAGCGTGGTGCTGACAACACCAAGTCAAGGGTTAAGAGCCCCTTACTGGTCATCTTTAAAAAAAAAAAAAAAAAGAAAGATGGTATTTTGAGCTCCTTCTGCCTTTTCCTCCATTTCTCAGTTCATAACTCCAACAGGAAAATGGGTGTCTTTTTAAGCCGCCTCAGACTCCGACACTGCTGTTTCCTTGTGCCTTATCCCTTTCTTTCTTGATCAATCTTAACCGATTTTTCTATTTTATTATTATACAAGAAGTAGCTTTTGCTTGTGTTAGTTTTCTCTATATCTTTGTTTTCTAATTCTCTAATTCCTCTATTTTTATTATTATCTTTATTATTTCTTCTAATTTGGATTTATGCTATTTTTCTTTACTAGCTTCTTGAGTTAGATGCTAAGTTTATTAATATTTAGTCTTTTTTTGGGGTCGGCCCGTGGCTCACTCGGGAGAGTGCGGTGCTGATAACACCAAGGCCACGGGTTCGGATCCCATATAGGGATGGCCGGTTGCTCACTGGCTGAGCGTGGTGCTGACAACACCAAATGAAGGGTTAAGATCCCCTTACCGGTCATCTTTTTAAAAAAAAAAAAAAAAAAAAAAAAATATTTAGTCTTTTTTCCCTCTAATTAAGCACTTAAGGCCATAAATCTGCCACCAATTATGGTTTTAGCTGCATCCCACAAGTTTTGAAGTGCTCTGAATAGTATTTTCATTATTATCAATTTCTAAAAATTTTCTAAAGTCTATTAAAATTTATTTTTTGGCCTGTGAGTTATTACAAGTGTTTTTAGATTTCCTAATATATGGAGAAGATGTCGTATTTTTGTCATTGTTTTCTAATTTGATTGCTGTATGGTCAGAGAAAGTGGTCTCTGTGATGTTGATTCTGTAGCACTTGGTGTGTTAAAAAAATTATTCATGATACCTGTTAAAGATGGTAAGGTAGACTTTATTCAAAGGCAGCCATGGTGATAAGTATACGGACCACTGCAAATAGCGGTCCCGCAGTAGGGGAGAGAGATTGGACTCAACTTGACTCTAACAAGGACAAGTGGGATTTATAACCAAGGAGTAGGGTCAGTGATGGAAAATTACTAAGATAAAACATCAAGAATAAGGGGTTTCTGACTAAACTGACTTGATAGGATTATTGTTGAAAGCAGGCCAGGGTGATAAGATTTTTTTTTTTCCTGTTTAAGAGATTTATTGGAAGAATGATTTCAGGAGAAGGGGAGAGAGGCAAGCAGCCTAAGGCAGGGGACAGAAGCTAAGCAGGACTGCGGTCTCCTCTGGAGTCCAGCTTCCGTTTGCTCCCAGGGTAAGCTCTGGAGCAAGATTGTGGACAGACTTAGTCTCACCTAGGGTAAGGGAGTGGGCCTTTTGTACCCAGATGTCAATCAGTCATTGGGTGAGGTCTGTGGACAGGTGAAGTTGGGGAGGAAGTGTTGTAGCCTCTCTGGTCAGGGTTGCTCTTGTCTGGCCCTGGGCGATTCTGTGTAGAAATGGGCAGCAGAATTTTACAGGGTGAGAGGATATTGAGGGTGGTCAGACACTAAAGGTAGAAGATTTTCCCTAAACTCATTTAGCAGGATTCTTGTTCAAATTGGATTCTGCAAGGACAGGGAGGGCAGCCCAAGGTCAGACCTAGTCAGGCAGAGGGCTCAGAGGAGCCTGACTAAAGTTTTGGTCAAAGGAAAGATTCTTTGTCAGGTAAGATGCTTTGATACATATTACATACCCAGCTTTTTGTTTGTTTGTTTGTTTGTTTTATTTATTTAGTTAGTTAGTTATTTTAGTTTTTTTAGTTGTCTCAAGTGATATTTTATTTTTTATTTTTATTATTACCATATTCACTGTTACAAATTATACTACTCTTTATGCCCCTTAGCCAATCTCTGCCCTTCCCCGTCCCCTTCCGCCTCTCTTTTCCTTCTCTCTCCCCCCTTCTCCTCCCCCTCGCCCCTCTAATAACCATAGATTTGTCCTCTCCATCTGACAGATGAACTGTTCCTCTGTTGGTTTGCTGCCTAGTTGATCTGTCCAGTACTGAGACTGGTGTGATCAAGTCCTCCCCTATTATCATAAGTCAGATGCTTCTTCTACTACTCTAGAGTGTGTTTTGTGAGGACAGAGGACCTCTTTTTTGGTCTCTGCTGGTGCCTCTCCTTATGTCAATGCAGTTGAGGGTCTGGCGTTCCCTCTGCATGGCGGCTGTGACTGCTGCTGTAGAGACTAGCCGCTTTTGTGGCAGCCACGGCAGTTGCGGTGGCTATGGTGGGCTACCCGTGTGAAAGTGGTGTTTTTGGTGTGCTCTTTACCTGGTTGTGGCTGGGTTCAGCTTCCCTCAGCTCCGTACCTCAGGACCCTGGCGGGGCCCCAGGGTGGTGGCAGCAGCTTGCTAGTTGTGGCTGGGTTTGGCTTTCCCTGGCTCCACGCCTCATTATAAGATGTTGCAGAGCAGTTGGGGGAGGGAAGGAGAAGGGAAGGGGGAGGGGAAATAGGGTGGGAAGAGGAGGAAGGAGAGGGAACATGATCAGGGCCCACGGCCCTCCCCTTATTCTAGCAGGGGAGACCAGGGGGCTTCCAGCGTCAGCTGGGTCATCACTGGGCTGGATGCAGATGTCAGAGGGGTGTGGCTGAAGCCCTCAGCCCTCCACTGCCCTGGCTTGGGAGCCCAGGGTGCTTCTTGTGGCAGCCGGGTGATCATCGCTGGGCTGGTTGCAGATGTCGGGTGGCATAGCAGATGCCCTCAGCCCCCCCACTGCCCCAGCTCGGGAGCCTGGTGTGCTACTAGTGGTGGCTCAGTGGTCATTGCTGGGCTGGTTGTGGATGTCAGGGGGGGCGTGGTTGAGGCTCTTGGCCCTCCACCACCCCAGCTTAGGAGCCCAGGGCACTTACTGTGGTGGCTCAGTGGTCGTCGCTGGGCTGGTTATGGATGTCTTCTTTGTTTTCTCCCTTTGTGTGATTACAAAATGCTGAGCTCTGCTGGCCCGCTTTCCAACAAATTTCTCAGGGTAACCTGACCAATGGATTTCCTGAGTGCAGTTGTCATACTGGCTCAATAAACTCCATGCTTATATGTTTGGCCTCAGTTTCTTTGAGGCCAATAGCAGCATTTTTTATTACAAAAATTTAAAGTTTTTATTAATAAACATAATCATATTTTCTTGTGATTTATACAACTGCAATTTTTTAAAAATCCTGTAATCTTACATTGATTTTTAAAGATAGCACCTCTTTGAATTGTCAACCTCCATTTCCTTGAAGCTCATCATCACTCCTAAAAACCTCATTTAAATGAGTTCACAGAAAAATTTGGGCTAGTGCAAAGTCTATCTGTGTTCGAAACAAAATAAAAACAAAAACAAAAACAAAAAAGCAGGATTCATGATGGTATGTGTGAAATAGGAATTCACACTGGGAATACGCCTTACAATTTGGGAATTTGCACAACAGACACTGCTGTGCTTTTAGATTAACACTCATCTCTTACTATGAAATAGCCATCCTTGTCTCAGCAGGTGCCCCTTTACTGGGGTTTTACAGGCAGGGAAGGTCCCTCCAAGAGGGGCTTAATATTTGCCCCTCTATTGTGCCCCAGGTGTCTCACTGCCTAAAACCAATTGTTATGTTAATTTCTTGGCCCTGGGATCCCTGGATAAAGCAGGTAGTTTGAATTTGAAAGACAAATCCTTGAGAAGTACCTGCATACTTCCCCACCAAAGGGGGGTGGCAGTTTCATTGTCCACCACCTAAATGACTAAACAGTCTCTCATGTCAAAATTTGCAGTGATGAAAAAAAAAATTTGCAGTGGAGATGAGCATTTATTTAAATAGCCGTCCAAAGGAAAATGAGACAGCTAAGAAGCTTGATACCTTGGACTCCCTAGAGACTTAAACTCACAGATATTTATAGGGCAATAATTTGGGTCGGGTCTGGAGATCATGAAGGAATCTAATTTGTCAGCAGTGAAGTCAGTGCAATTATTTCTGGCATCAGGAGAAATGCCTTCCTTGGGTGAGAAATGTCTTCGTTGGCCCTTCCAAGTCGGGGTAGATGTGCTCACAAACAGGTCTGCAGTTACAGGTGGTCTTGGATGGTGTTATCTGTAGCCATTGTCCTGAGGAACAAACATCTAGTGATCATTCAATCATGTCTCATTTATGTTGCCTAAAGAAGCATATGTCAAAGTAATCTTATTTTCATTCCATAGCTAAGCAGGCATAAGGATTACTTCAGGAAACTTAACTGCCATGCTTGGTCAAGCCAATTATTTTTTGTCATTTCCTTTCTTAGGCCTAAGCCTGCACATTTCCCGAGGTCTGCAGATGGCAAGACCACATTAGCCTGCATATCCCAAAGGAGCTCCCGTCTCTTTGTGGGCCTGCTATTCGATTTACTTGCTGGTTAGAAATTCTTAAGGGAGCTTCTTTCCTTCCAGATCCTTGGCTGAGTTTGACATGTTTCTCTGTCATCTCCATTTGCCAGAGGGAACATTTTTTCTAGTTCATCCTTCACCGTGGTCAAACTCTTCCTTATTGTGGTCCACCTGCCATTCCTTATGGCAGTTCACACTCCCAACCCGATGACACTAAATGCTTTTTCTCCTCTACCCATAGGGATTTCAAAACACACTCTTGTAGAGACTGGCAACTTCCCAGGGCAGCCCCACTATCAGCTCTCGCTTACCACTACTGTTTTCTTCTTTATGTTTGACCCCTGAGGATATCCATTATTTTCTCGAGAATTCTGCCATATATGGAAGGTTGTTAGTGGCATTTTATTTATCATCTGTAGGTGTTTGTAGTAGGAGAAATTTTAGAATTTTTAGTCCACCATATTGCCTGAATCAGAAGAGGGAGACTCTTCATTTTCCTGAATATCAGTGTTATTATTTATCTTTAGTCACTGGCAGTTTTAGACATTTACTCCATTTTCTTATATTGTTATATAAATAGGATATTTATAATCTCAGTAATTTTGCAGGCTAAGTTATCAAAAACCAATTAAGGATTAATACCAGGGTCTGGCTGGTTTGCTCAGTTGATTAAAGCTTGGTATTATAACACCAAGGTTGAGGGTTCAGCCAGCAGCCAAAAAAAAAAAAAAAAAAAAGAATGCTAAAAATTATTAGAAACTTTACAACTTAACAGTTGTTGTAGTAGAATAACTTCTGATGCTCTTATAGTTTTCACATTGTGTGGATTCCATAAGACACAATTCATAAAAGTCATCCATGTCTATAGATTATGACACATTGGAATTGCCATTTTATGTTTATGTTTTATTTATACACTGTCTGTAATCAATAAGTGAGTGGAATGCTGTGGTGGATTTAATTATGACCCCTAAAACTCACTGAAGCTTGAATTGTGTCCCCCAAGTTTTATGTGTTAGAAACTTGGCTCCCACTGTGACTGTTAACAGGGTGGAATATCCTGTTACAGTGACTGAAGGGTGGAGCCTTGAAGAGGTGATTGGATTATAGGACTGTGCTGTAGTGAATGGATTAAAAATAGTGGTCATGGGCATGGTTCTGAGGGCTTTAAAAGAAGAAAGAAGAGAGTCTGTCTCTCTCGGCTCTCTCACTTGCTTGCTCTCTCTGCTTCCACCATCTTGTAATGTGAGACCCCTGGGTCACTATCACCACCACCAGATGGACTTAGGACTTCTCAGCCTCTGAAACTGTAAGCAATAAATTTCGTTTTCTTTATAATTCACCCGGTTCCAAGTATTTTGTTATAAGTGACAGAAACAGACTAATACATATACTTTAGGGGTTTTCTTCTCAAGCAAGTACAGGGTGTAGTACAAATATTTGTAACCTTGATTAGACTAAATTGTTTTGTACGTGTATTCCCAGTTTTGCATTCTTTGATGACTTTACCACAGAAAAGAAAAATAAATTTCTCCCCCATAATTTGGTATTCATTGCCCAATAAGATTCCCAAATGTAGAAGACAGCTTCACCAAAATATAAACAAGCCACCCAGACTTTGGCCTTTTCTAGGCTGATGCCACTATGTTATTCTTCATGACCCACGTAAGTCACAGGAAGTTAATTGCTTGGCATAATTACAGTTGTCCCTTGGTATCTTGGGGGATTGATTCCAGGACCCCGCAAACATCAAAATCTGCAGATGCTCAGGTCCCTGATATAAAATCTTATAGTACCTGCGTATAACCTAAGCATATCCTTCCATATACTTTAAATCATCTTTAGATGACTTATAATACCAAGCATGATGGAAGTGCTATGTAAATAGTTGCTATACTGTATTGTTTATATGTGTATTTTTTTACTGTTGTATTGTTATTTTTTGTTCTGAATACTTTTGATCCATGATTGGTTATCCTCAGCTGCAGAGCCCCTGGATACAAAGGGCCACTGCATTTGCTTGGGGCATAGTACTCCATGCTGTCTCGCTCTATTCCACTTCTCTAAGGGTCCCTGGTCCCCAGGGTGAGAATATTCTAGACCTCCTTCAAGCTCTTGGTACAAGCAAAAAATAAAATAAAATAACCTGTATGTACCCAGTTAAGTAAAATGGGAAGCATCAGTATCCAATTTTGGCCACTGTAGTTCTCAGTGCCTTTGTCCAAGTTGCAGTCTCAAGCTGGTAAAGGGAAAAGATTCAAAACACTCTGAAACAAAGTCACTCACAGTTAAAAATGTTTAACTGGAATCAATTCCCTCTTTAATTATTTTATTGGGGTAGGTGAGTAAAGAGAGAGCGTTTCTTTTTATCTTTTAGGCAGCTGCCCAGTGGGGGGACCCGAACCTATGACCTTGGTGTTATAAGGCTCTGCTCTAACCAACTAGGCTAACCGGCCAGCTCAGAAAGAGGATTTCTTAACTTCATTGCCCTCCGCACCTCCACATTTAAAATCTTTGGCCTCTGTTTCATTCCCCTTGTTTTGCAACGCCCACCCCCCAATTTCTCAGGGGCATTCTTCCACCGACCTCCGATCTAAACCCTCAACAGTTATCGGTCTCCCTGAAAAGCCACTGCATGCCTGTCTGGTTGGGGCTTGAGAGGGCCTGCAGGGTTATCTTTTTTTTTTTTTTTTTTAAAGATGACCGGTAAGGGGATCTTAACCCTTGACTTGGTGTTGTCAGCACCATGCTCACCCAGTGAGCAAACCAGCCATCCCTATATGGGATCCGAACCCATGGCCTTGGTGTTATCAGCACCACACTCTACCGAGTGAGCCACAGGCCGGCCCCAGCCTGCAGGGTTATCTAAACCCACGGGCTTTTAAAATCTTTTCGGGAATATTCTGTTGTCACTTTTCCTTGTATGGTTAGGAAAAGCCAGGGAACCAGGTTGTCTAGCTCATCCACAGGCCTACTTGTACAGGAATGCACATCAATTACAGTGATACAGTTCCTCCTCAAAACCCTCTCTTAAAATACAAAAAGATAAGAAGAAAGGAAGAACCCCACTCAGTGAGCCCAATTCTCCCCCACCATGGCATTTCCCATCTCTACTTGGCCTCAGCCTCAGTTCATCATTCCCACCTTCAATTTTCCAACATCTAACCTTCCACAGCCTAACACTAGGGCTGGATGGTTAGCTCAGGTGGTTAGACCATGGTGTTATAACACCAAGGTCAATGGTTTGGATCCTTCTACCAGCCAGCCGCAAAAAACCAAAAGACAAAATCTGGTAATGGTGGTAGTGGTGTCTTCATTAACAATCGGACATTAATCTTCATTAATAACCTTATTTGGGTGATGGATTAGCAAGAAGAGACCAGTCATACACATACACTCACAAATCACTCTTCTCAGATAATATTAAATTCCCAACTTAACTAACAAAAGATTAAAAAAAAAAAATCTGAACAGCAAGGTACAGGGTTCAATCCCTGGACTCACCACCACACACACAAAAAATATGATCTGTAGTGGGTTGGCTTATGGTAATCTGTGAGTTGAATGTTTAGTGGAACCTAGAGAAACTTTCTAGAGGTTACTGCACCTTTTACACTTTGACTTTACATCAGCAGTTCATAAAAAATTGCACCAACTGGTTTCTCGTACGCATGTGTGGCCTTGCCCGTTCCCGTCATCTTCCAGAGACTGCTGCCACTTCCACGGTGCTGATGAGATTCTGTGGTTGTATTCTGTATCCTTGAAGCTGTGCAGCCAGAGTGCTATTTGCATTTCCAAGAGCAACAAAAAATGAATAAGTCTTTGCCACGCTGAGTGCACGCCAATCAGAGAGGAGCCAAGATCTGTGGGGATCATGCACCCTGTGGTGCCATCACATGACCCAGCAGGTAGGCCTTGCTGCTGCCGCCCAACTCCATCCCCAGCCCTGCCAAGTGCACGCTGATCAGAGAGGTGCCCAGCCAGAGAGGCCCATGATCTTCGGAGACTACCTGCCCTGTGGTGCCAGCACACAACCCAGTAGGTAGGCCTTGCCACCACCACCCAACTCCATCCCCAGCCCGGCCAAGTGCGTGCTGACCAGAGAGGCACCTCCCCTGAGAGACGCAAGATCTGATGTGACCATGCACCCAAGGCACTAGTGGGCAACTGAGCAGACACTGAGGCAGCCATACGAAATTGGCAGCCCCAGCAGCATCCTAGCCAGACAATAGTGTCAAACCAGTGGACTGTGAAATTCCCTGCCACAATGACTAAACATCAAAGGAAATATACCAGAAATATGAAAATTCAAGAAAGTACACCACCAAAGGGTAATAACTCTCAACATCTAGATCCTACAGAACAAGAAATGTCTGACAAGGAATTTCGAGGGATAATTCTAAGGAAACTAAATGAGATACAAGAAAACTCAGCTAGACAACACAATGAAATGAGGAAAAGTATACAGGACCTGAAAGAAGAAATGTACAAGAAAATCAATGCCCTGAAAAAGAATGTAGCAGAGCTGGCTGAGCTAAAGAATTCATTCAACCAAATAAAAAGCACAACAGAGTTTAATCAGCAGGCTTGCAGAAGCAGAAGAGAGAACTTCTGAACTTGAAGATGGGCTGTTTAAAATAACATAGGCAGACAAAAAAGAAGAAGAATAAAAAACATTGAAGAAAATCGAAGAGAGATATCAAACAACCTTAAGTGCTCAAATTCCGAGTCAATAGGTATTCCAGAAGGGGAGGAAAAAGGAGATTGCACTGAAAACATATTCAACGAAATAGTGGCAGAAAACTTCCCAGGTATAGGAAAAGACACAGATCTTCAGATTCAGGAAGCTCAAAGATCCCCAAATGGATTCAACCCCAAAAGGTCTTCTCCAAGACATGTTATAGTCAAATTGGCAAAACTCAAAGACAAAGGGAGAATCTTAAAAGCTGCAAGAGAGAAGCGTCAAATCACCTGTAAGGGAGCCCCAATCAGACTAACATCAGACTTTTCATCACAAACCCTAAAACCAAGAAAGGAATGGGATGATATATTCAAAATACTAAAAGACAGATATTGCCAGTCTAGAGTACTCTACCCCACAAGGCTATCCTTCCAAAATGAAGGGCAAATAGTATATTTCTCAGACAAACAAAAACTGCAGGAGTTCACTACCACACAACCACCTTTACAGGAAATTCTCAAGGGAGTACTGGGTTTGGTACCTGAAAAATAACTACCACTGCCATAAAAACCCAAGAAAAATCTAAACCCAGGAGTAAAATAAAAATGGCAACAATAAAGAAAAAAAAAGTTTATCTACAACCCAAGGAACCAACAATTACAGAAAACAAACAGTAAATCAGAAAGAAAGGAACAAAAGATACTTAAGACATCCAGACAAAAATCAATAAAATGCTAGGAGTAAATCAACACTTTTCAATAACAACTCAATGTAAAAGGCTTAAATTCCCCAATCAAAATACACAGACTGGCTGACTGGATTAAAAAGGAGGACCCAACTGTATGGTGCCTTCAAGAGACACACCTCACCTATAAAGACTCACATAGACTAAGAGTGAAAGGATGGAAAAAGATTTACCATGCAAACAGAAATGAAAAACGAGCTGGAGTAGCTATTCATATATCTGATAAAATAGACTTTAAACTAAAAACCATAAAGAGAGATAATGAGGGCCACTACATAATGATAAAAGGACTGATCCATCAAGAAGTCATAACAATCATAAATATATATGCACCCAATGTCTGAGCAGCCAGATTTATAAAACAAACTCTATTAGACCTAAAGAAGGAAATAGACACTAATACCATAATAATAGGGGACCTGAACACCCCACTATCAATATTGGACTAATGATCTAGGCAAAGAATCAGCAGAGAAACACAAGATCTAAACAATTCTCTAGACCAATTGGACTTGGCAGATATCTACAGAACATTCCTTCCAACAACCTCAGAATATTCATTCTTTTCATCAGCACATGGATCATTCCTCCAGGATAGATCACATGTTAGGTCACAAATCAAGTCTCAACAAATTCAAAAAAATTGGAATTATTCCATGTATTTTTTTCAGACCACAATGGATTAAAATTAGAAATCAATAACAAACAAAATTCTGGAAACTATACAAACACATGGAAATTAAACAGCATTCTACTTAATGACATATGGGTCCAAGAAAAAATCAAACAGGAAATCAAAAAATTTATTGAAACTAATGAAAACAATGATACATTATACCAAAACCTATGGGATACTGTAAAAGCAGTACTAAGGGGGAAATTTATCACATTAAATGCTTACTTCAGAAGAATGGAAAGATGGCAAGTGAACAACCTAATACTTCACCTTAAAGAACTAGAAAAACAAGAACAATCCAAACCCAAAGTTAGCAGAGGGAAAGAAATCATTAAAATCAGAGCAGAACTTAATGAAATTGAAGCCCAAAAAACACTACAAAAGATCAACGAATCAAAAAGTTGGTTTTATGAAAAGATAAATAAAACTGACAAGTCATTAGCACAGCTAACTAAAAAAAAGAAGAGAGAAGATCCAAATAACAAAAATTAGAAATGAAAAAGGTGATATTACAACTGATTCATCTGAAATACAAGGAATCATTCGAGACTACTATAAACAACTATATGCCAACAAATTTGAAAATCTGGAGGAAATGGATAAATTTCTGGACACAGACAAGCTACCAAAACTGAGCCAAGAAGATGTAGAAAATCTGAACAGACCAATAACAACAAAGAAAAGCCCAGGACCAGATGGATTCACAGCAGAATTTCACCAAACATTCAAAGAGGAATTGACACCAATTCTCTACAAACTATTCCAAAAGATTGAAACAGAGGCAATTCTCCCAAACTCATTCTATGAAGCAAACATAACCCTGATACCAAAACCAGGTAAAGATACAACTAAAAAAGAAAACTACAGGCCAATATCCTTGATGAATATAGATGCAAAAATCTTCAATAAAATAATAGCTAACAGAATACAGCAACACATATGCAGAATTATACACCATGATCAAGTGGGATCCATCCCAGGGATGCAAGGTTGGTTCAACATATGCAAATCAATAAATGTGATACACCATATCAATAAAATCAAACACAAGGACCATATGATCATCTCTATTGATGCTGAAAAAGCATTTGATAAAATTCAACACTCATTCATGATAAAGACTCTCTATAAGTTAGGTATAGATAGAAAGTATCTCAACATAATTAAAGCCATATATGATAAACCCACCGCCAATATCATCTTGAATGGGGAAAAGCTGAAAGCTTTTCCTTTAAGAACAGGAACTAGACAAGCCCACTCTCACCACTCCTATGCAACATAGTGTTGGAAGTACTAGCCAGAGCAATCAGAGAAGAGGAGGAAATAAAGGGCATCCAGATTAGAAAAAATGAAATCAAACTGTCCTCTTTGCAGATGACATGATCCTATATATCGAACAGCCTAAAGCCTCTACAAAAAAATCCTTGTAGTTGATAAATGATTTCAGCACAGTAGCAGGATACAAAATCAACACACAAAAATCAGTAGCATTTCTTTTCTCCAATAGTGAACATGCAGAAAGAGAAATCAAGAAAGCTTGCCCATTTACAATAGCCACCAAAAAAATAAAATATTTAGGAATTGAGTTAACCAAAAATGTGAAAAATCTCTATAATGAGAACTACAAAGCACTGCTGAGAGAAATTAGAGAGGACACAAGAAGATGAAAATATATCCCATGCTCTTGGATTGGAAGAATCAACATTGTGAAAATGTCCATACTACCCAAAGTGATCTACAAATTCAATGCAATACCCGTCAAAATTCCAATGACATTTTTCTCAGAAATGGAAAAAACTATCCAGACATTTATGTGGAATAACAAAAGACCACACATTGCCAAAGCAATTCTGAGCAAAAAACATAAAGCTGGAGGCATAACACTACCAGACTTTAAACTATACTATAAAGCTATAATAACCAAAACAACATGGCATAAAAACAGACACACTGATCCATGGAATAGAATAGAGAATCCAGAAATCAACCCACACACCTACAGCCATCTGATCTTTGACAAAGGCACCAAGCCTATACACTGGGGAAGAGACTGCCTCTTCAGCAAATGGTGCTGGGATAACTGGATATCAATATGCAGGAGAATGAAACTAGACCCATACCTCTCACTATTTACTAAAATCAATTAAAAATGGGTTAAAGAAGTAAATATATACCGTGAAACAATAAAACTTCTTAAAGAAAACATAGGAGAAACACTTCAGGAAATAGGACTGGGCACAGATCTCATGAATATGATCCCAAAAGAATGGACAACCAAAGGAAAAATAAACCAATGGGATTATATCAAACTAAAAAGCTTCTGCACAGCAAAAGAAACAATTAACAGAGTTAAAAGACAACCAACAGAGTGGGAGAAAATATTTGCAAAATATACATCTGACAAAGGATTAATATCCAGAATATACAAGGAACTGAAACAACTTTATGACAAAAAAACAAGTAACCCAATTAAAAAACGGGCAAAAGAGCTAAATAGGCATTTCTCTAAGGAAGATATATGAATGGCCAAAAGACACATGAAAAAATGTTCAACATCACTCAGCATTCAGGAAATGCAAATCAAAACCACACTGAGGTACCATCTCACACCTGTTAGGATGACTAACATCCAAAGCACTGTGAATGATAAATGCTGGCGAGGTTGCAGATAAAAAGGAACTCTCATACATTGTTGGTAGGACTGCAAAATGGTGCAGCCTCTATGGAAAATGGTATGGATGTTCCTCAAACAATTGCAGATAGATTACCATATGACCCAGCTATCCCACTGCTGGGAATATACCCAGAAGAATGGAAATCATCAAGTTGAAATTATACCCGTTCTCCAATGTTCATTGCAGCTCTATTTACAATAGCTAAGAGTTGGAACCAGCCCAAATGTCTATCATCAGATGAGTGGATATGGCAACTGTGGTGTATCTACACAATGGAATACTTACTCTGCTATAAACAAGAATGAAATACTGCCATTTGCAATGACATGGATGGACCTAGAGAGAATTATATTAAGTGAAACAAGTCAGGCACAGAAAGAGAAATATCACATGTTCTCACTTATTTGTGGGAGCTAAAAATTAATAAATAAATACACAAACAACCAGGGGCCGGGGAAGAAGACACAACAATTACAATTCCTTGAAGTTGATACAACAAGTGAACAGAAAGGAGATTGTGGGGAGGGAGGGGGGAGAGGGTAGAGGGAGAGAGGTTTCGGTAATGGGCCACAATAATCAACCACATTGTATATTGACAAAATAAAATTAAATTAAAAAAAATAATAATAAATAAATAAATAAATAAAATAAAACAAAAGATTTTATAAAAAAATAAATAAATAAAATTTTTTAAAAATTGCACCATTTGAGGTTTTCTGGGTTTTTTTTTTTTTTTCTTTTTTTTTTTATGAGGTGGGGGAGGAGGAGGGGGAAGGCAGGTGGTTCTGGTAGACTCCGGAAAATCTGCTAAATTCTAAATGAGCTGTAACCCTCTCTCTGGGTATTTAAATTAAACATCATCAAGGCCACATGGTTACTAGATAATAAGGGGAAGGGTGTTAAAGGAAGACCAGTCAGTGCCCAGGTATCCTTAACTATTATCTACCCTAAGCTTTACAACATGCCAGGAAGTCCATTTCCCCACAGGGTAGCTGCTGGTACCAACGACTTTAAAAAACTAACATACTGAGACAAATTCTCCCAGTGCTTAAACTACTACTCTGGTGAGAAGTGGACAATCCATGTCAATTAAAATCCTTGCGTTACCAACCAGCTGCCAAAAAAAACAAAACAAAATCCTTGTATTAAGGCTCATTACCAAACTCCTTGGTTTTATGTACGTCTATCTTCCCTACTAGATAATTGAATATCCTTGGGCCTGGCCAGTTAGCTTAGTTGTATAAGTGTGGTGTTATAAGGCCAAGGTCAAAGTTTCAGATCCTCATACTGGTCAGTTGCCAAAAATAAAAAAGTAAAAGGGTCCTTGTGGAAGGACCTATTTGTAGCTCCTCCCTTTACGCCTCAGTGCCCTGCATAGAGCTTATAGATATTCAGTTCTCACAAATAATAAATTCTAGCTTTAATTTAACTGAGTCCTAATTATATATATATATATTTTTTTTAAAGATGACCAGTAAGGGGATCTTAACCCTTGACTTGGTGTTGTCAGCACCACGCTCACCCAGTGAGCTAACCAGCCATCCCTATATGGGATCCCCGTGGCCTTGGTGTTATCAGCACCACACTCTCCCGAGTGAGCCATGGGCCAGCCCAGAGTCCTAATTAAATTTTAAGTTGTCAGAGGTATTCCTGAGTAGTGTGGGGCTGGTGTTCCCCCTTTAAGGGATATTACTTCTGTGCTAAACAAAATCTTAGTACCCTGAAAGAGTTGATGCAACTTCCTAAAGTGCTTGTTTTAACTACTAAAATAATCTGCTTCAATATGATTACTAGTATTACATTCAGCTTTTTTTTCTGTATTTTATCAAACAGGCCAAAAAATTTGCAACTTACGTGGTTGCTGCTGGACTTCAGTATGGAGTGGAAGGAGGCATTTTACATACTTTTTTCAAGGTATGACTTTTCAATGACTGTGGATTTTTAAAAAGTGTTTAAAATAAAGGTACACAATTTGAAGGTATTTTTGATTGCTTCTAGATGTAGCTAGGTCAGTATCATAGCAGAAAATGAAGGAAAGTATGGATATCAACCATAACTACCTCTGGTTCTTTCCCCCTTACCTACAACTTGTATTTACCACTCTCGGAATAATAAAGAAAAGGATGGATCTCCCTTCATTCATGAGACAAATATTGATTGAGTGTCTACCATGTGCCAGGAACTGTTATAGGTACTGGGTATACAATAACATAATAAACAAGGTCATGGGTTCAGATCCCATACCGGCCAGCCACCAAAATAAATAAATAAATAACACAATAAAGTCTCTGTCCTAGCTTACATTCTAGTGGGGAGGAGGAGATAAAGATGATAAATAAGCCACTAAATGTTGAGTATTTCAGATATTGAAGCATGCTATGGAAAACAACAATGCTGAACTTTGTAGTGAGTGCCAAGGGTAGGATTGGGGGGCAGGAGTTTATGTCTTATATATGCTGGTTGAAGAAGGTCTTTCTGATGCTGTGACATTTGAGCAGAAAGTGAAAGGCCATGAAGGAGCTAGCCAATTTGCTTTCTGGGGAAAGAACATTCCAGGCAGTGCAAAGAACTGAGGCAGAAATGTGCTGGCTGTGTTTGAGGAGTAATAAGAACACCAGTATGGCTAAATGTGGGAGGACAGTTGGCTATGGGGTCAAAGAGGGAATGGGGACTGGTCAGTTAGCTCAGGCCAGTAGAGTGTGGTGCTGATAATGCCAAGGTCCAGGGCTTGATCCCTGTATGGGCCATTCACCAAAAAAAAAAAAGGATGGGTGGGATGGAGAGTCACATGGAGCCCAGCCTTGTAGCCCATCATGAGTCTTAGGTTTTAAAAGGATAAACTTATTCCTCTGCTGCGCTGAGGATGTACAACAGTGGGGCAAGGGCAGAAGCAAGAAGCAGACTGGTTAGGAGGTGGTGCCTAAGACCTGGATGAAATGGTGGGGATACTGAAAATTGTTCAGATTTTTGATATATTTTGAAGGTAGAGTCAATGGGATTTGTTCAAAGCTTGAAGTAAGGGTGACAGACTGAAAGAAAAGAATAACTTTAAGGATTTTGGTGTAAGCAACTGGAAGTATGAGATTGCCATTTACTGAGATGGGGAAGACTGAGGATGGAGTAGGTTGGGGGTGGTATGCAATGGGAAGTTCAGGAACTCATTTTGGGGCTTAATTAATCTTGAGATGATTGATAGCCAAGTATAGATACTGAGTAGGCTGTTGGACATGAGAGTTCCCATGGATGGTGTTTAAATCCATGGGACTGGACAATGTCACCTAGAGAGAGGATATGGAGAAGAAAAGAGGTCTGAGGACTGAATCTCAGGACACCCCAATAGATAGAGGTTACAGGGAAACAGGATGGAATCAGGAAAGGAGGCTGAGAAGGGTGCACAAAAGGTAAGAGGGAAAAGAAGAAAGTTTTTAAAAAGCCAAGTGAAAAAAGTGTTTCTGAAAAGGAAGAATGACCAATTGTATCAAATACTGCAGATAATCAAGACAGATGAGACCTGAGAATTGGCAACTGGATTTTGGGTGACTGGGTAGGACAAAAGTCTGATAGGAGCAGGTTCCAGAGAGAACAGAAGGAGATGAATTGGAGATGGTAAGGACAGAGAAATATTTTAAGGAATTTTGCTGTAAAGAGAGTGGTAGCAGAGAAAGAAAACAGGAGTTGAAGGGAAAAGTGTACTCAAAAAAAGTCAGTTGGATTGATTTTTTAATACAAGAGAAGTGACAGCTGAAGAAGATAAGCTCAAGAAAGCTCTTTCTCATTGTCTGTTCTTAGTGACTCCTCACCTACCTGACCACTGAATGTTGGCATTCTCGGGGCTCGGCCCAGACCCGTCTATCTTCTCCCTCTATGCTCTTTCCCTGGGTTGGTCTGTTATTCCCACAACTGGTACCAATGACTTACAACTTAGACCTCCAGCTGGGCTCTCTTTCCTAAGCTGCCTACTCAGCACCTCAACTTGAATGTCTGTCACAAATCCAGACCATCTATAGTAACCACAACCCTGCTCCTTCTGTTGAAGCAGGACAGAATAGGGACAAGCCCAGGGTGGCTTCTCATGAATATTCAGGCTGGATCAGCATTAGCCACCCTCCTTGTTTTGCAGTTAATGAACCCATAATGAGATGACCACAGCTTAACCACCCCACCAATCATAAAACTACACCTAGAACTTTGCAGTTTTTGAACAGAAAAAAAACACAGTGCCTGTGCACTAGGAGGAACAAAGTGCAGACTAGACCAAGAAGGGCAAAGTTAAGGGAAAAGTGACCCCACTGCACATGACCAAAAACTTCAGAAACTCAGGGATCTATGACAGGAAGCTGATGCCACCTTGTATCAGGCCTTTATTACCCTAGATCCTCCCCACGGCCAAATATTCCTCCCCTTAACTAGGATAGAGGACACCCCCATCCAGAACAATGTATAAACCCTACCCTTAGGAATCCACTGTGTGGACGCCCATGCACTCTCCTGTGTGTACTTTCACTTTGTAATAAAGCCCTACTGTTTGAACGTTTCCACTGTCTGTCCTTCTTCCTTTCCTTTCATAAAGGTGCTCGCTGCGATGCAGACCCCTCTCAGTCCTGAAAAGACTTTTCTTCATGGTTTGACCAAGAATGTAGAACTGATGTCCTGTAATGCTGTTACTGAACCAAGGTGGGGGGATTCATTGTCTGCTGAGCAAAAAAGACTAAAAAGTCCCTCAGGCCAAAATTTGCAGTGATAAAGATCAGAATTTATTTGAATGCCAGTCAAAGGAAAATGAGACAGCTAAAGAAGCTTGAAACCTCAGACTCCTGGGAGGCTTAAAATCACTGATATTTATAGGGCAGGAATTTGAGTAGGGTCTGGGGATTGAGTGGGATATCTGATTGATCAGCAGTGAAGTTAGCACAATTATTTCTGGCATCAGGAGAAATGTCTTCCTTGGCCCTTCCAAGTCAAGGTAGATGTGCTCAAAAGCAGGTCTGTGGTCACCGGTAGTCTTGGAAAACATCTCAGGGTTGGCCTCAGTCTGTAATTGATGTTTATCTGTAGCCATTGTCCTAAGGAACAAACATCTTGTTAGCATTAAATCATGTCTCTCCTATATTGTCTAAGGAAGTATATGTTAAACTAGTGCTGTTCTTATCCTAAAGCTAAGCAAGCATCATGATGACTTCAGGAAATTTAACTGTCACATGGTCGAGCAAATTGTCCTTTGTCATTTCCTCTCTTAGGCCTAGGCCCACACATGTCCCAAGGCCTGCAGAACACATAGGCCTGTTCAGCCTGCAGAGCCCAAAGGAGGGCTCTGCAGGCTGATGGGAAAAGACAAGGATTTGGACTCTACAGATCAGGGTTCTAATCCAGGCTCAAAGCCTCATAAGTGTAACCTCCTGCGAGATATTTTATCCACTAAGCGTTTCATCTATGCATTAATGATAATTACCCCCCACCGATGGGGGCAATTTTAAAATTTAACTCTCTTTTTGTGAGAATTACAGTCATCATGCATATGAAAGTATTTGAAAGGTTGCACTTTATTTCTCTTAAAAGGACTGGATTCTGAATCTCATCTGGACTGTTTTACAAAACATCTCCTCGAGGAGATTACTTCAGCAGATAGATAGATCTTTTGGATGCTTTGACTGTGGACCTGTATGTGAGCTGTAGTAGTCATGCACATATAACTGGGGTAAATGCTTTTGCTTTTCTTTCTTTTAGATAGCTTGGTTGGGTGAGGTTCCTGCATTACCAGTTTTTGGAGATGGAACAAATGTAATTCCAGCAATTCACGTTCTTGATCTAGCAGGGTAAGCATTCTCTCAGAGATATGGCTTTCTTAGAATTTATTAATGTGTTTGTTTGCAAGCTAACATTTATTGAGTGCTTACCCAGTGCTAAGCGCCTTGCATGTATTATTGTATTTATTCTTCTCAACAACCCTATGCAGAAGGTACTATCATCTCCATTTTGCATCTGATGAAATAGTGCCCACCTTCTAAAAGCTCCACATTACCAATGTCAAGTTCAGGTTCATCTCTTAGGAACTTTGTCAGCAGAATAGCAATGCCCTCCAATTCTGTAAAAGAAAGAACTTGATATATGCATTCTGGGGACATAGTTTCTTATTTCTTTGTCTCAGATGAAATTGATATGTCCAGCCCACCAGTTTTAAAAATCAGATGGCAAACTCTAAATGGGAAGCTTTTTTTTTTTTGACAATTGTAGGTAAAGTTGACACATATTTCGTACACGCAGAGCATCTCGACTCTGTGTCCAGACAGGTCTGGAGATCCTCCTCCTTTGAAGACAGTGACTTAAGCACTAGGTCAATGAGCGGCTCACTGTGTTTATGGTGCATCAGCTCTATGTTTCAGGTTCCAGGGGCTTCATTCTATCACTCCTGCTGCTGCTCATCCCCCAGAAGGGAGCAGTTTCTGCAGTTCTCTGAGGTTCTGGATTCCAGATTCCCTTATCCACTGGCTGCTAGTGAGTTAGTCACCATCCCACATGGATTTACAGATTTACTGGGAAACCAGTGAAGCTTAAACTTCAGGGCCACTCCCCTGCATGGATCCCTTCCAAGGTCCTGAACTTAATTTGTATTATTTTTCTTAAAGAAGGATCCCCTAAACTGTATAAGCTTCAGACTACACAAAACCTAGACCTGCTTCAGCCAACATTAACCCTGGGCTTGGAGGGGCCTAAATGTGCTCTTTTCTGCAGAGATTTTACGCTATTACATTACCAGGTTTTAAAGATGTGAGTCTCAAGGTCAAAGGTTTGGTTCCCTGCACTGGCCAGCCACAGATTAAAATAAAATTAAAATAAAGATGTGAAGAGTTTTTTGTTTGTTTGTTTGTTTTGTTTTGGGTTTTTTTTTTTGGCAGCTGGCCGGTACAGAGAACCAAATCCTTGACCTTGGTGTTACAAGGCTGCACTCTAAACACCTGAGTTAACCGGCCAGCCTTGAAAGGGTCTTTTACATTATTAAAAAACATACCTAACATTAATTCTTAACATCTGTCAAAAGACAAGTTTACAACAAATTTAGTTTAAATATTTCAATTGGCTTTATTGTGATTCTATAATCAGGCAACACTTCATTCCATAAAATAGAACAAGTGTTCCAGTGAGTCAAGCAGAAGAGGTTGGCTTTATAGTCAGGAAAAGGACTGAAGAAAGCAGAAGCAACAAACAAAAAGCAGATTGGCCATTTCAAAGTGACTTTTCTTGTAAGGTGGGGACAGGGAGACAGAACAATACAAAGACAACTGATTGATTAACATCAGGTTACTTCAGAATAAGGATTAGAGGATAGGGCACTTCATTATCATGCCCATTAAATCTGGTCTGTTTGGGAAATCAGAGTTTCGGTGACGTGGAACCTCAGCATAAGCGACTGCATTCTGATTTTTAGTATGGTCTGCTGGGGCCTAGTGCAGAAGCTCAGTTCAAAGCAATGGCCTCCCAATAATTTTATTTAATACATCTTACTTCCAAACAGATACATTATGAAGTGAAATTATTCTCATTTCAGAAGGACACAGGACCCCTTTAAGTAGCATTTTTTTCTGGAGGTTTCTTTGAAGATTGCCCAATATTTAACAGACAAAGAAGCTAAAAGCTAAAGCATTTTGAGAAAAAATGTAATAAATGTGAAGTGGACATTTAGTTTTTTTTTTTTTTTTTCTTATATTTGTTTTATATATAATGTACAGGGTTTTTAGATGTACTTAGTGGGAGACATAGGGAAAAGCACATCTGTCTACTCCATCTTCCTGGAACAATTTAATTTTAAGGTTGAAAATTTAATTCATAATGTATTTTAATCATATAAATTTCATCCAACAATATATACCAATATTGTTACTAACAATATGATGGCAGCAGCAAGATTTCTTTGTTCTTTTTGTCTACATTCCATCTTAATGTTGCTACACAAAAATCCATATGGTGAACATTTAAACTTTTAAGTTAATCCATATCATTAAGTACCATAAAGCAGACTGTCAAACAATACTATGGAATTTCTAGAGTTGAAAAGGCCAGAGACCGTGTAACTTGAAGCAGAATGGGGGCTAGAAAACATTCTGGTCTTTCAATTGAAGTGGACATTTAGAAGTGTGCATTTATTTTATTTTCATTTTAATGAAAAGGAAGCTAAAATGGAGCTGGAATCGACAGGCCATCGTGATAGAATTCTATTCACTATTGTTTCTGTCTGGAATTCTTTAATATGCGTTCCAGTCCCTGCTCTGCCTCTCACCAGCTGTGTCTGATCTTCCCATTTGTAAGATGGGGATAGTAATAGTATCTATCTAATAGGATTGTTGTGAGGATTCAGTGGAACAACACCTGTAAGCCCTTAGCGCAGTCCTGGCAAGGACTGAGCTAAGCCCTCAGAAATGTTGGCAATCATTAATTCAGAACAGGAAATCTGGGGGTCAGTCACTGTGTTGCTGTGTGACTTCCTTAAGAGAGCCACAGCTTCTCTAACTCTGTGTTACTTTGTAAAACACCTACCCCAAGACACTGTTGTGAGACTCAGATGAGCCAATGGATAGGCGGGGGGCTTTGTAGACTGGAAGTCCTGTCGGGGTCAAGTCCAATTGTTGGGAGGCAGTGCACCAGAAAGAAGATAGGACCCAGAGCCAGATGGATCTGACTTCAGATGCTGGCTCTTCTATATTTCCAGTAGCTCTTCAGCCTGAGAAATATCATTTAGCTCTTTAAGACCTTCCGCATCTATAGAGTGCAAATAATAATCCCAACCCTGACCTTGTTGGAAATTGTGAGATAATTTATTAAAGCAACAAATGCTATGCCTGGCTCACGGGAGAGGTGTTCAGTAAATTCTAGTTTACTACATCTCTTTTGCTTTTTCCCTCTGACAACTATTTTACCTGCTGGTCTGCAGAGTGATACAAAACATAATAGACCACGTTCCAAAGCTTCACTACCTGGTTGCTGTGGACGAGTCTGTTCAGACCCTGGAAGACATAGTCAAGGTACAGTAGTTTCATCCCATACTTGGATGGCATATCTTATATAGTTTTACCCACTAAAGAGTGGTTATAGAATCAGTTGTGCTAACAAGTCTGGGGGAGTCCTAAAATAGAATATCCTTAAAACTTAAGCTCACTATTTGCACATGTGGTATACGCTTTGGAAAATTACTACCAAATGACCTTTCTCCAGTATATACAAGAATTTTTCTTTCAGAAACAAGAAACACTATTGTAGGGCTTGAGTTGAGAGGATGGGATCATCACACCTCAGACACACACAAATGACACACCAGAATACAAAAATATGTCTCTGCAGACACTTATCCCAAACTACTGATATGGTCAGGTTCACCAAACCTACTGGCTACTTCCAAGAGCTCTAGGTGTGGGAGGGCTACCTCTGCAGTCTACACTGCTCTGGCTAAAGCGGCCACTTTGTAGCCTAGCTAGTGCTGCTAGTACAGCCTTCTCCTGCCCTTACCCTGGCCACAGCTTACTCATCTTTAAGATTCAGCTCAGGGGAAGGCCCATGGCTCACTTGGGAGAGTGTGGTGCTAATAAAACCAGGGCCACGGGTTTGGATCCCTATGTAGGGATGGCTGGTTGGCTCGCCTGGGAGAGCGTGGTGCTGACAACACCAAGTCAACGGTTAAGATCCCCTTACTGGTCATCTTTTTAAAAAAAGATTCAGCTCAGATATCTTCCTCTGTACCCTCCCTGTCTCCTTCCCACCTCCTGCAGAGGCCAGATGCCTCTCTTCCATACTCCCAAAATGTCTTAATCCATTTGGGCTGCTTTAACAAAATACCATAAACTAGGTGGCTTATAAACAACAGAAATATATTTCTTATAGTTCTGGAGGCTTAGAAGTCCAAGATCAAGGCAGATTTGGTGTCTGGTGAGGGCTTGCTTTCTGGTTTCATAGAATTTTCTCTCTCGATGTGTCCTCATATGGTGGAAGGGACAAAGGAGCTCTCTGGGGCTTTTATTTATTTTGTGTGCATATACGTGTGCATGTGTTTGATGGCCAGTACAGGGATTAAACCCTGAACTTTGGTGTTATCAGCACCACACCCTAACCAACTGAGCTAATCAGCCGGCTCTGGGGCTTCTCTTATAAGGGCACTAATCCCATTCATGCAAAGCCCTCATGACCCAATCATTTCCCAAAGGGCCCACCTCCAAATACCATCACCTTGGGAATGAGGCTCTCAACGTATGAATTTGGGAGGGACACAAACATTCAGACAGAATTACAGCAAATTCAGTTACTGATCTAATTGACCTTTTTTTTTTTTTTTTTTTTTTTTGTCTTTTTCGTGACCGGCACTCAGCCAGTGAGTGCACCGGCCATTCCCATATAGGATCCGAACCCGCGGCGGGAGCGTCGCCTCGCTCCCAGCGCTGCACTCTCCCGAGTGCGCCACGGGCTTGGCCCGATCTAATTGACTTTTATCCACAATTCGTGAATCAGGGCAGCCTCCATTATACATAATAGAATAAGAGCTCCCACTGGGTAATAGCAGAACAGTGGGTTTTGTAAGGTGGGAACAAGGAACAACAATAGAAGAAAAAAAACTGATTGGGTAACATCAGGTTACTTTTTTGTAGAGTTAACGAGGGAACTTCCTTATTACACTGACTCAGGTAGACTGGAATGTCCTGCTTTCAGAAAAAAAAAACTGATGTGTTTTGGAATCTGTCTGTTTCCTTAAAGTTTCAGTTTGATTATGTGGCATTTAGGATGAGTAACTCCACTGCTGTTTGGGGCATAGTGCAGGAGCGCAGTCCAAAACAATGGCCTCTCATAGTTTTTATTTAACAAGACCGTATAGCACAGCATAGGGACCAAAGGAAGCAACCCCCTGAAAGTTCTTGGAAAAATCACCTGATAAACACAGATTAACATGAAGAAAAGGTATAACGAATTTTATTTGATCATAGTTTTATGTGACACAGGAGCCTTCAGAATATAGGCCCAAAGGTATGTGGAAAGTTGTCCATATTTATACTTAGGTTCTACAAAGCAAGCATAGCCATATAGAAATGTGATTAGACAGGGAAAGTATGATCTAATGCTCATAGAATTAGTGGGTAAACCCAGCAAGGCCTGTCTGTTCAGATTCTTCTAGGCCTCTCTGTGTAGCATTCATTTCTCCAGGGTGTGAGGCCAGAACCTTTCTGGAACAGGGGTCTTATGACCTACAGTCAGACAAGGTAGATCAAGGAATTTCCTTACGGTCAGCTCCAAGACAGAGAGACAAGGGGGAAGATATATCTATGACCCACCTTGAGGAAGAGGAAATGTGGTTTCTATGGCTTGCCTCAGGGGAAAATGAGGCTGGGAGACCAGAGGGCAGGAGAAGGTCAGAGGGAAACTTTGCTTTTGAGGCTGCTTCTGAGGCCTTCACCTTAGGGTATGACTTTCTAGGCCCCAACAACAGAATTCCCGTTGCTGAGCGGCAAACATTCCACATGATAATTATCTGTGTACAGGTCTGTCTCCCTTTTTAAACTGGGAGCTCCTTGAGGCCAGAGACGGGGCCTTACTCATCTCTATCTCCAGTACCTGGTACACATTGATGGTGTTAAATATTTCTGGAACAAATAAGCAAATGAATACACTCACCACTGTAGGGGCCAGGGGAAAAACTTCCTCTTCACCCCTGAAGTTTCACTAAAATAAACTGAGAAACAAAGATTAATGTGAAGAAAGGGCATAGTAAATTTCGTCTTAACATGCTAGGGAGGGGCAATGCAGGAGAATGGCAGGAGAGTGATCACCCAATAACCTGGTGGGGCAAAGAAAAAGCTTATTCATAGGAGAGGGGGAGATGGGAAGGGAGACCATTCTTCTGAAGGACAGTAAATGATCAATAAAAGTTGAATGAGCCTGGGAGATATTATTTTGTGCAAAGTTCTGTCCAGGTGTGGTGACATCCCAGTCTCTTCAGTCCCTCCGGGTTGGTTCCCTCACCCCCACCTCCCAGCCCCTCTGCGGGTGACCATCCAGGGCAGGGATCAAACCCTAGACCTTGGTGTTATCTAACCAACTGAGCCAACCATGCTCTAACCAACTAAGCCAACCAGCCTGGGGGTGTTCTTTAGCAATTATTTGAGGAGATTCCTAGAAAGGGGATCTTAAGAGAATTGCATTTCTTTTGGGAAGAAGATTTCTTAGATAAGGAAATTCCAGAGAAAGTTCCTCTCTGCTTCTGGGGGAAGGGAAACAAGCCAAGATTAGAGAGACCTTGATTCTGAGGCTTATTTCTGAGACCTTTTAATTTTCTAAGCACTCAATGTGCCAAAGTGCCATATTTGAGGTAGTGTAAGACTGGCCCCAAAGCGCGAATCTTACTTGTTGGGAAGGCTCGTCTCGCAAAGACCAGGAGACAGAGATCGCTGCAATCAAGCAAGAGGTTTTTTTTATTCCAGCATGCTGGGGTCGCTCCATCTTCAGGACAGAAGCGGCCCCAAGCTCTTAACATGAGCACTTTTTATACAGTTTGGTAGGCAGACTTTGGCAACAGGATGAGTTGTATACAGCTTATTGGTCACCTGAGGTGACTTTTAAATTCATTGGTGGCTTTCAGGGGGGTGGTATACAGACAAGGAACTGGGGAATTGCCCAACAGCCCACCCCTTGTGTGGTTAGGCCCTTCCTGGAACTGGGTGAACTTTGGGCGGTTTGGGAAGTCCTTTATCTGCCCTTACCAGAAAGTCCCACCCGCAGGGGCTTGTAAAACCTTGCACAAGCTAATTACAGAAGCAGAAAAGCTAGTCAGTTAATATTTAAGGGTGGGGGAAGGGGTTCAGGTCCACAGTAATAGTTTTCTGCACCTCTATTTTGCAAATACTGAACATTTTTATTCAATTATGTTCACACTTACTTGAGGAATTTTATATAAAACCTTACAGATAAACTAAATATTTCTATTTTCTCCTAACAGTGCATCAGTAAAAATACTGGCCCTGGGAAAGTCCAGAAATTACCCAAGGAAAATGCTTTCCTAACCAAGGACTTAACAGTTAGTATATAAAAGGTTCTTTTTCTTTCTCTTTTTTAAATCTGTTTTCCTACTGTAAAAGAAAAAATTACAACAAATTTGGTTGAAGATCTCAATTGGCTTTATTGCAATTCTAGAATCCAACAACATGTTATTTCATATTGTGAGAAATGCCCTCACCCGTCCAAGGCCAAAGGATGGACACAGAGACAAGAGGTACAGCAAAGTGAAACTTTAATTATGGCCTTGCAAGTTTTGGGTGTTTGACGGGCAGACGCACGGAAAAGGGCTGTAGCAAGCAGTTTATTCCCTAGTGTGCAAATTGCTGCCCCTGCCTCCTCATCGGTTGGGGTGCACAATATTCCCAGATGATGTCTAAGATTACCCCGATTTATTACCCCTCTGTAAGAAATTTCTTTGTCTGAGGGCTCAGGACAAGTCCACGATAAAGGCCCATCAAAACCTCGTGAAAGGAGAAACATTAGGAAATGGAGAGAACAATAAAAGGCTATTAACTCATTACCATCTCAAGGAGAACTTTATCTATTCAGTAACCCCCCAGGAATGGGCTGGACCAATCAGACAACTTTTGGGCTGGGCCTGAATTATTTCTGAAAATGAATCATTTAGACTTTTTTTTACACTATGTTATTGCAATTCTAGAATCAGGCAATACCTTATTCCATAAAATAGAAAAAATGTTCCAATGAGCCAAGAAGAGGAAGTTGGTTTTATAGACAGAAAAAGGCTAAAGACAGAAACAGAGAATAAAAAGCAGACTGGTCATTTCAAAGTTACTTTCCTAGTTAGGTGGGGACAGGAAGACAGAACAATAGAAAAATAATATCAGGTTACTTCAGGCTGTCTCTCTTGTGGAAGGATTACAGCCTAGAGAACTCATTATCATATCTATTGAAGATTAAACTTGTCTTTAAGGGAAAGTGGGTGTTCTTTCTCCTGACTTCTTGAAAGGTCAGACCCAGCCTAAGTGGCATGGAATTTAGGAAGGGTGACTCCATTCTGATTTTTAGTCTGGACTTTTTGGGATCTAGTACGAGAACGTAAGACAAAACAATGGCCTCCTATGATTTTTATTTAACACTAAATAATATTGATTCTTGAGGGATTGAAATCAGAATGCCTGGTTTCCAAGCAACTCTAGATGTTCTACCCTTAGGCAATTTACCCTTCTCTTCTTGGACCCTTAATTTTATTTTCTGAAAAACCCTCAGGGGTCGTGGTCAAGAAAACATACTTGAGAGCTGTTTGATATGTAAAGTGCTTTGGCTTCTTTCTAAAATTCAGACAGCAGGCTGAGATTCCAGTTCCATCACAACAACAATGAAAAATAGGTTTTAGTTATGCAGTGCACTTTTTATCCTTGCTTGAGGAAGTAATTCTTTATAAGAATACTTTGAACCTTAACACTGCCCCTGAATATGTTTCTGTAAGGACTGATATCATTGGTTACCTTGAGGAGCAGAACTGGGTAGGTAGTGGTTAGGGGTCAGAGGGAATATTTTCCTCTATACGTTTTTGTTCTTTTGGCTCTTGAACCATGGGACTGCACTATTCAAAAAATAGATGCAATTAAAAATTTTAAAAAAGAAACCTTATACTTGGACTTCCAGTATCTTTCTACTCTTTGAGCTGCTTGTCCAGCCACAAGAGCCAGGATGCTGCCTGCCATGAGACAGCAGGCATGGGGAGGGTATAGAAATATGGTAGCATCATAACAGGTGCTCTGTAAATACTTAGTGCTGGATTAATTGACTTTCATGTTTAGTGAATATATATTATGTTTCCGTAATGACTCTATGGTTTTGGTCTGTTATACCTGTAGAAATGAAACAAAAAAGACACATCTCTCATGTTTTCTTATTTCTTAGCAAGAGTGTCTTGACCATTTGCTTGTCAACTTGAGAATGGAAGCGCTCTTTGTGAAGGAGAATTTTAACATTCGATGGGTTGCCCAAACAGGATTTGTGGAAAATATCAACAATATCCTCAAAGAGTACAAGCAAAGCAGAGGATTACTGGTAACTATAACTATTTCCTGTTTAAACTTCTGATTTCAGCAAAGTAAAAGAAACTTTTAGTGTAATTATACCAGCGAAAGTATTTTCTTTTTCCGACATCCAAATTTCTAATTTTTTTTTTTTTTTTAAAGATGACCGGTAAGGGAATCTTAACCCTTGACTTGGTGTTGTCAGCACCGTGCTCACTGGCCATCCCTATATAGGATCCGAACCTGTGGCCTTGGTGTTATCAGCACCGCACTCTCCCGAGTGAGCCACAGGCCAGCCCTCAAATTTCTAATTTTAAGTCGTTTTTCAAATTTGACAAATTTGTCCAGGTCTGATAATCTACACGCATATTATATTAATATTTGTCAACCAAAGATTAGAAATTTTAATGTTAACGTAATAACTGTTCTGCAAATTGAACATGAGAGTAAGCTCAGTGTCACAGAGTTGTCTATATGAGAAAAAATATCAGGTGCCTTGCTGGCCTGCCTGTTTCAGCCCTGAGTGTACATACAGGAAAGGGTAGTAGGTGCTTATTAAATTCCTGCTGAGTGAATGAACATGAACCAGAACATGAACTATCTGACTGGGGGGCAGATGCTTGCAGGGTGATGTGGCAGTCACCTCCATGGCAGGGCATGGAGGCGGCGGCTCTGGAGTCTCACAGAGGGACAAGAGTTAGCCAGCAAGGCACATCCCTGGAGTAAAAAACACTGTGTCTAGTCACAGATTGTTCAGAGCTCGCTGTATGTTCCTTATTCCCCTCTTTCAGCCAATTAAGATTTGTATTCTCGGTCCTCCTGCTGTGGGAAAATCGAGTATTGCTGAAGAATTGGCCAAGTACTACAAACTGCATCACATCAAACTGAAGGATGTTATTGCCGAAGCCATAGCAAAACTGGTAATGCTTTTAACAACTTTACTGGGAATTTTTACATTTTAAAAAGGCTTTTCTAATTGGTAAAGAGCCATAAAAACGGTTACATTGTGTAATGCTGAATATACTAATTATCCTGATTTGAGCATCACATATTGCACATCGGTATTGATAGTCAACGCTGTACCCCACAGATATGTACAATCAACTATGTTTCAGTAAAAAAATTAAAAATTTAAAAAGTAAATTAATTGAAAAAATGAAAACACTGGGCCGGCCCATGGCTCATTTGGGAGAGTGTGGTGCTGATAACACCAAAGCCACGGGTTCGGATCCCATATAGGGATGGCCAGTTCGCTCAATGGCTTAAGATCCCCTTACTGGTCATCTTTTTAAAAAATAAAATAAAATAAAATAAAATAAAAATAAAAATGCTTTTCTTAGTCTTGTAATAAACAAGCAACTAATTTTACATGTTGGTCTTCAAAGAGATTTGTTATTTTACCACGCTCAGCCAGTGAGCACACCGGCCATCCCTATACAGGGATCTGAACCCGTGGCCTTGGTGTTATCAGCACCACACTCTCCCAGGTGAGCCACGGGCCAGCCCGAAATTGTTATTTTAATTGAACTTTATTGGCCCCAGTTATGGAAAAATAGAATCCCACGGAGCTTTCCTCTGTGAAATGGAAGCATCTTTCACAGGTTTCCCTTGACATTTTGTCTGCCTCCGGTTATTGCTCAAAGCATATCTTGTATTCCGTCTGTTGACTGGAACTTTTTAGGCTTTTTATTCCTGTTTTATGTTGCCCAGAGTTCTATTAGACTGTTTACTTATTAACTACTTTTTATCTTTTTATTGGGAATGGTAGATACTAAGGTACATTTCCATAAACGATTACTAAAAGTGTTGATTTCCGCAAACTGTGTTTGCTTCAAGTAAGAAACAACCTAATACCTTAGAAAATATCTTGACTCTTAAGCAGTTCTGGCATTCACCCAGAGATAGTTTATTCTCCTAAAAATAGAGTAAGAAAGGCTTGAGGCTCTCAGTCATCTTTGTAGATACACGCATTGCAAACTTTTCCATGATCGCTGTTGCTGGGTATATTCCCTGTTGGGGTACCAGGCTTTTTCCAGGATTACTTGCCAGATGATTTGTGAGTAGCAAATCAATCCATGGCATCATCCAATTTGAATATCCCTGTGATACATAGGAGTCGATTGTTGCACCTAAAGAGAGAGCGGAAGGAGAAGAAGAAGCTGGAGAGGAGGAGGTGGAGGAGAACGTGGAAGATGCGCAGGAGCTCCTGGAGGGCATTAGGGAGAGCATGGAGCAGAATGCAGGTGATGCCCACACAGCACAGAGCTGCGCCTGTCTCCTTAGCAGTGGATGTTTGTAAAAGATGATTATAAAAGAATACGTTTGATCGGTCCCTGCACCAGCCAACCATCAACAAAACAAAACAAAACGGGGCTGGCCCGTGGCTCACTTGGGAGTGTGTGGTGCTGATGACACCAAGGCCATGGGTTCGGATCCTATATAGGGATGGCCGGTTAGCTCACTTGGGAGAGTGTGGTGCTGACAACACCAAGTCAAGGGTTAAGATCCCCTTACTGGTCATCTTTAAAAAAAAAAAAAAAAAAAGTGAAGTACAGAAATTATAACAACAACAAAGAAATTTCATTCACCCCCCACCCCAGGAAAAAAAGAAATCAGTGTTAACATTATGGTGACTATGTGATGGTAGAATGGAAAAGAACTTCCTATGTTAGAAAAAAAAAAAGATCAAATATGTGTTCATAAGTATTTTGCCAGCATCAAACATCATTAATCAAATGGCAAAGGACAAACCAAGAAAAAATATTTACCACTAATATGGCAAAGAGTTAATATCCTTAATATATAAAATGCTCAAGCAAATTGGTAAGAAAATCATTAAATCCTTAACAGGAAAAAAATGGATGAATAACATGTAACAATAATTCATAAAGAAAGAAATATAAATAGGTGGAAAAATATCCTTACTCACTTGGTAATTAATTGTAACCCGTTTGATGATCAAACAAATCACAGTAAGGGGTCACTTTAGACTCACACTCTGGGCATCCTTTCCCCACCCTTGGATGGAATTTCGGGCTAGTCCCATTGCAACTCCTACATGGTAGGTGAGTAGCATTTGTTTATTCATGCTTTAAGAAGTCCATTCCAATCAAATAGTCACAAACTGGGGTTTGAACTGAGATGTCTCTAAGGGGGCTGCTCCCCAGCTGGAAGCAGTCAATAGCAGTTATGAGGAAAATTATACTATTTCATTTTTATCCTTAGACAGTTGAGATCCTCAATCAAACTGGTTATTCTAGTATTGTCTGCAGACTAGTCCCGTGTACACCCCATGCTTTGGACTCATCCGATAGAGTTTCTCTCCCTGCCATCCTCTCAACCACGTTTGTTTCCTTTCCTTTTTCTCCCTCTTATTTACTCCTCCCCTCTTGCTGGTGGCTGTTTCTGGTTCTCCAGGGTTGGGCTGGGGTAAGCAGGGATTAGAGGAGGACAGAGACGTATGTGGCCGACTCAGATGTAAGCTGGCTTTGGTGACAGATGTTGTGATTGTTGCTCCTTCATCCTGTGGTGCTTTGACGGGCTCTCTAGATTCTCGCACTGGGAACCATCCACTGCTACCCTGCATGCACAGCCCTGAGGCCCTCCAGGCCGTCTCTGGTCTTCTGACATTCCAGCCTTTGCCCCTCGAGGTGGTCCTCGTCCCAGCTACTCATCTGCACCGTGGTTGGGGGCCTACTTTCCACCTCCTAACTTCATCACATTCTCTACAAAGTGTCAGCGTCAGCTACATTCCACTCAGGGGCCATGCAACTGCCCAGGGCCGTTGGACGGGGGCCACCTTGAGGAGGCTTCACTCTGGTCCCTGTCTTAGTCCCTATGCTTGTTACTCCCCCCTTCCACTTCAAGGTGTCTAGTCCCTCCACACCTTCCTCTGAAGTCCAGTTTACCTCTGCACCTCTTCTCCTTACCCCCGGCCAGCCCAATCTAGGTTTTAGAGTGGACACAATGGTTTTGTACATATATACCTGAGTGTCCACTTAAACTAGCTGATTATCTGAGTCTTGGTTTCTGCTTTGATGTGGGCTGGGCCAGGAAGAAATGGAATTTAGAATCCCAGAGATTACCCAGAGGGAAAGGGAGGTACATAGAAAGCAGATTAATACTTTGAGATATAAAGTTGCTTCTGCCTTGCCTGTGAGGCATTTGGGAACCCGATTCTGGTTTTAGAGAATCCAACAGAGTCCTGATTCCCACCTTTTAGGGGATGCAGAAGAAAAGCCTAAGATAAGACATTCCATTGTGAAGACACCTGTAGAAGGAAGTCTAGCAAGGCCTCATTAAGGGGTGGGGACTGGGATTTTTAGAAATTCACAGGTGTACATGGCCATGTGTACGTAAACCTTACGGTTAGGGTATAGGACCAGAAACAGGGCACTGGGAGCAGTGAATTATACCACCCCCTAGAGGAGAGGCAAGAACATTGAATATTCAGGCTAAGAGGACTAGGTAAACACTGAACATTATGTATTGACAGATATATAATTGGTCTTTGCAAGAACCCGAAAATCTTATCCAAGGGCTGAGTGTAACAGGATGGTGTGAAGTGCCATCTGAGCTCTTTTCATGCCCAGGGAGGTGACCACATAAAACAAGAATGAGTGGCTGACCGGTTAGCTCAGTTGGTTAGAGTGTGATGTTATAACACCAAGGTCAAGGGTTTGGATCCCCGTACCGGCCAGCCACTAAAAGTAAAAACAGAGTGATAGCAGAGACAGTGCTGGGCTGAGAACAGTCACTGAGTCTCCCAAACTCAAGAAGGACCTGTCCTTGGCAGGAGACTCTTCTCCCCCTAGGTGCAAGGGGGGCCAAACAGGTTCGTCAGCCTCTGTCAAAACAGGGACACTGGGAGAGAGCAGAGGAAGTGGTCTTTGGAGGGAAGGTAAAGTCTTTAAAACAGCGAACATACCTTGCCTCTCCCCTCCCTACTCGTCACTCACCCACCCACCCACTTTCTACAAGATTGGAATACTTCATTCAATCCTCTTTAACCTTAGATTTTGTGTTGTTTTTGTTTGTTTTTGGTTGCTGGCCAGCATGAGGATCCAAACAGTTGACCTTGGTGTTACAAAGTGGCGTGCTAACCAACTGAGCTAACTGGCCAGTCCTCCTTTAACCTTGGGAAGGTATTTTTATCTTCCTCAAGTTTGTCCAAAAATCTTTCCTAGTCTATTTTCCTGAAACTAGAACATGAACCTTGGTTATGTTTCGACAAAACAAGACCTTTAAACCCATTGCACTGATGTACCTAGAAATTCCACTGCATGAGGACACTGAGGTTAGCTCGCTTTTCCCTCACATGACCTCATTTATTATTAGATGGCTCCAGTGATTCTGGCAATACAAGTCTCATAGTCCCTCAGTAAGGCCCCTACTCATGTGTCCTGCTCATAATTCTGCTCCCATTGTCCACTGATAGTGCAGCCAAATTAAGGACTTTGTTAAACCTTAGAGTGCACTAATTATAGATTCTTTGTGCTCATTGTATACATTTCAAAAGCATTGTGGAATTATTGAATCTAGTTGGTGGGATTCCTGGTGATCATTGGACTAGTCTTTCAACCTTTCTGTAAGTTTGAGAATAAAAAGTTAAGGGGAGCTGGCCACTTAACTCAGTTGGTTAGAAGAGGCCTTATAACACTAAGGTCAAGGGTTTGGTTAGCGTTGTACCCGTTAGCGACCAACAAAAAAGAAAAAAAAAAGAAAAAGTTAAGGGGACAAAAGTCTGTCAACTTCTCAGTGTCTACTGTGCATAGATTATTGTAAAATCTTGGCATGTTTTAGTAATTACGAATATGAGTTAATATTAGTGAAAGAAAGTGAGCCAAGATGCTGGGTACCAATCAAGCTTTATGAAAGGAAAAGAATCTGCCCGGCTGTGCTCAAAGTGGAAGACAGCCCCAGATGTGGGAGGAGGGAGAGCTTATATGGACTGATACAATCAAGGAGGGGCATTATGCTAATGCGGAAGCTACGTGACTGTGGTGGAGAACTGCGCCCTTGCAGAAGCAAAAGGGTTTCTATTTTGCAGAATTCGCGAGGCTACTCGTAAAGAGAAGTGGGGAGGGGTTTGGTGATGGAGTGGAAGACAAAGCCGGTGGTGATTTTGTGCTTATTGTGTGCACAATGGCCCCAGTCATATCCAAGATCCATCAATTAGCATTTTAAATATTATTAGTATTTGAAAGATAGACTTAAAATTAAAAACAACAAAAAAGAGCTGGCTGTTAGCTCAGTTGATTAGAGCTCAGCCTTATAATCCCAAGGCCATGGATTCGGATCCCCTCATGGGCCAGCCACACAAGAAAAGAAAAGGCGGGTGACAGCAGCTGTGCTCATTCTGTTACCAATTTCTTGCTAATGAGTTCATTCTTTTAAAACAGAAAGGGGAAGTTGCCTGCCACAAAGCTCAACACTGGCCAGAAGTCATGAGATTATCTCTATGAGGTCACAGTTTTCTAGAGAAAGACGCTTGGGCTTGGCCGTTTGTGTACTTGGTCATGGCTGTAAAACATTCTATAGTTACCAAAAACTGCTACCATATGTCCGTCCTTGCTTATAGAAATGAATGGCAAAGCTCAATGACTGAAACAAGCCAAGGGATGCATCGAAGGGGACCGGAACTGAATTTCTGATTATGCGCCTTTACCTTAACAACGAAGTCTTTGAAAAATGAAAATACACTGCTAAAATAAAATCAGTCTGAATATTAGTGAACCCCTTGACAATTTTTTTAAATTGTAGATAATATATATTTTTTTAAATTTATTTTATTTTATTTTAATTTATCAATATACAATGTAGTTGATTTTCATTCTTGACAATTTTTTTATTTGGCCTTATTTCTTTGCACCATTGTGAACTTTATTGGGAAGTCATGTAAAATTATTTGGAGGAATTTCAAATAACACTTTTGATCATTTTTTTGTCTCAGCCATAATATTTATTTTATTTTATTTTATGTTTTGGCGACTGGCCCGTCTGGGGATCCAAACCTTTGACCTTGGCATTATCAGCACTATACTGTAATAATGGAATATTTAAATTTTTTTTTTTTTTTTAAAGATGACCGGTAAGGGGATCTTAACCCTTGACTTGGAGTTGCCAGCACCACGCTCAGCCAGTGAGCAACCGGCCATCCCTATATGGGATCCGCACCCGCAGCCTTGGTGTTATCAGCACCACACTCTCCTGAGTGAGCCACGGGCTGGCCCCAAATATTTAAATTTTTGAAAGACACAATTATTTTCTGAATCCACTACTGCCTAATGATTCATGTGACACTGAACGTCAGAAGGAGAGGTTTTTTAGTTAGATCATCTTATTGTCAGTAACAGAGCAATAAAAAGAAGCCAAAAAGTATTTATTTTACATTATAGATCCACTGTAAACTAAAAGTGTAATACATACCCTGGGAAGAGCCTCAGAGATGAGTTTCTCTGACTTGCCACACTTACGTCACTGTGACGTACAGCAATGTAAAGACAGAGCTGTGTCTGGAACATGATAGCTGTTCAACAATCACAATGGAGTGATAGCTGAATATTGCAGTGGACTTGCAGTGTTACAGGATACACTCAGCTCCTGGCTGAGGCTCCCCAAAATTGATACCAAACTCACAGTTCCGGCTGCCTGCCCCCAGACAAAAGCAAACCAATCAAAAGTCAAATGTTGGTGAAAATGGAAGTCAGCTTTTATTCAGGAATACCAATGACCTGATAAGAGATGTTAAGCTAACCCATCTCTCTGGTAAACCTGAAGTAGACTGGCCAGGCTAAAGCCATCTCCCCAGTCAACCTGAGAGAGGATGGCCAGGCTAACTCCATCTCAAAGACTCAGGTTTACTGAGGGGTTTTTAAAGAGGGGTTTGAGAGAATGGAATGTGGGAAGTGAAAAGCAGGAGAGGAGACATAAGATACAAGGGGTCCATGTCTATGAGTCAGGTACAAAGTCTCGACAAGGCCTTGGCTGGTTTCTGTTCTCATCTTTGCTGTTATCTCAGTACGCTGCAAGATTTTGATTTGCTCGGAGTAGAATCAGCTCTTCTGCAAAGTCTTCTGCATACATTTCACTTAGCAGAGCTCTGGCTGACTTGGCAGGTGCCCAAGGTCATCTTCCAGTCATTTGGCCTTGATCACTTCACAAAATTCTGCAAGTCTCAGAGAAAGATCTGTTAGCTTTGCAACGTACTGATTAACTTCTCAGTCTTGTTTTCCTATTTAGCAAGCAAGATAAGAAAGCCAGGGGATGGGAAGAAAGAGCGGAGAGAAAAAAAAATACTGTTCTTTTAAAAATCTCTTCCTCCCCTGCAGCCCAGGCAGTTTTAGGTCCCAACATGGCTTCAATCCTGCTCACTCCAACAGCATCAAATTGTCATTTAACTACTGTGCCAGTTTTAGAACAAACTCCTCCCTTCTCAACTTGCCCCAAGCAATTCCAGTAACCCAGTGTTTGGGACTTTAGAAGGAACTGTCCAGTGGAGCTGAGGTCAGAAATGCCAACTGAAAAGTCAGGGAGCAGGTGGGCCACATTCTTTTCTGCAGCATTAAAGATAAAAGTGCCTTTGAGGGTCAGGTTAAATTTGATTGTTATTCAAATCCAGCAAATATTTATTGAGCACCTACTTTTAATAAATCACATGCTAGCAACATACATGGAGACCATCTCACTTAATTCTCACGACAGAAGCATTTATTGTTGTATATTAAGGTTATAGAGGTGTAAGAAAAAAACTTCATTGAGTAGACAGGCGGGTGGGCGCTCTGCATTGCTCCCCTTACTCCTCAATCAACTCCCAAAAGTTGTGATCACAGAAGAACATTTTGAAAGTGCAGACGTGCAGACATCAGTGTTTGCATGAGTTCTTTCTTGTAGACAAGCTCACTGGGTTCTCCTGCTTTATTGTGCATTAGAATTCACCTGTCATGTTCCAGATACAAAGTCACACATTTTTACTTTAAGGGCAAAATAGGGATTTTTTTCTTTTTTTCTTTTCTAAGATGACCCGTAAGGGGATCTTAACCCTTGGCTTGGTGTTGTCAGCACCACGCTCAGCCAGTGAGCCAACCAGCTATCTCTATGTAGGATCCGAACCCGTGGCCTTGGTGTTATCAGCACCGCACTCTCCTGAGTGAGCCACGGGCCGGCCCTACAAATAGGGATTTTTTCAATAGTACCTTTGACTACACAACAATTTTCAAGATAACTTTAGAACATAACCCCCATATTGAATGTGACTCCACAGTAATTTATTTTTTTCTTTTTATCAGGCCGACTAGAAGATCAATATATAATTAGATTTATGAAAGAAAAGCTAAAATCTATGCCTTGCAGGAATCAGGGTTATATTTTGGATGGATATCCAAAGACTTATGATCAAGCAAAAGACCTATTCACTCGTAAGTTTGAGTCTTTGAGTGTTTATATTCGCAATAGTTACAACTTTATTGTTCAGAGAAATAGTCATTCAATTAAAATAAACAAAAATTTGAGAGACTTTTTTTTTTTGAGTCTTGGCTCATTTTTTATTAGGTGCACAGCCTTTTAAAAGTTTTAAAAATTTTATTTTATTGTGGTACGGACAATTAACATGAGATCTACCCTCTTAGATATTTAAGTGTCCAAACATTATTGTTGACTCTAAAGTGCTATGTTGTTCATCAGATCTCTAGAACGTATGCATCTTGCAGGATTAAAACTTAATGCCCGTTGATTACTAACCCTCCTTCCCCACTCCCCTGACCTCCAACCACCACTCTCTCATTCTGTGAATGTGACTACTCTAAGTACCTCATGTAAGTGGAGTCACATCAGGCAATATTTGTCTTTCTGTGACTGACTGACTTCACTTAGCATAATGTCCTCATTACGTTCATCATTCCTCAACCTGTTCCTCCATGTTGTCGAATGTGTCAGAATTTCCTTCTTGTTAAAGGCTGAATATATGTATGTATATACCACATTTTCTTTATTTAATCATCTGTCAACTGTCAACGGACATGTAGGTTGTGAGAGTACTTATATTTGTGTAATGCATGTCTATTTATGGCTAGTTTTCCTTAGTGGTTGCTAGTTAAGATATTTGAATTTTTTGTTGTGATCCATAATAATATGTTAATAAACATGACAACAAATGTCTTGTTTTATTAGACGAAGATGAGGAGGAGGAAGAAGAAATCAGAGGCAAAATGTTTCCTTTTGATAAATTAATTATACCCGGTAAGTTTAAGATATTTCTCCAAGATCACATTAAAAGGAATGCTGTTTCGTATTTCTTTTTGCCAAAACAATCTTTTTGAGTTTAATAGAGTATATCTTTCATTTTTTAGGGAAAAAATTGAGAAGATGTATTCAAGTACAAACTTACAAACTAGAGAGTCCACTGCTTGTAAATGTCAGGGATATTAAAGTTATGAAACGAATAGAAATCCCTTTGAGAACATTCACTTCTGCTGTTCTCCCCTTAACAAAAGCAAAAAGTAGCAAATCTGTTGATGGCTTGACAGTCACTTGGCAAGACCGCCAGGGGCTGGGTTACCACACCTCCTTCCCCACGCTGTTTTTGGTGCTTGCGATGCCATCAGCTTTTCCAGAAACGTGGATCGTGAATTGAGATTGGGAGGGAAAAAGCTTTTCGATTCATTGTTAATGCCACAACAGTTTTAATCTATCACATATTTACACAGAGGCATTCACAATGCACTCTTGAAAGCAAAGCATATTCAACTTGTTACACAACAGGATTTACTTAGTACTGAGCAGGCATTTCTTGTGACCTTCCCGTGAACTTTAAAGTTTTGTTGTTGTTTCTATGAGGTGTACTTATAGGGAATCATTCTGGGTCAGGCTCTGAGAGGAAGCAAATTTTTCACGATGGCCTTGGCCACTGATCTGGGCACCAGTGTACTCTGGTCCTGCTGTTGAAAAGGCCCGAGAATAGCAACTCTCCTTGGAAAATTTATTTCACTGAGCTGCATTTAATCTTTCATTCATTCAACAAATATGCATTGAATTTGTTCTAGAAGCTGGAGAAACAGCTGTTTTTATAGTTTTCACAGTTTACAGGTGGGTAAAATGATCCCCATCATTAAAATGATCTGTGTGTTGAATTTGATAAGCACTGACTGTGTTGTATTGAACGTAAATGTTTCATAGCTGGTGGCATTAAGTGAGAAAGCAGCTGGGTCCATAGAAACTAAATTCCAAGGAGAGTCCCCCTTTTTGTTAATTTGGCAAACCAGCCATCAAGGCATTTTGCTCATAGCCATGGCTCTCTTTGGGAGCCTGTGCATAATTGTGCTGGAACAGAGGCAAGTTGAGGATTGACTAGCAAGCTGATGACATCACAGGATCATCAGATATTTGTATCTACAATTTCTGCTGCTATTATTAAAAAGAAGGAAGGAAAAAACAAATGAAAGAAAAATAACAGACTGCACAAAACACTGATTGGTTGGGCCTCGTAGGGTGGTCTCTGGAGACACGGTGATTTGAATGCATTTATCCTCCAAGAGAGCAGCAAGAAAACCAATCTTTTTTTTTTTTTTTTTTTAAAGATGACTGGTAAGGGGATCTTAACCCAGTGAGCTAACCGGCCATCCCTATATGGGATCCAAACCGTGGCCTTGGTGTTATCAGCACCGCAGTCTCCTGAGTGAGCCACGGGCCAGCCCCCAAGAAAACCAATCTGACAGGCCTTTTGCGGCAACACGAAATCCCGGCTGGTAACCAGACAGATGTTTTGGTTAGCAATAACTGTCTGTTCACCAGCGCCCTGCTAGTTAGCTCCACAGTATTGTGCCAACTCCGAAAATTCTCCTTCTCCCTAGAATTTGTTTGTGCACTGGATGCTTCGGACGAGTTTCTGAAGGAGCGGGTGATAAACCTTCCTGAGAGCATCGTGTCGGGAACCCACTACAGCCAGGACCTATTCCTCCGGGCTCTGAGCGACTACCGGGACATCAACACTGAAGATGAGACTGTCTTCAACTATTTTGATGAAATTGAAATCCACCCGATACATATTGGTATGAAATAAACTCAAGGATAATGTGAATTTTGTTTTGTTTCATTTTGGGTGGCTGGCCGGGACAAGGATCTGGCCTGGACCTTAGCGTTATCAGCACCACTCTCTAACCCACTGGACTAAAAAGCCAGACCCAAGAATAAGGTAAATGTTGAGAGTCGGGACCTCCCAGCAAACCTGGTGTGTGTCTAAATGGGATTGTGGGGCTGATCGAAGATGGGGGGAGTATAACCATGTGCTGGGGCACAGAGAGCCACAGGATAAACAGGGCACTCCTTCTGGCAGTCATTTTACTTGGGGATTTGGTGATGGGAGGGTGTTATTATTATATGAAAACATATGGGTAGGGCCGGCCCATGGCTCACTCGGGAGAGTGCGGTGCTGATAACACCAAGGCCACGGGTTCGGATCCCATATATGGATGGCCGGTTCGCTCACTGGCTGAGCGTGGTGCTCACAACACCAAGTCAAGGGTTAAGATCCCCTTACCGGTCATCTTTTAAAAACAAAACAAAACAAAAAAAAACACATATGGGTATATTGTGAAGTCGAATGACAAAGTGGCAAATGTTTTAAAGGACACTGCAAAGAAATGTGTGTTTGCTGCCAAATGCTTTGGGCCATTCCCCTAGGTTCCTTGGGGGTGGCGTTCTGTCCCTGTAGCATTGCCAGGCACTGGTGCTCTTCATAGACCCGCCTCCCTCCTGAACTTTAGACCTGCCGGCTCACTCTCATAGCTACCCAGAAAAGCAAATAGCCTTTTATCTCATTCCTCCTTATTTCCTGTAAACACATAACTCAGAGCTTAGCACACAGCAAGCACTCAGTAAATATGATCTCACATCAACCTCATTTTTATCATCATTTCTGACTCCAGATCTGAGCTTTCATAGCTGTTTCTACTCCCCTTGACTTGGTGAGCCCCTGAAGTTTTCTTTCTGATTTTCTGGATCTTGACACTTCTTCCCAGAGTTTGAACTTTTTCCTGTTCAAGTAGGCTAGCTGAGATGATTAATTTTTATGGGTTTAAAATGTATCCCAGGGCTGGCTGGTTAGCTCACTCCATTAGAGCTCATTGCTGATAACACCAAGGTCAAGGGTTCAGATCCCAATACTGGCCAACCACCCAAAAAAAAGAAAGAAAGAAAATTTATCCTAGAATCGTTGATTCTCAGAAACAGAAAACAGAAGGAACCTTGAGGTCATCCTGCCTGGCCTCCAACAGGTGCAGGACTTTCTTCTGTGGAAACCTCTGACAGAAGTGTCCCAGTCTTTGCTGGAAAACTTCCAGAGATGGAGAGCTCATTACTTTTGAGGGGGTCCATTCCCCCATCCATCTGCTCAAGTCAGCAGTGATTGTTAGAATTCATAGACGTAAGTCCAAATCTTCCAACCCATGTCTCTCACACTCTGGTCTAATATTTGCTCATGACAAAAGAAATTCTGAACTAGGCTGGCAACTAGAAAAGGAAACCCCAGGGTGTTAATTTACTATCACAAATTTATAGTAATAAAGAATTTTCCTAGTTAGTCAGGCCTAGAATATAAGTATGTGTTGATCTCTCTCCTGGTCTTTAAAGATGTAGGAAAACTTGAAGATGCTCAGAACAGACTTGCTGTCAAACAGCTCATCAAAGAGATTGGGGAGCCTCGAAATTATGGCTTAACGGATGAAGAAAAGGCAGAAGAGGAGAGGAAGGCTGCAGAGGAGCGCCTGGCCAGGGAGGCTGCTGAGGAAGCTGAACGTGAGCACAACGAGGCTGTGGAGATGGCAGAGAGGATAGCTCGCTGGGACGCGTGGGTGAGTGTGTGCGTGTGTGCGTGTGAGTCTGTGGGGGTGGAGGCAGGGCTGGCAAAGCCACTGAGCCAGGTCCACTTCCCATCCTGCTGCAGAGAAATGTCAGGAAAATAGTCCCAGCAACTTTTTTGTGTTTTTTGTCATATGGACCATTTTGAAAAAGATATCCATGGTGTTTTGCTTAGTATTAACAACAAAAACTAGCCATTGTCAGTACTATTAATAGTACACATTTCTGGGGCTGGCCAGTTAGCTTATTTGATTAGAGTGCAGCATTATAATACCAAGGTCAGGGGTTTGGATCCCCATATAACCAGTCACCAAAAAAAAAAAAACCACACACACACACACATTTCTGTAAATTTGTAATGTTTTACTACATGTCAACCTTGTGAATTGATTTGATTTTCCTCCATTTACCCATCTAACCTGGGTGGTCAGCCTCCTTCCACCCCTCCTCATTCTCCAAATCACCAAGTCTAGTGTATAGGATATTGACTAAGAAGTTATTAATGAGATAGAAATAAAACACATGTATTTCACAGGACCAAAGTCCTTAGCATAGAAGGCCAAAGCCTCCAGTTTAGGCGGCCAAAGCCCAACCCTTTAGAAAAACCCATAGAAATGGTAAGGTTGAGAAAGACCAGAAAACTTTCACAGGACTAAAGCCTTTGATGTCGATAAGAGAACTGAAGCACAGTGTATTAGTCCGGGTTCTCCAGAGAGACAGAATCAATAGGATATGTTATAATTATATGAGAGGAATTTATTAGGGGAATTAGCTCACGTGGCTATGAAGAAAAGTCCCATGACAGGCCGTCTATAAACTGGATGCTGGTAGCGTGGCTCAGTCCAAGTCCAAAGGCCTCAGAACCAGGGAAGCTGATGGTGTCCTTGACGTAAGTCCTGGAACCCAAAGGCTGAAGAGTCTCAAGCTCTGATGCCCACGGACAGGAGAGAAGAGAGTGTCCCAGCTCCAGCGGATCAAGAGAGAGAGAGCTTCACCTCTTTCCTCTGTCTTTTGTTCTCTCTGGACCCCCAGTGGATTGGATGGTTCCCACCCACACTGAGGGTGGGTCTTTCACACCCAGGCCACTCAGACTCTCATACTAATCTCTGCTGGAAACACCCTCATGGACACACCTGAAAAGATTGCTTTATCAGATTTCTCAGCATTCCTTCATCTAACCAAGTTGACATCTAGAATTAACCTTCACACACAGAGAAAAGTGATTATCCTGGGGGCAGTTGCCCTTCATTCAGCTAAACTTAAATGATGGGAAAGTATGTAAGTTAAAATCTTCAAGGATATTCTGCTGGATTAGTTAGCACCTGCGGGACGTTGGACATCTTGCCCTAAGGTGTTTCTTTGAGTTTCGTGGGGAATTAAGCACTTTGGTGATTAATCTCATTGTTTCCTTCTATATGTCACATAGCTTAGTTTTGTGACTCCTTTTGATGGTAAATTACTTGAACTATTTAAAATTGCACATGGTTTCATGAAGATTGTCATGTAGCCAGTTTATTTATGTTTTCACTATGATTGATTAACCATCTGTTTTTCTTCTGTAACTTTCTTTCTTTACAATAAAAACTGAAGCAAAAACTGACTCGAGGCTATGCCTTGGGCTTTCCTCTCTTGAAGGAGTTTCCTTGGTGCAGTCCCTTCGGGCTTCTTACTGCTCTGAATACATGGGCTCTGAGTAATCATTTGAATCTCTGTCCCTCTGCGGGAGGTGACAGTCTAGTAAGTGGATTCTGCTTCCAAAAGTAGCACTGACTTTCGTCCACAGCTCTCCACTTCCCCTGATCAGGGTCAGAGTTTCTCACAAGAATTATGTGGTCTCAGTGGTCTCCTACCTCCCCTCCTGTCCATCTCCAGTGTGTTCTTATGCTGCTGCTAGGAGAGCCTTCTAAAATGCAGATCTACCACAGCCATTCTGTTTAAACCTCTTCACAGGCCATTCATCACCATTAGACAAAAGTCCAAACTTCTTATTGTGACACAAGGTCCTTTGTGATCTAGCTATTTCTATTATTTCCCAGTTTCAGACAATGCCCCAATGGTCTTCTTGCACCTTCCGCATGACTTCACTTGCCTCCGTTTTTCTTTTCCTGGTCACCATATATAAAATCTCAACCCTTTCCTCTCCCCACATGTCATATCTCCTTTTATACTTTTTTCATTTTCCTCTTTGTACTTATTCTATCTATAGTACTATATGAAGGAAAGTGAGCTGAGATGCTGGTATCGTTCAAGCTTTATTAAAGAAAGAAATCTGCCAGGCTGTACTCAAAATGGAGGACAGCCCAGGGCTGCCCTGAAAATGGGGGACAGCAGAAACAATGGGTATGCGAGAGTTTATATTAGCTTTTAGGCACAAAATTTATGGGGGGGGAGGGACCATTAGGTTGATGTAACTGGGTGGAGAACTGTGCTGATGCAGAAGCTGGAAAGTTGTTTCTAAATCAGGAGGCTTCTCATAAAGGGAAGGGGGGAGGGGCTTGGTGCTGGAGTGAAAGATGAGGCCGGCAGCTATTTAGTGCTGGTGCTTATTGTATGCACAATGGCGCCAGCCACGTCCAAAATCCATCACTATATATTGTATTGAATTAATTAATTGATTTCTTTTTTTGCTGGCTGGCTGGTAGGGGGATTCCAACCTGTGACCATGGTTTTGTAAAGCTGCACACTAAACAACTGAGCTAACCCACCAGCCCCCTGTAGTATATATTTTGTATATTTATCTTGTTTCTTGCCTTTTCTCTCCACAGAATTTAAGCTACATGAGGACAGGGGTCTTTGTCTATGTTGTTCACTACCGTATTTCTAATGCCCAGAACAGTGCCTGGCACGTAACAGGCATTCAACAAATATTTGTGGAATGAAGGAAGGGAAAAAGAAAGAATATCTTTATGCACACATCTTTGGGTGCTTGATTGATCTCCTTAGCATAAATTCCTAAGGTTTACTGGGTCACACAAGATGTGGTTTAAGTTTTGATACGTATCTTTTTCCTATTTTGATATCTGGGTTTGCTGTCTTGCTGAGAAAGACCACCTTTTAAACAAATAATATCAGTCGGGACTCTATCTTGTAAGTAACAGAAAAGCAAACTCAAAATGGCTTAGACATAAAGAAAACTTATGGATTCACATAATAGAAAAGTCCAGGGGTAGGGCTGGCTTCAGGTGAGGCTTGATATAGTGGCTCAAATGATGTCACAAAGGACCTGGGATCCCCTTCTCTGCTCTGCCTTCCATGGTTAGCTTCATGCTTAGGCTTCACCTGATATGCCCATCCTTAACTAATGTCCATGGCCATAAGGTGGGCTGGAATGATGAGCTTAAGTCCCACCCAAACCTAACCGCTAGGCTGAGAAGAGAAATTTCTCCAAGGAAATCCAGAATTATTATTCCTGAGACAGGGAGGGCTGTATGCTGAGCAAGGAATAGCACATGTCACTACACCAGTACCCTCCAGACTTTCTAATAACACTTCTATGATCCCTTCACTCCCCTCTTCTTTTAAAACTTTATTTCATCTGGGTAGTTAGAAATTATTGTTTTGGTGTAAGAAGTGATCAAGTTATTATTTTCTAAATTACTAGGCAGTGGTTATAACACCATTTATCTTTTCCCTGATGACTGAAAATGCCATCTTTATCATAAGGTGTTGAACATTTTTAACGTTATCTAGTTCTAATGCACTCTGGTTTAGTTGTGTGAAAGTGCTCTCTGTACATTTACCCCAACCCCAAATGTTCTGTTGTAGAATAAACAACTAGAGGAAGTGAAAAGAGAAGAAAGGGAATTACTGGAGGCTCAGTCTATTCCCCTGAGAAACTATTTAATGACCTATGTTATGCCGACTCTTATGCAGGGCCTAAATGAGTGTTGTAAGGTCAGACCGGATGATCCTGTTGATTTTCTGGTAAGAGATTTAATTTTTTAAAAAATACCAATTTGAAAATAAAATATGCTAGGTTCTTAACAGAAAACCAGTTGAGATAGAGAAACTGTGTATCTGGTTATTTGGGAAATAGCTTCTAATACATTCACAGTTTATAATAAAATTTTTATTATTCATTTGAAAATAAAACGTACTTTTATCTATGTTTTTAAATTTATTTTTTTTTAATTTTACATGTTTATGGGGTACATTTTGTTGTTTCAATAATGCATATATTGTATAATGATCTAATCCAAATAATTAGCATATATGTCACCTAAACATTTATTGGGTTTTTTTCTTTTTTAAAAAAATATTATTTCTCATCTTTCACATTTATCATTTCTTTGTGGCTATAACATTCAAGATCCTCTTTTCCGGCTATCTTGAAATATATAATACAATATCATAAGCTATTGTCACCCTAGAACACCAGAACTCATTCTTCCTATCTAACTGGAACTTTGTAACTCTGTACAGCCCACCAACCTTTCTGGCCCCCCTCCCCCTCCCTTTTCCTGCCTCTGGTAACCACTGTTCTACTCTCTATTTCTCTCTTTTTTCCCTGTCTTTTAAATTTCTTCTTTTTTATCGACCCATGATAATTGTATATATTTATGGAGTACATATACTTTTATTTTTAAATTGTATACACTAATAGCACAAACACATGACTAATAATATCTTGTAAATTGTTGACTTGTCTTTTTTTTTTCCTTTCAATTGTAGGCAGAATATCTCTTCAAGAACAATCCTGAAATGCAGTGAAGCTTTAAGGAATTTATGTCATATAGCTTTACAAAGCTAGAGATCAACCTAATGTTGTAATTTGAAAAGTTGCTTTTAAAAATGCTTTTCCAGCCTTTGGAAAATTCTCTTTTTTCTGTAAACGAATATTCTATAAAATAGAATCATATAAAAACTCTATATGGCAATGAATGACTACTTCATTAAAACTGTATTTGAAAGGTAAATTGAGGCATCTGTGTGTAAGCTGTGGGACAAATATTGATTTACTATTCTATTCTTAGGTCAGTTCTAAGTATTTTGCCTCTGCACACTAATATTTATAGTAATTTAATTTATAGCATGAAGAAAATCAGTCTATATATTATTATAACATGTAGGCTAACAAATTTACACAATGGGTCATGGCCCCAGTACTAATGGTGTTAGAAATGGAAATAAATTAGAGTGGTTTATGCTTTGTTGAGTTGCAGTAAGTCACACATGACTGGTTTCTGCAAGGCTGCTTTTGAGTTCAGGATCAGGATCCCTGCCGAGGAGTCAGAGAGAACTGTCAACTTTGTGGTAGAAAAATTCATGTAACAAGATAAATAATTCTGATATTGGTGATAATTAGAAAATTGTTGAATATTTTCAACAAACTAAATTTATAACATAGTCATAAGCTATCAATCCCTATGTCTTTTCCAGCTCTGAAAATCACGTAAAATTCCTAGAATTACCCTGAACGAGAAATTAGTTTAGGTTTATTTTAATGGCATATATATATTTCACCCCTTTAAATAATGTAATATAAATATAACTGCACTATTTTTTTCATTGTAGTAAAACACACGTAAAGTCGAATTTATTTACCATTGTGATGATTTAAAAGTGTACATATGGTTCATTGGCACTAAGTACATTCACAATGTTGTGCACTTACCACCACTGTCCAGCTCCAGAACATTTTCATCACTCCAGATAGAAACTCCGTACTCATTCAGTGGAAAATAGTCACTTCCCATTAACCCCTCTCCCCAGCTCCCAGTAACCAGTAATCTGCCCGTATGGATTTGCCTGTTCTGAATATTTCATATAAATGGAATCATACAATATGTGGCCTTTTGAGTCTGGCTTCACTTATTGATGGACATTTGGGTTGTTTCCACCTTTTGACTGCTGTGACTAGAACTGCTGTGAACAATGTGTATGAGTTCTTGTCTGACACCTGTTGTTGATTCTTTTGGGTAGATACCTAGGAGTGGAATTGCTGTCATATGGTAATTCTATGTCTAACTTATTCACAGCCAAACTGTTTTCCCACATTGACTGCTTTGGTTTACATTCCCACCAGCAGTGCAGAACTCTAATTCTCTGCGTTCTTACCAGCATTTACTATTTTCTGTGTGTGTGTGTGTGTGTGTGTGTGTTTATTTATGGTGATCCTAGTGGGTGTGAAATGATATTATATTGTGACTAAGCATCTTTTCATGTTGCTTCCTGGCCATTTGGGTATCATCTTAGGAGAAATGTATATTCCAGTTCTTTGCCCACTTTTTATTTGGGTTGTTTATCTTTTTGCTGTTGAATTGTAAGAATTCTTCATATATTCTGGATATGAGACCCTTATCAGATATATGACTTGCAAATATTTTCTCCCATTCTGTGGGTTGTCTTTTCACTCTGTTGATTGTGCCCTTTAATGAACAAAAGTTTTTAATTTTGAGGAAGAACAATTTACCTATTTTTGTTTTTATGTTTCACTGCATTATTTTTGACCCTTACATTTTAATTGAAAATACCAAGTTATGGCTGGCCAGTTAGCTCAGTTGGTTAGAGCATTATCCTGTAGCACCAAGGTCAAGGGTTTGGATCTCTGGACCAGTCAGCTGCCAAAAGGAAAACAAACAACAAAAAGAAAATACCAAGTAAATAAAGAGAATGCATTTTCAATAGTTTGAAATTTTTAGTCTTTACAGTAGTTACATTTTTATGCCTTCATTTTATGACCTTGCTTCTTAGTTCACTGAAAAAAACCTCAAGCAATCAAAAGAGGGTTTCTACATTCTCCCACTACCAACTTAACTCTGCCTTCACTTCTGCTGCACAGGACAATTGTCTGTGCTCCTGTTTAAGGTCAACCCCAGCTTGTGCCCTGGATCTTGTGCCTTCTCACATAATCATATAGGAGATTCTGCTCCTATAACTGACCCCTCTCTCTCTCGTAGCTTAATTTTTCTCTCACTTCTGGATAATCACCCTTAGCTTTAAACAGATGTACTAGCTTTCATACTCCAATATAAAACAAGACAAAAACAAATTAAAATGCAAAACCCTTCCTAGATCTCCACATCATCCTACAGCTGTGGTCCCAATATTCTGCTCCCCTTCATAGCAAGATTACTAGTGAGCTCCACACTTCCAAATCCAAAGGTCAATTCTCAGGCCTCCTCTTACTTGGCTTCTCACACCCTCTGACACATTCTATCATTTCTTCCTGGAAATACTTTCTTCCTTCCTCCTGAATGTCTAATAGGCATGTCAGACTTTAACACAGCCAGCTCCAATTCCTGATCACCCTCCTTTCTGCCCTCTACCTACCTCTTGCCCTCCCATCTTCCCATCTCAGTTACTGGCAACTCCATCCTTCCAGTTGCTCAGGCCCAAAACCCTAGAGTCATCCTTGACTCTTTTCTTTTTCTCTTACCCAAATCCTGTTCATTAGTGCATAATATTGGCTCAACTTTCAAAACATATTCTGAATATGTCTGCATCTCATCCTTCCAACATGACCACCTGGTCTAGGACATCACCATTTCTCACTTGTGTTGCTGCCGAAGCCTCCTCAATTGCCCGGCTCCTTCCTGTGACTACTCTCAGCAGGTCAGCCAGAGGAATCTCGTTAAAAGACAAGTTAGATCATCTCAAAGCTTTTAAGTGCCTTCCCATCTCACTCAGAGTAACACAAAGTTCTGACCTGGGCCTGTGAGACCCGAACTGACCCCTCGTGACCTCACTGTCCCCCTCACTTTACTCCTTACTGCCAAGTATACTCTGGGGGCCTTTGCCTGGAACACTCTGCCCACACATACCCACATGACTCCCTTTCACTTCATATAGGGTTCAGCTCAAATATCATCTCAGAGAGGCCTCCCTAGATCATCCTTTCTGTGGTCACTACTCTGTTCCTTTTCTCTCCTCACATTTTATATCATATGTCCCTGTGTTTACTATCTATCTCCCCCACTAAATGTAAGCTCCATGAAGGTAGGGACTCTGTTTTGTTTTTCTGTTTCTCTAGATAAAAAAGTACATAGTACATGGTAGGGGTCTGTGAAGTATGCATAAAACAAATGTACTTCACAGGGCCTGGTTTTCCAAAGCCTTGCAGTTTCAAATATTGTCCTTGTAAAGGACAGGAAATTTTCCCCAGGCTATATAGTCTCTGTTGTAAGATAAAGAATTGTAACACAGCAAGGTTGCTTGTTCAAAGACAGACAGGTTACTGATTGATATGTAAAGATACTGGGAAATTGCTATAAGAAGAGAATGTTTGCTAAAATCAAGCTTTTGTTAGTGGGTCGACTTATTGCATTATAGCATGTCACTTTGCCTGTCTTACTGAATGTTATCAGCTTCTATTGTTAAATTTGTTAAACTGTACTTAGAAAAAACTCCACCTATGTTCTCTTCCTGTAACTTCCTGGTCTGGAGAATAAATGTGGGAAGAGAACCCCAATTCGTGGTTAATTTCCCAAATGGAAGGAATGCCTCTATCTTGAGGGTTCTGGGAGATTAACCCCTTTTTGGGGCTTCTCACTGCTCAGAAGAGATGGGCTTTGAGTAATCTTTGGTGGCTCCATCACCCAGGGGGAAAGGGGGGACAAATCCATGGGAGGAAAGCAACAGGGGTTCAACTTAAATGCTATTTAAATTTAATTTAAATGAAATTTTGTCATACACCCATGTGTTTTTAAAAATAATTAATTCAAATCTCCAGTTATTCAATAAAGTCCATAATCTATTTACATTTCCATATGGGTGTGATGGGACACTTAAGGACCTCTGAGGATCCTCAAGAGGCCACATTAAGTGACATTAATCTTGGCAAATTCACCATGAAATCTAACCCTCAGCTGGGCAAGTTAAGAAGAGGGATTTCAGCAGTGTCTCAGGACAGATAGGACCCTGAGATAGGACTTGTCTTCACTGATTTCCCAAGAGATGTGTAATGAAGACACAGTACCAATTTATTTACAACAAGAAATATAATTGTCAAGTGAGTTAATACTTGCAGCCACTTCACCAGTATATTCCCTTCTTGGAAGCAGATTCTATGAAAAGGCAAGTGACCAAGAAGTGCTTGGGAACACAAAACCAGGACAAGGCACAAGCCTCTGCTAGTCTTATATATCCATCCCTGCCATACCTGACAGGTGGCACAGTCCTTCCTGACAAGTGCACTTTTTCAGACACCATTTGGATAGGCAGTGATGATTTCTACCTGTGTGACTTTCCTTGAAATATTCCCATTTCAGATCTATTAATATATTTACTCTTTCAGGTTTTGTAAGTTAGGGCACATTTGCTCCCTTTTAGGCAACTTTTCATGTTTCTGGTTTGATACATTAAATGTCACTTTACAATTAAGCTTTCTTTTTTTTTTTTTTAAAAAGATGACCGGTGAGGGGATCTTAACACTTGACTTGGTGTTGTCAGCACCACACTCACCCAGTGAGCAAACTGACTATCCCTACATAGGATCTGAACCCACGGTCTTGGTGTTATCAGCACCGCACTCTCCCGAGTGAGCATGGGCTGGCCCTTACAATTAAGCTTTCTGAAGGCACTGAAGGCCTTTTTTTTTTTCTCTCCAAAATCTGAACAAGCCAGCCTGTCACTGCTAAATATCCTTTCTATATTCCTATATTTGGATACACATCTTCCTATATTACTTAAAAGAGTCGGTATCATTTACAATAAAATAGGAATAATCTAAGGAAGATGTGTAAGACCAATACACTGAAAATCACAGGATATTGCTGATAGTAATTAAACATGAAATAAATGGAGAAATGGAAGGATAAACCATGTTAATGTTTTGTAAAGCTCAATATTGTTAATACTTCAATTCTTCCCCAAGATGATATGTAGAGTCAATGTAACTCCAATCAAAATGCCAGCTTCTTCTTTCCTTCCTTGCTTCCTTCCTGCCTTCTTTCCCTCCTTCCTCACTTCCTTCCTTCCTTTTTGGTGGAAATTGATAATCTGATTCTAAAATGTATATAGCAATGCAAAAAACCTAGAATAATCAAGAAAATCTTGAAGAACAACAACAAACCTGAAGGACTTACCTGTCCAGATATCAAGACTTATAAAGCTACAGTAATTAAGACAGACATACAGATCAGTGGAACAGAGGAAGGAGTCCAGAAACAGATCCACACATTTACAAATACCTGGTTTATAGCAAAGGGATCATGGCAGCTGAATGGGGAAAGTATGGTCTTGTCAATAAACAGTGCAAGTCACTGTAGATCCACATTTTTTTTTTCTCAAAAGATGACTGGTAAAGGGATCTTAACCCTTGACTTGGTTTTGTCAGCACCACGCTCTCCCAGATGAGCCACAGGCTGGCCCTGAAATCCACATTTAAAAAACAAAACAACAACAACAACAACAACAACAAAAAACAAGGGCTGGCCAGTTAGCTCACTCAGTTAGGGTTAGCTCACTTGGTCCCCCAAGGTCAAGTGTTCAAATCCCCATACTGGCCAGCCGCCCCCCCCAAATAAAATAAAAATAAACAAAACCTTGACCTCTACCTCATATGACACACAAAATGATTTTGAAATGGATCATAGAACTAAATGTGAAGGTCTAAATAATAAAGCTTCTAGAATACAATAAAACATGAGAGAAACTATTCATAACCCTGGGGTGGGGAAAGATTTCTTAAGACAATATCAAAAGACTGAAAAGGCAAGTCTCAGAATAGGAGATGACATTTTCAATACATACACATGACAGAGGACTTATAGTTAGAATATATAAAAAAAATTCCTATGAGTCTACAAGGCTAACAACCCAATTTAAAAATAGAAAATTTGAATAACCATTTTATAAAAGAGGATATCTGAATGACAAATCAGCATATTAAACAATGCTCAAATTCATTAATCATCAGAGAAATGCAAATGAAAACCACAAAGAGATTCTACTACAACCCTGTCAGGTGGCTGGAATTATTATTTTTTTTAATTTATAATTTTAAAAATTTTATAATAATTATTATTATTTTTGGCAGCTGGCCAGTAAGGGCATCTGAACTTTTGACCCTGGTGTTATCAACACTGTGCTCTAACCAACTGAGCCAACCAGCCAGCCTCCAGATGGCTGAAATTAGACAGACTGATAATACCAAGTGTTGGTGAGGATGTGGAGCTAATGAAACCCACATTCATTGCTGGGGGGGAGTATAGATTGGTACCATCACTTTGGAAAACCATTTGGGAGTACTTTCTAAATATGCATATACACATTACCCAGCAATTCTACTACAAGATATATAGCCAAAAGGGATGAGTGCTTATGTCTACCAAAAGACACATACAAGAATGTTCAGAGTAACATTATTCATAAAAGCCAAAAAGTGGAAACAACCCATATGTCCATCAATAGGAAAAAGACATGTTGCCGTATACTCACGCAAGAAAATACTACGCAGAAATGAAAAAGAATGTTACCTTCAACAACATGAAGAATCTCACAGACATGATGTTGAATGGAAGAAATTAGATACGAGTGTAAATACTGTGTGATTCCATTTATATGAAATTGAAAAAGAGATATAATTAATCTGTAGTAATAGAGGTCAGAAAGGTGGTTACCTGGTGGTGATGACAGTGTAGGGTCCTCCAGCTCCCCTGCCTTTCTGTGTTCTAACCAAAAAATTACAATGCCTTGACAACTCTGTGAACCAGCCAGCCGCAGGTTTTTCCCAGCAGACTTGAACCCAAACTGGGGGCTTGAACATTTCCAGGCTCTGATAAAGTTATCTAGGTTGTTGTTGCCTGAAACGCTGAAAGAACCTGGCCTGGAGCTGACCCAAATTTCTTTTTTTTTTTGTTTGTTTTTTTTCTTGGCAGCTGGACTACACAGAGATTGAACCTTGGCCCTTATCAACACCAGGCTCTAATCAACTGAGCTAACTGGCCAGCCCCCTGAGCTAAATTTCTTAAACCCTCACATACACTGCATGCCCTGCCCCGCTCGATGTGGCATAACTAGGTAGAACATCTCTTTTCTCTCACTGTCCATCACGAAGATATGCTGCAGCACTTTGCATGTAAGCTCCCTTAATAAGTGCTTCAAATTGATCACCTGGCATTTAGTACTTCTTTCTTTTTTTCAGCAGCCAATTGGTGTGGGGATTCAAACCCTTGACCTTGTGTTATAACACCATGCTCTAATCAACTGAGCTTACAGGCCAGCACAGTTTAGTTCTCCTTTTTTGAAATCTCAACACGCCCCATCACTGGATTGTTTGGAGTACTCCCTTTTGGGAACTCCCCTGACGCTGCTTTGGGGGGTCATTCCAGCCACAAGTTTCCAGCCACAGGACGAAACAGGCAGTGATAGACAGTTATGGACTAGAAGAAAGCTTGCTGGCATGCTGGACATTTACTATATCTTGATTTAAGTGATAGTTCTTAAGTATGTGCGTAAAAATTCATACCACATAATAGAAAAAGAGTGTTACAGAGACGGGGGACAAGTATCAAGGCATTAATATTTGTACACTTTATTTTTTATTTTATTTTATTTTATTTTGTTTAAAGATGACTGGTAAGGGGATCTTAACCCTTGACTTGGTGTTGTCAACACCATGCTCACCCAGTGAGCAACCAGCCATCCCTATATGGGATCCAAACCCGTGGCTTTCATGTTATCAGCACCACACTCTCCCGAGTGAGCCACAGGCCAGCCCCAATATTTGTACACTTTATAAGGTGTGCTTAAATAGTTTTGTTTTCAAAGGAGCTGTTATTCTACCTTAAAATAATAAAGTATAATATCTATTCCTTTTTTTTTTGTAATATGTTCTTAAAGTTAAAAAAACAACTGCTGTTTAAAATGTAGACTTGTCGGGCCGAGCCCGTGGCGCACTCGGGAGAGTGCAGAGCTGGGAGCGCAGCGACGCTCCCGCCGCGGGGCCGGTGCACTCACTGGCTGAGTGCCGGTCACGAAAAAGACAAAAAAAAAAAAAAAAAAAAATGTAGACTTGTTCATAGCCATAGAGTTTCTTATATCCACTTCAGGAAAGAAAAATATCACTTTAATTCCCATAAAAAAATTTAGGGTCTTTTATATTTTAAAAAATTGAAAATCAAAATGCCATCTAAATTCTTTATTTAGAATCTGTTTAGGTGTGGCACAATATTAGGTATTTTACAAAGTAGTTTACCTGATATGGCAGGCAGACACTAAGATGGCCCAAGGATCTCTGCCTGATGGTATACAGGCCTTTGTGTAATCGCTTCCCTTTGATTGTGGGTGGGACCTGTGTCTTGCTCCTATCCAATAGAATAGGGCAAAGCTCAGGTTACATAAGATTGCGCATGAGATCATGCTAGCAGACTCTACTGCCTTCTTGGCTTGCATGCTTTGATGAAGCAAGCTGCCATATTGGACAGGTCCACATGGAAAGGAGCTGATAGCAGCCTCTAAAAAACAGCTGGTGAGATACTGAAACTTGCAATTCAACAGCTGTGGGGACCTGAATCCTGTCAACAGATGCATGAATGTGGAATGTACCCTTCCACAGTTGAGACCTCAGGTGAAACCCCAGCCCTGTATGACACTGTGAATGCAGCCTTGTGCTAGTCTCTGAAGCAGAAGACCCAGCTAAGCCATGTCCAGATCCCTGACCCACAAAAACTGTTTGGTAGTAAATGTGTGTTGTTTTATTTTGTTTTTGTTTTTGGTGGCTGGCCAGTACAGGGATTGAACCCTGGATCTTGGTGTTATCAGCACCATGGTCTAACCAACTGAGCTAACTGGCCAGCAATGTGTGTTGTTTTAAATAGCTTGACATTTGTGGTAAATTGTTATACAATTCAATTGTTATACAATTCAATTTTATACAATTGAATAGGCATCCTTACCCTCCAGGAGTTAATAATCTGAGATGATCACTTTTATTTTACTTACTTATTTATTTTTTTAATTTTTTTATTTTTTAAAAGATGACCGGTAAGGGGATCTTAACCCTTGACTTGGTGTTGTCAGCACCACGCTCAGCCAGTGAGCAAACTGGCCATCCCTATATGGGATCCGAACCCAGGGCCTTGGTGTTATCAGCACCACACTCTCCCGAGTGAGCCACGGGCCGGCCCTACTTATTTATTTTTTTAAAGATGACTGGTAAGGGGATCTTAACCCTTGACTTGGTGTTGTCAGCATCACGATCTCCCAAGTGAGCCACAGGCTGACCCTGAGATGATCACTTTTATGGAGTGAATGTTGTATCCCCCCAAATTCATATGTTGAAGCCCTAACACCCACGTGATTGTATTTGGAGAAGGGTCCCTAAGAAGGTAATCAAGGCTAAATGAGGTCATAAGGATGGTGTCCTGATTTGATAGGATTAGTGTCCTTATAGAAGAGACACCAGAGAGCTAACTTGCTTTCTCTTTACCATGTGCCATATCAAGAAGGTGGCCATCTACAAGCCAGGAAGAGAGCTCTCACTAGAAACCAACCATGCTGGTACCTGATCTTGGACTTCTCAGCCTCCAGAACTGTGAGAAATACGTTTCTATTGTTAAGCCATGTTTGCGATATTTTGTTAGGGCAACCTTAATTCTTTAAGTGCCAGCGTGTCAGGCACTGTTTTACACTTTGGGCTTAGAGAAGTTTGAACAGTACAATCAGGATCTCTCCCTTCATGGAGCTTAGATTTTAGTGAGTATGACAGAATAAATAATAAAAAAAATTAATGAGGAAGATGTGTGATAAGGACTACAATACAAACACAGTATAGATGAGGTGGTCTGGGACAGCATCTATGAGGCGGTGACATTTGAGCTCTGACTTAATGAGAACGAACAAACCAGGAAGGACTGAGGGCAGCACTGCAGATGAGAATAAGTGTGGAGGCTCTGAGGTGGAGAGGAGCTGAGCATGTTTAAGGAAGAGAAAGAGGCCAGTAGAGTTGAATCACAGTCAGGAAAGCAGAAGAGTTTGAGATGAGATTGGAGAGAAAATCAAGAGCCCAATCATGCAGGACCTTGTAAGCCGTTATAGAGTTTGGTTTTATTCTAAGAGCAATGAGAAGCCATTAAACGGGGTTTTATGCAGCGGAGTGACATAATCTGAAGTATGTTTTAAAAGAACAGCTATTATATGGAGGGACTGGGTGTTAGGCAATTATGTTTTAGCCGATGTCTAAGATGGTAGCAGGCAGACGGGAGGAACACCCAAAATGGCTGCAGAGAGTTTCAGGTCCCTAGAACAGCACGTTTTTGAGAATCACAAAAAACCTCTCCCCCTTCTTCCTCAGCACCACATCCCCTTCCCACGCGCGAATTTCTCCACCTATAGAAAAACCCCAACTCAGCTTAAACCCCACTCGCTTCCCTCCCCTTCCTTCTCAGCCAATAGGAACAGTCCAGCTCAGCCTCACTGGGTATAAAAGGCCCAGCCTGACTCTCCCTGCTGCTGCTCCCATTTCCGAGAGGGCAGCCCGCTTGTTCATTTTGCCTGCCTAATCCACTTTGGTTGAGTCCCTGTCTCCTGGTGTGTTTTATTTTCGTGCTCAGGCCGGGGCTTTTCCTTTTACTTGGGAAAAGCAAGAACAAAAGCAGGGCTGGCTTGGAAAAGTGTGGCGCTAGTAACACCAAGGTCAAGGGTTCAGAGCCCTTTATGGAAAACTATTTATGAGATCGTTCTGTGGAAAATGCAATCTAAATGATACAGTAGTTCCCCCATACCTGCAGTTTCACCTTCTGCAGTTTTAGTTACCTGCAGCCAACCATGATCCTAAAATATTAAATAGAAAATTCCAGAAATAAAAAATTTGTACGTTTTAAATTGAGTGCTGTTCTGAGTAGCATGATGAAATCTTGTGCCATCCAGCTTTGTCCTGTCTGGGATGTGACTCCTCCCTTTATTCAGCATATCCATGCTGTCAATGCTACCTGCTCACTCCTCACTTAGTAGCTGTCTCAGTCATCAGATTGACTGTCACGTGTGTTCAAGTAACCCTTATTTTACTTAATAATGGCCCCCGAGTGCAAAAGTAATGATGCTGGCAATTCAGATATGCCAACGAGAAGCTGTAAAGTGGTTCCTTTAAGTGGAGAGTGAAATTTCTAGACTTAATAAGGAAGGAAAAAATCGTATGCAGAGGTTGCTAAGATCTACAGTACAATATTTTGAGAGAGACACCACATTCATATAACTTTTATTACAGTATATTGTTTTAATCGTTCTATTTTATTGTTGTTAATATCTTACAGTGTCTAGTTTATGAGGTAAACTTTACCGTGTTTATGTATGTATAGGAAAAAACAGTATATAATATATATATATATATATATATATATATATATATATATATATATAGGGTTCGGTACTATATGCGGTTTCAGGCATCCACTGGGGGGGGGGCCACTGCACTTAAGATACCAGTACAACACATCTTCCCCTTTCTCAGCAGCCAAGAGAAAACGGGTGCTGGGGGAGGGGAAGGGCTGCAGCGATGGGCAAATAGCAATGGAGATGGGCAGCAGCCGGAGGCAGGTGTGGGCAGGGAGGGGCTCTGGGGACAAGCAAGGCAAGGGTACAGTACAGAGACTGTCTTAAATATACTGGTAATTGGCCTTAATCTCACTCTTCACTTTCCTTGGCTAAAGTTATATCTTTAATTGGGTCCTAAATGTGATACGTGAACATCTAGCTCATTACTCATTTGTAAAATTTGAGTTGGAGTAGTTGCTGGGTATATGTAATAAAGTCCTTCCGGAGCTGAAACATGATTCCAAGAACCATGAACACAATTCTTGCTTTCAGAAGCTTATTTTCAACTGCCTGATAAACATTTCTGAAGGTCCCACAGCCACTTCAAAATCAACACATATCAAACTACTCTCCCAATCTCCTCCACTCACTCAGGTATCCTCCTGTCTCTTATTTCATTTACTGGTAGCGCCATCCACCCTGGCACCCTCCCTAGAACCTTTGAAATCATCTTTGTCTTCCTCTCCATTACCTCTCACATCCAGCATTAACTGTGCCCCCCAAATCTCCCTCAGTTTGGTCCCTTCGCTACCTTATTTCAAGCTTCATCATCTCTCACCTGAATTAATGCAAGAGCAGCCAGACCTATCTTCCAGCTTCAAAATCTCTCCTAGTTCAAATTCATTCCCTATACTGTCAGGGTGATAGTTCCAAAATTATAAGCTCATCTCACCCTGTTTTAAAACTTTCAATAGCTCCCCCATTCACAAAAAGATAAAATCTAAATCTCTCAGAGTAGGTTCAGATCTCAGTTCAAAGTTCAGATCCTCTGAAAAGCCTTGTCCCCTCTGACCACTGTCTAGAGAAGTTGATCTCTGTAATTCTATCACCTGGTGTATTTTATTCATAGTTCTTATCACAATCTGTAACTCCCTTGTCCGTTTGTTTATGGATTTATTATCTGTTCCCTTTCCCCCTTTTGTAAGGTGTATGTGGGTAGGGAATCTTAGCTCAGTTGGTTAGAGTGCAGTGTTGTAACACCATGGTCAAGGGTTTGGATCCCCATATAGGCCAGCTGCCAAAAAAAAAAAAAAAAAGCCTTTCCTCAAATAAATGTTAAATTATTTAAATTTATCTAGTATCTAGATATTTTATTGTTCCTTCTATCTGATATGCCCTTCTCTTCCTCCTGTCCTCTTATCAATCCCTAACCTTTCTATCAGGACATTTTTTCTGGCAGCCAGCTGCCACAGGGATCCAAACCCCTGACCTTGGTGTTATAAGGCTGTCTTTAAGCAACTGAGCTAACTGGCCAGCCCCTATCAGGTCATTTCTTTTTTTTTTAAAGGTAACCGGTAAGGAGATCTTAACCCTTGACTTGGTGTTGTCAGCACCACGCTCTCCCAAGTGAGCTAACCGGCTATCCCTATATGGAATCCGAACCCGTGGCCTTGGTGTTATCAGCACCACACTCTCCCAAGTGAGCCACTGGGCCAGCCCTATCAGGTCATTTCTAAAGTCACCTCTTATGTGAAGTTTACCTTGACTCCATACCCAAGTATAATTCCTTTAAAATATCTTCAGCAAGTAACATGGTATCTAGCACATTCTACATATTTATATATTCATCAGTTGTCCTTCTAACTGTCTCATTCTATGGAAGGCTAAAACAGGAATGGTTTGGAGCAACCATAGACCCAAAGCACAGAGATGCCTGGCAGAGGACAGTATAAACTGAAAAAATTCCCATTCTTTTAATTCATAAAGTACATCATCACTGCATATCTTTATGAGCAACTTTTAAGAACACAGACCTTATACATGACAGATTTCTCTTGTTCTCAGATTTTCAGCCTCTTTATTTTTTTTTGTTGGCGGCTGGCATGTATGGGAATTCATCTTGATGTTATCAACACCATGTTCTACAGATTGAGCTAACCAGCCAGCCCCTGATTTTTCAAACTTTTAAGGACAGGTCTGCTACTGGACCCCCAAACAAAGCCACTTTGATGAAAAGAGGGTAAAGGACTCAGTGGAAGAACTGAGAATCAAATATTATAAGTCTGTCTCCAGATCAAGGCTGTTCAACAGAAATGAGGGCCAAATACACAATCTAAAATTTTCTAGTAACCACCTTCAAAAAAGTAAAAAGAAACAAATGAAATTAATTTTAATATATTTTCTTTAATGCAATATCCAAAAGATTATTTCAACATCTACTCAATATAAAAAAATGATCAGTGAGGTATTTCACAATCTTTTGTTTGTACTAAGATCTCTGAAATCCGTGTGTATTCCGCACTTGCAGCACATCTTAAATGGACTATGCTCACTTCAAGTGCTCAACAGCTACCACGGCAAATGACTACCCATTGGACCGCACAGGTTTAGGTCCTGTGCTTTTCCCATTCTGAACCATCAATCCTAGAAGGATGGTCCTACCAGACATTCTGCGAATAAAGGAAATCCTTAGTCAAATTTCCTGAGGATTTACAAGTGCATATTCATATATTTAAAAAGTTTTTAACTTCGGTTAATGCAGCTTTCCTACATTTGATTCCTCCCTCCCCCTCCGCCCGTCCTGCCCCCTGCCCCGGCCTTCCGTGTGGAACCTTAGAATTTAAGATTAGAATGTTCTTGGGAACGTTCTAATCCCAGGAAGGAAGGAATATCAGCGTGGATGCTCTGCCTTAGGCACTTTCTCAAACTTTTCCCGGGAGGGAGAAGAGAGAGACTTCCAGGACCCACTTCCGAAAGGTCTGGACACACAGCCCTGGGGAAGTTATGGCCCAAACAGCCTTGGCTAAAATCCCAGTGGTTACTGCCAATCACGTTTCTGCTGAAGGACAGCTGTACCAAGAAGTTCCAGTGCACCATTTGTTAAAAGTAAGATGAGCTCGTGTTCCAGAATTCACTGCCATCACAGTCCTATCCTGGAAACGTATTCATTCGTCAAATACTTGTTGAGCGCCTGCGTACAGGCGGAAAGAACACAGTGGACAAAGCCGATGCGCAGCTCCACCTCGGGGACCTCAGAGGGAGTCCCGGGAGCACGTCTGCGGCCTCTGTCCCAGGCTGTGCGCCAAGCACCTCTGAGAGAGGTGACCACCACGACCCTGTGAGGACGGCATCACTGCCACTTCGCAGTGAAGCACGAAGCGGTTAGGACCTTCTCACAACCGCGGCACCGACCCAATGGCTCAGCTCTAAGCCCCGCACTCTGAGGAAGCAGACGGTGAACGCGTGGGTCCCTCTGTCCCCTGGAAGCACCTCCACAGACGATGCCTTTCTGGGAGGACAAGCAACCGCCGCGACCTCAGGTGGCGAGAAAAGCGGGACCTCACAAAGCGCCGGAAGCGACGCCTCGCGGGCATGGGTCCTCTTCGTGCCGTGTCGCCCCGGCGGCCACGAGAGCGTCCCCACCCGCGCGATGACTCGCAGCCGGGAGCCTCCCCGACTGCTCCCACACGTCGCCCTACAGCCACCGCAGAAGCGTGAGAGAATCTGGGTGTAAATTACCCGGCTGCCGGCGGCCTCACGAACTACGCTTCCCGTGACGCTTGGCGGCGCCAGGCGGCTGGTGCGCAGGCGCGCGCACGGCGTGCGTGGCCGCGTCAGCGTTTCTAGAACGTTGCTGTGGTAGCGCTCGGGCGCCATGTTAGGACGAAGGGGAAGGAGGAGAAGCGCTTAAAGCGGCGGGAGCCGGTGCGGGAGTGGGGTTGGACCCAGGGCTGAGGCAGGCCCCCCCTCCCTCCCGCCTCAGTGGATCATGCCCAGGGCGGCAGCGGCGGCGGTTGCGGGGGGGAAGTGACTGGGCGGTGCCGGCGCAGGAGACGATGCCGTTGTAAGTGATTGGTATTCTGACTGGGCCTTGGGGGCGTCAGGGGACGGGGCAGGGGTGGCGCGCGCGCCGGGCCCTCGCCTCGTGGGGGACGCGGGCGGCGCTGGGGTCCTTCCTGCCGCCACGCTCCCCCCTCGTGCCTGTTTCCTGCGTCCCCCCACCCCTTCCTGGCCGGGTCAGCCGCCGTCGGGCCGGGGGCCTTTCCTTTCCGGGAGAGCCTGAGGAACCTTTAGCCCCACTACTCGGGGTCGTCCGCCCCGTCCGAAAAAAAACGAAAACAACGCCCGGCGGCGGGGAAGGCAGGCCCAGCTCCTCGCGGGATGTGCACTCCGGGCGCGGGCTAAGCCCTCGGCGTCTGCCGGCCCCATTTCGGTGCTTCTGTTCCCGTCGTACTTCCGCTTGGTTCCTCTGTCCCTTCGGTGTCCACGATGCCTGTGTCGTGCCCGAGTGAGTCTGCTCCCACCTCCCACGTCCACACGTGCAGGAGCGACCGTGAGTTCAAAGCCCGGTCCTGAGAGTCGAGCCCCGCTATTCGAAGGGACACTTCCTACGGTACCTTCCTCCGAAACTGTTATGCGTTGCTGTCCCTGTTTGTTCTGATGGGGTGACCGGATTTTATTCTGCCCTCTTCGCTTTTCATCTCTAGTGATGTTTTTGTTTTTCTGATCGTAGGCTTGAAGCTAGTCCATTGATACCTTCTAACCCCACTGGGCCTATATTGTATACTTTTTCCCCCCTAGAGGGGTTTTTTAAAAAGTTTCGTTTCTCTTTCTTTTCTTTCTAAGAATGAGATGTACTTTGAGAGCTCATTTTTGAGATCAAAAAGTAGATGACAGCTTTTTCCTGCGTATACCTAGCAGTGTAGAGGCCTAAATAGTGAGACTGCAGTTCTTCCATTTTTGAAGGTTGAAGTGTTAAGAGTGTCCCTCTGAGATGAGGGACCACGTTTCCTTCATCTTTGTAGCTGCAAAACGAAGCACGTAATTGACACACACGGTTTTACTTAAATCCAAGGTAAAGGTTTTATGGTTTCTGGACATCTGATGTATTCCCAGGTTAATTTTTTTGTGTTTTTTAGTAAAGACAATTTCTTTTTTGCAAATATCACTGATTATAGTTTATATATATGTGTATATATATACACACGCACATATAATTACATATGTGTGTGTGTCTTTCTTTACAGATGAAACTCTGATTTTGACACAAGCCTTGACGACATGTATCACATTTTACATAATATTTTAAAAAAGAATTTCATTGCTCCTTCCTTCTCATGCCCAACCCCACTCACCCACCCTGCCATTTTGTTAAAAGGTCTGCCAGATTATTTCTGTAATGAGAACACTTGTTAGGCTTAATTAAATATACAGATCTGAAATCTTAGAATCTACAAGTTCCCTGTTAATTGATTAATTCTTTCATGGAATGGTAAAAAGAGGCACTAAGAACCGAGTTTAAACAAGATTTTTGTGGAGTTTTTCAGTTCAGTAAGAATTAAAAATAAATGCAGTATACCATGTGATGATTTTGTGATAGTTCATGTTTTGTTGCTGTTTTTGAAAAGGGACTTCTCTTTCTGATAATCATGTCAGTATTTAAAATGATAGGAAATGTATGCCATAAGGAAAAGGCTTCAATGAAGAAATAACGTAAGTAATTTGTGTCTTTTTTCTAGGAATTAAAAGTACTTTTATACACCTACTTTTATCCAGCATTCTTTGAGGAAGGAAAGTATAAGTTTCTTTTATAGATCTTAAGTGCTGCAAATTTTTTTATTTTTAGTTCAGATGTATAAAATGGAAGACAGTGTCAAGATGGCAGATTAACACATGGATATCTCCTTTCCAGTGTTTCTTGAAATTTGAACTGTATAGCTGGTTTTTCATTAACTATCCCCCGTTTTTAAACAGTAAGCATACTATAATTCTTTAAAAGTAAGCAATAGAAAGACCAAAGCTACCTAATTTAAGAAAATAGGCCTTCTTCCTCATTAATTTTCTGTCATTGTTTTTCATGTTCTGGTGTCACAGTCATTAATTTTGTTTTTTGGATGTGTTGAATTGTGGTTTCCTAGCTATATTTTGTTTGAATTCCACTTTTATTTTTGGTATGCCTGTCCAGCTGTTAAATTTGGATGGGTGAATGGGATTTGAGCATTGACCTGACCATAGGAAAGTTGTTAGAATGGATTAAATAAAAATTGTTAAGGTTCAGGGCATTACAAAACATTGTGATCAAGTGTCCCATATTTTGTCTAAATTTCATATGTAACTACATATATAATTTTGAAAAGTCTGGTAAGATTTGAGAGCCATGGTGTTGAAACTTGTGCAGAGTTTTGATAGTTTTAGGATCCATCAATAGTGTTTTTCATGTTGGTACTATTGATATTTAGGCCAGATAATTCCTTTCACAGGGCTGTCCTGTGAATTGTAGGGTGGGTAACAGCATCTCCTGGCCTTTACTAGATGCCAGGAGGTCCACCGCCTGTCTCCTCAGTAATAACAACCAAAAATGTCTTCAGATATTGCCAGATGTACCCCTGGGGTACAAAAATCTCATGATTGAAAGCCACTGCATTAATACAAAGTATAATGATCTTATGGAAACTATGAGGGTATTTCAAAAAGTTCATGGAAAGATAGAGTTAAAAGATAATATGAATTCGTGAACTTTTTGAAGTACTTTCATGTTTGTATTTCTGCCCTACTTTTTTGCTGGTTATAAATCATTATTTGCACAGCTCACTTCTGGCTGTCACACTTGTAATAAAAAGACATAAAGGAGCATATCCAATAACTGAGCTATCATACATGCCACATTCATGGAATGTTGCTCAAGTTATTGGAAGAGATATTTTGCAAGACTTAGAGGACATAATAGCTTTCGTCCCAAATATTTGTAGGGACTATCACAAGAAAGAGAGAATTGGAGTAGTTTCATGTAGTTGTAACACACAGGTAGAACTGTTTGTGGATAGTAGTCCTGTGTAGCATTGGTTCTCAGAGGGTGGTCTGTGGATGCTTTGTGGGTGGAGGGGGGTGTCTTTTCAGAGGGCACATAAGATCCAAACTATTTTCATAATACTGAGTTATGTTTTTTTTTTTTTACTCTGTTGACATTTACTCTGATGGTACAAAAGCAATGGTGAATAATGTTGCATGTGCCTTAGGAATTATCAAGACAGAGGCCCCATATTACATATAGTCATTTTATTTCTTGACCACTACACACACAGTTAAAAAAAAAAAAAAGCCCTTGGTGAAGCAGTAAAAAATGTTGCTTTTTTTTTTGTTTTTTTTTTTTTTGTCTTTTTCGTGACCAGCACTCAGCCAGTGAGCGCACTGGCCATTCCTATATGGGATCCGAACCCGCGGCGGGAGAGTCGCCGCGCTCCCAGCGCAGCACTCTACCAAGTGCGCCACGGGCTCGGCCCAGTGTTTGTTTTGTTAATATGCTGTGACATATAAAGTACGTATAAAGCTGCATGCTGAAAAGTAAATGGTGGGTTTGAGAAAGAACCCTGTTTGATTTGTGAGCTAAACTAGTTTTTTTTTTTTTAATGGAGCTCCATTTTAATCTGAAAGAACAAGTGATAAACTGTGGATATTCATACTTAAGTATTTAGTATTTAGCAGACATTTCCTTGAGAATGAAGTGAGCCTGTCATTTCAAGGAAAACAGCTGACATTATTTGTGGCCAGTGATAAATTTGAGCTTTCAAGAAAAAATTGGAATTTTGGAAAGCTTGTTTTTGCCATTGTGAGCTTGACAGCTTATCAATACTTAAAGATGTTTCTGATGAGATTGGTGGTGATGTTAACGAATACAGTTTTTTAATATAGTGTCAATATTTGGAAGATATGCATAATTCAGTGAACCCATATTTTCCAAGAGACCAATCATGATGTAATAAAGTCATACATGGGTGAAAGGTACAAAGTGCAAGGCAGATTTTAGTGCAGCAGAGTACAAAGATTTATGGATGATGATTTCAATTTTTGTATTACAACTAATATTTAAGAAACTACCATTTGTGGAATTTTGGTGTAGTATCAGAGAAGACTATCCACAATTATTTGAAAAGGCTATTAAAATATTCTTTTCCAATTGTAATGTTGGCATGATGCCAGCTTTCCTTCCTATGTTTCAACCAAACCAATTTATCGTAACAAATTGAATGCAGAAACAGATATGAGAATCCAGCCATCTTTGGTTTAGCTAGAATTAAATAGATTTGCAAAAGTGTAAGGTTGCCATTTTTACTAAATTTTTGTTTTGGAAAACATTTTTAAAAATTTTAAGTTATTGTGTTATTTAATGGGTTTCTTGTTATGAGTAAATACTTTAAAAGATCTCAGTTTTAATGTCCAGTGCAATAAATATTGGTAGGCATAATCCATATTTAAAGCAACTCTTTCGGGGTGCTCAATAAAATTTAAGAGTTGGAAAGGGGTCTGAGAACAAAAAGTTTGCGAGCTTGATAACTGCTGCTGTACAGTTTCAGCTAACAGCCAGCTGCCCCAAGATATAGAGTAGGCTACTTCCAGTGATGGTCAGTGGACGTGCAAGTTGTCCATGCAACATCTCTGGTGCTTTTTAAACATAGTCAGGAGGGATGGACATTCCTTGTGTTGTATCCCGTTCCCCTGGCTTCATGGCCAACACACACACAGTTTAAAGAATTTTTTTTGTTAATGAAAAACACCGCATTGGATAACCTTTAGGAAAGATAACTTCCAACTTGGTTTAATTTTGATTCTCAGATTTTAAGATTTGCAGATTTTATAGAGAATTGCTTGCTGCTCAGTAAATGTTGCTTATGGATTTGGAATGTGTTTTACCTAAAACATGTTTTCAGTTCATGCTTTTTGATAGAGAAGTTGAGAGGAAAGGTACTGGAGTTGAGTAAATTTATGAGCCTATTCAATTCATATTCTCTGATTTCCACTCCCCTCCCCCAAGGCGAAAGCCTCTGGCCTGATAACTTTGAAAATGTTTTGGTTCATTTCATTCCTTGAAATAGCTTCAAGTTAACATTACAATTAAGTTTCACCTTAGTTGCATCTAGGCAAGTTTATAAAAGTTACTTTCGGGCAAAATGAGACCATTTGGTTTCTTAGGCATTTCTCATTTTTGAGGAGTGTATGTCTCTTATTTTGTATGTGCAGTGTTCTGATTAGTCAGCAGCTTTTAAATAATTGCACAATCTCAATTTATGATTTACAAAGCAGTAACATTGCAGGAGGTATTGGTTCCCCTTAAAGTTGGTTAAATTGAGGCTTAATGTAGTCCCTTGACCAAGGTCTTAAAGGTGCTAACTTGTAGATTGGGATTTGATCTGTAGCTCTGGCTTCTATATTCCATTCTCATTCCAGTATGCTGTACCATCTCCTGCAGACCCTGTTGGGAACCATCTTTGATTAGCTCAGTTGGGATCCGTTTCCATGTTTTATGAAGAATTAATGTTCAAGCTCAAGATTTTTGTGTAGAACATTTAAATCTCAACTTATTTACAAGTATGTAGGATGCACAGAGTACTACTATAGAACCTAAGATCTTAGTAATTATAATTAGTAATTATTTTTAGTGACTTTATTTGTGTGTAGATCCTTATTTAAAGCCATGCATAGATTTGCCACTTACAAACCCCATTTTGTGTCCACTACCTTCTGTGGAAAGTGGTGGGTTTTTTGGGGGTTTTTTTGTTTTGTTTTTGTTTCTTTTTAATATTTGGATTGTATGCATGCAGTATTGCATAGCATTTTTATTTGTGGAAATTTAAGGATTTGGGAAAGAAAAAATACAGGGATTTTGTCATATTTTTTTTTCTTTCTCCTCTGACACAGAATTATCTTTCAAATTTGTATTCTCTCAGTATTTCATCCAGAAACTTGCATTTTATGGTAGTTTTTATAGTTCTTGGGTTAAGAATAGTGTCCCTGTTATTGTGGTTATCAGAAACATTTAAATTGCATTTTCTGGAATTAATGTATATAGTACTATGATTTAAAATGTACGTACTTTTGGGGGGCGGTTGGGAAGTGGCTGACCAATGCGGGGATCTGAATGAACCCTTGACCTTGGTATTATAACACTGCACTGTAACAATCTGAGCTAACTTGCCAGTCCTAATATGTTTTTGACTATTCTTTTATGATACATTTTTCTTATCTTTTTTTCTTTTTCTTTTTGGTGGCTGGCCTGTTCAGGCATCAGCCCTGGACCTTGGTGTTATCAGCACCACGCTCTAACCAACTGATCTAACTGGCCAGCCCTCTGATACATTTTTATACTTTTTCAGGTTCTCTATTTTATTTATATTTCTTTCATTTTCAAGTTGTACTTGGCTAGTTGATGCAGGAATGCTGCAATTTGGCTGGCTTCCCAACCAGGCAAAGAAGGCAAGGGTGCAGTTGGAAGTACCCTTAGAAAGGAGGAAAAATAACCTGGCCCTTGTAGTAATTGAGTAACAAGTACCCTTTCTTTGCATAATCAGCCTGGAATTTCCAAAGTTTGGGCTTGGGCTTCATTGTGCTTTTATCCCCTTTTTGTTGTTTGTTTGTTTGTTTGTTTGTTTGTTTGTTTGTTTGTTTTGGCGGCTGGCTGGTATGGGATCAAACCCTGGACCTTCCAGGCTCTAATCAACTGACCTAAGAGGTCATCCCCTTTATTCTTCTTGAGCATAAACTATTACATTATCTGTGTTGGAACATATGCTGCTGCTTACTAAATATTGGCTGAATGGTCTACCTGGCATACATTTTTAAGAATATAGTTGGGAGGCTGGCCAGTTAACTCAGATGGTTAGATAACACCAGTGGCCAGCGTTTGATTTCTGTGCCAGCCAGCCAAAGGAAACAAACAATGTGTATAGTTGGGTTTTAAATATATTTAGTGCCACTTACACAGAACACATTGTGGTGGGCTGATTAGCCATCCTTAGAATTTCTTAGTGAGCATGGGCTGGCCATTTACGCAGTTGGTTAGAGCGCGGCCTTCTAACACCAGGATCATAAGTTTGGATCTCTGCACTGCCAGCCACCAAAAAAAAAAAAAAAAAAAAAGATTTCTCAGCAAATATATTATCTTCACTCTGCTTACATCCAAGCTACTATTATATGCTAAGCCCCTTGTAAAAGAGGAGATTGTCTTATTTCTGCTAAGAATTAATATTTAATGCACATTGAGATACTTTAGAGATCCCTTATTCCTTTTCTGTCCATGTCCTTTTTCCCTGCTTAACTCAAATGGGCACATTGTGTTTAAGATTTTTTTTTTTTGGCAGCTGGACAATAAGGGGAACCGAATCCTTGACCTTGGTGTTATCATATCAGCACCACTGAGCAAACCAGCTAGCCCAAGGTTAAGGTTTTTTTTTTTTTTTTTTGTGGCTGACCAGTACCCTTGACCTTGGTGTATCAACACTGAGATCTAACCAACTGAGCTAACTGGCCAGCCCACCAAGGTTAAGATTTGTAGACAGCAAATTATACTGTGGTGAATGTTATATTAAATAAAAGTTATTGTAGTTTATTTCATTGCTTCCAAAGAAGAATGTCTAGCAAGTTAAGCTTTCAGTTTTAACTTTATCATAGAAATGATAAAGCATTTTCTGTTAGGAAGTAGCTATAAATTTTGAGGCAATTGACTCTGTTAATAATAGCATGGGCCACATGTTCCAAATGCCCAATATCAGGAGGCAGGAATTCATCAGTCTGAGCTTTGTATAAATTGGAATGCAGAGTACTTAAACATTGACTATTTGGGAAAACATCATTGGTGATATGATGTTTTCCTTTCCTTTTGTGTTAGGCATCTGCCTAGACTGTACCTATCCCCGCTCCCTTCCAGTTATTTAGTGTGCATACCTCCTTAACATTCTGTTCCTGGCATAGCCATGATTCTGTCTTTGTTTCTTTAGTGTTCTCTTTCAAGCTTTTACTTCGCACTTATTTATTAAGGATCTGAATCCCAGACTAAATTTGAGATTGTCATTGAGAACAGAGACTATTTTAAGCATCTTTGTATTCCTGACTTTAGTGTTGTCTTTCATACATATTTAGGAATTTGGTAAATTTCAGCTTACTAAATACTATGATTTCTGACAAAAGTAAGTCAGATGAGAAAAAGATGCTTTTAGGAAAATTAGGCTAATTTGATAACCTTGGAGGCTATAGCAGATTTCTGGAGCAATAAATCATGACTTATTTTGGATTTACTATTTCTAGCCACATTTTTAAAAATCTTGGTTTATTTCACTTCTTTAAAATAGTGTTTTGATTAGCATAAACTGAGTTTTTAGCCAGTAATCAAAAGGTAATTATTGTTGTAAATTGAGGATTCGTTTGGTGCCCCTTGCTGTCAGAGAATGATTTTAGGGGGTGATTTTAGTCTCCTTGCTATCATTATCTGAATTTAGCGGTGAATGGTATAATTAGATAATTTTGAACTTTTGCATGATCATTAATGTTTGCTTTTAAAAATAATTTAACAAATTGAAACAAGTTTATAAAATATAAAGTGAAATTATACCATCTTAGTTCTGCTTGGTTGTGTTTCTGTGCATATGTAGACATAAAATGTAAATAGTTAGGCTGGCCAGTTAGCCCAGTTGGTTAGAGTGTGGTGCTGAAACACCAGGGTCAAGGGTTCAGATCCCCATTCAGACCAGCCACCAGTGAGAGGGGGAAAAAAAAAAAAGCAAACAGTTAAAAAAACATATTATGAAAGATGTACACAGACACCTCAGCATAGTATTTACATTTACAGTCTATAGAGTCATATCTTGACCTAGTGAATTTAGGCAAGTTTTTAATTTTTTTTTTCCCCCTCAGTTTCTTCACCTGTAAAATGGGGACAGTTTTTTTTTGGGGGGGGGCAGCTGGCCATTATGGGGACCCGAACCCGTGACCTTAGTGTTATAAGGCTGCACTCTAGCCAACTGAACTAACTGGCTAGCCTCGACAATTAATAGTAGAGTTGTTAGGAACGATTAGAAATAACATAAAATGCTTGACATACTACCTGGAATATGTTGAGATTTCGCTAAATGCTATTCTACAAATTTTTTTCACCAGTGGGCATCTTTCCGTGTTACTCCATGTACTTACTAACTCATTAATATGGCATAGTATTATGTTCAAAGCATGTACTATAATTAACCAATCCTGTATTGATGTATATTTAGGTGGTTTCTAGTTTGTTTCACTGCATCATATACAGTGCACCAATGAACAACCTTGAATATCTTTTTGTGTTATTCCTGTAAGAAAGGTCAAATTCTAGAACCTGTGGGGTTTAAGGGAGGTAATTTAGAAATGAGTGGAGTGCCAAGCATGGCCCTCCTTTGGGGGCTAGCTCTGGGATAGACACTGCTCATTTCAAGCTTGTTGTACAGGGCCCATATTTTGGCCTGTCTTCTAATCCTTTGCACCCCTACCACAGGAATGGCTGGAAATTTGGATTTTTATGTAATAGATTATTTTAAAAATGTTTTGTGAGTTAAAGAGAATAGGTCTTCCAACTTCAGGGCTTTCACATTGTATCTTCTGTCCTAGTATTTCTGTAAGAGACTTCTAAAGGTGAAGTTGTTAGATATAAACTTTTAAAATTGGTATATGCATTTTTAATGTTGATGAATATTGCTTGGTTGCTTTTTAAAATAATGTACCAAATTTACTTCCATTGTGATAGGTAAGAGTGCTCATTTTTTTTTACACCATGGCCAACACTGGAGATTTATTTTGTCTTTCATTTTTAACAGATGTGTATGTCAATTTTTTCTCCAGTCTGGTTGTCTTAATTTGCTTCCCTGATTTGCAGTGAAAGTTTTTTTAAAAAAATTAATTTAAGAATTCTTTCTGTATTAGGAATATTGCTGTTTTGGTATAAGTTGTATATATTTCCCCTTTTATCATTTGCTTTAACTTTCCTTATATATATTTTTGCTGTATATAAAACAATATTTTTATGTAAGCAAATCTGTTTTTGTTTATGGCTTTTGTGTTTTGTGTCTTGCTTAAATATGGCTCTGAAAATAGTGTTCTTCATATTCTTTTAGTACCTCTATAATTCCTAAATGTTTTGAAGTCTGATATCTGAAATTTAGATTTTACTATGAATAGCTAAAGCCATTTGAATATTCCATACTTTCCACCCTAACTTAAAATAGTTATCAGTATATGTCCAAAGATGCTGATAAACATGTTCTGAAACTTACAAGATATTTGTGCCTCCAATAAAAATGGCTTACTGTTAGCTTAAAGGTAGATGAGGAATTCCAGGCTACCAAAGGTTGATCATACTTTGACTGTTTGTGTGTTTGGCTTCTAAACTGCAGTTATGGCCAGCCCCATGGCTCACTTGGGAGAGTGTGGTGCTAACACCAAGGCCACGGGTTCGGATCCCTATATAGGGATGGGCAGTTAGCTCACTTGGGAGAGCGTGGTGCTGACAACATGAAGTCAAGGGTTAAGATCCCCTTATCAGTCATCTTTTTAAAAAATAAAAAATAAATAAACTGCAGTTAACAAGTCATAGGAACTTGCACTGAGTAAACTTTAATCATTACTATACCAAGGTGGTTCTTAATATTTCAGAGTGTACATATTGGTTAAGTCGGATGCCTGAACTTTTGAAACAATATAAGTAGCCAACAGTCATAATTTAATTTCACAAAAAATCTCATTATTCTTTCTAAGTGCCTAAATATTTATCCTAATTAGAGCCAGATCTTGGACAGCCTGATATGGAGAAAGGAAAGGCCTATTTTTTAGCATTGGTTTAAAAACTTTGCATGTTTGGAAACTGCTCTTTAGTGTTATAAATATTATAATTTTTAAATTCCTAGTTTGTTATTCAAAGTAGAAAAAGATATATGATAAATTCTAAGGTAAATCCATAGAGATACAACTTACCAAGAGTGATATCACTAGTGGCAGAAATGAAACCAGAGTAATATGACTCGTAGAAGTGAAATCAAGCCTGCTTTCTGTCTTTATCAGATTGCTTCTGAGTTGAGGACAGATTTTGTGACAGTCTTGTATGTCACTAAAGTTAGTTTTTAGGAAGCTGTGTTTTAGGAAGATATGCTTGGTAATAGTATGTATGGTAGACCTTCATGGCAAGGGAGTAGAAGGACAAAGTGGGACCAAGATGGTCAGAGTCAGAACTAGAGTAGTTGGAATGGAATTGTTAAGTAGAATGTTGTTAAAATGAAAAAAATTAAAAGGAAAGATGAGTGTGTGTCCTGTGTGAGTTGTACCTTGATGAGAATATTTTAAATATAAAGAAAATACCGCATATTCTAAGGAGAGAAGAGTTCTGGAAATACTGTACACTTTATACCATGTCCTGAACCTGAAAAGAAAAGGTATATGTGTGTGGGAGGAGTGTTTGGCTGTCTTTTGTGGTTTTCAGAGGGGATAGAATTCATATTTGTACTGTATGTGTAGGTATGTATTTATATCTTATTCTGATCCAGAAAGGATTAAGATTTCTAAGAATGCTTTAGTCATATGTTGAAAAACTAGCAAGATGTTTGCATTAGAGGTAGGTAAAAAAGAATAAGAATGAAGAGATACAAAACAGAGCAAGAAATTAGGGCATTAAAAATAGTCCTTATGGAAATACAGTGATTTTTGTATTTTTGTAGAGAACTCGCTGGATGGCCACCAATTCAGGCAGTATCCTAAAGGTAAATACAAATCACATTCATGAAATGAAAATTACCCAGTGGCACAGTTTAGGACATGTACTATTGATACTGATAACCAGAAAGAAATTTTAGTGAATCACAAATACTGTAAGTCTAGTTTGATTTTATACTCACTATTTCACATAAATTATTGGAGTTGTTTTTTTTCAAGTGGAATAAGCCTGAAGAAAATTAAATACTTGTAAAAATGTTTCTAGAAGGACTGGCTGGTAACTCAGTTGGTTAGAGCATGGTGCTGATAACACCAGTGTTCAGGGTTTGATCCTTGTATGGCCAGCTATGCTGCCCCCCCCCAAAAAAAAGTTTCTGAGAAGTGATAGACATGGGCAGATGTTTAATGTGTTCAAGAATGGGAGGAAGAGCTTTGCATTCTTGGGATTGGTAGCTGTCTGGTGTATTGTATGGTTTTAGGACAAAGACAAGTTAGTATGTATGTAAAGCAGAATTCTTATTCTGGGGTTTATGTTCCATATTGACCAATATTGAAGTGTATAATTTTGTTTTGTTAGAAACAATAACAGTAACAAAAAGATCCCTTAAATTGTTTTATCACTTCACTTAATTTCTGATAAAATTAAATGGAAAAACTTTCCTTTAAAGTATAATAATGGTTAATATTTCTACTTGGGGACATTTTGGACATTCAGAGCATCTGGAAGCCTGGAATTCCTAGTCTAGCCACTTAGGCTAACACTAAGCCATTTTTATTGGAGGCACAGTATCTTGTAAGTTTCAGAACATGTACAGATGGTCACCTATTTGTGATGGTTCCACTTCACAATGGAGTGAAAGTGATATGTGTTCAGTAGAAACCGTACTTCGAGTACCCATACAGCCATTCTGTGTTTCACTTTCAGTACTGTTTTCAATAAATTACCTGAGATATTCAACAGTTTATTATAAAGTAGGCTTCGTGTTAGGTGATTATGCCCAACTGTAGACTAATGCAAGTGTTCTGAGTGTGTTTAAGGTTGTCCAGGCTAAGCTATAATGTTTGGTAGCTTAGTTGTATTAAATGCATTTTTGACTTAAGATATTTTCTACTTTGGGTCTTGGTGGTGTATAACCCCATCGTGAGTTGAGGAGCATCTGTATTTGTTTTTATTTGGTTGTGATTTATTTTTATTTATTTTATGCATGGTCTTAATTGAATTAGATATACAGTTGTCCCTCAGTATCTGTGGGGGATTGATTCCAAGACCTCCCATGAATACCAAAATCCGGGTTTGCTCAGGTCCCTGATATAAAATGACATAGTTATGTGCATATAACCTATGCACATCCTCCTGTATACTTGGACTAATAATACCTAATATGATGTAAATGCTATGTAAATACTTGTGTTATACTGTATTGTTTAGAGAATAATGACAAAGAAAAAGTCTGCATATTCAGTACAGACATATTTTCTTTCCAAATATTTTCCACCTGTGGTTTTTTTTTTTGAATCCAGGGATGAGGATCCCATAGATACAGAAGGCCTATGTTCTATATGTATTCGTCAGGTATGAGGATACCTCAAAGAGTTTGTGGAAAAATAGAATTGAAAGATAATACAAGTCTTTCCTTACCTTCACACACATACATATACATCACATATAGTTATGTGATGTATATGTTCTTTCTTGAATTAGATGGAACAAATAAATGTGTTTTTATGTTAACATAGTAGTACTGAAGCTGGCTGATGTGACTGTGTGAAAATAAATAAAAATTTCCAACTTGCATATGATTTATTTTCCATCAGTATGTTAATGTGGAAACTAATGTAGACATCAACTTTTTTTTTTTTTTTTTTTTTAAATTAGGATGAACAATCTTTGTGTGCATTTAGAAATCTGAGCCTGTATCCTAATATTCTGGTGAGATAGTTGAAGTAGATGGAGCCTTCCAAACATTGTTTTTTGTGACAGTGAAAAACCCGAAGATCTTTTTTTTTCTTTTTTGCTGGCCGGTACTGGGATTGAACCCCCGACACTGGTGTTACCAGCACCGCCTCTAACCAATTGAGCTAACCGGCCAGCTTGAAAAGCCTGACGAGTTGAGGAAGAGAAAAAAAGGGAAAAATAAGAGGAATTTTAAAATTCTGGGGTGAGATGAGAATGTTTTCTTTTTGGTTACTTTTTGTTGTAATATAAATAAAATGTCTTCTGAAAAATAAAAAGTTTGGGGGTATGGCAGGTAACTATGCTGAGAAATGCATTTTACTAACTTAGTTTTTCTAGTCATGCTGATTTGTTTCAAGTTGTAGAATTTTTTTGACAGTAATTTTATCCAATTATATTTATAGTCCAGTTACAACGCAGGGATCACAACAAACACAGCCGCCACAGAAGCACTATGGCATTACTTCTCCTATCAGCTTAGCAGCCCCCAAGGAGACTGACTGCATACTTACACAGAAACTAATTGAGACTCTGAAGCCCTTTGGGGTTTTTGAAGAGGAAGAGGAACTGCAGCGCAGGTAAACAGATACATGTGTGTATATATATTTTATATTTTTTTATTAATGTTGAAATTAATTTTGAGGCATCCTCTACATGCTTAGAGTATCAGAGTTATTCTCCCAGATCTATGTGTCTGTTTCAGACAAGAGTGATACTTAGGAGACAAAACTTTAATTTTTTCTTTGTAGAATTCTAGTCTCTTAATTTTGACTTTTTGATGTGTTTGGTTATTATAGTACTAAATTATCAGGAGAAAGGGAATGCCTTACCCAGTGTAGCACAGTGCCTATAAATAGCTAATTACTTTATACTTTCTGATCACTTAAAAACATAACATTTAGAAAGCCATTTATTTAAAATTTTTGTTCATTTAATCAGTATTGACTTGGAATAACTTGATACTTGATTTGATAATTGCTTAATCAACAGGATTTTAATTTTGGGAAAATTAAATAACCTGGTAAAAGAATGGATACGCGAAATCAGTGAAAGCAAGGTAAGATGGCTTTTTTGTATATGAAGTAATTTCAAGGTAAGATGACTTTTTTGTATTTGAAATAATTTGCCATGTATAGCCAACTTAACACAGCAGTTGTCTTACATAACCTGTTCTTACTTGAATGGATTTAGAGTCTTTAACATGGAGTTTATTTTAGACTATTGATAACAGCGTTTATATTTTGTTTCTAAGTTATTTTGAAAGTGAGAAAAACTGACTGAGTTTAGTGATTTTTGTAATAAATGCTCTTTGGTTTTAACATTTCAAAACTGAAACTCAGTAATTGCAAACTACTTATACTCGTCACAGGAATAGATGTTTCCTTGAAAAGATGCTTTAAAAATGTTTGATATATTTGAGAATCTTGTAACCTTTTAAGGAATCATACAGTGAGCTTTTTTAGGTTTTCAGGTATCAGACTTTCAAACTGAATATCTCTGTTTAGTTTTTTATAGTATTATTCTCTTGAGTTCCTAATTTTTTTTTTTTTTTTTTTTTTTGATGAATACATACAACTCATGAATCCATGGGTGGGCTTCTGGTAAAGGAAATGTAATCTTAGAGTTGTCTGTATAATTCTTTTGATTAACACAATTGAAAAATTGATGGGAAGAGAATCAAGAGTAGAAGAAAAGCTCATTGGACAAGGGAGAGAGGATGTCAGTTTAGAAGAAAAATTAAAGTCTTGGTTTTAGTCAAATTTATAATTTTTTAAAAAGCAATATTGTACAATATATTTCAAACATCTGATTAAAACTTTAGCATCTGGAGTATTCTAAATTGTGGGCTTTATGTACTGTATGTTTTTTATTGATAGAATTTCTGATAGAAAATGAGATTTTGGAAAGGATATCTTTTTGAGATGAGCTTAAGATGTCTAAGCTTAAGTATTGTTTAATCATTTACTGGACTTGGTGTTAAACTTGTGTAGGAAAGATAGGTTTGTAGGTGCTCTTTTCTGGATATTTAGTTGAAGTTCAAACCCTAGTCAAATAGATGAGGCCAGAACTTGTATTTCTTTAATGTGAAACCAGAGTACTGTCTCACTGACAGTTTTGTTTCAGGTACTTGAGTGCCTGGTAAGTTTATTGAACCAGTAATTCTTGATACAGTTCTTTCCTGCTGGCTTTCCTGAGGGTAAGAAAAATTGCTGAGATTAATGAAGTCAGGCTCATTTCTAGTCAAATTTTTCTGTGTGTCTTACACAGAGCTGGCTCTGTAGGTAGCAATGGTTAGAAAATGGGGCTAAAGAGGTTAGACTTCACAAATTTTTATCTTTATCTGCCTTTTGTGGAGAGAATTTCTTCCTCAGCTGGTTAGTTTTAAGCTTTAATAGGATTTCTTGATTTGGTACTGTTGATATTTTTGGGCCAGATAATTCTTTTTTGTAGGGGCTGTCCTGTGTAGGATGTTAAATAGCATACCTGGCCTCTGCCTACGTATGTACTGTTCACACCCCTTTCTCCCCTACAGCTGCAACAACCAAAAATGTCTCCAGACATTGCCATATGTTCCCTGGGAGGGCACAGTTATCTCCAATTAAGAACTACTGGTTTAATATATAGTTCGATACTCTTAAGACTTAGAAAACATTTGATTGCAAATTTTTTTTTATGTCTTGAATTTAAGAAATCTTAATTTCTGGGTTGCAGTGATCATGAGTATAAACATACTCTAATGTCTGAGAGTGTGGTAATACAGTAGTCACTAAGCACATATAGCCATTTAAACCAAAATAACTGAAATTCAGCATTCTGATCCTTAACCACAGTAGCTACACTAGCTCGCCAGTGGTAAGTAACTAGAGGCTATTGCAGTGGACAGCGCAGTTTCAGAATGTTAATATCCTTGCAAAAAGTTCTGTTGGAGAGTGCTCCTCCTAAAGATTTGTGTGTCTTGTTAGCGAAGTCTACAGATCTATGTTTTAAAGTAGTTTCTCCTTAACTTCCTTTATAGGCCTAATTCTGCACACATCTTGCTGGCTTATTTTAGATAACCAGACCAGCATTGCAGTTGAGTTTTAAAATATCTAAATATAGGAAGACAACGGCTTTGTTTACTGTTTAATGTATTATTTTTTTGTTTGTTTGATGGCTGCTTGATAAGGGGATCTGAACCCTTGACCTTGGTGTTATAACACCCAACTGAGCTAACTGGCTAACCGTTTACTTTTTAAAAATGTAACATTAAACATATAGCTTGTCTCTTTTCTCTATTGCTGTGGCCAGATGTGCCCTTAAAAAACAAGGGAGTTCCTGAATCTTGAGAACTTGTTTTTAGGGTTTTCAGAGTATGAAATAACAATTTATGTCATTTATGTTTTTTTTGGTGGCAGGTTGGGGGATGGTCTCTTATATGTTCTGGTACTGAATAATAGACACTTGAAGATAAAAGGAAATATTGACCTAACACTCATTAAAATGTTTTTTTGTTTGGACAGACATCATCCTTATGACTAGGGCCATTAAATAACCACCATAGTACTTTATAGTAGTGCCAGGACCAGGAAGATGAATCTTGAATGCTTCCCTTTCTCCTTTTTTTCTGATGGTTAATCTACTCTTTCTGAGTAAGAAACTGTGTCAGTAAGTTTAGTTGTTTGTAAAGTTACCCCACCAAAACCTTTTGGGAATCTAAAAACTAAAATATTATTTAGCAGCATTGACTTTCAGGTCACTTTTTTTTTTTTTTGGCGGCTGGCCGGTCTGGGGATCTAAACCCTTGATCTTGGTGTTATAACCCCTCATTCTAGCCAACCGAGCTAACCAGCCAGGCCTCAAGTCACTTTTGATATGGTGAAATTATATTCTTAATGCACTGTGGGATATTTGGTATAATCACTGAATCTAATCTTTTCCTTTAAGTAGTCAGGATATCTGTTTTTATTATATTCTAACATTTATGATTTATTTTATGTAGCATCTTTGTCATGAATAAAATCTCTGATTCTCACATTGCTCCTGTAGGATCACATGGTCTTCTCTACCACAGTCTTTATAGCAGTTTCTAGAAATGTGACAAAATTCTAAAATAGTAAGGGTCTTTACTGAAGAACATTTTATTAAAAGTTTAAGGGCTGATATTTTTTAGAGGTTATAGAGTTTGAATATCCTCTGTGTAAATTTGCACTGTAATTTTACTTGGGCTTTTGTATTGTCTTTAAAGTACAGTATCATTTGAAATAGTTTCTCTTGGGCTCCACTGGCAAAATAACTCTTTTGTTTGTTACAACAGAATCTTCCACAATCTGTAATTGAAAATGTTGGAGGAAAAATTTTTACATTTGGATCTTACAGATTAGGAGTACATACAAAAGGTAAATATTGTATTCCTTATCTTGATAAGGAATACTTTTTTATTTCTTAAAAATTATAATCACCTATCTCAGTTACTTTTGTATCATACATCTTAGGTTTGCATGGAGGAGAGTCTAAATTTAAATTAGACTTCAAAGAGTCTAAATTTAAGAAGAAAGATATAAAATGATAACTACCTTCTATACCTGCACTGTCCAATGCAGTATTAAAATTAAGTAAAATTAAAAATTCGTTTTTTTAATAGAGGGTAGACACATTTTATATGGTGAATAGCCAGATAGGACTAGTGGCTAGTGCATTGGAAAGTGAAGATATAGAACATTTTTCCCATTGGAGAGTTCTTTTGGACACAGCTGCTCTCTCTATTCATATATCATTTTCTCCCACCTGAAGAATATCACTCGGGAAATCAGAACAAAATGAAGTAAAGCTTTTCAGAAAATCTTGTGTATTTTCTCTTCCCTGTACCTTTACTGTAGACATTGTAACATATAGCTAAGCAAAAACAAACCAAAAAATGTGTATTCACAGCGATTGGTAGTCACTGTGAATTTTTAAATTACATTTGTAGTTACTTTTTCTGTGCAGATAAATATACGCTAAAAGTGTTATCATGGTAAAGAACATTTACTGAGCTCTTTCTTTTTATCGGGCACTAAGTTCTTGCTCTTCATTATCTGAGCTATTCCTCACAGTACTTTTATTCTCACGTAGTAAGTAGGGGTCTGATACTTAAAGAGACAATGAAGCTAGAATAGTTTACCAGCAGAACCAGTAGAACTCAGGCAGTCTGAGGCTGTACTCTAACCATTAACCACTGACCTCTGTGTTTTAAGAGTATTTGTCAGTATAGTGGTCTCTGTGTTCTGCTATCCTTCTCTGTCTCTATCTCCCATTTCTCTGTCTCAGGAATACATTTGCTTCTGATTTGTTCTGTGCACTGTACACCCTTTTCCCCCTACATGGATATTCTAAATAAACATCCTTCAGAGTAGTGCCTAAGCGTCTCATCATATAGGAAAATGAGTACATTGACCTGATTCCACGTTGATCTCTCCCTTTTATGATCTCAATTATTGATTTAAATCCTCCTTTTTGTATTCTTCTTATGTACTTCATTCTAGCCTCCTGTCAAGCACTAAATTAAATCTGCCTCTTTGGATTCTTGTCTTGAAGTTTATTCTGTAGTTCACATTTAGGGATCAGGTAGGAAGCCAGTCACATAGTATGAGAGTATTTCAAAAAGTTCATGAAAAGATTTGTTTTATCTTTTAATTCTGTTTTTCCATGAACTTTTTGAAGTAACCTTGTATGTAGAGGAAAACCATATTTTTTTGTTTAATTAATGAACGTGGCTATGACAAATGACATCAAGATGTTGGATGTGCTTGAAAGATTCCTTCTCTTTACCGTGAAAGTCCTGTCTGAGCCACCTTTCTTTGGACTCTTGGTTTACATGGGCCACTGGAAATAGAGGATGCTGCAGGAAAAAACATACCCTATTAATTAGAACCATATTTTTCCTTTACTGACTAGTAATTTTTATTTCGGAGCATTTTAAGAGGCTTACAAGAATAATGCTAAAAAGATTGTCAACCTCAAATAATGCCATTATAAGATGCAAAATAATTTTCTTGTAATAATAATTAGTGGTTGATGGGTTTAATTTTTTTTAGGTGCCGATATTGATGCCTTGTGTGTTGCACCAAGACATGTTGATCGAAGTGACTTTTTCACCTCATTCTATGATAAGTTGAAATTACAGGAAGAAGTAAAAGATTTAAGAGTGCGTAAATGTTTGGGGTGAAAGGGGTGGGGTTATAAAATTTTATTTAGTCATTTGTATGAATTTTATTGTATAGCCATCATTTATTGAGGTCTTGCAGTTTGCCAGACCCTTCTAAGCACTTAATGTGTGTGTTTGCAGTTTATTCTTTATAATCTAGCCATTATCACACATCTGATAAATAGCAAAATCAAGGATTTGAACCTCGATTTCTGATCTGATTGGTCTGAGTGAAGATCCCAGTGTGGTAAAGCTGGTTGCTGAGAACCTATTTTATGTCAGGCATTATGCTAAGTTATATTAAACAATTTCAAGTATCACATTGATTTGAAAGTACTAAAACTAGTGGAGGCTTAATGTGTAGTTTCAGAGACACTAAACTTGTTTACTTTTTCTTACAGGCTGTTGAAGAGGCATTTGTACCAGTTATCAAACTTTGTTTTGATGGAATAGAGGTAAGGCGTGATTCAAATTGACCATTCTTGCTATGTGGTGTCACTAATTTTGATTGGTATAGGTTAAAATCTTGGTTTATTTTAAAGTTTTAAAATTAGTGACTTGGTTGTGATATTAACAGCAATTCAGGTTTTTTTAATGGAAGGGACTGCCTATTCTTTGTAGAATGTACTGTTGTTAGTTTTTTAAAAGAAATACCAATGAAATTAGGGACTAAAACATAGAAGTAATGAAACCTTAAGACTGTTAATTTTTTTTCTTTTTTTGGTGGCTGGCCTGTTAGGGGATCTGAACCCTTGACTTTGGTGTTATCAACACTGAGCTCTTAACCAACTGAAGAAACCTTGAGACTAAACTGCTATTACAAAACAGTTTCTTTGGTAGTTTTCCATATGCAAATTTAGTGTAGTTTTACTCTCACTCAGGTAATAACAGTGATTTTGCAAATAGCACTTTCCTTTGACTTCACTTAAGTTAAATATTTTTTAAAAGTTGGGAGAAAAGTGTGAACTGTGGTAGTATGTTGAAATGTTTTCTGATAGGGAGGATTTATGAGCTCAGATTCTTGAAATGAGGTATATTTCTCCTTGCTGCTTTCAATGTGTATAGGGAAAGTAGAAACAAAGCTGACAGTGAAGCAACTTTAGTTACTTATTATGTTAGTTCTGCTGAACATAATGGTGCTGGAAAGTCCTGATAGTAATAGTGAAGATTATAAAAGTTTGGAAGCTAGAGAAATAATCATTTATTGTTTGGCAAAAAGGGCTGTTTCTAGAATTGCTGCATATGGTGCCCAACTCTATCTTTTATGAAAATTGAATGATTGACCTTAATAAGTAGACATACAGTGTTAAATTTGGGGTAAAGGATTTTCAAGTTCATGTAGCTTTGATTTACTATCAGTGTTAAATATAAAATAATCTGTAATATAAGGTGTATAAGGTGGTGCTCCATTTTCCCAAAAAGAACATTACTCACAAAGAGGAAATTTGTTGTGGGAGACTCAACTCAACTTTATAAACTTTGCAGGGTGGAGATGAAAGTCAGATGGCTGCTTGGAATATTTAATGTGTTAGGTTTTTTGTTTTTTGGTTTTTTTTCTAAAAGATGACTGGTAAGGGGATCTTACCCCTTACTTGGTGTTGTCAGTACCACGCTTACCCAGTGAGCTAACCGGCCATCCCTATATGGGATCCGAACCCATGGCCTTGGTGTTATCAGCACCACACTCTCCCGAGTGAGCTACAGGCCGGCCCCCATGTTAGTTTTTTATCATATAAGCTATATAAAATAATACTACTTTTAGGAAATATCTCTTCATTTTCACATTTCAACATTTTGTGAAATAATTTCATCCTAACTTTTAAAAATATCAGTGTCATCACTGAGTTGCTCTTTGAGTTATGTGGTTTTATGAGCATATACTCTTTGTGTCTAAATTGGGGGAGATACTGGACTTTGAAATCTGTTTCATTGGAAAATTTTTCCTATACCACAAGTACTTATTTGAATAACAGTACAGTTTTTTCCTTCCATCCTTTAGGTGTATTTTTAAATGCTTTTTCACAATATTCTCTTAAAATATTTCTTTTGAAAGTTATCTGCTGTTATAAAAAAGCTTGTTTATAGCAACATCCATAGTTTTGGAACCATGAAGTCACATCCTCAGGAATAATTACCAGATCTGTGCCAAGTTTCTTTGCCCTCTCACCTTTCCTTTAAAAAAGAAAAACAGTTTTGTCAGTTGAATTTTATAAGCCTTCAAACTAGCCTTAACTCTGGTTGTTTTAGGCCATGCTTTCCCCAGTTTTTGTTTTTGTTCTTGTTTCTTTTTACTCAAAACTAAATTGAAAAAAACGTAACTGTAGTATTACAGACAATACATTCTCATACATAAGGAGCTCCCTTTTTACTGAGAGGTATTTTGGGACTAAATATAAAGATATATGTAATATATAATCAGCTCACAATATATAGGCAAAGAACTAAACAATTAATTTTAAAGAATTCAGTATATATATTTAGCTAACTTAGTGAATCCAGTAGATGCACTTTACCAACTTAAAAAATCAAATTTCCTAATAACTGAATAAAATAACAAGTCAGGTATTTGTTTAAGTTCCATTTTATATTACCATGTTTTAACATTATCTGATTAAAATACCTGTCTATGAATTAATATAGTTTGGGCTTTTGAGGGGGGCTATGTCATGTTCATAGTTGCTGAGAAGATCATGGCTTCAAGGAGAATTAAATCATCATCTTTTTTTTTTTTTTTTGCGGCTGGCCAGTATGGGGATCCAAACCCATGACCTTATAAGGCTGCACTCTAACCAACCAAGCTAACAGACCAGACCTCAAGTTTTCTTCTTTATAGAAATGCCTTAAAAATAGTTTGACAGATATGGAATGTTAAGTTTTGTTTTTGTTTTAGATTGATATTTTGTTTGCAAGATTAGCACTGCAGACTATTCCAGAAGATTTGGACCTACGAGATGACAGTCTGCTTAAAAATTTAGATATAAGATGCATAAGAAGTCTTAACGGTATGTCAAAGCCTACTTCTTTTGCCATAGTTACAGTTTTTGTCAAATATTAAATAGTTTTTTTTTTTTTTTTTTTTTTAAATAAAGATAACCGGTAAGGGGATCTCAACCCTTGGCTTGGTGTTGTCAGCACCACACTCAGCCTGTGAGCTAACTGGCCATCCCTATACAGGATCCGAACCCATGGCCTTGGTGTTATCAGCACCACACTCTCCCGAGTGAGCCATGGGCCGGCCCCTTAAATAGTTGTTTTTAATTCAAGTTTTGTAATGAACCTGTTATAGCCATCTTATTAAGCTATACTGAGTCAAATACAACGTGCTTTACCTAATAGACTACAAAGGAGTGTCCAGTAGTTTATTTTACTCATCTTGCACTGTTATTTCTTTTCTTCTGTCATTAATGATGCTTGGAACACTTAAAAAGACTATCTGATGTTTGTATTCTATTGCTAGTGACTTAAGTTTCACTGCATAACCCTAATTAATTTTGATCCTGATGTCCTTTTTGGTTTTTTTTTTTTTTTAAAAAGATGACTGGTAAGGGGATCTTAACCCTTGTCTTGGTGTTGTCAGCACCACGCTCTACCAAGTGAGCTAACCGGCCATCCCTACCTAGGGATCCGAACCCATGCCTTCGGTGCTATCAGCACCACAGTCTCCCAAGTGAGCCACGGGCTGGCCCCTTTGATGTCCTTTTTGTAATGCTGTCAGCTGGTTAGGTTAAAAGGGCTACTTTTGAACAATTTTATATTAGCATAGCTTGTTACCGTCCTCTTAAAGACAACTTTCAGAAATGTAAGTGGATTGTACCCTTCTCAGTATGTCTGGACAGGAAAATGTTTTAATTATGAGTTGAAAGTTTGAGATTAGGTAGGTTACAATTCAGTTTCTTTGATTTAGGTTAGTGCTTATGATAAGAGGTAAATACTTTAAATTTTTTTTTTTTGCCTCTTTATTGAATTAACATTACAGATTCTACCAAATAAAAGTTTTTGTTTAATTTGATGTCAGTCTCAGAAAATTTAGAAGTATTATCATTAAACTTCTGATGATTTAATATTCTGTTTTTTCACTCCCCATTAATCAGGTTGCAGGGTAACCGATGAAATTTTACATCTAGTACCAAACATTGACAACTTCAGGTTAACTCTGAGAGCTATCAAACTGTGGGCCAAACGTGAGTTCAGAATTTGTTGGCTAGCTTATTAAAAATATTTAAACTTTTATTCAACACTAACTTATCTTTTTGCTTTTCCCTTACCAACAGGCCACAACATCTATTCCAATATATTAGGTTTCCTCGGTGGTGTTTCCTGGGCTATGCTAGTAGCAAGAACTTGCCAGCTTTATCCAAATGCAATAGCATCAACTCTTGTACATAAATTTTTCTTGGTATTTTCTAAATGGTATGTGTTTAGATTATATTAAAATAAAATTGATTGTAGACCTGAAGTTTAGTCTTATTTCTATGACATTTCTGCAGCTGGTTTCAGATTCAAATTTTAGTTCATGATATAGCCATTTAGATAGCCTTGGGGAGATCACGTATATAAAATGGCAAACCTAAACTCCATTCCTTTTCCCTAGCTTAGCTAAGATAGTAAGGCAAATTCTATTTAATCTTTCTCGCATAAACTTACCCTCCTAGTAAACTGAATTTTAGCTAAAACGTCTGCTAAAATCCAGTTTATTGAAAGGTTGGGATATCCATTACTTTTAGATAAAACTTATACTTTACCACCTCTTTCACTTTCTGAGTTTGTGTAAATCTATAGGCCATTAGTTTTTTTGGTGATTATTTTTTGCTTTCAACTATCCATTTATCTTTGGCAATATATTAAAGATGTAAATTTTATAAAAAGCCTTTAAAGAATAAATTAAGGTGCTTACAAAAAAAAAGAGCAATTGATGATCCCTTTTAGATTAGACATTAACCTAGGAGAGATTTTATTTTTAAAGTTCCCTCATTTCAAGATATCCACATTTGTTAACCATGATTTCTTTTAAGAAAAGTTAAGATTGAAGATCATTGCCATTTCATATTAGTTACTATGACCCAAAAGGTGAGGCTTCTTGGTTTCCAAACAGGTTTATCTTAGATTTATCTTCCATCCTTGTTCTTGCCAACTCCTGCCCCTCCTCACTCTGTAAAAAGAATTTTTCTTTTTTAGTAATTTTATAAAAATTAGAGTTATTGGAGACAATTTGTAATTCAGAACTGTGCCTCACTTTTCAATACACATTCTGCTATTTTGGTATTTGATACCACTTAATTATATGTAATTAGGTGTGATAAGATTAAAGAATGTCAGAATTTCTCTTAATACTGCACATACATAAATTAGTAATATTTTTAAGAAGCTAACTTTGATATATTAAGGATGGCAGATGGTTTTCATTTTTTTTTTATCTCTTCTATAAAGGACTGAAGTAGCTAATTTATAGACCACCTCTTGAAAACGTGTTCATACCATAAAGTTTTACTACACTAATTCGTGTTAACTTTTAAGTCATAAGATAGAGAAGGATTTTTCTAATTAATGTTTGTAACTATTCATACCCCTTTGACTATAATCAGAAGTGACTTTTTAATTCTCAATTGTCTTTGGATGAAACTAGTATAAGGACAAGATTTTGTCTTTTCAAGGGGGGGGGGTTATCCTGTTCAATGTTGAGGTGAACACATCAGATGTCTTGGGATGGTGCTTCTTTATTTAAATAGTGCTTTATCAGTTCTTTGGGAAGCATAGAAGATGTTTGCCTTTAGTCCAAGAAAACTATCAAGTAGTTTGAGTTAATTTCATGGTTAGAGGAAAAGTATTTTGAGTAATCTAATGTTGACAGAAAGGAACAAAAGGTTATGTATACCAAGAGGGCAAACTGAATGAACAAGGATCACATCACAAATGCTATATGTTTAACAAAATACGTTTAGATGGTAATATCCAATAGTCTTATCAAGTGCTACAATCTTTTTAAACAGGGAATGGCCAAATCCAGTGCTATTGAAACAGCCTGAAGAATGCAATCTTAATTTGCCTGTATGGGACCCAAGGGTTAGTGTATTATTTTTTCCCCTACAAATTCACACTGTGCAATAACAAGTAAAAATCATCTGCATAAACTCCAGGGAGACTTCCCAGCTTTTTATGTATGAGTGGACGTATCCGTATTACACTTTCTTTTAGATAACTTCATCTATACTTGTCCTCTGATGTGAGAAGCATAATTATGTACCCTGTAAACCATATTTAATTGTACATAGTTTTTAATACACATTTCACTAACATTTTAATTTATTCTATATAGAACTATCTTGTAAGTCAAAGTTGTGTGGGCATTTGTGCTTAAAAAAAAATAAAAGGATACTAAAAATTCCTGTATTTTTTTATTTGATCTAAGTATTTTGTTGAAATTGGGTTGTTGTAGGAAAACTGTTGCTTAATGCTTATGTGGGCAGATGACTTCTAAGCAATATCACTTTAATTTACCATGATGTAATTGTAAAAATTGAGTTAGATATTTCAAAGATGACAAAAACATGGTTGGGCTAAAGAAGAGCTTTCATTCTGTTTCTTGAGAAGTTATGACGTTTACTGCTTAACTCATTTTAAATGTTAACAACATGCACTTTATCAATTGAAACGAAATTTAGGTTGAATAATACTTTCTAGGTTTATGAAATTCTGTTTTTCAAAATTAATTTGCTATCTTATTCCAATATCAAAAACTTTAAGCTCTGTTGAATTACATCAAGCTATGTATTTCCAGGTTTTCCAAATCTCAAGGCCTTTGATTTTGGAGGATGTGAGATTACACTTTCTTTTGTGGGGCTATTTATCATTAGTATACAGATTAACAGTAAATCATCCCATTTTCTCCTAAAATGTTATCAACATGGATAATGTAATTTCACCAAGTGTTAATAGGCATAAACTCCTTAAACCTAAGGGTATTTTAAAAGCTAAGTTTCCATCTTGTTTAAAATTAGTTTTACACAGAACATATTGTAGCCTTACATTTATTTAAAGTGTAATTGTGTGTGCATCTCCATTTCTGTTGTTGAATGAAGAAAAACTAAACATCAGTAGATTCCCAGGTAGAACATTTTTGCTCTGCAGGCACAGTATTTCTAGTAAGATTGCCAAAATAGTCATGCCCAAATGATTGAAACTCAGTTAAGACCAATTCTCTCATTCTATAAAGAATTCCTGTAAAAGCAATGTCTCCTTACGTGGTTTTTCTTTCTCAACTCCAGCTATGAATAAATGAAATTTAATCATTGGTTCAGTTTAACAAGGGGTAAAAAGTCCAAGTATCTGTTGCTATGTACTTGAAGAAACTGATTGGCTGTTGTTGTATGTAGGTAAACCCCAGTGATAGGTACCATCTTATGCCTATAATTACACCAGCATACCCACAACAGAACTCCACGTACAATGTGTCCGTTTCAACACGGATGGTCATGGTTGAGGAGTTTAAACAAGGTAAGTGTTTATGCTTATGCTCTCCTTTATACACGAAGGATTTACATACCATTATAGACCTGTTAGTCAGCTATGTAGTTTAAGTTGAAAGAAAATATTCACTTAAGTGGATTTTGGCATTCATTTATTATGGTATAAGAGTATTGACGCAGAAAAGTTTTAGGTAATTTACTTTTGATTATTTGTTGGATTATTAACAAACACTTAAAACCGTATTTTTAGCTGGGCCATTGTGGGCTGGTTAAGTGTCATACTATTGCCTTGTAAAATTATATGTATCAGTTTGCCTCCACTGTGTGACATGAGAGATGCTTAGAAGGCTGTATACTCCTGGGAAAGAGCTTTGAGCATCATTGGGACCAAAGAGCCCATTATTTTGGAAGATTTTTAACTTTTTTGAACCCTAGTTGTAAGTATTAGTTTGAAGGTGTAGCTATTACCAAATGGTCTTTGAGGGAAATAAATGGGACAGGGTATTTGGTTTGACTGAAAGCAGTCAAGGAAGTAAAATCAGCTGTACAACTACCAGCTTTAAATTTAGAAATTGAAAAATCTTTCCTATTGTCTAAATAGGCTTTAAATGGGAAGATGCTTCTATCCCTGTAGAAACAGCAGAAAACTTTTTAGAGAGGCATGAAACAAAGTATATGGGAAAGTTTTCCTTCTCAGGTAACTACAGTGCTTCAGTTTTGAGAAAGTCATTCTGTGAGCATGGCATTTTAGAATAATGGTCCTTTACCAGAAACCTGGCTCTCAAAAAATCCTCCAGTTATTATGAAGTGTATACGTATGTGTATGTAAGAATATGCTCTCAAGTCATAAACTAAAACTTTTATTTGTTAAAATTATGGTTTTAGGATTATGGTAAATGCATGTGGTGTGTATAAGATTATTTAAAATTCTAGATTGTTAGACTGAAGCATGCAAATATTTTAATATGTTTTTAATTTAGGTCTTGCTATCACAGATGAAATTTTGCTGAGTAAGGCAGAGTGGTCCAAACTTTTTGAAGCTCCAAACTTCTTTCAAAAGTACAAGTATGTATTTTAAGGCATGTCAGACATTTTGCTTTTTTAAGTAATGGTTTAATAGCGTATATGACATCTCTTCTTTCTAGACTAGTGCTGTTTCAGATATTCCTTTAAACATCTTGTATAGAGTTTCTTTTCCTGTCACAAAGGACATAACTGTTTTCAGTAAACTCCTTATTTTTTCTTTGTCAGGGTAATGTATGGCCTCTATGGTTTTGCTCTCTGATCTAACCAAACTCCTCTTTGTAGCAACATCATTTTTATAGGCATATGTCAGTTATGACCAAGACAGTAAATCTGTACCTAGGCAAATGGGTGAACTTTTAAAACCTGTAGTTAATATTCTCTATTCAGAAACTAATTTTGTCTAATTATGGAAAGTTGTTTATCATTAAGATTCTTTATAATGTAGATAAAACTAAGAAAATGTCAATATATATAGACAGTTAAATGTTTTCAATAGCTATAGCACATTATTGGCCTACCATTTCCCCCCAGTGTTAATAAAGCCCCTTCAAATATTTCTACAAATAGTTTTGGGGTCTGAGTGGAATAATTTTTACTTATGGTTTTAATATAATGGTTTAATACCTTAGTACAGGTTAAAAGCCTTATTAAGTGTGTTGGTTTTGATGAAAAATGTAAGTTATAATAAATCTTATTTTTTTAAAAAAAACACGGACTTGCACTTTTATTTGCCCTGGGCTGAAAATTTGCAAAAGTCCCACTTAAATTTTTTTTTAATGCTTGACACTTTCCTGACCATTTGATCTTGTGTTGGCTTGTGTTTTGTAATAATCTAAGCAAGATTGCTTTATGCTATTTCCCCAATTAAAAACAAGAATGATGACCTTCATGATGTCTCTGTGTTTTGTTTCTGTATCTTTTGCATGAACAAGCAATAATGGAGCAGCTTAACTGTTGTGTTCTGGGAGCACTATGTTGTCAGTAAAAATTTAGCATAATACCGAATGCTCTTGTTTTATTACTTATTCCCCATAAATTGTGCTTTCCATTTGGCAGATCTTTTTTTTTTTTTTTTTATTTTAACCAGTGTTGATGAGGAACTGCCTTTGAACAGTTAAACTAATAAACATATGTACTGATATTTTTAAAGCTACAGTGTAAAAGGGACATAATTATACATAAGGAGAAGAATAAAGAAAATGGTCTTAACAGAAAAGTATGAGCATCTTTTAATTCCTGAGAATCAAAGATGAAACTAGGTTCATTCTTTGTCCTATCTTACTTACTTATAGAATAGGAGTAAGAGGTGGGTAGAAAGAGGTTCTTGAAAATAACCTACTTAAGTGGCTTCCTTTAAGAAAGATTAATGTTGAAATTGAACAAACCTTGACAGTGTCATTTCATTTGAATAAATTCACATTATTAGAACTTTGGTGCTTTTTTTTTTTTTTTTAAAGCTGGGTTATCGTTCCTTTTAAAAGTTTTAAACTGTACTTCAATCTTTGCCAGATAGTACCTGTAAGGTCTTTGATTTGACTCGTTAAAAGATTATATGTTACTGTCTTTACTGAGTTCTCCTAAAACACTCAAATCTTTATAGCTTATCAAAAATGACTTTAATTAAACATTAGATATAAGGAAGTAGGAACAAGTAGAGGGAACTATATCAGGAAAATTTAAATTTCAGCTGAGTATCCTGGGAAAATAAAGATTTGAAAACATGTCAATGATCTAATTTTATCTGTACCAAATTCTGTTGATATTTTTAACTCTTCTCCAATAATCTCCCTGTTTATTAAGATACTGTGATGACCATCATTAAGTTTTTGGAAGTATTCACAGCTTTGAATTTTTAACATGTCCTTAACATGAAATACCCCCCCAAATTGGCTGTACAGGTGAATTGTGAAATCCTTAGTTTTTTCCCTTGAGTCAAAGTTAGTTAAGCCTTATTTGAAGCATATCCTGAAAGCATTGCTTTTTGGTATACGTAGGGTTTTAAATCATATGAAACATACCTGCCATTCTTGGAAGGGAGGGAGCCATGGAGGAAATTTCATTTATCTTAAAAAGCTGACTAATGATCTTCCAGAAAGAACAATTAAAAAAAAAAAAAAAAATCATCTGCCAGAAAGAGACAGTGTTCCTTGAGAAAAAGGGGTAACATAATTTTGTGAAATTTAGAGTTCTAAGAAATATTTTTCATATTAAAGTATTCAAGTTAACACTTAAGTCATTAGCAGTAAAATAAATCATTAACATTAGGAAATGTGAATACTTATTTCAGGTGTTACATTTTACTGGGAAACGAGGGAAAGATGTTAAAATCAGAATGTTCTCTAAGGTGTAACATCAATTTTAATAAGTATGTATAAAATAATTTAGCCTTAAAATCTGTTTTGTTTTTTTAAATAGTAAACTAACTCTTGGTTCTGAATTCCTTAAAAATAGAATTGCAACAATTTTTTTTTTTTTTTTTAAATGACCGGTAAGAGGATCTCAACCCTTGGTTTGGTGTTGTGAGCACCATGCTCAGTGAGTGAGCCAACTGGCCATCCCTATGTAGGATCCAAACCTGTGGCCTTGGTGTTATTAGCATCGCACTCTCCTGAGTGACCCATGGGCCAGCCTAGAATTGTAACAATTTGTGAAGGTTTTTCAGTGTACATATCTGAACTGTGATCTTCCCAAGTAAAATATTGAGATGAAATGGCCAGGAAGCCTACTTACAAAATGCTTTTTTATGTAAATACAGCAAATAAGTGTTTGTAGGACTTTTTACATAGGTTTCAATTCATTTGGGATACATTTTTATAGTTGAATATTTATTGGAAGCTATATGGTAATCTTTAAATTTGGGGAAAAGATAATGACAATTACATTAAGACTTCTGAGTGTCTCCCAGAGGCATTTGAGCATCTTAAGAGTGACAGTTTCAAACTTGGCAGTCGTGAAATAGGGGATTACGTGTTTTGGTACAACAAAGTAATATACTCTAACTTAGAAGTACTTTTATATGGTTTCGGTGCTCTAAGAACTTTTATAATTGAATACAAATTTTGGTTTTTAAAACTTAAAAGTGTACCTTTTTGGAGAATGAAGTTGGGATGTTTTCAATTTCTTAAATGAGCCTTTGTTTTGTAAATGAATTCCTAATGACTCATGTAAAATCTTTGCAGATTATTTCTATTAAATTTAGTTAGTGCATTTTATATATCTCAATTCAAATTTGCTTAAATGTGGCTGAGTAAAGGATATTTAACTTTAGCATAAATACTTGTTAGAGTTATTTAACAGCTTTACCTATACGTAAATATATGCTTTTGTGCATATGCAATGTAGAGTGGATACTCTCCGCCCCCCACCACATTTCAGTAAGAAACAAAGTTGAATTCTTTATGTTTCAAAACTTTAAACATTGAATTGCCAACAAAATTATGTTCAAATGGTTTGTATATTTTCCCTTTGTAAATAGAGAACATTGTATATCATTTAAGATTTTGTTGGGGCCGAGCCCGTGGCGCACTCAGGAGAGTGCGGCACTGGGAGGGCCGCGACGCTCCTGCCGCGGGTTCGGATCCTATATAGGAATGGCCGGTGCACTCACTGGCTGAATGCGGGTCCCAAAAAAAAAAAAAAGATTTTGTTGAAGACTCAGGTCGTTCTTATGAATATTTTTAATAGTGTGGTAAAAGAGTGATTTAGAACTAGAGGAGTTTAATCTTTACATAAGGTGAACCCCAGACACCTTTGTGTGTTTGAGTTTTTGTGTGCATGCCTGATTTTTATACTTTGTTGTCTCCCGTTATAAACTGCAATATTTTTGTGAGAGAGCTCTTCATCTCCCTTTAAAAAAAAAAAATTCGCCATTTTTAATGTCTCAGGGATCTAGAAATCAGGTTGCTGAGCTTGTTAAGATTTCATTTGATAAGACCATTTAGGCCTCTCGAATATTGGTTTTCTGTGTATAAAATGCATGAACTTTTAGTGCTTTTATGTGATCTTTATTATTTATTTGGGTCATCTGTGCTTGCTCTATGTATGTGGCTTCTTTCAAATAATGCTGAACAAAGGAAATATTGGTCTGTATGGATTTGGACTGCATATTCACATATCTATACACGTTTCCATATTTATTATATATATAGGTCAAGCATTCCTAACCCAAAAATCTGAAATACAAAATGCTCCAGAGTCCAAAACTTTTTGAGTGCCCATGTTATGCTCATTTGAGCGTTTCAGATTTTAGATTTTTGGATTATGAATGCTCAACTGGTATGTCATTCTGCAAATATTCCAACATCTGAAAAAATCCAAAATCTGAAACACTTCTGGTCCCAAGCATTTTGGACAAGGAACCCTTAAAGTGAGTGTGTGTATGTGTGTGTATCTATATATCTGTCTCATTTCTTTTATTTTTACCTCTTGTTACCTTAAGATTATAAATACTTGATGTTAATTCAGTTGAACTTTATAATGCCTCTACGATAAGACAGGTATTGTTGATGAGGTACACAAGTCTTAGAACTGTCAAGGGTTACATAGCTATGAAAATTAGTAACTATTTTTCAAATATGCTGTGGTTTAAAAAATGCTTAAATTAGCCAAACCTTTCAATAACGTTGCCTAAAATCTTTTATTTTCTTTGCCTGAAATCTTATGTTTTTTTAACCATAGTTGGTAGTTTTTTTCTGGGTCTAGGTTAGACTCTTGTTTTTGGATAGAAACCTGACTTGTATAATATGATAGAAAACATCAGAAAAGTTTCAGAGTTTTAAAAGAGTAAAATGAAATTTTTTTGTCCTACTGCCAAATTAGATAATGATACCAGTTTGCTTTTTGAAGTAAAGTTTCTGGTGTGAGATTTGGCTCCTAGCACTTCTAAAATGGATGCATAAAAGGGTATATCGGACTGAACTTTTTTTGCCTTAGGAAATTGAATTACAGTAATTGCAATTTAGTAATAGTTTGTTTTAAAACTACTTAAGGATAGGTATTTGGTCGTGATGGTATTTTCTGAAAAAAAGTTTGCCTTTTCTTTAATTTGAATGGGACTGAATTCTGGATAGAAATCAGATTTCTTTGTTGCTGTCAAGTTTGTGATGTCTGTTTCTTTGTCATAGAAATTTATACTGTTACTTGGGAAAAATCAATACTTAAGTTGGGGCCTAACTTAAGTATTCAGTTTAATTTTTGCTACCATTTAATTTGGATTAAAGAGCATGACATGTTTGATACTCTCTTTTTTAGTAGAAAGTTATTGTTGTAAATTTTTAGTAGAAGTTATTGTTGTAAAATGTATATTTAGTGATCATGTTTTTGTGGCCAAAGTTCTGGTGTTTTGTTCTTGTTGATACGTTTTTGTTTTAATAGATTATGTTTTAGCGAGCCGCTCTTTAATTTTATGAGTAGAGCACTCTACCAAAGTCATTGAACAAAATTACCAGTTAATGTTTATTCAGCCTTCTTGATGCTTTTCTTTTGGTAATTATTTCTAAAATTGCTATCTTTTTAAGACAAATTAAAATTGCCAGTAGTTAGAAATGTGTGGAAATTAGCTAACATGATGTTCATATTGCAGTTCTTCTTGCTAAATTAATGATCTGTAACTATAAGGAAGCTTATTACATTATGGTTTTAATATCCAGCACAAAACATGTAAATAAAATAAATAGCATGTTGTCTTTATCTTCAAAGGCATTATATTGTACTTCTAGCAAGTGCACCAACAGAAAAACAACGCCTAGAATGGTGAGTATAAGATAAGACTTTACAGGAAAAATAAACTTCCAAGTTAATCAGATAGCCGCGGAACACAGTAGGAGATGGGAGGAAGTTCTTAAAACATCCATTTGGGTTTGATTTTTTCATGAATGGAGCTTTACAACTTGTAATGGAAGTATAAGACTTAGGGGATTCATGTACACTTTTTTGTTTGTTTTATAAAGATCCATGTATCATTTCTTAGCTGTATACTTAAAGTGCTTTGTTCGAACTTGGTGATTTTTTTTTTTTATCGTTTGTAACCTTTCTGGTTTGAATGAAGTGTGCCTTGTTTCTCTTTTCCCCCCGGTTCAGCATTTTTGGGTAGAGCATAAGGCTTTTACTTTTGTCTTTGGGGGTTCAGCCAATTGAACTGCCCTGCTGTGTATTTTAAGTTATTTATCATCTTCATATTCTTAACATAAACATTTGATTTTATACATTTGATTTTTTTTTTTTAAGTTAACTAAAACTTTTATTAATGCAAAGTGACATTTATTTAGGGTGGGCTTGGTGGAATCAAAAATCCGAATCCTGGTTGGAAGCTTGGAGAAGAATGAATTTATTACACTGGCTCATGTGAATCCCCAGTCATTTCCAGCACCCAAAGAAAATCCTGACAAGTAAGGATTCTAATTTAATCAGGCCCCTTTTCAACTTTTACTTATAGAAACTTTTATAGGCAATTTTTATAATTCGTGTCACTATTCTGTTGACTACATATGGCTCAAAACCAATTTGGAATTTCTAACTTAGTTTTTCCTGATCAGAAACATTGAAGAGAAAGTCTATTTCTTGAGAAAAATCAGCACTGAAATAAGTTATTTTCTCTGATAATACTCTCTAATTATGAGTACCTAAGTAGGGTTCAAATTCTGCAGATCTGCTGTAATACTGTCTTTAGCATTTCTTCTTAACATTCCTTTCTTCTCCCATATTGTACTATAGTTGTTGGAATAGCTGTTATACCATACGTAAGTGGTTTACTTTTTACCTTAATTTTTTAAAAAGGGAACATATTTTAATATGACCTTGTAAACATCTGATTTGTGTTGGATTTTGGACCAGTGAGAAGATATGTAAATACAAGCAGGCTCACTTTGTCCTTTTGAGGCTCTTTAATATGAGACTCTGCTTTACCTGTACTTTATAGCATTTGGAGGGTTACGGGAGTATTAGTAATGAACTTAAAAAAAATAAATAAATAAAGCAGCATTAAAGATTGAAAGATAAAGGTGAAAGGATCACTTAAGATTGTATTATATAACAACTATTATTCTGATAATGTAATTTTTTTTTTCTTTTGCAGTCATGGAAAGGAGTTATTTGAACTTTTTACAAGTTTTTGGTTATTGCAGTTTTAATTATTAAAAGACTGTATGATGTTCCATTCTGTAGATATGTCATTAAGTGTTCATTACTAGTTTTTGTTACTGCAGTCTTTATTGGAAGACTTATATGATGTTTTACTCAGTAAATAAAATTTTAAATGTCAAAAGTAGCTGAATCACCAATTGCTTCTATTGTTAAGCTTTAGTCATTCAAATTGCTGTTTACATGACCTTTTAAATCGAATTTTAAAAGTTGAAGTATATATTAAGTTTCAGTTAAATTTTTACATCTGGAAAATCTTCAGTGTGTCAGACTTTCTAAAAGTTAATATTATTCTTTTCCCTTCATTAGTTTGAACATATTTCTTCTTTGGTTCCTGTGCCTTTGGTACTTCAGAATCATCATTGAGAACATTGGCTATCAATGTCTACAGTTAGTGTATATTGGTCCTGGGACTCTGATTGTTTATGTAGTAATAGGAATACAGAGGACACATGTGGAGAAAGACATCGATTTTTGATGAAGTTTGGGTTTAGAACTTGAGTTTGCTCAGATATTTGTATTACAAGTTTTTCCATATACCTCAGGTTGTCAACCACATTGATAGCTATATTTTCATGAAGTCCTGAGAAACTATAGCAATATTCTTCTTTGCAGGGAAGAATTTCGCACAATGTGGGTGATTGGATTAGTGTTTAAAAAAACAGAAAACTCTGAAAACCTCAGTGTTGATCTCACCTATGATATTCAGTCTTTCACAGATACAGGTATGTCTGTACTTGGATGATAAAAACATTCAAGTGCTTGCTTATTTGCATTTGTCTTGATGTACACCACGGTCAGTGATATTTGCAATAACTGTTGAAATTACTTGGGAATATTGAACAGTGATCATCAAAATAATCTTAATGTTTTTGTATTAGTTCCTAGTTTTAGTAACGTCTAATATATAAATGATTTTTCTCTATTGTGATGGACTTTAAACTTAATAGAACTATTTTAGATTTGAGCTATCCACAATTCCTTAGGAAGTTACAAACAACCTGAATATGTGGTTGTCCAGAAGATTGAGTCTATGTATGACTGCCTTAATTATTTTGAACCTTAGGGGCTGATGACACTAAACTTCTGGTGACTTGAAATTTGTTCTGTTTGTTAAATATAGGTTCAAGTGTCAATTCATATGTGGGGAATAGGATGATTAAGTTTATATTTTGCGTTGATCTGTGCCTGAGAAAAAAGGTAGTATGTTTTCACTGAAGACCAGATGGTGGATGTAGTTGACAGAATCTAAGGCTTTTTGTAGATGCCCAGCTTTTCAAGGGAATGGTGAATATGCATGGAACAACTGTGCATCTTCCTTAAGGGCTAATCCTATTCTCTCAAATCTCTCCCCCGACTCCCCCACCCCGGATTTAAAAAAAATTTTAAGAAGTGGCATTTTTACCTGTGCACTAAGGGGAGTTTTCTCCTGATACCATTTATATTTAACATAAAACATTTTTCATCTATTTGGAGAGAGAAAAATTTAATTTGTTAAAAAGTCAGTATCATATATTAAGTGTACTATACAAGAGAAATAAAAGGAAAAGTATTTCAGTATGTGAATGCTCAGGTACAACGACACTAGAAGACATACTTTACTAGTCCGATGGTGGCATCTTTATGTAGAATCACTAGCAATGTGACATCTGTGAATGCTGACTGATTACAGGTGTTACCTGTTATGATTCTGATACCATTAGCAGTGTTGCCATTGGTGACATGATAGGAGTGAAAGTTGAAATTTTTTTTTTTTTTTTTTTTTTTAAAGATGACCGGTAAGGGGATCTTAACCGTTGACTTGGTGTTGTCAGCACCACGCTCAGCCAGTGAGCGAACCGGCCATCCGTATATGGGATCCGAACCCGGGGCCTTGGTGTTATCAGCACTGCACTCTCCCGAGTGAGCCACGGGTCGGCCCGAAAAATTTTTTTTAAAAGATCTAATTTTGATATACATGGTAGTTGTGTTCCTGGAAGTTTCAGATTAAAATACTCTGATTTTATGTAAATTTGGCTTAAGTTCTTAGTTCAAATAATTGTTAAGTAGGTTTTTCATCTTCAGGAATGTAGGTAGGATATGGTACAATTCTTCATTGGGTGGAATTGTCCACACTGAAGAATATCTAGTGTCTCTAGCCAGTAGCAACCCTTAGTCATTGTGACTTACTATAAAAATAACTCTACAGCTTTTTAGGATGTCGTATGTAGGATGATACTCCACTTGCGGAAAACCACAGAAATATTTTTTATTGAAATAAAAATTCTAATGTTAACATTATCTGTGAACTAACAAGTCGTAGAGAGATACTTGAATTAGAAAATTTGTACATTACATGCAAGTCGGGCTGTTTATTAAAGATTGTACTAATGAACCATCAAGATTTTCAAGGATCTTTCAGGTATTTTGGGAAGAAAATAATTTATTCTGTATCTTGAAACATTTTAATGGAATACTTTATGTGATTTTTTAATAAAGCAGATTTAACATGTTCAAAACAAATTATCACCCCTAATCTTCTCTAGCTTCTTTTCAAGTTGTTCTACTTATTCAAGCTAGAAACCTTGGAGTTAACTTTAACTCCTGTGTTTCCCCTTCTTGATATCAATCCACTGTGAAATCTTTTTGCCTTTTCTTTCTGAATACATTGAGGTTCTTGCTACTTTTTACTATTTCCACTGCTGTCATCCTAGTTCAAGCCACTCTTATTGCTCTGTAGGATTATTGACACTGCCACAGCTTTTCTGTTCTGCCCTTGCCCACCTTCACCTATTCTCAATTAGCATTCAAATGATATTTTTAAGCCAAATTGTGTTTCACCTGTTTACAGCCTGCAATGGCTACCCATTTCACTCAGAATAAAAGTCCAAGTTCTTACTGTGGTTTGCAAGCCTTTACCTGATTTGGCCTTCTTATTGTGTCTCTGACCTCATCTCCAATTATAAATTCAACAATCCTTTATCCATATGTCTTGGGACCGGAAAGGTAATAAAGTTAGTAAGTAATATATACCCAGTGGGGCCTTGAGCAGCATTTGGTAATCAGAGACAGTAACATTTCTGTAAAGAACCGTAGATATTCACATTAAGCAAAGAGTAAAGACCAAATAGCCACAAGGAGTTCGGATCAGGGTTTGTTGATAGGTGAGTTTTGATGCCAATCTTAGCAAAAACTTCTGTGTTGGGAGTTTTTGGTATTTTAGAGTTGCAGATAAGGGATTATGGATCTCTACTTTTCTTCTTCTCCATTGGTCTTTTTGTTGTTCTTCAAATGTTCCAGGCATATTCTACTGCTTAGGGCATTTTTTTCTTGATGTTTGCTCTCTGTGGAAGCTATTTATTCCACCAGATACTGTCAGTTCTCACTTCATCATATTCATTTAAATCTGCAGTCATACGTCAACTCAGTTTCCAGGCTGAGCTTCTTATCCTCTTCCTTACTCAATTTTTCTTCATAGCTCTTATCACTGTCTGATATGGAACATATTTTACTTACTTTATGTATTCTATTCTCAACACTAGAATGTAGACTCTGAGGCTCTTTTTGTTTTTGTTATTCACTGCTGTATCTCCAGTGTCTAGAATAGTGTGAATACAGTATAGGTGCTCAATGAATAATTGTTGAGTAACTGACTGAATTTTTCCATTTTGGGCTCCTCTGGATCTGAATAATTTGGATTTATTTATTTGTGGCATTTTCTTTTTATACCTGTGACCTCTGTTATTGGGTTATTTCTGTAATAGAAAATATGTCATTACTTAAAATTTTATCTTACAGATTCTTGTAAAAGTATCTTTAGGTTCAGTAAGTTTGACTTTTATTTTGCTGCATGTTTTACATACTTGGGTAAAATTTTAAATAATACTGGTAGCATAAAAGGTTATGGCTTTGTGAAACCATTTCACTCTAATTCTGCCATTTCTTAGAGTTATCTTTAAAGTTACTACTTTAAGAGCTACATAAAGAGTTACTACACCAAAAAAATCAATGTAGTTTGTGCTTTATTCATTATGTTCACCTTATAAAAGGAGTTTACTCAAACAATAAATTATGTCACGTTAGGGGTTTGACCCGATCGTTTTACAGATATGCAGTATTGCTGGAGAAAGGATCCCTACTTAGAATAATTTCTCCTGTGTGACTTTAATTGTCTTTATTAAAATGTTTCATTTCTTGTAACAATCTCCTAATTGTATAGTTTATAGGCAAGCAATAAACAGCAAGATGTTTGAGGTGGATATGAAAATTGCTGCAATGCATGTAAAAAGAAAGCAACTCCATCAGCTACTACCTAATCATGTGCTTCAGAAAAAGAAAAAGGTAAATTTAGAAAGTACTTACAAAAGCATTACTAACAATGTTTTTTGCATACAGCCTATCAGTATTTCAGAATTTAGGCACAGTTAAATAAGTCATATTTGAAGTAAATGACAGCATTTTAAAAATCTGTTCATGGAGCTGTTTCATTATGTGAAATCTTGCTCTAATCAGTTTTTGTACACACACACTGCAGACTTCAGATGCTTCATATCCTTGTTTTGTGTATACCCGTATTCTCTTTTAAAAGCCTTTTATTTTTATTCATTTAAAATTCCATATCAGTATCTAATTTCCGTTTCCATAAAAAGTAAACAAAATTAAATTAGATCAAGTAAATTATGTGAGACATTTTTAAAGAACAGTTTTTTTTTTTTTTTTTTTTTTTTTGGGTTAAGAAATATATATATTATTTAAAAATGAACAGTTATTGCATATAAAGGAGATCACTGACAGAGGTCACCAGAGTTAATATTTTGTAGTATTTTGTTCTGGTGTTAGTGCTTCCTTTTGAATAACTTAGTGCCATTTTTTTCTTATTTGGACTTATTATAGTGGGCAGATTTGAAATTTAGTGCATAGATAACACTTTTTTTTTCTTTCAGTAGTTTCAGAAATAGATGGCTTATTTCTATAATGGAATACTTTAGAGGATGCAGCTGTGAAAATAAATGAACTAGCACTGCATATATTAATATGTTGAGGATAAAAAAAGGTGCAGATGAATATATACCATTTGATACTTTTAAGTTTACAAGTTTTATATATATATATATATATATATATATATATATATATATATATGTATGTATGTATTTAGGAGAGATAATGAAATAAAAGTATATCTTAGATAATGATGACCACTGCATTCAGGATAATGGTTATTTGTAGCTAAGGTTGGGATTAGAGTAATGAAATTAATACACAAAGTGTTTTAACTTTGTTTCTTAAAACATAGAATATATTATGGTACAAAACCATTGAAGTTAAGGGCAAGGACTCTGATGTAGACTGCATGGTTCTAATTCAGGCTCTGCTGCTTCTTAGCTGTGATACTTGGGCAAGTTATGTAGCAAGCATTTTGTTCTTGATTTGTCTCATCTCTAAAATCAGTATAATATTTTTATGTATCTCATCAGGTATTTTTGAGGATTAAATGAGCCAGTACATGTGAAGGGTGATTTAGACTAGTGCCTGGTACATAGGAAGTGCTCATATTAGCATCGGTTATTATTATCACCATCATCATTATTCATAACTTGGGGATAGGTACATAGATTTTTTGAGGGTAGGGGAGTCTAAAATGCAATATTTAAAGGCTTAAATGTGCTGTTATTTTAAAAAATTGTTATTCTCTTAACCTAATGGTTTTGTGAGCTAACTAAATCTAGAACGTGACAAAAATATACAATTTTTTCTCAAGCAATTTTATTTATTTACTTATTTGTGGCTTTATTTAACATTAATCAATTTTATTTTTTATTTTCATTATTTTTTTGGCCACTGACCGGTATGGGTATCCAAACCCATGACGTTGGTGTTATTATATTTTAAACTAAAGTGTCAAGTCAAACATTTGCCTTTAATTGTCCTTTGGTGTTACATTATTAACAGATTAAAACAGTTGCACTTAAATGTAAATGTACTACATATAAAAATATATAAACATTTTATGTATTTTCAGAAGTGAATGTAAACAGATTATGTTCTTTAACACTTACTTATGTTGTATTAAAACTGCTATTTCTAATGGAAGTAACTAGCTTTTCCAGAATCTTATATTCAGATTACATTTTTATTTTTTTAATTTATTTAAAAAAATTTTTTGGCAGATAGCTGGTCTGGGGATCCGAATCCCCCTTGACCTTGGTGTTATAATACCACACTTTAACCAGCTGAGCTAATCGGCCAGCCCAGAATACCTGTTTAAACTCTTGCTATTTACCTGACAGTATTGATATTTGGAACAACTAGTGTATAGTTTAAATAAATTTTAATATAAGGTGTTTCGTTTTTATTCTGTTTTTAAGATAGTATCGCTCTAGATATAATTATCTGAAATATAAAATGAATCATTTAATGGTCAGAACTTTATTGTTTAGTCCAAAAATTTTACTTATCAAATGAAGTAACTATAATTTCATCTGGCAGTAATAGCTGCTCTTAACATTTTAGTTTATTTCTGTATAGACTATTCAGTGCAAATATATTACCATATAAAATGTGTTTTTAAAAGGTTTTTGATGAAACTTACCATATTGTGACTTGCCTTTTTTTGTGCTTAATACATTGTGACCATCTATCCAAATTAAAATTTTAGTGGCTTCTTAATATTTTTTGGTATAGTGACAGTATGGTTAAATCTCTCCTCTATTTGGGATCATTTAGATTATTTCCAAGTTTCCGTTAGTAAAATAGCACTTGTTTTTGTAAGTAACAAGTGTGTAGGAGTTTATATTCATGAATGTTTTGGGGACTCTTATTAATAGCTTCCTTTTATTAACTGCTGTTTCCTTTTTTATAATTAATATTCCAGCAACCCTGTAGGTATTGTCTCTTGTAGAAGAAAGAGTAATTAAGATTTTGCCCAGGGTCATGTAGTATGAGCCATGAATTGGACTGCAAAGTATGTGTGTTTGTTTTTCTCTGTAGTACACCTGTCTTTTCTATGTTTTATTAGAAAATTTTGATATTTATGATTATTTGTCTTTTGAGGTCTCTTGCTACCAAACATTATATTGATACAGAGGCAAAGCAAATAGCTTAATGCTGTTTTTTGTTCAGACCAACCAGTTACAACCTTCACATTCACAGATGTATCCCCAGTGTGTTGGCTTCTTATCTCACAGGTGTTTGGTCACCTGATCAGGCAGGTGATTGTGTAGAATTTAATGTAATTTACTTACTGAATAAATTCTTCACAAGTCTGGTAGAAAGTAAGATTGGTAGCATAGTTAAACAGGAAACACGTTCATTCAGACTATTATATACTTTTGTTTTACAATTGACTTTATAAGCAAATGGCATTACTATTTTCTCCTCTCCCGTCTACCAAATCATATCTTCTCCATTTGATCAGTTTTGATTTCTGTGCATAGGTGGTATCTCTGGTGCTAAGTCAAAAATTAGAATATATTGTCATTTGGGGAACTGGAGAGTAGAGCATGCATACACACAAACATTTGAAGGTCTTCAAAAAGTTCATGGGAAGATTCATGTTATCTTTTAGTTCTATTTTTCCATGAACCTTTTGAGGTACCCTCATGTATATACATATGGAATGGGTTTTTGTCAACAGTGTAAATTATTTCTGTTAAAATGTTTCAGTAGGTAAGTGAACACTGAGGCTAAGTGCATTCTGAAAAAAAATGAAACTGATGGAATCAGTGTAAGATTATAGTAGCACTAAATAGCAAAAATTATAACTTTGTCACTATAGAAATCAACTTTAATTTTATAAGACCATTTATAGTTTTTTTGGTTTTCCTGAATTACCTGTTTTGGTGTGCTTTGATTTTTAAGGAAGACAAATATTAGGATTTATATGTGGATATTAGGTTTAGTTTTCAGAAAATTATTTCTGCTTTTATTTTCACAAGATAATTTGCACTATTAAATGTTCCATCTTAAAATCCTAAATTGTTATAGCACAAGAAATCTTTTGCTTTTGTGAGAGGTTCATTTATTGACAAATAGTAATGATTGGCAATGAATTGAACTTGATAATTTTTTTGAAATTATGTGATTTTTGTGTTCATTGTAGGATAGTTAGAAATCTTTAAAATATAAAATCACTTTTAATCTCATTAGCCAGAGATAGTCATGTTAATTGTTAAGAAATTTTTCTCATATATTTATGTTTATAGTCCTCTGATTCAAGATTCATGTTCTCACTTTATAGTGCTTTTCAATTGGTGAGGTGTCCTACAATCAGTGTGTATGTTTCATGTAGCATTCCTTTCACCTTTTAAGTTGAAGGCCTCTTAGAAGTCATGAAGTACGTGACTCCCAAATCTTTGCCTTTTATAGTTCAGCATCGTACTTCTGATTTTTGTAAATTTATCGGTTTCTGCTTTTCAGTAGAAATCATACAGTTAAGTAAAAGGTTTTTATGTTTCAGAGATTTGGATGAAATAAAGATATATTTTATTGATTGCAGCATTCAACAGAAGGTGTCAGATTGACAGCTCTGAATGACAGCAGCCTCGACTTGTCTATGGACAGTGATAACAGCATGTCTGTGCCTTCACCTACTAGTGCTATGAAGACCAGTCCATTGAACAGTTCTGGCAGCTCTCAGGGGTAAGGAAAAGGAGGGAAACAGAAGCAGAATGCTGTTTACTAAACCCATTAGATATGTTTTCTTGTTGTTAAAGTCATCTATTTAGAGTGTTATTTTTATTCCATCTTCTAATCCTTTTTTTAAAAATAGCAATTTAACTCATAGTTTTGGGGACAGTAATTTTTAGTTTTGTCCTCATGTGTCATACTTATATTTCATTTTGGGGACTGATATGTCTTGATTCAGATAGGAATGAATGTTAGCACCATAACCGCTCCAGATTTGTGTATTTGGACACCTACTGCTCCAGTGAACTGTATGATGTGCTAAGGAAAATAGACAAAAGGGAGAAAACCACCTTTCTGTCCTAGAGCTGCTTATACCTGTGTAGGAGGGGAGCTTATCTTTGAAACTAGTAGGGATCTTCTAAATAAGGTAAAGATCTGTGTGAGGTGGTTTTTATTAGAGAAACCTTTTTTAGAAGAATTAAGTATCTATTTAACATTTAAAGCAGTTAAAATTTTTTATTATAAAAGAAATACATGTCTATGGCTGTAAAAATTAGAACACAGTAAAGCCATATTTATATTTAACTTCTATAAATCTTTACAGTGTATCCTTCTAGAATTTAAAAAATGGAATACTACCATATTTTCAAAGGGAGCTGTTTTTGGGGAGCTGCTAGTGTTTTAAACTGTGATGGTTTTACTGATAACATTGTTAGCCAATGAGTTGACACTTAAAATTTGAGCACCTTTATGAACACATGTTATATTTCAATTTTCAAAAAACAGTCTTTAAAATTGGATTTTCAGTTAAAGTATAACCAGCGGCAAAAGTTGCAGGTTGGGGATGATTCATGGAGGACTGTGAAATAGAAGATGCCGAAGTGCACTGGAGGAGTTCCGTTTTTTTCTCTTTGGAATGTGTTTTTAGACTAATCATGTGGAATCTGAAGATTTCAGGCCTAAACATGTAAATTTTATAGTTTTAAAACTGTTCCTAATTTGTAGAGTATGAACTTCCATATTTTTATTTTAAATGTTTTTATTTGTTTTTGTTTTGTAAAGAAGCAGACATTTTAGTAAGAATTTGGGGATTTGAAAAACTTTTTGTGTACTTTGTGTACATGTATATAAAATATGTGTAAATTTGTGATTTTTACACATTTAGTCTTGAAATTTAGTTCTTCAAGTAATATTAAATAACTTCATAAATAAAAACTTCTGGAATTTAAGTTTATGGTTGTGTATTTGCTCAACCATTGAGTATTTTTATTATGTACTAGGCACTTTGCTAGCTATTTCAGGTTTTCTTCTGCCATCTGTGGTTGTTCTGACCAACTCCCCTTTTCTGTTTAATCATAAATATGTGTGCCCTTGAGGGTTCGCTTCTCATTCCTTTATCCAGAAAGTTCTATTGGACAGTGCTGCTGTAGAATGTTTGTGTGCTTTTGGTTGTTATTTTTTTTTATCAAATAAAGTCAATTACTGCAGTATGTATATGGGAAATAAAACTAAAGAATCATTTACTTTAGAATATAGATTTTGCACATATTAAATATTGTTACTGAATTTTATTTTATAGTTATTTTTCTTTTTGTACTTTAAAATTAATTATTATTATTATTATTATATTTTTTGTAGCAGAAACAGTCCTGCTCCAGCTGTAACAGCAGCATCTGTGACCAACATACAGGCTACTGAAGTTTCTGTGCCACAAGTAAATTCCAGTGAAAGCTCAGGGGGTAAGGTGATTGGTTTGAGAGGTTTGAGAATTCTTAGATTATATTTGATATTAGCCTTCATTTTGAAAAAAATAGGTTTGTTGATTAAGTAGATTGAATTCACTTTTGTAAGTGACGTTTTATTATTTTACATGTAAAGTTACTCATGAATCAAATTCAGAGAAATAAAGGCTTTATAATTTGTTGTTGGTTTGATTATTTTAATTTGTATGGATTCATATATTTATTACTTAGGTACATCGAGTGAAAGCATTCCTCAAACTGCCACACAACCAGCCATTTCTCCACCACCAAAGCCTACAATCTCCAGAGTTGTTTCTTCAACACGTCTGGTAAACCCACCACCTAGACCTTCAGGAAATGCAGCAACAAAAATACCTAATCCTATAGTAGGAGTCAAGAGGACATCCTCACCTCATAAAGAAGAGAGTCCCAAGAAAACCAAAACTGAAGAGGTATATATATAAAATATATTAGGCCTTGGCAATACCCGCTTGCCTGTTTTAAAATCCAGTGGAAGAAAATGTTTTGTGAGCCAAAATTGAGAAGGATCAAGGAGCAAAGCTGTTAGAAAACTTGTAGGTGTGTCTGTCGTGCTTTAGTGTCATAGTTTCTCTTCACCTTTTTCACTCTTCTTAGTACTTCTTCCATAAAGCTGTGCTTATTTAACTTTTTTAGAATGTGTAGTCTGTAACACAATTTAGCATGGAATTATATGTCATTGTAATTTTTTATTCTCTGATAACTGTATCTTTTATTTGTACTGATTCTTTGGTCCCTTTGGATAGTCTTCTATGATCCAAATGGAGTTTTGGAGTTTCTGTACTCTCCTTGGTATTAGAGGATTACTGCATACTAGAAGTTCTCAGGGAATTCCTATTGAATGAGTCAGATTAGTTTTGGGACCCTGAATGATTACTCTTCCTCCAACCCTTCAGGAAACTTTCTAGCAATACTTTCACTTTTTATAATACCTGGTTTACTTGTCACAGTCTCACACAGTTTTAGGAAAACTGTTAAAAGTGTACAATGATTTGGTGTGAGTCTTAAAATAGAAGTAGTCTTGTTACACAATTCCATCTCTCCCTGGAGTTACTTTCATGTTGTTTTCATATGAGTGAGACGTTCACCATTGCCCCACAGATGACAGTTTAAACCACCAATTTCATTGCAATTTTTGGTAGAGAATTTGTTATTTAGGAACTTACTCATTACACCAGAGTTTCCTCGGAATGGGAAAAAAGACAAACCTAGGTTTCTCACGGAGTCCAGTGTTTTGATCAGTAATGGTGAAAAATTATTTGCCTCTAATTTATATCCAATTTCTTAGCTTATTCTGAAGGCTCTTCTTTTAGATTTATTTGAAAATAGCCACTGTTAACTAAAAAATGAATTAATTTAATGGTTTGTCACTCTTTATGATGCTAAATGAGAATGAAAAATGAGTATAGTATGTTTTACAAAGTGTGTTCTGAAAACCCGTCAGTGTCTGTGTAATTACCTATTAAGGCAGTGATTTTTATCCTCGGTTGTATATCAAAATTACTTCTTTAAGTGTCTTTTTTGTTAGTTTAATATAGATTTTTAGGGCCTCTGCCAGATACACTGAATCTTCCAGGAGTTAGGCATCTGGGAATCTTATTAAAAGCCTTGCTGCCACATGATTATGTTGTGCAGCAATCTAAGACATACTAGTTTTGATGTGAATTTCATATTCTGCCTACTGATGATAATTGTTTTAAGTTGTCAGAGCATTTTGGAATTCACATTTCTTTTTACCTTAGTAAAGTATATGTAAGCATAACTCTGCACTTAACATTTGGTTTCCTTAGTGTTATAAATGGCACCCTGAGAGCTCTGACTAAGTAAATATATGCCAGCACAATATTTGTGATTTTGTTTGCACTTGATTTGGTAGAGCAATACTCATGTTTCTCATCTGGTTTAGAGAGGCATTAGGCATATAGAATTTTTAAATTTTGTATAAAAAATTAAAAATATACACAAAAGTAAAGAGTTATTTAATATACCTACATACCCATCATGCAGTTTCTAAGCCAATCTCTGTACCCTTAATTCTTTAAGCCGTTTCCCATTTTCACTTGTCCTCGAATTATATAGAAGCAAATCCAGACATATCATCTCATTAGAATTTTTAAAATCATGTATCTGAAAGAAAGCATAAACAGAATAAAACCAGTCCCCTTAAGGGCTGAGCCCGTGGCACACTCGGGAGAGTGCGGCGCTGGGAGCACAGCAACACTTGCGCCGCGGGTTCGGATCCTATATAGGAATGGCCGGTGCACTCACTGGCTGAGTACCAGTCACGAAAAAGGCAAAAACAAAACAAAACAAAAAAACTGTCCCCTTAAAAAAAAAAAAAATTAATACCAGATATCTAGTGAGTGCTCAAATGTGCCTAATTGTCCCATTGTTGTTGTTGTTGTGGCTGTTTTGGATAGTCTGTTCAAATCTGGAACTAAAACAAGATCCCTATGTTGCAATTGTTTGATGTCTGAGTGTCCTTTAAAATTTTCTTGCAATTTTTTGTTCTATATATTTTCTCAGTCTGGATTTTGCTTATGGCATCTCCATGGAATTGATTAACAGAAACATAAAATTTTAAGGTAGAGAACAGATCTTAGGTTATTTCATAGGCTTGTCTCATTTCCCAGCAGAAGAACTTGCTGTTTGGTGGCTTTTCCAGCTTTTTCCAGCTCATGATAGTTAGAGATGTAGGATTAGATCCCAGGCCTAAATCTCATGGTGCTGAAGTTGAAGAACTTTGTTATAGTATAAATATCCTAATTTTGAAGCCCTCCTGAACTGGGTTATTTAATTCTCTGCTAATGAGTACTAGCTTGGTATCAGAAATCTTGCAAATCAAAAAGAAATATTGGTTCCACTCAATAATCCACGAGCATATTTATAGATAGGAGGGTTTTAGATACTGTGCGGTAGCTTAGTTCTGCTTAATGTTCATTATATCCTAAAGTTTTACAAATGCATAATGTAATATAAAATAAAAAAGAGCAGTCTCCTAGATTATATGGTTAAATTAAGCTATTTACATTTTAAAAACATTTTTATATGGAAAATTTCAAACATGTATGAAAGTATAATGAATTGTCCTATTCATATCACTTGGCTTCAACTATTCAACAACTCATGGCCAGCCTCGTTTCATCTACATACCCATTTACTCCCTTCCTCATTGTTTTGAAGCAAAACCCAAGCATATCATTTCAACCATAAATATTTCAGTGTGTATCTATAAATAAGGATTTCTAAAAAAAATAACCTCAGTATATTTATCACTCAAATATTAACAGTAGTTCCATAGTGTAACGTTTCTAGTCAGTATTCATATTTGCCCAGTTGTAACTTAAATTACTATTTTTAAAGTTTGTATGTTTGCAGGATACTTCTTACCGGAATTGGTTGATATTGTATTAAATCCCTTCTAATCTGTAAATTAGCCTGTGGTTTATAAGTCTTTTTTTAAAGTCACGTTTAAAATTGGATTTTAGTTCTGTGTAGTAAATAAACCTCAGAAAATAGTATCGAAATAGTTTTTAAGACCCAAGGAGGGTATTTTTCAAACTTTCTATTCTTCAGGATGTTGATAGGTCTTAACTAAGAAGGGGAATTCTGTGGTTAAGTTTGGCAAAGTTAAAGTGACATTCACTATAGAATTTCTCAAACCTTTTATGTGCTGATGTGTGATGTGTGAATGAGTCTCCCAGAAAGGGGGTGATGATAGTATGCCAAGTTCCTCAGCTTGTTTGACCACTGAACTCTTTTTTTTCTTTTCCATAGAAAAAATATTTTATGAACTTAGCGGTTTGGGGAATGTACTTTAGGTGGTTGTGATTTACAGAAACAATTTTCCTCATGTTCTTTTTAATTTTAGTAGCTACTGAAGCCAAATTAAATTTATTAATCTGAAAACATTTTTTAAAGGGAGGGAACCAGTAATCTATTTTAAGACTGTACTTGATCTTACAGGTTTAATTATTTCATAGTTTTAAAAATTTTTATAAATTAAAGCATTGATTGGCATATAATCTAAATTTTTCATTTTAGAGAATAAAGCTTTTTTTTTTAAAAACAGGATGAAACAAGCGAAGATGCTAACTGTCTTGCTTTGAGTGGACATGATAAAACAGAAGCAAAGGTATACTAATTTAGCCTTTAGAATACATACACAGTTATCAGTACAGAAGATGTGACAGAAATGTCTTTAGAATATTGTACTGTATTTTGTGCTGTAGGTTTTGGATTTTTTTCAGTATTGTTTTTAGAAGAGTGTTTGTTCCTTTTCAATGTTAGTTGATAATGCTGAACACTGAAGGGAATATAGTGATGTGTGAGACATGTTCCATACCATTAAAGGAGCTTATAATTAAATGGAGTTGATAAAATGGAGATGTCATTAACTACGTTATCAAAGGAAATCAAAGCATTTGAGAGCTGGGGGGCTGATGGGCAAGAGGAGTAACGTGTTATTTCTGACTGCAGAAATAGTAAAAGGCTTCATAGAAGAGAGAAGTAGCATTTGAAGTGGTGCTTGAAGGATGCATAGGATTTTTGTCAGTCCAAGATGAGAAGGTTATCTCACTATTAGTTGAGAGTATGGTATGGGTAGAGAACCAGTTTTTGGCAGAAGGTTTTTGGCCAGAACCTAGGGTATATGGAGCTTAAAGAAGGTAGATGGTGTGGAAGAGATTGGTTTGTTCAAACTGTAAAAGACTTTGGTGTCATTTCTTTTAGAAATTGAAATACACTGAGGGCTTTTTAACTGTACTTCCCTTTGTTGTAGAAAAATTGGAAATTCTCTCCCTTCTTCCAAATTACCCAGATTCACATGATAGGTATTTTAACAAGTATTGTTTTGGTGTCTTTCTAGATTTTGTTTTGCCCTCATATGTGCGTACAGGTTTGCTTTCTAATTTTCATAATGGCTGCATAGGATGCTCTCTTAAGGCTATTAACGTATTTTAGTCAACCAGTTCCCTGTTCTTAAGCAGTTGTTTCCATCAAAAAAAGAAAGTTGTACATTCCTACTATAGTATTCACTACAGCTAAATACCTGCCATTCATTTAGTTTGTTTAAGGTAAATTAAAGAAAGAGGAATTATCGAGGCAAACAATATGCTTAATTTTAAAACTATGATATATGTTGCCATGTTATCCTCCAGAAAGGCTGCACTTCTTCCATTCCTACCTCATATACCTTATTTTCCCTTTTCAGTTTCATAGGAGAAAATTTATATTTCATTGTTTTATTTTTGTATATATCGTTTTATAGAAATTGAAGTTTTTGTGTGTTTATTTTCATTTGTGTTGTATATATGAGGGGTCTTCAAAAAGTTTGTGGAAAGATTCCTTTACATTTTATTTCTGTTTTTCCACAAACTTTTGGTAGTACCCTCATGTATGTATTATTTTCTTTTGAGCACTGCTTTAAAAAAGTTCAGAGCAGTGGAATGAGATGGTTTACCCTGTGTTTTCTAATTATACTTAGTGTAGAATCAGTACACATTTATTGGAAAGGGGAGGAGAGACCATAAGAAGGGAGAAATCTTTTAGAGACATATTTTATATTTTTAATTAAAGGAATGGGGTGATTTCTGTTCTTTTGGGTAATTCTATTTAATAATATTGGATTTTTTTTTTTTTTTTTTTGGTAAATATAGCTAAGAGCTTTCCTTGGATTTATATTCTGTTAATTATTGTCTAGGCAGCACTTCATTATGTGCCTGTGTGTGTAACTTTATTGTTTGCTTAAAATGTCGAAGTTGGAGCTAGTTGGAAAGTCTTGAGATATTTTGACCATGCCTTATAAGATTTAAGTAGGCAAATAGAGATTTATGAATATATAAAATGGTGAAATAACCTACAGTGAAGCTTAACAGATGATTTTATAATTTAGTTACATTTTTCTCTTGATCCCTCCTGTTTTCCAGTTTGTCTTCTTTATTAGCCACCAAACCCAGTTATGTTTTTTTATTCTTTTTTAAGTCTCTTTTCCCCCCTCCCCATCCTCTTTGTCTCACAGGAACAACTTGATACAGAGACAAGTACAACTCAATCAGAAACTATTCAGACAACGGCTTCTCTGTTGGCCTCTCAGGTACTAAGCGCAAAAAGCAAGGAGGGTTTTGTAAATGTTCTTAAGATTAGTGTGGTATATTGAATTAAAATGAGCATTCATAGAAAACTGTTAGATCTATCTTTGTGGAGGTAATTACATGCTAGCCTATAAATGTATTTATTGTAGTTTAAAGGCAGGGCAGTAGATGTGATGGAACTATTCTTTTGCACTATGAAGATGCTAACTCATCCCCTTATATATTATTTGATATTACAAATCATTTAAGTCCTCACTAGTCATATACACAGGATTCATATAGAGGTTTTTTATTTATAGGTCAAAGAGTGAAATTTAAACTAGGAAATAACCATTCTTCATGGGTTTTTTGTGAGGTTAATATGATCTTTTTATTTATAAAGTGTGTTGCTACCTCAGTTTTCATTACTTATTTTCAGTTAGTTATTCAGTATAACCTATAGTTGTTTAGAATTATTTTTTTATTTGTCCTTGCAATTCTATTTGTGAAAGTCCTTTATATACAGTAGGCATCTGGAATCTTTTTTTATTGATTTGTGAACCTTCAATTATTTGTGAAATAACTGTCTTCTTCTTGAATCCTTTTAAATTGAATAAACCCCCAAATCTATGTCAAACTCTGACACAAAGTAAATTTTTTCTTTAAGCAGATCTGAAACTGGTTAACCTCAACAAAATAACTGAGGGGGGCTGGCTGATTAGCTCACTTGGGAGAGTGTGGTGCTGTTAACACCGAGGTCATGGGTTCAGATCCCTGTACTGGCCAGCCACTAAAAGATAAAAGTCCCCAAAATAAGATAACAATTGCTGCCTACTGTTGTTGTACTGTGATACTATGATGATATTTTGCTGCCTTGTGGTTCAGAGTTATTTTAATGTGATCATTTTAGAATGTGCTTTTGATGGATGTTAACTTTCATAGTCTCTTAAGATATATAAATATTATGTTTAGTTTTTGGAATGTCTTTTATTTCCATAATCTTTATTTAATAAAACTTTGGGGGGGATAACTAAAGTAACATTAGGAAACGTTGTCCTTAGTATACATGGACAAACTACTAGTTTATCAAACTGAAACTGTCCTGTGATTGTGATTGCATGTCTTTTGGTTTGCTACATACTCTCTAGGGACCTATTTTAATAGTTTTGTGTTATTGAGCTCATATCTGTAGTAATTAGTACCCATGGGTGTTTGCCTTTTAGATATTTTTGTGAGCAAGTAAAATCTTTCTAAGGAGAGGATTTCTAGAGCTATTGAGAAAAATCACCCAGTTATAAAAAAGAATGATTATGTTGATTTAAAAATATATATATATTTCTATGTTTGGTGATTGTAAGAACCTGTTTATTTCTGGGGAGGTGATACTATTGTGGCTATATCTACCAAGGAGAACTTACTGTTTTGAGATAAATCTTGAAATATTTACAGATGAAATTATAGGATCTCTAAGATTTGTTTCAGAATAATACAGAGATTGAAGTTGGAAGGGTGGTTGATTGGCTTTGATTTGACAATTGATGAAGCTGGGTAATGAATATGTGGGGATTCATTATACAGTACTCTCTACTTTTGTGTATGTTTGGAATTTTCCATAATAAAACATTTAAAAATTCATCTCTATATTGTTGAATGTTAAGGAAGGCTTGTGATTTAACCTGTTCACTATAGCAAAAGCTTCTCTAAAATTTAGGATAATTAAATTATTGCTCAGCTGTGCAGATTTAGTTACATAATTTACAGTGTCAGGAAATAATAAATTTACCGACAGCTGCTATTTCTGTGTATAAGGTGAACTTTAAGTATTCTCCCACATGGGGGTGCTCCAATACCGGTTGATATTACAGCTATTAGTATTATAATAAGTACATACAATTTAACATTAACTTAATAATTATATGATAGGTGATTCTTAGAGCAGCATGTTTTTAAAAGCTGTATTTGAAATTACATAGGAGTTTTATATATATTGTTAAAATATTGTTAAAGTGTACTTATTTAAAATTTTTTACAAGTATAGAGCAAATAATGTGATTGTAATAGTTATCTCTTTTTTTCATTCCATTTTGATAGCATTTTAGAGTAGTTTTCTTTAAATTTTTAATACTTTTCTTCCTGTGGTAAGATTCCATCATTTCTTAAGAAGTAAAGCAATGGAAAGTACATCTCATTGTTGAATTACAGTTCTTTGAACTATATTGTGTTCTTTGCTTTCATTCTCAGAAAACATCCAGTACAGACCTTTCTGATATCCCTGCTCTCCCTGCAAATCCTATTCCTGTTATCAAGAATTCAATAAAACTGAGATTGAATCGGTAAAAACAACCTCAGGGGTCCATAAACAATATCTGCCAACTCAACCTGTTGTCTTCAAATGCTAAAAAAGGAGAATGGAGGGTACAAGATTAGACATGACTGAAAATGGATTTAGGTTTTTTTGGTGACCTCCCTTACTGGGCTAATCAGCACTTGATCGGAAGTCCAGGTTAGTATGTGAAGCCAGGAGTACTATTATTATTGTGTTAGCAACAGTTGCATTAACTATTTCAAAAAATTACTGCCTTTAAAAAACAAAAAAAAAAAACCACAAAAAAAACCACAAAAAAAACCTCAAGCTATATTTGTATCCATAATTGACATCTGGATTGGGTTTATGTTTGATGCATTGTTTGGAAAATTTGCAATACAAACCGGCATAAGAATTCCTTATTCTGATGATGCACTTTTCTGTATTTTTTATTAGAAAGTAGAACTAATTTTAGATTTTCAGCTTGATGGATTTTCATTTTTTCCTAAATAATTTCTTTTACCATTAGTCTTCAAATTGGATACCATTGTGCAGTGATGTACTGTTATTCTTCAGAGAAAGGATAAGAGTACATCTAGTTCAGTCACTATGATGTAGCTGTGTCTCTTAAAAATGGAATGTAAACTCTAGTGTATGCATTTGACATTGAAAAATTAATTAGGAAATACTTGGTTTTGATGGGGTCATGATTAAGAAATGATATATTGGTTTTATTTATAGAATTGTTTTATAGTGCATACAAATCAGCGATCAGCCAGCAAATATTTTTCTTTGAGCTTAAAGAGAAAGCTCTGTATTCTTTTTGCCTTTAATCTGTTTTCTTCAAAACAAACAAGAAAAGCTTTTTGCACCTCTGTCCCTTTTTCTTTTTCTTTTTGTATGCACGCGGTAGGACTTACTTCATGTAAAACAAAATGCCAGTATTTTCTTAAGCCATGATGTGAAACCAGTGACCCTGTGACCACATGGCACAGAACACTAAATTTTGGTCCCATGGCTGAAACTTTAGGGAAAAGTAATGCCTGTAAAACATGATATCTATCTTAAATGGCCATTTGATCTCTAAATAAGAGGGATTTTGTACACTCCATAGAACTCTTGTCTGTAGTAAAATTGATTTTCAATTTTAAACATGTGGGCAAAAATGCATTTTCTCCAAGATTTTTAAACTAATTTTTATTTTTAAATGGTTCACCAAAATCTGTCAGTAAATTTTACATATAGAAACATTTTAAAAATCATTTCTAGCAAGTACTTGACATCTAGTCAGCTGTCTACTCCTTTTTTATTTTGTTTTATTGTATCACAAGATTAGGAACTTTCAAGAAAATAATTTCTCATAATTAAGCAGCAGAACATTCATCTTTACGACGTATGAAGGATGCCAGATGTTGATAAACTTAGTTACTCTTTCTTAATCTGGACAAAGCAAACCTAACAGGTTCTTCGGATGAGCATGTTTAATGAATCCTCCATTGTGCTCCATTCGATCACATGTGCATTTTTCATGTTAAGTGGCAGTTACTTAAACTCTTCCCCTATCCTTCTAAATTAATTTTTCGAAATTGGAGTGTAGTCTTTCACCCCTTAGGCTATGCGTTAATTGAAGCTTTTTTCCACCATGACTTTATAATGTCTAGTATACAATATTTCTACTTCCCACATCTTTGCACAGTCACCTTGCCCTATCTCCCACCACTTAAGAAAAAAAGATGGTCATACTAACAGGTGAAGTGTACAAGGTGTCTGTGTGTTTCGTGTAGCTTCAGAGTTAGTTGAAATTGCCAGGCACAGATTTAGTCTTGTCATTTTGTTTACACATTGGGGAAAGAAATTCAGTTTATTAAACGTTTCATGTAACTGCACCCAAGTTTTGCCAAGCTGGAAACTTGGACCTTTTCTGTGTAGTGACTTTTTAATTCTAGTTTTCATAACCTGGAGATCAGACTGTTGCTTTCGCATGATGTACGTAGTGTCTCATGACTGGAGTTTGCTTTGTTTTATAGTATCTGTACTCCTTGTATTTTTCAAGAGCTATTTTGTAAACAGATGATGTATTTCTCCATTGAAAACACAATAAAAAAAAAAAAAAAAAAAAACAGCAGAATCCCAGCTGGCTGATTTGTTTTTACTGACTGACTTTTTTCAGTGATTTAATTGGTTCTACTGGTTCAGCTTAATAAGTTTATAGTTTGGTTAGATTTGAAAAGTTTTGTTTCTCGTTAACTCAAACTGTTAGTAGCAGCATAATATTAATTCATCTCACATAATAATCAGATATTTGTTTTTCATATAGTTGATCTTTGGAAGAAAACATGAATATTGTTACTATTAATTCACTTTTATCTGTCCCATCCTCTAAAGTATTTTATTCTGTCTGTAAACATTATACGTTATCTATGAGTATATTATGTGCATGTAGAAGCTGTTGGTTTTCAAAGCAGTTGGCACTTTATCTCTAATGTCAGCAGATGGCACTGTTGTTTTTCAGTGAATGTAGAATTATAGACCACAATCAGCCAGGATCCTGTGTTTCTTATTTTACTAAATCCAAACCAGACATTGCTTTTCTTAAATCCGCAAATGCTCAACATTGTGTAATTAACTCAGTGGGTTAGGAGTGAACTACTCTGTGTATTTGTGATAGCCGACTCTTGGGTCGGGTGTGGTGACTTGCAGTGTTTTGAATGGAGGGATGGACCTCTTTATATAAAAGCCGTTATTTCTGAGCACATGCATTTTTGCAGATGTCATTCCTAACATTCCAAGTTCTAATAGTTTGATATATATAAAAATATATGACCGTGGGTTAACTTTTTATTAAAGTAAAATTTAACTTTTGGGACTATTTAGTAAAAGGGAAAACATTATAAACATTACCCTTGACTCCATTGTTAACACCTGCAGAAATTGAATTTGTTGCACTTCCTCTATCTTGGTAAATACCTAGACATGGAACTGAATATCATACTTTCTGACTTGTTTATCACCCACATCACTTTTTGGTATATTATGCATCTTGCTGAATTAGTAAAATTATAACTGAAAGTTGTATGTTTTGTGGCTCTGGGTAAATTCTGGAATAAAGTTTTTCTTTTTCTAATCAACACCTTTTTTTTTCTTTTTCTCCACACAGAAAAATGTTTTAGAGCTCTGTGTAGTAATAATTCTGGCTGCATTCAAGGTGGCAATAAATGATCAGCAGCTCCAAGTAGTAATTGATATATGAAAGGGTAAATCATTAATATTATACAAACTTGTAGACCAAGCCTTAGAAATATTAACTGTTAGTGCACTTCAATGCATTTAAGCAAAAAGATAAACTGGTTACCTAAAAAGGCATTGACAAATCCTTTGGATATACTTTGGCCTATTTTAATTCTAACAAAAATGAATAATACAAGGAAAATTGGTTGCCTTTTAGCCTGAATTGTGTATTTTGTTCTGTTTTTATAGTTCTCCACATTATTCTTCCTCTGTTAGCTTTTCTTCAAGTTGTAATCACAAACGGATGCTATCTTAACTCAGACCTGAAAATGGTAAATTAAATACTAAGTATGTTCTGTAGTAAACATGACCTTCAGTCATGCAGACACAAGTGGTTTGTTTAATTCTGTGTAATATCTGTTTCTTATATTTGTAGAATCAGTTTGTTCATGTTTTCTCAATTCTTGCCAATTTAAAAATTCTTAATACATCTTATATAGCTTTTTTGGTACCAGTAAGAAAGATGACATCAATATTTCTGAGTATGTATTTCAGAAGTGATTGTGCTTTATTCTGGAAGTGATTTTGTATACTTGGGAAATTGTTTCAACTTCTGCTTTTCTTCCTCAGAGACATGCTTTTGTCTCTATTCTGGGAACATCTTTGTAGCTGATCAGACCACAGAAGTATTTTGTTGAAAGAGATAGAATTTTAGGTACATTTTTTTCCCTCTCATTTCTTCCCAATTCACAAGACTTTCCTGGGAAGTGTAGAATTTAGGGTTCTGCTCAAGTTTACATTTCAGAAACCTCACGTTTGTGTGGAAGATTGTGATTTTAATTGTTCTTTTTTCTCCAGTTGTCTTTTAATATGCTTCATGTTTTAGTGTAGCTAAAAATCATATCTTTAAAAAGCACAGTGTTATAGAGTGAGCATCTACTGTTTAAAATATTAATTTTCAAAATATTCATACTTTAAATAAGACAGAGCAGTCACTGTCCAAACAGAGTCTGGAAGCCAGGGCTCGAACTTGCCATTGCCACTTTGGTCTTAGTAGCACTGTTCCCTTTCCACCTGAGCACAGGCATCAAAGCCCTAAGAAATAACAGCAAAATGCATAGTTGTGAAACAGTGGAAATTGAATCATATAATATTGGAGTCTTAAAAACACTTTATAAAGTTTTCCCTGTGCTCATTGAAAAATACTCTTTGTTAATGTGTTTTTCAAACAAATCAGTAGGTTGAAGTACAAAACAGACAGAAGGTAAAGTCTTAAGGGTAAATTCTGACTTTCAGGTGATTATAATGTAATTACAGTTAAGTGATAAAAAGTGTCACCTAGTCTAATTATCATATATCCCACTATTTGGAACTACCCACACACTATGCTCAGTTTTCACTTAACCTGGTTGTTTTGTGTTGTTTTTTTGAGCGGCTGGCCGATATGGGGATCTGAACCTGTGACCTTGGTGTTATAAGGTTGCACTCTGAGTTAACTGGCCAGCCCCTTTAACCTGGATGTTTTAAATTTCATATTAGGTATGTGATTATGACCTAATTTTTAAAATCCAAGTCTCTTACTCTTTCACAAGCCATTTAGAAGCATTTCCTTTGATTTGTAAAATGTTATTTTTTCATCCAGCAGATTTCATGCTGAAAATATGTATTTTGAATAATTCAAACATTTCATTTTCCTAGGTTTCTTACAACTCATTGCAGACGTTTACCTCAGTCTTGTGTATTTTCTAATGTCATGTAGTCCTAAAATAGTTAAAACCTTTTTTTTTTTTTGGTATAAAATAGTTTTTGCTCTAAGAAGACTTCTGGAAATGGAAAATAACAGAGTTGTTTCTGGGAGGTAAAATGATTTTTGTGCCACTTCTGTGCCCCTCTCTCAATCACCATACATATACACATATGCAGGTATTTGGGTTCTTTGATTGTAGGCATAAGAAAGTAGGTATATGTATTTAAATATAATGTAAATTTTTTCCAACTTTTGCTTGTTCCTTGTGGATGCTGTCTCCCTCTTGGCACAACACCCTCCTTACAAACTTTCACACTGTGTGGTGCCTGGTGCTATGTGATTTCCAGAAATCTGGCACAGGAATTGGTCCTTGTTTGCGTTTTCTGACTGCAGTGGAGCTGTTAATAAAGAGATTGATGATAAAGTTGTCGAAAAGAGACAGTTGGGCAGAACTGCTCCCCATGAGTGACAGAGGGCTTGATCTGTCTTCACAGCCAAAAAAGCTGTCCCCAGCAGAGAACCGACCGTGCCTGGACACTATGCCAAGACTGTTAGAAGGAGCTTTAGCACTATTAGGTTACTACATCTCTGTATTTAATTTAGGTTTGCTTCACATTCCCATTTTTATCCTAAAGTTCATGGGATGATCAGAACAAATACATTTGCAAATATGACACACACTTTCCAAATGTAAATAATTATTTTTGCAAATTCTTAAAAGCACTCATAATTCATACTAATTTGGCTTAGTAAATTTAAGTTTATTTTGGAGATATTACTGCAGTTTTTATAGAAAGCCTACATTTCTTCTAGATAGCAGCTTTCTTAAATTCTTAAGGAGTCAAGTCTAACAGGTTCAAGAGTAAGCATTGGCTGCAATAAGCATACTGATTGTAATTGTGTATATTTTTCATCTATTGCTGCTAGTAGGTAGGCTCCACGCATTCAGTTTAGCTATTCATCTGTTTTGTGTGATCTCTTTGATAGTCCATTAGAATTTTTGGCTCTGTTTAATACTGACTATAAAGGTACACATTTTGCCAATAATATTTAAGCTGTCCTAGGTTACATGTTTCCCTCCTAAATTTTCTTGAATGTGAGAATTGTTAGTCAGACTTCTCTTTAAAAGAAACTGCTATGTCATCGTTGTCTTTGTCTTGTTAGGTGACCCAAATGTGGACATTTTCTTTAACAATGAAAATTCTTGCAAATTAAATTTTTCAAGTATGGTCTTTGCCATCTGTTTAAACTGTGAAGTAACTTTTTTTTTTTATAACAAGGCTTAAAAATTTTTTTAAAGTAGAAGGCACCCAGTGAACCATCTAGTTTATTGTATCCATGACAGCCTTGCTCAACTGTTTCCATTGAGAAAGGAGTTTGTATTTAATAATTGACATCTCTGGACAGTATTTGAAGTTTTAGATTGGGTCAGAATTTCCTCGATCCCCAGTAGTCATGTTTAACAGAAGCAAATTCTGACCCATCTGTTTCTTTTAACATGAGACCTCAAATCAGGTTTCTCAGTTGTCCCTGGTTAGTTTTCTCATTCCAGATAAAATTATGCTGGGGTGTGTTTTATGGCCAGAATACATTAGCACATCACTCCCCAATATGTTGAGTAGAGATAATCTAACACCATGAATTCTCCAGGAACTGGACAACTGAAGGGGGAATAAGATCAAGCTCCTGTCCTTGAGTATGTTAAAATCAGGATAAACACTCTAAGTGAAGTAGTCCTTGTGGGAATAGTGTAGCAATTTGTACCTTAGGGTAGTATCAGGTTTTCTTAGTAGACATTTTCAAGATTTACGGTGAACGTGAGCTGTTGCTAAGCTAGGAATCCACTGTCTGATAGAGGGATAAAGAAGAGCATGGGAATACAGCAATAATTTACAATAGGTGAAGAAACCAGTTTAAGTAAACTCAGAGGTGATGTACTTCCTCTTTACATCTGTCTGATCCTAATGTCTGTTCTCTTGACTCACCTTTGATGTGGGAGGAAGTAAAATGGAATGTCTTGCAGGATCCTGTTGTAGTGAGGCTTCCTGGCATTTCTGAACTAGAGTATGTTGAGAGCATGTTCTCTAAGGTTTGTTCTCAAGAGTCTTCCAAAGGAGGGTTTCCTTGGCCAGTCCTCCCTGGGTTGGCCTTTGAAAAAGGGGGGTAGAGTTCTAATCACAGACTATAATCCATACTCTGCCAAATAGACTTGTGATTGGTAGAAGAAAGGCGAGTGAGCTGGAAGTACTTCTGGTATTTTCTTAGCTCACCTTTGGCCATGTAGTACTTTTTTGAAGAGCTTTGGATTTGACCGTTGTCAACCAAACAGGCTGTAGGAAAGCGTGAAAATCTTACTTCATTTCCAAAAAGGTTTGAAATGGCTTAGAATTTTGAAATGCTGAGAATAGAATTTTTTAAAGGGTAATAATGCAACTGGGATAGAGGAAACTAGAGAAAATAACTTAATTCCCTCCCCTCATTTATTAAACAAATATTTTCAAGTTCTTTCTGCTGGCTTCATGGAACTTAGGTTCCAGTGGAAGTTAATGTTTTTTTATTTGTTTTATTGTTGTTAATAATGGCTAGTAAATGGCTAGACCATAAAAATTAGCAAAACTTTGTTAATTCAGAATTACTTGGAAATTGTTGTTTGTAATTTTTGGTTTGTTCACCATTCAGGACTATAATATCCAAAGCAGTGGAGGTTCCATGAATGAAAGATTAGAAGTTAATCATGTAAGGACGGGACACTGATTTGAGTGGGGTGTACTTGAAACCTGACATATTGGTTACCATGGGGAGAAGACAAGGGCGGGAGAATCCCACCTTGGTGTTTGAGGCATGACCAGACACGGGGGCCAGTTGGAAGATAGAGGCTTCGATGAGTGAAAGGCTTGAACTGCCACTTATGATAGAAATGACATTGTGGTAGGGATGTCTAGTTTCTTGTGTAAAAATTGAATTCCATAGAGTACTCCATCTGTGTTAGGATTGACACATGCTAGAAACAGTCTTCAGCAAAATTGCCCATTAAGGCATCCACCTTGACTGCTATTTTGCCACGTGTTAGCAGAATTAAAACAATAAAGCAACTTTTCTGTAGTAGAAAGGATGCCTATTTTCAAATCAGAGCTGCATTCAGATGTCAGCTTTAGCACTCATTAGCTGTATGATCTCATGCAGTTACCACATTTCTCTGAGGTTCATATTCCTTTTCAGTAGAGATGAGCTCAGATCTCTTTAGGATTGTGAGAATAAAAGGTAGGCAGTGAAGAGCCTCGTATGGGTCTGATGGTTAGAAGAAAAAGCCCTGGCCTTCAGGGAGGACAAATCCTGTTCTCTCCACCAGGGCCTGGTAACCACAGGCAAGTTGTTTAACACTTTCTTTCAGTGTCTGAGTAAGATGTAACTTATTATTTAGATCTCTCTTTTTTTTGGTGGGTGGCTGGCGTGGGGATCCAAACGCTTGATCTTGGTGTTATAACATCATACTCTAACCAGCTGAGCTAACTGGCCAGCCCCTATTCTAAAACTTAATCCTGAAATATCGCCTTGTATTTTCCTAATCTGCAGTGTTGGCTCTTATTGTCTTTGGATGTTACCATTGGGAAGGCCAGGGTAATGCTCTTTTTTGTATATGCCTCTAGTTTCAGAACAGCTAAAATGCCTCTCTGCTATTTTGATGCCCTTAAAGCTGGCCTGTTGGAGGGATGGGGGTGGAGAGGGGAGATTTGCAAAGACTGGTGGTTAATGACTGTAAGGAGATGGGCTTCAATGAGAGTAGAGAGCTATATTTATTAGTACTGGAAGGTTCAGGCCCTGGCTAGTTTGGGATGAACTGACCTATTCATACCCAATTCTCTTAACAAGGTTTGCCTAAAAATTGGATGTTTGAAAAATGTAATTTTCCATATTGGTTTGGATGGTTTCTCCTTGAAAGTTTTGCATCTTAGAAATGTTTTTCTTTTTGAGCCAATTAAAGCAAAAGAGTCCCTAAAAGAAATGCTAAAAGTCTTTAGACTGCTTAAGAGGTAGAGCAAATAAAATATCAACAAAAATACCTTAGAGGTTGCTCAGGACATGCTTTCCCTACTGTAACATATCTGAAGAAGGTATTACATTAGATAAATGTGTATTAAAAACTAAAATGTTAAGGCAGAAGTGCCGTAGAAGAATTAGATGAAAACAATACTTAATGTTAAAAAAGTAGTAGAAATCAAAATTGACATGTAAAAATTTTTTTTTGTGGGGAGGGTTTCATTATGTTGTATATAAAATGTCATGAGTGTGGTAAATGTTAAAAATGTGGGTGGTGGGTGAATATGTCATTTGGCAAATTCACTATTGGGCTAATGGTTTTAGACAAATTTGATGCTATCTTGAATTTGTTAGCATTAATTTTTTTCTGATTATAGTAGTAATACATATTCATTGTAATACTTGAAAAATACAGAAAAGTATAAAGAAAATAAAAATCACCCATAATCCTACCTCTCAGAGTTTTTAAGATCTGTGTATTTTCTGTCTTTCATACCTTTTTTTTTTTTTTTTTTTTTAACATAGTTGAAGTCATACTGGGCAAGTAATTTTACACATGGGTACATCAGAAAATTTGTGGAAAAATAAAAGATAATATGAATCTTTTCATGAACTTTTTGAAAACTCCTGTAACAAGCGTTTTCCCTGGAAATTATCATGGCTGTTGAATTGGTAGAGTGAAGAACTGAAAAATATTCTGTGTACCCCTCCATAAGCTGATGGCCTATACCCTTTGGAGTGTGGCTTTAGAACTTGGGGAAACCTGGTGGAGCTGCCTGGACCCAGGAAGGAAGGCTGTGTAATGGTGAAAGACTCTCTGGATTGTTGGGAGGGATTGAATCATGGACGCTCACTGCAATGACTGAATACCAGTATCAGAAAGTCAGGAAAAAAAAGATGTTTAGAAAGTCTTGTAATTCTAATGGACACTCTTTTGCCTCCTGTGAGGATTCATTCATTCAGCAAATGGTCATTGATCCCCTACCATGTGCTGTGCTGTTATAGTGAGGAAGAAAAAGGCAAGCCAGGAGAGGGAGCTGAGATTCACTGAGTATTTGCGGTGTGGTAGGCACTTTGGGGCACTCTGAGTGGCGTCACACTTAGCTGCTGTGACAATTGCCTGTGGTAGTTAAGAAGCAGTGGGGCCAATAATGAGTTGTCTGGTTCTAAAGTGCAGACTGTTTCCATTTTGGGGCACTCGGTTCATTGAACAGTTGTGGAGAGACCCTGGCTGTATACATGGTGAGCAAAACTGGCAGTAGCCCCTTGTCCTTATGAAAGGTTGTAGTTCAGAGGAGAAAAGGGTTGCTGAGAAGACACATGAACCACTAGAAGGCTCTGAAGAAAAATACTGCAGTGCTTTCAGCGGGTCAGTTTGACCTGAAGATTAAGGAAGCATTAGCCAGGTGCAGAGAGGGAGCGGCATTTTCCTGATGTTGAGTCTTGGTGACTACAGAGGAACAGGAAAATGCCAGAATTTCTACAGCTTTGTGATTGGGCACTGGGATTGAGAGAGATGTAAATGCCCATAGGTGTCACTGTGTGATAATAAGAAGCATAGAAGTGCTGAGGAAGGATGCAGCTTCCTGGTGGCCTTGGGGAGGATGTAGGAAAGCAGGTGCTATTTGAATGGTGATTTGGTAGTGACCATGAAAGAAAGCAGGGGAGTTGGAAGAGCAGGAGACAGCATTCTAGGCCAAGCGAAGGGCTCCTGCAAAGGCACAGATGGGAAAGCATGGTAGGGTTGGAGGCCAAAGCAGCAACAAAGCAGCTAGAGAGGGACGTGGTGGGAAGCGGTAGTGGTAGGTTAAGCAGAAAGAGAAAGATACTTTACAGCTCTATCGTGAAAGGTCTAGTGTGTCAAAACAGTTCAAAATGACCAAGATATGGTGGTCTTATAAGCTAAATGAAGGAGACAAAGGACTGCACAGACAGTTAACGAGACTGCAGGGTTCAGTCACTTGTGCTTGTACCTGGTCCTGCCTCCAAACCACTTGCTTTGTGCTTAGAATCAGTGAGTGGCAATAAAAATAAACTTTCACCAGCCACCAGCCCTGTATTGGGAGATACTCACTATCATACCCTTGCTCTCACTCCTCCCTTCGTTCCAGATCCAGCTTCAGGCCCTTCTTCATCTTGTTTCTTGCTCACCTGTTCTACTTGAAAACGACACCTGTCCTCTCAATTTCCCTGCAATATAGGTGTTTTGGGAGAAAGCACCATGCCCTGAAGTACAAAACAATACCGATCTTTTGAGTGCCAGGTTTGCACTAAGTGCTTTATGGACATCGCCTCATTTGATTCTTCCAACAACCCCATGAGGGTAGATACTTCGAATCCCCAGGTACTGATGAAGAAGTGGGCTCAGGGAGCTGGAGTACTTGCCTAAGTGCGGAGCCATAACACGTGCGGTTGGATACTGTGCTGTACTCCTTCCAGCTCTGCTACCCTCCACTTGCCTGGGCTGCTTGGCCACGACCCCCAGGACTGCGCTAAGCACTTCTCTCCTTCCTGCTGTAGAAAATGGTTCCCTGAAACGTAAGTGCATTTGGCTTGCTGGGTGGATAAGAGGGAACAGTAAGTCATTGGAACCAGTGGAGGGGAGTGGGCAGTGTGCCCTTTCCATTCTGACACATGAGGGGGCCATGATGTGACCTGGTTAGGTAGGGGCCTACGTGTCTCTGCAAAGTCCTCTGCGAGAAAACCTTCTAGTCCCTGACATTTATCATTGTGGGGGCTCAGCCTTGCTGAACTGAATATTTATGAATCTTTATTTCATTAAGGTTAAAAACAGCCTTTCATGTTTTCATCGACGAACGCAATCACCCCTCTCTTGGTCCTCACCACCACCTCTCAGCCCACAGCCACCTTGCGGCCCAAGCTCTGCTGCTTTGTCACTCTTCATGGCATGTTGCTGACTGGCCTCCAATCCCCACTGCTCACCATAGAGAAGTCGAGACCAGGGTTCCTCTCAGTGCAATTGCACTCACCATTGGTGGGAGATGCTGTAGTTTGACCAAAGGGCATCCCTGTCCCAAGGCATTTGGCAACTTGTGGCCCTAGTGGAAGACACTGGGGACAACAACCCAACAAGCATTTGGGGAAGTGCCTGTTCTCTCAACGCTGCTTGTTTGTCTTCTAGTTCTAATTGCAACCTTCACTGAAGACTGCAGGGGAGGGAACAGCAGCAAACAACGAACCTCTCAGCCAAGAGAGGAGTTTCAAGAGCAGGTGTGCTGAGGGTGGGTCTGGAGCAGGGGCCACAGTGAGAAGAGGAGAAATGAGGACAAATCTTTGGGAACCTTTGCTAGAAAGTCAGTGGGAGCGTGGCTCTGAGGTGAGCCTTATGTACTGCACGGTCCCTGCATCCTCAGAGGATGTAGCGGGAGGAGCATGTGCCTTCTCCCCCACTCCCTGAACAACCTTGCCTAGAACCTTGGTTTTCTAACCTCAAGCCACTTAGCACCAACTGGAGCTCCAGCCTGTATCTCTGACTGAGAATGTAGGGACCTGGCAACTGGGGTGTGAGCAGCTCCCCAGGCGGTTGTAACGCTTTTCCATAGCAGCCCCGCCTGGTATATGTAGTGATGCATGAGCACAGCCACTTGCTTGCTCCACCTACTGCCCTCCTCTTTGCCATGTTGATTATGCTCTGCTTCTGGCTTCTGCACTGGAGGCAGCGGGCTTCTCTTCCCTGGAAACCTAGAGTGGCAGGTAGAGAGGGAGGATGTGAGCTGGTTGTCAGGAGGGCACTAACATGAGCAGCAGGCTTGTCTACTCATTCAGCACCTCCTGAGCCCCAGGTGCCTGGCATGAGTTCTGAGTGTGTCAACTGAGTAAGCCGTAGCATGCCCCTCTCCCATTGGCCATTGCATGCTCTTCTGTGGGCTTAGAAGCTCTTGCCCCAACTCCTCACTATCCATCCCTGTTGTATTTGGCTGGCTTTCACTCATCCTGTAGGTTGTACCTTAGACATCATCTTCTCTGAGAAGTCTTCTGATCCCTCAGGCTGGGTTAGATCCTGTCCACCCCCAAAACACTCTGTGGCTAAATCTTTTAGCACTTACCATATTGTATCATTGCCCTGTCTGGAAACAGCTCTTGGAAAGCTGGGGCCATGTCTTGATACATGTCTGTAGCCTCGTCAGTGTAAGTTCAGTGAATGAAAGACTGATGATGTTCTGTCCTGAAGGGCTCCCAATGTACCGGGGGAATGTTAGCCAATGTTTATTAAGACTTCACATCCTACACATTGTGCTAAATGCCTGACGTGGATTATCTCATCGAGTCTTCCCAACAATCCTTTGAAGCAGATATTGTTTCCTATTTTATAGGTGATAAAACAGGCACAGAGACGTTAAATACTTGTCCGATGTCCCATTCCTTCTAGACGATGGAGCCAGTTGCTGTGATGGGAATGTTTACGGGTGACGGGACGGAGGAGAGGGCCACTGTTTGTTACTTTCCACATCTCTTGCCCAGTTCTCAAAATAGCCCTGTGGGAGTCGTGTTACCTGGAACCTAAGAATTCAGAGAAAGTTGGTGATTTGTCGAAGGGCATACCTAGGAAGTAGTGGAGACAGGATTCAAACCCTGTGACCATTCCTAAGCAGACAGACCCTGAAGAGAGGATCTTTGGGTATTGTAATGCCAAGGCAGGAACTGTGTCTGCCTGTGGCCTCTCCCACCTTACTGGGAAGATACTGAATAAACCACAACAGGGAGCCCAGCTAATGGGGATGCAGTTGGTAGCTAGAATGTCCTTACAGATATCAGGGGTCACTGTCAAAGCACATTCTTTGTATTGGGACTAATTGTTAGTTACCCTAAGTCTTCCAATCCATCACCTCCTTGGCTAGGGCAGATTTTGTGCAATAAAATGACAGGCTAAAAAAGTTTGTGAGTGTGGCCAAAGCAAATGTAGTATAGGGTTGGGCCAGTGCTGGTTAGGGAAATTCAGCTGTAACTTATGGGATTTCAGGAACCCAATCTTAGTCTGTAATTCATTTTCATAAAAAATGAGTATGATATCACTGCCCTAATTCTCATTTCTTTAAATGGATGCTAAGAGCATTTAAGTGAAAGTTAAAGCAATGCCAAATTCACAGGCTAAGTTTAGAGTAATTCCTGTGACCGTTGCAAATGGAGTTGGAGTTAAAAAGGGTGAAGGGAAGACTCCGGAAGGAGGACAGACAATCTATGCTACAAGTGAAAGCTTATTTATCTGGAAGTCTGGCTTGCCGATATTCCATTTCTCTGGAACCTAGCCCTGAAATCTCTGAACTGAGCAGTAAGTGAAAAAGGCTTCCAGGTTCTGGAAAAGAAAGTCACACAGCCCATACGCCAAGGTCGGGCCCTGTCCCCATAGGTACATAGCAAAGTTTTTTGTGCTATCTCACGTGTAGTTCACAGTTAACACGCAAGCATATATATTTGTTTTCACAGCTCCCAGCAGATTGTCCTAGATGCTTTCACTTCAGCCAGCTTCATGTATTCCAGGTACGATGCTAAATGTCATCACATACTTCATCCCTTTTACTCCTCCCCAAAATAGGCCTTGCTGCCCATATTGTACAGATGAGGAAACTAGTTCAGATAAGTGGTGTCCAGCTTGTAGGCTGCATATGTCTGGCATAGAGAGCTGCTATGCTGATCGATTTGCTAATGGTGCTGGGGGGCAGGTGATGGGGAGGGAAGCTGCTTTTTGGCCTCAGTTGACTTTAAGAAATGCACACTTTGAACCATTGGCGCTGCACCCAACCAGAAAAGTGTCATCCATCTATACAGACTGGTGAGGTTTTGTACATTTCTCCCAGAAAACCCTAAGGAAGGGGATTTGGGGCGAGGAGCCAAGAGGGGGGCTCAGAGTGAAGCTAAAAGAAAGGGGCAAGTTGGAGTGTAGCGATGAAGGGGCTGATAGCTCCTCCACCCAACCCTGTGATCTCTGTGGATCTCTGAGATAATACTCACCCGACTCAATTCCCCAGACCCACCCTGGCACGTACTATGTGTTCATTTCATGTGACTTGGTTTTTTGAGTTCTTATGACGTGTCGCTTTGTGGGGGTTGCTAAGTGTTTGGAATAGGAGCTAGTCTTTTTAATTCCCAACTGGTATTATGCATGTTGAAGGGAAGGACCATGCCTTAGACTTTCTTTTTCTCCACACAGTGTTTAGCACAAAAAGCATGGCTTTGATAGGACTGAGCTTCTTAGGATTCCCTGAAGCTTTCTTTACCTATATGAACAAAAATTAAAATTAAACACAACTGTATTTACGTATGAACAAAAACATTACAAGTGGTGTGTGTGTCTCAGCAAATTTTTTCTCCTCTCCGGGCCTCAGTTTTTCTATCAGTAAAATGAGGCCATTAGACTGGGGTTCTCAGAGGAACTTCTGGCTCCAAGCCCCTTTGGGTTCTAAGACTCCTCTCTGAGAATATTTTTTTCCCTATAAACTGTTATTTCACAGAACCTTGGTCTTTCCTCCCCTTCCAATGGCCGCTTTCCCACCCAGTCCTTGCCTACCAGCCAGGCACCTCCTGGCATGCTCTACCCACCTGTCTTTCTTTGCTGGCTCTGGAAGAGAAGGATCCTAGCCCCTCCTGGTTTTTCAGACAGAATCCTGATGAGTACAGATCCTGCCTCATTTGCATATTAGCACTGGTGCCCATCTGAACCCAGCTGTGTGCAGCGTAAGGTGAAATATAGCTTCCCCAGCCCGGCCATGGCTTCTCCCTGCGGCTCACCGAAAGCTGTGAGTGGGCCCATGCTGCATGTGCATAATCTCTGCTTTGGCTGTGGGTGGGCAGAGGGTGAGCTTACTTTCTTTTCAACTGTGTCTCTGTGTTTCTTTGGGTTTCCTTCAAGATTAGCAGGTTAGCTGGGCTAAACAGCTATTTGAAGTGACTTGGCCAGGCCCTGGACTGGCATCTCAGGATCTCTGGGACTTGAGTCTTGAACCCGAATCCACCCTCTTGCCCACCCACTCAGGACCATTGTGTGTCAGCAGCAACCTGTGGGAACCTGCCCAGGATCCCCTTCATCTCCTGCAGGATAAAGGTCTAGCTCATTACGTGGTATTGGTGTTGAAGGCCTGCTCCCTCTGCCCCTAGGCCCTCCATTACACCCACCTTCCAGCCCCCATACTTACCTGCCTGCTCCTAAACAAGCCAGGCATTCTTTTGCTCCTGAGCCTTTGCACTTTCGGTTTCTTCTGTCCTCTCTGGCTCTCCAGGGGCGGGAGGGCGGTGCAGAGCCCCCCTCTGTGTTCTTGTAGCCCAGTGTGTCTGCCTCTGGAACTCACATCTGTCCCCTCCCTGGGGCCCCAGTTCAGTGCCTGCAAACAGTGCATGCAAAGAGAAGAAGGCCCAGGGCCAACATGCCTTTAATCCCCTTTGTCGAGAACTTCAGTTTTAAAAACTTGCTGAATCTTGCCACAGCTGTATTTTGCAGAGACTTGAGATTAGGAAGAAAGGCCAGTTTTCGGGGATCGTCGTGGCACCTTTAATGGAAGCAATTAAGAGGAGAGCTAGTGCAGGTTTTTATTGCTATTGCTGCTGCCGCCACTGAAGGCTCTCTCAGGAGGAAGCCTCTCATATCCCCCTGTGGAAATGAAGAGGAAGTTGGGCTGCCTGTCAGCCAGGCTGGCTTTGTCACAGTGGGTGCTGTGGCTGGCTGCCCCTGTAGAACCCCCACCTCTGCCTCCTAGCCCTCCATCTGCCCCTGCCGGGTCTCCTAGGTGCCCACTCTCTCCTTCCACTCCTTGATCCGGATAGCTGGAAGAGCAGAGGGGCTAAATTGAGTTTATATAGCTTCCCCTGTATATATTTAGAGATAAGAAGTTCATTTAGGGATTAGGGGCTGCTTCTTGTCTATGCATCATTAAGCATACCACATCTGCTACTGAGCTAGCAATCAGCAGAATATTGAGAAAAGTTATAAAGAAATCTTTGTGTTGGTTCATTTTCATTCCCAACTCCCCATGTCCCGGCTCTAAGACTTTTATGAACAACGGTACAGAAAGAAGTGGAGCCGGGGCTGTTGAAGCCAAGCCTTGGGAGCTGGGACTGGATTCAGAAGTGAAAGTAATTCAACTTTAACCTGCCACCTTCACGTGGTATGTGAGCCTCCATGGGGGGCAGGAGGGACAGTGGTGTTGAGGAGAGAGGACAGTGGTGTTGAGTGATCTGAGGAAAAGCTGTGCATGCATTCTCCCACGGTGGCCATGCCAGGAGGGCATGTCACTTGGTCGAAAGCCAAGGGTCCTGTGGCAGTCCTGAGCACTGCTCTGTGGTCCGAGTCTGGAGGCCAGACTTAGGTACCATCTCCCTGGGTGATCTTGACCAAGCTACTTCTCTGTGGTCCTCAGTCTCTCAGTCTGTAAAATGAGGGCATCGGACTATGTGGTCTTGCTTTGTGAGTGGTTGAGAGGACTAGGGAGAAGGTGAGAAAGTGCTGCACAGAAAAGGTTCTTAGTAAATGGTGGTTTGGATGCTGCTGCTGTGGCAAGTGGCTCTCCCTGGTCCCTGCTGCTTCCCTGCTCAGCAGGTACCCCTGGGTTTGGCTTTCCCACCTTAGTGGCTGTGCTGGGAAAGCAATAGACACAGGTCTTTGGTTCTGGAGGCTCAGAGCTGAAAACTAGGTTCCCGTGGGCTCTTCCTAGAGCAGAGGTGGGTCTGCTCCCTCTCTGGCTCCTACACTAGACCCAGAGAACTGAGTCTTCTGCCCCTCTCCCTGGGAAACGCTGGTGAGCCTGGCCCCCAGGGCCCTCAGTCCCTTCCCAGGGCAGCTGTTCCACAGTGTGATATATTGCAGGTTAAACTGCAGGTGTCACTGTTAGCCCTGAAATGGGGGCTCAGCTGGGCCGACCCCTAGGCAGCCTACAAAGGAATCTTCCTAGTTTAGCAACTTGGCTGGCCAGGGAGCCCCCTTCTCTCCCACTACCCTCTCCCCAGCTTTAAGGAGGTTGCCCACCCCTAGATAAAGTAAAGATACTGATCTACCACCAACAGGCCCCAAAGCACTGTTTTCCAAGGTAAGCAAATGGTTCTCTCAATGCCTGCAGTTATGACAAATGCTCAAAACTCAGGCATCTGTGGGATCAGCATTTAACCTCGGCTGACCTCCCAGGAAAGAGGGGCACGTGGTAGGGCCCTGCAGAGGAAAGGTAGAAATGCTGATATGGGACCTGGTACCCAGCAGGGCTGACTGCTGGGGACCAGGGAGGCCGAGCACAGCCAGTGGTCACTGCAGGCTGGGCCGGCTGGGGGGCCCTGGGGCCTGGCCATGAAAGGAAGAAGCCAAGCAGTTTTGAGGGAAGGAGCAAGGGAGGAGAGACCTGAATAAACAAGGGTGTTCACACTCGGTTCCTTGAACCTCACATGGTGGCACCCGGCCCCCTTAGACACTGCCAACAATTTAGAGGTTCAGGAGTTATAGATGAGAAAGTCCCCCTCATAAAAGTGTACTTTTAAAAATTACCAGCGGGTGCTGTTTTTCCAGAGAATTTAACCCCAGAAACCATAGCCCCCTGGTTGTCCTATTCTGCTACTGGCTAACCCCAGAAACCATAGCCCCCTGGTTGTCCTATTCTGCTACTGGCCAAGAAATGCCTGCCACCACCAAACAACCCCAGGAACCCAGAGCACAGCGGGGGGGGGGGGGGGGGGGGGCAGGGACACAGACTATTTCGTGTGTGTGTGTGTGTGTGTGCGCGTGCGTGTGCGTGTGCGTGTGTGTGTGCGTGTGCGCGTGCGTGTGCGTGTGTAGCAGGGACACAGAAGAAAAACAAATTTTTGAATAAGAATGGTCCATGTTCCATGACCGGAGGGCAAATGCAAATGTCTGTTTTCAGACACAGACTGGTGAATTCTTATTAGGAGTTCGTGACTGCGCCTCCAAGCGGGACGCGTTACATATTCATAAGTGTGAGGGACCAGGCTGCCCACTTCAGGTGTGGCCTTCGCAGCACCCATGTCCCTTTTTAATCTCGGGGGAAGAAGAAGAAGGAAAAAAACCCATGACTAGCCACATTTGGTCTGTTTTCTTCAGTTGCTAAAGTGTTAAGGGAACAGGAGATAAAAAGATGCATGCAAAAAAAGAAGCAGCCGCGGCGATACTCCACAAAGATCTTTTTAGTGTCAACTTAAATGTACACAAATAGCGGATGATGATCTCTTTTATTGGACTAACATTTATCCAGTAATATCCACACACTTTTAAAACCATTGAGGCCTCCTCTTCAGGTGTTCATTTGAATAGAAATAGCTGAATGAGTGTTTTTATAATTGATCCCCTGAGAACTGAATGTCTAGTGCTGCATAACCAACATTTTCCCATTGCTGGGTTTTTTTTTTCCCCCCAAATTGCCACTCTGCAAAATTAGGATTTTGTACAGTTTTGATAAGAGAATTAACCTCCCACATGCCAAACTCCCTGAGTATAAGGGGCTCCCAAGGAGCTGGCCTATGCTGGCTCGGCTTTGACACCAGGCCACTTCTGGGGGCTTTGCTCCTTCTTGGTCTCAGCAAGAAAACCTCAGACATCTGGTGGAAGGTGGATCTGATGGAAGTGACTGGAGGCAAAGAGAGGGGAGGAGGTTTCCTCACACACACGGAGGTTCCTGGGCCCCAGTCCTGCGCTTCTGACTTTTCCTTTTGCTGAGACACCCAAACGGTCCACTGGCCTGATTTGGCTGTAGATACTTGGAGTTCTGGATCTTGAGGAAGACATGGAAAGATTTTTCTTTCCTCCCCTCAAGTGCTTCCTTTTAGTCTTCCCTCTAATCTTCAGGTTATAATCATAATACATGCTTATTATAGAAAATTCAAAAAATATGTAGAAGTATAAAATTGAAAAGAAATATTCCACCCCGAGTCCACCACCCAGGGATAAACACTGTGTATTTCCATCCAGTCTTTTTCTGTGTGTGTTTAAAAAAAAAAGAAAAGAAAAGAAAAGAAAATATATATATATGTGTGTGTATGAAATTGGGATCATACTGTGAACATATAGTTCTGTAACCTGTGTATTTTTTCCCATTTAATAGTATATACAAAGCATCTCCCATGTCTTTAAGCACCATTTGTCAGCATCAGTTTAGCTGGCTGCACATACAATCATCAAATGGCTGTAGTTGAATGAATTTAATTACCCCCCTATTGATGGATAGTTGGGTGGGGAACTTTCTCTTTTGACTGTGTAAAAAGGAAATGACAGTCTCTGGCCATTTTAAAGGGAGGCATACTTAAACTAGGGTAAGAAAGTTATTTAAGGAAAAATTCTCCGTTTGGGGCCTAGAAGTGATGGAAAGAGGTTTCTTGCAGAAGAAACTGACCAGTAAGTGCGTCTTCAGTAAGACAGTCCGCAGCGATCAGAGCTGGTGGGAAGTACTGGAGATGGCTGGCTGGGCTCGCTGTCACTCTTGGTCTATGCTGCCCTCAGCCTCCACGTGTTCTGTATTAGGCAGGCTACTTTCAGCTGCAGGTAACAGAAACCCCAACTCAACTAGCTTCAAAAGTGAGTACGCTGTATCACATGATTTCCTGACGTGGCAGCCCCAGGCTGGCCAATTCAGCAACTGCAACATTGCATATCGGCTCTTGGTGGCAAATTGGCTTCCCCAGTCCAGGCATGCCAATCAGGCACAATGAAGTCCAAAGGTAGAAAAGGGACTGTTTTTTCGAATGAATTTTTTTTTTTTTAAATCAGTAAGGACAATCTTTTCCAGAAGTCCAGGCTTCTTCCCCTATTCTACTCCCTTCCACTCTCATTGGCTAGAACCACCCATGCCTAAGCTAATCACTGGCAAGGAGAAGGGGACCCATTCCCTCCAGGCTGAGGCTGAGAGCTACCTTTCCGGTGCTTGGGATGTGCCCTCTTGCCCTTCCGGGCTTAGAACCTCTGGGCCCCAGCACCCCCACCTTCTCGAGGCTGCTTTTGGCTGTGGGAATTGACCTCTCTAATCTGCAGGTTCACCCAGACCCCAAGGCAGCCCTCACCAAGTTACCAGAGTGTTAATGGTCCCAGTCACATTGGGTCGTGGGGAGATATGGGTCCTGGGGTCCAATGTGAGACTTGGGCAGCCTTAGAGGTAGTCTTCCTAGATCCCACTGAGTGCCCTGGGAGCTTTTGTGACAGCCCTGCTTGGCAGGTCCCAAGAGGCTGCCTACTTGTCGCCAATCCCCTGGCCTACCCTTTGTGCTCAGCTCCCTGATTGCATGGTTCTGCCCTCTCAGTTCCATCCCTTCTACTTCCAGAAACAGTATATTGATTTTCCCACGGGAAACCTTCCTGAACAGGCAGCTCATTTGGGGGCCTCAGAGTGCTGGATGGCCAATCATGGCATCACATCCCCAGATCAATCTGATTGGTTGCTTGGGAGATGGGCATGTGGTCCAAAATTGGTCCAATAAGAGTTGATCTTGGGACATCTGCTGCAATTCATGGGATTGTAAGAGGTGTGCTTTCTTTCCCCTGGGATCTCCAAGATATAAGCATAGAGCTGGTAGGAGCCATCTCAACACCACAGAGGAGAGAGTCTGCCTGAGACTGAAGCCAATGCAGAGGAAAGCAGAGTTAGAAGATGGAGAGAGACCAGGTCTTGATGACATCAGTTGAACCCCTGGATCCAGCCATGCCTGAGGCAGTACTGAGACAGTTCTGAAATTATCATTTATGGAAACCAACAGTTTTCCGTTTCTCATAAACCAGTTTGAGTTGGGTTTTTGTTGCAACTGAAAAGACTCCTGACTAAATCACCTATCCAATAGGCTACTCTTCCCGAACCAGGGTCCCGTGGCCATGCATTGATAACCACCAATACTGTCTACATGCTGCAGCCATTGCACCCCTTCTGCCAAATTGGATCTATTCCCTGATGTTGTTCTTCCTTGTCAAGGAAAACCAGGCCCCCATGAGCCTGACTTTGCCACTTCCTTTGGGTGCTGAAGCTCAAACAGCTGGTCACCCCTCCTGGGGCCTCTTCCTCCAGTACACAGCTTCCATGCAGAAGGGCTGCTTCTCCAGTGCCTGTTGAATGGATCTAGTGTCCTCTTTTGGGAAAAAGTCAGGCAGAAACAGGAAAGGTATTTTTCCCTCTCTCTCTGCATCGACCCCTCCTAGGCTAGGCTTTCACAAATCTAGAGGTAGTTTCCTGATAATTCAGCTGAAAATTTTCTTGGCTCAGAGTCTGCTTCTTTGAGTTGCCCCCTCGAGCTCCTCTCATGACTCGGCTCCTTCCCGAGGCCCACGGACAGTGTGCATCTCTGCCCACATCACTGTTTAGCCAAGCTCGGCACATTTCCTGTGTTCATCCTTCTTCATAAATCATGCCTCCTGCCTGCTAATCACTGTGGACTCGTTTTGAGAGATGCTTTGCAATTTTCACTAGCTCTGCTGTCGAGAGGTCTCTGCTTCTTCTAGGCAGCAAGGGGCTTTCCCTTTAAAAGCCTGCATGTCCCATGTCCATGATGCTCACAGGGCCAGAAGGGAAAAGGAAATCGATGAAGCAGGCCTGGTGTGAGTTGGGGGTGGGGGAAAGTCTGCAGCAAAACAGGGCCTGTGACCTGCCCAGAGAGGCAGTCAGTTCTCAGGCCAGCCAATTCTCACTGTGTGAGAATCAGGTCCAGCATTTGTAGAGGTTACATTTCTAAAGGGAAGTTGAAAATTCCATGTTTTTATGTGAAATTTCCCATTAAAAAAAAAAAATTCTGGCAACAAAATAAAATAATTTAAATGCTGGGAAGACCAAAACTCTCTTGGATGACCAGTTTGTAACTTCTGGTGGGTTAATAAAGTGACAAGGCATCAGAGCACAAAGCACAGGATGGCCTCGTGGAGAGACACCAGGCTGGGAACCCAGAACCCAGAGGCCTGGGATCTGGTCCTAACCCGGACACTGTGTGACCTTGGGCAAATTATTGGGTCTCTAAAAATTTTTGGTTGTCTATATACATTTTCTTAACCCTTACAATAATCTCATAAGATGGACCTCATTATCTCCATTTTGCAGAATAGAAAACCCAGCTCAGGAGGCAGCTAGAAGGAGTGGAGCCTCTGCTCCTGGTGGTGGGCTGTTGGGGTCCCACAGGCCAACTTGCAGCTCTGAGCCTCTGCACTTTTCTGGGTTTTGGGGCAACCACCCTCTGGGTGAGGAAGAGCCTGATTGTCTATAGGAGCCTAGGCTGGTTGCAGAGTCCACACCCTCTGGGTCACAGGCAGCTTTTCTTCCTCTGGACTTGAGGTTTTCTCCCCTCCCTGCCCTCCCCTCTCTATGCTCAGCGTATTTTCTTCCGGTAGCCCCATTTTTTTTGCCATGTTCCTGGTTCTGGGTGATGTTTCAAACACTATTGGCACTGGGTTAGTAATTTCATTATTTAATTCGGAAAATCTCTAAGAGGAATATTGTGTATAAACATTTCTTCCCTATGAGCTTCTTTGCCCTGCGACTGGAACTGTAAGGGCACAGTCTTCATCGCCTTCCAATTTTCAGTGCTCTTTCCTTCACCTAAGGTCACGGTTCCTGAAAAGAGGGAGACTCAGAAGCTTGGGCATTTAGACCAATTAGCTCTTGGCACTGGCTTCTTGCTCATTTTTGTTCCATTAGTAGTGCTTAATAGTGAAAACAGTGACACATTGGCGTGTCCCCTTGCTTGTCCAAGGCCACACACTCTGAGAAGATCACTACAATTTTCAAGAGGCTTTAAGCTTTTATATTGTCCTTATAAAACAGAAAAGGGCAAGCGAGCTACCTGTATGATCCAATTTTACAGATGGAAAACAGAGGCCCAGCCAGCTTACGTAACTTGATCAGTAAACGCACATAGCAAAAAAATAGGTAAAACTTATTTGGCCCCAATTTTTGATCTTCAGGTGATGTCTCGTCCCCCTGCCCCCACTCAACCCTGCCCCCACTTGTCTTTGTTGGGGCATATTAACTAATTTGGACTTAGAAGCAGAACTTGCATTTTCCTAGAAATTGTTATCTAGCACGTGCTTTTTGTTCTGTCTCTCTCTGTTATCTCTTCTTCGGGAGTGGTTATTTGATTACTGGAATATACAAACCAGAGTGGGCCAGGACAGGGAAGACATCTGTTTGGTGATAGAGCTGGTTTGATTTGTCGTGAGACTTTGGAAGTTTTTCCTACTCTGGGGTTAGGATTCCCCATCTCCAAAATATGGTGGGGGCGGGGGGCAGGGAGCTGGAGAAGGCTAGCCCAAGTCACAGGAGGCAAATCGGCCACGTATAGGAAATTGGTTTACAGTTAAATTTGAATCAGTTGCCAACCCCCCCCCCCCTTTTTTTTTTTTTTTTTGGTGGCTGGGTGGTACCAGGATCCAGAACTCTTGACCTTGGTGTTATAACACCCCACTGTAACTGAGCTAACCGGCCCACCATGCCAACCTTTCAATCAGGAAAAGTCACATAAAAGGCTGGATTTTTTTTTTTTTAATTTATTTTATTTTATTTATTTATTTATTTATTTATTTTGTCCTATTTTTGTGACCGCAGCTCAGTCAGTGAGCGAACTGGCCATCCCTATATAGGATCCGAACCCGCAGTGGGAGCGCTGCTGCGCTCCCAGCCCCGCACTCTCCCGAGTGAGCCACGGGGTCGGCCCAAAAGGCTGGATTTTGAAGAATAATATCCTCCCCTCTACACGCCTGTCCTTGCCTGGCAATTACAGCTTAACCATTAGGCTGGACATGGGCATTTCCACTCGCCACCACCCCTACCTGCCACCCTCCCCCCCCGCCCCGCAGTGACACTTCCTGCCTGGTCCTGTAGGCCCAGGATTTGAGACCCTCAACTCAGTGGCCTCCAAGGGTCCAGCAGCCAGCCCACGGGGTCTCATGCTACCTTCACTAGAAAGCAGCTGACTGGTTTTTCCCAGTATGACTGGTTTTTCCCAGGCATACACAGGTATGCCTCAGTTTAAGAAAACCTGATGTATATTTTTTATTATTATGGAAACTCTAAAGGATAAGGACTCTTTGTAAGCACAGCTATATCATTATCACACTCCTTCCAAAATAACAGTAATTCCTTAATCATCCAAGTCAATTTCAGTGTCAACTCACACCAGCGATAAAAGGATGCCCATCTTGCTTGTCCTCAGGAAGGGCCAGCAGCTCCCTGGTTTTGGAATCAGAAGACTTGGGCTTTGGTCTTGACTTCCTTCCTGTTTTTGTTGTCGTTATGACCTGGAGCTGGCCACTAAATCTCCGAGCTTCAGTTTCCTCATCTGGGACATAGGAATAATCCTGAAATTTGTCTACTTCAAAAGATTCCTGTGGTGATCAAGTGAGAAGGCATCTATGCAAAGTATCGTGTCAATTTACAAACAGTGTTTGTAATAGAGAAAAAGCAGGATAAGCGCGGAGCGACGTGCAGCTGTTTTAGCCCCCACTGCTGAAGCTGGATAGTAAGTAAGGTAAGGATGAGATGAGCCCTTCGCATGCATGCACAGTAGTAATAAATGGTCAGCACATAAGCCCTCACTGTGTGCCTGTCCCCATCCTAAGCACTTCACATCTTGAGCTCATTTAAGGCTCGCCACACCTATGAGGTGGGGACCACTATGATCCTCATTTTCCAGATAAGGAAACTGAGGCACCTGCAGGGTGAGTGACTTGCCCAAGGTCACACAGCTAGTAAAGAGCAGAGACAAAACTCCACCCCAGGCCTGCCGGCTGTGGGATCGGTTCTCAGTCACTGCAGACGTCCCCTCGGGGCTTGGCCTCCCTCTTGGGGCTTGGCTCAAGCCCCCTGCCAGGGCTCGTCTGACCTCAAGGACGGCCCGCGCTTGCTCTCAGCTCCACCCAGGATGCTGCTTAACAGGAGTCAGTGACAGCAGTAGAGACTGTGTCTCCCTCTGTCCCTCCGCTGTGAGATGAACATGGTTATAACCACGCAAAACTGGCTGTGTGCGGTACAGAGGAAACGCCATTCGTTGTTCCCTGTTTCAATTTTTATTTGCTAGCGTCCCCTGGTGGGAGAAGCCGCCCAGGACTCCCGTCCAATTCTGTTGATGCTTTTTTTTTTTTTCCCTAAAAGATGACCAGTAAGGGGATCTTAACCCTTGGCTTGATGTTGTTGTCACCATGCTCTCCCAAGTGAGCTAAGCGGCCATCCCTATGTAGGGATCTGAACCCGTGGCCCTGGTGTTATCAGCACCACACTCTCCCAAGTGAGCCACAGGCCGGCCCTTCTGTTGAGGCTTTGATCCTGATGGCTCTTATGCAGCCAGGCCCTGGCGGGCCCCCATGCCAATCCTGGTCCACCTCATGTCCTCCCAGCGCCTGATTTCTCTTGATTTCTGCAGCTGAGTCACAGCAGTTTAGACACTGGACTCTTCCCTTGCTCTGGGTTTGCCCGGACTCGGAGGGTGGAGCAGAAAGAGCAGAGGGGCCTGTGGGAGCCATGGGGGAAACTGACGAGCTCCAGAGGTAGAGGCAAGAATGGGTTAATGATCCCTTCATTCTCTAGACCAGCCTTGGACCCTGCAGCATCCTGCCCAGAGGTGACCCCCACCCCCTTAGATGCCAGCCAGAGCTGCAGAACGTTCACCACCCTGAGAGGACCCACATATAGACGTGACCTCCTTTCCCCAATGGCCTTGCAAACCTCACCTCACATGCTTGTCTGGTGGCCACTGGATTTCATACCCCCAGCTCTTAGGACAGCTTATCTGAATTGATCTGCCAGTGCAGCCCCCTCCTGGCTTGTGGGGTTCTTCTGTGGTGTTAGAATAATTGAAAGAACAGCGCTCCCTGCTTGAGGGCGCCCTCCCATGCCGGTGGAGCTCCCTTTTGGAGTAATTTCAAAGTTTCAGGTTTTGGAAGATGGAGCACTGAGTTTGGGGGTAGAGAAGTGAAGGGGTTGAGTTGCTTTAAGAAAATAGGAGGCAGGCATTTCTAATAATCCTGAGAGGTTGGGAGCAGAGGCAGAGGGAAAAGAGCAGAGCAGAAGAGGAGAAAATTGCAGGGGAGGACTGTGAGGTGCTGGCCTTGGGCACGGAATTTAAGGGGTGCCCCAAATCTCAATAATCAAGAGAAATAGCATTTTAATGGCATGCTTTAACTCAAAATTAATGAAAAAAAAATCCATGGTGAACAAAATATCAAAATTTTAAATAAAGACAGGATCAGTCTCACTGATTTCTCATTTTGCCTCAGGTGCACTTGATCCTGTCTTTATTTAAAATTTTGATATTTTGTTCATCATGGATTTTCTCCCATTACTTTTTGCGTTAAGATACTATTTATCTTTATTTTTGGTGCCCAAGGCGAATGTGCCTCATCTGGGTCCCAGCGCTGGGAGCACACAGTGGGTGTTACCACAGATCTCTAGCTGTTTCTTCAGTGCGATGGGATTCCCTGCAGCCCCCTGACTTCAGTAAAATCCCTCCCATACACAAAGGCCTCACGTGAGCATTTTCTTGTGGAAATTAAGGGAAAATGCTGCTTTCAACACCTGCAAAATTTGCAAGAGGAGCAAAGACAGGCCATGGGAGATGACCCCGGGACTAAGCCATTCAGTGAACTGGGGAGGTGGGGACAGAGGTGGCCTTGTACCTTCCTCAGGCAGGGACATAGGAGCCCACACTGCATAGTGCGAAGAGTGCAGCCTCAGAAGCCCGCAGACCTGAGTTTGAGTTCCAGCTCTGCTCCCAGGGACCGGTTACTTCTTTGAGGTGCAGTCTTCTCATCTGCAAAATGGGAGAACAGCTTTCTCCCTGGTTGCTGGGAAGACAAAATGAGATCCTGATTCAGAGTGTGCTATTCGCATTGGGCACTTAATGCATGCAGGCCTGTTCCTGTTCCCCTCCCTTCTGCACTCCCTCGCTGCCTTCTCTGTGTGGTCCTCCATCCCCAAGGCAGTGCTTTTCTGATTTAAGACTTGGCCTCTCTGCATCCCATTTTATAGTTACTCTTGATTTGAGTGAGCATATCTCAAACATCAGTGTAGATGAAAGGGTGTAGTTGAAAATTTAGACCAGGAGCAGATCCAGGTTTTTGGAGTCTGGACCTTATACAATTTGGGGTACTCTCTCACAAAACTGTGAATTCCAAATTGATTGGGCTCAGGTCCTTGGAAGGTGCCTGGGCAGGTGAGGGGCCTGAAGATGAAGCATCATCAGCTTCTCAACAAATCCTCTTTGATTCATGTGTGTTAGAATTTCACGTGCAGTGAGCTGGGCTTGGGGACATTTGTGTTCCTGTGCCTAGACCCAATCCCTTCCTCCAACAGAGCCCTCCTTGGTGGCTTTCTGTAAGCCCCAGTACAGAGCCCGGGGAGGGGGAGGCCAATGGAGGTGGAGGGGGTGCCCCGGCCCCCTTCACTCAGGCCAAGGTTTGTCATTTCTGGGGTGAGCAGGGGCAAAAGCCCTACAGCTGACCAAGGCTGCTCTTGAAATCTGGCCGATGTCCTTTCAGAAGCCTCCATTACAAGTCATCTGCAGTGGGACTTTGAAGCTGCCCTGGCCTGTAGGCTGCAGCCAGGCAGCAGGGAGCTGGGGTCCAGGCTGTCCCCTGCCAGGCCCGCTTGAGCGTGCCCAGCTCAGGGATGAGGTTTCCTGCTCCAGCGCCTTCCTGGCCCCAACCATCCGCCTCCCTGATCATCTTGTCCCCCTCCCCCTCCATCTTCTCCCTTTTACCTTTCTCTTCCCCCTCTAGACTTCTCCCCCAGAGGGGTCTGCTAGAGACTACAGAACTCCCCTACCCCCCGCCCCATGCACACACAGGCCCAGCTGAGGCATTCTGGTGATGACGGAGCTGTCCAGTTGCCTGCAAAGGGCTGACAGCAGACACAGCCCTGGTCGGGCAGAGCAAGTCCCCGGCCAGCTGGTGAGGGGATGGGCCCGAGCCAGGTAATTATTGCCTGGTGCAGAGGTCGAAAGCCGCAGAGCGGCTGATGTACTAATGAAACACAAATGGGACATCTGTGTTCGGGAGTTCAGCAAACCATGGAAAACCCAACTTTGCCAAGAGTTTATGTACTACCGAGAGCAGAATCACTCCTCCTAGCTAAGGGAGCAGTAAACACACCAGAAACCGTTTTTTCCCCTCTGCATCTCCACACGTTCTTTATCTGGAGGGTGTGGCAACTTTTTTGTCCCTGGGAAATCGTGGGAGCTGTAGGTGTGTTAGCACGCGAAGAGCCTTTCCCTGTGGCCTGAGAACCCCTGCGTCAGGGCTCAGGAAAAGGTGGCGAGGGTGTTTGCTTCCCCAAAGGACTCGGCTCATGACTTGGTCTGGGCAGATCAGGATGTTTGCCCTTCTCCAGCAGTGTCCATGTGCTGGGCATGAGGACCTTCTGAAGCAGAGCCGAGGGGACCGTGGCAGAGGACTGAGTCCTACATGTTTAAGAATACTAGGGGGTAGGGCCGGCCTGTGGCTCTCTTAGGAGAGTGCAGTGCTGATAACACCAAGGCCACAGGTTAGGATCCTATATAGGGATGGCCGGTTAGCTCACTGGCTGAGCGTGGTGCTGACAACACCAAGTCAAGGGTTAAGATCCTCTTACTGGTCATTTTTATATAGGATAAAAAAAAGAATACTAGGGGGATTCTCAGAAAGAGGATGGTGCTAAGAAGCCTGGGTTCTTTCGGGCCTGCTGTGCACTCCCTGTGCAAGTGCATACCTCCCGGCCTCAGAGTCCACGCCTGGAAAATAAGGTTGTGACCAAGGCCCCTGTCTCCATTCTGATTCTTTTGGTGGAAAGCAGCAGAATCTGGCTCTTACTCTCTTAACCCACAAAAGCGACTCTCCTGGCAATAGAATAGAATAGAAGGAGGAATAGAAGGAGGTGCAGGCTCAGGAAGAACAGGAACAGAGCAGCCACAGGGACCAGGGCAGCAGGAGGTCCTGCCCTTACTTGAGTCAACCCCAGTACCCCCTGCCCCAAGTCCTGGTATCACTGTGTGTCACTTCCCCAATTTTGGGCTGGGGGCAGACTCTTCAGCTCAGTCACTTGGGTGTCTTTCCCGGGAGTGGAGTGTCTACTCAGGGTCTGTCTCTGTATCAGAGGCTACTTCTGGAGAGGGGAACCGCAGGGAGTCAGCTGGCCATGAAGTGACTACTGCAGCACTGCAGTGTGCAATTGTGAATGGGGTGTGCCTGTCCTCCTAGGGTCTGAAGCCAGGACAGGCCGGGGTCCTGACCCCCTGCTCTGACCTGACTCCTTGCTCCTGACTCTGTGCCTCACTCCCAGCCCCTCCCTCACCTTGGGGACCCATGCTTGAGCAGGGGACCAATGCTTTTGAGAGCACACCTTGACCATGGTCCACATTTGCCCTTGGGACGCTGCTGCTTCCGTAACCATGATGACCAACATGTACTGGGTGCCTAGCCCTAGAGCCTCCCAGATTGTTTGTTGGGTGCTGAGGGCAGAATTGGGGCTTTAGCTGGCACACAGGGATGGAGGATGGGTTTCCTGAGGCTAAGGCTGGGCTGTGCAACCCTACCCGGCTGTTGGGGCTGAGAGCCAGACCACATGGAAATCCACTCTGCCAGCTGAGGCTGTCACTGCAGCGATGCCTGTGCAATGCTGGTCCTAGAGGGCCAGAGAGTGACCACAGTGAGGGGCATGGGGCCAAGAGTGTGCTGTTGGGGGGTGGCTCAGAGCAGAAGCAGGTCAGGGGCAAGGAGAGTGGAGGGTCCCTGGTGGCCTGGCAGGGCCTTCCTGGATATGGTGTCCTCCCTCCCAACTCCCCTAACTCCTATACCAGTCAGTCGCATCCCTAGGCAGGAGGAGGGGGATTCATGGAGAGCATCTTAGGTGTTTTCTAGGACAACAACTTTAGCAGACCCAGCATGTGACTGGAGGCCCAGGGTGATGGGCAGCAAGCTCGCCAAAGGGTGCTGCTTTCCGGGCTGATGCGAGCCCGTGGCTCTTGGGTGTACAACACCAAGGACAGGATTGTGCATCTTTCCTATTCCAGGTTTTACCAGTTTCATCACTATTTTCTCAGTGTCATTAGGCAATGCTAAGAGTGCTTCCTTGCAAGTAGATGAGAATGTTCACACTCAAAGCTCTTGTGTAAGCAGGTGTGGCAGGCAGTCTTGTTGCTTGCTCCAAATCCATTCTTCTTCCTTCCCTGCTGGTGGATTCTGATTTGTTCAGGGTCCCCCTTCATCCCGCTGGTTGAGGCTTTGGGAGAGCTGGCTCCACCTCCAGCTGCAGAGAGTGAATTGTGCTTGTATGAGGTTTCCATTCCCCTTGACCTTGAATCTGGTCATCCAACTTACTGGTCAGGAGTTGGCCCCACCTCGGGGTCTTCAGTATGTGACGTAGTAAAACCCCTCATCGTTTAAACCTCTTTGAGTTTGTGTTTCTGTTACTTGTAGCCCAAAGCATCCCAGCTGATCCCACATGTGATGAATAACTTTCTGCTTTTATGGGAGATTGACTCTATCTGCATGAAACCCTGCACAGGTTATAAACAGGTCCATGGATGCTATGACATTAGATCCTCACAACAGCCCTGAAGCAGGGAGGGGGGACATCAGCTCCGTGTCTCAGATGAGGGCAGCTAAGGACCCTCTAGAACTAGAACTCAAACTCAGAAGGGAGGGATTGGAGGGCAGCAGACGAAAGTGCAGGGTCGTCCCATGACCTGACAGCTGACAGTAAAACTGAAGCTGCACTTGAGTTGGACAAAACCACACTGGTCTGTGCAATACCAGCGGGTGCAGCATGGCCCAGCACTGGGAGGGGCAGGGATGGTGCCCTTAATAATAATAATAACCACCCAGCATTTATTAGCTGCTTGCTCTGTACCAAACACAACGTATGATCTCACTTAATCCCTACAGAATCTCTAGAAGGTTGTTCTTTATTATTAACCTTCTCAGATGAGGAAACTGAGACACAGAAATGTAAATGGGGGCATCTGAATAGGATCTCAGTTCCATCAGAGATTTTAATCATTGTGCTAAACAAACACGGTGACCTGTCCATTCAGAAGGTAAGCAAATGCTGGAATGGAGCTCTTGCCTTAGCCGAAGAGGGAGAGGCAACATGTTGATTCACTGTTGAGTGGGCACCTCCTCCAGGTGGCACTCCAGACCCTGCACTGTGAGCTGCTCATGGTGGGACCTTGTCTCAATTGCTCCAGCCCCCCGGAGCCTGGCACAGTGCCTGGCACACAGGAGGTGCTCCACTGGTGTTTGTTAAATGAATGAATGAATAAGCAACTGTATTTGTGGCTGGACTATGCTGAGCAGTTGTTTAGAATGAGAAAATTCATTGTGGACCCACAGGGGCCTTAGAGTAGAGGCCTGTCATAAAACAAATGTAGAAACAGGATCAGAGAAGGTCTAAGATCATGCAGTGAGTTGGGAAAGAGTCAGGACTAGAATTTGGGTCTCCTGACAGCTTTCCAGTCCAGTCCAGGGGTCCTTCATGTTTTATTTGCAGGAACCACCACATGGTCAGGAGCCATGTGGTCAGGAGAAGGAAGTGGTGGGCGTGCGTGTCTGCGGGGAAGGGAGTAGAAGAGGGGAGGAGAAAGCATGAGCAAGTCCTCCATGTGAGAGAGAGGAAGCTGCCAGGAGCTGTGCCCCCCCCACCCCCATTCTCCAGGCCAACTCAAGAGAGTGGCCATGCTAGAGGAGTTGTTGTCGGTGGCTAGCCTCTCGGGCTGGTGTGCTGACAGCATGTCAGGGAAGAGGAGCAAACCCAAAGTAAGGGACTTGGGGTTGCATCTGGAGCAAAGAGATGTCCACAGTCTTGCCCTTGAGTTGAGAGAGGGTGGCTAGGACAGTGGTTCCTGGGAGTTTCCCTGGCCCAGGAGCCCGCTGTCACCCATCTGAGCTGGCAGGCCCAATGTGAAAGGCTCTGTGGGGCTTGACTTTGTACTGCCAGCAATGAACTTTGCACAAAAGTGCTCTGTAGGCAGAAAGAGGAGTAGCAAAAAGGCTTTCATGTGCTATTTCAGGATTGCTGGCCCTGAACATTTATCACTTACTGATGCATATAATTTGCCTGATGACTCAGTTTCATATATTTTAGTTTCCAAAGATAAACAGTTTTTGCATATTTCCTGCAAATGGGGGTTATATTTAATAATCTCTCGGCGGGAGTGTTAGATGCTGAGGACAGAGAGTTAGAGGAAGGCAGAGGCGTTAGGACAACTTGGGCACAGTGGTCTGGGGTCTTGGCACATACTTAAAATTTGGGCAGGAGGTGGCTTCAGCTTGCAAGACCTATGGGAAGAGGTCCAGAGGGCTGGCACAAAGATGGAGTTGATTTAAGAGGTGGCTGAATTGAATGAGTACAGGCGTTGGTGCCTGTTTTTGAGGTCCAAGTGGTTGTCAGGGCAAATCTGGGCTGGACATCAGGGTGGAACATTAGGGTTTTCAGGCAGAGAGGGCTCACCTACTGTCCACACATTCCATACCTGGCCCTGGCTGGCCTGCTCATCAGCCCTCCTCACAAGCAGGTCAGCCCAAGTGCAGTGACATGTTTTCCTACCTTTCTTCCCCTTTAGACAGTCAGAACCTTGAGTTGGCACATGAGGAGATGGTATGGAAACCCTAGAAAGTAATACAGTCAACAATGTGGGCAACTGTGGGTTCCAGTTTCAGTTCTGTGACTGATTTGGGAGCGACTTTGAATGGAAAGTTTAATCTTTTTGAATCTTGGTGGTAACATCTACCTTGCAGAGTTTCTCAAAAGTTGGGATGATATAGCACACGTAAAAGCACCTAGCATGATGCCTGGCGTGTAGTAGATGCTCGGTAAATGCTTCTCCCCTGAAATGTGTTAGATACTCAGAGTGATTAGAAGTACGTGCCATAGGTTTCTATCCTGATGGAATTTCTGTCTAATTGAGGGGGCAAAACACACCCTCAGGGAAGTTAAGCTGTAATAGCCCAAGAGAGGGTTGGATTCAATTGTGATACTCATTAAGACTCTTTGGGTGGCAAGTGACAGAAACCCAACTCAAATAACTTGACTGGATTCTTATAACTGAACAGACCAAGGGCAATTGGCTTCTGCCACAACTGGCTTCAGGGGCCCAGCTGGTCTTGTGCTTGCTGGATCTAAGAGGGCTCTGTCCCCTGTGGTGCCAAGACAGCTTCCAGAGGCTTCATGCTCACATCTACCTTCTCAGAAGCACCAATGGGAACAAATTCTCTTTCCCTTAAGCCCAAATGAGAGGCTTAGAAATGAATCTCATTAAGTCAGTTGGCCTGGCCTGGATCACGTGCAAATCCTTGAACCAACACCTATGGCCAGGAGGTTACCAGTTGAAGTGGGTATAGATTATATTATTGCTCTCAACTCTGCATTCTCCTTTTCTGTGAGAGATGCACATCTCCTCTCATCCCGCATGACTTGCAGTCCTCCTGTGGGTGGCGTTTGCCTCCCCCTGCCACTGGCCTTGAGCTTGGCACGGGACTCGCTCTGGCCAACGGCGTGTGAGCAGATGTGTACGCCATGTCTGAGTGCAAACTTTGACATTATGGATTTCTGTCAGCTCTCTTCCTCTTTTCTTCCTCCAGAAGGGACTGTCCCAAACAGAGGCTGCTCCTTCAACCTGTACCTAAATATGAGGAAGACACATGCAACAGAGCTGCAGCTAACCTGAAGTCTATGTAAAATATGTGCAAGAGATGAATGTTTGTAAGTCACCAAGATGTGGGGATCACCTGCTGCTGCAGCACCTCCAGTGAAAGCTGACCGATACCAAAAGGGAGTGGGCGCTGGGCAGGCGGAAACAACACGTGCCCCAGAGAAGTTGTGGGCGATAGAAACCCAAAGCTCTGGGAATTCAGAGAGGAGGCCCCCATGCCTGGCTTACGGCTTGAGAAAAGAGTTGGTGGCCCATCACTTTTGGTGAATTTATTGAACTTGCTGAGGCAGCAAAATATCTGATTCTCTGGGCCATTACTCTACAGGTCAGATTGCGAGTCCTGTCCCCGATTCAGTGTTCCTTGAGGGTTTCCTTTCCACACAGTCCTGATCATATTACCTCCTTGCTTAGAATCCCTCAGTAGGTCCCCACTGCCCCAGGATAAAGTCTAGACCCCCAAGCACGGCCCGCATGGCCCACCTTGACCTGTCCCAAGTCCGGTCATTGTGTGTGCTAGTAAACAGAAATACGCATTTCCTGAGGTCCACGTCTCCACTGTGGCTACCCTCACTACCTGCCGTCACCCTCAGCTGAATTGTGGCTGTAACCTCCTGTCTGTTTCCAGTCACCTCCCCTCCAATTCACTGTCCACCAGTAACTCCTGTGATGTCTTCTAAAATGTACATCAAGTCTCATTGCCACCCGTGGCATACTGTCACGTGTACAATAAAAGCCAAGCTCCTTGTTGAGGCAGCTGGTATTTTATGGAACTGACCACAACCATATCTCCCATCCCCCATGCTCTTACAGTGTGACCCTGACACTCCTCCCATGGGCGGAGAGGGATCTATGTCCCCTCCCCTCGAATGTGGGTGAACTTGGGACTGGTGGAAAAGACACTTCTTCTGAGGCTAGATAGTAGCGGATGACACAGCTTCTGCCTGGCTTTCCTGGGACACTCACTCCTGGAAACCATTCACCAGCCTGGGAGAAACCCTGAGCAGTGTGTGGACAGGCCCATGGGAAATGGAACGTAGGGCTCAGGCCTACAGCCGGAGCCACCCGTGGGAATGAACCATCTTGGATGTGAACTCTCCAGCCCTCGGTCCAGCTGCCCCAGCGGACACCATGTGGCTAAGCAGCGGACACTATTGGCTAAGCAGTCTTACAGACAACAGGTGACATCAGGAAGCAAAAAGAAGGGGAGAGAAGTGGCCGGAGGTTGGAAATAACACTTCCTATGCTCTTGCTATATGCCTGGCAGCTTGAACACAAGATGCCTTTCTTACGAGGGAAACTGAGGCTCCAAGAAGCCAGTTCTTTTATTTGTGACCACCTAGCTGGTGAGGTGATGCCAGAGACTGCAATGATAAAGAGAGAGACACCCGTGGGTGAAGCCCTGTGCCCAAGGAGGCTCCCCTGCCCCCAGCCCTGAGCCTGCAGCATGCTGCCTGTTGTGTTGTCTGTCACAGCGTCGACTATAACATCTTCATATATGTTTTCTTCTGACTATAAAGTCAATATGGGTCTATTGCGGAAAATTTGGAAAGTACAAAATGACAGAGAATAGAATACTGGATAGCTCCTGTTACCATTGTGGTGAATTTGTGCTGTGAATGCATCTCTTTGCTTTTCTTGGTTCTGTGTTTCAGGTGATTTCCTGAACTTTGCCTTGTTATCTGTCTATTGAGTTTAAAATTCCTTCACTCATATTTTTTGCTACTTAGGCTCTTTTCTTACTCTGGTTATTCCTTTCGTTGTTGGTGTTGTTTTACTACATCCATTTTTATTTAACAGATGCAGTATTTTCTATTATTTCTGTTGCTGTGTCCTTAGAATTCTTTTTTCCCCTTCGGAGTCTTTTTCTACCTTTCGTTGAAGACTTTTCTCCAGTTTTGGTGATCATGCCTGGTGATCCTTGTCTACCACATTTAAGAGTGAGGCACTAAAAAGCTATGTAGGAGCCCTGGGTGCAGGAGCAGGGCCTATGGCTCAGTAGTCGTGAGACGATGCTTTGCTGACAATCTGGTCGTTTTCTTGGGGGATCCCCCATATGTCAGTATCTGTAGATCTTTCATCTTGGGTTGTTTCCTCCAAGGGGAATCTCCTAATCTCCTACTAGGGGTGTAAGTGTATGAGGAGGGGAAGGTGGCCTGTAAACCTGGCTGGCAAGATTCTAAACCAAGTGAGAAAAGGAGGTTAAGGGTTGCACCGTATTCTCTGTGTAGACTTTCTCTCCCCGCTCCCCCCACTTTTAGTAGAGTCTTCACTGTGCCTGGGGTTGTTGAATATACAATCAAGTTCGTTTTCACCACAGAGTGAAATTTATTCCGGTATTCCACTGGGGTGGGAGGAGCACAGTGCTGGGATGGGGGAAGAAACGTGGTGGCAGGGTGACCAACTCATCCTGGTTTGCCTGGGACTGTCCCAGTTTTAACAACCAAAGTCCTGCATCCCCGAAACCCTTCAGTCTCAGGCAAACTGGGACAGTTGGTCATCCTATCTGGTGGTCTCGCTGCTCCTTCTGCCAACTTTCCACCAATCCTCCCATCTTCAGCCCCACCCCAACCTCCAGCCTTCAGATGTCCTTGGTCCTTCTGGCTCCTGAGCCTTTCTGGAATTGTGTGTGTGTCGGGTGGGGAGAGCTGGCTGGCTTCTTGCTGCCCACCCTCCTCACTACTCCTTGAAATCAATTAAGTTGTAGCTCTGGTGTCTGCTAAGTCAATTACCATTCATCCATCAACTGTCTATCTTCCAAAATTTTGTTGACATCTCTCATCTGCTGGGTTCTTTGTTCCTGTGGGTTGATAGCTCTTTTGTTCTGTTACCATCTCTTAGGTGGGCTCTCTGAACCCAGAGCAAAGGCAAGTGTTCTATCCTTCCTGCTTAACTGCAGTCCTCACCATGTTTTAATTTTAGCCACTATCAGTTGGACTCCCTGCTCCGAGGTTGACACTTGCATCTTCTCCCATCCCCACATCCAGTTCTGAGTACTTTATAATACTGTCTCCTCTAATACCATATGTGTGTGTGTGTGTGTGTATATATATATATATAATTTTTTTTTTTTTTTTTTTTTTACTGTCTGGTACAGGGATCAAGCCCTGGACGTTGGTGTTATCAGCGCCACACTCTAACCAATGGAGCTAACCGGCCAGCCTTAAAACCATAACTCTCTCAGTCAAATTTTCGTTCTGTAGTTACATGGAACAAATCCCTGACCCTCGTGTTTTTGCCATACTTCTTCCTTTCACGATTCTTAATTAAACTGGCTGATTTCAATGACGGTCATTTTTTTGTGGGCCTTGGTGCTGTATTCCCGGGATTGTTTACATTTGAGAACATCTCCTGTTATTACACTCAAATACCTGCTGTTATCGTTGTGCTCAAATACCTTTTCAGGTTCCAATTCTCCTGGTCACACTTTTATTACCATAGATATTGCCCTGATGCTTGCTGGTACTGGAGATGCCTGCAGAGGAGTCTTTGGCCAACTAGAGTTTTTTCTACTTGCTTTTTCCCTGCGGCCTTTAAAGAACTCATTTTTATCCTTGATGTTATGTACTTTAACCAGGCAATGTTTCAGTGTTCATGGCTCTGAATTAAGTTTTTCCGGAACACCATATGTGTATTGATCTGTTGAAAAAGTTATCCATTTAAGGGAAATCTTCCTATATTATTTTTTAAAATGCATCTCTGTTCCATTTGTTGGACTCTTTACTTCAGGGACACAAATTTCTTGTGTCGTATCATCTTCATCAGTTTTCTATTTTAACTTATCTCTAGTTCCTTTAATCTCTTTATTTCATCTGCACTCACTGATTTTCTCAACCTTTTCCATTATGTCCACAGTTTCAGTTTTAAGAATGTCTTCTGTTCCTTATTTGTAGCCATGTTTTGCTTTCATCTGTTCCCTTAGGTCTGAGGAATCTCCCTTTTCATCTCTTCCCATTGTTTTATTATCCTGTCTTTGTGCTCTTGTTTTGTTGGGTTACCATTCTCTTAGTTGTTCAAGAATGAGGGATGTCCTGCTCTGCCTTGAGTTTTGCTCTAGGCCAGCATCTTTGTTTCCCTCTGTCTCTGTCGCCTTTGTTCTGAGGATTGGCTGACTGAGTGCACAGCATTACTTTCAGCTCTGCCCAGACATCCTGTGCCAGGCTGGAATGGACCTGGGTGGGTATCTGTGGGAGTGTGGGTGACTTCCTGGCTCCTTTCCCATCACATTTGAGATCAATTTGTTTTGTCATCCAAGCTGCAGTCTGAGTGTGTTGAATTCTGTCCACTTTTCTACAACTGGGGGATGACCAGGGTGTGTGGGGGACAGTTCAGCTGAGGGGGGCATGGGGCCTGTGCTAGGATGCAGGTCTCTACTCCCTTGTCTGAGATTATGTGAAAGGTCCCCCACCAGAGTTTGCTTCCTTGGTTGTGGGGTGGAGCCCTTTCCATGAGGGCTTCAGATGGTTCCCCAGTTTGGTACAGTCCTGAGAACTCCTTCTGTTGACTTTTGGGGCCCCTTCTGACACTTTTTCTGATGGGCCATTATGGGTCAGAGCAGAAGGGAGTGGCATGTGGGTTCTTGGGGGTTGGGGGCCTAAAGAAAAGCCTGGGCAGTGACAGGAAGAGAGTCTAGGGGCTGGGCAGTTGGGTGCTTAGGCCCAAGGGTGATGTCCAGCTAAGCAAAGCACTGGCCAGGGTCCCTTCTGGTTATGACATGTATTCCATATACCCCCATTTGGGCCCCATCGCTGAGAATGGGTGGTCATGGGAGGTCAGTGGCCTGGCACATCCTGGGTCTGAGAGGAGAATTCTCGTAAGGGACATCATTTGAATGCTCAGGAGCTGTGGGGATGCAGAGGACCAGCCCCAGCCCATGGCAGGGGATGACATGCTGGCTGGGCAGTCTGAGCTCCAAGACCTGGCCCTCCCCAGGGTGCATGGCTCGACCACCTCATGGTGCTCTCAGACCTCATGTGCCACATCACCCATCCACCCTGTGAGGACACTGCTCTGGAGCCCTCAGACTTCTGTAAGCCCCAGGGGGCCATGGGCCATCAGGGGGCTGGAGGGAAAGGACTACCCAACCCCAGTCCCCTCGACCAGCCTGAGGACAGAGGAGAATGGTGACCCCAGGCATACCCCATTGCAGACCCCCACTTCCCAGAGTGAAGAGGGTTGGGGCAAATCCCCCCACTCCCCAGAAGGCAGGCCCTGGGCTTAGATGCTTCCTCCAGTGGGAATTGACTCCAGACCCTCAAAGTGACTGGGGTGCCCCTCTGCAGTCCTCCCCTGGCCCCTGTTTTTATCCCCTTCACAGCGCCCATCACTCTGGGCTGTAATTGCCTGTCAGTGGGTCTGTCTACACCTCACCCATGAGTTTTTTGAGTTCAGGCTCCATATCTCACTCACCCAGAGCCTGGCACATAGTAGGTGCTCACGAAATGTCTATGGAATGGGTAAACGATTTCACTCCACCCCCCCCCAACACACACACCCAAGATCACGTACACAGGGGCACACCTTTAGCCACTGAGCGATTTTAAGGCTAATAGGATTCATCCATAATTACATAGTTAAGTAAAATTTATGTTTGGTGGAATTAGCCAGGCTCCCTGAGGGCAGCGTAAACCAGAGAGATGCTTCGTTTCAAAGTCTCATCTCCCGTTTAAAATAGTTTGTCATTCTTTTGTGGCAATGGTTAAGAGCTCCTGGAGGCATGCGGATGCTTATTTACTGATCCACAGATGACGGATGGTATAGCCCTGCTTTGTTTGGAAGGGAAAACTTGAACAGCTTGTCTGCACCTCTCCACTCGGACATTAAATCAACATGGCTCTATTAGTGGCCTTGGGATGCCAGCTGAGCTGTCTCTGAGCCTGTCACCGTGATGTCTTCATCTGTAACCAGAGCAGACGTGAGCTCCTGGCAGCTTCAGGAGGTGACAACAAATCCAATTAGCTCCTCTCCACGGCGCCGCAGTACTACTGCGAAACGGCCTGACAGGGAGGGTGGCTGCGGTACCCCGCACAGTGGGACATGGGAAGCAGAGAGAGAGGGAAAGGGAGGAGGTGGAGGGGAGGGGAACAAAGGGACCGAGCCTGATGGTTGAGTGACTTTCTGCGCAAGTGGAAAGACCTCGTGCCAGGTCGGCCTGCAGTGGCCGCCCCTCCAGCCCTCGGGCCATCAGGAGCCCGGCTGACAGCAATTCCTGCTTTGAAGTCTTGCTTGTCTTTGACCATGGTTGTCTTGGGGGACAACTCTATGTCCCATTTCCCTACTCCTCTGCCCCCTTCCCGGTTTCTCTCCTTGTTCCTGTGCTACGTGCAGAGCCCAGAAAGCCCCGCGACTGTGGGTGCTGGTGGGAGGTGAATATTTGGTATTTCTCTTGGTGAAAGTTGGTGTCTCGGAGGTTAGGTGGGGCAGGGGTGGACTGTGAGGGTGCGGTGAAGTCCAAGTTCACAGCTGGAAGCGTCCTGTGGGCGTGGAGCAGGAGGAAGCTGCCCGGATGCTGAGACCAGGCCAGTTGCTGTGTGTTTAGAGACTGCAAGGGTGGGGAGGAGCAGGAGGAGGATGGCAAGAGGAGGAGGAGGAGGAAGAGGAGGAGCAGGAGGAGCAGGAGGAGGAGGAGGACAGCAGGAGGAGGAGCAGGAGGAGGACAGAAGGAGGAGGAGGAGGAGCAGGAGGATGAGGAGGAGCAGGAGGAGGAGGATGAGGAGGAGCAGGAGGAGGAGAAGGAGGAGGAAGAGGAGGAGGAGGACAACAGGAGGAGGAGCAGGAGGAGGAGGAGGAGCAGGAGGAGGAGGACAACAGGAGGAGGAGCAGGAGGAGGAGGACAGGAGGAGGACAGCAGGAGGAGGAGGAGGACAGGAGGAAGAGGGGGACAGGAGGAGGGGGACAGGAGGAGGAGGACAGCAGGAGGAGGTGCAGGAGGAGGAGGAGCAGGAGGACAGCCTGCAGACAGGCCCCATCTGATGCCATCTCGAGGAGTCGGAGAGTTCGCTGAAGTTTCCGCGCTCCTGAGAGGAACACAACCTTAACGGTTTCTTGGGTCATTTATTTCCTAAGAATGACTCCCCTGCAAGCTATGGGACATTTCCAGCCACCCGCCAGGCCCAGAAGCCCTTTCTGGAGTCAGACATTCTCTGTGCTCCAAGAATAGGCAAGGGATGGATGAGAAGACGGAGGTGGGAAGTGGGACGGTCCCCTTGAGATCTCCGGGACACGAAAGTGAGGAGGGGCCAAGAAGAGGAGGAGGATAGGAGGAAGGAACCGAGCCTCTGAATGCTGCTGCAGACATCCGGTCTGCACGGCTTCTGCCCCCAAACCCCAGGATGGCAAAGGGACAGGGATGGAACCAGCGCTGGACAAAGAGGAGTGGGCAGCGGGGCGTGATGGAGCCAGGAGGCCTGGCTGGGATCGCTGATGAGCCGGGGGGCTTACACGCTGTCCCCACCCTGTCCCAGCTTCCAGCTCACCCCTCTGTAAAACAGGGAGTGCAACAGGGTCCCCACAAGGCTGCCGCGAGGGTGATTAGAGAGAGCCCCAACGGGGACTCGGCACATTCTTTCCCTCCTTCCTTCCCTTCCAGCCGTTTCTGGGCACCTTTTTTGCCTCGCATCTTCCTGGTTCTTTGGGAAGCACTGAGGCAGGAGGAAACCGGTTCCTGCGTGTGGAAGCCAGGCCTCAAGGATGCTCTGGAGTTTCAGCTGCGTGGAATGGGCCAAAGTCACATTCCAGGGAAGGGCTCAGTGCATGGACTCCTCCCCAGAGAGGCAGTGAGCAGGAATTTGCCACCGTTGCAGGCTGGAGCCAGCGGGACTGTAGTCAGTGGCTAATGTCTGGCAGGGCAGCGGTCATTGCTGCCAGCTTTTCAGTGGGGCTGCCACTTTGTGCCACAACCTGGTAGCGTCTACCTGCGGGGCTGGCAGCAGCTGGGCCCTTGGGGTCATTGATGGAAGGGGGAGAGACAGGCAAGAGGGGAAGGGACCAGGAATCGGCTTTGTGGTCCTTTCAGAAGCAGGTTCCTGTGAACGTACATTATCACAGTCCAACTCATTCCAGATTAATTGGGCAGGATATGGAGGCATCTGGCTGTTGCATAGAGCAACCGAAGATTCAGCGTGTGCTGGATCGCCGGTCGGCTTTTGGAACCAGCCCCAGCGCTGCCAGGCACAATTATTTTCAGCAATGTCTTTCTGCCACCGAAACTTAGGACTGTGGACTTTGGCAGGCAAAGCTAAGTGCCGATTTGCGAGCTCACAAATTGACATGATCCTTGATGCAAGATGTTGTACCAGGGAGATGGGCCCCCGCCCTCTGCTATGTGGTGGTTGGGCATGTTTGAAGGAAGTGCTTTGTGTGTGTGCATGTGCATATGTGTGCATGTGTGTGTGTGCGTGTTCATGTGTGTGTTTGTGGGTGTGTGTGTGCGGTGGGGGTGAGAATGAGGCTGGGATAGCCAGGGGACAGCTCACAAAAGGTTTTGTAGGCCACCTGGAGACACTGGACTTCAGCTGGTCACAATGAGGGGGACTTTGCTCATCTCTGCTGTTGGTCCCTCCAAAAAGCCTTGGATGGCCCCTTAAGACTGTCAAGTGGCCCCATGTGCTCCCACTACGCCATTCGTTATCTGCTGTGGTTTGTGATCAGCATGGCAATTCATTCCTCACTTGCTGTTACCGTGAGACTTGGAGCTCCTTGAGGGCAGAACTGTGTTTCATCACATTGATCCCCCGACACCCAGCACAGTGCAGATACATATGGGACACTCAGTGGGTGTTCGTGGAATGGGCTGCCATCGATGGGAGAAAAGCAACCAGATCATCAGCCACAGTGTGGGGAGGGGGTGAGTACAGGGGAACCCGGACCAAGGAGAACGCGTGGGATAAAGCTTCAGTGGCCCACGTAAGAGATGAGGAGCCTTGAGCTTTGAGTAGAAGACCCAAGAGGTGGAAAGGAGGTGACAAATGAAAAAGATAGTAAGGAGGTTGAATTAACAGGATTTGGCCACTCTTTTGATATGAAGAAAAAGAAGGAAGGCATCCAGGATGATTCTGGATTTCCATTTTGGGTGGCGGATGGTGGGAATACAGGCAGAAAAGGAGCGGGCATTTGGGAGAGAGAACGGGTCTGGGTATGGGTGCCCTGAGGCTGCTGGGGACTGGTGGGACATCCTGGTAGAGAATTCCTATTGCGTCTGTGGGTCTGGACCTCCAGAGAGGTGCCCGGGCTGAAGTTACATGGGTTATCAGCTGTGGGCATGGATGAGCATGGGCAAGAATGCCCAGGGAGAGGCTGAGAGTTGAGAACACAAGGGCGATGGATGGAAGGGCAGCGTTCCAGGATTGGGAAGAGGAGCCTGCAGGGAATCTGGGAAATGTAGCTGGAGAGCTGCAGGAAGAGCAGGTGCACGTAATAGTGACTCAGGAGCCAAGGGGCAGCGGGTTTGGGGAGCAGGGGATGGGACAGGCTGGACAGCAGCCTTTGCATTTGACCATGAGGCGGTCCCTGGAGGCCTGGGTGTGAGCACTGTGGGTGGGGGCTAGAGTGGGGTGCAGCCAGATGGCAGTGGGCTGGAGAGCACAGGGACCTCTTGGTTAACAACATGCTGCCATTTAGAACCACTGATCAGTCATGTCTGGAGACATGACCACAGAAGGAGGGTCTCTTGGGCCTGTCTGGGGGAGGCGGGAGGGCTGGCATGGCCCTTCCTGGGCCCGCTCCTTTCCCCAGGGCTGGACAAAAGAGCTGGGCCCAAATTCTGGCTCTTCCCTCTGCGGGCTGGAGACCTTGGTGGTGCCATGCAACCTCATTAAGCCTCAGTTTCCCTCAAGCTGGGAATTAAACAGGGATAAAGTGAGATAATGAACATAAAGAAAAAGGTCAGTGCTCCAGTGATGTGGTCTGTTACTGATCCTCAGAACGACCAGTGGGGTGGGTGCTAGTACTCCTCTTACTTTCCAGATGAGAAACTGAGACTCAGAGAGGTTAGTAACCGGTTCACAGTCACACAGCCAGGAAGCAGCAGGATTTGATACTAAGCAGCAACTTGACTCCAGAGCCCATCACTGAACTGTGTGAGGGAACCCATCCAGGGTCTTGTCCCTGCAGTTGTTAATAAATGAATATTGAATCAGCAAATGTGTGAGAATGGAGATAGTCAGGTACTCCGGCTCCAGGGAGAGCTGGAGTGCTGTGCAAGCTCTAGGTTTGGCATGCCCCTTTGGTCCTGCAGATAGAGCCACGCAGTCAGCTGTGCTCTGAGGGGGCCTCCTTGGTGTGATCATAGCCATGGGCTCCTCCAATTTCCTAGACATGTGAGGGCCCAGCCAAAGCCACATCCTTTCCTGGGGTTTTGTACCAAGTGGCCAGTGTCACCTCACCTCTCCATTCACCCCACAGTTCCCTTCCCCCCTTCCTTCGTGAACCAGCACTTAATTTCTGCCCTCCCTCTTTCTTCCATCTGTAGGTAACACTGAGGAAGAACCTTAGGTGAGTGGCCTGGTGGGGTGGAGAGACCTAAAGTCCCAGCTGCCATCACACGCTGCATGCTCAGAGCCACAGGAGAGGAGTGTATGCCAGCACAGAGGAGGGTCTCAGCTCAGCCTGGGGAAGGTGATGGGTCATGGGAAGCCCTCCAGAGGAGGTGGAATTGGGACTGGGTCTCATATTTCAAAGGTGGGGGCACATTCCCCCAATTTGCTCAAGGTGGCAATAAACACCATGAGTGAGCATGGAGGGGTGAGTATGTGGGAGGTGCTTGGGGAGCAGAGAGTAGTTAGGGGAGCATGGGTCTCTCCCTGGTCTGGCCTCCTTTGGATCTTTATCTTGCTCACCCAGTGTAATCTCCCCACCCCCTTTAGCCCAGAACACTGCCCACGTTCATGGCCCCACCCAGGAAGGAACTCCACGGATTGTTGTAGACTCAGGGAATGCTAACACTCCTCTCCGTGTCTGGTGTAATGGAGAGGCAGAAGGATGTAGAAGGCAATGGGGAAAGAAGGCCCCAGAAGCCCTGGCTTTCAGATTAGGACGCAGAGCCTGGCCACCAGGTGACCATTGGCCAGAAAGCCTCGGAGTCCAAGAGGTCAGAGAGAGTTGGCAGGAGGCCGCAAAGGAGCACGTGACCCAGGGCAGGAGGGTTCACCCTCTGCACGCTTCTTCCCACCTGCTGTGGGTGAGGGCTCAACCCCACACCCCAGCCCCGACTCCGCGCCCACCCCGCTCCTCCCATAGCACCGAATCTCATCTCACTGGTGAGGATCCCTTCCACTTCCCTCTGTACTTTTACATACATGAGTATATGCAAATAATATATGGTATTGTCTTTGTATTTAAAAAAGTTTCCTTGAAATCGAATCATACTATCCCTAATCCTATAAATTGTTTTTTACCAAGCAACATAATCTCTGATTCATCCGAGTTGTAAATAGAGATCTACTTCATTTTATAAATTTCTGTATAGTTTTCCAATGCATGAACATGCCATTTTTCATCTATACATTTTTCCAGTGATGGGCATTTTTGTTTTTGAGTTTGCCATAACAAACGGCTGTAATGAACATTCTTGTACCTGTCAGTTTGTATAAGAGTCTCTCTAGGTCTAGGACATGCATTTAGACGTGGAATTGCTGAGTTGAGGAGCCTGTGTGTGTGGTAGGTGGGAAATGTGGCTATGGTATTTCGCAGCTCCTGTCCTTCTCCAACATTTTCTTCTCAGCTGGCCTTCTGACTTGCTTTGACAGACTGAAAGTGGCAGACGTGATGCTGTGCACCTTCGGGGGCCTGGGCCTCGAGAGACCTTACCGCTTCCATCTTTCCCTTTGGGAAACAGACTCTACCTAGAGGAGAGGAGCCACACTCACTGTGTGACCTTAAGTGAGTACCAGCTTTGCCACCCTGGCCACCAGCAACCTGGTGCCTCCCCTCCTGGCTCTGTGCTGGGCTGTCTTCAGGGCCAAAGGTCCGTTCCAGGGAGAATAGCCATGAGGTCTCAACACATCTCCCTGGACCAGCCATCCAACAGGGGGAAAGGTGGAGAGAGGACAGAAGAGGGAGAGCAGCTTTCGCAGCCCAGCTCCCAGCTCACCCTCTGCTCGTGCTGCTCTCCTCAGTGAGGAAAGGCCTGAGAGGAGAGGAGGTTGTGGAGGAGGTCGTGCCTATTTCTGGGCCTTTCTTCTCTAGGGGGTTCTCTAGCCCTCTCTTACCAGGCCTGGGATCAGCCAGGTGTGTGGATATGCACCTCTTGGGGGGAGTGGGGGTGGAATTAGGGGCATCTCAGAGAAGATGCACCTTGCAAGTTCAATTTGTAGCCTATCTTAAGACCCTCTTGGGTCCAAGCCGATGTGAAATTCAGCCTTTTATGAGTGGCTAGCTCATGCTGCCTCAGAAGCCCCCTAGACACATCAGGCTGTGTCCAACCCACATTTATCCAAGGCCATGGGATACTAGGTTCAGGTCCCCACCCCACCCCCTAATCTGCCAGACGTCCCCTCCAGACAATCCACCAGACAGGTCACATCACCTGCAGCAGGCAATTGAGTCACAACTGTGCCAACAACATGGTCCAAGGAAAGCATTATACACAGCACAAAACACCACAATATCTGCCCATTTTGCAAACGTGGCACTTAGAGCTGTCTTCTATTTAAAAGTTAGTCATGGCTATCAGTCCCTTACTTTTAGCGATTGATTTAGAGAAATTGAAATCATAACATGTGTGCAAAGTCTCTTGCCTGTCCATGTCTTCATGGTCTACCCAGTTCTAGCTAAAATGCACACTCGTCTGGGCATCTGTCTGAGCCTAGGTCTCCTTGTTTCTATCCTGGCGGATGAAGCAACCTCCTCTCCCCAGTTCCTCTCCAACTGCAAGTCTGAGGGGCAGGGCAATGCCACACCCATCGTCATCTCTGTGTCCCACCTTTGCACAGTTCCTGGGCCTCAGGCCTCTTCAGGACTGCCTGCCATCCACACGCTGACCAATTAGCCACATTCGAGAACCAAGAGGCCCCAAAGCAGTGGCAGCTGATGGTCTCTCATGGCCCCTGGTAACTGTGTTCCCCACATCAGAGCAGTGCCCTCAGAGCCACATAGTGACCTGCTTTGGGGTGGCAGTCTAGATCTTTGGTCACTGAGCAAAGATTTTTCCAGCAGGTGTACCTGGTGGGGGGAGCGCAGGAATGAGCATGTTCAGAGCAAGGGGACGTGGTCGAGAGCCACATTGTCAGCTTCTGTGCCAGTCTTGCCAGTGCCCATCTGTGGGCCTTAGGTGCAATCAGGAGGAATTTCTCAGCAACAGATTGATTTGGGTTCCCTGTCCCCACCTTTGGAAAGATTCTGTTCCCTAGTGGAAAACCTGCCATTCCTGGTAAGTAGCATCCAGAACACTCGTATCTCCTCGTGGAATTTAGGACTTTGTGAGCTGCAATCCCGGGTTTCTACATTTGGGCCAAGGTCTTGCTCACTACTGTGCTCACTCACTCCAGCACCTTCTCCGAGAGGCCCTTCTCCTTTGCCTTCTGTTTTCCTGTCGCTGGGATCCTGGACCGAGGGTGGGTGACCATTTCTCCTTAGGAACAGGGTGCCCCATTGACATCAGGCCACTCGGCCAACCTAAACCCCAGCCCTCTCTACCGCTGCCTCCTGCCCACTCTCCAGCCCCTGCGGGAGTGCCAGGCCTGCACGGTCTGGCCGTCCACGTGGGTTGCTGATAAGCTTATGCTTTTGCCTGCAGGGGCGACATTTTCCTCCCAGTCCCTTGTGTCCCTCATTACTGGAAGCTGGAAATATTTGACAACTCTCCTGAGGTCCAGAGAAAACCATCAAGAGCTTCTCCTCTGCGGGCGTCCCTTTTTCCTTCCCTTCGTCACACGTGCCTCCTCCTGCAATCTCTTGTCCCTGCCCTTGGAGAACTTCTTCATGCCCACACAGCCCTGGCACCCAGCAGGGTGACTCCCTTCCAGGCATCAGCCTGGGCTCCAGCTCCTGGGGTCCAGGCCCCGATGCTGCTATGCAGGCCTTGCTGGCTCAGAAGGTTTCTGCTCCCCGCTATTCTTCTGCCACCTGAGTCTACAGCTTCCATTGTTTCTGGCTCTTTCTCTGTCCCACAGTCCCTGTCTGGACAGCAAAGTATAAAACTTTATAGCTGACTCCATGTTTCCTGGAGTTTCTAGTGATTTTCCCCCAGAGTTAAGAGTCTAAAGTCGAAGTCTCTGTCCACAGGGTGTCACCGGTGCCACCCCTCCCTCCTTTCTCCCTCACGGTGTATGTGCCAACTGCACCCCATACACTTGACTTTCAAGCTTCCTGCTGCATTTTTCACACTTACCCTTCAAAGCCAGCAAGTCTCTAGTCAGGCTGCCTCCTCTGGGAAGCTGATCTGGTGGAACAGAGAATCAAGTTTACACACTCATGGACTCCCAGATGCTCTCTTAATGTCTGGTGCAGGCCAGATGCCCAACGAGCATCTCTGGAGCCAGCGTGGGGTGGACAAGGGAGGCCAGCATGGGAAGGACAAGGGAGGCCAGTGTGAACATCTCCAGAACAGCTCAGAAGGGGTGCAGAGTGTTCAGGCTCCTCTGCCAGCATGGGTGACGGCATATCAGGTGTGGCCAAGGATCTTGCTGGGAGGGGATGGGCTTGCTCTGAGGACTGACTCCCTCCAGAGCAGCCGAAGAGGGCGTGGTGGCCTTCTTGCAGGTGCTTGGTCAGGGGACTCTACACAGGCCACCGTTGCCTGTAGCCCGAGTGAGCAAGCTCCAGCCATCAGGGCTCGATGCCACCCGAGCCTGGGCGAGGAAAATAAAGAGGCTCTCTTGCCAGTGTTTTCTTCTCATCTACGGTTTTTGGCCCTGCCCCCTGGTGCTCACACAGCCGCCATCTGGCTGTCTCTGCTGTGGCCCAGCCCCCGTAGCTCCCAGGCCTTCCTGGAGGGGCTGTCTGCCTGTGAAAGCCCAGGGTCTGGGAGCAGCATGTGGGATGCCAGGCTGGAATTTCTGAAATTCTGGGACTGCCTCCCCAGCCAGGCCCCTGCTGGCCTCTGCCAGCTCCTGCAAGGCTTAGGCCTCAGTTTCCCTCCCAGAGCCATGGATGGAGCAGGCAGGTCCCCTTCTAACATCTCAGAGCTGTCTTGGGGACACTGCATGCTACCCCTGGGCATCCAGTCTGCTGGAAGCATGCTCAGAATCCCCCTTCCTGGGATGACAGCTTTTACGGACTGGCCCCCTCGTCCTCCCCTCACACACATTCCCTGATTTTATTTTTAAGGAAATAATAACAAGGGCAATTAGCTATTCCTTTGTATGGTTCTGGTAAAGGAATAATTTAAAGGGACCGGCATGCTGGAATTGTCCCTTCTCATCTTCATTGGGAGGCAGGGGTCGGAGAGAGCTTGGGAAGGAAGACGGCCCCACCACCCAGGGACCAGTGGCTCACGGTCGCACTTCTTGTCCTGCAGGTCTAAGGCCACCTGCACTTTCAGGGGCTCAGAGCCTGGTGTGGCCGGGAGGGGTTAAAACACACACTCCAAAGGAGTTAAAACAAAAATTGACAGACAAGCTAACAGATCAAACACAACACTTGAAAGAGAGGAAGAGCCACAGGATGAAGCAACAGAGCGTTCTTGTCCCCAAATGCTGGGAAACAAAGGCTGTGGCTGGTGCCCAGGGCTCGGCCGCCATCCGAATCCCTGCCCAGAGCGCTGGGGTGGGTCTGCAGGGACGATGTGACCAGTTGCTGCACTCTCCGTGCCCAAGCACTCGGAGGGGCTAATTAGTGCTTTTAATATGCAAATCAGAGCCTGGGCAGATTAAATCTAGAAAAAAAAACAGCTGGTGAATATGTTATTTTAATTATTACTCCAAAGGAAATATGGGTCTGGCTTAAGAGGATAGTAGGAGGGTGGGTCTGAAGTTTTATGGAAGGACTCTTGGTTAATGGGAGGAACCTTGCTTGGAAGGGACCCCGAGAGTGGGGCTGGAGGTGAGGGGCCTCCTGGCAGGGCCCCCACCTGGCTGTGCAATCTTGGGCAATAGCTTGTTCCCCTGGGGCCTGTCACTCTCATGGATAACATCAGGAGCTTGGCTAAGATGACCATTCATTCATTCATTCATTCACTCATTCACTCATTCCATAGATATTTACTGGCGACCTACCATGTGGCAGATGTTGGGGATGTTATGTCAAACAACAGCCACAAGGTCCCTGTCTGATGGGGCTTGCATTTTAGGGAGAAGGTGTGGTAACAAGTAACCCACAAATTAATCCAATGGCTACAGACCAATGGAGGTGCTGGGAAGGAGCACGCTGGAGGCTGGGATAGGAAAACATAAGAAGGACTCGCGTGTGTTGGGTCGGGTGGCAAGGGAACTCTTCATTGGAAATGCCACTCAAGTTGAGACCCAGAGGGCAAAATAGAGCTGGGGCTGTGATGAGGACCATCCTGTTCCCTTTGAGCAGCACTGAACATCCCTGCGGTGCTCCCATCTGACACTGACCCAGTCTCGCTGAATCCCGTCATGTTATGGGAAATGGAGGAGCAGGGAGGGATGTGCCATCCTCAAAGTAGACAGAAGACAAATCCAGGTGAGTAGGTTCAGACTCAGTTCCTCTTTTAAAACTAGATCAAGGAAGGAAAAACTCATTAGGGGAAGTCTGTTATCCCCACGATGCTCCTTGTCACATTGGCTCTGGTTTCTCAAGACCCTGATCCAGTAAATAGATTTGTCAGGGAGGTGGGTGAGACCTACACAGGACCTCCTTTGAATGTGTGTGTTTGTGTGTGTGCACATGTGTACTCAGCCAGCGTCCTTGACTAGAAACATATCTTCCAACTCCTGCATCCTTGGAAACTCAGAGAAGAGTTTCTCCGTGTTCCTACCCTGCCGCTAGGGACTGCGGCCAAGGCAGCTCCTGGCCTCCCATGACTGCCAGCTGGGCCAAGTCCACTGGGTGCACCCACAGTCTTGCTGCATTGATGCCCGGGCCTGGTGCCTGGCTTTCCAAGCAGGTTTTACTTTTATGGGAAATGACAAAACAAAACTCGGAGATCAAGGTGTGTCACATCTCTAGTCACATACGGAGGGACCTGAGTTCCATTTTCTTGGGTACAGGAGCAGAATAATGGAAAAACAAATGAAAAATTCATTCTTCTCCACCAACTTTGCCTGGAGGCAGCAGGGGAACGATTCTTTGCACAGAATGGGCAGTAAAGAAGGAAAGTGCATGAGGAATAAAACTAAATCACAGGGGAGAGAAAAAGGAGAGAGAAAAGAAACAGAGAGAGAGAAACAAGACAGAGAGGAGAGATGAAGGACGAAGGACAGTGTCAGAAGGAAGGGGAGCCAAAGAGGAGAGAGGCGCTGGGGAGCAGGGGGAGGGGGGGGAGAGGAGCAGAAGCAGGGAGAGCAGGAGGTGCGGCATGGTGGGCGTGGGCCCCCAGCCCCTGACTCCCACACGCCTCCCCCAGCTAGACAGGCTGTCTCAGACAGCCACAAGGACAAAATGATGCTTCCTTTCCAAGAAAACAAGTTTGCAGCACATATGTGTGCCCCCTGGGCTCCCCACCCCACCTGGCCAGCCTGGCAGGAAGAAATGGGCAAGGGGCCGGCTGTGTCCGTGAGGGGCTGGGACAGGACAGCCCAGGGCCCGCCCTAGCACAGAGCATCATACGCAGCCAGTTCAAGCTGACCCTGGGCTGATGGTCTTCACTGGGTACAACCTCCCCGGGCACTGTTATAATCCCCATTTTAAAGATAAGTGAATCTAAGCTCAGAGAGCTGGAGTCATCTCACCAGGACCACCAGGCAATCAGTGACCAAGTCAGGGACAGCAGGGGGCAGCGCGGCTGGGGCACCGACCATCATACACACTGCTCTCTGTGCTTCCAGGTGCTTCACCTTTCCTTTCATTTCTCAGCACTGCAGCAAACGTGTATTCAGCTCTCCTCCACGCCAGGCACCGTGCAGGCTCTGGGCGTGGGACCTCGTCCTTCCATTGGCAAGCTCTTGGTTAGACGGGGAGCAAACCACAGCCACGAGGTCAGGGCAGGTGGGCTCACGGGAGTTACCAAAGCGAGCACAGAGGAGTAGTGGTGGCTGCAAGCTGGGCCAGGCCCTATGCAGAGTCCCCTGTGTCATTCACTCAAGCCTGGTGACTGTGCTGTGAGGTGAGTATTACCCCCATTTTGTCCCATACACCAAGGTCACAAGGTTGCAGTAGAGTCAGAGGAGGATATAGCCAATGGAGCCTCAGGAAAGGCTTTCTAGAGATATCTGAGCTGTGTTTGGGAAGACAGCAAAGAGTTAGGCAGGTGAGGAGAGGGGGAAGGCACAGAGACAGGAGGGTCGGCACAGCAGAGCCTGGAGGTTGGACCGTGTGGGGTGCATGTGGGCAGATAGATGGCACTGGGATTAGCAAGTCTGGGAGTGATGGGGGTTGAGGATGGTCAGGCTGACAGCAGACAGGGCACAGAGGGTGAAAGGGAGTCACTGGAGAGTTCTAGGGAGGTGGCAAAATGATTAGAGTTCTGGAAAATTCCCTGACCTGCAGCATGGAGCCACATTGATTTCTCCCCCTTAGATCTTTAGCCTGTAACAAGATCCAAGTTAGAGACGACAACGAGGTCTACTCCAGGACAGGGGTCATGGGGATGGAGTGAGGGGACAGATTTAAGGACTCTCTGCAGAGTAGATGTGACAGGCCTTGCGGAGTGTTTGCAAGGGGAGGAAGGTCTCCCAGGATGACTCCCAGGTCTTGGGCGTGGGCCGGTGGCTGGAGGTGCCATTCGCTGAGATGCAGAACAAAAGGAGAAGCCTTTTCAGGACATGGTGGCTTTGAGCAACTTCTGGGAAACCCTACAGGCAGCAGGATACAATTGGACACTCAGGGAACCAGTCTGGACTAGGCACAGATCTGAGAGTCATCGGCGTGGGGTGGTGGTTGTTGCCATGAAGAGTTGGAGGAGGGGACTGAGGATGGACTCCAGACAACACCCCTTCTGAGCTGTGGGCACAGGCAGTGGGGTCTACAAAAGAGGTGGTGAGGGCCAGTCAGAGGAACTGGGAGGGAGCAGGTTGTGGAGGCCAGGAGCAGGAGTGGCCCACATGTCAAATGCCACAAAGCAGCCCCCTAGAGGACGGGGAAGCATCCCCTGGATGTAGCAGCTGAGGGACAACAGGTGAGAGGAGCTTTGGTGAAGGGGGCAGAAGCTACTGCTTAGTGGATGGGGAATCAAGGTGCTCAGCTGCAGAAGGAGAGACGAGGGCAGCAGGATGTGGCCTTCGGCCAGGGGCTGCGCAGGAGGGAGGGACATGGTTTCAGGCTGTGGAGGGGACACAGCTGAGGGCCCCAGAGGGATCAAGGACAATAGGGAGCAGCAGCGCAGGGAAGGGCTGGTCTTGACAGGAGCGCGTGGAGTGGGGAGAGGGACTCATCCCCAGTGACAGGTGGGAAGGCAGTTGGGCGAGGGGGCGTTTGTGGATGGAGGGGGCCAGGCAGCTGCAGCTGCGCACATCTGAGAGCCTGTCTTCACCCCCCCACCCTCCCCACCCCCAGTCCCACTCCCACCCCACCCCACCCCACCCCACCCCCACCCCTACCCCCACCCCCGTACAATGGGAGACAAGTTTCCTCACTGAGAAGGGAAGGGTTGGATGTTGGGTGGATACTTGGGGAGGTGGAGGTTTGGCATAGTGGGACGAGAAGGTAGCCCTAAGACAAGGACGAGGCTACGATGGTGTTGTAGGTCATTTTAGTTACCTATTGCTGTGTAACAAATCACCCCAACACTTAGAGGCTTAAAACAGCACACAGTTATCATCTCACCTGGTCCTGAGGGCCAGGAATCCGTGAGTGGCTCAGCCGGGTGGTTCTGGCTCAGGGCCTCTCGTGAGACTGCAGTCAAGGTGTGGGCCGGGCTGCATTCATCTACAGGCTTGGCTGGGGCTACAGGCCCTGCTTCTGGGATGACTGGAGGCTTCTGTTCCTTGCCACGTGGGCCTCTCCGTAGGACTTCTGGGGTGTCCTCTCTACATGGCAGCTGGCTTCCCCCTGAGCAAGTGATCCGAGGGAGAGGAGCAAGCTGCAGTGTGTTTTAAGACCTGGTTTTGGATGTCATATGCCATTACCTCCACTGCATCCTACTTACTGGGAGCAGGTCACTAAGTAACCTGGAGGTGAGAGGACAGTGCAGGAGGAGTAAGGTGAGGTGGTGCTGGACTGTCCTTGTGGGTGATCTGAGGGACTGGGTTCAGCTGCAGCAGAAGGCCAGAGAGGAGCACCTTGGCAACAAGGCCCTGCCATGAAAATGGCAAGGAAGATGGAAATCTTCTCTCTGTGGCCCTCAAGCAGGTGATCTTCCTGGAGAACCAGCAGCAGCATCAAGCAGAGAATCATGACCAGGCAGATCCAGGGACTCTCAGAAGATCTGGCAAGAGTTTGCTACGCACAAGGCCCTGTGGCAGATGCTGGGGTGCAAAGACGAATCAGACTCAGTTTCCCTCCCCATACTGAAGGAGCTCACAGTCCAGTGGGAGAGACAGACAGACAGACAGTTACTGTACTTTGACTTGAATAGAAGAGGGTCCGACCGCATGCTGGGAGCAATAAGGACGGCCTGCTCCAAAGGGTCAGAGGGAAAGAAACTTGTCAGCGGCTTAGGCAGATGAGAATACGCTACGGTGACAAAAATATCTAGGGAGCGCTCAGATAAAAACAAAGAAAATTATAAAGGTAAAAAATGATGATGGTTGTTATTATTATCTAATAGTGATGTCAAGACAACAAGATAGAAATGCACATTCTACACTCCACATGGAGCTTGCGTCACCTCCTCTGAGCATCTCAGCATCGAGGAGACCAAAGTGAAGCGAGACAGGGGACCTCCCAGCCCCCACAATTAATCAGAGGCAGGGCCGGGGCCAAATCGCAGGCTTTGCATTAGGTTGGAGGATAATAATGGCAATCTCTTACATTTCCATAGCTTTTATAATTTATGGAACCCTTCCACAGTTATTATCTGATGTTATGCTCATGACAATCCCATGATGCATGTACGTGTCAATATTCTCATGTCATAGAAGAGGGAACCAGAGATCAGTGAAGCGGCATCTACACTGGTAAACGGCATAGAAGGGACTCCAACCCAAGTCTCCTGGTCCAGGGCTGTCCAGTGCTGTCAGGAGCTTGAGGTTGGAAGAGATTCACTGGCTATGCCTTGGTTTTGCTGTGACATGTTAAAGTTAGTTATGATCAAAACTTGTTTTTCTAGTTTTATAAAATTTCAGAAGATGAGAGGAATGTATCTGTTTTTCTTTGTGTTCTTAGATCAGGGATTGGCAAACTAAGGCCTGTGTGCCAAATCTGGCCTTCTGCACATTTTTGTAAATAAAGTTTTATTGGCACACAGCCATGCTCATTTGTTTACATATTGCCTGTGGCTACTTTCATGCTGTGATAGCAGGGGTGAGTGGCTGTGACAGAGACTGGCTGGCCCACACAGCCTAAAATATTTACTATCTGGCCCTTTACAGAAAGTTTGCTGGCCCTGTGTTAGAGCCTTCTATAGGTCCTGGCTCAGTATATATTTGTTAAATGAATGAATCGATTCCAGGTGAGAATTAAACCCCAAAGAATCCAGTTTGTTATGTTGATAGCGGATATGCTCTTGGCTTCCCTTAGATCTAAAGGGGTGACTGGAGAAGAGGTAAACTGAGTTGAAAGTTGCACTTTTCTCAACAAGGAACTACTTTGAATTGCTCCAAAGCCCAGGTTTGCTGCCAGGATGGGGTGGTGATAGGTAGGTCTCTACTCAGGGATGCTACCCTCCCCCGCAGGGAATCCTGATGGCCAGTGGGGAGCTAAAGAGGGTTTTGGAGCAGGGCTTGGCTCAAAGCCTGGCGCTGACGTAACACACACACAGGCAGGCCAGGGTGTGGACCCACACACCTTTTCAGCAGGGGAAGAATGCATGAGAGTGGAAAGACTACAGTTAGCGATCTCCACCTGCATCTCCACAGTCTGCCCTCCGAGGCTCATTGGCATTCATTCCCATGCACATCCACAGCATCCATTAAGCACCTGGCCGGCTGCAGTCAAGGGCACTGACGTTGTGGAGGGACCTCCAGCGGTCACACGATTTGGCCTCCTGCTTTCAGGCTGGTCAGAGTCACCACCAGCAGTTGGCCGTGTTCCAGAGTCAGGTCAGGCTTCACTCTGTGGCTTCTGTGCCGGTCACACTCTGCCTCTCCTTGAATCACTGTCAGCTGGAACCTTCAAGTCAGCCTAGTGCTGGGGGATTTGAATGTCCTGTATGAAATCAAACAGTCAGTTCTTCTGAGAGGTGGCTGGGGCCTTTCTGATTGTTCTGCTTGACATTTCTTGTAGTTCTGGTGGAAGCTTGGATATTCCCAGGGATAGGGTTCTGACCACCACTGAAAGAAGCCCATTCCCCTGCTAAAGTCCCCCTCTTGTGGGCCTTAAAACTGCCTTCCTATGATGCCCACCCCTTGGTTACCCTCCTGTCAGCTGGAATCACCCAGTGGGCATCCTTCTCTTGCATCAGAGCTGGAGTGGGGGTGTGGGGGAGCAGTGGACTCAGAGTCAGACCTCCCTGTGCCTCCTGGTTTCCCTGCTGACAAGGGATGTGACTTTGAGAGGGTAATCAAACCTTCTGAGCTCTGGTTCTTCACCAGACTGGAAAGAATGTAGTGCCCACATCATAGGGGTGTAGAGAGGATCAGATGAGAGAAAGCACGAGAAATGCCCGGTACAAAACCATGTGCTAAAAAAAAAAGGCAGCCTACTGCTGCTATAAATTGCCAAGGCGACGAGACTAGACGCTGTGCCGGGGGTGAGTGGGGTGGGCGTGACAGTGAGGAAGTTTAGTCCTTCAGACAGAAGCGTGCATTCTGAAGTGGGGGGTGTGCGTTGTGACATGACTACGAAACACAGCCCAGGCATGTGAACACCGACTGTTTAAACACATTCATATATACAGAAATCGAAACCTGTGGAAGGGAGGGGAGGACAGAACTGGGCACTGGAGGAAGACACGCTGTGGCACAGGCCCAAGCCCAGCCTCGGTGGACCCCATGGTGAATTTTGGAATGGCCTTTCATGTTGTCCCAAGCTGGGCCGAGGTGGCCAGGCTTTTGTCCTCCTGCATGCATCAGTTCTGTGGGCTGCACTGGAAGGGGTGTGACCTTGGGTTAGGGGACTCACAGCAGCTAAGGCGATCCCTGAAGCAGCTGAGAACTGAAGTCTGTCTGCCAATAGCACTCCTGGCAGCTGGGGCAAAGGTCACATGGAAGGGGGATGTGGGACACATTACAGTGTCCACCACAGTCTGCCGCTTGTACCTCTGGGATCCACTTCTTCATATGTGTTGTGGGAGTCACTCCTCTAGGACGTCGGTGGACCTCTCTTCCTGGGGACACTTAGAAGGGGAAGGTTGGTGGGACTTTGCTCCTGAGCTGCAGCTGCTCTCATGGCCTCTAGCCAATGTCATCATCTCATCTCCCTTCTCTGCTAGACACTTTAGGTTCCTCTCACCCCAGCTAGCTCCTTTGCCACTCTTACCTGGCTGCATGACCCCAACCGTCATCCTTCCTAGGCCTGGGTTCCTGTGATTTTCTATGTAGCCTCACAGTCAGGCAAGGGAACACCAAGAGGTGTCCAAGTGGACCATTGGGTGCCAGACGTGTTCCTCCCTGCCCACCCTCACTGTGCAGCGGCCGCCCTACTGTGCTTGTTGATCAGGGTCACTCAGCTCTGCCAGGATGGTGACTCTGCTTCTTGCTTGCTGACTTCTTGGTCCAGGGATCCTGAAGCATCCAGATGACTGAGTGGGAATCTTGCTGAGCCTCTGGTGGAACTGCTGTCCTTGGAAACCAGGACTCTAAACCTACAGAGCTCAAAGCTGGGATAGGAAGCACCAACTCCCCCAGTGAACCCCTGAAAGTGATGATAAGAGGGACTCTGTATTAGCCTGCTTGGGCTGCCACGACAGGTACCACTGTCTGGGAGGCTTACACAACAGCCATTTATTTCTTCACAGTTCCAGACGCTAGAAGTCCAAGATCGAGGTGTCCGAAGGGTTGGTTTCTTCTGAGAACCTCTCTCCTTGGCTCGTAGAGGGCTGTCTTCTCCCTGTGTCTTCCTCTGTGTGTCTGTGTCCTAAACTCTTCTAAGGACACCACTCATGTTGGATAAGGGTCCACCCACATGACCTCATTGGAGATTAACTACTTCTTTGAGGGTTCTGTTTCTAGTTACAGACACATTCTGAGGTACGGCAGTTAGGACTTCAACATATGAATTTTGAGGGTTCACAACTGAGCCCATAACTGACTTTTCCCTCCATCCCTTAGTTCCGGACTGACCCATGTATTCTTTCTGCTGGGACACAGCACCATATAAAAGTCCATGATTTAAACTGCATATTGCATCCTGGAGGATGACTCTTTGCAAAGTCCTCCCTCCCAGCTGGGGATTCAGTGGTGTGTCAACACTCTATTGTGCTGGCACTTCCGGGTGGTGCAGGTCTGACCATTGGATCCCATGACCACAGTGCATTCCTGCACCTCTTTTGCTGTAAAGCAGGCTCCCTGGTGTGACGAAGGTAATGTGGGACCCTGATCCAGTGGATCAAACGCTCCGTATGTGTCTGGATCATGGTGATGGCTGAGACCCTGCAGGCGAGAAAGAAAAAACCACACCTGGAATATATGTCTGGCTTTTTGAGGGTCAAAGGGGTCCGATGCAGTCCATTTGCCAGTAAGTGACACATGGAGCCATACTGGGGACTCAGCATTAGTCTCTGTCTCTGTTGGGTTTCCATCTGGTGGTGGCAGTAGTTAGGTGAGCCTTGGTGAGTGGGAGCCCATGCTGTTGAGGCCATGCGCAGTCTCTACGGCCACTTTGCTCATGTGTCCCTCGTGCCAGCACTGGGGTGGCTGTTGACAGAGCCAAGTCATCCTGTTGTTTTGTGCTCCATGGTAGATGTACTCTGGGGGGCCTTGTGATAAGGGCGTCTTCACACTTCGTGGCACGGCTGTCCACCCACATCTCTCTCCCAGACCTCTTTGTCAGAGCCATCCAGTCTTTCTCTTAAAAGCCCCTGACAGCCCACCGAGGTACTGGCCATTGGCCGTGAAGCCATATCTATTCTAACCTTAAGTCACAAAAGCAGATGACCAGGTGCTCAGCCCCTTTGGAGGATTTTCCCTCACAACTGAATTCCGAGGGCACCTCTGAGCAGGCTGTGATGAAGCTGCTGTCCACTTCAGTCGTACCCACATTGCGAGCCCAGGCTGCCATGCCAGCCCTGCTGTTCCTACGACAACTGCATCCGCCTGGCTTCTGACAGCTCATCCCTGTCGCTGTCGTGAACTGAGTTCTGTAATGGCATCTTCTACCACCATCAGCCCGGCCTACAGATGGAGTCCCCAGTGGACCTTGTCATGATGCTGGTGCTCCTCTCGTTAGCCATTTAACATAATCCATGGAACATAATCATCTGGTGTGTTTTCTGACCTTGCACAGCATGTCCACTCCAAATACCCAGTCTCTGAGCCTTTTAATCCCTCTTGAACTGACTGCCGTGACGATCCTGGTATTTCAACCTCACTTAGTGTGGGCCCCGTTTAATCCATTCTTCCCAGAGCCATCCCAGTAGTGGGTCTGCACCCTCATTGCGTATCCTCATCAGGAGGTTAACTCCTGGATTCTGGGAGAGTGTACCCAAATTGATAAGGCCTCCTTTTTCCAGCCGTCTACTCTGGCCCCTTTGATCGAGCCCCCCCAGACTACAAGGCCGTGAGAACTCTTCTGGCAGACTCCTGCTGGTACATGCTGACTGGGTCTTGAAGCTCCTTTGGTATACATGTCCCCAACTGGGTTATATCAAGATTTAACCCTAATTATAGCCTAGCAGTCAAAAGGGGAAATGGAAACAGATCCTGAGGGGGGTCACCTGGTGTCTTGTAGGGGAGTCTCTGCTCTTAGTAGGGAGGGGTGGGCCACTTCTTCAGGGTGCAGAGGAATCTGATGATTCAAAATTTTTGAGAGTACCAACATAAGTGTTCTCATCCTGTGTGTCAAGGTCACTTTCTTTTCCAAAAGAGAGCCCTGGCCCTGGCATAGCCAACCTGACTTGGTTGCGCGTTTACCCTTTGGAGCTCAGCTACTCTGGTTGACGATTTAGAGAACAGGGGTTACACGATCTTGATTAGATCGTAACAGGATCACTCTGACTGGCGTGCTGAGAGTTGGGCCGAGGAAGAAGCTGGGCTGTTGTGTAAACCAGATGAGTGGCTGCTGGCACCCTGGCCAGGCTGGTAGCAGCATTCGTTGCACAGACGTCCACCAGGATCTGCTCTTTTGCCTTGCTCTCTCTCTCCAGCCAGCTGTGCCTTATCAGTTGCCCACCCTCATGATCCACCTGGAGTGCCCCACTTAGGGATGGGCTGTTCCTGTCTAGGGCCTGGAATGCTGACACCAACCAGCTGCTCTCCTGTTGGCTCAGGCTCTGCTCAGCTGGTTCCACTCCTGGTATCTGACTGCTTGTCTGTCCTACTCTTGTGGCCCTGCCCTGGTTGACCCCCTCAGGCCCTGATCAAATCCCAACACAGACTGGATGCTCTGGGGCCTTTGGTGCCCTCTTCTCTGGGTCGTAGTATAGGAAACCTCCATTCAAGTACAGGGGGAGGAATAAAGCTACCCTTCTCTCTCAGACAGGCATTGATCAAAATTCTTTAATCTGGATATAATCAAGGTGGTAGCTCGTTTGTGAGACCCTTGGATCCCAGGATGATCAGGAAAGAACCTAAAATCTTCTCAGCTCTAGAGCAGGGGTCCAAGGGCCAGCTTGAGCCTTGAGTAGCAGGAATAGAATTTCCTACCTGTGGCTTTTCTGCCTGTCTCCTCTTCGTGAGGTGGGCTTACTGAAATGGTCACCTGGGGAAGGAAGCCACAGGCTTGGCTCTCAGGAGGACGAAGGGCACCAGAATTAAAGGTGCATGGGCCTCACCTATGGGCCTGGAGCCATGATTCTGTCCCAGAGCTGTGATAAATCCCTTGGATGAGGCCTGGCAGTGGCTGAAGGATGCAGGAGGATTCAGGAGGAAACGGCACTTGGGAGCAGGTGTATTCAGAGGATGTGAGTGTGACTCTCTTGTGAGATTCAAGGAAGTGCCCAAATCTTTAAACGTTAGCCTTTCCCCCTTCACCTTGTCATGCCCCTTCTGAAACTTCCCTGTCCCTAACCTTTCAGTAACGAAATTGTACATTTGCTTGCATGGCCTGGTGTGTACATCGTGTGGAAAGCGAAGGGTCAGACTGGCCAGGGTGGAGGTGGGCCCTATTCCATTCCACACCCTCCTGGAGCAATAACTTCACTGCTGTTTTACAGCTTTATTGAGGTGTACTTTAAATACCATAAAATCCCTTATTTTTGGTCTATAATTAATAATGTTTACTAAATTTATAGAGTTGTATAATCACCACCACCACAGTCTAATTTTAGAACTTTTTCATCCTCCTTATTTTGACAAGCACTGATCTGCTTTCTGTTTCTATAAATCTGCCTTTGATGGACATATCATATAAATGGGATCATATAATATGCAGTCTTTTGCGGCTGGCTTCTTTCATTCAGCGTGATGTTTTTGAGGATCATCTAAGTTGTAACGTGTTTGTTTGTGCCTGTTTATTGCTGAGTACAATTCCGTTGTCAGAATATACAACATTATGTTTATTCATTCACCAACTGCTGGACAATTGGATTGTTTCAAGTTTTTTGGCTGCTATGAATAACATTGCTATGAGCATTCACTTACATGTCTTTGTGTGGAGAAATGCTTTCATTTCTCTTGAGTAAATACCTAGCAGTGTAATTGCTGGATTGTGGAGTAAGTTTATGTTTAACTTTTCAAGAAATTGCCACACTTTTTTTCCCTGTACATTCCCACCAGTGTCGAAGCAAAACACTTCAGTCTGTAAGGAAATTTAAATGAGGCTTTTGTTAGATTTGCAATCAGGAGATCGCCTCGCAGAATGAAATGTGAGTCTGTCCAACGTGCAGAAAAGGTGAGGAGGTTTTAATACTGTATAAGTTCAGAAGGTCTAAGCAGTATACAAGTTCCAAACATCAGACAAAGACTGAGTGGATAGCTGACCGTGACATATTGCGTGATGGTTTCTCAGGCCTTTTATGATATTTATGGCTACTCTCATCTAGACTACTTGACTCATAAGTAATTCCCTTTTGTTTAAAATACAACAGGTTAACGGCCATCCTGTTTTCCCAGGATTTCTATAAGCAGAGCCATCTACGTTTATCTAAGTAATGGGTATCTTGGTAATAACAAATTTCCTGTAAAGAGTTTGTTTGTTAAGCAGTAAATTCTAACAGAAGGTCAGCTTCTTGAGCTAGAAGAAAACAAGTCAATTAAATTTTTTAAAAATGGAGTCACTGTGGTTCTTTCCTATTATTCTCCTTTCCTGGCCTATTCTTTGTCACCAGCAAAGTGTGGGGTGTGAGTTTCCACACACTTTCCAGACTTGCTATTGCCTTTTTGATGATAGCCACTCTAGTGGGTATGTAATAGTATTTCGTTGTGGTTTTGGTTTGCATTTTCCTAATGACTGAGGATATTGAATGTTTTTCATGTGCTTATTAGCCATTTGTACGTCTGCTTTGGTGAGATGTCTATTTTTAAACTGGATTTTTAAATTAATTGGGCTTCTAATTATTAATGAGTTGTGAAAATTCTTTATATACTCTGGACACAAATTCTTTATCAAATGACCTGCAAATATTGTCTCCCATTCTGTGTTTTTTCTTTTCATTTTCTTAATGTTATCTTTTGAAGCACAAAATTTTTTAATTTTGATGTGGCCCAATTTATCATTTTTTTTCTTTTATGGATTCTGTTTTTGATACATATCTAAGAATTCTGCCTAACCCAAAGTTCAAACTTTTTTGCTAAGTGTTCTTGTGGAAGTTTTATAGCTTGAGCTCTATTTAAGTTTTTGATCCATTTTGAATTAATTTTTATTTATGGTTTGAGGTTCGGGTCTAAGTTAATCCTTTTGCATATGGATATTCAAGTATCCCAGTACCACTTGTTGAAAAGACTATTCTTCCCCCGTTCAGTTGTCTTGGCACCTTTGTCAAAAGTCAATTGATCATAAATGTAACAATCTGGGCTCTCAATTTTGTTCCATCAATCTTATCCTTAGGCCAGAACCACATTATCTTGATTACAGTAGCTTTACAGTAAGTTTTGAAGTCAGCTAGTGTAAGTTCTTCAAATTTTTTCTTTAAAAAATTGTTTTGACTATTCTGTATTTTTTTTTGGTTTTTTTTCCTAAAAGATGACCGATAAGGGGATCTTAACCCTTGACTTGGTGTTGTCAGCACCACACTCACCCAGTGAGCAACCGGCCATCCCTATGTGGGATCCGAACCCGTGGCCTTGGTGTTATCAGCACCACACTCTCCCGAGTGAACCACAGGCTGGCCCTGTTTTGACTATTCTGGGTCCTTTGCATTTCCATATGATTTTTAGAATCAGCTAGTCAATTTCTATAAAAAAAATCCTACTGAGTTTTTGATAGGGATTACATTGAATACATAGATCAATTTGAGGAGAATTGTCATCTTAGCAATACTGAGTCTTCAACCCATGTGTATGGACTGTCTCTCCATTTATCTAAATAAAATTTTATTTAAACTATCTTAGCAATGTTTTATAATTTCAGTGTGCAAATCTTGAATTTCTTCTTTTGTTAAATTTAGTCAAAAAATATATATTTATATATATTATATAATATAAATAATATATATTATAATATATAATTCCATATAATATAATATTATAAATATTATATAATTATTTATAATATTATAAATATTATAATACAATATAATATATATTATATATATATATTACTGTGAATGGGATTTTCTCCTTTAATTCCATTTTCAAATTATTTGTTGTAAGCATTGTATATAGAAGTATAATAGTTTGTGCACAGTGATCTTGTGTCTTGTGACCTCGCTGAACTCATTTGTTAGTTCTGCAGTGTGTTGCGTGTGCGTTTGTATTCCTTAAGCTTTTCTACTTATAGGATCATGTCATCAGTGAATTAATAGTTTTATTTCTCTCCCAATCTGGAAGTCTTTTACTTATCTTCCTTACCTGACTGCACTGGCTAGAACTGCTACTATAATATTGAATACAAGAGGTGAGGGTGGACATCCTTGCCTTGTTCCTGATTTTAGGGGGAAAGTGCTCAGTCTTTCACTTTCCGTATGTTGTTAGCTATAGGTTTTCTTTTTTTTTTTTTTTTTTTTTGTCTTTTTCGTGACCGGCACTCAGCCAGTGAGTGCACCGGCCATTCCTATATAGGATCCGAACCCGTGGCGGGAGCGTCATCGCGCTCCCAGCGCCGCACTCTCCCAAGTGCGCCACGGGCTCAGCCCACAATAGGTTTTCTTATAGATGCTCTTTATCAGTTTGAGGAATTTCCCTCCTATTCCTCTTTTTCCTTGCTATTCTTATTATATCATAAATGTGTGGTAGATTTTGTCAGATATTCTCTCTATGCATCTATTAAAATGACTATGTGGTTTTTGTTCTTTATTCTATTAATATGGTGTATTATGTTAATTGATTTTCAGATGTTAAAGTAACCTTGTATTTCTGGGACAAATCCCACTCGGTCATGGTGAGTAATCCTTTTTATATATTGCTGGATTTGGTTTGCTAATATTTTGTTTAAAATTTTTACATCTTTGTTCATGAGACATATTGATCTATAGTTTTGGGTTTTTGTGTGTGTGTGTGTGATGTCTTATATGGCTTTGGTGTCAAGGCAATATCTCCTAATAGAATGAGTTTTCTGAAAGAGTTTGTAAAGGATTCTTATTATTTCTTCTTTACATATTTGATAGAATTCATCATTGAGGTCTAGGCTTTTTGTAGAAAGATTTTTTACTTTATTTTTTTTTTTTTCTGGTGGCTGGCCTGTGCAGGGATCTGAATCCTTGACCTTGGTGTTACAACACCACACTCTAACCAACTGAGCTAACTGGCCAGCCTGAATTATTATTTTTAAAAAATGTTTATTTTTTACTAGTCAGAGTTATCTAGAGAACAGAATCAATAAGAAATATATAAATATATAAGAGGGGATTTATTATGAGAATTTGCTGAGAAGACCCGTGATACACTGTCTGCAAGATGGAAAGTCAAGAAAGCCAGTGGTGTAATTCAGTCCAAGGCTGAAGGCCTGAGAACCTAGACCTCTGATATCTGAGGGCCGGAGAAGATGGATTTCCTATCTCCAGAAGAGAGAGCAAATTAACATTTCCTTTTTTAACATTCTCTTTACTTCTGTCTGGGTCCTCAACAAATTGAATGACGCCAGCCCACATTGGTGAAGGTGATCTACTGTACTCTGTCTGCTTATTCAGATGTATGTCTTCTGGAAAGACTCTCACAAACACACCCAGAAATAACGTTTTACCAGCTCTCTGGGTATTTCTTAATCCAGTCAAGTTGACACATAAAATTAACCATCATGCTAATTATAAATCTATTTAGACTTTTTGTCTTCTTGAGCCAGTTTTGGTAATTTATGTTTTTCTAGGAAATTCTTCATTTCACCTAAATTGTCTAATTTACTGATATAAATTCATTCATAATTTCTCCCCTAATTCTTTTAAACCTCTGGTTGGTATTACCTCTTTCATTCCTGACCTTGGTAATTTGTGCTTTCTCTCTTTTTTTCTTTATCAGAGTAGCTAAAAGTTTGTCAGCCTTGTGGATCTTTTTAAGGAATGAATGTTTACTTATATTGATTTTTGTCTATTGATTTTCTGGTTTGTATTTCACTGAATTCAGTCCTCATTGTTATTACTTACTTCCTTCTATTTGTTTTGGGCTTAGTTTGCTCTTTGCTTTTTAGTTTCTTAAGGTGAAAGCGTAAGTTATTAATTTGATACCTTTATTCTTTTTTAATGTAAATGTTTAAAGCTCTCTATTTTCCTCTAAACACTGCTTTAGTTGCATCCCATCAATTTTCTTATATTTTGTTTTAGTTTTTAATTGGTTAAAATATTTTCCAATTTTCTTTCTGATTTTTTCCTTTGACCCATGTGTGATGTTTAATTTCTAAATATTTGGGGATTTCCCAAATTTCTTTCTGTTGTTGATTTCTAATTAGTTCTGTTGTGATCAGAGAGCATATTTTGTATGGTTTCAATCTTTTAGACTTACTGAGACGTGTCTTATGGCCTAGAATACTGTCCTTGAGAAGGTACCATGTGGGCTTGAAAAGAATGTGTGAGTATTCTATAGATGTTGGTCAGGTCAAGTCGGTGGACAGCATTGTCTTCTGTATTCTTACTGATATGTTTAATTATTCTATTGACTATTGACAGTGGGAGACTGAAATCTTTACTATTATTGAATTGTCTGTCCTGTCAATTTCTTTTATTTTTATTTTTAATTGTGGTGAAAAATAACATAAAGTTTACCATGTTAATCATTTTTAAATGTGCAACTTTAGTGTTAGGTATATTCACATCGTTGTGCAACAGAGCTCTAGAACATTTTCATCTTGCAACACCGAAACTCTATACCTATTGAAAAATAACTCCCCATTTTCCTCTCCCCCCAGCTCCTGGAAACCACCGTTCTCTTTTCTGTTTCTATGAGATCGACTCACCTCATGTAAGTGGAGTCATGCAGTACTTGTATTTTTGCAACTTACTTCACTTAGCATAACGTCCTCCAGATTTATCCATGTTGCAGCATGTGTTTTTCTTCTTTCTTAAGGCTGGATAGTATTCCAGTGCATGTATATGCCATATTTTCTTTCTTTATCCAGCCGCTGATGAGGGACATTTGGGTTGCTTCCATCTCTTGCCTATTGTGAATAATGCTGCAATGAATATCCTTTCAGTTTTGTTCATTATTGTTTCATACTTTTGAGGGCTCTGTTGTTAGTCATGTATATATTTATAATTATAATATAATAAGTTGATCTTTTTAGTCATTATAAAATGTCCCTCTTTGTCTCTAGTTCTATTTCTTGTTTTAAAGTGTATTTTGTCTGGACACGCCAACTCTATTACATCTACTGCTCACCTGGTATATCTTTTTCTATTCCTTTACTTTCAACCTATTGTGACTTTGAATCTAAAACATGATTCTTGTGTGTAGCATATTGTTGGAACTTTTAAAAAAAAATCCAGCCTGACAATCCCTGCCTCCTTATTAAAGTGTTTCATCCATCCACATTTGATGTAATTACTGATGTGGTTGGATTTATGTCTTTCATATTGCTATTTGTTTTCTATATGTCTCATGCCCTTTTTTCTTCCTTTGTTTCTTCTTTTCTACTCTTTTCTGTGTTAAACAGATAATTTTTAGCATACTAATTCCTTTGTTGGCTTTTTAAAACTATTTAAAGTTTATTTATTATTTCTTTATTTTTTTCTTTTAGTGGTTACTCTGGGGATTACAATATGCTTCTTAATTGATCACAATCTACTTCAGATTAATGCTAACTTAATTCATCTAAATTACAGAATCTTTGCTCCAATAGAGCTCCATTTTGTCCCCCCTCCTTTATGCTATTATTTGTCATATATATTAATATATATGTGCATATATGTGTTATAAGCCCACCAATACAGTGTTCTGATTTTGTTTTCTGAAATAATGTCTTTTATTATTTTATTTAATTAATTTATTTTTTTGTGGCTGGCTGGTGTGGGGATCCAGATATTATATCTTTTAAAGAAGGAAAAGATTTTTTAAAATAGGCTTTTATATTATCCACATATTTACCTTTTCTGGTACTTTGCATTTCTTTTCATGAATTCAAGTCTGATGTTATTTCCTTTTAGCTTAAAGGCCTTCCTTTAGTGTTTCTTGTAAGGCAGGTCTGCTAGCAACAAATTACCTCAGTTACTGTTTGTTTGAGAATGTCTCCATTTCACTTTTATTCTTGTAGGATAGTTTTAGTGGGTATAGAATTCTTTTTGTTTGTTCATTTGTTTGTTTTTTGTTTTTCTTTGGGTATAGAATTCTTAGTCGACAGTTTTTCCTTCAGTGCTTTTAATGTGTCTCTCCACAGCCTTTGGGTCTCTTGTTTCTGACGAGAAGCCATTAATCATATTGTTGTTCCCCATATATGATGAGTCATTTTACTTTTGCTGCTTTCAATATGTTTTCTTTGTCTTTCAACAATTTGACTATGATAAGTCTAGGGTGAATCTTTATGTTTATTCTACTGTGGTTCATTAAGAATCCAGAATATGTCATGTTTTTCACCAAGTTTGAAAAATTTTTGCCATTATTTCTTCATATTTCTTTCTCCTTTTTCTTTCTGTGATATTGTAAAATATATATTTGTTCTTTGTTCCTGTTTCCTGACATACAACTCCTAAAACCCTTGGAAATTGTGGAGTAATGAATGTCTTTTGTATGCTAATGAGATAATTGGTGGCTGGTAGCCCCTAGGTAGCTTCAGCGTGGGGCTGGTCCGCAGGAAGACCAAGGCAGATTAGAGAGTTGGGACTTTCAGCCCCACCTCCCAACCTCCAGGGAGGGGAGAAGGGCTAAAGGTTAAGTTGATCACTAATGGCCAATGATTTAATCAATCATGCTTATATAATGAAGCTTCCATGAAAACCCAAAAGGACTGGGTTCATAGAGCTTCCAGATAGCTGCAAAGATGGAGGTTCCTGGTGGGTGGCGTGCCTGAAGAGGGCATGGAAGCTCCACACCCCTTCTCCCGTATCTTGCCCTGTGCGTCTCTCAAAAATGTAAGTAAAGTATTTCCGTGAGTTCTGTGAGCTGCTTTAGCAAATGAATCAAACCCAAGGAGAGGGTTATGGGAACCTCCCTGATTTATAACTGGTTGGTCAGAAGTGCAGGCCACAACTTGTGCTTGTGACTGGCATCTTTCAGGACTGAGTTCTCAACCTGTGGGATCTGGTGCTATCTCCAGGTAGATGGTGTCAGAATCAGGTTGAATTAGAGGATACCCAGCTGGTGTCCCCTGCAGAACTGATTGCTTGCTTGGTGTGTGGGGATAAGAATTCACGCATCTGGGGTCACAGAAGTGTTCAGTTTTATAAGAGTGTACTAGGAGAAACTGAGTTGTTTTTTCCTGTACCATACCCTTTCTCTCTCTCTCTTTCCTCTCCTGGGATCCTCATTGCTCATACATTGGTATGCTTGATGTTGTCTCACATTCCTTCAAGACTCTGGTGGGTTTTGGTTTGCATTTTTTCCCCATTTTCTTCAGATTGGATAATTTCCATTGAGCATCAAGTATATCGATTCTGTCTTCTGCCCATTTCCAACTCAGTGTTGAGTCCCTCTTATGCATCTTTTATTTCAGTTATTGTACCTTTCAGTTCCACAATTTCCATTTGGTTCTTTTTAATAATTTCTATCTCTGTTGATATTCTCTGTTTCTTGAGTCATTGTCATCATACTTTATATTAATATTTTGAAAGACAGTTACATTTAGTTTTTTTTTTTTTTTTTTTTAAACATTTACAATAGCTGCTTTGGTATTTTTGTTTGCTAATTCCAATATCTGGGTGACCCTTAGACAAAGTTTCTCCTGACTGATATTTTTCTCCCTTTCTTAGTACAAATCATGCTTTTCTATTTCTTTGCACATTCCATAATTTCTTGTTGAAAGCAGAATATTTTAAGATTAGATATTTTTGTAACTGTGCTTTCTGATCCTCCCTCACCTTCCAAGGGCAGTGGCTGTAGTTGTTTGATTGTTGTTTAGTAAATTGCCTGAATGAAATCTATTTTACTGCAGATTGTAGCTGCACATGTCTCTCCTCAGTTTTAAAAAATCATTTGTTTTGGGTTGTCTATTTCTTGTTAAGCCTGGCTTCCTAAAGGCTTACCCCTAAGTAAGTACCCCTGGGTCTGCTGGTCAGACAATGATTGTCAGTCTTGTGCTTAAACACCTCGGGCAAGTAAGGCTTCCACCCTTTCCTAATGGATCAGCATGTACAAGTAGAGGAAGACATTCAAAGTTCAAGCAGTTTTAAAGTCTGTCCTGGCCTTACATATCTCCGCAGCTTGCATGTACAGGCTCACTGTGTGGAATGTCTGGAGAGCTCGGACCCTCAGGTCTCTCCTACTTAGATGTGTCAAGAGCGTATCAAGGGTGCCTATGGTTGTCTCATTTCTCATATCTCCTTGTTAAATTTCTGGCTAGTCTGCTGCTCTGTACTTGCCCCAGTCAGACCACAATCTCAGGCTGGCCTTCCCTATTCACTTGCTTCTCAGATTTCCAGTGTTCCTGACAATGCCATTGGGTGTGGCGTTTTTCAGTTCTCTCCTCCAAAGCCAGTCAGCCCCCTCTGGCTGCAAAGCTGCTAATTCTCATCACTTGCTTCCCCAGGAAAGAACAGATCTGGGGTGGGGGATGGGAGCAGCCCCCGGCAAGAATGCTGCATATGTCCATGGTTCTTATCTGAAGTTCAGTAGTTTTTTGTGAGTAACCACTTCTCAATTTGGTGTGTAACTTTGGTTGATTTACAAATCTCTGCAATGGTTGTGTATTAGTCCATTTCCTGTTGCTGATAACAGAATACCTGAAACTGGGTAACGTATAAAGAAAATTAAATTTATTTCTTACAGTTTGGGAGGCTGGGAAGTCCATGGTCCAGGGGGTGCATCAGATGAGGGCCTTCTTCTGGGTGGGAATCCTCTACAGGGTCCTGTGGTGACCAGGGTGTCACATGGCAAGAATGGCTGAAGCTCTTTAATTTGCTCGCTTGGTCTTCTTATAAAGCCATGAGTGCATGCCCATGACAACTCATTAAACCATTAATCCATTACTCCGTGCCAGCATTCATGAGGGCACAGTCCTCATGACCCAATCACATCTCAAAGGCCCCACCTTTCAAATATCATAATCCAATTTCCCACCCTCCTAACAGTTATAGTGGGGATCAAGTTTCCACACACGGACTTTTGGGGACACATTTGACTCATAGCAGGTTGTTTTTGACAATTTTTTTTCAGTTTTATCATTGTTCCTTGCCCTGCTATACTGGTAAGTCTTGCCAGCATTGACTTCTAAGGGCTCAGAGTTAGAAGTGCAATCATGAGAAGACCTGCAGGATATTTGCAAGAAAAAAACCTTCTAGCAATTTCCTAAATTTGCAAATGCTGACCTCTTATGAATGGAGAGAGAGGAGACACTGAGAGTCCCTGGATTACTCATCCATCCTTCCATCCTTCCGTTTATCAAACTGTTACCAAGTGTTCGCTGCCTCAGGCCTTGTGCTAGCAGCTGAGAGACAAAAACAATTTTGCTCTCAAGAAAAGCACTTGGGAAGGAAGAAAGTCACGGTGACAGCCTCAACAGCAGCTCTGAGAAGGTCTGCACAGCATCAGGGTGGGTGGGGTGGGTTGGGGTGGAAGTGGAGCAGGATGGGGTACTCTTCTCCAACCCCCACCTCCGTTCCTGCCTGATGAACTTCAGCCAGGAGATAGAGCTGGGGACTGCTGCAGCGGTATCTCTCATGTCTAACGTGGATCCCACTTAGCTTTGGGGGAGAATTGTCTCCCTGCTTCATATCACAAAACTCTAGACAGCAGCTCTCTATCTTCAGTTGAGAACTGTTTCATGCTCTGGCATAGCAAAGTGTCTGCAGACAGAGATAAGCTGTGTTTTCACATTTTTGTCTACAAAATTAATGATCTACAACTACAATAAAACCATCATCTCTTGTCACCAATGGGGATCACAGGACATTCTGAGATTCAGCAACAACACCATCACCACAAAACCTCCATGGCAAAAAGTGCATGTTTTTATTTTCTTTCCTTTGTCAGTGTTTGCATTTGTTAGAAACATGGAATCACAAAATGTTATTGTTGTTGGAGGGCTCCTAGGAGATTTTTTTTAGCTCAAAGCCTTTATTTTACAAGTGGGGGAATGGGACCTGTGTCCAAGGGTGCCAGGTCAGTGCTCTCCCAGGTCCAGCACCTGGTATCTCCATCATCAGCCTTGTTTTCCATCTTCAGCTGCCCATCAAGTGAGTTTAAGTTCACTGCCTGAGCAGGAAGGACCAGTCCAGTCTTGAAAAGCTGGCTGCCAGTAGTTCCCCAGCTGTCACCTCATCACCTCCTGTTGGTTCATTTGCACCTGCCGACCCCAGAGTCTGATCCCTGCTCAGGACTGCGCTTCTGGCCACCTCCTTTATGCTTCCCTCCAGACTCATAGGAACCACTGAGGCAGGCTGACATTTGACATGTAGGCACCTGCATGGTGCTTTCGTGGGCTTAAATGTTTGCATCCAGTTGGTAGGTAGCTACTGCCTGATCCCTACAGGGCCCTCCTCCCCTACCCTGACCACCCAACAATCCAGCAGCCGGGGGCCAGCAGGGGCCTCCAGGACCCTGCTCTCACCACAAGGTTAGTGTCTGTTCTAACGCCCGACTGATTAACGATTTTGAACATCAGCCCTGGTTCAGAGCATGGGCTCTGGAGCCATGCTGTCTGGGTTGAAACCCTGGTGCTTCTCTAGCTCTGTGACAACGGGCAGGTGGTTTCAACTCTTTGAGCGTCAGTCTCTCCATCTGCAAATGGGGATGCACACTTCACGGGGTTGCTTTGAGACTCACACTAATAAAAATGTCCTGGTTTCTGTCTTGCTAGTGCTTGCTGCTAGCACCCCATACGTTCTCTCCATGTCTCTGAATCATCAGTGAGGATAACCTGAGGCCTCCGTCTTATTCTTGGGCTGTACACAGCAGACACAGGGACTGTGAGAGGACAGAAAGCAGCCTTTCCCTGCGGGTTTTTGTCTCTTGTACCACACTGGGGAAGCCCATGATCTTCTGGGCTCTGGCATCTGACTACCCAGATTGATGACTGCTTCTTCCCGAGCAGGACTCTGGCTCCACTCTCAGAGCCGCTCTCCCCTTCTGCCACCCTCTTGCTAACTACAGCCAGGGCCACTGTCAGCCCATTTGGTGCCTTTGTGAGAACTGAAAAAGGTGGCTTTTCTGGACAGGAATATGACTTGGTTAGTGGACCATAGCCAGATTTCAGATTCCATTCAAGGGGGCTTGGCCAGGCACCCTTGTGCAGCGCACATCCTGTACAACTGTATATGGCATTCCTGTCGGCAGCACTCACTAGCATTAAGAAGAGTGGAAGGAGATTTGCAAATACTGGAGTATGTAAAGAAATAGCTAACTGCAATCACTAGTCCAAGCTTTGTTTTACAAGCAAACAACATGACTAATAAAGAAAGTGTCCCAAACCCCTTAATATGTATTCAGTAATCATTGAGAGCCTACTATGTGCCAGACTCTGAAGATACAGACATGAGTAGGATCTGAATTGTGATCCCTGAGGGATTTGGAGTCTAGGAGAGATGCAGCTGCATAGACCTGGAGCTCCAGCCCTGGGCTAGTCAGGACTCTGCACTGGGGTCAAGGGCAGGAATGCCTTCTTGGGACTGGGATCCAGAAGTGAGTGAGTGGCCGTGAGAGGGGGTAGCTAGTGCTCTCCTTGGCTGGGCCTTCCTGGTGCGGCTGGTCTTTGTTCTGACTTCAGGCCTCTCTAGTAGAGGAACTCAGTTATCACTTCCACCTGCTCCTTATACTTGAAAGTCCCCCAACTAATAAATTGCTTTCTTTGAGAGGCTGAGGCTGAATCCTGATGCTCTACCTGGCTGGTCCCTGGAAGTGAGCCGCTGCCCCACTTGGGAGTGGACGGCACACTCCCCGCACAACTTAGCAAGTGCAGTGGTGTCAGAGGGACGACACGTTCAACCTGTGCGGGGTTTGCAGATGAGCGAGTTTTGCCGACGTGGGCTCCTGGAACAGAATCACCTTTTGTACAGTATTAATGTAAAAGTTTCATTTAAAAGACACCAGCTGTGGTCCTACCCAGGTTTATTCATATGGGACCTTCACTGGGTCAACTTAATACTTAACTACCGCTTATTATCCCATCAGTCTTCAGGGACAACCTATGATCTAATTGCCCAGCATTTATGTTGCTTGGTAACCACAAATAGAGAATAATAGTCCTTAAAGGGGCAGTGTGGAATTTCATGCCCCCGCAGTGAAGTACACTTCATTTCCCAGAGCACCCTGTGTTTTTTAATTCAGTGAATAAAAATGTGTAATGAATAATTAATTATGTGCTTCGAGGCACAATAGCTGCCTACTTTTGAATATTCATCAGTAGCATTATTAATTCACTAGAAATCCCAGGGAGGAATGGGATAGGCTTTTAGCCTAGCTGGAGGACTTAAAGATAAAGCTTTGCAACACATACAAACTTTTTTAAAGCCGACTTTTCTTTGGGAGATGCTTTCTGCGTCATTTTCCTCTTTCAAGAACATTTCACTGTGGCCTGGATTCCCGCGGAGCTGGTGGGACACTGAGACCACCAGCGACCATGATAAAGGCCCACTCTGGAACTCCCGCCTGGAAAATGCATTAATGACCAGGCCCACCCACCTCCTGTGGCCCACAGTGTGCTGATGGGAGCAGAGTCTTGGCCACAGAGGCAGGAGCCCATGTTCACTTTCGCAATAGAAAGCAAAGAGCATGTTGACAGCTTTGCATTTTCCTACCTTGGGACCCTCTCTGGTGGAGACAGAGGTCCTCCCTCTGCAGCCTTCAATGGAGCCTGCATGGCTCCCATGGGGCTCCGAGGCTAGTCTTGTGATAGTCAGGACTGGAATCCAGGCCTCTAGGCCTCCCCATCCAGCTCTCCTAAACACAGCTGCCAATGTATCTTCCACCAAGGGTATTGTACTTAGTTTCCTCCTGCGATGTTCTGGAATCTTCCATGCTCATATAACTGCTTACCCCACTTGCTGGTTTCTCCATGGAAATCTTCCTGCAGCCTGGATTGCTTGCTTCCTCCCCCATGCCTGCTCCTCCCTTCTTTCTCACTAACACCCTCTGCATCATGGGGGCAACATGGCTTGTGGCTAGATTAACTTCCTAGCCTCCCTTGCAGCTAGAGGTAGTCATGTGACTAAGTTCTGGCCAATGAGATGGCATGTGGAAGTTGCTGAGCAGAGCTTCTGTGTAGTCTTCTTAAAAGGGGGTGGGCGAAGGAGTCCTGTTTGACCTTCAACCTTTTTCTTCCCTCCAGCCTGGGATGTAGATCAGGTGGTTGAAGGTCCAGCAGCCCTCATGGACCATGAAGTAACCTTGTGAAGTATCAAGGTGCTTCAAGTTTGAGTAAGAAAGACAGAAGGAGCCTGGATCCCTGGTGACTATAGAGCTTCCTCACCAGGCTGGAATTGCCTCTCTCCAGTCATCTTTCACAGGAGGGAGAATGATCCTCTAACTTGTTTAATCTGGATTCTTCTGGGCTTTCTGTTGTGCACTGTGGGACCCAATCTAAATCAAGTTTCCCTGCTCAGAGTTCTGTTGCTGTTTCTGCATTCTTTTTAGATTTCTTACCATTTGCTTTTCAGATAGATGTGCAAGTTCTTTGAAAAGTTGATATCTTGAATATAAAATATAGCCTGGGTAACCAAGAGAATTAGGAGTTTTAAAAGCAAAGTTCTGAAAGGAGGTCTGCAGACCTCTGTGTGTCTCCTTGGGACCTCAGGATCTTAACTGGAAAAGGCAGGGGTGACCACCTGGTTTAGGCATCTCTCCATAACTGTGGTTTGAAAAAGTTCTTTAATTTGGTACTTTGAATAGTTAATGAAAGGATTATTCCAACCTGGTTGAACCTATACTCTGAAATAAGAACGTCCATAGTTCATCATATCTAAGATATTAAGGTGCATCAGTATTTTACAAGTATATCATATATGTATTGTATATCACCAAGGAAGAAAAACTTCTGCCAGTTATAATTGTAGGAGGTATTCTGATTTCAGAAACAGTAAACATGAAAATTTAGATGCTGGTGTTTTTCAGAATCAATGAAATACAGTATATATTGTTAACTATATAGTTAACTTAAGCACCATTATCCACAACCAACTACAGCTACTACGTAGAATTCTGCTATTAACTTTCTGTTCCATTCTTCCCAAGAAACAGGTGAGACCTTTCTGAGTCCCGAGTGGTTTGTTCCAGCATGAGAATACCAGGAAGGAGACCACTTTTTGTAATTACACCCTTATTTCTATTTGCAAAACCTATCTTTGTCTCTACATATGAGATCGTTCAAAGTTCACCTTCAGTCCTAATTCTCTCTCACTGCTGATCCTGGTGTTTTGTCTTCTACACTCTGCTCAGGAGAGTACTCAGTGACGGTCACTCGTCATCCAGACGTGAACTTTCTGTGACTTGGAGCTCTTCCCTGCTGCTCGTGAGCTCTGTGTTCTTTCTGTGTGTGTTGGCTGCATTGCACTCACATTTTGATAGAGGGAGGGATTTTCTTGACCTGTATCAGATGCCATCGATGGCCTGACCCATATCCCCTCAGCCCACTGGATCCCTTGTGGCTGGGGTGGACTGTGTCTAGCCCTTGGACCACTGCACACCTCAAGTCCCTGGGGCTCTTGTTTTCTCTGCCTTCAGACTTTCCCCATCATCTCAGTAGTTGCTCAACCAGTTGTGGATAAATGCTCCAGCTTCCTCATCCTCTGATGGAAAATTCTGACGCCTGTCCACATGGTTTCTCAAAGGGTCCCCAGCAGAATTAAGCTTCATCTTCCCACAATGATAACCCACTCCACAGCATACGCTTTATGGGTTTTCTCCCTCATTGTCTCATTTCCCCCATTCACTCACTTGTGCTTCGTGGGATGGTCTCCCAAGTAAGCTACCTGCACCAGTGTTCTTTTATCAGAATCTACTTTGGGAGGAACTCTTTAATCAGGAAGAGTAACTTCCCGGTTGGAGTCTAGGCTGAAAATAGTTTCTTCCAATAGACAGAAAAGTCAACACCATATAAAAAACCTTCACTGTGGCTGCAGCTCAGGAGTTACAACATATTGTCACAGTAGTGGCCCCAGATGAGTCACACCTCCAGGTTTCCTTGCCTTTGTGTAGTCCCCTCCCACACTGACTCTGGTCTAGGCTGTGTGACCTGCTTTGGCCAAGGAGACATAAACAAGTATGATGTAAGTACAGTCAATAAGTGCTTGCACATTTGACCTTAGCCTTTCGGAACATTTCTGCCAACATACAAAGAAGCCCAGTCTAGCTTAGTGGAGGATGAGACACCACATAACAAAGACATCCCAGCCAATAGCCAGCACCACCCTCAGAGGTGAAGGAGGTTACATTCGCAGCATGGCTCAAAAGCCCACCTGACCCAAACAAATTTTATACATTCATTTGTTTTAAACATAGCCCAGAAAAGCAGATTGTTAGCCAATTAGAGCCTTCCTGATTTATGAACCCTGAAAAACTATGTCCAATGTCTGCTAGCCATAGGTGAGATAGGCCCAGTAGCCATAAAAACCCCAAACTGCTGCTGCCCTTCAAAGATCTCTGACCCAGAGACTCCCCTCTGGGTGACTGAGCAATATCCCTAGATAGTCCCTTCTCTAATCCCCTTCTGCCCCCGGAGTTTCCTTGCCCTCCTCCTGTTCTGGGTGGTGGCCCCTGGACAGTGTCGAGCTGTGAGGGATTTTCCTCCGCACCAAACCTGTCAAAGCATCACCCAAATAAAGCTCCTAGGGAGCTACTGCCACCTTGTGGTCGTAGTTCCCCCTGACAAACCCCGAATTCCCTTGAATCCACTGCAGTGAGGGAAGTTGGAAAAGACTGAACTAACTAGGGCGGAAGCCCTGCAGCAGAGCAGTGATGGGTGAGGCATCTGTCCACCCTGGGAGCTGTGGGCGGCTGAGAGCCTGAAAAGTCGAGGCATGGCGGTTGAAGAGTGCCCCAGTGCAAGAGGACTTGGGTGGAACGGCATGGAGGAAAGAGCAGTCTGCTGGAGCAGGAGAGAGAAAAGCTCCCAGGGGTGGCAGGGTGTCGGGAGAAAGGAGAGGATGGCTGCTGTCATTAAGAGTTGCTATGGATTGTCTTCTTCAAGGGGTGTGACTGGTGGCTGAAGTTTCTGTTTGATTTCCTGCTTATAATGGGACATTTTTCTGAGACTGGACCATTTGGATCTAGGCTTTATATCTGATACACAATGAATATCCTTCAAATATTCTTTTTTTTTTTTTTTAAACCCTCTAGCCAAACAATAAGAAGTTTCCTAGATTTTTATTTTGCACCAAATTCTCAACTGAGACACAATGTATTTACTTTTAATGAGTGAAACAACAGCATCCAGGCAGTCGCATCTGAAATCGCCATCATCTTCCTCAGCAGAGTCACATTTGTATTAAAGTTTGCCAGGAAGTTCAAGTGCCTGGATTTAGATCAATGGAGACTTTTTTGCATTTTGTTCTCAGCTTGGTGTGAGGCTAGAAGTAATATTTACATGTGTCTTTTACTCCTGGGAGTATAACATTGTACTAATAATAACTGGAAGAAAGCAAGCAAACTCTGCTTTCTAGATTTTTCCCCACCACGCTTATGCTTGAAGTGAGGAGTGGAAGAATCATGAATAATAAATATGGAGATAAGAGAATGAAACTGGGAAATCAATTTACCGCGAAATATTTGCATATTTTATTAAAAGAAACTGTGTGTGAGACCCATAACAGGGTTTGATGATTTATACTTTGATTTGATCTGTGCACGTCCTGCCTCTGGGAGAAGTGGCAGAGCACAGCCATCCACGCGAGGCTTTTTTTTTCCCATTGATGTGAAAGACTCGTGGTGCATTTGGGTTCAGAGGGTCTTGGATATTGACTCTAAGCCCCTTATTTTACAGAAAAGGAACCTGAAATCTGGACAAATTATGTGGGTTGGTGGCAGAGCCAAGACTCACCTGGAAGAAATGCCACTGTCCTCAAAAATGTAAGGAACATGAGAAAGAGTTAAAGTCAGTCACACGAGTGAGCCAGTCTTTCACATTTTTGCTTAAAGTTAAGAAGATTAGCATCCCTGTCTCCTGCTCTCCCTACAGAAACAAACATAAATGCAGACAAATGCCCATCTGGGTGTATGTGACATCTATTTTGAGAGAAGCAAGAGAAAAGAAATAATTCATCGAATATATACACGACACCCTCCATGCCCACCCTTTCCCAGCTCCAAGAATAAGTGATAGCAAACCGATCCTTTTTTAGTGAGGTGGTGGAGAATTTGTGGGATTTCTCCTTCCCTCTTCAAACCCTCTCTGTTACATAAAAAATGTTTTAAAAGTTCTGTCCCTGTTGGTTACTGCCTTGACAATACGTGAAGCTTTGGAATTGCTCCCCACGTGAAACCAGAATGCCTGAGATGGCCTGCATCTTCCTGTTGGGTTTATCTGCAGTTCATGCCGTCCACAAGACCCCAGTTGCATTTGGAGGCTTCCTCTCTGGGTTGATCTTCCCAGGAGTCCACTCCTTCCTTTCAGCTGCTGCCCTACAGACTCATGGTCTCTCATTGCTTAGGAATCCCCCGTGCTGCTCAGGAACCTCCCAAGATTCCTGGCTAGCACCTTCTCTCATTTCCCATAGAGGCTCTTTCAGACTCTCTCCACGATCCACGTCCCCCTTCCTCTCAGAGTATGGCCGTGCCTCCTACTGGTCAGGGTAAGCAGAAGCTGTCTGGGTGCAGAGTGTGGCTATTGGACTGCCTGCTGTTAGCATGATGCCTGGCCTGGAGCAGCTGCTCAGTGCCTGTTTGCAAAGTGACTGAATTAATAAAGCAGCAGCCCTAACAGGTACACATCCAGTGGAGCAGGGGTTTAGTCAAAATGAACACAGACCATGTCACTGCATCTATGAGTCAGGGGAAATAGAAGAATTCATTTGGGAATGACTTGCTCCAGAGTGGAAAGACTGGGATCTAGAGCCGGTTGGCCATCAACTATTCATATGACTTTTGGGAAATATTTCATCCATCTATCAATTCATTCATTCATTCACTCGCTATCTCATAAGCTGTCACTTAGCACCTGCCCTGAGTGAAGCATCATGCTAGACACTGAGAATACAGACACAGCAAGATGCACGTGCTGCCCGTGAGATGCTCCCAGTCTGGTAAAAAGCAAACATAACTAATCCAACATGGCAAGGACACTAATGAGGCACAGAATCAGAGGGAGCTCGGAGAAGGATGGAAAAGATGGCTGGTGTGAGAGGCACTGCCAAGATTCCCAAGGTCTGTTTCTTGTTATCCTTTTGAACTTGGGTCCCTGCCTTGGGTCTGCAGGACTCTCAGGCTCCCTTGCATTTGCAGATACAGAGTTTTCCCTCAGGGTGTCAGTGAGGAAATTGGGTCACAGAGAGGGCGGGACTGGTCTAAAGTCACATACAGTTGTGTGCAGCCAAAAAGTTAGATGGTATTACTCACAGAAGCATTCAGAGATGAAGTGGAAATAGCGCTAGAAAGAGAATGGAAGTCGGAGGAAAGAAAAACACAAGATCCCATTCATTAGAAACCAGATTCACACACAGCTTTTGAAGAATGGAGTGAATACTGGATGATTCCTTTGCTTCCCAGGCCTATTTCTCTTCTTTCTACTAATGCACCCTGGCCGCCTCTTCTTTGTATGCATTCTGGAAGGAGCTGTCACTCAAAGGACCCTTTACTCCCCTAGACAAGGAATGGGCACATGACTCGAGCTCAACCAAGCAGACTGTCTCCTGAGATACTTGAGCAGACACAGGCGAGTATAGAAAAGTCCTGTGTTGTTACATCCCAGCAATGGCCTCCTGCAGGATGCTTTATGGTCCTTGGGACCTGCATTCCCATAGCTGCTCTGGTACTGTCTGTATGTGTCTAGTCCAGCTTTCCCCTCACTACTGTGAGCACCTCCATATGTGTGGTCTTGGGTGGGCTGATCTGTCTTGTTTAGCCTCAGTTCCTCATCTGTACAATGGGACAATAATCCTACCTTTCTGTGTTGTTGATGATCAAGTGAGTCAATGAGGTGAATGCATTGGGCAAACTGTAAAGTGCTCCAGGCATGTGTCAGGCTGTTAATACTATGATTATCACTAAGGGACAGCCAGTGGTCACAGAAAGCACAGCATGAGAGTGTTTTAACTGGCATTTGTGAGAGTACATTAGCTGCTTTCTCCAGTGACTCCATTTAAAATTTATTGTGGAGCAAACCCAGTGGGCATATACTCTGCTGAATCCACAGTTTTGTATACTGTTCATTAAAAACAATTTCTAAAAATAGGCCCAGTTTAGAGAAGGTGTCCCAGACGGGAACGTTTTTCAGAGCTTGACCCAAATGCCTGTGATCTCCTTCTCCAACAGCCTGACTGCCTGGGGAGGCAGACCTGGCCCAGCTCAGCCTTTGTGATCATTTTCTGCCTGCAGAGAGGTCTGGAGCCCTTTTTCTGCACCTTTGGAGCATGAAGCCCCACCTGGAACCACAACCTTCTGCAGGCTGGAGCCTGAGTGGCTCTAGGATCTTGTTATTCCCTGCTCTGAAACAGCTTCCTTCTTTAACAGCAGTTGGAGTCGTGAATGTAGATCCAGTGGGCTCATCTGTGAGGTGCCCCATGATTTTCCAATTTGTGCCCCTAGCCCAGGCTGCTTTTCTGAGTTTCACACCTGTGCAGTCTGTGCATCTCTCCTGGAAGGTCCATAAACTCATCTGGGCAGGATACACTCACTCCTCACCACCTCCCATTCTCAGGCTCTGTCCCCTGCTCCCTACCTTCTCTGCCTCCTGCTCCCTACCTTCTCTGCCCCCTGCTCCCTACCTTCTCTGCCCCCTGCTCCCTACCTTCTCTGCCTCCTGCTCCCTACCTTCTCTGCCCCCTGCTCCCTACCTTCTCTGCCTCCTCCTCCCTACCTTCTCTGCCTCCTCCTCCCTACCTTCTCTGCCCCCTGCTCCCTACCTTCTCTGCCTCCTCCTCCCTACCTTCTCTGCCTCCTCCTCCCTACCTTCTCTGCCCCCTGCTCCCTACCTTCTCTGCCTCCTCCTCCCTACCTTCTCTGCCTCCTCCTCCCTACCTTCTCTGCCCCCTGCTCCCTACCTTCTCTGCCTCCTCCTCCCTACCTTCTCTGCCCCCTGCTCCCTACCTTCTCTGCCCAGCCAGGCGCCGAGCCTGAGGGGAAGCTCCAGCCTCCCTGCCACTGATATCCAGCCCCCTAGCAAGTCCTGCTGAGATTACCCTCTAAATATCTCTAGGCTCTGCCCACAGTCTGTCTCTTTCCATCTTCCCTTTTGGAAGCTCAGAGATAAACCTAAAGCCTTTTTTTTTTTTTGAAGGAGAGAGAAGGGAAAAAGAAATAATAGTAAGTGGGAAGGAGAGAGATCTAGCATTCCTAGGGACATGTCCCTAAAAGTCCCCCTACTCCTTACAAGAAAAAACTGAAGTTCCAAAAGCAATGGACAAAGGCTGCTGCGGGCCCATCTAGTGTCTTTGTGGAGATTAGGAAAACACGACCTGTTCTCTGGACTGACACAGTGCTATTCCATGGTGCATGTCTCAGAAAGCAAAGTGCAGACGAGATTTCAACTTCTCATTACTACCTTGTGCAGTAGACTACCTGCACAACCACACAGTGCAGACTTGAAAATGACTTGCCTGATATCCTACAACCAGCAGGCTGAGATGGGAACTTAGGACATCATATAGGTTCAGGGCTTTTTCCAGTGTACTCCTTGAGCTTGTGGGGACCCCTCCTTCCTCCCAAGCTGCAGCAGAATTTCAAAAGCAGGTGACAATGCAGCCCCTGCCAACACCCTCTGTCCCAGCACCTCAGTGGACTGGGATCTTTGTGATTAAGATCAAGAGGGTTTGTACAGCACAGAGCCATGACCATCTGATGCACTGTCTGTGCAGCACTCAGGTGCCCTCGGGTCAGAGGTGCTTCTTGACTTCAGCCAACGCTGGCGACACCTTGTGGCCAAAGAGGCAAAGTGCCCTTCAGCTCCCAGAATGGTCCTCCCTCTGATCACCCTTGAACGGGGTCCGGTGGCTGTGTACTGGGATCGAAACTGGCTAATGTCACGTGGGCTTCTGCTGAGGGCTCAGTAAGCTCTCCAGGCACTAGGTCCATCTCCAAAGCCTGCCCCTTTATTCTAGAACTGGATTGTAGTTGCCTACACAAGTTTATAGGGGTGACTGTCACTCAGTCCCTCAGTATATCTTGCTGAATAAGTGGTTGTACGAGACAAAATCTGAAGGTTTCCTTTGTGTGTTCCATACATATTACCTCATGACATTATCCCAACAGCTCCAGGAAGCAGCATTACGTCTCCATCCTTCCCATTCACTGACAGGTAAACTGAGGCTCAGAAAGGGTTCCTGGCAAACGGGGGCCAGGCAGCAGGCGTGTGCACACTTTCACTCCAAAGCCCTTGTCCCCGCACCTGCCTCCCGCCTAGCAGCCATGAGACCTCAGTTCTCGCTCCTATTTGGCCTCCACTCACTGTGACCGGGCAAGTGATTCCATGTCTCTGAGCTCCCATTTCTTCATCTAAAGAACAGGGGTAATAACACCTTCCCAGAAAACTTTACAGGTTGTTGTGATAACAAAAAGGAAGAAAAGTTAGGTAAGGCGCTTTGAAAGGTGATCAGCGATCTGCAACTATGAGGCATTGCCAGTTGATCCCAGCACAGGGGAGCCCTAGCAGGCCAGAGTAGTTGAGCCCTGCAGTATCCTGCCCCAAAAGTCTCTACGCTATAGGCTAGAGGGTGCCCTCCCAACAGCCCAATCCATGTGGAGGGAGAAAACCCCCAGGGATATTTCCCAAATGACCTCTTTAAACCCTGATGACCTGGAGGCATCCTGTGTAGCTCTAGGAAATCAAAGCGATTTGGAAGTGTGTGGCATGAAGATGTCAGAGTCATTTCATTCCATCATTTCTTCTGTTTTCTAGTATTTTTGGTGCTGTGGATATGATTCATAATGAAAAGAATCAATCTCCCCCCCCAAAAAATGCAGTTCTTTCTGATTATACATCGGAAAAATACTAGATTTCCATGAGCCTCTTCTGTGGCCAGGGCACTTCAGTGGAGTTCACAATTTTCCCTATTTTTCTTCTCCCATTCTCAGTATCAAAGGGCAGGCACTGGCCCTGTCCCATCCAGGATTGTTGTCACGTTGGGGATAATGAGCTGTGGCCTGTGAGTCAGGTGACCAGGTTGGAGGTCTCTCTCTGCTACTAACTGGATGTTTGGCCTACAGCAGTGGTTGTCAACTGGGGGTGATTTTGGCCCACAGGGGACATTTGGCAATGTCTGGAAATATTTTTGGTTCTATGACTGGGCAGAGATGTTCCTGGCACCTAGTGGGTAGGGACCACGGATGCTGCTAAACATCCTACAATGCACAGGACAGACCCTCTCCTCACCCCCCTCCCCCACCCCAAGACTTATTTGGCCCCAAATATCTACAGTACACAGGTTGAGAAACCCTGGTCTGCAGAAATCCCTTGACCTCTCTGGGCCTTAGTTTCCTCATCTGTAAAATGCAGTGAGAAAAGTCATACACTGGATGATGCCTAAGGTCCCTTAAAGCTTCCGCCGCCGTCTCATTGTATCTATGGCTCCTAAGTGACTCAGAGGTTCTGCATCACTGGCTTCCTGTCCCTGTGACACCAGGACCCCATTATAGCATCTCCAATGTCAGGGTGCCCACATGACATGGCACTCAGCTGGGAGATGCCAGCGGGAGGCTCTTCACAGCGACAGCCACTAGAAAATGTCACGCTGGAAGGCAGACACCCTCAGCCCCCAAACCCTTCTTCTGTTTGTTTGTTTCCTCGTCTCCTACTTAAATAAGCCACCATGGCTTCCGCATTTGCAAAGACTTTGGCTAATTGGACATTCTCATCATGCTATCACATGAACTTGGAGCTCAGCAACTTGCCCAAACTTTCTGGCGTGTTTTAGCTTTGGTTGATTTTTTCATGATGGGACCAAGCAAAGTACTGGTCTTAGCAGATGATATTTGATGTCAGAGTCTCTGTCCCCTTTAGCTTTTCATTCTGCCCACTCCAGGGCTTCCTCAGGCCCCACCTGGGCTGCTCCCCCTCCAGTCCCTCCAGCTCTGGAAGTCCCTTTGTCTTCCTCATCTACATTTGAGTCGGATGCCTGGTGGGACTTGAGTCCTGACTCCATCCCTTCTAACTGTGTGGTGGGTAGCCATGGAGTGCCCACCCAGGTCTCCCTTCCAGAGACCCTGCTGCAGGAGGGTCATTGGCAAATGGCCTCCAGCTGCTACATCTTTAGATTCTAGATAAAGTGCTCACCCCAAGGCCGTGGCTCCCCTGGTCACAAGGGGGTGGTGGAGCTGGACCATTTCTGCCTGACCAGGATTCCTCTAACTGGCAGTCTTTGCTCTGGGGCTGCTCACTGGCCTGGCTGATGCTGGCCCAGAGCTACCGTGTGGTTGAAGCCCTTCCTACCTTCTTTTCCCAGGTATGGGACCTGCACCACCGTCGGAAGGCTCTCCCCTCCCACTCCTGCTCCCTGTCTTCTCATTTGTCTTGGCCTCTGCTCTTTGAAGGATCTGAACGGACACATCTGAGCAAGACCATGAAAATCCCTGAGTCTCAGTTTCCTTGTCTGTAAAACAGAGAATCAGATCTGCTGCATTTCACAAGGTTATTGCAAGGATTAAATGACAAAATACCTGTGTAACTTTGCAAACCATGCACTCATGTAAATATTATGCATTACTGTTCTCATCAAAGCTTGCTTTAGAGACCCTTGAAGACCAGCAGCAGATAAATGAGGTTACTCTTGGTATTTTAGTTGGAACTATTTTTTGCCAGGTGGGACTGCCTCATGTTTGGTATCCAAACTCCCACCGACTAAGTGCCAGTGGTGGCATTTTCCTATCCCCCTCATTGAAACCACCAAAAATGACCTCAGACCTTTCCAAATGCTGAGTACAGGGGTGCTGCCTGGTCCATGGTTGAGAACCACTATGCTGAACTGAGGCCAGCTGAGACGGAAGCAGGTCCTCGTTCCTCTCAAAGTATTTACACATCAGCTTGGGCTTTCCAGGCCTCAAGCCAGAGCAGTTAGGGCTGTGGCCTTCTAGACACTGGAGCAGGGCAAGGCTGAGGAAATCATCACACCCAGGGGGTGTCACCTGGTATGTCATCGACCTCCCAAACACTAGACTCTCATCCACCCTGGACTGGGCAGCCAGAAGCTGGACTGGAAACTTCCATTGATGCAGAGGTAGGGCTTTCAGGAGATACCAGCACAGCCAAGGAGACTGGCCAGCAGCCAATCGCCATCCAGGAGAGATGAGAGGCATATCAGATGGCCTATCAGAGCTCAGTTGAATTGTTCCGGTTTATCCATAGAGAGAATCAGACTCTTCAGGTGGTGGCCTTGGATTCCCCAGTGAGCAGCACCTGTGCATGCAGGACCTCCTCTGGGGATCTTACCCACCGAAGGGGCAGCTGAGAGATCAGAGGGAGGGTAGGTGGTGTCTTTCATAATGTAGGATTTGCTTTGTTGTTTCTTATTCTATTTTTCCCAGTACTTCTCTTATTTACTTTTTGAATGTAATTAACATTTGAATATATTTTTGTAAGATGCCTCATTCCTTTATGGAATAAGATGGTAGAAGAAACAGATTGGTGAAATAATGCTCAGATGCTGCTCGGATCACTCCCATCTGAGGCTGCCGACCGTCCCAGCCAGAAAGCCCCCTGTGACCAGGGCAGGAGCTACTGCTGGTGGTGAGCTCCGTCTTCCAGAATTTCTTTCACTGCTTACTTAGAGAGATCTTCTGCTGCTTACCTTCTCCAGGCATCTTGTTGCCTTTGTTTTTGATCCATGCCATCTGAGGAGATTCTTGCTGTCCAAGTAGCTATGCAACCCTGAACGAGTCACTTAGCCTCCTACAGTTCCTTAACTTTATAGTTGTGATGACAATACCTTCCCTGCCTGACTCAGAGTGTCATTGGACCATTGTCATTACTGAGAAGCTGTGCTGGAAGTGGGAACTTTGCAAAAATGGACACAATTTTTCCCCAGCCTATATCCTTGCAATCTGACTTTGCAGCTCCTCTCAAGGGATGAAGTCCATATCTTCACCCCACAAATCTGATTCTGTGACTTGCTTTGACCAGTAGAATGCAGCAGAAGTGATGGTGGGCCAGTTCTGAACCTAGGTCCCAAGAGACACTGTACATTGCCACTTGCTCTCTTGGACACCTGCCCTTGCCATGTGAATGTGCCCAGGCTGGCCTGTTGGAGGGTGAGAGAGTGCATGAAGCAGAGATGAGCCATCCCAGTGGAGACCATCCTAGACCAGCCAGCCCTTAGCCAGGCTGCAAGCAAATGCATGAGTGAGCCCAGCTCGGACCAGAAGAACCACCCAGCAGAGCCCAGTCCAAACTGGCCACCCATGGAATCAAAAGCAAAATAAATGGTTGCTCTTTGAAGCCATTCAATGTTGGGGTGGTTTGTTATACAGCAAATCTGACCAATAGACTTGGTATTGAGTAAAGTTGAGTGGCATTGAGGCCAGGCCTTGCTGAAGCCAGGCTAGAAGATTTGAGCAGCTCTTGAGGAGGTCTGGGAAAGTGAAATTCCAGAGCAGTCACAACCTCTCTGAATCTTCAGGGCAGGCCAAGAAATGCTGTGTAGTTGGGTATCAGATGTCAGGGACCAAAAGTTTCATGCAAGCAGAAAAAAGAAAAAAAAAAAAAAAAGCCTGGGTCTAAGGTTGTTATTTATAGCAAAAATTTAAACAGGGAAGCTCTGTCAGTTTTCTGAATTACTGACAGTTGCAGAAATGTTAATACAAATCTTTATAAGACTGGCCAGATGTTCGATATTAAACAAGCATCTGTTTTGTATAAAAGACTTTTATGCCCCCAGTACACTGTCTCTTTCTCTCTCTCCTCTTCTCACCCCCCATCCTGATCCCATGCTAGATCAGGGCAATCGCTGTGGATAATTGCCTCAGCTATAGTTTTATTTAGTTTCTGAATGCCGGTGTCCATGGTGTCAAAAATACAACCCAAAAAATAACCCTGGGAAAGGTTAATAATGGCCTTTCTGGTGTCATATTCTGCACTTTATGTGTTGTGGTAATTATTATCATTAGGGCTGTAAGAATGTCTAGTTATCTTTCTTAATCACATACTATAAAGAAGTACTTCTGAACACATATCTATTATTTAATCAAAATTTCACAGTTATTGGCATTTGTGCTCCACCAGGGCTGTGTTTATTTTCTGTTTGCAAGGGGGAACATTGCCTCCCAGAAAAGAGGGGGCCCCGAGTCCATGCCACTTTCATCGCTGTCATAGCATGTGACACTTGGTGCTATTAATATCGGCCACCAAACACATGTTATTGTTCCCCACTCCCCCCTTTTGGTTGCACTCTAGGAAAAGCACTTTTATTAGCAAATAAAGGGGGAAATGCTTGCCACAGATGAGTGCTGCTGCCTGGAAGAGGAGACTCGATGAGGATGAGACCTTTGGGGATCTCAATTTCCAGGGACAGAGAGCAAAGCAGATCGGTGGGGTCACTATGGACTCCTGGTTATGGTTACCGTGGAGTATGTCCACCTCATTGCTCTGGAGGGAACTGTCCCACAGAGGAAGGAGACTGACACTTAAAGAGGGCCCACTAGGCTCTACTTGCAGTGATGGTGCTTCTAACCTCCGTTCTCCTTTGTAATCCTCACAACACCCCCATACAGAAAGCATCATTGCCCCACTTTACAAATAGGGAAATTGGGACTCAAAGAGAATTACTTGCTCAGGGCCACATAGCTACTGAGCTGGAACTTGAGGCTACTGTTTGCTTGGTTCCAATGTCTGTGTTTTCATTATAAAGCCATGCACACTCGCCAGCCTACACTGGCCAAGGCAGTGGCCACTAGCCTTGTGTGGCTGCTGAGCTCTTGTAATGTGGCTGGTCCCAATGGAGAGGTGCTTTATGCATAAAGGATTTCTAAGATGTAGTACAAACGATGTAAAATACCACATTAGTAATTTTTAATATTGATTGCATGTTGAAATGAATATTTTGTATATATGGGTTAAATAAAATACATGATTAAAATCAATTTCACCTGTTTCTTTTTACTTTTTTTAAATGTTGCTACTAGAGAATTAAAAATTACATCTGTGGCTTGCATGTGTGGCAAGTTTGTACATGTGTCTTTGACAACAGGTGGTTTTATTGCTTTAGAGACGTGGTTCTCAATTGAGGGAGAATTTGTCCCCCAGGAGACATTTCACAATGTCTGCAGACATTTCTGACCATCACAACTTGCAGAAGGGGAGGGGATGCTGCTGTCATCTGGTGAACAGAGACCAAAGCACTGTCAAACATCCTACAATGAGCAGGACAGCCCTACCACAAAGCATTAACTGGTCCCAAATGTCAATAGTGCCGAGGTTGAGAAACCCTGGTTTAGAGTTATACCTTTTATATTTTGGTCTCCTTTTGGGGTCCCCAAGAATGTCAACGATGCTCTGAGAGAAAGAGGAACAGTGCCATGATGGTGCTCATATTGATAATTTCTTCCTCTGTTTCCTTCTTGGAAGCCTTCCTCTCTGATTTCTTTCACAGAATTAAAACCCCACATTTGGCCACAATTTCCACACATTCCTGGCTTACATTTTTGTAAAGTATACGCCAGGGTGGCCATATTTCCTCAATGGCACTTTCAGGTAGCAAACCCCTCTCCTCCAGAAGAATGTTCAGCTCCTGCGAGGGGATGAAATGCTGCTGGAACTGGGGAGATCTGGCCGGGGGAGGGGAGCAGGGCTGTCTGGAGAGGAACGTAGGAGGACTGATCCTGTGTGGACACAGGCGCCCGCCCTTGCGTGGATCCGAGGAGGAGATCCTTAGGGTTGACATGGGCTCCAGCTGGAAGAAAAGGCCCAGGGAGAATGAGCTGAGCCCTGGCTTCGGACACCTGCAGCAGTGAACATGGTCCAGGTGTGCAGAAGGTAAGAGGGCCATTCTGCCTTCGGCTTGGCTCTCCAGGCTGCCCCGGGGCCCAGGCGGGGGCTGTGGGTTCTCCAGGCAGCCCAGGTGGTACGGTGCTGTTGGATGAGTTAGACGTAGCTGAGGCACACCCACAGGGACCTGAGAAGTGGAGGCTTGAGTGGGACATAGGGAGGGCTGGGTACCCCCTTCCCATTCGGAGCAGAGGGGAAGCGCTTGGGTGGGGATGCAGCGCTCCTGGAAATCGGTATTTAGGGGCAAGCAGAGTAACTAACTGGCTCCAGTGAAGGGTCTGCTATGGTCTGGATGTTTATGCGCCCCCCCAAATTCATATGCTGAAATCCTCACCCCCAAGGCGATAGTATCAGGAGGTGGGGCCTTTGGGAGGTGATTAGTCATGAGGATGGAGCGCTCATGAATGGGGGTTGGTGCCCTTAGAAAATGGGCCCCACAGAGACCCTCACCCCTTCCACCATGTGAGGACGCAGGGGGAAGGTGCCACTACGAACCAGGAAGTGGGCCTCACCAGACACCAAATCTGCCAGCTCCTTGATCTTGAGCGTCCCAGTCTCCAGAACTGTGAGAAATAAATTTCTGTTGTTGATAAGCCACCCAGTTTATGGCATTTTGTTATAGCAGCCTGAACAGACTAAGGCAGGGCCTAAATGCACCCCAGCAGGGTGTGGCCTGGGAAATACATCTGTTATAGTTGTGTAACTGGCATGAAGCTCAGGCCATTAGCTTGGGTGTGTAAGAAATGTCACTCTGTTTTCTCATAACCAGCTGTGGTGTAAATGACCAGCTATTCACCAAAGATCTATGCTCCCCTTCAGTAATGTCTGGGATTGGCTGTCCAACCTTGGGATTCCCAGCCCCCCAACATCCAGGTGGGATCACTGACTACTTCTCAGTGATCACATGTGGGCAGACATGATGTGTGTCACTTCCAGGCTGTGGGTAAGAAGCAAATGCTTCTCTACCTTCTCTGTTCTCCCTCATTCTTCCTCTCTCTTCTCCTATTTCTGCAGGACTTTCAATGCCTGAGGTGACCTTGGAAGCTGCAGGCTGAAGACGGCAATGGCCTAGGTCCCTGAGTGACTATGTGGAGCAGAGCCCCACCTGCTGCTGAGCAAGGATATGGGCACTGGACTGTTATATGAGTAAGAAATTAACTTCTGATATGTAAAGTCACTGAGATTTGGGACTTTGTGTGTGACAGCGATGGTTACCCTAATTTCTATTTTGAACCCTGTAGTGAGTTGAATTATGTCCCTGACAAGATATATGTTCAAGTTCTAATCCCTAGTACCTGTGAATTTAAACTTATTTGAAAATAGGATCATTGCAGATGTAATGAAATGAAGGATCTTGAGATGAGATCATCCTGGGTTTAGGGTGGGCCCTAAATCCAATGACAAGTGTCCTTATAAGAGACAGAAAAGGCGAGGATGCAGAGAGATGCAGAGGGGAAGGTGCGTGAAGACTGAGGCAGAGGTTGGAGTAATGCATCTACAAATCAAGGTTTGTATCCAGAAATGAGGAGCCAGGCATGGGGCAGACCCTCTCTCAGAGCCTGCAGAAAGAGACAGCCCTGTCAACAACTTGAATTTGGACCTCTGGCCTCCAGAACTGTGAGAAAATAAATTTCTATTGTTGTCAGCCACCTAGTTTGGGGTCATTAGTGAGGGCTGTCTTAGGAAATGAATACAAGCCCCATTCCTCTCCATGGTGTTCACTCAGCTGTGGTCCTATTTGGCCTCACCTCAGCCCTCCGCCTTTCTCCAGGGTTGTAACTGTCCTCTAGGGGATCACGTTGTGCATGGCATCAGGCCAAAAACAAAGTGTCTATTCCTCATTTATCAACCGTCCATCGTGCCACTGGCTGAGACAGTGTCCTCTTCTCTGGTCGTCCCCAATTGCTGATCCGCTCACGAGCAGCTGAGCCATCCCTCATCCTGACCTTACGGCCTTTGCACATCAGACTCTGTGGCAGTCACTTCCCTCTCAGGGGCATGGGAAAAGGCCAGATCTCTTCCTGGCCATTCTGAGACTTCTAGAACAACCAAGAGTCCATCTCGGGGCCTCTGCCTAATACCGCATGAGGCCATTTATATCTTAATGTTCTCTCTCCAGACTTGGTGCAGCTTGCCCTCGCCGTCGCTGTGCAGAGAGAGAGAGGGACAGATCCTTGCTGCTCCCAGGTCCTGCTCCACCACTCCCGGGTGTCTTCCTGGGAGGCTCAGCCAGGTTTTGGGGGAGGGATGCTGGGCTCATGCTCTCTTCTCGGCACCTCCCAGCATCAAACACTCTTCATTCCTTTAGCTCTACTCTCTCCAGCCAGGGAAGTTTCTGACCTTCTCTAGTATAGTGTGGAAGGTGGAATTCTGCAATGGCCCCAGGATTCCTGCTTCTGGTGTACAGACCCTGCATACTCCCTCATCCTTGAGTGTGGGTGGGACCTCTATGTATAAGGAGATGTCACTGTCATGATTAGGTTACTTATATGCCAAAGTTGGAGGGATATTGCAGATGTAATTAAGGTTCCTAATCAGTTGACTATAAATGAATGAAAAGGGAGACTCTCCTGAGTGGGCCTGACTTAATCAGGTGAGCCTTTTAAAAGAGAGATGTTCTCCTGATGGCCTTGAACAAGAAGCAAGCTGCCATGAGTCCTACAACTGCAAGGAAATGAATTCCACCACATGGGCATGGAAGAGGACCCTGAGCCTCAGGTGGGACTGCTGCCCCAGCCAACACCTTGATGGCAGCCTCGTGGGACCCTGAGCAGCCACACCTAAATTCCTGGCCCACAGACACTGTGAGATAATAACTATGTGTTTTTTAAGCCACTAAATTTGTTGCAATTTACCATTCAGAGATAGAAAACTAATAAAAATGGGAGAAAGCTGGTTCAGACAGACTCAGAGCACTACTCAGTGCTTTGACTCCTGCCTTCTCTTGTGATTCTCTACCCTTGCTTGAGTGGCTGTGACTCCCTGCTGGTGGCCCTGGACGTGCCTTCCAGCTGAGCCCTTTGCCTTCCCACTTTCCAGAAACCACCAGAGTGGCTCCAGCTGAGGCAGGTGGACAGTGGGGAAGCTGCAGGAGACTTGACCTCTTTATCTGGTGGCTGCCACCCTGTTTCTGTCCCTGGTGCTTCTCCTTTGCTCTTGGCTGGGGTCCATTTCTGTCACCTTATCACATCTGGATCTTCCAGGGGACCCTCTGACCCTTGACTTTCCAGTACCCCTCTAAAGTGCAAAAGCACCCTACTGATAGCCCTGTGGCCTCTAAGGAGTGTGGACTCTGTTAAGCGGATGATTCTTTGGACTGCTGCGCACACTCATGTATGTAGGTGGGCAGATCTGGCAGCATTTGCTGGAAAGAAAGGAATTTTCAAGCACAATAGAAGGGATAACAGGGAGGGGGGCTCAGAGAAGAGAGGGAGAGGAAGGGGAGCCAGAGGGCGATGACAGGTGACAAAGAGATTCAACTTCTCTCTGACAGCCACCCCACCAGATTCTCGTTCACTAAAGTCCATAAACTCACAAATACTCAGGATGACGATTTTTCTTGCAAAATAAACTGAGTGTGGGGCTGTGAGTCTTACCAGGTTTCGGAAGCAGGTAAAGAAGACAAAGAAAGAGGCAGAGGAAATCTAAACCTCTCCAAAATGAGCAGGGGTCTTTGGAAGGGCTCTGCATCTCTGTAGACCGTGGAATTGAGGGCTCAAAGCAGCCTCACGAGAACCCAAAGGGCAGCAGGAGTCATAGGGCCTTTGCAAACCCTGAGGGTCGTTTCTCCCACACCACACTGACCTGCTCACTGAAAGACTGGGTTTCAGAGAATGGTAGGAAGCCCCCGTGCATGCTGTAGGGCCAAATGTCCACTGCAGCCATCGTTGTGGGGTCAAATTCTAGAAGGTTCCACACGGTGGCAGGACTGGAAATGGGTTTCCCATTACTCTGCCACTCTTACTCCCCCACTGGCCCTGAGGGCCTGAGGGGTGCACTGCTGACATCGGGGTTAGGTTTACGTACTGAAGAGAAAGAACCAGCAGAAGTAAAGAGGACAAGGACATGCAGAGACAGGAGGATGTGCAGGAGCGAGTTCTGGAGAACTGAGCAGGGGGAGCTTGTGTGTTGTGAGTCCCTGGAGGCCTCTCCAAATGCACAGGTAGTTTTGCATGTGTTAGATTTAGGGAAGTCTGGGAAATAGTAGGTGGGTTGCAGGTATTCAGAAAGTGCCTACTATGCAGCAGGAGGTGTGTTTAGGCCCTGTGGCTCCAGAGATGGGTATGAGCTCACAGCATTCGGAGAAGAGTCACTTACTTTATGCTCCTCTGTACTGTGAGTGCCTTATAGCAGCTCAGCTAATTCTCCCCACGACCTTTCCAGGGAGGCACTATGATTATTTTTGTAGATGCTGAATCAGATCAACAGAAAAGCTGAGTAACTCACCCAAGGTCGCACAGCCAGGCAGCAACAGAGCAGGGATCCTAATCTAGGCAAGCTGGTTCCAGAATCCATTCATTACTACCACGCGAGACTACCTCTCGGTGTGGAGAATAAAAACAAACCCCCTCCAAAAAAACAAAATAACCTTGACCTTCCTTCCCATTCTCTGGCAGAACTGACTACACCCCTCACTGTGTACCCGTAGAATTTTGTTAAGACATGAGTTATAGATGTTTATCCCTGTTCACAGTTTGTGGGGAGGAAGAGGGTGCATCAGGTTTTGTGCAGAACCCCCAAATCTCAGTGGTTTCTGAAATAAGTATTTCCTTCTCCTCATGGGTCTTACAGCCTTCTGTCCAGATGGGCTCCATGGGTTTCTTGTCTTAGGATCCAGGCAGAGCATGGAATGACCACCTGGGACATGCCTTTCCCTTGCAAATGGCAGCAGCGAGAGAGAGCGCCAGGTCAGGCCGTGCTCCTTAATGCCCTGCTGGGGGCTGCCACGCGTCCTTCCGCCCACGTTCCGCTGCTTGCTGCGAGTCACACAGTCAAGTCCACAGCCAGTGTGGTGGGGAGTTGACTCCACTCACAGGGAAACCACGGCGAGGGCAGGGAGGGAAGGAAGATGTAAGCAAATGACACGTGGCTTCCAGGCTCCGATGGGAAGGGGTGAATGCAGAGGACGCGAAGAGATTGAGCTCATGTTGAAGGACGGGTCCTTCCTATGTGAGCTTGCAGAAAATGGGTGACAGCTGCAGAGATACACCTGGGTCTGGAGGTGTGTGGACAAGAGGCAGCAGGTGTTTCTCCCCTGGGCCTCATTTTCCCCACAGAGGAGTGGGTGAGTCATCCCCAGAGAGCAGGCTGTGGAGGCCAGAAGCTTCCAAGGGTGACTGACCGTGAGAATGTGACCAGGGCCATGGACAGGGATTACTAAGCAGCTTCAGGGTCCAGTTGAGTTTGTAGATGCCCCAGGCCTCAGGATGGAGGTTTTCTGGCTCCCACCTCTGGGGGCGGAGAGGTTGGGAGTCACCATCCTGTTGGAAAATCTGACCTCTCTTCTGCCCACCATGTCAACATTGTCTGTTGGTTTGGGGATAATTGGAATGAAAACAGTGGTAAACCATTACAAAGTGAGTTGTAAATCTTGCCAAAGGTGAGGGAGTTCAGGAAGTTATTGCCAGTGACATTAGAGAACTGCCTGAAGTATTTGCAAAAGCCACTGGCAAAGGAGGACCAGGCTTGGAAGAGTTTGCACCGGGTAATCGTTATGGGTAATGACATGATAGACATTTTGAATGATTTCCTATCAATGGAGAAGAAAAGCCCTTGGGAAAATTGATAAAACCCTTGATTTTTTTTTTTTTAAATGAACTTTTTTATTTGGGAAGTCAAGCCTGGGAAGTCAAGCTGGAGTCAGGGATGTTGTCAACTGTTGTTCTATAATTTTGTTGGAAAAAATCATGCTTTCTCACCAACTTACCGCTTATTCGTTCTCAGAATTCATGCGCAGCTGCCATTATCACCTGATTTTATTGACTTTCAGGAAAAATAAACTTGATTTCATGATTTTTAGTTTCATCTTTTAAGACAAAGTTCCAGTTGCACCTTTTAATCTTTCCTGATTTCAGTGGATTCATTCTTAATGGCTCTTTTCCTTCCTCAGGTGATGAGATCTTCCATACCCAGCCTTTATCAATTTATTTCCTTCTCGTGATGGCTGGGACTGCATATCATGGGGGCTCTTTATCTCGCTTACTCAGCCCTTTGGTGACAGTCTTACTACAGCAGAGTCAGCCCTCCTTGGGGCCAAGGCCATGGGAAGTGTGTGTCCAGGCCCCACTGGTGGGATGTGCTCTTCCCTGGGTGGAGTTCGATCCTTTGTTGAGTGACATTATGGTGCCATGACATGTTCTGTGTCACACAAAAAATAACCACTCTGCAAATGATAGCTCGTGATGTTACTGTTCAATCACATCACACCCAATATTATGTGGGTTACGATTACAGTCTGGGGAAGTCAAAATACAACCCAGGAGGGGGCAATTGTTAGAGTGATTGAAACATGGAAATGAATGTGAACAGGAAGGTCTAAATCTTACCTGGGTTAGTATTATGGTTATAATAAATAATCTTAATAATCCCACATATTTTATAGTTTACGAAATCCTTCTTATAGATTACTTCATTTGACTCGGTTAGGGAGAATAAATCTTAAGATTTAATTTTTCTTGGAAATATCCATCTCTAGTCTGTACTACACCTGGCTGCCTTTTTAATGGTCCCAAAGCACAGCTTCCCCATTCATTCCCCTGCTCAAAAACTTTTTAAAACTTTCCATGTCTAGAGAATAAGCTCCAAACTCCTTGTCCTGGCATTCAAGACCCCCCGGGACCCTGCCCACGCCAGCTGGGGCTCGCGCAGCCCTTCAGCACACATCTGGCCTTCCTGCCCAAGCACAGCACTTCCTGCTTCCAGGTGCACGGCCCTGGTTGCTGCGCTGGCGCCTTCACCCAGCAGACTCTTCCAGGTGGATGCCCTTCCCTCCCTCCTCACGTGTGCATGGCCAAGCCAACCCATCCGGCAAGACCCAGCCTTCAGACACCTTCCTGACTTCTCCTGTGAGTGGGGACCTCTTGCCTTTGAGCCTCCTTTGTCCCGCGCAACCGTCTCGCCAGCAAGAACGACGCGGCACACACAGGATCCTTCTGCAGTAAAGCTTTAATGCGTCTTGAGAGGCAGAGCACAAGCTTATCGGGGCGGAGACCCCAAGTACAGAAACCCGTTCCCTTTTATAGAAAACTGTCCCTCGCCTAGGACGTGTCCCTCTCTGACTGGCGGTCGTGCATCAGCCCAGATGACGCCACGGGAGAGGCAGAGACTGGAGGTCGGGGAATTTCCCAGCACATGCGCTCTAGACTTGTTTTTGCCGATTGTCAGTGTCGGCCGGCGCCATCTTGTAATGGCGATTACGGTGTAACGTGGGCAGCTCCCCACACTCCTTAGCACCTTCTCTAACTCTCTAGAACGACAGCGTGCCCTGTAATGGAATAATAGTGCGTATAGCTTATTTCCTCCAACTGTGAGCTCCTTGACCCTGCTCTGTATCTCCTGCCTCTGCTGCTGGGACCCTCCCCATCCTGCCAAGTGCCCAGCCCAAGAGTCGGTAAAACTTCTTCTGTAAAAGGACCAAATAGTAAAGATTTTTGGCTTTGTGGACACTAAGGACTCTGTTACAACTCCTTGATCCTGTCACCGCAGCATGAAAGCAGCCATAGCCAAAATGTAAACAAATGGGCACAACTGGGTTCCAATAAAAGTTTATTTACAAAAACAGGCGTCTAGCTGCATTTGGCCCCTGGGCTGTAGTTTGCTGCCCCCTGGTTCAGCCAGGTGGGCAAAGGTGCTACATAAATGTTTGTCGATTGATGGGATGGGGTGGGGTGGGGGTGGATGCATGAGAGAAAGAAAAACTTAGGAGTATTTGGGAGCTGGGTTTATACAAGTGCACAAGTATGGTCAGGGCCAGAGCCCTATTTCCACAAAGCCACTTGCACAATGGAAAAAAAGACTTGCCTGTGCCTGGGGGACATTCTTGTGCTAGAGGGAGGGTGGTCACTGGGCTTGGTGGCAAAGGAGGTGGGTTGGAGGGCACCGTGAGGCCAGCCACATGGGCCAGTGATGTGAGCAGCAGCCATCACAGAGCTATGGGAGGCCTGCTCCAGCCACCCCCCGGGACCCCGTGCCACTAGCTCTCTCTCTGTCACCCCAGTGAGTCAGAAGGCTGGTGTCTTGGGTTGATGTCTCTGGAGAATTGATGCAGCTTGGGCAGGGGGGACCTTGTCAAATAGCATTGGGCCATTTTGCACCTCACCTGTTCTTTAGTCAACCCAGAGCCAAGACAATAGTCTGGAGAACCAGGCAGGAGGTGGGTCCTGAGGACTCTCTTCAGTGTGACCAACATAATTTGTGACAATGCTTGGAGCCTGTCTCCTTGAGGATGACACCTGACATCCATTTAACCCTTGAATTTCCACACAGTGTTCTCTCGGCCTCTCACCTCACTTCATCCTCTCAGCAACTTCTCAAGGTCAGCAGTGCTTATTATTCCTGTCTCCATTTCCCCTGGGAAGGACGGATGGAAGATTTGCTCAGGGCCACAAAAGGGGGGTGCCCAGCCTGGAGCTCCCTGGGCTCCAGCATCGCTGCCCCACGGCGAGGCCACTCCCTTGCAGAAACTGCTGTGGTGTATTCAGTCCTCGAGTCCCGTTGCCATCGCGACACACAGACGTGTTCCCCAGCTTCCCAGGGAGCGAGCATAAGCAACACTCGCCCTTAGGAAACCTCTGTGCATGTGTGTGTGTGGGGGCTCTTTCAAAGAACTGAGACCCTGTGACAAGTGCAAGTGAGGACTTAAATGGGGACCCACGACGTCAGGAAGAGTGTGAACGGCTGGGATCGGTACCAGGTTCAAGGAGAGGCGCAGATGGAAGTCATGACCCGGGCACTTAACCCCCAACACACTTCAAAGTTGAAAGTGGAGTATTTCCAGATCTTTCCTGGAATATTAATGACCCAGAGGATCACCTGAATTTTCCCCGCCTTGTATATGAAGACACAGGCAAAAGAAGAACAAAACCCACATTTCTCCGGAAGATACAATCTTAGGCGTGGAGCGACCGTAGCATCTCTCATCCATGATTCTTAGGATAAAAGCGCTTCCTCGGACATGGATATAATCCTCTCTATTAACACTCCATTACTGTTTTCCATACAAGCGAAGGGCTAGAGGAGAACTTTAAGAAGTTGAACATGGAGTAAAAAGTGTGATTTTCATGTTTGGCTGGATGGGCAAGGTCAGGACCAAACCATTTCAGAACATTGGGAAAATAACCTGAAATATAAGGGTCCATTCAATGCTTTGGAAAAAACAAACAAATGAAGGCTGCTTCTTGTGACCCTCTTCATCTTTCTGATTGTTTCCTTTCAATGGAAAGAGGAAAAAATGATCAAATGAGGGTGCGAGACAAGGAGGAGCACGCGGGGGGAAGATGCTGCTTCCTTCCTTGATCCTGGAGACAGTCAGACGCCCACCTGCGGGGAAGGGCGCCCACTCCCCAAACTCCCGCCTTGGGCCTGGATTGCTTCCCCTGCTTGGTGTTTAAAGCCCAGCCTCCCAACCCTCAACATTTAAAAAATTCTTAATGATGCAACCTGAAGTTGCCATGGCAACTAATTTCCTTGCCGAGGCGGTGGCAGAGGCCTGTGATGGGGCTGCCATTGAAACCGCAAGTAATTTTCCTTTTCTTTCAAAATGAAGTAGGGCGTCTAAAGTGTTCCGCGGTGGTTTTTTCTGCCCCCAAAGACTAAGACTCTCATGCATCGAGATATCCAGCGATTGCATTTCCCTGGTAAATTGTATGACTTCCTTCTCTGCAGGCACATAGACGGTCCCTCTGGAAAAATAACGGGAACACACTCTTTGTGTTTTCTCTTTTGTCAGTGTGAGAAATGCTTCTGATGAAGTCTAATGACATTTGATGGGTTTTTCCCCCTCTCTGTTTTTAATTGCCTTTAGTTTCCCATTCTTAAAAAACAACAAGTTTCTTTCTCCTTGAATCTTGAGGACAGCTTTGTAAATAGCGCTTCGGTACACAAAGAAGCTACTTGGGCCTGAAGGTTGGCATTGGTGTCACCGCATGCACATTCAGCCGGAAGCTGTCCCCTCTTCTCCTAGGAGCCTTAGCAGCCCCCCAGCACAGGTGGAGGCTGGGCACCTTCTCCCACCTGCCTCTGTTCCCAACACTTTGAGCAAACCCAAGTTTCTCTGCCCTCCCGGCTTCCCATCAGCTCCTCTAGCCAGGGCATCCAGCTCCTCTCCCTACATGCTGCTAAGCCTGCTCTCCTGAGGTCCAGAGTTCAGCAGCACAATGTCAGTATGGCACTCTTCCCGCCTCAGTTTCCACCAAGGAGCCAGTATGACACCTGTCATCCATGTGAGCAGGACAATCTACAAAGGATGCAAGCAAAAACCAGCTTTATGGTTCTGGGGCTCCCCAATCAGGTCAGGATATTAAAAAAGGGCCAAAGTGTGGAGCAAGAGAGAGTTTTGTGCTGAGGCTATCTCTTGCAAAGTTGGGCTGTACAGAGGAGCAGGAAGGCGACGAAGAAGAGGGGGTCCACCATGCCCCTTCCCACCATGAGTTGGTGAATCCAGCAAATGCTTTTCTGTTCTGTTCTTGACTTTCTGGGCCCTGGGACACTGCCAGTCCTCCTGTTTGAATTCTTTCCTTCTTTGGCCTTAATTACAGCAATCTCTCCATGACTGCTCCTATCTCTCTGACTGTTCTTTCTCCGATCCTTCCCTGTGAGACTGGCATTTTCTAGGGTTACAGGCTCAGTCACTGCCTCTGTCCTGCCCCACACTCTCTGGGCCATCCCATTTTACCACTTGTACAATGATCCCAAATATATATTCCAGCCCATGACTGCCCTTGAAACAAACTCCATACCCGTGCACTGTGTCCTGTGAGGCACCCTGCAAATGTCCTGTAGACCCTCCAACATAATAGGTCCCTAACAAAACTGATGATTTGGCTCTCATGTTCCTCCCCTATCAACATGGTGAGTTGTATCCTTACCCATGGAGCCTGGAAACCTGGGGGGCAGCTTTACATCTTCTCTTCTGCAGGCTCTGGGGTTGACCAGTTGTCAGGGCTGTCAAGTCTCCATCTGAAGAGCCCCCAGGTCATGCCCAATGGGTCACGCTCACCATTCCTTGCATGGTCCCCTGCAGTAGCCTCCCCCTCATGGCACCTCCTGCCACCTGTCCTGCTCCTCTTAGTCACAGAGAAGCTCTCTCCCCAATGCAAACACAGCTAGGACAGGCCCTGCTCAAAGCCACCATCCTTGCCTTGAGGATGCAAGCCCAAGTCCTCAGTACTGTTTTCCTGGGCTTGCAGAGCCTTTGGTGTTAGTGCATCACAGGGGAAGCCTGCAGGATGAGAAAACAGGAGCAAAGACATAGAGTTACTGTGTGGGTCATGTTATTGTCACTTCCCCACAGACAATGAAGCAGAGAGAGGGTTTCTCTGCAGTGTGCACACAGCTCACCAGGGGAGAGCCGGGATGTGATCTTGAGCCTTCCCGGTCCTGTGCAGTTCCTGGAGAACCAGGAGGACTGTTTGCTACAGACAGAGGTCTGGTAGTGTTTCTTCCTCTGTCCCTCAGGCCTGCAGGATGCAGCCCACAGACCATGACAGTGTGACTGTCTCTTGCCACTCAGCTGGCTTGGTCATTCATCCCATTCCCATTTGTTGGCACACCTGCTCTGGGCCAGGTCCTGTGCCAAGGGCCAGGATGCAGAAACAAGTGAGAAGCTCTCTCTATCCTCAGACAGCTCCCAGGCTCAGACAGGAGTGGATGCCGGATCCGGCCACTACAAAACAGTGCTGAAGTCGGGGGAGCCTCTTGACTTCTCCAGCTACCCGTTCGCCTCTGGGAAGTGGAGTGAAATACCCCTTCCAATGGCTGGGCTCGGGAGCCGCAGAGGCCTGGGTTGATTCCCGTCACCCCCATTTAGTAACCATGGCTTTGGTCACGTTGACTAACTGCACAGAGTCTTTGTTTCCTTTCTGCAAATCAGGAACAGTCAGAATCTCCCCCTCACAGGACTGTGGCACGAGTTGGAGGCGATGGCGCTCACAAAGTGTCCAGTGCAGCAGCTCAACTCTCAGTGAGCGTTTTGGGGACACAAAATAGGGAGCTTAGGAGGGGAGTTAGTCAGGAAGGGTGTCCTGGGGGAATGTGGGAGTAAGAAGCAGCAAGGGGTGTACACAGCAGAAATGTAAATTTGTGTAGCCATCATAGACAACAGTATGGAGTTTCCTCAAGAAATTACCATATGACCCAGCGATCCCTGTTGAGTATATACCTGAAGGAAATGAAGTCAGCTCTGTAGAGATATCTGCACTTCTCGATTTATTGCAGCATTGTTCACGATAGCTAAGATATGGGAAGAACCTAAGTGTCTGTCCCTAGACAAATTGATAAAGAAACGCACACACGTACAGTACGTCTTAGTGTGTTTTCTGCTGTTATAACAGAACACCTGAGACTGGGCAATTTATGAAGAACAGAAGTTTGTTCTCTCACAGTTCTGGAGGCTGGGAAGTCAAGGTCAAGGCGCTGGCATCAGGGAGGGTCTTCTTGCTGTGTTCTCCCACGACAGAAGGCAGAAGGCCTAGATAGAACCAGCTCCCTCCGTCAAGCTCCTTTATAAGGGCACCTAATCTCACTCACAAGGAAGAAGCCCTCACGGCCTAATCATCTGTTAGAATCCCCACCCCTTAATGCTGTCACTGGCAACACCTGAATTTTGGAGGAGACACATTCAAACCATAGCACAATGGGATATTATTCATCTTTTAAAAAGAAGGAGATCTTACCATCTGTGACAATGTAGATGAGCCTGGAGGACATTATGCTGAGTGAGATAAGCCAGACCCAGAAAGAAAAATACTGCATGATCTCACTTATATGTGGAATCTAAAAAAAGTGAAACTCACGAAAAAGAGAGTCAAATGGTGGTGACCAGGGGACAGGAATGGAAGATGTAAGTCAAAGGGTACAGTTGCCGTTATGTAGGATGAGTAGGTCCAGACATCTAATGTACAGCATAAGGACTGTGGTTAATAACATTGCACTGTACACTAGAAATTTCCTAAGAGTAGATTTTGGGTATTCTTACCACATGCACACACAAAAGGTGACTCTGTGAGAGGATGGATATGTTAATTTTCTTGACTGTAGTAATCATTTCACTATGTATATATGTATCAAAACATCATGTTGTATACCTTAAATACATACAATTAACAAAACCAGCAAGGGGTGCGTGTATGTGGTGTGTGTATATGGCGATTTTGTTTGTGCATGGTGTGTGTCTATGTATGTCTAATGTCATAGGTGCTGAGTGGTTACAGATGAGGCTGGAGAGGGAGGCAACGGTCTCACCAGGGATGACCTTATGGGCCTTGCTAGATGGTGCCAGCTTTACCCTGAGGGGCTCGGGGAGCCACAGGAGGGTTGGACACAAGTGATGTGATGTGTGGTCTAGTCCCTCCAGCAGGCAGGAGCAGGGGGATAGACTGGAGGGGCCGAGCCAGGAAGGAGAGGAGAGGACTGCCAGGAGCTGTCTGGAAGGCCCAAGGGGTGGAGGCGGGCCATGGACTGACAGGCACAGAAAGTGACTGGGAGCTTCCCAGTGGGCAACCCAGCCAACACCCTCTGAGGCCCCTTCCAGGCAGGTGCACACGGGGCACTGGGCATCAGGACACAGGTAAGCCCAGCCCCTACTCTCCAATGGCTCATAGGAAATGAGACCCATGTCCCCCCAACTTCGTGCATTTTGGGAGCTCCTAGAATGTCTTTCTCACATCATGTAATTTGAGACAAGATCACAGAGCAATTGTGTCGAAATGCTCTCCATTTCTGATGTTCAAACCTGTGACATGGCAAGCTTGCAATAACTGTTATTTAGCACCTAGAATAAATAGTTCCTGACACACGGTAGGCACTCCATAAATATTTGGTGAAGGAATGAATGATTTCTGGCTGGGTTTCCCATCTTTGTTCAAATAGCAAACATATTCATTTCTTGGTTTAGAGCAGAAAGTGTCTTGGGTTAGGGCTCCTGCATGGTCCTGCGTGTATGGGCTCTGAATGCCTTTAGCTGAAAAACCTTTCCAGCCTCAGTTTCCTTCCACATCTTGCTGCCCTCCTACCCCTGTGACAAAATGAAATAGAACAGACGAGGTCCTGTTTTGCACACGGTGAAGGCTGAGAGATCTTTGTTACAGTTTGCTCAGTGAGAGGCTGGAGTGGTGGGGTGGACAGGGTGGGATCCATCCACATCAGCCTTGGGGGAATGCCAAGTGAGACCATGTTGCAGGACAACAGCAGGGCTCTCACACACACTTTTGTCTCCAACCAGGAGATCCTAGGTAATGTTGTGAGATAGAAGAGCCTTGGGGATCAGAGAAATTCAATTACATTCAGATAACCTTCACACTCACTATCAGTTTCCACCCAGCAAACCAAAGAGACCTCCAAACATCTCCAGCTGGCCCAGCACTAGCTCTCTCCTCTTGGTATCTCCCCCACCGTCTACTGAGATAAATGCAGGTCCCCGAGGAAAATTCTTCCCTTGGAGCCTTTTCAGACCTCCTAAGCAGAGATGATTTATCCAGCATCATCGGAGGTTAAAGAATGGCTCCAAGCCTTGAATGGAAGCAGAAAGTGTGTCTATTTACTTGGAGAGCTTCCTCTCCAGCTTCTTCACTTTAGGCATCGGTCACACGGGTGGAACAATGCCCGCGGCGACAGGCGGGGGAGCCCGAAGCAGAAGGCAGCGGCGATTCACCACGAGTCAAGGTCTTCCCGGGATGGAGCGGGACACTCGGTAGTAGTGATAAAGCACTCGGAAGGTAATGATGTACTTAAATGCACACATGAAGCACTTTTAATGTTTCTTCTTTTGACAAAGAGAAAACTGAAGTGGGCAGCTTCGGTGAAACGAACACCTCTGTCCCTAACTTATGCTGAGTGTTTGATCCAGGAATGTGAGCACCGTCGCTGAAGGCATTGTCACCAACAAAGGATTTTTCTAGAGGCAGAGAAGCAGGCCTTTGCCGCTATTGCTTTCTCTTGTTGTAAAAACATTTCTGTTAATGTGCTGCTTGAGGAGAGGGTGCTCAGCCACTGTCTGCAGGATGTGGACGTTGGGAGCAAAACTTGCACATTGGGGGGGTGAGACACAGTTTGGAGGTGGGGAAGAGCATGCTCAGATCCTTTCCGGGACAAAGCGGTCTATGCCAGGTATATAAGTTAGCAGCTGGAAGCTGAAGGAGCCCCATGGGAAGGGAGATGTATTGGTTAGCAATTGCTGCAAAGAGCTGTAAGGCAAACCACCTCCAAAGTCAGTGGTTTTAAACATCATTTATTCTCACCAATCTGAAGGTGGGCTGGGCTCAGCTGGCAGCTCTGCCTCACACTGTGGGTCGGGCAGTGCCTGGTGGGCTTGCGGTGCTCCCCGTGTGTTTATTCTGGGACCCAGGCTGAAGGGGCAGAAGCCGCCCAGGTGAAGGACTTCACCTAGAGTAAGTTTAGCACCTAGAATAAGTAGCTCCTGACGCACAGTAGGCACTCCATAAATATTGGGTGAAGGAATGAATGATTTCTGGGTGTGTTTCCCATCTTTGTTCAAATAGCAAATGTATTCATTCATTTCTTGGTTTAGTGCAGAAAGTGTCCAAGGTTAGGGCCCCTGCCTGGCCCTACATGTACAAGTCCTGAGTGTCTTTAGCTGAAACACCTTTCCAGCCTCAGTTTCCTTCCATGCTCTGCTGTCCTCCTCCCCTTGTGACACAACGAAATGAAAGAATGGATGAGGTTCTTCTTTGTAAATGGTCCAAGTTGAAAGATCTTTGCTATAAGGCAACAGCAGGAACATAAGACAACAAGGTCTTTTAAGGTTTAGGGCTGGAACTGTCTGGCTTACTCCAGCCCATATGCCACTGGCCAGAGGAAGTCACATGGCCAAGCTCAAAGTCAAGTGTTAAGAGAAAGCACTCAGTCCACGACGAGGCCATTGCGAGGGTGTGGATGGAGGAAAGGTGAAGGGCTGGGACCATTCACTCTCCCATGGGATATGACATGGGTTCAGCATCTACCATGTACTGTCTACACACGCTGCTCTGTTATGAGCATGTTCTCATTTCTTCTCAGCAATTCTGGGAAACAGGTATTACTATTCCCACAGATGAGGCTGAACAAGATAAAGTAACTTGAAGAGGTTTACATAGCACAGTTGGAATTAGCACTTGGGTCTGCCTGACTCCAAACCCAGACTTCCCGCCTGGTCACTGAGCCATGCTGGAGTTTTTCCTTATTGGAGAAATGGGACTAAAATCCCATTTCCTGCCTCCCTTTATCAGCTTGTATGAGGCTCAAACAAGACGATGTATAAGAAATCGCTTTTGAGCCTCAAGGAACCATATAAATGTAAGGATCTATTATTTACTATCAAGACCATTGCTATTATTGATACGGGATTTGAATGAGGACGCCTCAGTCCCACTTCCTGTTAAATTGGTGAGTGATTTTGGTCATGTCCCCTTTCCTCTGTGGACCTCTTCTTCTTACTTTAAAGAGGTGATACATATTTTATCCTTATTTTTTAAATGGTGAAGTTTTGGGTGGCCATGAGCACTAGGGATGGGACCTTTGTAGGTCACAGGGCATAGGTGTGGGACAGGGGATGGTGACGTAGGGTAGCCAGAGGATGAGTGGGGCCAGGGAAGTAACTGAAACAGGTTGTCAAGGCAAAATAAGGCCAGGATTGTGTTAACCTGTTCTGTGGAGGTTCCTGGAGGTGAGAGCAAGGTACGAAGTCAAGCCAGACAGATGCCAACAGGCAGAAGGACACAGATACCAAGGAGAATGGCAGAGACAGAGGCTGGGCAGGGATAGCAATGAGGCCAGCTGGTGGGACAGCCGAGCAGAGACGTGGGCCTGAGCTAGAGGTGCACAAAGCCAAGGCAGGGCCCAGCCCAAGCAAGGGCTCCAGAGAGAAGGAGCAGAACATGGTCACAGCCCTCAGCTGCAGGAGGGGAGGAACCCAGGCCAGGACTAACAAGCTGCAAAGAGACCTGACACCCTGGACTTGGGGGACTCCTCCCAGGATTTTTCTTAAAAGCTCCCAGCTGAGAAATAAACCAGTCCCAGAAAGTAGGCTTCCCAGTGACCACAGGTGAGTAGAATTCCTGACTGGAAGAAAGGAAAAAGAGCTAGAAAGAACAACATAGCTTGCCAAAGAAAGAGGAGCAAATGGAAACATTGTGAAAAGACCAAGTATCAGAGAATCATAAATTATATCATTATTCTTAGTGGGTGTATTATGTCCAGAGAGGCATCCAGAGCATTTGTGAATTCATCTTTCCATCCATCCAAACATCCATCTATTTATCCACCCATATATCCATCCATCCATCCATCCATCCATCCATCCATCATCCATCCATCCATCATCCATCCATCCATCCATCCATCACCCACCCATCCATCCATCCATCCATCCACCATCCATCCATCCATCCATCCGTCATCCATCATCCATCCATCCATCATCCATCCATCCATCCAAACATCCATCCATCCATCATCCATCCATCCATCCATCCACCCATCCATCCAAACATCCATCATCCATCCATCCATCCATCATCCATCCACCATCCATCCATCCATCCATCCATCATCCATCATCCATCCATCCATCCATCATCCATCATCCATCCATCCATCATCCATCCATCCATCCATACATCCATTCATCCACCCATCCAAACATCCATCTCTCCATCCATCCATCCATCCATCCATCCATCCATCCATCATCATCCATCCATCCATCCATCATCCATCCACCATCCATCATCCATCCACCATCCATCATCCATCCATCCATCCATCCATCTGTCATCCATCCATCCATCATCCATCCATCCATCCATCCATCCATCCATCATCTATCCATCCATCCATCCATCCATCCATCCATCCATCCATCCATCCATCATCCATCCATCCATCCATCCATCCACCCATCCATCCAAACATCCAACCTTTCAAACATCCATCTATCTATGTATCTATCCATCCCTTCATCCAAACATCCATTCAAACATTCATTATCCATCCAACCAATCATCCATTCACATATTCATTCCTTCTACCAGTATTTCTTGAGCACTGATCATAAGAAATGCAATGAGCATGAGAAACAAATAAATGAAGCAAAAGGGCAATAATGTTTTCAAAACGCCTACAGTATCAGAGCACTTTACATGTGACTTTCAGTTTAATTCTCACAACAGCCCTAAGACTGGTGGTTTGGTAATGGGGAAAAGGAAACTCAGAGAGGTCTGCTACTTGCCCAAAGTCACACAGCTGGCAAAAGCAAAGCCAGAATTTAAATATAGTCCTTCTGACTCCCAAAGCCCTCTTCTTTCCAGGTACCGTGCCACCTGCCATCTGTAGGCTTGCTTCACCGGATGGGCACATTAGTCTTGAGCATTTCTTGGTATGAAAATTCCATCATGCCCGCTCCCCCATGACCCTTCGTGAAAGCCCAAGGTGTTCAAAGCAGCCTGCATTGAGAATTACAAGCTGGAATTCACCCCACAACACTGCACCCCTGATGGCTAGAGATGGCAGGACTGTGACAGGAGAGCCGGAGCAAGGTGCCAGCCTTCTGAGCACTGCTGAGAGGATTATCATGACTTCTAGGTGGCTGCAGTGTCTTTCTGAGCCCCCGGGCACAGCATGCTGGGGATGGGAATGTTATCTTGAGGTCACCAAGCCAGAGGGAGTTTGAGTTAGAGGAGACGTGAGCACTCACCTTGTCCAGATGGGGAAACTGAGCCTGGACACTGTAGTGCGGCTCATTCACATCCCCTGTGACACTGGCTGTTGACATGCTTACGCTCCCCACAGCCAGCAGGGGCTCTTTTTGCTGGAGGACTGAACTCCCTCAGCCCATGACATGAAGACGTGGAAGCGCTTGGGAATTGGATTCACATTGCACAGAGGCCAGCCCTTACCCAGTGACTGACTGGGCAGAGGTGTGGATCCTGCAGCTCCCTCACCCCTGGTGGGGACACCTTGGAGGTCTGTCCCCTGAACTCCCCCGAGGGACTGAGCCAGAGTTGCCCCCCACGGGACTTTGCTTGATGCCTCCCCTTTAGTGGGCCACATTCCCTCTGTTCCACCGTCCCGTTCCTCTACCTGTTTTTCCTGGGCACACTTCCTAATTGACTATTTCACAGGACTCCTTATTTTGGGGCTGCTTCAGGGGAGCCCGTCCTAAGTCAGAGGGGCGGAGCGGTCTAAAGGAGAAACAACTAACGATCTTGCAGGAAGCAGAGCCGAGCTCCCATGGTGTTTGCCGCTGGGGTGACCTTCACCAAGTCTGAAGTTCATTCGTGTGATTGGGCTTTCATCAGATGGCCTGGGTTGTCCTCAGTCTGATCAGTTCAACAAACATGTCACTGAGCATCCCTCCTGTGCCAGGCACCGTGTGCTGCAGGAACAGAGAGGGGGAGACAGGCCAGTGAAGGGGTCGTTTCCACTCAGTGTAGTTAAGGGTAATGATGGAGGGTGTGAAGAGAAGGCAGAGAAACACCACCCACGTGCAGTGGGGTGTGGCAGGTGTGGACATTCCTGTCGCAGGTGATGCCTGAACTGGGGATTCGGGATGAGCAGGAGCTGTGAGGTGGACGGGTTGTGGGGGGCGCTCCAGGCAGAGGCAACAGTGTGAGCAAAGATGCGGACACAACCAGCAGTGGGCAGAGGCTCAGAGTCGCTGAAATATGAAGTTCAGGGCAGGGAGAGGCCACAGCTGCCACTCAGAAGTCATCAGCGGCAGAATGGAAGGGTCTTGTAGACCCCGGTAGGAGTTTGGACCCCGGTGATGGAACCGAGCCAGGGAGATGCTGGCGAGGCAGTGACTCCAGCCACATGGGAGACGTTGGGTCCCATCCTCGTGCCTTCCTTCCTCACGATGCCACGTCTTCCTTCGTGCTGACCCTTCTTCCTGGACTTCCCTCACCCTGCGTGACCATCCTGCTGTCCCTGCTTCATGCCCAAGCCCCAGCTCAACCTCCACCTTCTCTGACGGGCTTTCTCTATCTTTCTGCCCCCCTCCCCACCAGTTCCCGCTACTCCACAAGCCCCTTGAGAGGCAGAGCCACAGTTTTCATTCTGTACCCCTTCCCTGGGCTCAGCACCATGCTTCTTGGCCTGTGGATGTGTTCCAAACTATTTGCCAAGGGGAAGACCAGGGAGTACTGCTAAGAGCGATGTGGGGACAGGGACCATGCCAAGTCTGTGACCCCTGTGGCTAGTAGAGCTGGGCACAGAGTGAGCACTGGCCATGCATCCTGGTATGGGATGAGAAGGGAGCGTGTTTACAACTCTGCAGGTTTTCTCAGGGCCGTGAACAGAGAAATCTACGTGCCTCTCCTGCTGTAGCCTCCATTGTAGACGTACCCAGAGCTCTCAGTGCTTCAAGCCCCAAATGTTTATTCCTGGCCAGGCGGCTTGCCCTGTGTCTCCGTGTCCTGTGAGTACTCTCTCCATTCAGCTAGCAGATGGCAAACAGAGGGGACCATGCGCCAGGTCTGGGGTAGCACCCATCCCTCCAACCCACATTTCCTTGGCCAGAACTCAATCACCGGACCACACCTAACAAGGAAGCTGGAACAAGTTAGCTGCATGTCTCTGAGGAAGAGGACATGAGTCTGGAAGAGCCCACAGCCGTCTCTACCGCAGGTGGGTTACTTCAGCTCTCAGAGTTAGTCTCGGCCACGTGTGGGGAGTGATAACTCCCGTTCCTCTGCTGCGGTGAGAGCGGATTGTGCTGAGACAGAGAATGCGCTTCCACGGACGGAGCAAGCGCTCGGCAAGTGCAGCCATGTGGTGATCCTTCTCAAATTGCGGTGGTGGTGGTGGTTATAAAACCTGGGCTCAGCTTTGTTGCATGGGGACTGAAAGCCATGAGTGTCCTTGGCAGCATCTCACAAAAACTCCCCTCTCCAGACTGAGAGGAAATCCCACAGCTTCCACAAGTTGTCCAGGAGCTGAGGTCTTTCACGTCCCCCGCCTAATTGCACCAGGTAGAAACGAAATAGAGGAAGGGCCCTGGAGAGCATGCATTAACCTCCAGCCTTGTAGGTGACCGTGTGTTCAAGGCCTGCAGATGTCTCCCCATTACAGCCGGTCCCCTGTGCCCCTGATCGATGCTGTCATTGTCATTCAAAATACCCGGAGAAATAAACTTTATTGAATTCGTTTCCACATTGAATGGGAACATACAAGTCTGCTTCTTTCAACAGAAATGCTTTCAGATGTTTCCCCCCTCATCAATTTCCTCCTTTTTAAAATAAAAGACTCCTTTTCTTTTTCCCCCTGGCAGTGTTGTTCAGCAGGTGGTATTATGTGGAAGTTGTTCTACAGTGGATGCCTTTGGTGACCCTCGTCTTAAGGAACTGCTTAAGCGTTGCAATAATAGCCCATACAGCAGCTCTCTAAAAATAAACATCTGCTTATAAAGAATTTAACCTGGGAATGCCACACTTTAGAGGAGAGGGCATCCTTAATGGACTCTTAGCACAGAGCCGAAAAGGAGTCCATTGCAGCTGAAAACTGACAGCTTCTCGTTGTCATGATACTCGGGATGTTAACAGCTGTGCCAGGTGGGCTCATAGGGGTGGTGGGATGGTGGCTTGCTGGGAGCGGGAGCTGGGAAAGACAAGGCACTTCCTGCCTGGTAGTCTGGGGAGGAATCTGCACAGAGAAGGAGGTGGTTGTGCTAGCACGAACTTTACTAGTCTTCAGACCATCTTTTATCTACTCCTAAACAGGGAAAGGTGAGAAAGGACCCAGGAAAGAAGGGAGAGGAAGCGTGTGGGTGTGGCCATGAGGACAGCTGCGGGGCACAGCCAGGACCCACCTCCTGTTCTGGTTTTTCCATGTCCTGGCTGTGAGACCCTGTGCCATGCAGGGTCCCAGGAAGCAGAACAGGAGAGAACCCAGGGGCGTGGCTTGGAAAGACCAAACATTGGGTGGGGTTTATTTGAGGCAAATTCAAACAATTGATGCTACAAGTGTCTTCTCAGACTCTCTCCACAGAGAGATCTCCATGAGGTAGGTCTTGTTATCCCATTTTACAGATGAGAAGACTGTGGCTTGGACCTGCATGTCACCCAGCCTGTAGCGGAGGCAGAAGTTCACACTCAGAACAGCGTGCTCTCTACCCCACAACATTACTTCCCTTAGTGTTTACCTTCTAGAATTTCTCTTCCTAACACACAACCTAAGAATAAACAGTAGCCCAGCAGTTCCACTGGACTACCCACCGGTGTAAACTTCACCGTTTCCCATTGCACAAAGTACCTAAATGGTATACAGACACGGGTGGGGACAAGTGGCTCAGGTGCGGTCCCTGCACAGGTGTGAAGCTCCTCTGAACCATGTGGGTTATGAGTTATAACCGGCCAGGTTATAACTAGTGTGGGTGAGGACGGGGAGAAAGCAGAACACGCATGCACAGCTGGTGGGAATGTCAAGTAATGCAGCCGCTTTGAGAAACAGTCTGGCAGTTCTGCAAATGGTAGCGAGAGTTATGACAGGACCCAGTGATTCCAGTGCCCTGCACGCACCCAGGAGAAATGAAAACACACGCTCACACAAAAACTTGTGCACAAATATTCATAGCAGCGTCATTCATAACAGCCAGAAGGTAGAAACAACCCAAATGTCCATCGCTAGACAAACAGATAAACAAATGTGGTGTATCCATACCGTGGAATATTATTCAGCCATTAGAAGGAACAAAGCTCTGATACCGGCTACAGCATGGAGGAACTTTGAAAACATTACGCTAAATGAGAGAAACCAGACACAAAAGACCACATTACCTAATTCCACGTATATGAAATGTCCAGAGTAGGCAAATTATAGAGACAGAAAGTATATTAGTGGTTTTTTTCAGTGTTGGGGTGGGGGACAGAGGGGAAGCTAAAGGGTACATGGTTTATTTTTGAGGTGATAAAAATGTTCGAAATTGACTGTGGTGATTATTGCATGTATCTGTGAATACACCAAAAACTGTTGAATTGTACATGTTAAATGGGTGAATTGTATGGTATGCGATTATGTCTCAATAAAGCTGTTATTTAAGAAAAAAGAATTAAAGAGGAGTGTGCACCTAAAGGAAGAAAACTGGCATTTCATTTCCAGAAGACTGGAGAACAAATGCTGGACAGGACAAAACCTGTCGATGCCCACATCTGCACAACTGTTATAAAGATTAAACGGTATAACCTGTGAAGAGCCTTCCCTGAGCTGCTGGGACCTCAGCCAACACGAGTTTCTTTCCTTTCCCTCCTGTTTACATACCTTAGGGTAGACTCAAAGTCCCCATGGACTTACCAAGGGCAGCAGCGTCTCCTTCCTGCTTGGGTGGAAAGAGAAGCAGGTGCAGGCCGGCATTTCTGAGAGGGAGGGAGTAGGCGGAAAGGTCTCATGGTCACACAACGTGGGGCTGTTCCTGGGCCCTGCAGGAGGCCACTTGCATCTGTTGGTGTGCGCTGTGAGCCTAGCCAAGATGCCGCTCCCCCCAGCCCCAAGAAGCATCTGCTGTTATTGGTTTTCTGTGGAATCCACTTTGGAAAATAGCCTGGCCTATTACCTATATTCAAAGCATCAAGAAACATTTGAGTCCTCCCAGGCCTCCACCCTCTGTGGTGGCTGGGCTGTGAGCTCAGCTTCCCCTGAGGGCCCAGCCCAGGACTAGAGCCCGCCTGACCGTTTTGTCCAGGGCGCAGCGGTCGCTTGCACCCTGGATGCACTTCCCAGACGTTCTTCCTGCTTTAATCCGCAGCCTCTATCGTGTTGACCTGGTCTCCTCCTGCTTGTGCCTCAGGCTGCCTCCCCTGCTCAGCCAGCGGTTCTCACCAAGGACTCGGAGGCCACTTGGGCTTGCGGGCAAAGGGGAGGGGGGGCAAGACTGGGAACATCTCATATGTCTGAGACAGGCTAACGAGGCCATGTGGCCTTGCGGTCACCTTGTGCCACAGAAGCACCAAGCCCTGACCGTTCCCAGGAGAGGGGTGTTACTTTCTTAGAGCCTGAGAAAAAACCTCAGACAGTAGGAGGGGCTGGGCTCTGATACGGGGTTCCCTCCAAGGACTACCCCCAGTGCCCACCTGACTTCTCCACTAGCCAGTTCACTCGACCTTTCTTTTTTGTTTTTTTGGTGGCTGGCCGGTATGGGTATCCGAACGCTTGATCTCGGTGTCACCAGCACCACGGTCTCCCAAGTGAAACTAGACCTTTCTGAGGGTCGGCTCTTCATCTCTGAAATGGGGTAATAATCCTACTTCTCCAGTTACAGTGAGGTTTAAATGAGAAAATATTTGTGAAAACACCTAACAGAGTGGCACAGAGTAAACAGGTGCTCATTAAAATTTTTCTTTATCATCATCATCATCAAAGATGTAGCCCCAGGTGGTCAATCACTTCCAGATCATTCAGGTAGATGGGTCTTTGAAGAGTGGTGTGGACTATATTCATTTCATATTTCCTGGGATTGGGAAATGACTTTCCCCATATGTTTTGTTGAGAAAACTGAGGCCCATCCAGGTGAATTGGCTGGGGTCAAGGTCTCCATGAGTATACAGTAGAGGTCAGGTTTCAGCCCAGATTGCTCGGGGCACTTGTCTCTTTCCTGTCCCTGGTGAGCCCCTGCCCTCCCCTGAGATAAGCCTGGCACTGTTTCAGCAGGATACCTGGCAGGTCATTCATGAGGGCCCTCTTTAAAAGCCAGAAAACATCACCCCCAAGACATCCACCTAATATATTCATGTCATAGATCATTGGCTGGGCTCCCTAATTAAAGAGATGTGCCTGTCATTACTGGTTTCGAGAGCGGTGCATGTCTGTGCGTGTCTGGCCAAGCAGGGGGAAGGGGCTGGAGCCAGTCTCTAGGGTGGGCTGAGAAATGGCCGAGACAGGGCAGGCCACCCCCGTCTTTCTGGGAAGTTGGTTGGTGCCTCAAATTTACTCATTCACGTGACAACTATTTATTGAGCATCTACTATGTGCCAGGCACAGTGCTGAATGCTAGGGACTCTGCAGTGGATAAAGTGAGGGAAATCCCTGCCTCGTGCAGCTTACGGTTTGTTGGAGGGAGACAGAAACAAGCAAGTAAGAAAATGCAGCGTAGATTAAGGCATGTGGTAATAACAGCTACTGGGGAAAATAAAGCGGGGCAGGGGCGGGGCGGAACAGTGGGTGATGCTGGGGGTGAGGGCGGTGGCCTCTGTTCCTTGTGGGATGTGCGCCAGTTGGGGGCAGCTGAGTCACCGGATGTGACTTACATTCTCCCAGGTCATGTTGACCGACATAGGCCTTTCTCCAGGAGGCTCTCTCCACACCTGCTGCCCACCCTGGGCAGGGGAACAGGGGCCAGTGAACGGGCTGTGGGTGATGTCTCGCTGGGGAGCCTCAGTGGGGCGTTCTGGAAAGCAGGGCCTATGGAGGGAGGAAGTGGGGGGCCTCATGTTAACAATAGGCCTCAAAGTTGCGTGTTGGATGGATTCTCCAAATGAGGTTATAGACACTATTGTGGCATTTCCATATTTCTGGCCCTCTCTTGACCTTTGAGAAAGGAGCTTTGACATGTGAGCTGGCTACTTTGGTCATCCAACATGCACTAAATACTTACCGACCTTACTTCATGCCAGCGCTGTTCCAGGTGCCAGCGATATGGCAGAGAGGAAAAGAAACAAGAAACCAACTCTCCTGGGGCCTACGTCTTCCACGGGTGGAGACCAATGGGCGGGTAAAATACACCATTTGTCAGGTGTATGTGCTGTGGGGACAAGTAAAGCAGGGACTGAGGATGGAGAGCGTGGGGAGCGGGCAGCGGATGGAGCCTGGGAAGGGAATGGGTGCATGGCTGGGGTTGGGGGAGAGCCTGGGGCTTGCCTAACTTCCCAGGACCATATGGGGATGAGGGATGACATGGGAATCAGCAGTGCCTTGGGGTGTGGATGAGACCAGGGGAGAGCTCACAGCCTTATTGGCCCACATGACCTCAAGGAGGACGGGAGGGGTGAGGCTGTGAGTGTGGGTGTAGTGGTGGGGGGAGACGAGGGTCTTGCCAGGAGCAGGCAGACTTCCTGGGGCCCTCTCTTCACCCCTGTCAGGCCAGAGGCAGAAGACTGAGTTGGAGCAGGCAGAGCTCCTAGGCGTGGGTTATGGGTTGGGATGGGGTGGAGAGGTAGAGGTCATTTTGTTGGCACTGACCCATGTCCCTCGGCCTGTCCCAGAGGCCACCTGCAGGCAACTCTCTACCGCCGTGCTGAGAGCTTGCTGTATCTCTCTCCCGCTGGAGGCATTCTCTGGTCAGCAGGAAGACCAGGGAGTTAATGTCCCAGAGCAGCCTTCAGCCCCTGAGGAAGGGCAGTTGGTGGATAAATGCCCCCTGCTCCCTTGGTTCTGGGGGCACAGCTCTGGGGTGTGATCCCGAGGGTCTCCTTTGTCCTGGCCTCACTTCTCTGCTCCCTCATGTGCTTCCTGGGGTCCCCTCCCAAATAAACTACTTGCACCCAAATCCTGTCTCAGGGTCTGCTAGGGGGAACACAAACTGAGATCAACCCTTGCAGTGTCACCATTTCCCGAGCCCTGCTCAAGAGACTCATGGCCAGGAGGGCGGAAAGTGACCTTCCTAGACGCTGGATCTCTTTTGCCCCGAGCTTCATGGACAGACCTGGTGCAGGCACTGTCTCCATACTGCCTCCTTCTCCTGCCTCAACGTGCCCTGTGTGCGGGGCTGCCAGCCCTCCCTGGTCTCTGGATGGTCTTAGCTCTCTGTTCAAGTTCCTGGTCAAGGTCCACAAAAAAAGCAGTGTCCAGGCAAGCTCACCAGCATCACAAAGTGACATTCACATCTCACCTCCAGCCCTTGGAGAAATACTCATTGAGCAAACATCCTGCTGTGAGATGCTGCTGGGCAGGGTGCCCGGGCCTCTCCAGGCAGACTGTCCTTTCCTGCTCTGGAAGTGGGGGGGTCATCCCCATCGGAGCCTGCTGTCGCCCCACTGTAACATCAGACAGCCAAGCGCACTGACAGGCAGCGCATGGTCCCTGACAATGGTTATCCTCAAAGGGAACTCAAAATCCCAAGTGTAAGGGTGTGGGGCTGTGTGCGGTGGGTGATGGGTGGTAACCTAGTAGATTTGGGGCTCCCACACTGTGGATTTTCCAGGACCTCAGACAGTGGAATATTGGATTAACTGATTCAATGCATGTTCTTCTCTCTTGCATGTGGGAAGACTTCTCCCTGTCCCCAGGTTCCCAATTTGGCCCATAAACAGGAAGTGGTCTCACCTTCCCGCCTTGCCAGGGACGTGCTGGGGAACTTCCTCCAACACCACAGCCCTTTGGAGGGAGGACTGGGGTAGGAGCCCCCCTTTTCCTTCCTCCCCCAGGGAAAAGGATATTCATGGGAGCCTCCGGTCCTGGGCCGGGGTCTCATTTGGGCAGGTGAACAGGACAGGATCACTGCTCCTCTGTGGCCCCTTTTGCTTTTTCGTTCTTTTCGGATCAGTGGTCCCTCTCTGGGTGGATCAGGTATTCACCCTGGAGCAAAAGCAGGCCATGGTGCTCAGCCACGGTCTCCATCTAGCTGGCCCTTCACAAAGCTGATGTCTTATCCACGTGCAGCCCATGAGCCTGTTCCCAATTTCTTCCGTTTTGAACTTGGAGGGGAGGAGAGGTGAGGGATGTGGCTTAAAATCAACCTTGGACTGATTTTAAATTATGCTTCTACTTTATTACTCATGTCTTATTGTGTTATTTATCTTACTGTTTTAAATCGACTTTGGAAAATGCAGGGTATAGACAAATATAAAAGGTTCTTCTTTGGGGGTGGGATGAGTTTGTTTTTCATGTCATTTTGTTTTAAAAGGGCTAAACGTATCACTTAATGAGATTTAATTTTTCTCTCTAATAGCAATCTGAAACAATGAGATGTCTCTGCCAGTGCTCACCAAAGTTCTCTATATAGGATTGCTTTGTTGTCAGGCCTCTGTCTATTTTGTAAATAAACTCACAAATTAGGGAGAACTTTGCTGGAAGACTTGGCCCCATTTTTGATTAAGAAAATATGGTCACTTTAAAGAGAGTTAGAAAGGACACTGGTTTAGGAGCAGGTACATTTAGGAGACCAGCACTAAATGCGAGTGTGGCCTTGGACAAGTTACGGCCTCTCGGCGAGCCTCAGTTTCCCCATCTGTACAATGACGTGGCTGATTGAGATGATCTGGAATGTTCCCTCAACTCTCTGCTGCTAGGTCTCTACCAAATACATATGAAAACAGTTGTTAGTATTAGTGTTGACATAAATACCTTTTCCCATAGGTCTGAAATCTCTGGGTCAGATTTTATGCTTACCTGCTCCACGGAGATTGAGTCTGCCTGCTGGGATGGAGCCTTTGTGCACGGATTCTCGGAGGATAATAAGTCCTTTTCTTATCTAGCAGTGCATTAGGCATGAGATGACTATAATTTCTTGTCTGCAAGGACGTGGTTTCAAAAGGAGAATCCCTACTTGCAGGGGCACAGGGACAGCAATGACAACAAAATGTATGTGAAATTAGGGGGAAGAAAGAAAGACTCAGGCATGGTTATTTTGGATATTTTCCATCATTTAGATTGTTTGGGAAATAGGAAAAGCACATTGTCTGCTTCAAAAACCCTTCAGGAAATTATTAAAAACTCTGAATTCCTGTATAATCACCAAATCTCCTAAAGTGCACAAATTATACATGTCGTGAATGGGAATAAATTTATTACCAGGAACTCATTTGAAATGAACTCAAAGTTGGACACTCTTTGTTGTGGTGCTAAATGAGATTTTAAAAGAGAAATCTTTTAAATAGACACATCTATATTATACTCAAAAGGAAGAAAAAACTATCAATAGATTGTTGGGACATTTTCTTTTCATTTGTATTGAAAAAACAATATGACAGCAACATTGAAGAAAATTGTGAAAAAAAAAAAAACCTCTTAGTTTGACTATACAAATCTTCCAACAATTACTTTCATTTTTCTGTTTTATTCTAATACTCATCTATAAACATACGTAATTTACAGTACTTTAAACAGTGTAAATACTATCTTATGTCTTCATCTTTTTCTCTTAACAGTACATCTGAAACATCTTTCCTGGCAGTACAAACTCCATCCCCATAATTTTTCAAAGCTGTGTAATATTCCAACCAACAGAAATATGCCAATCGAGGTAACCATTCCCCAACAGTCAAACATTTGGTTGTTCTCCCATTTTTATTGCTGCCAATCAAGCTTTAAGTAGTATTCTTTCCTCCTTCCCCCTCATCTCTTGAATTAGTTCCAGGAGTGGGGATTGCTGATTCAAGGGTATTTTTAAGGTCTTGATAGTTATTATCTTTTGCCATTCTAAAATAGTCTATTACAACAATGCAGTATTGTACCAGGTTTTCAGCTCTATCTCACTAACATTACAATAAGACCATTTAAAATATTTCCCCCTTAATTAATTGTTATAACATGGTATCTTAAGGATGTTTTAAAGTGAATTTGCGTATGAGCTGGAATGAATTTTTTCCTTGGGTTTACTATTTGTACACCTTCTTGTGTGATTGTGTGTGTGTCCTTTGTTCTTCCTGCAGTAGCAGCAGTGACCGCAGTAGAGGTAGCAGCCACAGAGGTGGTAGGAACGATAGTAGTGGCAGTAGTAATTGTAGCAGCAGTCGTAGTTGTGGTTATACCAGCAGTAGAGGTCGTAGCAGCAGAGGTGGCAATACTGGCAGTAGTAGTGGTACTAGCGGTGGCAGTGGCAATTGCAGCAGAAGCAGCAGCAGCCGTAGCAGTACTGACAGCAGCAGTAGTGACAGCTGTAGTCATAGTGGTGCCACGAGCAGCAGTGATAGCAGCAGCAGCAATAGTAACAGGAGCAGCAGCACTAGTAGGAAGGGCAGTACTCATGGTAGGGCTGGTAGCAGTAGTGGTGATAGTGGTGCCAGTAGTGGCAGCAATGGCAGTGGTGGCAGCAGCAGCAGAGGCAGCAATCGTAGCAGCTGTGGTGGTAGCAGTAGTAAAAGCTGCTGTACAGTGAGCATTACCATGTGGCAGGCATTGAGTCTGTCCAATAACTCTGTGAGGTTTTTCTCACTGTCCCCCTTTCACAGACAAGGACGCAGAGAGGCGGGCCCTGGCCCAGGTTGTGCTGGCAGAGTGCGACCTCACACTCGGCTCCGGCTTAGCTCCATGCCACGCTGTCTTCCCAAGGAGCCCTCCTTACGTTAGCAGGCCGAGTACTCCTGTGGCACTCATCTTCTGAGCGCCTCCTTTGTGTCAGTGCTGTGCAAGGGTCCCCTGCCCTCAAGGAGCCCACCCTCTGGGCAGGAAGATGGACCCACCCACAGGGAAGTGGACAGAAGCACTCAAGTTCCCTGGGAAAGGCCACCACGCTTGGAGGACTGTGGCTGCTTCATGGTGGCCAGTAGGAGTGTGATGTCCTGAATGGCACCTTGGAGCCCTCCGAGCTAAGTTGGGAAGAGGAGTGAGGGTTGGTGGCCAGGAAGCCGAGGGGTGAGTTTCCTGCTGGGTGCGGACAGGTAACCAAGACCAGTGGGTGGAGGGGAGGGAAGGTGCAGAGCAGGTTAGGCACTGATTCTGAAATTAGGGGCTGGTTCTGCAGCAACAGGAGGCTATTACTGCATCATTCTCGTAGTACCATAATTAAGCACAGGCCTTCTTTCTCTAGATTTGGATTTTATCCATCTCATATTTCCCCCTAGAACCTAGCACTGAGCTGTGCAGCAGTAGTACTTAATGAGTGATGCATGAGTACATGATGTAGCCTCAAGGATCTTTAAAATGCAGTCCTGATCCTGCCAACCCCCTCCCCCCAACCTTCCCATTGCTCTTAGTATAGATCCAAGCACCTACGACACGGTCCTGGCCCCTACAGCAGCCCATGTCCTGAAGAGGCTGTGTGTGGGCCCTCGAGCCAGCCTGCTGGGTTACAACCCCAGCTCTGCCACCTACTAGCCATGTGACTAGTGGCATCTCCAGGCCCCATTTCCTCATCTCTGGAGAGAAAAGGAGAATCTGCTTCTAGGATTAAGTAAGAGATTAAATAAGAGAATGCACAGAGGACATCATCCCTGGACAGGGGTGTTACCTGCTGTTAGTATCTTCTCTGTGATTGTAACCTCGCCAAGGAGACACCACATGAGTAAGTCACCATTAGAAGGTGACACGAACTACCACTCAAACACCCTGGGCAGAGTCAGCCGCAGCACGATGGGTGGCGTGAGCCCCAGTGGAGGGCAACAGGCGCAGAGAAAATGACGATCACTCTGATAATCAGGAAAGCAACAAAACTCTTTTTATTTTAGAAAAAAGTGATCTCACTTAAGAAAAGAGGAAAACTGGGCTTGTCTCAGTTTATCTGAAACCTTTTCATATTTTCAGTTTTAATAAGATGTGACGGAAGCTGACATTTTTGCAAGCAGCGAGAGCTCGCGTCACTTTGAAAACTTGCAAGTTGATTTGAAGAAGCACCAAAAGGTAGCCAAGACTCGCTTTGCTCACAGATGGCGGGTGATTAGGTGCCAGTTTGCCAAAAAGCTTGAAACCAGCAGACGGTAGAGGGCAGCTGGCTGAGATGGTAGAGGGCAGGCAGGACGGGCTGCCCGGCAGGTGGGCCTCCAGGCCTGGGCCACACCCCACCTGGCCCAGGTGAGTGCTGCCAGGTCCAGGAGGCAATCTGATCCTGGGCCTGACTTAGCCTCCTCCTGGGGCTGTGTCCAGGGCAAGACCGCCTCAGGGACTGGGGATCTTGCTTGTCCTTGACTCACGCAGGCTCCAAGCTCAGGCTAGGAACCACTTTTGCCACCACCTGCTTGTGTGGCCTGGGGCAAGTCATTAACCTCTCTGGGTCTAAGTTTGATCATTGGGAGAAAAAGGAGAGAATACTGATGTGGGCAGTGAGAACACCTTATTACAGAGTTATTATAAGGAATAACAAGACCATATTGAGAGAGCCTTTTATAAAGTCCAGTTTTTTAAGTCCCAAATTGGGCAACATGGGGGTGCAAGGGCATATGGAGACAATAAAGAATTCATAACTAATTATTGAATTTATTAAACAAGCCTCTCTTCAGCCATTCTGGGTGTGAGCTGATCAAAGTGCTGGAGCTGCAAAGATGAACTGAGACCTGTTCCTCAATGCAGTCAGGAAAGGGTGCCAGATTCCTTCTCTTGGGCAGTGAATGAAGGCAGATGAGGGGGAAGCCTCGGTCTGAAAAGGAAATGGTCCCTGAGCCATTCTCATGGCTAGAGCTGGAGGGAGGCCCCAAGACTGGGGACCCCACCATTAGAGGCTGCACTGTGACTTCTGAACACATGAGGAGTTAAACTGTCGTGGGCCATCTGGTGTGTTCCAGTTGCTTCCATGTGTTGGGGGATCGAGCTATCCTTGCACAAGAGGCTGGGGTCTTTGCACAGCCTTCTTCCTGTCCAGGACTCAGCTTCTCCTCTGGGTCAGCCCCGGGCAAATGGTGGCTCAGAGATGATGTCTGCTCTGCCCAGCAGCTCGAGTTGATGAGGAGTGAGGCTGGTTGCTCTCATGAGCAGGTTCTGGCTCCCTGAAACGGGGCTACCAAGTACCAGGCCCCATCCCCTCAGGGTGGTGGGAGATGCAGGGACAGTCCCTACAGCTTTGTCCAATATCCTGACGTGCCAAGACTGTTCTCTACAAATAATGTCTAATCCTGTCATGAACCTCTCCTTACCTTGCACCCCCAGGAAGCCTTTGGGTTCACAGTGATGCAGAAATGGTGATTCATATGTTCTTGTTGATATGATTGAAAGAATAAGTTCACCCTTCCTGAAAGCCAGGAACTCGTCTGGGACATGGTAGATCTCTTGCTAAAGGACAGATGTCTTTGTGCTTGTAGCCAGGAGGTCTGAGCAAGAAGGGGGTTTTGTGCTCCATGTGTGAGTCTTCCTAAGGCACCCCCACCACTGAGGGGTGTACACATCCTTCCAGGTATGAATAAAGGACCACTGGTCCTTCAGATCTAGGTTCAAATCCCTGCTCTACCACCTCCAAGCTGTGCATCCTCAGGCAAGTCACCTGGCCTCTCTGTGCCTTCTGGGACACTGTTATCTGGTGTTGCTGCCAATGGGGTGGGTGAACTAAAATTAAACAAGAGGAGTGATGCCTGAAGTGCAGGCCTGGAACAGAAGAGTTACTTAGACATTTTTTGTTTAATTGAATCCTAAGACATCCTCCTGAGGGGTGAGAATAAAGGTAACAAGGAGAAGAGTGGGTTATTGGCCCGTCAGAAGTGTCAGCTGTAAATGCTGGCTTGCCCAGGGTGAAAGTGCTCTCCTGTCCCCTTGCCACACTTTTAAAAAGTTTCCCCATAACCCTACATAAATGCAGCGGAATTTCGAGTCAGAAGTGAGCATTTTGGGGGTTCAAAGGAATATTTAGTTAGAAGCATACCAACCAGCCTCCTGCCTAATAATAATAATAATCACTAACACTCATTAAGCATCTGCTGCAGGCTGGGCACTGGGTGACGTGCTCTCCCACATCATCTCATTCAACGCTCACACCAGAAAACTGCACCCCATGTTCACCCTATTGGGCATAGGTTGGAACTTTCTAGGAAACAGAGCTTGCCCGGCCTCCCAAGCTCAGTAAGTGGCAGAGTTGAGACACAAACCCAGGCTGGGTGCCCTGAAGCCCAAACCCACCAAATTAGATTGTCTTCCAAACGCAGAAATCCTCCCTGCAGCCCAGCTTGGCCCAAATCTGTAGCTTCAGGGAGAGACGCATCTCATCTCTTCCTGTCGCCCAATTTGAAATTGAGGCACCTCTCACTTCATGTCTCGCAGCCACAATTCTTCCTTGCACATGAAACCTATCAATCCTGCTGGCCCCCTTCCCTCTTTGGGCACATGTTACAGGCTGTTGGCATATGTGTCTAAATAAGCATCCATCAGCTCAGATCCTTGCAGACCAATTCTAAACATTTGGTTCCGAAGGGTGGCGTCGGGGGCTTGCAAACCCTTCACCTTTCCCCCAGCACGCTTCCAACACTCTCCTTTGTGCATCTGGCAAAACCAGAGCGGCTGGCCTCTCTCTCCACGCTTACAGAGAACTTTTTAAAAACCTCCATTAGACCGAAATAAACTTCTATATTTCTGTCTTGCTCATCAAGCTGTGAGTGTTTCTATGCCAGGGTGGAGGGACTGACATTTATTTCGCTCTTGGTACCAGGCTCTGTGCCACACATTACATACCTTGATTCATGCTTTACAACAGGCCCAGGTGAAGGATGAATGGTCTCCTGTTACAGGTGAGGAACAGTTGGCTGAAAGGAGAGATGTGTTTTCTTAAAACACATGGCCACTTGGAAGCAGAGCTGGGGTTTCTGTCGTCTTCTCATCATGCCAGGGAGACCATGCCCTGTTCAACCCCAGTCCCCTGGGGCCCCACAGAGGGCCTGCCACAGCTACTCAGCAAGTGTTTGTTAAATGACTGACTGGATAAAAGAATGAAGGAGCAAGTGTCAAATTCCAGGACAACTGTGGAGCAGGAGCTGTCTGGAATGATTTAGGTGGCTTGCTCATACGCACAGATGAGATTGGAAGAGTGCTAGTTTCTGAGAGAATTGTTGCATGCATCAGACACGGATTAGACTTTTCAAAGCATTGGAATACAGTAATATCAATAATATAGTTTAAAATCCTGCCAAAGGCATTTTCCACAAATGACCTTTTGTTCCTTCTGACTGCATAAATGAAATTTTTGTATTTGTTAAGGCAGGACAACTACTTCTTTCAGTCCATCAGTTGAGGAGAAGGTTTTGCATGTTCTCCAAATTGTTTGAATCCTTCTTCAGCAAACATACAGATACAACAAATGTCATGTCTGCACAGAGAGGAGAGTGGTAAAACGCTTCTTATCATGGTTTAATTTACAAACCGGGTAAGTCTGACTTTTAAAATCAATATTTGATCATCTGACATGAATTGTCCCTGATTTTTGTTGGCTTTTTTCCTTTGGTAACGTTCTCCGAGAGGAGTTGCTAGAAGTTTCTCGGTAGAAGAAAGCTTAAAGTCATCACCCAGCCCTTCTGTTTTAAATATGAGGACATCCAGTTTCCCAGAGGAAAAGCAATATGGCTAGAAAGTGGCAAATTTCAGGCCAGAACCTGGGTCTCCTATCACCAGCCAGAATTCTCTGCTTAAATGAAAACCAAGCAGATCAACTTTACCATGTAATTGCGTGCACCGCTTCCTAGGTCCCTGAGGTTCCCCTCTTGATAACAGAATTGATTTTAAAGTATTTAAATGCATGTGCTGATAGCTACTGTGAGTCTTAAACATGATGATGTGCTATGTTCCGGAAATACCCCTCTTAGGAATTGACCCCAAGAAAATAATCAGGAATGTGGATAAAGATTTATGCACCAAGATGTTCACTGTTGCATTATTTATAACAGAAAAAAGAGAAAGAAAAAAGAAAGTAACCTAACAAAGAAACATCTGTAAGACAGGCTGTTCGTCTGACATTAAAATAAAGTTTTGAGGACTATTTAATGATTTTAGAACATGTTCAGCATAAAATATTAAGTGAATAAAGCAGGGCAAAAATGTGTGGGTATAGAACAATCTCGAATGCGTAAAAATATGCAGTATAATAGAAAGAAGACTGGAAAGAAACGTAGCAAAATGTCAGCAAGGCTGTCCATTCAATGAGCTTTGGCTGCATTTATTGATCACCTACTATATGTCAGACACTGAACTATTCACTTCTATATGGGCCCTACTATCCGGGGTAGGGGTGAGTGAAGAGGCAATGTTAAGAAAGTAATCAATAGAATAAGCTTGTAATTACAAATTGTGATCATTGCTATTATGAAGGTTATTTCCAGTAGGTGGGATTATGAGTGATTGTCATGTTCTTTTTATTTTATATTCTTTTTGTTTTATGTTCTTCCAACTTTTCTTCAGATCTTAAATTTCTTACAGTGGGCCTGTATTGACTTTATTATTGGAAAAATAGAGAACTTTTAAAAACACAAACACATAATCCCAAGTATCTGTGTATCCAGTGGCCCTAGTGATGTTGGGGACCCGTGCACAGGACCTTGGATTAACCCCACAGGGGACAAGTCCCTGCCTTTGGAGCTATTGTGGCTGTATGAGTTTCCTGTTGCTGCTATAACAAATGACCACAAACATAGTGATTTAAAACACCACAAATTAATTTTCTTGCAGTTCTGGAGGCCAGAAATTCAAAATTTGTCTCACTTGGCTAAAGTTAAGGTGTTGACAAGCCTTCTGGGGCTGTAGGGCAGAGTCTGTTTCCTTGCTTTTTAAAGTGCTGGTTGGTGGTCACCTGTAATCCTTGGCTCATGGCCCCTTCCTCCACCTTTGAAGTGTGCAGCTCCTTCAGTCATGACACAACCTTCTCTCTCTCCTGTAGCCAAGTCTCCCTCTTTGTCTTATAAAAATGCTTGTGGTTACATTTAGGGCCCACCCAAAAAATCCAAATCATCTTCTCATCTCAAGATCCTTCACTTAATCACATCTGCAAAGTCCTTTTGCCATATAATGTAACATTCCCAGGTTCCAGGGATTAAGACCTAGATACTTTGGGGGCCATTATTTAGCCTACCACAGTGGCTTATTAAAAGTTTGCAGCTTTACTGAATGCTAAACCTTACCAGCCAATCCCTGAGCAGCCTTGCCTAATGTGCGTGAGTTTTTTTCTGTTCTGTTTGGTTACCGAGAAAAAAGAAAGAACGGAATGTCTGAAAATTCATCTGTGCCATTAACGCTATTTAGATCTTTCTTTCATAGCTGTCCTTAAACCCCATCAGGTCTACTCTGTTATTTTAAAGAATTTGCTTGGCAGTTTGCATCAAAAATGGGAGGGATGGCTGGGTACACAAATAAAAAAAAGAGAGAAAGAGAAAGAGACAGAGACAGAGAGAGGGCGGGGGAGGATTATTGTAAGCTAATGCTTGCATTTCAAACACTCAGTCCAGTTAAAACGTTGACATCAAGCATTGTGTATGTTCCTGGGAGAGGGCTCTCTGAGTTGTGTATCTCATGGGTGTCATTGGATGTTATTGTTGCCTTGCTAAATATTCATGGATGAATATGTGGAATAAATTCTCTTGTAAACTGACAGAGGGCAAGTAAGGCCTGTCCTTGAGTCTCTCATCTGCATCCTCATTTCTGAAAAACTGTCTATTTGGGCCTGAGTGCATGTGTGTGTGTGTGTGTGCATGCAAGAGTGTGGGTGCTATGTACTCAGATAATTTAAGCAGAAGAATCCAATTTTCAGAGCAGCAACGATGCATCTCCCCCGTCTGGTGACCTCTGAGTGGGTGGTGTTTAAAGAAGGCAAGGTTCGCTCACAGAATGGCTTTGATGAAACTGCTCTCTTGCTTCAAATACAGCCTCTTTGGACCTGTTATGGGGTGATGGCTTGTTCTAAAGGGGGTGGGTCCTAAGGATTCCAAGAATGGACATGCACATGTGCATGTGCACCCACAGAAGAGCTTCTTTTGACTCAGGGTGGCCTGCTTCTGGGTAGAGAGGGACAGAGTGGGGAGTGGGGAGACTGAGGACACTGGGGTACAGACCTACCAGATACAGAGAGGACGAGGGAAGAGCAATGATTACTGGAGATGGCTGAGATGACACCATCCAAGGACACCCACTCTGATCCTCTGTCTTGTCCTCCACCAGGCCTAGCCGGTCACAGTGCTGTGGGGCTCCTGTGGCACACAGGCATCCACTGGAACGAACTGCTTTACCTGCCTGTCTCTCTGGATAGTCCCCAAGGACAGGGACTCCCTTACCGTGGTAACCCCAGCTCCCTAGCCATGGTCCGTGTACTCAGAAGGTGTTTGCGGAAGGCACTCGCTGTCGCAGCCCAACATCCATTCATTCCTCTCCCATAATGATAGGTTCAGCTGTGCATATGGCCACTTAGGATGAGAACTGCATGTCCCCACCTTCTTTGCAGCTTTGGGTGGCCGTGTGACCGTGTTCTGGCCCAGGGGAATGTGAGGGAATGGACAGGTGTAACTCCACGCCCTGCCTCCAGAGAGTGAGCACATGTCCTCCCGTTCTCCTGTCCTCTCCTCCTGGCTGGATGGGGTTGGGCCATGACGAAGAGTCGCCTTGGAGCATGCAGCCTGGGGCAACGCACTGAGAGGCCACAGCAGCAAGACAGAAGGGGGCCTGGCCCATGATAGGTGAGACTGTAATCCAGCCCCATATTGTTTATGCCCCAACTGTTTACTTGATAGAGGATTACAATGCTATCTTGATAAGGATCTGAGATTTGAGTCTCTGTTCCAGCAGTCCAAGCTCAATACTGTACAGTGCTCAAGATGTTTGCTCATTGACAGATGACAACAGACTTGGAGCTTTCCCTGATACCCCCACCCAGTATTCCTCACCTCACTGTAGACACAATAATCCCCACCCCTCTGGAGGACGTCTGCATCCTGATCCCCGAAATCTGTGAACATGGCAGAGAGGGCTTTGCTATATGATTAAACTAAGCATTTGGAGATGGAAAGATTATTCTGGATTATCTGGATGGGCCCCTTATAATCAGAAGAAGTCACTGCAATGCAAGGAAAAGGCCACAAGCAAGGGCTGTGGGCGGCCTCCAGAAGTGGGAGACGGCGAGGAAACGGATTCATGCTTGCAGCTTCCAGAAGGAACCAACCTCGCCAACCCGTTTTAGACTTCTGGCCTGCAGAACTGTGGGAGAAGTCTGCGTTTGTGGCAATTCGTTACAGCAGCAACAGGAAGCTAGTACGTTCCTCTTTGTCCCTGTGGTTCTCTGTATTCTGGAACATGAGCCTTGAATCTGCATTGTCAGAGGGATCTGGGCTTGAGCCTGCTCTGGCACTTAATGGGCTGGGGGACAAATGCTCTGTGTCTAGGGCACATGGAGGGGTGGCAGGAAGGCACTTCATACACATGTGACTCCTCTCCCTCCTGCGAGCTCTGGGAGTCAGGGACTGTGAGATCTGTCCTTCCTCAGCGTCCCCTCCCCTCCAGTCCAAGAGTCTTTTATGTTTTTCGTCTGATTGTGTCACCGCCCTCACCCTGTTCAGGAACATCGATGACTCTCCAGGGTCTGCCCTCCTTAGCATGGCGTGCGGAGCTCTTCACAGTCGGGCACAAGATGTGGTCTGCCAGCCCCGGCCTGTCCTCACGCCCCTCACCCAGGGACTCTGAATTCCGTACAGCTAGACCAGGCCCCTTCTGTTTTTCTGGCATAGCCAACCCCTGCATGGGTCATGTCCCCACCTCTCCCACGCATCGCAGTCCTGCCCATTGCTTGTAACCCTGCAAGTGGCTGGTGATGGAGATCACGGCCCCACGCTCTGCATGGGGCCCTCTCTTCCCACGGGCTGGCTCGGCGCCGCTGGGCCGGTACCTAAACCTCTCTAGCCTCGATTTCCTCACTGGCAAGACAGCAACAGTAATGGCAGCTGCCTCAGAGGTGGATGGTGAGTATTAAATGGGACTGCTCTTACACAGCCCAGAGACACCGCCTCAGCTGCTGATGTTATGGACACACGTGACCTCTCCATGCGGCATGACTGGGTCTCCCGGTGTGATTAACTGCTTTGTTCCTGAGATTGCACAGAACTCTCTTGTCTTCTTGTATAGCATCAGTCTCTCCCTCTTAGAGTGACCAATTCATCTCAGTTTGCTTGGGACTTTTCTGATTTTAGCACTGAAAGGCCCACGTCCCAGGAAACTGGTCACCTTCCTCCCTCTGGACTGTCAGCTCTTGCAGGCAAGGGTGGGTCGTACTCATCACCTTGTCCCTAGAATATGGCACGTCCAGTGTCCAGACGTAGCAGGAAGAAAACCACTGTCCAGTTGAAGAAGGGAAGGAAGCTGGGGAGGGGAGGAGGTAGGGGAGGGGAGAGGAGAGGGGAGAGGGGAGGGAGGAGGGAGTGGGAGGGAAGAGGAAAGAGGGAGGGGAGGGAGGAGGGAGGGGAGGGAGGAGGGGGAGGGAGGAGGGGGAGGGAGGAGGGAGGGGGAGGGAGGAGGGAGGGGAGGGGAGAGGGAGGAGGGAGGAGCGAGTAGGGAAGAGGGAGGAGGGAGGGGGAGGGAAAGGGAGGAGGGAGGAGGGAGGGGAGGGAGGGGGAGGGGGATGGAGGAGGGAGGGGGAGTGAGGAGGGAGGAGGGAGGGGGAGGGAGGAGGGAAGGGAGGAGAGGGAGGGAGAGGGAGGGAGGGGGAGGAGGGGAGAGGGAGAAGGGAGGGGGAGGGAAGAGGGAAGAGGGAGGGGAGGGAGGAGGGAGAGGAGGGAGGAGGGAGGGGGGAGAGGAGGGAGGAGGGAGGGGAGGGAGGAGGGGGAGGGAGGAGGGGGAGGGGAGAGGGAGGAGGGAGGAGGGAGAAAGGAGGAGGGAGGAGGGAGGGGGAGGGAAGAGGGAAGAGGGAGGGGAGGGAGGAGGGAGGAGGGAGGGGGAAGGAAGAGGGAAGAGGGAGGGGAGGGAGGAGGGAGGAGAGAGGGGGAGTGAGGAGGGAGGGGAGGGAAGAGGGAGGAGGGAGGAGGGAGGGGGAGGGGGAGGGAGGAGGGAGGAGGGAGGAGGGAGGAGGGAGGGGGAAGGAAGAGGGAAGAGGGAGGGGAGGGAGGAGGGAGGAGAGAGGGGAGGGAGGAGGGGGAGCGAGGAGGGAGGAGGGAGGGGGAGTGAGGAGGGAGGGGAGGGAAGAGGGAGGAGGGAGGGGGAGGGGAGGGAAATACTACTTTAAAATATCACTTGTATTTTCTCTTCTCGGCAACTCGGATGCTCGTCTCACCCCCTCCGTCGCGGGACCCTTGGACTCGAGGTGAGGCCTGAGACCCGCAGCCGCAGGGAAAGGGGGGCTGATGCTGCCTAGAACAAGAGCTTTCGCTCTACTCTGAGTCTACACTGGCCTTTAACAATAAAGCCCCGCTGTGAGGCAATGCTCTTGAAAGCCAGGCTTTCCAAAGAGAACACCATTTTCTCAGAACGTCTCCAAAGCTGGGTTTTCACATCTCAGGAACCAGAGCTTGGAGGACTGATTAGAGACGAAACTGAGGCAGGAAGAATGAGGCCGGGGTGGTGGGGGGGGAGGAGATGTTTCTGTCACCCGGGAAGGGAGGACTTTAGGGTTGGAGAGAGGGTGGTGGGGGCGCAGAGAGGGGCAGAGGGCGGCACCAGTGCCCTCACCCGTCCCCGCCCAGGGTCTGATCCCCGGACAGGCCGGCGCTGCAGCTTCGCGGGCCCACTGGGAACGTGGAGCAGAAGCAGCCCAAGCCCGGCTCAGCGGGCCTCCGGCTCTGCACAGCTGCAGAGGAAGCCACAGAGAGTCTGTGGCCCTGGGAGGCGTGGAGGGCCGGAGCCTGGTGGACAGACGTGTCTGGGCTTGGGGTGAGGAGGTCACAAGGTCTGGGACCCTGGGACCAGGGCCAGTGAGCGCAGCACTCTTCTCCAAAGACCAGCAGGTGTCATAGCAGGATGCCCAGAGACCCGGCAGCCATGCTCCCCCTCGGGGACACGGAAGGGACCAGGGCTGTCACCCTTTGCCCTGTGGGGTGAATTACACCCTAACTGGAGGTTAGTTGGAGCTCATGCGGTGTTTCCCTGCCCCCAACATCATGCGGACCCCTTGACCCCAGACTACATCTTGGGAAGGAAGAGGGGAAGGTGCTTGAAAAGGAGGAGAAGCCCTGAGAGAGACTAAGATTTCACCTGGAGCGACCAAGGAGCCTTGACTGGCAAATACCAGGGTTTCTGCCATCATGGGACTGGGGACTCAAGAGCAAGGTTAAAGCAGTTGTAGACCCTAAACCCACCCCACTTCTGCATAAATCCCACCCAGCCCAGCTACAGAAGGAAAGGAGGAAAACGGGAGATGTAGCTCCTGCAGTGTGAACTTGATTCTTATTGGCTTTCTGGAAACTTCTCCTTGGCTTATTGCTGGAAGAGTCTTGCAAAGGGAATGAGGATGTAGACACAGGCAGGCCTGTGGGCCGGGGAGAGGCTGAGGCCCCCACAGAAGCCAGCCTTCCTCTGGTCAGGTCTGTGCTGGGTGCGGGGGCAGCATCGAAGGGTACAGTCTCCATTCTCCAGACACCTGTGAGCTCCTATGACTGCTGCACTCAGGATGTCCTGGAGGTCGTCTTTTGGTGTATTAGTCCATTTGTGTTGCTTATAACAGAATACGTGGAATTGGGTGATTTATAAAGAAAAAGGAAATTTATTGCTTACAGTTTCTGAGGCTGGAAAGTCCAAAGTCCATCTGGTGGTGGCAACAGTGACCCAGGGGTCTCACATTGCAAGGTGGTGGAAGCGGAGAGAGCAGAGAGAGCAAGACAGACTCTGTTCTTCTTTTAAGGCCCTCAGAACCACGCCCCTGACCACCATTTTTAATCCATTCACTATGGCACGGTCCTACAATCTGATCACCTCTTCAAGGCTCCACCTTTCAATTACCATAATAGGATTTCCCACCCTCTTAACAGTCACATTGGGGGCAAATTTCTAATGCTTAAAACTTAGGGGACACAATTCAACATTCAGTGAGTTTTGGGGGGACATAATTCAATCCACTACAGTTGGGCATTCTCTTTTTCTAAGATTCTGATCCTTCTCTAGGTATTCCTGAAGCCCACCCAAGGAAAGATGGTGCAGCTCCTGCAGGAAGACTGGGCTGTGTGAGAAACAGCCTTCCACCTGCATGACCAGAGTGGGGCTCAGCCAGCCTGCAGGGGGTCCTATCAGGGTCCTTTGGGTGGAAAACCTCCTCCATGTCCAAGGGCTGGGAGGTGGACCTGAGGTTTACTTTATTATTGTTTTATTTTTAGAAAGAGAAATCTGCAAGGCTTTGACGGAGGGAGGTCTGGTGGAGGAACCTCTCAAGGAAACACAGCATTTGACCAAGGAGACCCAACTCAGCCCCCGAGTCATTCACTATCCCCTCGGCGTCTCTAAGGCTAATCCCTGCTGCCACCATTATGACGGTCACTGGGAGCTCTTCCTCTTGTAGAATCTGACCCCAGCTTCAATACAGGAGAAGGGATGCTAGGCAGACAAACTTCACAGGTCTGCTCAGCAATCCCTAAGTAAGGAGGACTTGAGGTGACGAGGTGTCCTGTGTGTGGGTCTGCTCCCCTACACACCACTTTACAACTCTGGTAGGGGTTGATGGTGCCTGGGCCATTGCCATGTCCCCAAAGTTCAATTAAGGTTTGTCACAAGCAGGGCTCCATGAACACGTGCTGCAGTTGAAAGAGCTGGGACTCCTGACCTGCTCAAACCACCACGTAGCATCTTCTTAAAGGCCTTGCCCGATGTCCAAGGTTGCAGGTTGTCCATTTATTCAGCCAGAAAATATTCCCACCAGGTCCTTGATATGCTTTATTTCCTCGCTCATGTCTGGGTTTCTCATTAATAAGAGCAACCTTCCCACCCTCTTTCCCTGACGAGAGCCTCATTGTCTTTCAGAACTGGGACCAGCGGTCCCATTTCCAGGAGGACCCCATTTCCTGGCTGGGTATGTCATCTTCACACCCCAGCCCTCTGAGCTTCCTTTGAACCCAGCACTGAGCTCCCATCCTGCAGCTGTCTGTGGGGGTCAGTGTCCCCAGGCAGAGTGTGAGCTCTCTGCTGTGCCTGGCAGGGTCTCGGTTCTCCATGCATGCTCTTGGGATGAGCAAATGAAAGAAGGGATGGATGCAAACCCACAGTGTAACCTTAACAATATGACGAGCATGTGCCCACCAGCAGCACCCTGGTAGAGGGTGAGGTCCTTGCCCTGTTGCCAGAACACAGCCTCTTTACAATGCACTCAGAGATGCGCCGTGTGTTTTGCATTTAGGAGCGTGACTTTCACGGGAAAATTCCATTAGTAAAAAGAAGGTGCACCCCCCCCCCAACATACTGTGTTGCTATGGTAGGTGGGTGGGAGGGGAGGGCCCTGGCTTAATTCCTCATGGACCACGTCCGCTTTAGTGTTTTCTCCTCCTGTCTGTCCCCCAAACAGGCCATGAACCAAGGGATGACAGGAGAAAGTGAGCTGGAGCTGTGTGACCTCTGCTCCTCGGTTCTGGCTTCCCCAGCCCCCACCAGATCACCCAGCAGACGTGAGGTCCCTAGGGCCAGGAACTAGACCCTCAGCACGTTTAATTTCCTCCTGGGCCAGGTGCGTGGGTGCTTGGGGGAGGCACTCAATCATAGCTGGTGACTAATCGGCTGACCAGATAATAGATGGGAAAGGAAAAGACATTCGCCCCCCGACCTATAGCTCATATGGATGAGCAATCAATTATTCAGGGAGCGGTTATCAAATTAGGGACCTGTTTGGATCCTCTGGCTTTGACTGCTTTATTCCTGCTGTGTGACAGGGTGGATTCGCACCCAGGAAAAAGGAAAGAAAACTCACCAGAGCAAGGCACACCCTAGGTCTGCCTTGCAAAGGGCTGTGAAAGTGCGGGGGTCATGGATCTGCCCCCAGCTCTCTGGACACTGGGACAAGCCTTTCCAGCTCTCCAAACCTCACTGTTTTTGTCTGTTAGGGGGATTATAAACCCTGTTCTGCCAAACATCTCTGGTTGGGACCTGCTTGCTTATGAAATGAATGCCTTCAAGCGAGTGGTCGTGTGTGTCACCAGCCAAGAGCTTGGCAGGAGAGGATGCGGAAGCACCAGCCGCAGGGGAGTGCTGGGTTTTCCGTGGGCTTCACTTGCCTGCCAACCCCATTTGGCCAAGGCACGAGCATCTGGCCTGGGTTTTGCCAGGCTGGTCTCTGCGAGAGTAAATGCTGCCGTCCATGTCACCAGTCGTGTGTTCCTCCCTGTCAGCCTTCCTCGCTGCCTGTGGAAGGTCTGACACAGCCTGTCCTGTAGCTTCAGGGGCGTTTCCAGAGCACCTGCAGCGCACTGCACTCTGTGCAAGGTGGAAGCACGTGACATGAGGTGTTAGTTTCCTCTTGTTGCTTTAATAAATGACCGCAAATGTAGTGGCTGTAAACAATATGAGTTTATTCTCTAACAGCTCTGGGAGCCAGAAATTGGGTCTTCTAGGGTGACAGTCAAGGTGTCAGCAGGGCAGGTCCTCCTGGAGCCTCTAGGGAGAATGGTTTCTTTTCCAGCTTCTAGATGCCGCCCACATTCCTTGGCTTGTGGCCTCTTCTTTGATCCTCAAAGCCAGACGTGTAACATCTTCAGGGCTCTCTGCTCATGTCACCTTCTGCTCTTTCCTCTGACCCTCACCTCCCTTTTAGAAGGATACTTGTGGTACATTTAGGGCACAACCATATAATCCAGGATCATCTTCTCATCTCAAGGTCTTTAACTTAATCATATCTGCAAAGTCCCCTTTGCCATGTAAGGTACCATATTCACAGGTTCCCGGGATTAGGGTGTGGATATCTTTGGGGGCTATGACTCAATCCGTCTCACAAGTTCTCTGCCAGCAAGGTGGTGGGGATGGGCGGCACCCCCACGCTCCAGGTCTCTGTGACCCTGGCCACCCCTGGTTTGAATGTGCCTATCGGTGACCCCCACTCCACCGGTACACTCCCCAGGAAAGGAACACACTGGGACTGGATTTAAACACTTGACCCAGTTAGCAGGGTAAGGCAATCGGGTTCCAGAGGGGCAGCAGTAAGACATTCTTAAATTATTTAGCAGTGTGTGCATTAGAAGGCCATTACACAAAGTAGCAGATTATAAACACCAACTTCCACAATAAGGAAATAAAATAAATAATACATTAACGAGGTGCAGCACTCCGGAGGCAGAGGGGCTAACAGTAATAGATCCCTGCCCAATGCGGCAGGTGATGGGATCTGAGCCCAGAGAGCTGCGGGCACCGAGTGGACATGGCTGGTGGCAGGGGCCAGGCTGGGCCTCCCGCCTTCCTGGCCCACAGGTATCCAGGGTCCAACAAAGAGGGGTCACCACCAACGCTGAGACAGCAGGGTTTGTCTGCCTGAACCCCGTTGTGAGGTTTTCTGGGAAGCTGCCTGGCCACGCTCACCTTGAAGCTGCTCCTATCCATGGCCTGTATTCTAGGATGACTATTGTGCTGAGAGGCACCAAGAGGTTCATTGCACAGGCTCTGGGTTCGAATCCTCTCTGTGCCACTGCTGACATCTCAGTCTTCTCATTTGAGAAATGGGGACGGTGATAGCATCTGTCTCAAAGCACTACTGCAAGCTCCAGAGAGAGCACTCACGTGAGGCTCTGAGGGTGTCCAGCATGTGGCAAATGTGCAGTGACTATTAGCTCTTTGTTTTTAGCTGTTATTATTGTGGTATGACAAATCATGCCCCCCAAAGATATCCGAGTCCTAATCCCCGGATTCTGTCAATATCTTCCTTCACACGGCAAAGGAGACTTTGCAGGCGCCACTAAGTGACAGATCTTGAGACAGGGAGATGATCCTGGATTATCCAGGTGGACCCTGAATGTCATCATGAGTGTCCTTATGAGAAGGAAGCAATGTAACAACGACAGCGAGATGCTACACTGCTGGCTTCGAAGATAGAGGAAGGGGCCACGAGCCAAGGACTGCAAGGAAGGTCATTCTAGGGGCTGGAAGAGGCAAGGAAGGATTCTCCCCAGAGCCTCCTGAGAGAGCACAGTCCTGCTGACACCTTCATTTTGGCCAAGAGAAACTGAAGTTGGACTCCTCACTTCCAGAATACAAAGAGAATAAATACATGTTTTCAAGCATGAATTTTGTGGTGATTTGTTATGGCAGCCATAGGAAACTGACACAGTTATTCACGGCACGGTTCCTGTGTGTGGTAGAAGAGAATGTTATCAGGGACGGTTCTGTGCTGTTTCCTAACTACTTTTTGTTCATGAAGCTGCACATTTCATATTTATTGAGTATCTAGTATGTTCTACGTACTTCTTTTCAATGCTGGGCCTGCAAAAATAAAGCAAGGCTGTGCAGTGTCTACTGTAAACCGAAACTATCCCTACAATGTCAGGGTAATAGACTGTCTGTGGGCCCTGAAATTACACTGACCTGGGTTCGATCCTAGCTCTAATTAGCTGTGTGTCTCTGGGCAAAGTGTTTAGCTTCTCTAGGCCTCCCAGTCTGGATCTTTAAAGTGGAAATACTAGTAGTATTTCCCTCACAGGGTCAGTCTGGGGATTAAAGAAGTAAATGCACAAAAAGATTTTAGAACAGTGTCTGCGACATACATTACTTGATAAGTATCAGCTGTTGTTATAAGAGAGGAAAAACAGGAAGACCAAATTTTAATTAGAAGGTCAAGAATGTTCCTTCTGCATTCCAGGCAGAGGGAACAGCGTGTGCAAAATTGTGAATTCGAAAAACTAGACAAAGGCCGGAACAGGGGAGTAGAGTGAAGTCAGAGAGGCTATGGGGGGATCTGAGAGAGAGCTTTCACCACTCAGATGGGACAGGCAACTGGGATCAGCATTAAGAAAATCAAGAAGTTGAGAGCAAGTCAGATGTCAGAAGAGCATGAGGAACAGTGCTTGCAGACGTCGGCTGCGTGGAAAAGACAGGTGTGCAGTGTGTGTGCAACAGAGTGGGGAAGGGGCAGGAAGCAGGTAGGGTCACGTGGTGGAGGAAATGGGAAGTACAAGCAGCTTGGTGAGGGACCCTCTGCTCTAGGGCTGCCATGTGTGGCGGTGTTGGCTGTTCACTGAACAAGTGTCCCCAGGCAGTTGGGTGTGGCACGCAGTGAGAGGGGCTGACATCCAGTCTATGTTCCATAGTGAAGGTGGGCTGGCTCTGCCCAGAGGATGGGTGGCAGTTTTCTATGTCCTACCCATATGCCCTGTGGGCTCTGAGGGTGAACTTGCTCTGATGTAACCTTGGTTGTGGTGGTTATCTCAGGAGTGAGACAGAACACATTGCGAGTCTCCATCATTGGTGGCATGGAGCCGGTGACTTGGGGTAATGAGATGGAGCCGCTGCTCACTTGCCTGTGATCTACAGCAGGTCTCACAGGCCCTCTGAGCCTCGATTTCCTCATCTGTAAAAGGGGGACAATAACACCCCTCACCTGTGCTGCTTGCCTGAGTCCCAGGGTTTAGAAACGATGCAGAGAGCCTATGCCTCACCCAGCGCTCCCTGCAGACCACAGAATTCCAGACTTGGGGAGCCGTCAGGCACTGAGCGCTCTTACCCCGTCTCTGCCCGAGGACGAGCTCCTTCCCCTCCCCCAGCCCACCAGCCTGTGCTGTTTCTCTTAACGCTGTCGAGCCATGGCAATCGTCCCAATGTATTCTTAGTTTATTTTTTTATTTTGCTTGCCTCATGAAATTATAAATTATATGTATTCCATAGGTCACTTTTTTATCTCCAGAGCCTAGCACAATGTTTGATGAATATTTGTTGATATTGTTAAATATTTGTTGAATAAATGAATGGATCCATTACTCCTAGAGAACCCCTTCCGATGGATGGGAAGCATCAATCCCACTTACACATTTCTACTACAGAGATAGAGCATATATATATATATACACACACACATATATACGTTTATATATGCACATACGTGTGTGTATGTATATATATAATTATGTTAGTGAATTTTATAAATTTCCCAGGATTTGCCTGATGCTTGGAATGATCCAGATTGTCTCTGATTCTGCGATAAGCCTCAGACAAGAATGGTTGATCTGAAGTCACTTACAGCTGATTTCTGCAGAATGAGAAAGCTGAGTTACAGAGAGACTGAAAAGGGGGCACTGAAAAAGCAGGCTCCATTGATTTGGATGCATTGTGTATTAATTATGAATTGTGAGAACATTTCAGAAAGGTGTTTTTGGCCCCTCTGGGATCCTTTCTGTGCATGCTCCTTTCAGGAAAAGTTTTAGACAACATTCGGTAATCACTCTACGATTTTCTTCTGGCAGGCAGCCTCAGCAAAGGAAAAAACCTCAAGTTGGGTCCTGTGTCCTATTTGTGTAACTGGGAAACTGGCCTCTTGTGTTTACTGTGACTTCCCTCCCAGCCAATGACATGAAGCTTCTTTCCTACCTTTCACTTTCCGGAATTTATTTAGGACTCATTTTGGAATCAGGAAGATCCTTAGAATGAGCGATCTGCACTTCTTGAACTCTTCAACAAAAATGTAGAAAAATTAAATTCTTTTCCGTAATGAGATTTTTCTTAATGTCACTTTCCTTCGACATTTATTTATTGGATGCTTTCTGAGCTGTCCTCAGGTGCTGTGGCTGTGACTTCAGCCCATGCTTAAGTCATACATGATTTCACTAATCAGAAGGGTTTGGAAAATATTTTACCCTTGACAGTGACCTGTATTAAAATTAAAGCCTACGATGTGGGTCTCTTATTTGCCTAAGGAGACAACAAGATTTGCTATGTAATTTGAGAAGCACTTACAGTACAGCTATGCAGCTGTAAGCTGATTATAAATAAAGTTCAGCTCAATTGCTTCCATCAGAATATCAGGATTCACAGTCAAATAAAAGGGCACAACCCTGATGGACAGTTGCCCTGCCTTGCTTTGGTACGTAAATCAGATTCTCTTAGCAACTGCTGCATATCATGTTTATTAAACACCTTCTGGTTATTACAGAGCAGGGTACTAAAAAATCCCTCTCAAAGAGTCTCAGAAAGTCTTTTCACATAGCAACTATTTTTAAAGTTCTGCCTGGGGTAAATAGGGTTTTTTCTGCAGAAGAGGCCCTTTGTGGGCTGGGGAATAGGGTAGGCTCAGGAAGTCATTCGAAGAGAGGGTTTTTAAAAAAATTTTCTCTCACTTTGCAAACAAAGCAACTTGTTAGGCCCCAATGCTGTGACCTTCAAGGTCCATAGGATAGAAGGAAACTTAATCTTTTCTTTGTCATTGCAAACAGAGAACTGGGGACTCTTTGAGCCGAAAGGGCTTTGAAGCTGCAGTGTCCAGCTCCCTGGTTGGATGGATAAGGAGAGTGAGGCGCATAAAGAGACAGTAATGTGTGACCATGTCATCACACGGCCAGGAAAGAGGCAGGGTCCCTGACTCACAGTCCTGCTCTCAATTTAAGTGTGTAAGAGCCTTCAAGTTCCTCTATTTGTTCAGCTTATTTATTTATTCTATTAAACTATGACTATCTTCTTAATGTATATTATTTAAACAATGCACAGTTAGAGAGGGCAGAAGGCAAAGTCTCCACCACTCTCCCTGCAATGCCACCTCCCTCGTCCTGGCTATGGCAATGTGACATCCAAAGCAAGATGCAGATGTGGTGAAGTTAAGGACCCTGCACTGCGGAGATTCTTCTGGATTATCCATGTGGGCCCTAAATGTGATCATGAATGTCCTTACAGGAAAGAGGCAGAGGAATTTAACACACCCACTCACCCCTTTTGCTAAGCATTTATATACATATGTGATTCTGTACAAAAGTAGATTGTTGGTTTTTTTCATAGTGTACATGTCACTCTGCAAATTGCTGCTTTTTCTCTCTCCTTAAACTACATCTCAGAAATCTTTCCGTGTTGGCTTACAGATGGTCCCCGACTTACGATGGTTTGATTTAGGATTCTTTTGATTATACAATGGTGCAGAAGACATATAAATTCAGGCGTTTTGAAACAACTTATGATTTTTTCAACTTATAATGGGTTTATCAGGACTTAAGTCCATTGCAAGTCGAGGAACATGTGTATACATACATCTGCCTCATTGTTTTTAATAGTTACATAGTATTCCACAATAGCAATACACATCATTTAAACCCTTCCCCTACTGTGAACAGTTATCTCACTTCCAGATTTTTGCTGCTATAAGGAATGTTTCAATAATATCTCATACAATATTTGCGTGCAAATTTGAGAGCTTCTCTAAGATAGATCGGGGAGTAAAACTGGTGGATCAAAGGGTATTTGCACTTAAATGTTAATAGATGCTCCCCGATTGTTCTCTAAAAGTACTGAACTAATTCACATTCCCACCAGTGGTGTTGGAGGCTTTTCTAAATAGGCAGATAAATTTGCTGATAATTTTGTACTAAGGACTTCACTTTTAAAAATTATATTTGAGCTCCACCAAAGGATCTTATAAAAACAAAGCCTTAAAAATATCATGCAACCATAAACTCCATTGTAGAAAAAACTAGAAAAGGTGGAAAAGGAAAAGAAACAATGAAAGTAAAAATCCCCCATCCTATGATAATCACATTAGTGAGCTTTTCTTCTAGACTTTTTCTAAGTGGAACATACGCTTTCATAATACAGACGCAGGATCACACTGTCGAGACTGTCTGAAGCTGACTGTTCTTATTTAACTATAGATGGGGGAGCCCTGTCCATAGCAACTACTGCAAATCTACACAGTTGCTTCAATGGCTATGTAGTATTTTTTCAATCCCCTACTGTTGGGCACTAGTCTTTCCAAGTTTTCACTCTTACAAGAGATGCTGTAATGATTTCTGCTTGCACGTCTGTATGCACGTTCTCTCGTGCGCATCTATTTCATCTCTCTGTTCTGCTTTTCTGTCCTATTTTGGAGGCTCTTCACAATCTCCAAAACATGCCACTGCTTCTCAGAGTTTGAGAATCTGTTTCCCTGGTGTCGGGGTACTGCTGACCACCCCATCACTTCCTCTATGTGTCCATCTCTGACTCTCCCTCCCAGACACCACCAGAGACTGCCCTGATCTCCTGAGATGACAGAAACCCACCTCTGCCCAGAGACATCTTTATCTGTTTCCCGGGGCTGCTGTAGCAAATTACCACAAACATGGTGGCTTAAAACAGGAGAAATGTGTTGTCTCACAGTTTTGGAGTTCAGAAGTCCAAAATCAAGGTGTCGGCAGGGCCATCGTCCCTCAGAAGGCTGTAGGGGAGAACACTTCCTTCCAGTTTCTGGTGGCTCCTGGCATGCCTCAGTGTTCCTTGGCTTGTGAAAGCGTCACTCCAGTCTCTGCCTCTATCTTCATGTAGCCTTCCGCTCTGTGTCTGTGTGTCTCTTATAAGGACTTGCCACTGGATTTAGGATCCACCTAGAGAATGAAGGATGACCTCATCTTGAGACCCATCACTGAATGACATCTGCAAAGACCCTTTCTACAGATGAGGTCATATTCGCAGGTGCCAGGGGTTGGGATGTAGATGGAGCTTTTGGGGACCCACCATTCCATGCTCTCCGAGACCCTTCCTGTGACTGCCTTCCACACTACGGCCATTGCTGTCTTTATGCACCCACCCCTTGCCCGGGGAGCAGATGAAACACCTTCCCACAGTACTCTGGGGCTTTTGTTCTGAAAGCTTTTGAAGGCACAGCCTTTGGAGCTGCTCGTCAAGCCCTGGTCACAGAATGAGACCCAGTTTCAGGGTGGCACAGAGTCTCTCCCAGGCTTCGCAGAGTGGGTCTTAAGTACTCGCCTGCTTCAAGGGCTGTCTCTGTACTTGCTTCTTAATCCAGCCTCCATGTCATGCATCAGGCCCGAGGTCTCAGGCCACAGGGCCATAGGTCTCGAGTCTCATCGGCAAGCCGAAGTGGCACCACCAAGATATTAAGTCCGTGCATAAAGAAGCACAGGCCCAGAAGGTAATCAAAATAATGTCGCTTTGCTCACATTTCAGAGCATCAGTTCCTCTTTTGAATCTCCTGGACCTTGGCAAATCTCCATTCTCTATGGGTAGATTGGATTTTTAAGAACAGGAGCCGTGAGGGACTAAAACAGCTCATGAGATGGATGACAAGCTGGAGAAGCCATTGGGAGTCAAGGAGGACTCCAGGGGCGCAGAAACAGAAAGCGATTCTGAATGGGGCACGGGGGACAGAAGCCCCCAAGGTCACTGCTTCAAAAGGAACAACATGCAGACTCAAAAATTCTCACATTTTTGTTCTAAAAAAAAAAAAATAGGTGCTCATTTTATTCTTTACATTACTCAAAAATAAGTGCGAGTGGTTTTATGCTGGGCATTTAAATTTTTACCTAATTGTTCTTTCTCTCACTGTCAATAAAGGTTTAGAAGTGGGGTATTTAGTCAGAAATCTGAATGAAGCTGTCACCTAAGCCATTTGTTCTGAGACCTTTATGTTTATGAACCAGAAAAACAGGGAGAAAAGTTGGGCACGGGGGACGCGTGGGGAGTGGGAAAGTTTAATTTGGTCAAGTCAAAAACGTGGAGAGAAAAAAACAACTTCCCATGGACCGTCACCATCATTTCATTAAAAAAAGGATGTTTTAGCAGCCAAAAAAAAAAAAAAAATTACACATGACATCATCTCAGAGTAAAGGATGGCCCTCCACACTGAACAGATTTTGCTTTAAGAACAACTTGACACAGCGTCTTCCTTCCTGTCCTGTGGCTGTGGGTTAGTGACACCCCTCTAGCCTGGTTAGCAGGTTAGCCTGGGACTATGTCAATAGGACCAGAAGGCTAAAATCGAGGAGCCAGGTGTTTACTATGCTTGACCTTTAGTCCTGACAATATCGCTGCAAGGTAGATACTGTTAGTTCCATTTCATACACGGGGGGAGTGGGACTTCACAGGGCTAAGTAATTTTGCTCAAGGGCCAGACATCCAGCTTGTGGCAGGGTAGGAATCAGAATCTCAGTGGCCCTGACTCTGACCCTGGGATCATTTCCACTTGCCACACTCTTCTATTCTGCGAGAATGTGTCCTCCACTCCAGTAACTGTGGGCTCTACAAACTCACCAACACTAGCATTTGTGGAGCCATTTCTATGGGCAAGGCCCTGTGCTGAGTTCTGGGTTACAGAGATGTGTAAAACACAATCCCTGACCTCAGCAAACTCACTCTCCAGTTGAAGGAACTGACAGATTCACAGAAAAACCTCACCTGAAGCGCAGCTGTGACAGGCCAGGGCTGAGTGGATAACCAGTCACTATGAGAGCTCTCAGGACTAGGGTCCTTGGGGAAGCTGGCAAGGAAAAGGTGCCGGGAGTCTTCTTTTCTTAATCAACATGGGATCTGAACGTGTAGACAACGAGGTTTAAATGAATCCTACATTCAAGAGCACACTTGCACTCTACTGGGATACGTGAATCTTTCCGGAGGGTGATTTGATAATATATCGTTTTTTAAAAAGTGCATTCCTTTTGAACCACCAATTCCACGGCTAAGAAATTATTTTAAGGGCATAACCAGAAAAGCATGAAAAGACGAATGTACCAAGGATGTCCATTACAGTCCTACTTATAATATTAGAAACCTATTTAAAAAATAAACCCTTGCCTTCAAAGGGAAATCTGCTCCATGTGCAACTATAGGCAGGGACAAGTGGCACTTGGATTCTAGTTTAGGTGTTTTCATGGAAGAAGAGACAGAGACAGGGTCTGGGGTCTTACAGTGCTGGAACACAGGTTTGTGACCTTGACCAGGATACAGACTCTTTGGTCCTTGGTTTTTGGCAAAGGAAGTGGAGGTAAGAGGTAGACTACACCATGTAGGACACTTGCCAGGGGGCCTGGGAGAGGAAGGCACTCTGTAGGTGGGAGGTATTATTTTAAAAATTCATGTCCAAACTCAGTTTAAAATCCTTTGAATTATAGAAACCTGGTGCAGGGCAAGTTGGAGGTAGGATGAACTAGAGGTGACAAGGAGGGGTTGCTTGTCTGTCCAAGATGAGCTCTGGGGCTCCTTGCCCCTGGGAGCCCTTCAGCTTGAACAGGGGGTGCAAAAACACAGGTCATTTACGCTCCCCTGGTATTTAGCAGGAGAGGAGGAGTAATTGCCCTGGCAGTGTCCTGGCTGAATTCCAATTTGGGTGATTACATTCTGCCTACTTAAAATTCCCCTCTCTGGTATCCATGGTAGAAGCAATTCTTCAAACCCTCTCCTGTTAGGAGAAAAAAAATAAATAAATAAAAGAAAGGAATCAGCCTAGCTGTCTACAGCACACGGTATGGAGGATTGCTCTGTGCACCCCAAAAGTGGTTTCCTTTATAATGGGGAGTAGAGGATCCCCATTGGAATAAGTCTGTCAAACATGTTGAAATTTCCCAGAAAGATTTCATTTAAGGAGGGGAGGCCGTGGTGGTCGGGGATATAGAGAATACTTATGTCAAGAGATTCTTTTAGGCCAGGCCGCTGTGTTGCCTGCTTAGGGTGAGGCCTGGTGGGCGTGGGGCTCCAGCCTCAGTCCTTCAGCCACACT